>NC_073302.1:69103199-70320480 GCF_027595985.1 Sorex araneus | reverse complement strand
GGTTTGATTCAGTCATTCTCTCATTCTTCCTCACAGGGCCCAGGGTTTGGGTGTTTGGTTTTTCTCCCTATATTGCTGAAATGAATTGGAGTTGACCCATGAAATAAAACTATTTGCTGTTCTTCTTCTAGTAGATCCCTTATCTGAACAGAATCTAGGGCCATACCCCCAAATTTTCACACTTATAGTTCATGATTGTTATTGCATCTTATCTTTGTTTATTTCTATTGATCAAGAAGGATAATAGAGAATCAAAATTGGTTGTGAGAGTAGAAGGTTTGTTGAATTTCTAAGTATAGCTTTGCAATGATATATTGACTTATACCTAAGAAGGTCTAGCTGAAAATTCTATATTCATTAAAAATGAAAGGAGCAAATTACTTCTTCAGGGGTGAAAAGACAAATTAGTTAATAACCCCAACAGCATTTGTTTCATTACAAGTCTCTTTGAAGACGTGTAATGAGATGTTTTGCAAGTCAATGTTATGCTAGTATCTGTGGTTAAAATTAAATAAATTTATTTATTTATTGGGTTTTGGGCCACACATTGCAGAGATCAGGGCTTATTCATGGTTCTGTGTTCAGGGATCATTCCTGGCAGGGATGGGGGCCATATAGGATGCTATAGATTCAGTTCAGTCTGCTGTTTGCAAGACAAGTGCCCTACCCATTCTACTATGGCTCCAAACCCCAAGTAGATATAATTTAGTATGAATAAAATAGATAGCAAGTACCAAGAGTACGAACTAATGTCAGATTTTAGCAAAGTTAGATCTTCATGTGAATGTCAGATAAAATAATATCAAGAATAAGAGTATATGATTAGCTCTTCAAATTTGTTGAATTAAAGGTTAAACAAATGCATTCTGTAAAAAAATATGAACACTGAAAAGTTACAATTGTACTTAAATGTTATGGCTGAATATCACCATTAAACCTAGTATAATCTCTTAGAGGATTCTTAGCTATATATATATATGTGTGTGTGTGTGTGTGTATATGATAGATAGATGATTGTGTATACACACATATACACACATATACACACTTATACATATATATAATAATTTGTTTAAAAGATCAAAAAGCCTGTAAAATTTAAAAGAATGCTTACCTCATTAGCAACCAGATAATTACAATAAAAGTAAAGATATCAAATGGGCAGAATTTTTTTAAATGTTAAAAGCACTGAGTTTGCAGAAAATTCAGAATAAAAGTGCTAATTTCATCTAGTGCTGGTGGTAATCAAAAATTGTACTTTGGCAACAATAACTTACCTAAGACAACGGTGAAGGGGAGGGGACACTGGATGGAGGGAGTTATGTTGGAGTGTTGTATGTACAGGAAACCGTATCATGAGCAGTCTTCTTTTTTAAAATTTATTTATTTTATTTATTTTTTGTAATGGAGCCCCATATGAACAGTTTTGTAAATCACAGTGACTAAAACATAAAACAAAACAAACCAGAACAAAAAAAAATCCTAATACTGTAACATTATCGCATAAAGATTGAGACATATATGCCCTTTGACCTAGAAAGCTTTTTTTCTGGGGATTTTTGCTAGAGATATTTCCTCATTATTATTGGGAGACATAAACAAAGATGTTTATAGCAGTGCTATTTGTAATAGCCCCAATTTAAAAAATGCAAATTTTCAACAAGGATAGATAAGTAATTGTTATATATTCACAAATGCGCTATCAAAAAGCTTTAAAACTGATCAACTATTTCTCTGCATAATATGGATGACTTTCACAAACATAAGGCTGAATGAAGACAAAAGGTTCTTCTCATAATTTTCAAAAGCAGATAAAATTAAATAACCTGCAGGGATGCATATGTAGGTGATAAAACTATAAAGCAAGGAAAATTATCAACTCTATCAGTATAATGGTTAGGGAAGAACAAAGTAAATGGTTGTTATCATTAAGGAGGGCAACAGAGTAGGGAAGGGAGGGTTCGCATCTAGAATGCTTTATTTTTTTTGACCCAGGTCTTAAGCATTGGTGCTCACTGTATAATTATTTGAAGTGCACATTTATGTAGTTTTCCAGATACGTGTAGCATTTCACCATAAATACAGTAATTGGTTTCTAAACTTTGCTGTTTATGCATGTGACTTGCATTATAACATATTTAAGTTCAGCAACTTTAAAAAGGCTTTTGATGGGGTATTGTAGCAGCCCATAGAATGGAAAAGAGCTAATCCAGAAGCCCCCAAAGTTATCAGCCACAGGAAAACCCAGGAATCCTGAATCCTAGCAAACCTTCAGAGAGTCATCATATAAATCATGATCAATTTCCTCTGTTATGTGTCTTCTTCCTGAAGACTTCAGTTCTCAAAAGAGAGAAAAGAACTTTCTTGTCATGTGCCTGCCCCAGAGCCATGTAGAAATACTGGAAAGAAGCTATGCAGATGACTTGACTTTTGTGCATGGTGTCAAGTTGAGGTCTAAGCCCATTCTTTTGCATGTGGTTGTCCAGTTATGCCAGCACCATTTCTTAAAGAGGCTTTCCTTGCTCCACTTCACATTTCTTGCCCCCTTATCAAAATTAGATGGTCATACATTTGGGGTTGTGTGTAGGGATATTCCACCCTGTTCCATTGGTCTGCAGCTCTGCCTTTGCTCTAGTACCATGCAATTGTTATTGCTTTGTAGTAAAATTTAAGGTTGGGGAGGGTAATGCCTCCCATCAACTTTTCCCCAAGAATTGTTTTAGCTATCCATGGGCATTTGTTGTTCCATAAGAATTTCAAGATTGCTTAATCCATTTCTTTGAAGAATTTCATGCGTATCCTTATAGGGATCGCGTTGAATCTGTATAATGCTTTGGGGAGTATTGCCATTTTGACAATGTTGTTTCTCTCTATCCATGAGCAGGGGATATGTTTCCATTTCCTCATGTTCTCTTTAATTTCATGGAGTAGCATTTTATAGTTTTCTTTGTAGAGGTCCTTTACTTCCTTTGTTAAGCTGATTCCGAGTTACTTGATTTTCTGGGGCATGATTGTGAATGGGATTGCTTTTTTCATGTCCCTTTCCTCTGTCTCATTGTTTGCATATAGGAAGGCCATGGATTTTTGGGTATTGATTTTATAGCCTGCGACTTTACTGTACAAGTCTATTGTTTCTAAGCTTCTTAGTAGAGGCTTTGGGCTTCTCTAGATATAGTATCATATTGTCTGTGCATAGTGAGAGTTTGATTTCTTCCTTTCCTATCTGGATGCCCTTAATATCTTTTTCTTGCCTAACCGCTATTGCAAGTACTTCCAGTACTATGTTGAACAGAAGTGGTGAGAGTGGGCATCCTTGTCTTGTCCCTGATCTTAGAGGAAAGGCCCTTAATTTTTCTCCATTGAGGATAATGCTTGCCATAGGTTTGTGGTATATGACTTTGACTATCTTGAGGAAAGTTCCACCAAAACCCATTTTGGTGAGAGTTTTCATCATGAACAGATGTTGGATCTTGTCAAATGCTTTCTCTGCAACTATTGATATGATCATATGGTTTTTATTTTTACTTTTGTTGATATGATGGATTATGTTGATTGATTTCCAAATGTTAAACCATCCTTGCATCCCTGGGATGAATCCCACTTGGTCATGATCTTTTTGATGAGTTGTTGGATCCTATTTACTAATATTTTGTTGAGGATCTTTGCATCAGTGTTCATCAGGGATATTGGTCTATAATTTTCTTTGTTAGTAGTATCTTTGTTTGCTTTTGGTATTAGGGAGATATGTGCCTCATAGAAACTGTTTGGGAGCGTTCCTGTTTCTTCAATTTCCTGGAAAATCTTGAGGAGAACTGGCAGCAGGTCCTCTTTAGATTTTTGGAAGAATTCGCCAGTTAATCCATCTGGACCTGGGCTTTTGTTTTTGGGGAGATTTTTGATTACAGTTTCAATTTCCTTGATATTAATGGGTCTATTCGGGTATTCCAAGTCTTCTTGGTTCAGTCTTGGGAGATTGTAGGAATCAAGGAATTCATCCATTTCTTTTAGGTTTTGTTTCGTGGCATACAGACTTTCAAAGTAGTCTCTGATGATCTTTTGAATTTCATTTGTTTTTTGTTGTGATGTCCCCCTTTTCATTTCTGATTCAGTTTATTAGGGTTCTCTCTCTCTTTTTCTCTGTGAGTCTTGCTAACGGTTTATCAATCTTGTTATTCTCTCAGAGAACCAGCTCTTGGTTTCATTGAACTTTTGGATTGTTTTCTGGGTTTCCATGACATCAACATCAGACCACAATCCATAAGGTAAATCGAAGATAAGGTCGGCAAAACCCTCCACGATATTAAAGTTAAATGTATCAAAGATGATACATAACTATCAACCAAATGGAAACAGAGATAAATAAATGGGACTGTATTAAACTAAGAATCTTCTGCACTGCAAAAGATACAGTGACCAGAATACAAAGACAATCTACAGAATGGGAAAAGATATTCACCCAATACCAATCTGATAAGGGGTTGACATATAAGGCAGTGGTTGAACTCTACAAGAAGAAAACATCCAATCCCATCAGATAATGGGGTGAAGAAATGAACAGAAACTTTCTCAAGGAAGAGATACGAATGGCCAAAAGGCACATGAAAAAATGCTCTGCATCACTAATCATCACGGAGATGCAGATCAAAACAAGCATGAAATATCACCTCACACCACAGAGACTGGCACACATTCAAAAGAACAAAAGCAACTGCTGTTCGCGAGGATGTGGGGAGAAAGGGACTCTTCTACACTGCTGGTGGGAATGCCGACTGGTTCAGCCCTTTTGGAAAACAATATGGATGCATTTGACCCAGCAATACCACTGCTGGGAATATATCCCGGAGAAGCAAAAAAGTATAGTCGAAATGACAACTGCATTTATATGTTCATCGCAGCATTACAATAGCCAGAATCTGGAAAAAACCTGAGTGCCCAAGAACAGATGACTGGTTAAAGAAACTTTGGTACATCTATACAATGGAATACTATGCAGCTGTTAGAAAAGATGAAGTCATGAACTTTGCATATAAGTGGATCAACATGGAAAGCCTCATGCTAGTGAAATGAGCCAAAAAGAGAGAGACAGACATAGAAAGATTGCACTCATCTGTGGAATATAAAATGACAGAGTAGAAGACTAACACCTAAGAATAGTATAAATGAGTACCAGGAGGTTGGCTCCATGGCTTGGAAGCTGGCCTCACATGCTAGGGGAAAAGGCAGCTCAGATAGAGAAGGGAACACCAAGTAAAATGTGGATGGAGATCCTGCTCGGGAAGGGAGACGCGTGCTGAAAGTAGACTAGAGACTGAACACGATACCTCTATTGCAAATCACAGCACCTAAAAAGAGAGAGAGAACAAAAGGAAATACCCTGCCACAGAGGTGGGATGGGGTGGGAGGTGGATAGGATTGGGGGGTGGGAGGGATACTGGGTTCATTGGTGGTGGAGAATGGACACTGGTGGAAGGATGGGTTCTCGAACATTGTATGAGGGAAACACAAGCATGAAAATGTGTAAATCTGTAACTGTACCCTTACAGTGACTCACTAATTAAAAAATAAATAAATTTTAAAAATAAAAAATTAAATAAATAAAAAAATAAAAATAAAATTGTCAGTGCTCAAAAAAAAAATGAAGTCATACAGATGAAAAGGAGACATATTTATGTGGAGACTGAACAAATCAGCAACAGAAAAAACACAAGATCCTACACATTCTCACTAACACAAGAGCAAAGATAAGATGAATTCGTTTCAATAATAATAATTTGTTTTTTTCTCATGCAAATTAAAAAAATTCTTCAACAAAGCAAAATAGTTATTTTGCTTTATTGCTGACTATTGAATTTTAGTACTAGAGAGCAAACCTGATGTGCAAATGGTGAACAGAGGTAAGATTATTTCCACTGAGTGACCAACACACAATATTCCTCCTCTCTGAGAAATGTTTGTGAACTGAAATGTTCACACTTATTGCCTCTTGTGTTCAGAAAAATCAACTTCAACCAACCTTTTTGATTTCCTCTCTGGTGTACTCCATGAGGGATGAAGTGACCAAAAGTTGGTTAAAATAAGCCAAGAATTGGTGTTCTTGTTTGCTCAGACCTCAAGGCACAGCTCTCATCTGCTACTACAGGACTCAAACCTTTTCACAGGTTTCATGAACTCTATGTGTACGTGTGTGTGTGTGTATGAGTGTGTATGTGTGTGTAAAACCAGTTAGATATGAAAAATATTATTATTTGCATTTTTTTTCCTTCTTGGCCACAAAGGATGGTGCTCAAGGTTTACTCCATCTCTGTGGTCTGGGGTCACTCCTACTGGATTGGGGGACTGTTTGCAGTACCAATGATCTATCAGGGTACTTGGCTAACTAGGAATTTGTGTGTCAGGCAAGTGATCTACTTTCTGCACCATCCTAGGGCTTCTGGAAAATATATGCCAGTTGTAATCTAAGGCATCTCAGTTACTCATTCTCTATCAAGCAATCTAGATAATTTTAAAATAAACAATCCAAACTTAAGTTTAGTGCGTGAGCATTTCCTACATACGGCCCTGCCTGAACACTGAAATGGCTTTTTACCAAATGGTGAGAAATGACACAAGTGAACCTCCTGCGTATGAAGCAGAATGAGTTCCTTCCCTAGAGAGACCCTTTTGGAAACAGCATGATAATCAAATTTGAATTCAGCATGAATATCCTTATTCATCAGTCTGGGTTCCTGACAGCGGATGGTGTGAGGATCTGTCTTTCTTTCAACAGGGGCCAGACTAAAAGGTGCTGGAGGGAGAGGGGCAGAGGAGATGTGGGGGAAGGGATCAGAGAGCTATTACTGGGGTTTTAGTGCTTGCCTTGTAAGCAGCGGACCTCAGATCCCTCACTGCATGTGGTCCCCCAGGCTGACCAGGAGGGATTTCTGAGCACAGAGCCAGGGATTAGCCCTGAGCATCCCTGGGTGTGGGTCCAAAATCAAAAACAGTGCTGGGGAGAGGTGGGTGGGACACTCACTCCCAGACATGCTCTATGTTGCTCTATGTCCCAGACGTGCTCTATGTCGCAAGACATGCTCTATGTCGCAACCCTGACATTCAGTGCTCCGCCTGGTGGTGAAGGCTGCCCCAGGAGGTTCTGGGGTGTAGTGGGTGGGGCTTGCAGTACCCAGGGCTTAAATTTAGGGTTTATATTACACTTTGAGCTACCTCCTCCCCCAGTGTCGTTACATACTCTCTGACTTCATGATAATCACAGGACACTCAAAAGGACATTTGGTCCGCAATGAGCACTTACTTCTCTGAAGCCTAGAGCACTAAATAAACATGAGCTCATTAGCATTAACGGAGAAGCATCTTATCACGCGGTGCCCCGGAGTGCTCGCAGAGTCCCAAAAGACAGTGACTGACTTCCACAGGGGCAGACGCTCCTCTATTGATGCTTTCTGTGTACACGGCGGAGGTCCGCCCTCCTCCATCTGATCTCATTATTGCACATGCACACATCCTGGCGGCTGCCTTTGCCGTCTTTCAGGCCCTCAACCGTCCAACCACAGAAATGCGATTGTTCCACGGCTTCCTTTCTCAGAACTGGGTTTGTTCGAGTTTGCTTAGGCGTGCAGGGTCGTGCGTGTTTCTGCATGAATTCCTAGTCCCCGCCCCGCCAAGCCCCCTGACGCCCTTCATCGGGTGACCGCCTCCGGTCCGGGAAGGGGAGGGTGCAATCTTTCTGGAGGACTTCTCTTGGGGCCCTGAGCAGGACCCTCTGAGTGCCTGGCTGACAAGCCCCTCGATTGTTGTCGGAGACCCGAGGTCGCTGCGGGGCGGAGCGCGCCTTTCATGAAGTCGGGAGGCTGGGGCATGCATTCCGATGAGAGGGGAAACGGGCTGGAGAAGGCAGGCCTTGATGTATGCCCCACTGGACAAAAGCTGCAAGTGTCAGCTTGATTTGCAAGATCAACATTCATGAGTTCGACCGCTAAGAAAGGGGGATTATCTGCAAACCCGGACCTGAATGGAAGCCATAAATAAGTGATTTCACACTACCAAGCAGGAATAATATTCCCCCTCCTAAATTATTCCGAACAGCATGTTCGGCCCCTCCCAGGTTCCCACCGCGGACGAGCCCTCTGGGGTCGGGAGCTCGATCGCAGGCCCCCTCGGGGCCGGAACCCGGCGGGCTCAGTTCCTGGAAGGGGCTCCGCGCGCCGGGATCCACGCCGGGTTTTGCCCAGTGCTGTCCCGGCGACCCATTCCGGATGGAGGGTATTCTAGACCGGGTTTTCCCTCCGGCCGGCGGCTGCCTGGGAGCCGCTGGGGTTCCCGGGCTGCGCCCCGCGCCCAGGCACGCTTTGGACGTGCTCCGCTCCTCTCTGCAGCCCGCATCAAAGGCGTGGGGAGCGTCTTTCATCTGCTGCCCGCGGAGGGACGCTGGCTCGCGGCTGCCCTCGTTTGTTGCCGGGTTTACTCTGAAATGTAAATGTGCCTCCCGATGCAAAATAGAAGGGGTGGAAGGTGTTTTTTTTTTCTTCCACTCCGCGCACCCGATTTCTCGGTTAGCCTCGCCCTCACCCATCCTTTGTGTACGTCTGGCTGTGTTAACCCTATAAAGAACCTAGGCTGCTTCTTGCCTTTCTCTCAGAGAGCCGTACCTCCGGTTAGAAATCTGACTTTTCTTTTTTTTTTTTTTTTTTTTGAGGGGTAAGGGTGTGTTCACGAACCCTCCCAAGTTTCCGGAGGTTGTTGAAGGACGACCCTTCGACAAAGGTTGCGTGTCACTGGAAGCTGTGAGGGTAGAATTGCTGGGTGAACTGCTGTAGGCGTCTGAGTACCTAGCAAGAGCACCCCGCAGACACGGTCATTATGTGTAGTCTCCTGGAACCCCTGCTTAGCTGGTCGGACCTTCCCAGCTGCAGAGCCACGACAGAAGGCGAAGCCAGCTAGTTGAGGAGCAGAGGGTAGGGAAGAGGTGCGGGGTAGGGGGAAACGACTCCAGCCGCCCTCCCCCCACCTCCCTACTACAACCCCCCCTTCCCCCCCATGCTTAATGCAGATCAATTAACCCAGCGGGCAGGTTTGGGAAGGACTCTTTAAAAAATACTCTCCCTTTTCCTCCCCTTTCTTTTGGAGATGCTCACTATTAGGGAAAGATCCAAGCTTTTGAAGGTCAGGGATGCAGTAGAGGGGTTGTGAGCTGGGGGTGGGGGGACATTGTAAGAAAGGATCAGAGCACTGTGGCATATTAGGAGGAAGCTTTGCTCTATATAGCTCTAGACTGGTTTTGTGAAGGAGGGCAGAACCAGGGAGTGATTAGGCAACAGAAACATATTCTGGCAATGTGCTTGCCTTGCATACAGCTAACCCTGGTTCAATCCCCACACTCCATATGGTTCCTCCCTATGGTTCCTCTAGCTTTCCAGGAATGATCCCTGAGTGCAGAGCCAGGAGTGAGTTCCTGTGCATCACTGGGTGTGTCCCCCAAACCATATAACCAAAACAAATACCATATTAAGGCAGGGGAAGGATGAGGGTTTAGAAGGCATTGGGAGGCAAGCACACTCAAGCCATGAGGTTCAGGGAAAATGCATTCTTAAGAATCTGAGTTCCTCTGATAGGACTGGGAGTAGAGCATATTTGAAATAGGTCAATACTGTGAACCCCAGGCCATCTTATAGTGGATTTGTTGACCAGTGTGGACTTCTGTGGAAAGACAGATATTTTGTTCAGTGGGAGACTCTACTTGGAAACCAGCGAGGGCACCACACTGCACAGAAATTGTTACTTCTCTTATTTTAATTTTCAGTATATTTTCTTTAAAAAAAAAAAGTAGCGGTCACTCCAGGCAAAGTTCAGCCCAGTGAAACAGCCTGAAAATTTGAGGGACAACATTTATGCACTGGCCCACCAGGTCCACATCTAGCAGTGCTTGGTAAGGAGACAAGGCAATGCCAGGGATCAAACTCGGTGCCTCACACATAACCAAACAAGAGCTCCACCCCTTAACATCTTCCTGGTCCCAAATTATCCTTTTTGTTGTTGTTTTGGTGCCATGCCAGGCCATGCTCAGGTTACACCTAGCTCTGCACTCAGGAATTAATTCTGGAGGTGCTCAGGGAATTGCATGGAATGCCGGTGATTGAACCCAGGTTGGCCACATGAAAGGTAAGTGCCCTCCTGGCTGTACTACCACTAAAGCCCTCAAATTATCCCTTCTTGACAGTTATATAGTCTGGATACCTGGAAGACTCTGATTTACAGGTACTTGTCCCTGTCCTGGAGGATGTCCCACTCCTACTGGGATTTCTTTTGGGAACTCTCAACCATTAGTTATATGAGGAGGTTGTTACTTAGTGTGTTTGGTATCTCTGTATGGACACCTCCAATCACAGATACTGTTTGGTAAAATTTCATAATAGCACCAGACATTTTGTAAATTTCAATGTTCAAATGCACAGGTTTATTCAGTGCAGCATTATTAGAACTGCAAGGTATTGAGGATAAAAAAACACTTTACAATCTAGAAATTATATTTACAATTGCAGCCATGCAAGCTTTCATGGTATTTAAAATGAGCAATGGAAAATAAATTATCTAGCATCTGCCCCTGGCAGGTATGCTTGAATGGTGGTGGAAAATTTAGAGCAAAACATAATGGCCAAAATTAAAGAGAGAGTATTGAAGAAAATGTCTGCCATAGAGGCATGGTGAGGACTGGGATGTAGGTGGTGAAAAATGTGCACTGGCAGAGGGATGGGCGTTCCATCATCATATGGCTGAATCTCAAACATGAAAGCTTTGTAACTCTATCTCACAGTCATACAATAATTTAAAAAAATGTGATGTGGAGTTCATGCCCAATTCAATCAGCTTAATCAATGGCTGAACAAAGAGCACTATTCCCACATTATTTAAAAACAAAACAAAATGAAAGAAAAAAACCCTAAATGTCCAGGCAGTTGAAGCTTGCTGTATACATTATGGTAGACACACATGCATACATACTGGAAAGTTATACAGCTTTAATAAATGAATCATCTCTGTAGGAAATGACATTGTTTTCCAAAATACCTCTTGAACAAAGAAAGTGAAGAGCAATAATAGTACAGAGATGGTAATATGCATATCCACAGGGTGCTCTAAATTGTGAAAGAGGAGAAAAATGAAAAAAAAAAAACAAACCAAAAACCTTCATGTCTTTAGGAGATTAAATAGAAGGAGAGGAGTCCTAAAGGTATTGTAGATGAAAGGCTCTCTTTTACCATCAGACAACCATTAGGTAAGCCAAGATAAGTACTAACAATTACAGTCAGGAATTATGGAGATAGAGACAGCTGATGTGATACGTTTTCTTCTTGGGATGCACTGCTAGTACCTGAGCTCTCAATATTCCATAGGGTGCACCCTATGGAAACCCTTCCTATCATGGCACATCTGGCTAAAATTTGCTCAAAGCTTCTGTTGGTGGCTAAGAAGTAAGCTGGACACCATGAGAATCCCTGACAATTCTGAAATTGTCCTCGATGGTAACCATTCCACAAACACATTCCTTTTTTTTTTTTTGAAGTAAATAGATTTTATTCAGAGGTTTCTGAGGGAGGGAGGAAGGGATAAGTGGGAGAGAGAAACAGTAAGAATAACTCGCTCAAGAGAGAACGCGGGCTTCTCCAAGGGTGGAGGAAGCCCCTACATATAACCGAGCTTTAGGCACAAAAGTATGAAAGCATGAAAGTATATATCTCAAGGGGGGAGATGCGGGCGACACATATGCTCGGTCACGTGGGAACAAGCAGCACATGGACTCAGGCAGCATATGTGCGCCAACAAACACATTCTTTAAGACGATTCTCATTGATCCATTCCATAAAGTGATCAGACAAAATTCTACCCAATTGTTCTTACCTATAATATATAAAAGGATGAAGTGGGATAAAATGGGTCGACAGGGGGTTGGAGTGATAGCACAGCAGATAGGGCGTTTGCCTTGCACGTAGCCGACTCGGGTTAATTCCCAGCATCCCATATGGTCCCCTGAGCACTGGCAGGAGTAATTCCTGAGTGCATGAGCCAGGAGTAACCCCTGAGCATTGCTGGGTGTGACCAAAAAAGAAAAAAAAAGAATGGGTCTGCAGGAAAAAGGGGGAAGGAATGTGGGAGAGCATCACTTCTCTCTGTCTCTCTCTGTCTCTGTCTCTCTGTCTCTCTCTGTCTCTCTCTGTCTCTCTGTCTCTCTGTCTCTCTCTGTCTCTCTGTCTCTCTCTCTCTTTCTCTGGTATTTGGGCCATATCTGTTGATATTCAAGGCTTACTCCTGGTTCTGTGCTCAGGAATTGCTCCAGGTGGTGCTTGGGGAACCATATGGGGTGCAGAGGATCGAACTCAGGTTGGTTGCATGCAAAGCAAGCACCTTACCCGATGTACTATGGCTTCAGCCTAGGGCAGCACTCTTTTCTGTGTGCAGCTACTTGATTTTGATTAAGAGAAGTTTATCAATGTTCTATGTATTTGGAAAGTCAATTGGCAACAACCCACATGGGAGAGGAGAAATAATGCTAAAATTAAAAGTAAATGGAAAATGAACCCCATTATATTTTAAATGAATAGTCACACCAGGAAGGAAAACCAAAAAGGAATTTATGAACAAGCATTAAGCTAAGTCTGTCAAATTTAGGTAGGGTGAGAGTTGGGGAGAACTGTAAGTCGATACTAAACTCTTTTTAATAGGCTTGGTTTTTGTAATAGCATGGGCAAATTGATTGTAGAACTATTTCAGGTATTTAGAATATTGAGCAAATGAGTATGTATGTGGACACTGTTGGGAAGCAAGATCCTCACTGTGGGAGGAAAATCATAAATATGGAAAGGAGAGAGAGACCTACCACCCAGCGCTTGCTGTTTAATGCTACTTCCTGCTTAAAAAATAGGGTTCCTCTAAGAAATAATTTCTCAGGACTAAATTGAAAAAAGTACAAAATTCAACTGGAACCTAAAAAAAATGAGGTGAAATCCATGCAGCATAAAATACATAACTTTGAAACAAACAATTCTGTGGTTTTTAGTATATTCACAATACTGTGAAACTCCACAGTCTTAGCAGACTAGAAAAATATATACTAGGATGTAAGGTGGTGTTCGAACTTAATGGGGTCATACCATGAGCACAGAACTAGCCTGGAGACTGATTTACTGTTCAAATCTGGGACAACTTAACACCTAAAACAAGGAGAGTACAGAATTAAAAACTACTAGGGGACAATGTGAATTCATATATCCATTTACTAATAAACAGAGAAATAAATAAATGCATGGGCCAGGGTGGAACTCTATAGAATACTATTGCAAGAGGGGCCTTTAAGGAAATAATTAAAGTTAGAAGTTTACATGAGGGTGGACTCTAATCCTATAGCCCGGGGTTTTTATAAGAAGAAAAAGAGGGGTCGGAGAGATAGTATAGAGGTTAAAGTACTTGGCTTGCATGTGGCTGACTCTGGTTTGATCCTGGAACCAGGTGATCCCCTGAGCATAGCCCTCGAGCAACACCAGATGACGTGGGTAATCCCTTGGTTCTACGAAGCCTGAGAAGAGCAGTACCACAGTCTCGGGCCTTTGCATTGCATTGAACCACTGGCCTGGTTGGCCAAGAAATGTCCTGGGAAAATGGCGGCTTAGACTATCTGCCTTACAAGTGTGTGGTCACTACTTGTGGGACTCTATTGGTGCAGCCTCTATGAAAAACACAAGATGAAGGGAGAAATTCCTTAAAATTCTTAAAATGAAAATACAATGTATTCCATTAAGCCAATGATAAGCATTTTCCTCAAATATATGAAAATGCTAATTCAAAAGAATGTGTCTGTGACATGGCAGCATGATTCACATTAGCCCCAAACAGGAAATCAATAGACAACTGGACAAAGAAGTTGTAGTATATACACTCAATGGACTACTAGTCAGCTATTAAAAATGATGAAATTAGCGTTGCTGCCTTAGCACAGTAGGCAATGCTTCAGTCTCATAAAAACAATGAAATTATGCCTAAAAGGAGAACTTGTAGATAGAACTTGAGGTGATTGTGCTGAGTCATTAAGTGAAAGACTTCACAATGGATGTGTAGAAGAGAAAGACAGTTGCATGATAGTTTTATTCACATTTAGAATATAAATAACCAAAGCAAAGAAAAATAAAGCAAAAGTCACTCAGGCACTGAAAACTATGATGGTTACCAGAGGGAGAGGAGAAGAAGGGAGAGAGGAATGAATGGGTCGAGGGCTGCCTTTGGTTGTTACTACAGCTTTGGTAGTGGGTGCAGTGATACATGTACACATTTATAAAAAAAGGTGGAATGCTATTATTCTAAGGGCTCAGAGATTCACCTCAACAGTAGGTGAATGCCTGGCACATTCCCAACCTAGGTATGATAATTCCTGAACATCACAAGGTGCAGCCCTGGAGGTCCCTAGCACTGTGGGGTGGTAGATGTCGTTGGCAATGAAGGGCCAAGCAACATAGCATCCTCAGTCCCTTGCACTGAACTGAAGGCTCTTACACTACGTAGTAAAGAATCATTGTAGAGCACCAGGACTTCCTGGGCTTAGAAGTCCCCACCAACACATACTGTACTCCTGACATTTTATAGTGTTATAGAGCAATAATATATCAATGCAATTTTATTTCAATTTAATGAAAAAAAGTTAATAAAAATGAACTAAAAATGGACTCATGACAAATGGAAGACCTGAAACCATAAAACTGCTAGAGAAAAACTTGTGGGTAAGCCCTTTGACGTCAGTCTTGACAAGTTTTTAAAAATCTGACACCAGAAAAAAAGAATAAGCAAGTGTGACTACATGAAACTTGAGAAGCATCTGCACAACGAAGGAAATGTTCAACAACAACATCATAAAGATGCAACCTACCTAATGAGAAAAAAAAGTATTTTAAAAAGGGATTAGTATATAAAATGTGTATAATATTTACACAACTCAGTAGAAAAGACAGCAACAAAACAAAATAAAAACATGTAATCCAACTAAAAAGTAGACAGAGGAACTGAAGAAATACTTTTCCAAAGATGTACTAATGGCCAATAGGTACACAAAAAAGGCACATGGAAAGGTACATTAATAGTCATCAGCAAAATCACAAACCACATCGAGAAATCACCTCATAAATTGTTAAGATAGTTACAATCAAAATGGCAAAAAATAACAAATGTAGGGGCTGACGAGATAGTACAGCAGGAAGGGCCTTTGCCTTGCACATGGCCCACTTGGGTTTGTTCCCAAGCATCTCAGATGGTCTCCTGAGTCCTCTAGAGTTATACCTGAGTGCAGAGCCAGAAGTAACCCCTGAGCACTGGCGGGAGTCCCTCTTCCAAAAACTAACAAGTGTTGGCAAGAATACAGATAATATGAAACCTTTGCACTCTGTTTGTAAAGATGTAACTTAATATTGCCACCATGGTGATTCCTTTAAAAAATGAAAAATAAAACTACTATATGATTCACAATTCCCTTCCAGTTATTTTTTCCAAAGGAAATGAAAGCAATAAAGATACATGCAACCCATGTTATCTCAGCATGATTTATAATAACCAATACACAGGATAGATGGATAAAGAAAAAATTAAATAATACTATCAGTCATAGAATAAGAAATCTTGCCATTTTTTTGGAATTTGCGTGTACCTTAAAGACATTGTACTAAATGAAATAAATCAGACAGAACAAACTCACTAGTTTGTGGAATATAGGGGATAGGGAGGCTACCTCATTGGTCCAGAGAACTTATATGTGGTTTCCATGGACAGGTGCTGGGCAAAGTGAGAGGATATAAACAGATATAAACTCCCAGTTAGAGGAAGTGTGAGGATTTAATATACAGCATGGTGACTATAGTTAACAGTACTGTAGTGTATATTGTATACTGGGAATTTGCCAAGAGAATAAATATAAGAAGATTGCATTCATCACATGTGAAATTGTAACTGTGCATAATGATGGATGTTAGCTAAACTTATTGGGGCAGTTATTTCACAATATATAAATGTATGGAAACACTGTATTGTACATTTTACACTAATAAATGTTATATGTCAATTGTATCTAAAACTGCTGAAAATCTACCTCCTGCAGGCAACAAATTATCTGTATGATCTAAATGTTAAATTTAATGAAGTTGGTTACTTTTATACATGGTAGTATGATAATAACCTTATTCTGCAAATAAAAAGCTGTACATGAAAGCTAGAGAGACAGTACAGGGTTAAGATATTTACCTTGCTCACAGCTGATTCCAGTTCAATTCCTGGCACTTCATAGTCTCTCAAGTACTGCCAGCAGTTATATCTGTGCAAACAAACAACCTCTAGGAACTACACATTGAAACAAAGAAAGAGTTATAATGTTTACACACACATTTGAGAGAGAAGACAAAAACAATAAGTAAAAAAAGACTATTAGTACACTTAAATGATGAACCAGATAGAGGAAAATATTAACAAGTATCTGGGCAAAGGCTTGAAAACATATACAGATGTTCTCTGTACTGTTGTGTCTTTTTTGTATGTTTGAAATTATTTCCAAATAAAAAGTATCTTTCAGGGGCTGAAAAGATAGTACAAGCAGCTAGGGCACTTGCCTTGCAAAAGGGCCAAACTGTGCTCAATCCCTGGAGCCCTATGTGATCTCCTCAGCCTGCAAGAAATGATTCCTGAGCACAGATCTAGGAGTAATCCTTGAGCATCTGAGGGTATGATCCTACACACCATAAAAATTAGTTTTAGATCACTCTAAGATATCTTTTTATAAAGTATGTGCTAATTACATGATTACTTTAATTTACCAATACAAACTGGTATGTAATACCCCTCTTACTTTTTCTTACTTCCAATATATCTTATAGTTTTATTCCCCATGAATTCATAAAAGAATAAATTTTCCAGATAGACACACTTGTTACTATGAATCTCCTGTATTTTATCTATGGCTTTCCTTTGTTTCTAAGCTGTCTGATTTATATTTTCAAGGCTAAGTTATCTTTTTCAAAACTGTCCTAGTCCATCTTGCACCATTGCCATGTTTTTTTTCTTGAATTTATTTTTGTGGATTTATCATAGAAAACATATTCATAAATTAAGGTGCTTTATGGGCAAATATCTCCCCACCACCCCTGCCCCCAGTACAGTCTTTCCTCACTAACAAATCCTATTGCAAACCAACTTCGTTTTTCCTTCCAATAAAATCTGCCATTCTTACATTCAGCATCTAATGCCTAGTATCACATTTTAAGTATTTCAAGTATATACTTGTCTTTCCCACAAATCTCTGAACTCCTGGAAATCTTGATCCATGCATTATCTTTCTTTCAAGTCTTTTGCCATGCTTTAGCCAAGTCTGTGAGTTAATTAAATGCCAAATGCAAAGAAGGGCTATATTTTATGCATCTTTTGTGTCCTTCGTAGCACTTAGTTTAGTTGAGTATTGGCCATAAAGAAGATTTTTTTAAAATGTTAAATAAATTGGTTTTAGGTTCATAAGATTATGTCTGAAAGTTATTTATAACTTTGGGTTCTTCTCATTTTTCTCCTGTATGACAAATACAGTTTCGACAATCTGCATGTTCATTTCCCGTGGCACCCTAGATACTTCTGTTTCTCTATAAGGATGCTGCTAGTATATTCA
The DNA here is from genome assembly GCF_027595985.1 of Sorex araneus. Taxonomy (NCBI): domain Eukaryota; kingdom Metazoa; phylum Chordata; class Mammalia; order Eulipotyphla; family Soricidae; genus Sorex; species Sorex araneus. The sequence goes on along the minus strand of NC_073302.1, from coordinate 70,302,809 downwards.
ATGCCAGTCTTCACTATATCTGATGTGGAAAAGAGAGACTTGCATAAGGCGTTTATCTCTTTTCTCCTGCTCCATTCCAACTTGTTTGAATCAAATATGCCACTGTGTTTTCAATTTTTCTTCATAGTACAACTTCTCATTAATATTTTTGCCACTAAGATGGGCAATAAAGTGAAAGGAGAGATACTACATTGAATTTGGTGCTGTTCTGGAGGTTTTGAACCTCAGCACTAATATTTCTGGATATTCTCTCATATCATCTGTTTCCCACTATTCCTAAGCCAAGAATCCTGCCTTTAAATCTAGAATGTGAATAACGCCCCAAAAGTTTACCTAATTAGCTCTATATCTAGTTGGGGAAGACAGATTTATCTAGTTGGGAAAATCTAGTTGGGAAAAGGTATATCCTGGATAATGATTATTCTGAGTAGTCCAAATGCATTAAACACACCTGCATCACCATCTTTATTTATTTATTTATTTTTGGTTTGGGGGGCTACACCAAACAGTGCTCAGGAGTTATTTCTGGGTTAATGTTCAGGAATGACTTCTAGTGGTGCTCAGGAGAACACGTGCAATGCCAGAGTGTTCCCAATGGGAACATGTGGGATGCAAGGCAAGTGCCTGACCTATTGTACTCTCTCTCTGACTCATGGATCATCATTTTTAGAAGTACCAAATGAACTAACATATGCAGTTTTATAATGCCACAATGTCTCAATGCAATTTATCCTCTTTTAATGATTAAAAAGGCATTTTAGGATATTTTGGCGTAATATTTAATCTCCTGCACATGTACAACAATGTCAGAGAATAGGTCACTGTGGAGCATAGAATTGTAGATCACAAAGGATTGCCACACCCAAACAATACCCATAAGCACTCCTAGCTTATTTTGAGGTGGCAGAGCCATTACAGAGACCAGATAAAATCAGAAGTTAGAAATGAAGCAACTCTTGTCGCCAACATCTTTAAAACTCATATTTTCTTCTTGTTATGAAGTGCTAGTTTGTTAAAAACATGTAAAAATAATTTTTTCATTGAAGCAAAATATAATTTAAAAAGTACAAGAGATTGGGACTGAAGCAATAGTACAGCAGGTAGGGCACTTCTCTTGCACACAGTCACTTGGGTTTGATCTCCTTCACCCCATATGGTCCCTCAAGCCTGCCAGAAGTAACTCACCCCTGAGCACCACTGGGTGTGGCCCCCCAACGAAAACGAAAAAACAAGCAAAAAGTACAAGATACATTACCCTGGATTTTACAATTTACATCTGTAAAATGACCTATAATACCTGTTATTGCTAAGATTCATGTATTTGAATGATCCTACAATTAGGCCACTTCAACTTGTCAGGCTTCAGCTTTAGTCTAATAAAGGCTGAAGGCAGAAGAGATTTAAGGATTCTTTCTCAGGGGGATGACTATAACCTCTGCTTAGACTCCCATGAAATTTAGAGCATAAAGATTATTCAGATGTTAATCTTTGTTTTTAGTCAGCTATAAACTTCTGTGTTCCTTTTGTACATCTAAACTGTTTACAAATCAGTAATTTTTCTATCTTCTAAAGAACTGTGAGGATGTATGTATATGTCATGATTGGCTTAGAATTTTAACTCAGTAAAATTGAAAAAATAAAGACATCCATCATTTGAAAAATCAGTAACATCCACAAGCCCTTTAGGCCACAAAAATTAATTAGGCAACTGAAATATTAGACTAGCCTTGTAGGCCTAATTGCATGGCTTACTTCCTTATTTCTTTCAGGTCTTTGCTAAAATGTCACTTTACCTGAGAGCCTTCCCTGGACTTTTCTACTTAAACTAGTGTTCTTTCAGTCACTTATTCCTATCTAATAAATGTTATTTTTTCCCCCTTTTGATCCTGAAGATTTTGAAGGCAGAGATTTACTTCACTGCTTGTTGCTGAGACCTGGAGTGTAATATAGAGTAGATGTTTAATAAATATTTGTTACATGAATAATTATTTTAATTTCATATGAGGGCAACCTAAATTTCAGAGATTTCTAGTTAACATTAGTATCAATATTTGTTGTTGTTGTCGTTGTTGAATATGACTGTGTTTAATTAAAAATGATGTTAGTGTACCTGGCAGGGGAGAGATCATCATCACGAAGGTGGTTTTCCCAGGGCCAGGCTTATTTATCACTCCCGATGTGCTGACCTCTGAGACTTCCCTAAATGGGGGAAACTTGACCGCATAATTTGTGGTAGTGGGGAACTGCGTTGATGCTCTCCTCTGTAAAAATAAATAAATAAATAAATAAATAAATAAATAGCGGTGTGTTAGCTACTAGAAGGAAGGATGTGAAAACAACTGAGTCTTTACAGTACTAATATCTAGGTTAGGGCATATGAGAAAGTTACATAAAAACTAACCATTTTCTAGGCATCATGAGAGATTTGTAGGTCAGCCTTGCAAATTCAAGGGATTTGAGAGAATAAAATTGTTGTCAAGAATTTGGGGCCGGAGAAATAGCATAGTCTTGCCCATGGATGACCTGGATTCAATTCTTTTATTTTATTTATTTTTTGCTTTTTTGGGTCACACCCAGCAATGCACAGAGGTTACTCCTGGCTCTGCACTCAGGAATTACTCCTGGTGGTGCTCAGGGGACCATATGGGATGCTGGGAATTGAACCCAGGTCCGCCGTGTGCAAGATAAACACCCTACCCACTGTGCTATCACTCCAGCCCCTGGACTCAATTCTTGGCACCCAATGTGATCCCCTGAATTACTTTCCAGGAGTAATTCCTGAGCACAAAGCCAGGAGTAACTCCTTAGCCAAAAACCAAAAATAATTTTTTTAATTAAAAAAATTATTATAAAAATGTTTTTTTTTTGGTTTGTGTCACACCTGGTGGTGCTCAGGGGTCACTCCTGGTGGGCTCACTGGTGAGCTCAGGGGACCATATGAGGTGTTAGAGATTGAATCCATGTTGACTGCATGCAAGGCAAATGCCCTACCCACTGTGCTATTGCTCTAGCCCCCAAAGTTTTAAAAACATTTTTTTTAAAAAGAATTTGAGTGTTCAGATAAGGTTAGAGACAGGCCTGAATTGCATTGTGAAGGTATAAAAACTAACTTAAAAATTAGGGGAAGGGTCCACGCAAAGCTGCTCTCATTTCTGACACCTCAAAGCATTTCCCAACCACCCTCAGTAAGGCCCACATTATCCCAGAAAGCTGTAACATACTCAGAGCCAAGGCCTTTTCTGAGTGTATAAAGAGTTCAGGAAAAGTACTAAATGAATAATTTATAATTATCCTCTCCCCAAAGAAATATGAAAAATGTTATTTCCCTGGCATCAACTTGTGGCAATATACACTATAGATTACAATTCAGAAAGTGCTCCTTAGGCTGGGTGTTTGGGGTCTTTAGGAAGCCCTGGTTAACTCACTGTCCACATAGCAGATCTTGGTTTCTCAGGGACTCAGCTGATACTGCATAATCATGCTGATACCTCTCACCCTAATAACACTAAGTGTCTCCAAATCCCAACTCTAAATCCCAAGTTGGTTGGCTGACTCAACACCCGCTAAGGAAAAAAGATACTAGAATTAGGCTTGACACACCCAAGCCCAAAGATCATCTTCTGTAAGTTGAGAGTAAAGGCCAGATCTGTCTTTGGCAAGGTTCAGTTGTGATGGAAGATGAAAAGTAAAGAACTCAAAATGGAAAATTCCTCTGCAGAAGTGATGAGCTAACTGTAGGAAAGTGAGGGCATTGGGAGGCCACAGATTACCACAGAATTGCAGATAACCAGGTCCACAGCAATGCAAAGGGAGGTCTGGTTCACCGTTGCCCTTTTTCATACAATCATGGGAAGCCTGACTCCAAGCTCTGTGTTTACCAAACTTAGCGTTGTCTCACCCTGACGTGTTTGAGTATGATATCAGTCACTCGGTCATGTGTATTCCCTGACCCCGCACATTCCCCTCTCCTGCTGTAAGTGTGCATGCCTTTTTTTGTGTGTGTGTGTGTAATAAAACCCTTGATGTGGATGCAGCTGAGTCCTTCATTCTCTTTCCCATTTCCTCCAGGTGCTGTATGGTTTCTTCAGGAAGGTTCCCTTTGTGGCAACAAAATTCTTTGTGCACAAAAACATTGAATTTGGAAAATAAGCTTATGATCAGAAAAACACGGCATCACTCTGGGATGCATAAGGAACAAGCTTATGATTTTATTGTTCCAAATAAGTCAGGATGTGTCCATTTTGCAGATAATTTGTTGTTGTTGTTGGACCACACCTGGAGGTCTCAGGGCTGGTTCTTGGCTCTGCACTCAGGAATCACTCCTCCAGGCTTGGGGGATAATATGGGGTGCTGGGGATCGAACCCAAGTCAGCTGCTTTCAAGGAAAATGCCCTACCCATGGTACTATTGCTCTAGACCTATTTTGCAGATAAGTTTTATGTGCTTTTGAGAAATGGTGAGCACTACACGTGTGGGGAGTCAGACTGGCAAAAATGAATCATTTTCTAAATAGTTTATTTGATTGTTTTAAGACAATTTAATTATTCCTTAGATTTAGTCAGTATAAATGCCTATTTTCTGTATTGATTAACATTTTGATTTTTCAGTTAAAGCACTAAACCAAAAACGAATCCTGAGACCATTCTCTTACTGTGAGCCAAATTTACCAACTCTTTTTTTTCTCTGCTTTTTGAATCACACCTGGTGATGCTCAGGGGTTACTCCTGGGTTTGTACTCAAGAATCACTCCTGGCGGTGCGCAGGGGATCATATGGAATGCTTGGGAATCGAATTGGGCCCAGCCACGTGCAAGGCAAATGCCCTACCCGCTGTGCTATCACTACAGCCCCTCACCAACTCTTAATGGCTTATAACAATCAACTATTTTCCTTTCCTCCTGATTCTTTAGGTCAGCCATTTGGATTGGGCTCAGGTGCGCAGTTCTGCTTTAGACAAAGACATCTGTGTAACTGTAGGTATGCAGGGTTGTGTGGTCTGAGATGGTGCCCGTCACATACCACTGGGTCTCTCACTTCTCTACTTGGTTTCTCCAGCTGAGCAGCTGGAGAGAAGCTCTGGTTCACATGAAGGTGAGAGTAGAAGCTGAGGGTCACTAGGCCAAGACAAAGAGGTCTCACAACTACTTTTCTATTCTATTATTACATGAAGACTGAAGCAGAGCTGCAGAGCATTTGTGACCATTTACAGGTAGTCATAAATCCTAATCGCATTTTTATTGAGATTACCCTCAGTAGAGATAGAAAAGATGGGGGGGGGGTGGATGTTGATGCTACTCTGGGTGGTATTGGCTTTGTGGTCCTTGGAGTTAATAGGTGACTCACAATGTGGGGGCGTGAGGCACGCGTGCTGGGAGCCAGCTCAGGTCTCCCGGGCTTCACATATGCCAGGTATATGCTGTAGCATTTGAACTAGGTCCGCTGTATTTTAAAAGCTCTCTACTGTAGCATTTAAAAAATATATATTTTTTATTTTATTTTTGGAAAGCTACCTGTGGCGTATTCGATATGCCAAAAACAGTAAGGATAGGTTTCATTCCCCTGACCCTGAAAGAGCCTCCAATCATTGGGAAAGGAGAGGCTACTAAAATCTCAGGGCTGGGAGGAATAGAGACGTTACTGGTGCCTGCTCTAGTAAATTGACAAACAATGGGATGACAGTGGTACAGTGATATTTAAAGATCTTTTTATTAGTGAATCACCGTGAGGTACCTACTGTAGCTTTGTAAGAGATGGCCAAGGCAGCTTCCTTAGCAAACAAAGACTTTTATGCACACTGTGTACAGGAAAACACATTGATTTATATTTTCTAAATTGTCCTTTAAAGCATTTTAGGGGGCAGAGAGGTAGCTCATCAGGCTGAACACATGCAAAAGATGCTTTGTCTATGGGAATCCCTGTACCACAAGGTCCCCACCACCACCTGGGGTGACCCCTGAGCACAGAACCAGTAGTAGTCTCCAAGAAAGCAGGGTGAAATCATCCCCTAAAAACTATTTTAAAAGCCCTTGAATGACTTGTCAACGGTGAAGTGGTACTTTCTGAATTGTTTGTAATTGGCAGAGAATTTACATTTTCTATTTTATTTTTTTGGCAGGGTTCTTTCATAATGGAGAAATGTGCATCTACTCTATAATCTGGAAAATGGCTCCCCTGCTTGCCAATGAATGAATACACCCTCATTCACTGCCCTGGGGACAAGTCAGCTGTGAAAATGCTCAGTCCCCCTGAGGCTGCTTGCTCCCCTGCAGAACAGGCTTCTGAAAGCAATCCCCTGCCTTGTGGTGGAGGCTTCCTGAAACAAGTTGAGCCACTCTATAAAGGAAAATGTTAATCGATACTGCAGCTGGGCTGGCAGAGGAATTTAATTCCTGAGGACTGAGCATTGATTTGAGGATGAAATACAAGGCAACCTGGAGGCAATGAGTTAAGTTGGATGGTGAATTGTGCTGTGGGCTTTTACCAAACCTTTGTATGACTGCTGACTGCTATTTTTCCCATGCCTTGGGACTCAAAGTTCTAGGGATATGAAACTGAATCACTCAATGAGTATAACTGAAATATTGGACCATCAAGTGGTCCTTAATTGTCTTCATCAATACAATTGGGTCTGATAATAGAATGCTTTATTCCCCATTGCAGTCATTAAAATTTTATTTCTTCAAGTGACACTTTCCTTTTCTGGTTTCCCCAGAGAATGAGCTGCATTTGCCTTCCTGATTTGTAGACAGATGCATGGCAGTGTTTTCTGATTTCTACTCATTCAGGTTTTTCTCTCCTGGAAGCAGGGCTCAGCATTGGAGCAATCTTCCCTGGTGCTGTGGAAATGATTAGGAGCAGAGTGAAATCGTGCTGCTCATATCAGCAGTGAAATATTTTCAAGGAATTGACCTTGGAGTTTCTGCCGGTTGGAAACCATGGCAACCACAGCTTGCCCCTGGAAAATTATTTCTCATTACAGCATCCCTGTCAATCAGCACAAGCTTACTCCAACTTCCAAAGCTGATCCTTAGGATATGGTGTGTCAAAACCTACGGTCCTAATATGGAGATGTTTGAAGACCCAGGGAGACAGCAGTCTCTCAGACTCCAGCCTAGGCGCTAGGTCAATAAAGACAACTCTGAGTTCAATGGCACTTACCATCCCCCAGAAAACTTTTGAAAGCATTTTATACATGTTCTATTAGCTCACTGAATGCTGATAACAATTCGTTAAGGAGGTGTGATTATTTTCACTTCACACCTAAAGAAATATGGCTTATCAAAAGGAGAACCGGGTCTGAGATTTCTGGCCTAGGCAGTTTACAGCTTTCTGACTTTGCTAGTAAGTTTCTCCCCCCCTCCCCCCCCCCCCCCCCGTTAATAAGAAAATGCTATCCCTGGTAATATCATTGTGCTGGGTCTAACCAGAAACACATAAACACAAAGACAGACAGACACCCACAGATAAACACACACACACATTCCACTGACAGAGAAGTAAAAGCCATCGATAGGCTGGCAAGTTAGCCCCAAAGCAGAGAGCCAGGAAAACGGGCCGGTTCCTTGACCTCAGGGGCTGAAGCTGCATAACAAATTCTGAACATCAGCAGTTCTGGCTGGGAGCAGCTGGAGCTACAGGGGAGTCACAGCTTTTAAATCTCTCTTTAAATCTTTCTACCATACAGTTCATTCTCCACCCCACTGCCATGCTCATCTGTATAAACTCACATCAAACTCCAGCCTATCCTCAAATCCTAGTTAGCAAGCCAGTAGCACTCTCTAGCCCTGCCCTGGTATCTCTTATCTTCTCTCATCTCTGAACTAGATGATGACTTTCAAGTACATACTTGTATCTCATTCTTTTTTTTTTTTCTTTGCGGAGCCTATCCATTCAACCTTGAATGCTCTGCCCAATTGCACACTCAAATATGATACAAAGGGATTGACATTCAAGGAGAAGTTCACATAGAAAAGGGGAATGCAAGGGAAGAGACTTTCCAGGACTCATGAAAAAATGAAGAGGTAGGCAGAGTGGAAATATGCCACTCCTAGTAGTGTCTTCTGGGGAAGAGCATTGACTGAGACTGCTTCCACGGCAGAGACCTCGCCTTCACTTTAGACTCAGAAACAAGAAGGCAATTTCTCAGGGTTGAAAACCTGACCTCATTCCTTTCCTTCTGAGCTCCCACCAGTGCTATCCATTGCCTGTTAACAGCTTAAAAGCAAGAGGCACCACGTCTGTTATTATGGCTCTCCAGGTCAGCTGCTCCTGTTGCCCTAGCAAAGAGTTGGTGAGGAGGGTGGGAAACAGTTACCCCTGCAAAGAGCAGAGCAGAGGAGAGTGGGAAACAGGCTCAGTACACTCTCCTGACAACTCTGCTGAAAGTTCTTACTATTAGTTCATGAAGATAACGCATACATGCTGCTTGCGCCTGACCGAGTCCATTCCCTGGTACCACACAGAGAATTAGCTGATAGAACAAGTGATGGTTCTGGAGTCCTGTAGCACCATTTGAGGCTAGAGCATCACTTTTTCCTTGGGCCCTTTAATTAAATCACCACCCAGTTGGGCAAGAATTTTGTGTGGGTTCTTGGAATTCTTGAACACTGCTTGGGTGACTTCCAAAAGCCCCAATATCTATATCTATTGCTTGAGTAATTTTTGCACTCAAAAATTTGACGTAGGAGAAATGAATAAATGGAGAAATTAGTTAAGATAGTCTTTATTTTGCACAGATGACACTTTCATATAGGTATTTGGGCTCTTAATTAAAATTAAAATTAAAAAAAATTAAGAACGAGATGACTTATGACCCAGCCATTCCACTTTTTAATATCTTCCCCCAAGATCCAAAAGCATCAATGAAAAAGAACTTATGCACATCATTATTAATTGTAGCAATGAGTACAATAGCTAGGACATGAAAGCAACATAGGTGTCCAACAACAGATGAATTGGACAATGAAAGCATGGTATTTCTATACATCTGCAAAAGAAGATGAAATCATGCAATTCACTGCAACTTGGATCGAACTGGAGGGTATCATGTTAATGAATAAGTAAGAAGAAAAAGAACAAATACTGGATGATCTCATTTATCTGTGGTATGTAGTATAACAGGAAGAGAGAATGCAGGGTTTCAAAGATGGACAAATGCCTAGATTATCCCTGACACTAGGTTATATAAACTGTAAGGACAGAGAAGGAAAGAAATAGAGAGGGAAGTAAGAAGAGGCACATGGGAGAGAATACAGGCAGGGAACAGATCTCAAGCACACTGATGGTGTAGAGTCATAGTATGTCTATACATCTAAACCACAGAGCAACAACACTGTAAGCTGGAGACCCAAACTACAATAGCCAAACTTAGAACCAATTAAAGGAGACTATCTGGAATATGGGAGAAAACCTTGGGACATTGGTGGAAGGATGTTGCCACTGTTGATGAGATTGGTACTGGAACATTGTATGCCTGAAACCCTAGTATAAACATCTTTGTAACTCACAGAGCTTTAATAAAAATAAATAAAATAAAAAGAACTGAATGGCTAAATTCTTTCCTGTGTAAGGATAGGCAGACCTGGTTTAACTGTGAACATTAATCACCACAACTGCTTATTATATTTATAAGCTCCAATAAGAACTGATTTATTCCTTTGCTCTTCCTAAGGAAATAGCAGTCTTTCATTTTAAGATTGAATTTTCTGTTTCATCTCTTCTAAGAGTCTTAGTGATTTTTGGAAAGTGCTTTAGTAACAGGTAACTAGTAATGTAGTAACCTATAGATGAATTTTCTTTAATTCTTTCAAAGAATGCTAGCAAGAATTTTTAATCAAGATGATAATCAAAAATGTTTCTACATATCCACTGATTTGGTTTCAGTATGGGTAACTATAAATAATTATTGTTTAAATGTTATTTAAAATAAAGTACGAGGAGGCTGGACATTTGGAAGAAGGGGATTTTTGACCACATAACAAGCTGAAGATCTTTTCTAAGGAAAGAGGAATTCAGCTCAAGACAGAATTTGAGTTTTCCTAGTACTTGCACTTCAGATAAAAGCTCTGTTTTTCTGAACTGATAGAACACATTGCTTAAAAACACAAAATCCTGAATTCTGATGTGAGACTTTGTGTTTATAGATTTGAAGTGCTTGAGCTAGAAGAGGTCTAAGAGGTCATTTAATTCAATTCATCCATTTTATAAATGTGGAGGGGGACAAAAGAACTGGTAATAGCTTCTTGTCATGAGAGAAAGAAAAAAAGATTTGAGTGGAGCAATTGTACAGTGGGCACTTGCCTTGCATGCAGCCAATCTAGGTTCAATCTCCATGGTCCCCCAAGCACTGAGTACAGAGCCAGGAGTAACCACTGAGCACCTCTGGGTCTCCTGTTGCGTGAACGTTCATTGACAGCTCAGTCCAGCCTTGATAGTGTGGACCCAAAACAAAATAAGAAAAAATATTTGAAAATATTGTCTAGTAAATGGTGTTAGATGTTTCATTGCTAACAAGAAGCAAAACATACTGCTCTGCCCTAAGATTTCTTAAATTAAATTTTTATTAATGTATCATGGTTAACAATAGTACTGAAATAATTATTTTGTACTTGAAGTGCTGCTACACCAATCCCTTCATCTGTACGCCAAGATTACTCCATCATTGCTCCATGGTCCATAACCCTGGCCCCCAACTGTACCCCAGACTGTTCGATTCCCAGTGCTTTTGACTGTTTGTTAGGGTTTTATTTTGGTTTTGTATTTGGGATTATCTAATATCTTGCTTTGATTCTTCATACTCCACACGTGAGAAAGATCTTTTATTTACTTAGCAGTATTTATCTTTTATTTTCCACTTACTTCTCTTAGCATGATACCCTCCAATTCCGTTCAAGCTGCAGCAAATTCAAAATTTTATTTTTCTCACAGCTGAGTAATATTCAATTGAAAATATATACCATAATTTGATTTGATTTGATTTTTAGGCCACACCTCGTGGCTCACGGCCTCTGTGCTCAGGGATCCTGGCAGGGCTTGGAGGACCATATGGGGTACCAGGAATTGAGTGTAGGGTGGCAGCAAGCAAGGCAAGCACCCTACCTGCTGTACTATTTCTCTGGTCCAGTTTCTTAACCTATATGTTATTGGCACTTGGAATATTTACAAATCTTGACTATTATAAACAGTGCTGCGTGCCTGTGTCTTTTCAGATATAGGTCTTTGTGTTCTTGGGGTTGATTCCCAGGAGTGGAATTGCAGGGTCGTATGAAGACCCTATTCATAATGCTTGGAGAAGTCTCCAAACTGTTTTCTAGAGAGGACAAATCATGCAGAGAGGATGAATCATGAAGCAATGAATGTGAGTCCCTTGTTAGCCGCATTTCCTGCAGCACTTAGAGTTTCCAATCTTTTTCATATAGAGTATTCTTGCTATACTATACAGAGGTAATATCTGATTATCATTTTGATTTGCATTTCCTTGATAATCAGTGGCAATGAACTTTTTTCATATTTTTCTATGTCTTTGAGGAAGTATCTAAACACATTTACACACATATTTATATACATATATTGGATGTTAACCCTTTATGTGATGTATGGCGCAAATAATTTCTCTCAATCACTAGGGTGTCTCTTAATTTGTGCCTCATTTCTTTGACAATGCAAGAGCTTTTCAGTTTGTTATAGATGGTTCAATTTATTTATTTATGCCTTTGTTTTCTTTGTCTCTGAGGTTATATTATTTAAGACTCCTCTGAGGTCAAGATCTTGGAGGATCCTGCCTATATCTTTCTCAAAGTGAATGACAAAGGCAGGTTTGATATTGATAACTATAATTCCTTTTAAATTGACCTTGTGTATGACGTGAGATGGAGGTTCTAAATTTATTATTGTTATTTTATTTTTGCATGTGACTGACTAGTTTTCCCAGCACCATTTGTTGAAGAGGTTTTCCTTGCTCCACTTTATACATAAATTAACATGTACTAGGCAGACTTGAAACCTGCTCTCAATTTTAACCTTCTGTATTCTTTTTAAAATAAATCAGGCTAGTAGAAATAAGCCTATTACATATGCTTTACAATGAGCTAAAGGAAGAAAATGTGAGTCTATTTCCATTTTAATATGAAGGCTTGAGCTACTGTGCCCTTCTTCTCTACCTTTTTCAGCCATACACTACATATCTATATTTATTTGCTTTTGTTATATTCTTATATTTTTATTCTATTTCCACACTGAGTGATGACTTAACCAATAATGGAGGCTTCCCAGAATGACAGAGGGATACTAGGTGACAAGTAGAGAGAGTGAGCCTTGGGCTCTGTACAAAACAATGGTTACAAGAGTGTACTTAAAAAAAAAAGTCAAGCACCATTTCAAAACTACTTTGCCGTGTTCAAAATTTTCATCATGCAGTTCCAAGCAATTGAAAGTTGTTGTTCTTTCTGTGAAACACCTACACTTTCATGATTAATATCTAGACAGGACCGAAGTACTTCAAATGAGTAGAACTAGGTATTTTTGGATCGATAGCACAGCGGTTGGGCTTTCGCCTTTCATGCGGCCAACCCGAGTTCGATTCCTCCACCCCTCTCAGAGACCCCGGCAAGCTACCGAGAGTATAAAGCCCGTGCGTAAGAGCCTGGCAAGCTACCCGTGCGTATTGGATATGCTAAAAACAGTAACAATAAGTCTCTCAATGAGAGGCGATACTGGTGCCCGCTCGAACAAATCGATGAGAAACGGGATGACAGTGACAGTGACAGTGAATAATTACTTGTATCTGCTCATATCCATGGAGCCCTCTGGTCCTTTAGTAAAGAGGAGACATTCTGAGGTAGAGACACAAGATTAAAAGAGGAGTAGATGGGGCTGGAGTGATAGCATAGCGGGTAGGCATTTGCCTTGCATGCGGCCGACCTGGGTTCGATTCCCAGCATTCCATATGGTCCCCTGAGCACCGCCAGGAGTAATTCCTGAGTGCAAAGCCAGGAGTAACCCCTGAGCATTGCGAGGTGTGACCCAAAAAGAAAAAAAACGAAAAAAAAAAAAGAGGAGTAGAATTAGGAAAACAGGGCAGGTGTCATGGGACAGGCCTTTCCCCACCTTCTCACATCTATCCTCATCCCAGTAAAAGAAAAATTGGGAGCTGAGGAGCCTTAGAAATCCTGTAGGGAACTGGAGTCAAAGAGTCCCTTGGTGCAAGGAAAGAGATGTTTCCCGAATTTCTCCCAGGGTTCTGTATAAGCAATTGACAGCAGAGCAGTGACTTCCTCAATCAGAGACGTTTAATTGAATAATCAATTCTTTACAATTGCTTTTTTTCTCCTTAAAACTTATGACTCTCAAGTGTTAGTAAAGCAAAGCCTCAGGCCTTGAGCCATAGCACAGCTGGTAGGGCACTTGCCTTGTATACAGCTGATGCAGGTTTAACCCCTGTCACCCCATGTGGTCCCTGAGCCCTCCAAAGATTATCCGTAAGCACAGAGCCAGGGATAAGCCCTGAGCTCTGTGGGTTTGGTCTCTGGCACCCCATTTGGTCTCTGAGCCCTCCAGAAATGATCCCTGAGCATAAAGGCAGGAGGAAGCCCTGAGTACCACTCAGTGTGACCCCCAAACCAAACAAAAGCAAACAAAACAAGCAAACAAAAGCAAGGCCAGATTGGCCTGCAGGCTTCCACTTTTGTTTTTGTCTGGGGCCATGCCAGGGCTCAGTGCTTACTTCTGGCTCTGAGTTCAGGGATCACTCCTGAAGAACCTGGGGGATCATCTGGGGTGCCAGGATTCAAATCTGGATCGCTGTACTATTTATCTGGCCCCTAAAGCCTTATAGTTTGCAAAGTGTGACAAACTCTCACTGAGAAAACCACCCTGCTAGGCTTTTTGCTTTTTGATTAGCCAGCACAGAACTTTCGAAAAATCTTTGTACTAATGAAGAGCCCAGATCCTAGGCACTGAACAATACTGCGCAGTGGAGACTATACAGTGTCACCCTCTTCAAGCTCAGTCATTTTGTCCTCGTTACCATATTAACAGACATTTCTCTTCCCCCATGTCTTTTCTCTGCCATCGATGTGTGTCCAGTGTATGTTTCTCAGCTGTATATACTCATTGTTCCCCTCATAAATATGCAGGATTCTTCCTTTCAGACCACTAAATCTATATACTGTTCTGTCCCCCTAACAGCCTGAAACCAGACTTCAACTTCCTCTCTCTGAAGCTTTCTCTATAATATATGCTGGTTAGACCTGCTTCCTGATTTAAGAATTAATTTTCTTGCCCATAAATTTCTTCTGTTCAGTTGTTATTGTGCTTTTTTTTTGGATGACAGAGGAAACCATAAGGCACCTAAATTAGCCCAGTAAAGAAGAATAATATGGACAATTCCATCCCAGGTCCCATAGAGACACAACTATTTGTAATTTGCGGTGAACATAGAGACTGGGATGCTACTATTAAGTGGATTTCAGCACAGAGCTACTAGAAACAGTTAATTATTATGGCGGCATTTCGATACATAAGTTGGTTTGCCCTCACCAAATATTTCACTCACCCCCCCCCCAACTCTTCCTATATTTATTTGCAGTAAAGTTGTACCAATACACTGAGCTGTAGAAGGGGTATGTTAAAGTGAAGAACAGGGGCCTCTTCTCTTTTGAATGTGAAAGTTTAGAAAGCTTGTGTTGCAGAGGCAAGGGCAGAGATGAAGGATGGTGGCTGAATCACATGGGACTTTACTTAAACGCAAAATGCGTCTTTGCTGTTTCCACCATTCTGGTTTAGGGTTGTCCAGTATGGCAGCACTTGCTTGGCTTTCAGCTATTAGAACTAGAGACCTGCCGAAAGGCCTCTCCTTGGACTAGACGCCCTCTCAGTCTGTCATGAATCCTCAAGCTCTGCCAACCCTGCTTCTGCAAAGTCTCTTGTCCCACTCTGTAGGATTAGCACAGCAGCTTCCTGTTTTTCCAACCTGCAATCTACCCACCCTCAGTCTGTCATTCTTCCTTCCACATTAGAATTAATTTTGTGAAAACATTGCCTAGAATGGAAAGTACATTTAGGCATTAAAATCCTTTAAGGAGAAGCCCAAGAACCAGGTTACATAGTGGTGAATCAGGGTGATACCCCAGTCTGCCAACATGGTATCATAATCACTGTGTGTGTGTGTGTGTGTGTGTGTGTGTGTGTGTGTGTGTGTGTGTGTGCATGCACGAGCAAGCACATGTGCATTCTGGCTGGTTTCCTGCTTTCATGATTATGGGCAAGACATCAACTGGCACACACACAGACTTTTCATCAGTTACTGCATATAACTCTCTTATTCTCAGAATTAGGAGTGCAATTCAGTATCACTTTATACTTGAACCTAAGGTAAATTGGGGGGTTCCCATGCAATATAGTACCATGGAGGGGCATCTCCAGTGATTCACACCCACCAGTGCAAGCCTGAGAGTCCAGAGTTCAAGTCCAGAAATGAGGGTTCCATTAATACCCAGCTGTAAATGAGGGACAATGCAGTATTGGGGATAGAACTATGGCATTCCACATACAAGGCATATGCTCCAGTCTTTTGCGCTATATTAGTGGTTCTAAGGAGTTTAAAATTTTAAATGTGGTTAATTTTTTTTCTCTAGTCTTGGTGACTATTGACTCAAGGAAAGCAAATTATATTTGTATGTGATATTTATACACTTCAAAAGGAGTGTATTTCCAATGGCCTACTATGAAGCCATAAGGAAGGATGAAATCATTCAATTTGTTGCAACTGGAGTGAAATGGAAGGATACTAGGTTAAGCAAAATAAGTCAGAAAAGAAAGACAAATGCCAGGCGTTCTCACTTATCTGTGGTATACAGACTAATGGGGCAAGGAATACAACCGACCAAAGCAGGGATACCTAGGTTACCAGATCTGTAGCTTATAGAACCAAGAACAAAGAAAGAAGAAGGAGAAGAAAGAAATCAAGGGGGTAGGGGAACTAAGAAATAGATAGGAGGTATATAGGTCCCCTTGGAGGTATTGAGGTGTGGAGTATCTACATATTCGAACCACGTAGACAACAGCACTGAAAGCAGGAGATCCCAACTATAACAACCAAACTTAAACATATGCCTCTCAAGGGGGCAGGCTGGAGAGTGGGAAGAAAAACAATGGTGGAAGAAAATGGACACTGATGATGGGGTTGGTATTGGAAAGGTGTATACCTGAAACTCTAAGATGTCTCAATAAAAATGTCTTTAAAAATAATTTTTTAAAAGTTTGCAAATGATAACTTCTGGTTTATGATTATGTCCAGTCGATATGCAGATAGAGAAGGCAATGGGTAGTTTTAAATCAATGACATTGACACATACATGAATTTGCACATACATGTGTTTATAGACACAAAGCAAAGTATATTATATACGATCTATATTTATGTATGTATACATATTTACGTTCAAATGGGTCGTTGCCGCCACAGGGGGCGCGCGATGGCCTGAGGTTATCTAGAGTCAGCAAAGCTGCCGTAGCCTGCCCTGTGGCCAAGCTGAGGGGAGGCTGACCGGGTTGGTTTTGATCTGATAAATGCACCCATCAGCTCCCCCCACACCCCGTGAAGGGGGTCAGCGCCCATCGGCATGTATTAGCTCTAGAATTACCACAGTTATCCAAGTAAAGTTGATAGGGCAGAGAGTCTCTTGCCCACACGCCTGGCTGTCTTCCCTGGGGCCCCTCGGAGGGGATGGGCTCCAGCTTCCCTCCCCACCCCAAGCAGAGCTCCCAGCGGCCGAAGACCACTGGAACCTAGCTGCAGCCATGCTGGAGGCTCCTCTCTACACGTTCGGATAGGCCTCACGCATGAAGGTGCCAGTAGAGAAACCCAGGTGTGTGTAATCCCATCAAGGGTCAACATCCAGAGACTTAAAAACAAGGTCTCAGAAGCGCGGCTGCTTTAGCCTACTTCTCCCTCTAGGAGAAACTGGCAATCTTCTGAGAGTTTCCTGCCCCCATGGGACAGCTTTGCAAACTTCCCATGGTGTATTCATATGCAAAATCCAGCAACAAGCTGGATCTCATTCCCCTGACCCTGAAGAGCCCCCAGTGCAACATCGTTAGGAGGGCCGAGTTGAGATAGACTTCTAAGAACTCAGGGAAAGGACGAAATGAGATGTTACTGAGCCCACCCAAGAAATCGGTGATTAACAGGATATTGTGATATTGTGTGTGTGATACATATTTACACATACATATGTAGATATATTTATGTATGTATTCCCTAAATGAGTGTCAATCTTTGATCTATCTTAGCTGATTAGGGCCCAGAGCCTATTGACTGTAGACAAAATCTTGCTCCTGGCTTAAACCTACTGTCCTATCACAAAGCTAGTTCTATACAGGACAGTATTTAATTTTTAAAAAAATTATAGAAAACTAAAATAATCTTTTGTGTTTCTTCTTCTCAAATTGCAAATGTATATTCTCTGCCTCTGTTTGGTGACCCTGGTTAGCTCTGTTTGTCCCCTAAAGTTTCTGATGCTTTTGGTTAAAATGGCTGCAGATCAGCTAAGCCAGGTTCACAATTGTCCCTCTTCCATTGTCTGCAGGCCCAGCCACTTGTCATGTTTCTTAGTTTTCTCCTTCAGTGCATCCTGGGACTATCCATTTGCCCCTTTTGGCTTGGCAGTAACTGGCTGTATTTTATCAATTAAATGTAGTGGGATTTTGCAAAGCACTTTACCCCTCTGAGTCAGCCTTCATGAAAGAAAGAGATGAATCAAAGATGGCAACACTGCTAAGGCAGAAGCTGACTGGCACTGAACAAAGGATGCATGCCATGGGCTAGGGAGGAGTCCCCTGCCTGGTGACCTGGCCTCTGGGGAACAAGCAGTTTCCTGCTTCTGATTCAATTACATTTATTTCTGTTCACTCAGAGGTGTTCTATTCAGTCCCTGGTGACATGGATCCATTGATTAATGGATCTCAGGATTTGGGACTGGTTGGGCCTTGCCACCTCAGAGAAGAACATTACTTGAGGGTTCAAGTGATCTGAGGATCACTGGGTTTAAACAATGGCATTGACCCAGTGTCAATATGTGGCTGGGTTAGCCCAGCAGCTTTGTGGGATCTTTGAGCACTGGGACACTTTGATTCCTAACCTCTGAATAGAGGAAAGAAAGACTTTCTGGAAAGCCTTGCTTCCTACTGTGGTGGTGGTAAGTTCAGGATGAAATGGCCACTTCATCTTCAAAGGCTGCTGAGGCCTCCAGCAGTGAGGGAGACTAGGCTGGGCGTGCTTTTTTAATAGTTATCTTCAATCAAGGGCTCAAATCATTTTTCCTGAGTACTGTCTGCCAAGAGGATAGTGGACCTGACTTCTCCGTCTAGACCCTTCAACACTGGCCTCTTGAAGAACTTCCAGTTTTATCATGAAGAATTTCTTTATAGTTGGGTGAGATAGAGCAGGGATTAAGACACTTGCCCTGCTTGTGGCTGACCCTGGCTCAGTCCCCAGCACTGCATGGTCCCTTCAGTATTGCTGGGTGTGTCCCTGGAATGCCCTGAGCACCATCAGGAGGGCCCGGCAAGGCACAACAGCACTGAGTCAGACCTGCCTTACACTTTGGCCTGATTGGTTGAGAATCACTGGGAGGAACCCCACTGCCCACCACCCCTAGCCCCAGATCCAAGCTGTGCTTGGGAGCCTTCTCTGCAAATAGATAAAACACATATTTCCTAGAGTTTATAGCAAGGTCTCCCACTTAGATGGGGCCATTCCCACACTAAAATTCCCACACCCCACTTCTATCCAGGAGCTTTCATGATGATGAAAAAAAATCCCCAGGTTTTCCTAAAGATTCATCTTTTTTCTCTCTGGCTTTTGAACAGCAGCAAATGAACCCTAGAGGGTTCAAAATTGATTGAAGTGGAGACCAGCACATGATCTCCTTCAGTGAGAGCATGTCTTGAAACCCAGAAAACAGTTTTAATGATATAACTTCGGTCTTCAGAGAAGCTGCCCAGAAGTCTCCCAGTGCTTCTGTAATTCTTGGTACTATGCTCAGAGGTACAATGAACACTCACACAGGATGATCCCTTCGGAAGGAGAAGGAGGCAATGATGAATAGGGATCTAGTAGTCGTGACTCCTATAGACCAGCCAGCTACAGGATTTGAAATTGATTTGGCACATATCTGTCCACCCCACCCGCCCCAGCCCATCTTTCAGATTGTATTACTTAGGGAAGGTGACTTTACTTCTTTGGCTTCCTCTCACTTATCTTATCAGAAAAACAAGTGGGGTAAAAGATCCCTTTGTATCCTTCTAGTATTAAACATTCTGAGCGTTTTTCTTTTATAGTTGACAATATCATATTTTACTCAAGGCATGTAACAAAAATTGTGATTGTCAGGCCGGAGCAATAGCACAGCAGGTATGGTGTTTGCCTTGCACGCAGCTGACCCAGGTTCGATTCCCAGGATCCCATATGGTCCCCTGAGCACTGCCAGGGGTAATTCCTGAGTGCATGAACCAGAAGTAACCCCTGTGTATGACCGGGTGTGACCCAAAAAGCTAAAAAAAATTGTGATTGTTCTCAGAACACTTCCACTTGGGAAACATACTTAGGCATGTTATTTCATTTGGTCTGCAGAGCTTCCCTTCCCCATCATATACTATGTACTGGACTGGAGCGATAGCACAGCACATAGGGCGTTTGCCTTGCATGAAGCCAACCCAGGTTCGCTTCCTCCGTCCCTCTCAAAGAGCCTGGCAAGCTACCGAGAGTATCCCGCCTGCACAGCAGAGCCTGGTAAGCTACCTATGGCATATTTGATATGCCAAAGACAGCAACAACAAGTCTCACAATGGAACATCACTTGTGCCCGCTCGAGCAAATCAATGAGCAACGGGATGACAGTGATATAGTGCTGTATACTATGTACTGGGTAGGGATTAGCATTTTAGTCAGGTGCAGATAGAAAAACCGAGACTAGGAGAGATAATCTGATGGGCTTGTGAATTAGCCATAGAACTGAAAAACCCAGCTCCTTCCTCTCTGCCCATCTATTTACTTCATTGTTTTGCACTCGACCCAAAACTTGACTGTGAAGGCTCTGGGAGGTGAAAAGAGCTGCTAAAATATTGCTTATCACCAAAGTCATTGTACTGTCTGTAAGTCAAGCCCTATCGGATATTTCACGTCAGCTCTTTCTGGCTCTGTTAGAAGAGGGGAAGAGGGCGGTGAGAAAAAACATACCTCGCATTTGTTTCCTTCCCTTTAGAAATACCCTGCGGGCCCTTAGGCTTTCCCTTTATAAAAACAAAATCATTGACAAGCAGAAGCAGTTTGTCATCTAAGACCTTTGGAAGAATTGCCTGGAAAATGAACTTTGACAGCTCCCCAGGCACTCTCCTCAACAGGCGGCTGCACTGTTCTCCTCCATCTACCTTGCATTCTTCCAGAACAAAGCCTCAACAGTTGGAGGAGAGCGGGCATGAGCCAAGATAAATAACCACCCCCTGAACCCAGGCCTTGGAGGTTACACTGGGCTCTCAATGCCTTGCCATTTAGTCATGTTTAGGGAAGAGGTGAGGAAGTGGGTATCCCGGGGCTCAGATTAGAGTGGGCCCCCGGTGGGAGGGCTGGCAGCTGGTTGCCCCGGAGTGAGGCTCTTGGAACTTCGGTGTATAATTTTTTGCTCTCAGGCACACTTGTTGAATGAAAAGTAGTTTTAAAATGTCACGAATTGTGAAGAGGACTGAGAGCAGAACTACACTCCTCAGTGAGCACCAAAGGAGTTCTGGTTCAAAAATATCTGGGTGTGGGGCACAATTGATCAGCTGCTTTCCTCTTTTCTTTTAAGTTGCAATAACTACTGCCTCCTTGGCACTGTGTACCTTCCACTGTGTTGCATGTTAGCAATACAGAGAGGGACAAAACACAATAGAGGTACCTGTTAATTTTTAAAATTGCTCCCATGTGCTTGGATTCTGCTCTTAAAAATTTTCACCATTTGTTTATTTTTGACTTGCAACACGACAAAAGCTGTATTTATAAACTCTATAAGGAATTCAAGTCTAGGAGAAAAGTGAGCAAAAATTTAATTTTTCAGCTTATTCAGAATTCCTTTTTTTCTCCTTGTTTATCTATTCATCTATTTTGGTTTTACAATACTACCACAATATTAGTATTTTATACTTACAACATAATTTTCTGGGTTTAAACCCCTATCAATAGTACTGTAGAACTGTAGCATTGTCATTTTGTTGTTCATCGCTTTGCTCGAGCGGGCACAAGTAACGTCTCCATTGTGAGACTTGTTACTGTTTTTTTGCATATTGAATATGCCACAGATAGCTTGCCAGGCTCTGCTCTGCAGGCAGGATACTCTCGGTAGCTTGCTGGGCTGTCTGAGGGAACGAAGGAATTGAACCCGGGTCAGCTGCATGCAAAGCAAACACTCTACCCACTGTGCTATCGCTCCAGTCCAATAATCCTATTGTTGTAAATTGGTTGTATTAATTTAGAAATATCTACACAGTCTTCTCTTTTTATTGGCTTTTATTCCAGGCTACACTTCTGTAATTCCTTTTGAGTTCATGGTTCCTTTCCCTGAAGAAGTTATTTTCCTTCTTTCATTCCTGTTTCCCTTTTGTATGTGTAGTTGTGCAGGAAACAGAATTCTTCCAGCTCTTTATTTCTGAAGGCTAATTTTCTTAATTTCTGATTCTGATTTTAAATATGTAAAAATGTCAATAGATTTTAGAGTGGCAGGATTTTTTCTCTGAGCTCTAAAGATCTCATTCTTTTGCCTTTTAGTTCCTATTGTTTATTCTGGAGGCCTTTCATTTGTCTATTTTTGCTCCAATAAGTGCCATGAGTCTTTTCATCTGATAGCTTTTAAGACTTTCTTTTAGTCCTCAATGATCTTATTAGATGTTTTGGTGTGATTTTTTTTTGTATCTCTGCAGTTTATATTTAGCTCATAGGACTTTTGGAATCTGTGATTTGTTACCCCTCAAGAGTTTTAGAAAATTGTGACATTTTCTTTTTGTTTTCTTTTGTTTTATGGTGCTGGGGATCTACCCCAGGGTCATGCATAGAAGGCATGCCCTTTATAGTTGAACCACAGTCCTGATCTTGATATTTTCTCTTCAAATATTACTTCTTCTTCTCCTTACTTTTTTTTGGGAGGGTGGGTGGGAGGAAAGCACACCCTGGGCTACTCAGTGGCTACCTCTTGCTCTCAGGAGTGGCCCCTGGTAGTACTCAGGAATCATGTTGCTCCAGGAATTGAAAGTGGGCCTCCTATATGCAACGCAAGTGCTCCAATTCACCAAGCTATCTCTCAGGTCCCTCAAATATTACTTTGTTCCAATTCTGTCACTTTTTTCTGTGTTCCAATAATATGTACCTTAGTCCCTTTGTAATTTGGGGGGACATCTCCACTTCTTTTCTATATTTTACTTGCTTTTAGATATCTGTGACATACCTTTGCTATCTCCTGCTGACTTAACTTTTACTTAACCGTCAGCTGTAACAATAATCTGCCAACTGTATTTATGGGTACTTGAATATCCTAGCATGCAGCCAACCCGGGTTCAATTCTTCTGTCCCTCTAGGAGAGCCTGGCAAGCTACCAAGAGTATACCACCCGCATGGCAGAGCCTAGCAAGCTACCTGTGGCATATTTGATATGCCAAAAACAGTAACAACAAGTCTCACAACGGAGACGTTACTGGTGCCCACTCAAGCAAATCGATAAACAATGGGATGACCGTGTTACAGTGCAGAATATCTATTACAGAATTCTGTTTGTTTGTTTGTTTGGTTTTTGGTTTTTGGGTCACACCTCTATTACAGAATTCTCATTTGACCTTTTTAATAATAAACTTCAATTTTTGGTAAAATTCTCCATTGTTTAATATGTTTGTATTTCTTTTGGGGTGAGAGGGGGTTGTTGAGCCATACCCAGTGGTGCTCAGGGCTATTCCTGGCACTGTGCCTGGAAGGGACTCTTGGTGGTTCTTGAAGGACCATATACACTGTAAGGGAATCTAACTGGGGTTGGCAGAATCTCTCTAGCTCCCTCTTTTTTAGTGCTTACTCCAAGTTCTGTGCTCAGGGCTTGCTACTGGCATTACTGCCAGGGATAGAACCTGAGTATCCTACATGCAAAACATGCCCTCAGCCTGTTGAGCTATCTATCTGGCCCTAATATATTTTTCTATAATCAACTCAAGAAATGTTTATAATTGTAATATCTGATTTACTTATGAATATCTCTCTTTTCTGTTTTCAATCTGTTTTATAAAACATCTTTGCAAATTTTGATTTCTTGCTAGGCACATTTTGTGCCAAAAAATGAAAAGCATCTGTATGATGTTATTTTCATCCAGAAAGAATCTGCCTTAGGAGACAGCCAGATTAGGGGAAGTTCACCTTGATTCAATTAGGGAATAAGCAGCCTTCTGATTTTTCCCTTCTCTTGAAGTGTAAACTTTTAGAATTCTCAGATGAGAATCTGGTTTGTTTACCTCCAGCCTCCCTGAACTTAGGCTCAGAGGCCAAAAAAAAATTGACTGTGACTTTCAGATGGCATTAACTTGCCTTTTAAGTCTTTCATTCAATCTTCAAATATCTTTATGGAGAAATGTCTCTAAGTATTGAGCTCACCTCTGCTCATATATTCTTTCAGACCTCTGGACTGTAAAAGGCATGGGTATTTCTACAGACTCAACCTTCAATTTTTCTCTTGAATCTCTTAAGTTTTAGAAGACTTCTCAAACCACAAATACCTTCTTCCCTCTTATATTCTTCTTCTTTGCTTGACAACCCAGCCTCTCAAATCATGCCTCAGAGGTAGCATATCCCAAGGAGAAAGTCACAATAGAGGATGTTGGGGTCTCACCAGTATGCTCTTCTACTTCCTAGGATTTGATCATCCTCAAATCCTTGTTTCCTTAGATTTTCTCTGATGCCTTGAGGCAGATGTTGATTGTTTATATTGATTATATTGATTGTTTCTGGATTTGAGGCCCACACCTGACTGTGCTCAGGGCTTATGCATTTTATTCCTGGCTCTGTGTACAGGGGTTATATATGGGAGGATCATATATATATTTGGGATGAAACCAGGGTCAACTGCATTCAAGGTAAATACCTTGCACCCTGTATTATCTCTAAAAAATAAGTTTATTTGTATTTTGTTTTGCTTTTATGGGATGTTTTTATTGTTGTTTTGGGGCCACACCTGGTGGTGATCAAGAGTTACTCCTGGCTCTGCACTCAAGAATGACTCATGCCGGGCTCACAGAACCATATGAAAAGTCTGGGATCAAACCCAGGTCATTCTTGTACAAGACAAATGCCCTCTTTGCTGTACATCACTCTGGCCCCATCAGAAAAATTTATATTTATTACAGCTTTTCAAACCATTGTCATAAGACAAGATATTTTAGAAAGAAAGAAAGAAAGAAAGAAAGAAAGAAAGAAAGAAAGAAAGAAAGAAAGAAAGAAAGAAAGAAAGAAAGAAAGAAAGAAAGAAAGACGGGAGGGAGGGAGGGAGGGAGGGAAAAAAGGAAGGAAGGAAGGAAGGAAGGAAGGAAGGAAGGAAGGAAGGAAGGAAGGAAGGAAGGAAGGAAGGAAGGAAGGAAGGAAGAAGGAGAGAAAGAAAAAGAAAGCAGCATCTAGAAGCTTCCAATGTAAACTATGAGGAGTGAGTGTGTGTGTTTGTGTGTGTATGTGTATGTGTGCATGCACACAAATGTAGATTAAACATGTATGTAAAATAAGTGCATAGCACATATTTTTTTGGGGGGGAACAAACTAATGGGGATTTTGAAAAGAAAAAGATATAGCTATATGTTGCTTTTCAAAAGTCTGCTCTATGATGCCTTGTTTTTATGTAAGATCTACATTAGAACCTGTGCTTGCTAATAAAAAGAAACTAAAGAGAGTTTCACTTTTACAGGAAAAAGTGAAATAGCATCCAGCTTCTTTGCTTTATAGCCTCTTTGACTTACAAATTGCTTATTGGAACATTCTACTTTCCAATAGCAGAGGAAACCTATAATTAAGTCAAAGTCAATTTAAGAAAAGGAAGTTATATGCATAAAACAAATCATTTTTATTCATTTAATTCTTCTAGAAATATTTATTATGAACATGCTGCATCTCATTTACTAGAGTAGGGGCTATTGAAACTTAAGCTTGTAGAATAGAGGGAATATTGATAGACAGAGGAAATCACCATATCATAATAAGTAACTAAACTAAGGACCTACTCGGTTGAAGGAATTAATCTAGTAAAGAACAGTACAAGAAAAGAAATAGAAAGGAAGGAAGAAAGAAAGATAGTACAGATACCAAGAAATGAGTTAAAGTGAAGAAGTAAGTGGCAGAAGCTATGTCTTGGGCAGTGCTGGGTTTGTGAATAGGAGTAAGGTTTCACTCCATATATGAACTCAGCAGTGTCATGTCATTATGAAGAAGCAGGATTATCCAAGGAGGGAAAATATTCAGTTGATTGGAAGCTATACTAGAAAACCATAGGAATAGAGCCTATTTGGATATCAGAGAACAACAAAGGTGCTTCTAGTATCAAAACTTTTCCTAATGACACTTGTGAAAATCTAGTACGTAGGGTTATAAATTATGATTTATTTCTAAATGATGCCCAAAGATCTTTAACAAATTATGTCTCTGGTCCAACCTAGGTATCAACTAATGTTTTGAGGGTTTTTTTTCTACTCCTTTCTTTCACATTTCTTTGCTCTTTTGTCTCTTTCCTCTTTCTGTCTTCCTTTTTGTTTCTTCATTTTCACTTTCTCCTTGCCTTATGACATTCATTAGGAACATCATAATATGAATAATTTGGGAGCCTCTAAGAAAATGAGTTCTGGGACACCTCTGGAGCTTTCTAAACCAACACAGGTGTACTAATTGACTAACTAACCTCAGGATTTTACTGCCTTTCATACTCCATCATGGCGCTTGGCTAAAAGAACAATAATTTTTGTGCTGCATGTTTCTCCTGCCTTCCTTATCTATTGCCCCTAAAGAGACACAGAAAATCACAGAACCAAGGCCACACCGCAATCCTTGCCAAGGACTGTGACTGAGCTGGTTATGAGTGCTGGCCTCCTGGATTTGTGTCAGCAGCTCAGCCAACTCTACAGGGGAGAGCACTTCAGGGTCATTCTCTGTGCATTAACCTCCGAGGCTAGCTCTCTCCATCTCTCATCAACTGAATCTTTCCCGTTGAAAGCGTACACAGTTCAAATAATTAAACACTTGTGAGGCATTTTACATTTTCATGAATCAATCAGCAGTGAATTATTTTTGAATATGCTCATGCAATATACTCTAACTTTCTTACCCGTATTTCGCAGATGGGCAGAGATTGGTTTATCAGAAAGAAAATGAAGTGGGAGTTGATGTCTGACTTGCGGGGGGCTCCTTCCAAAGCCTTAGAAAATTGTGGTAATTTTCTATTTGTAATTTATATTCTTTTTTGTTCTTAATAATTGTCTCAGCATCTGATTATTTTAGGTTTCAGATTCCAAAATTGCTGAATCTACTCCCTAGTAAAACAAAGCATTTTCTTTTGTTTGGTTGGTTTTGGGCCACACCCGGCAGTGCTCAATTTCTGACAGTCTATTTCTGACACTGCATTCAGGGATTACTTTTGGTGGGGCTCAGAGGACCATTTGGGGTACTGAGGATTGAACTTGGGTCAGCCATGTGCAAAGCAGGCATACTACCTGCTGTGCTGTTTCTCCATCCCTGAAACCTATTCTTACAAAAGTAGCCAGACTCTTTTTTTTTTAAATCAGGCTATAATAATTTGCATCAGATACTGACCTGCTTGTATCTTTCATTCTAGATGTATAACTTTGGGTTTCTAGAAAATTTATTCCTCACATATAGGTTAGTTCACTTTGTACGAAGATCTGTGTTTTTGAGGGTGGAAGTTGTGAAAAGGTGTCTGGCAGATTTCCATTTACAACAAGCTTCCCTGATCAGCTGAGCACTGAAGCCCATTTCCATATTGCACCAAGACCAAGCTTCCCTTACTGGCTACTCCCAGCAGAAAATTGGGCAGAGCTAGTCATGGGAGAGGGAAGTCTCTCTTCTCAGATGGCTTTGACACAAGGACCTCAGACAGTATTGTTGAAGATTTCTCATATTTCAGAAGTTTAATGACTTCTACCCAGTCTTCCTTCTCTTTCTCGTTCACTTGGGGATCAAAATTGCATAAAGGCCTAATGGCATCCCAGGTTTCTTCCCATTTTCTGTCCTATAGGCATGTCCCCTGGAAAAAATTATTATGCGTTAAATCCTGTTTTAGTGTCTGCTTTAGAGGATGCAAACTAACACACTGAATTAATAAAAGAAATTAGAACTGAATATTGAATTCATTAATCAGTGTCTCACTAAATTTTCAGGGATTGGAAGGAATTAAGCATTAAAAATATAAATACTCATTCTGATGAGATTCCCTGTGTCTAATTTATCATTTGAAACCCAACTCTATCCTAATTCTTTCATAAAACCAACTTTCTTGGCCCTCCTTTTTCTGAATTCTTGTGATTCTGGTTCTATGAATTTACTCTTCATGATGATCCCCCCCAGGAATTGGGGATGGTCATTCAGTCGACATTAAATCTCAAAGGGTTCATTCAGGCGAACCACTTCTGTAAGGCTGTGTCCTGCAAATTTTGGAGTTTTCACTAGTGTTTTCTGTATTATGTTTCAGTGATAGTGAGAGATAATCTGCATTGTAAGGGAGGAAGGTTCCAAGGTGAAATGCATTTGGGAGAATAGCCACTGTGTGGGCTGGAGTGATAGTGCAGTGGGTAGGGCATTTGCCTTGCATGCGGCCAACCAGGATTCGATTCCTCTGCCCCTCTCGGAGAGCCCAACAAGCTGCCAAGAGTATCTCTCCCGCACTGCAAGCTACCTGTGGCGTAATTGATATGCCAAAAACAGTAACAACAAGTCTCACAATGGAGACGTTACTGGTACCTGCTTGAGCAACGTGATGACAGTGACAGCCTCTGTGTACCATGCCTTTTCTTAGATATTTCAATGCAAACCAGTACACTGATTATGGAAAGACAACCTTCAGTTAACTGTAATTCACTATACCAACGTGACTGAGAAATATTCTTTCAAATAATTTATTTTAATAGCTCCCGAAAGTATTCCCCTCACACGGGAGAGCCTGGCAAGCTACCCGTGGCATATTCTATATGCCAAAACAGTAACAAGTCTCACTGGGGCCCCCTCGAGCAAATCGATGAACAACAGGATGACAGCGACAGTGACAGTCACAACATCTATCTTTTTGGGGGCAACATATAGGTAAATATATCTCTTACAGAGATTCATTTGTATCAAACCACTTTCTTGAACCATAAGGATAGGAAGTGGCAAATTGATTGGTAACATTGACAGGTGAAAGGCTCAGTCATGAAATTCAAAGGAAGGGGATCAGGAATTGAGAGAGACAAAGCATGGAACGTGGGACTCCAGAAAGCAAGTGCCAGGATAGGAGCTTATTTAGATTGGTAATGTTTAAAGGAGTGCCAAGGGGTTCTTTTTTGCTCTGCATAGAAACATATTGCCATTATTTGTAGAGAACACTCTTAAGAGAAGTGCTAAGAGCTTCTGCCTTGCTAAGAGCTTCTGCCTTGCTTTTTTCAAGGCCTCTTAGCATTTTTTTTTTCCTTTTTGGGTCACACCCGGTGATGCACAGGGGTTACTCCTGGCTCTGCACTTAAGAATTACTCCTGGCGGTGCTCAGGAGACCATATGGGATGTTGGGATTCGAACCTGGGTAGGTTGCGTGCAAGGCAAATGCCCTATCCCCTGTGCTATCACTCCAGCCCCAGGCCTCGTGGCATTTTTAAGTCCGCTTTCCAGTCTGGCAAGGAAATGAGATCAAGAAAAGTGTCTAGTTATTATTTAATTTACCTCATCATTTAATAACTATTCATTCATCAATCTAGGTATGATATCAGCCACTGTTTCTGGTGGTGGAGTTATAGCCGTGAACAAAACCCACCAAGGTTCTTGTCCTCATTATTCACAAACATGGACTCGTCCAAGATACTTATTTACACTGGAGTGAATAAGGAAGCCGTGGCACACATACTCCAGGAAATACTACTTTGCCATTACAAAAAACATGAAATTATGCCTTTTGAGACCAAATGGATAGACGCTCAGGTGATTATGCTAAATGAAATAATTAAGGAAGTAGAAATCCTCTATATGATGGCTTCTGTCATATATAGAGAATAAAAATAACTGAATCAAAGTAACTGGCAACCCCCCACAAAAACTAACACCTGAATTCTGTAAAAACAATGGTGGTAACAGAGGAAAGAGTGGGTAAGTGGGAAGATAGCGTTGGAACCTCAGTGGTAGGAATGGTGAATCCAATGCAACATATAGGCTCTAAGCTACATTCCTTTTTATGTTAACTTGAACAAATTAATAAAAACAAAAAATATTTCAATCTTCCCCTCTAATAAGCTCTTGTCCTGATGGAACTTACATTCTGAACTTACATCTGGGTACACAGATAATAGGCCAAATAAATAAAGGGAAAGGCTATATTAATAGCTGGTATTCAGAAGAAAATGAAAGAAGATGACAGATTGGAAAGTATAGACAGATTAGATACCTAATAAATAGTAATTGACTTATTAGGAAGAACCTTTTGATTGCTTTTGTGACTCTGCGGCCTCCAAAGAGAAACAAACGACAAGAGCAATTGGTTCGTGTGATTGTTTTTTAAAACATGAGAAAAAGATCAGAATAGAAAAGTGTCCAGCATCTAATATAAGCCCATTTCTTGCTGTTCATTGGTGAACAAAAATTCAACTATTCACTACAGAGCCATCAGAGCAGCATACATATTTAGCCCCACTGCTGTCATTAGGAATATCTTGAAAACCTGTTACCTTTCCCACATCCTTCTCCCTATTACCCCCTTGTAATTACTACAATGATTTCAGATTAAGATGTTAAAGTCCAAAATGTGGGTGAAAAAATTGGCAAGCTGTCACTTCTGAATGCCCAGCTGAATTGCTGAATGAATAATAATGCAAAAAATGCTTACTGAAAGAAGAATAAATAAAAGCTCATTGTTGTGCAATAAATGCTTTTCTGTAAAACACCACTGAGGAAACTGGCTCTAGGTTTTATCACATTTCTCTCCATGTACTCGGGCCATTTTATTTAATTCTTTTCTGGGCTTTATTCATTTCCAGAAACGGGTGTATGGTCCCACCCTATTGTTCTTCATGAAATATTAATGCTACAGGAGTGTATGGGGAGAGATGCCAGCTACATGGCTGTTGATGGAAGCTGCCAGTGACTAGAATAAGTGATTAGTTCAGAAAGTGGTAGGCAGGCAGAGGGAAGTATACACCATGGCCTGAGAGACAGAGAGAGAGAGAGAGAGAGAGAGAGAGAGAGAGAGAGAGAGAGAGAGAGAGAGAGAAGACACTGACAGACAGACAGATACAGAGAGAGAGGGAGAGGGAGAGGGGGAGAGAGAGAGAGCTCTTTTTTTTAAATCCTTTAGCAGAAGGAGAAGCTTGGCTTGATATTGTTGTTTGTTTATTTCCTAGAGACCTAGATGCCAAAAGTTCAGCTCACCCATAGAGGGTCACCACTGCTTCTGCAAAAGGGGTAAGGCACAGAAGGTGACCTCTTCACCATATAATTCATTCAGGCTGGGTTTGAACCTTTCTGGAAGGGTCCATATTAGTTTTTATGCAGACCTTGGGCTACATTATAAACTAGAGGATTTAGTCATCTCTGAGGAACTGGCATAACATACCAAATAAATAGGTAATATTTACTATTCTACATGTTTTTTACTGCCTCTATATGGAGGATTGAAATGCATATCATAATCTCATTTGCTACTACCAAATAATTCTGTGACACTGGATTATTTTGCCTTTTTGAGAGAAAAGGTAGCTGAAAATCAGAGAAGTTGAATAATTTATCCAAGGACACACAGTCAGCAAGGGCAGAGCGAGAATTACAATCCAGTTCTTCCTGACTCCTTAGTTTGGGCTTTAGCGATTCTTTTATACTATGAATCCTTGTCATCTAAACTCAGAAAAAGAACAACAGTGAATAGATTTCTTCTTCCCCCACATTCATCACCCCCATTAAAGGCTCATTACTGTTTATTAGGTTAACCTTCCCAATGGTTTTTCAGTCATTTTTAAACAGAAGCCTGATTAATCAAATGAAATACCCTTAAAATAGTGGGATTATAGGAGAGAAAATTTTTTGAGAGCATGGTGGTAGTACCTTGAGGACTTAGCTCAATGATCTGAACTTAAAATTATGGTTAAGTATAGAAAGTGTCCAGTTTCCTTGTCCAGTTTTAGATATAGTTCATATTTATCAAGGCTTTAAAAGCCAACCTCAAAATGCTTCCTTCCCCACCACAAACAAGATCTGGAGACAGAGGAAGTCACTTGCAAGCTCAAAAATGCTTAACTCCCACCGTTTGTAACCAGTGCTCGGAATTCCACACTTTGAAGCCCTCTCTGTGGAGGCCTGCTCATGCCATTTGCATGGTGTTTGTTAATTAAGCATTTTAAAAGCACAGAAGTGAACTCATTTGCTAAAGGTCACCAACATTTTTACAATACCCCCAAAATGCATCAAATCCAAACTAGAGACCATAATTTAAGTCTAATTCAAACTCCTCCTTTTTTATGGGATTAAAATCAATCTACCAGATTTGCTCATGATTAACATTCTTAGCAATGATAATGCCTGTGACAAAATAATCACAATGCTAAACACATCTCTGTATTTCAAATTTCTTAGGCCTTCTCAATATTTTAAATACCAATAAATTAGTTTTAGAAATATTTTATTGAATAATCTTTTCCTTCTCCTTTTCCTCCTCTTCCTCTTTTTTTGCTCAGGGGCGGGGGGGGGGGGTTCATATGGGGTGCCAGGATCAAACCCTGGTCTTTCACATGCAAGGCAAATCCCCTATGCACTGTACTATCTCCCTGGCCACACAAGCAGTACAATTTCTGATCAAATACTGCAAATATTGGGAGAAATATAGATTGCTCCCTGTCTAAGACAGAGAAGGAGAAAAAAATAGAGTTAGAAATCTAATAAGAAATTAAGGATGAGGCCCTTTCTGAGAAAACAATTAGAACACCTTGCATTTATTTTCAAATCTATTTACCATGTTTGTTATATCCCTTCTACTTTCATTTTTCATCCCTATTGTTCTATTTCTTTTTTTTAATTCTTGTGTCATATTTAATGCTCTCTCCTCAAGCAAAACAGTACAAGAAACAGACTCCTAGGTAACAAATCACATCATTCATTGGGTTTGTTATCAGGGATTCTGCTTCTGACTTAAAATATTAAATGAAGTCTCAAAATTTAATCAAGGAATGGAGACTGTGAGGAAAAGAGAAAATCAACTCTGCAGGTGAGTAAGCCAAAATTAATTTGCATTTGGAGCTGTGCTTTAGGGACATTTGGAAAAAGCTCTTTCATGAGGAAATGAAATGAAAATGATGTGCTTTGTTAGTTCAAAAGTCATATCCTTCTAATAACAGGGATAGCAGGAAGCTTTTCTGATTTATTCTGTTGAACCATCAATATCTGAAGTCATTTGCACTCATGGGCCATAGGGAGAACATTAATTGACTGAAAGAAGCAGCAGTCATTGTCTAGACAGCATGGGACATCCTTCTCCAGCTGCTTATCCTGACCTGGGCTCCTTATCTTGCCACCTCACAACTCCAGCTTTTATGCCCTAGTACAGATCTACTTGCCAGAGGTAAGTGGGGCCAGGCGGAAAAGCTTTCTCAATTTCAGGGCCTCACTGAGCACCTCCTATGAAGAAATTTGAACGTGGGCACGCTACTGGCATCTCAAATACATCGTGAGATTAGTGCTGATCGTTCTAAGTGAACAGAAAAGAAGTGCATTTATTTCTATGTGTTATAAAAATTCTAATGGAATACGAATTGATGATTCTAATTCCTTAACCCTGGACTTCCTATGCCGATAATCATAGCCTGGAATAAATTCCTACTGAACACAGTCCAGAAATTTAATTGTTTTCTTGCTATTTCATATTTACAATCCTTGTAAATGGTGCTTTTGGGTTTATTTCAAAAGCTCTGCCAGAGTTCTCAATGCACCCCAAAATAATAGTCGAATACATGAAGACAGGAAGTATGAGGAAATGAACAAATATGAATAGGGAAAGTATATTGCTTTTCTTTTCCTTTTCTTTGTCTGAGCACCCCTGGAAAGAGCTAAAACCTCTGGCTTTCAAAGTAAGGGTCAACTTTCCCAGTTTGGGGCTGTTCCACGTCTACTGAGCCATCCAGCTCTACCATGACAAATGCTAGGAGAGGTTTTGAGAAAGAAGTCAAAGGAGGGGAGAGTTGGTTCAGGGAGTTGGTTATTTCTTTAAAAACATTTGCTGGTGAGTGGGCTTTCAAACCGCCGCCACCTCCCACACCCAGAGAGAGTTGCTTGAGGATTCAAAAGCTATCTGGGTGTGCTGAGTCATTCTCTCCTCATCTTTCTCTTGCAAGAATGAGTTTACCCCATTGCCTGTGCCGGAGACTTCATTTCATAAACATCCTGTACCTTGGGGCTGGAAAGATAATACAGCAGGCAGGGTGCTTGCCTTGCATGTGGCTGACCCTAGTTTGATCTCTAGCACCCCATATAGTCCCTTGAGCACCTCAAGGAGTAATTCCTGAGCACATAGCCAGGTGTAAACCCTGAGCACCACCGGTTATGGTCCCCAAGCAACAATAAAAATTACATAAACATCTATCTTATCTGATTTTAGGTCCTTGTACCCGGGTTTCTGATGGATTCCTTTCAATTTATCTCCTGCAGGAGTCTACACCTAACCTTGACATAAAGCCAAGGAAATAAAACCAAGGTTTTTTTTTTTCCTTTTTTTTTTCTTTTCTTTTTGGGTCACACCTGGCAATGCACAGGGGTTACTCCTGGCTCATGCACTCAGGAATTAACTCCTGGCGGTGCTCAGGGAACAATATGGGATGCTGGGAATCGAACCCGGGATGGCCGTGTGCAAGGCAAACGCTCTACCTGCTGTGCTATCGCTCCAGCCCCCCAAGTTTTTTTTTT
The DNA here is from genome assembly GCF_027595985.1 of Sorex araneus. Taxonomy (NCBI): domain Eukaryota; kingdom Metazoa; phylum Chordata; class Mammalia; order Eulipotyphla; family Soricidae; genus Sorex; species Sorex araneus. The sequence continues at coordinate 70,268,639 of NC_073302.1, read as the reverse complement.
AAACACCTCAGGGTTGTGTCTTTGGAGTATGTGAGACTTGAAGGGACCTTGCCCCATCTCTACTCGGTAACTGTTGAACATTCATTGTACCCACAGACAATGAGGGGTTAATGTTATCCCTTTTAAAAAAACAAAACAAATCCTTTTTTTTTTTGCTGATCAGTTACCCTTTATTCAATCTTTCATCTTTCTCATCTCCTGCACTCCTAGCACTCCTAGCTCCTTTCTCTCTCTGAATCTACCTCAGCAGCCTCTCTCCTCTCTCTCCCCCAAAACAAATTCTTAATGGTCAGCTGTGACTTGTTCTATCTGCCCCTTCTGTTCAGCAAGAACTTTATTCTGCTTGAATTGAAACATATGGCAACTATGCAACCAGCCATGTTCCCTGAATACAGGTCAACCCACCATCTTATATTCACATGTTGACTTCCCTTCTGCCTTAGGATTCACTCATGTTGGCAGGAGGAGACCAGTCACCTAGCTGGTATGAAGGTATGGAAACCACGGAGTGAATGTTGGGGGTCTGGGAGCATCTCAATTAAGAATCCATGTCAAAAATACAGAGGGAGCCCACAGAATGGGAAAGAATATTTACCCAATACCCATCTGATAAGGGGTTTAATATACAGGATATATAAGACACTAGTAGAATTGTACAAGAAAAAACCCTCCAACCCCATCAAAAAATGGGGAGAAGAAATGAACAGAAGCTTCCTCAAAAAGAAATACAAATGGCCAAAAGGCACATGAAAAAGTGCTCTACATTGCCAATCATCAGGGAGATGAAAATTAAAACAACAATAAGATATCATCTCACACCAGAGACTGGCACACATCAAAAAGAATAAGAACAACCAGTCCTGGTGCAGATGTGGGGAGAAAGGGACTCTCATTGTTGGTGGGAATGCCGACTGGTCCAGCCCTTTTGGAAAACAATGTGGGCATTCTTTCAAAAACTGGAAATTAAGCTTCCATATGATCCCACAATACCACTTCTGGGATGAAAAAAAACCATAGCAGAAATAACATCTGCACCTATATATTCATTGCAGCACTGTTCACAATAGCCAGAATCTGGAAAAACCCAAGTGCCCAAGAACAGGTGACTGGTTTAAGAAAGTTTGGTACATGTACACAATGGAACACTGCAGCTGTTAGGAAAGATGAAGTCATGAAATTTGCTTATAAATGGATAGACATGGAAAGTATCATGCTAAGTGAAATGAGTCAGAAAGAGAGAGACAGACATAGAATGACTGCACTCATTTGTGAAATATAAAATATTATAATATGAGACTGACACCCAAGGACAGTAGAGACAGGGCCAGGAATATTGGTTGGAGGAATTATTTGGGATGGGAGATGTGTGCTGAAAGTAGATAAAGGACCAAATGTGATAGCCTCTCAGTACCTGTATTGCAAACCATAATGCTCAAAAGTAGAAAGAGAATATGGGGGTAATTGTCTGCCATAGAGGAAGGGAGAAGGGTGGGATGGGGGCAGATATTGGGTACATTGATGATGGAAAATGTGCACTGGTAGAAGGATGGGTGTTCGATCATTGTGTGACTGAAACTCAAACATGAAAGCTTTGTAATTGTATCTCACAGTTATTAAAAATAAATAAATAAATATCCCAGGTCAGTTTATAGCATTATTATAGAACCAATGATTTACTTTCTGCAGGTTAGTTTGAAAGTGGGGAATGAGATTATAAATGAGGAAATTAGCCAAGTACTATTTTTATAGCTATATTTGCTGATAATTTTTAGGATTTGGTTTATAAGACTAGGATTCATGATATTTTTTTCATCTCTTCCCTGATACTTTGCTTTTATATGGTTCCTGGGTTATAGACTCACCTGCAGACGCCTGCTATGGTCTCAGACAAAGAAATTCCGTTGCCTGGTGGTCCAGGTAAGCCCTAGACCACAGGTGGAATTCATCAACCATCTAAATAGTAATTTACCCTGGAGCTAATCTACCTGCTGTGGTGATGAACTCAAGCAAGGTAGAGACTGCCCTTTCCTACATATGAACCCCCACCAGCATCACCAGGCAACTGAGAATGAATGTGTGGGTGAAGGACAAACATTTTTAGCCCTTTAATTTTTTTCCACCAGAGGACTCATGGCAACATCCAGTCACAAGCATCTGTTAACCTATTTAAGACTGATCCTGAAGCTTTTTCTTAATCTTTGATAGGATCATTTTTCAGAGAGCAAGCATATCAAATTCTCAAAGAGGGATTTTAAGAAAACGACTATCAGAAATAGTCTAATTATTTTTTTAATTTTTTTCTTTATTTATTTTCAATTAGTGAATCACCGTGAGGGTACAGTTACAGATTTACTCATCTTTGTGCTCCTGTTTCCATCATACAAAGTTCGAGAACCCACCCCTTCACCAGTGCCCATTCTCCACCACCAGTAAACCCAGCATCCCTCCCACCCTCCCCAATCCCATCTCCCCACACCCCTCCTGACCCGCCACTGTGGCAGGGTATTCCCTTTTGTTCTCTCTCTCTAATTAGGTGTTGTGGTTTGCAAAAAAGGTGTTGAATGGCCACTGTGTTCAGTCTCTAGCCCAAATTCAGCCTGCATCACCCTTCCCCCCATGGCCTCCAACCGACCGCATTGTACTTGGTGATCCCTTCTCTGAGTTGCCCTCTCCGCAGAATGTGAGGCCAGCCTCCAAGCCATGGAGTCAGCCTCCTGGTAGAAATAGTCTAATTATTAAAAATAAAAGATTTCATCACAGGAACTTGAAATACTACACATTTTCCTTTCTTACTCAAAGAGGCAGGAAAGAGCAACAAGAGCTCATAACCTGATCTCTTCTCACTGAAGTCCAAGAAAAGTCTTCTTTAATTACAACAACTGCATTTGGAAGAGTAAAATTTTTCCAGGAGGGTATTGGGGACTTCAAGCTGCCTGCAATGTCCATTTTGGAAAGACTATGGCGAAAGGAAACACTTGTTTGTTTTGGGTTTGGTTTGCTGCGAGGAGTTACTCCTGGCTCCATACTGCGGGGTGGTGGGGAGGCCCTGCAGGACTCATTCATTGCTGGGGGCTGAACCCGGGATCTCGGGCATGCAAAGCACGTTCAGAGTTCATTGAGTTATTCTCCAACCCTAGAGATGGCATTTGTAATGCCACATCTGTACGCAGGTTTCAGGATTTATAATTTCTCATAAAATAATCAAGAAGAGTACTTCCTCGATTCACTGATAGTCTCAATTTGTGCAGCTAAATTTAATGTAAGAACTTAAGGGTTTCTTTGCCAGAGTTCAAATGCTAAAGTGACATTCACATTTTCCATTTACTTGGAGAAATAAAAATTGAAACCCTGGGATTTTCTTTTTTTTTTAAAAAAAAAAGAGAGGGAGAGAAAGGAAATATTAGATATGGCCTGAGGCCTTTTTATCAAATATGATTAGGTTCAGCTGCGTAGAGTAGAAAACCCAAAGAAGAGTGGTTTAACAAGATATGGGTTTTATTTTTCTCTCAGGAAAAGGAAATCTGGGCAGGTAGGGTGGTCGCAAATTAATGTCAAGAAGCAAGCTTTTTGCTCTCTTCACAGTTCTTCAATCTTGAGGCCTGTTTCTACCCTCCAGGTTATCTTTTGCTCATAGAATGCAGTTACACAGCGGCAGTTCTCAGAGCATTATGCCCAGACAGCAGCAGCAGCATCCCCTGGGAATTTTGTTAAAGCTGCAAACCTTGGTCCTGATCCCACTGCAAACCTTTTCCCTAGGAGGAGCCCAGCAATTGGCGGTTTAACAAGCTCCTAGGGTGATTCTGAAAAATCCTCAAATTAGAGACCCTCAGGTCCAGGAAGAAAGGTGGAGACAGGGGGCTGAATAAAGGTAGCTACCAGCTGAGTTATACCCAACTATGGAGGTCCCCAAAAGCCCACAAAATGACTTTTGGTCTCCTTATGCCACATGCTGCACCCCCAGTCCCAAATTCCCTACCTTCCTTCTCACTCCCAAATAGCAAGGGAGTCTGGGAAATGTAGGAGGTTTAGTTAAGTAAAGGAGCAATAGAAAGCAGGTATGTAGTGAACAGGATAATAATGTCATAAAGTATGGAGAAGGGGTGCATTTTCATTAATTTTTAGCATGCATGTTGGTTCAAAGATTGTTTCAGTAGGTATCTGATGTTCTACTTCTTTTTTTCCCCAAGAAGCATTAATTTATTTATTCATTTAAGTTTTTTAAAAGATTTTTAAAATTGAATCTCTGTGAGATAGACCCTTACAAAGCTGTTCATGATTGGGTTTCAGTCATACAGTATTCCATCACCCATCCCTCCACCAGTGTACATTTCCCAGCACCAGTGTCCCCAGGTTCCCTCCCATCACTTCACCTCTCCAGCCTGCCTCTGTGGCAGCACTTCTGTCTCTCTGTCTCTGTCTCTGTTTCTGTTCCTCTCTCCTTTTGGCCATTGTGGTTTGCAATACAGATACTGAGAGGTTATCACGTATATACCTTTACCTACCTTTTACACTCAGTCCTGGTCCCACGTGATCATTTCCAACCAGTTGCCATACTGGTCCCTTCTCTATCTTACTACTCTGCCCCCGACACTTGTGGTAGATTCCAACCACTGACCAGTCTCCTAGCCCCTGTTTCCCTTTTTCCCTGGCCTTGGATATTAGTCTTCTACTATTTATTTTTATATCGCACAAATGAATGCAGTCATTCTATATCTATCCTCCTCCTGATTCATATAACACAGCGTGATACTCTTCATGTCAATTGATAGTCTACTTTCTATGATTTGAAACTTTGTAGTGCAGTAATAATATTAAACACACATAGATTATATCCTATAAGATTTCATAGAGTTCCTTAAACTTATGAGACTATTTGTATTAGGATTTTTTTTCAGTATTTTCCCCATTTTGACCATATTTCCGTTTTTTTTTTAAATAGAAAATGGAGTGTGAAAGACAGTGGAAAAATAGTGACGGGGTTTGTGTTGCCTGCCTTGTATGCAGTTAACCCTTATTCAGTCACTGGTACCACAAATGGTCTCTCCTGTGCATTGCCAGGAGTGATCTCTGAGCATAGAGCCAGGAGTAAGTCCTGAGTACAGTTGTGTGTGCCCCTCCCCCCAAAGTAGAAAAAGTGGGCAATTTATCTGAGAGATATATGAAGGTCTTACTTTTAAACATTGATTCACATGTAATGAAATATTATTTATATGTATCCCTGATTCTTTTTTTTAATACTTTTTTTGGGGGGTTGGGGGTCACACCCGGCAATGCTCAAGGGTTACTCCTGGCTTTGCACTCAGGAATCACTCCTGGCAGTGCTCAGGGGACCATATGGGATGCTGGGAATCGAACCTGGGTTGGCCACGTGCAAGGCAAACACCCTACCCGCTGTGCTATCACTCTAGCTCCCTGTATCCCTGATTCTTGAATGAAAAAATTAATTGGCATAGGAAAATGAAAGTAAGGCCATATAAAGTAAGGCCAGATTCCATTTCCATCAGAATACTATCTCCTTTCTCTCCCTTTCCTATTAAAATTCTACTCCTAGAAAAAAAGAGTCAAATAAACGGTGAGTAGCCATCCAGATTAGTACTCAAATTAAAAAAAAAAATTTTGCTCAGCAATCTCACCAAATGGTTAGAGCACATTTGATGACTCATATATATTTCCATCTACAGCTGTAACCCATTTAATGTAGTTCTTTACTCGGGAACATTTTCAGTTATGTTCCCTAGGAGGAGACCCTGTTTGCAGGGAGCTTTGTCTACTAGTGTTCTCAGGACCTGCACTGGGGTAACATGAAACACACAGGATTGAACAAACAAGGATGCTGGCCAATGCACAGCAGCTACAGAGCTGTGGCTCTCAAACTGTGACCGACCGCTGCCTGTAGCACCACTCTCACCTATGGAACAGGAGTCTGCGTCTCAGCATCCCACAGTGCGCTCAGAGACTGGCCCCTCTAGTATCCTAGGCTCAGCACCGGGGAGGAGTCTTTAGATCCCACGCCATGCTGACCATTCATTGCAAGCCAAGGGCATGGGAGAGAGTATAAGCTTGTGTGAGGCAGCACACAAACACGCAATTCCTGGAGAGGGACTTGGCCTGAGACTTCTGTGACTAATACTCGTCATAGCTGTTGAAAGAAGTAAGTAGGTCCTGAAGGAAGAGCAGGAGAGTTCATCATAGCATCCACTATAAAAATAAGAACACGTTAGGTTCAGTGCCAGGAACTATCTGCAAGCATGACAAAGAGTAAAAAACTCAAGTCTTCACCATTTCTTGGCATCACTTTCCAATCTCTCACTCTGTCTACCTCTGCTTTCTATTCTTCAAGGGTCGGAACACCTCAGGGCCTTTGCACATTCTGTTCCCCATCTAGATTTGCTTCTTTTTAGATAATCAAATGCATGTTGTTCCATTTCTATGATGTCATTGATAAAGAGACTGTCAGCTCCTTTGAGAGGTTATCTTAATTGAAGTATTTCTAACACATGTATTCCTATGACTCTATAACTTTGCTACCTGACATTATATTACATACATATTACATTATATTATATTAAATTATATATCAAAGAATATGTGTATGTATACATATATATATTCTTTGGTTCCTCAACTATATAATAAAAATGGACAAAGTTGAGCATGATTTGCTTTGTCAAAATGAGTGATACTCCTAGAGTATCAGGAGCCTGATACAGTAGAAATTCAGTAATATTTGGTGATTGAGAAAAATCACCCAAATAAATTGTCAGTGATAAATTTACTCTTGTGCAAGATGTTAATTTTTAGGCATAAGTAAAGGTTAATGGTTATCTGCAGGTGACCCCAAAATGCTAACAGATGCATTACAGACTTCACCAATGAATTCTATGAAGGAGCTGTTCCTATGATAACTTGCTATCTTGCATCAGCTTGTAATGAATATTTATAATAATAATTTACCTGTAGCAAGCCACCTTCTGAATTTCCCGTTTAGAATATTTATGTCTTTCATCACTTTTACATCTTTCATCATCTTTAATGCCTCACTCACCTTAACAGGTCCTACTGGGAAGAAAAGAGTGATCCAAACTTGGAAGAAAGTCAGGGAGCGATTTCTGGCGGGTTTTTAATTTTCTGGTAGATGTTAATGAAAACCCTATTTTAGGTTTATAAACTGCAAAGGCCAAACAAATGACTTCACCAGCCCTGCTCAGCAGCCTGACAGGCCCTTTGTTCACTGCTAGCAAAGAGCTTTCCTCCAACTTGGATCTGTGTGATCGTGCCCCAGGGCCCCTTTTCAGAACTTGTGGAGCAAGGAGCTCTGTTGAGAACTGTAGCGGGAGAGAAGGAGATGAGGATTGTTTGTGCGGATAGCCTGGCCACAGTTCTGTCGGGTCAGCTAAGTGCCAGGAGACAGAACTGACTTCTCAAGAGGATTTGTATGATTTTGACCACACACAGAAATGGCTGCTGGGTCCAGAGTATACAAAGTGTGGCCAGAGTATACAATGTATACAAAGTATACAAAGGGGTGGAGGCTGAGATATATCTTTGCAGACCACCCACCACTGTATTGGTTCTCCCAAGAGAGGGGATGTTTGGGATCACAGGAGACAGCTTCAGTAGACAAAAATGGGAGCATCTCATGTCAGCAGGAAAATGTGTCTCCTTTGTAAGCAATCCAACAGGGTGGTGGGGAGGGAAGGAAAAGAAAAGGAGAGCAAGAGATGTGGCAATTGCCACTTAGGTCCCCATGGACACAAAGAGATACCCCCTCCAAGGCTGCCAGCAATCCCTGGGACAATGGGCACTGAGGATTTGTATGAGCTCCTATCAGATTCAGAGGCACTGTAATTATGGTGTCAATTTAGATGTGACCCTCCCCTTTATAGCCACAGCTAGGTGACTTTTGGGTTAAAGTATAATTGGCCTAAAGTCCTTGCAATGCAATTATCCTGGAAAAGCTACCTCTGAAAAGCCTATTAAAAGGTTTAATTTGCATCCCAAATAGAATGCCTCTGTTTTTCAGATTCTGATGGTTTTTTTTTAGCACTATATTTCCTCAAAGGGTGATTTTCATAGCTTGAATGCTTGAAAAATTCAAGTTCTAACCTTATAGAATTGAGTCAATATGGACTTAAAGGAACCAAATTTATTTACTCTTGAGACATTGCCCTCAGAAGGCCTATAGAGCAAGACTTTGCACTGCCCTTGATCTACACACTCCTAATCGCCTGGGTCTCACTTATAAGAAAATGCCTACACTTGAACTCTTCTCCTTTGCATTCATTGGTAATTTTCTATGAGCTAAATACTTCATCTTTATTTTTTAAATTTTTATTAAAGCATCCTGATTTGCAAAGTTATACATATTGAATTTTATATATACAATGGTCTAGCATGGGAGAGAGGGCGGTGCACAGTGCAGTTAGGATAGAAAAGGGACCACTCTGACAATGATAGTTGGGAATGATCACTCTGGATATGATCTGACTTGCTGAAAGTAGGTAAAGGGACAAACATAATAACCCTTTAGTACCTGTAATGTAAACCATAATGCCCCAAATGAAGGGGGCGGGAGAGAGAGAGAGAGAGAGAGAGAGAGAGAAAGAGAGAGAGAGAGAGAGAGAGAGAGAGAGAGAGAGAGACAGACAGACAGACAGACAGACAGATAGACAGAGACAGAGACAGAGACAGAGAGACAGAGAGAGAAGACAGACAGACAGACACAGACACAGGCACAGAGAGACAGACACAGACAGAGCAGGACAGAGAGAGAAGAAAAGTGCCTGCTGTACAGACAGACTGAGGGGCCTCTGGCAGGAGGGAAAGGGGACTTTGGTGGTGGGAAATGTACTCTGGTGAAGAGATCGGTGTGGAAACATTGTATGACTGAAACCAGCTCATGAACAGCTTTGTAACTGTGTATTTCATGGTGTTTCATTAAACAAAACCTCACAATGGTCTAGCACTGATCTCACCACCAACTTCCCTGCACCAGTGTCCCAGGTTCTCTCCTAGCCTGCTAGTCGGCCACCTTGATGGACACAGTTTAAGTTTGGTTGTTGAAGTCTGGATCTTATAATTCCAGAGTTTTTGACTGTGGCTTGTTAATCCTTATTTTCATTTCTCCCTTTAATCATCTGATAAAGTTGGAGGAAGCATTTATCCCTTTATAGAGAAGAGAAACTGAGCTACGAGGACAAAAGTCTTTTGGTGACAGAGTGAATTCAAACTGTCTTCATGACTCTAAGTCCACACTCTAACCACTGTGCTTCATTGCCTCCCCCAAAGAGTCTGTCCCTCTAGAACTCTTTAGACACCAGTGTCTACTCAATGATCTTCTGTTCCCTACTTGGTTCACATTTTATTTACATGACTTACCAGCACCCTTTTTAAGTACCATCAGCAAATGTTTTGTAAATAAACCTTTCACATATGTAACCACCACCCAGGACAGACTTCTGAGTTGACAGGGTGGCGTGAGTCTGACTCCTTGTAGAGCAGCACCTGCTCCTACTGGAATCCTTCCACACACTCCCCAAGGCTCGAGGCACTGATGCTCCCAGCAGGCTCCCCCACAGAACCAGCCACTCGACAGGCAATGGGATTCATCTCTGGGCTTTCATACTGGTTGAGTTTTGAGTGAAAGTAGCAGGGCATGTTGAAGAAAATCAGAAACCACATTTCCTTATTGAACATAGGAGAACAGAGAATCGATTTTTTTTTCAATTAAAATTTCAAAGATTGGTGAGGGAAGCTAAGAATTCCAACAACCTCATTTGGGGAAGCTTCTTGCCTGACTTTCAGCTTGGTTGACTCTCTCCTGAGGGCATCAGATGTTGTCTAAGTGGCCATGGTTTGGAAATGGAAAACATCAGCCACTCTCTTTGTCAAGCTTCCCTTGGCCAGATATTTGGTTTCTGTCCTGCAGCATTTGACAGCCTTCTGCTTCTATTGGTATTTCATTAGCAATCATAAATATGGTCCCATGCTTTATAAAATCTAATCCAGCAACAGAGAAAGAGAAAGACAGAGACAGACAAACAGACACACACACACACAGAGACTCTAATTCATGTCTTCATCACTAATTTTAAAGTTGCTTCTGATATCCTTCTCGCCCCTTCCTCAGACTATTGGGAATTGGAATTGATCAAATGTGTGGCAACTCAATGTTTTGTTTTTTTAATTTTCTTCTTTTGTGTATGTGTGCGGTGTATCTTTTGTTGGATTTGGAACCACACCCAGCTGAACTCAGGGCTTATTCCTATCTCTGCCCTCAAGGATCATTCCTGATGGTCTTAGTGGACCATATGATGTGCCAGGGATTGATCCTGGGTCAGCTAAGTGCAAAGCAAGTGCCCTGCCTGCTGTATCATTGCTTCAGCCCCTCATTGTTTTTCTCTTTTGTGTGCAAAGTGTTCACCTCTTTATTGTCATCTTTCTCGCCCCCCCCCCCAGATGATTTCCTGGAGAATCCCAACTCATTATACATGTTCTTCATGGGGCTTTCTCTAAGCTGCCTTTTAAACACTCCCCTTTCAAAATTAATTATTTAGTTCTGCTCTACAAACAGTGGAGAGCAATGGGTAAATTGATGTGACTGGATGGACAGATGGATGGATACATACTAAGCAAAGTAGCAGAATCCTATTCAGTGAACACTCAAAAATAAATAAGAATTTTGACTTGCTAAGGGAAAGCAAATATTTTGGTTCTATGAGATTCATGATTTTTTTTTTCCGAGGGCCTGCTTTATTCCTAATGTCCTAGTGGGTGGGTGGCAGGGTGGGGATGATAAGTTTTGGTTTTAGATGTCTCAACGGTCTCAGTGACCATGATTGATAAGATTTGGAGTCCAGAGAGATCACTCTGCAGGGTGCAGAGGGCATGAAGAAAGAGGAGAGAAGTCAAGTCTCCTGAATATACAGCCACAGAAAGGCTTAGTACAATGACTAGATGTGCAGGTCTGTCTTATGTTATTTCAATCTCCTCTCACTTCCTTTCCTCTCTGTGGACTCCCCTAGCCTCCTTCATTGGCATCAGCAGAGGGATGAGGGAAGGAAGGAGGGGCCCCTATGGTCACAGCAACCTCACCAGCCCCTGCCCGCTCCTCTGTCTCTGACTCTTTTCTCTTTTCCCAAATTGGAACCCTGTGCTAAGCTCTTCAGTGCTGCTGTGCTTGGCTGCTTTCAGTTAACACCTGCCAGGCCCTCTCCAGCTCTGCTCCAGGGCTGCTGCTTGCATTTGTGCCTTTCCTGGAACATTCTCTGGTTGGGTTTCCCTTTCGCTTATTCTCTTAACAACTTTAAGTAGACAGATAATATGGGACTGTCTTTTGGTGGTAAAAGTTGGAATGGAAGCATAAAATTAAAGCAATATCTGACTTGAGTATAAGCTCAAAAGACCCCCTTTCCCCGCTGGATTCCCCCTTCCTGGAAGAAATGCTTTCTTTTGCACTTACATCCATAAATTAAAAGAGAGAAAAGTGTGTTTTGTTTCACATTTCAAAGATCTGAATGCTATTATATTATAGATAGTACTAAGAAAAGAGTGTTATTCTTCACAAAGATTTCTTTTTTTTTTCTTTTTGGGTCTCACCTGGCGATGCACAGGGGTTACTCCGGGCTCTGCACTCAGGAATTACTCCTGGTTTTGCTCGGAGACCATATGGGATTCTGGGAATCAAACTTGGGTCAGCCGAGTGCAAGGCACACGCCCTACCCGCTGTGCTATCGCTCCAGTTCCCTACTTTCTTTTTTTTAAAATTGAATACTTTTTTTTTTAATTGTATAGGGGGGTCACATCCAGGGACTGCCCCCTGGTGCCGTGTAATCCCACCAACGCCCAACATCCAGAGACTATAAAACCAAGCTCCTGGAAGCGACATCTTATAGCCTAGTTCTCCCTCTGGGAGAACCTGGCAAGCTACTGAGGGTTTCCTGCCCACATGGGAGAGGCTGGCAAGCTCCCCATAGCATATTTATATGCCCCAAACAGTAACAATGATGGGTGTCATTCCCCTGACCCTGAAAGAGCCTCCAACGTAGCACCATTGGGAAGGATGTGTAGAGAGGCTTCTAAAATCTCAGGGCTAGGATGAATGGAGACATTACTGAGATTGCTTGAGAAATTTGATGATCAACGGGATGATGATGATGATGATGATGATGATGATGATGATGGTGATGATCACTGTGAAACAGAGTTGCAAAGCTTTCATGTTTGAGATATTATGAACACCCATCCCTCCACCAGTGCACATTTTCCACTACCCACATCCCAGTCCTCACCCTCTTTCTATGGCAGACAATTTTCCCAATACTCTCTCCAAGTTGGGGCATATGTTTGAGCGGCATTTACTAAACCTAGAGCTTATTAGCAGATATTAGCAAAACTTATTAGCCATTTTTTATTTTATTTTTGACCCTCCATGTATTTGTAAAAATACATTAAAATGATTTTTTATTGTATCATTTTGTATTAGCTAGTTTTTAATTTTTTCAACTTAGTCCCTTCTCTTTCCCTTCCTTCTTCCTCTGCCCCCAAATTTAGTACTCTATGGGGTTAGGAAAAGCTGAAACAGACTGGACCAAGACTTGTAGTTTGTGGGGTGTCACATCTTCCTGGAAAAAGTCATTTCATTGCAATCTGTTGTTTCTGATTGGGTCAAAACAAAACCTTAAGAATTCTTTTGTGGGGCTGGAGTGATAGCACTGCAGGTACGGCATTTGCCTTGCACACGGCCATCCCAGGTTTGATTCCCAGTATCCCATATGGTCCCTCGAGCACTGCCAGGAATAATTCCTGAGTCCATGAGCCAGGAGTAACCCCTGAGCATCGCTGGGTGTGACCAAAAAAAAAAAGCAAAAGAAAGAAAGAAAGAAAGAAAGAAAGAAAGAAAGAAAGAAAGAAAGAAAGAAAGAAAGAAAGAAAGAAAGAAAAAGAAAAAGAAAAAAGAAAAGAACTCTTTTGTGCTAATAAGACCCTTGGACTGACTGCCAGCAGTAGATACTGTGCACTAGAACCTATTTTCACTTCTAGCCTCTTTGGTCTTCGTTGCTATCCTAAAATACACACCCTGTGGAATTTTCTGTGCATGTATGTGATGTATGTTCTCTGTATGCTTCTCAATTGTGCATGCTCACCATTCTCCCTCATGAGTATGTGCAAGCTTTGTTTTTAAATACTGGAATATGTATAAGCTGTTAAGTCATGCTATGTCATGGCTTTAAAACTGGACTTCCATCTCTTCTTGAAGCTATCTCCAGCCTGTGCTCATAGACCTACTTCCCAACTTAAATTGTTTCATTGCCCAAAGCCCCTCTTTTCTAGACAGTTATGCTTTCTAGAATTACTGGCTGGTTGTAGTTTTTGTCACTGAGTCTCAGCTATTGTCTTCTACTAGGCAGTATGATCCATAGGCAGGAATGGTCTGTAAAGCTGAAATCTTTGTAAGTATCCTTTGTGGGTAACGCTTTGGGTGTTGGGTGGCTTCAGATGACACTCAGGAGGCCTGGGGTCCCCTCCTGCTGATTCTCAGCCAACTGAGAAGGTGAGGGCTTAAGAAAGCAATGCTGGGGACCAGAGTGATAGTACAGCAGATAGGGTGTTGCCTTGCACTTGGCCAACCTGGATTCAATTCCTGATATCCCATATGGTCTCCTGATCAATACCAGGGCTAATTCTTGAGTGCAGAGCCAGGAGTAATTCCTGAGCATTGCTAGGTGTCACCCCCAAAAGCAAAATAATAATAATAATAATAATCTTTTATTTTTTAATTTTTTTTATTTATTTGTTTTGCTTTATTTTTCATTTCTGAAGATTTTCATTCTTGTTTATAAGCTTATTTATTCTTTTGTAATGAGTTTTGAAAACTATTTTTTTAAATTTTTTTTTAAGTTTATTTTTAATTAGAGAGTCATCGTGAGGGTACAGTTACAGATCCATACATCTTTGTGCTCATGCTTCCCCCATACAAAGTTCGATAACCCATCCCTTCACCAGTGCCCATTCTCCACCACCCGTAAACCCAACATCCCTCCCCCCCTACCCAGTCCCGTCTCCCCCCACCCCACCCTGCCACTATGGCAGGGAATTCCCTTTTGTTCTCTCTCTCTGATTAGGTGTTGTGGTTTGCAATAAAGATGTTGAGTGGCCATTGTGTTCAGTCTCTGGTCTGTATTCCGCCCGCCTCACCCTTCCCCCACATGACCTCCAACCACATTTTACTTGGTGGTCCCTTCCCTGAGTTACCCAGAATGAGAGACCAGCCTCCAAACCATGGAAACTATCTCCTGGTACTAATAAATAAAAATCTTTAAAAAAAAAGGAATGCAATGCTGGTTTTGCCTAGGGTGCTGGGATTACTTGGGTCACTCCTCTAGTGTTTGAGGATCTCCAAGGCCACATCCGGTGATCATCCGGGAATCATGTGATACTGGGAGTTGAACTAAGAGTCAGGTGCAATTAAGACAATTGTCTTAATCCCCTATACTATCTCTCTGACTCCTGGGTAATGATTTTTATCATTAAAAATTATTCATCACTGTCATCATCACTGTCATCCTGTTGCTCATCGATTTGCTCGAGCGGGCACCAGTAATGTCTCCATTTTGAGACTTGTTACTGTTTTTGACATATCGAGTACACCACGGGTAGCTTGCCACGCTCTGCCGTGTGGACGCGTTACTCTTGTAGCTTGCCGGGCTCTCCGAGAGAGGAGGAGGAATCGAACCTGGGTCGGCCACGTGCAAGGCGAAAGCCCTACCACTGTGCTATCACTCCTGCTCTCTTAAAAATTATTAAAGATAAAAAAGAAAGCATCCTGACCACACAGCCACTTTTCTTTTTAAAAAATTTTTTTAGATTAATTTTTTTTATTGAATCACCATGAGATAGTTGCAAAGCTTTAATGGTTGAGTTTCAGTTATACAATGATCGAACACCCATCCCTCCACCAGTGTACATTTTCCACTACCAATGTCCCAGGTATCCCTCCCGCCACCCCTACCCCATCCCACCTCCTGCCTCTGTAGCAGACAATTTCCTTCTTATTCTCTCTCTACTTTACATAGCCATTTTTCTTTGCCCCTTTATTTGAACACTGGGGATATCTCTAAGGACAACTCCAGCCCTGGATACCCAGGGAGGTTCCAGGTTGTCAGGATGTCAACGCAAAACTTCCCAGGAAAGAGTCATATTCACTGGAGTGGCTCATATTTGCCAAGGTCCCACAGGATCAATCTTTTAGTCACTTCTGAACTATTTCCCATAGATAGTTTGAAATGGGGCTTGGCTAGAAGATTGGATGGAGAGGGAGAGATACAAATTATAAGCAAGGATGAAACTGGGCTTGTTTGCTTCAAGATTTCCCTCGAGTCAGCTGAATGTTGCTATGGGTTTTGTGAGCTGTTGCACAGTTCATTCACATTTTAAAGATCATTTATTTGTATGGTTATGGAGTACCTAGTATAATAATGATGCTGCTGATTATAATAATACCAAACAATAGTCATAATAATAGTTTAATTGATTATACTTTATTGGCTATAACATGAGCTATTATTTTGTGAATAACTGAGAAAAATATTACCAATTATTACTGTACGATACTATTATTAGTCACATCTTAGTTTCATTAAGATGTGAAAAAATTAAGGAAGGTTCTAGAGTCTATAAAATATGATAATAATTGAAAAATGAACACCTACTATACTCAAATGCCTACTCTGTGAAACCCATCTTTTTTCTTTCTTTTGCTTTTTCTTGTCTTGGGGCTCATGCTTACTTCTGGCTCTGCATTCAAGGATTATTTCTGGTGGGGGACCTTATGGGATGTCAGGGATCAAACCTGGGTAAGCTGTGTGCAAGGCAGGGTCTAACCTGGCATACTATTTCTCTGGCCTTACAAAACCCTTTAATATAGATTATCTTACTTATTTCTCACCAAATGTTTTACAGCTGGCTTTGACTTTTTGAATGATAAATGCCCTGGTTTATAGAATTTGCCTGTCTCTGTGGTGTAAATACTCCCACCTGGCTATTTTCAGCCTCTCAATGTTAAATCACTGGGGAAGGAAATACAAAATCTAAGCCTTTGCAAGTCAGTGAGATATGATTCTAGCACAACTCTAGGTTCCACTTATTATTTCTATTTTATAGAGGCAACATCTGAGGCTCAGAGAGGTCAGATAATTTGCTGAGAGTCATATAGCTAGTAAATAGTCAAATTGGCCACTCACCAGCCTATCCTCACAAAACCTCACCAACAGGAGATTGCATATTGTGGATAAGTAACCTGAAATCATTCTTACAGCGGACTACTCAGATGAGTAGTCAACTTCAGCTGACCTCTAATTTCCACCATGTGGAACTGGAACGTGCTTGCAGGTGATGTAAACAACTAAGTCTTGTTCCCAGATACTCACCAGATTCCACTCTCTCCAGCTCAGTGAAGGAGGGGCAGCCACTACCTCATATGTATCAGAACTGTCAAAACTATGGGAAATCAGCTATGAACATTGAGAACATAAATCAAGGTTCTATTTGTGTTCAGATGGATTAATAAATCATATCTGGCCACAGAAGAAAATTAAAACCTCCTTCTTCATATATCCTTCCCTCATCCCCAAACATTTTAATTAAGCTATCCAATAGAGGTCACCAGGATGAAGGTAGAGCAGCTTCAAGTTTTCTCCTTCACTTTATCTCCTGGAGACTCGCATGAAATTAGATTGGTTGGCTCTTTTTGAGCCCAGGAAGATGTGGCAAAATTTATGATGTCTTTGAACAGATATTGTCATTAGTTAGATAAATAACTCATATATGGAATAATATCAAGAATCCCAAATCTGCAAGCTCACTGATTTGGGATACAAATCCCCACATCTGTGCATCTGTCATTCCTTGGCTCCCTGACTTCACTTGTAAGGAGAAGATTATATCCAGATGGGCTTTTGTCACCTGACTACACCAACAGTGTGCTGAAGTTAATTTATTTCTTTGCAATCGTGACCTGTGACCTTTTTCTTTGCCTGGCTGTTTCCCAACTAGCCCACAGGCAGGTGTCACATTCTCAGTGGTCTTATCCCCCTGTAAGAACAGCCCCCAACACACTATGGTTTGACTTTCTGAGCAGCTGCCAGCTGGGAAATTATCAATAAAACTATTCACCCATTGAAACAATGCTAAGTAGCAGGCAGTCTTGCAAAACCAACATAGCTTTGGAGACACAATGATGCTGATGAGTAAGGGGACCACAGTATTTGTAGAAACCCAGCTGTTGCAGATGATAGTGTTAAGTTGCCCAGTTATAACAACATATCTCTGAATCTGATCTTGGGATCACCAACCCTTAATATTGGACTTTTGGGGGGTGTCCCTACTATTTTATACTGATAAATTCTGGTCTTGGATCTTAGCTTTAGCTGTATATTTTTGCAGACAGGCTTTTCCAGTTTTAGAAAGAACATCTCAGACCACATGGTTGTATGTTCATTGGGGACTAGCCTAGCAGGAGAATGAAGGCCATATAAAAGTTTAGAGAGAGACAAAGAAGAAATGACTCTCGTTCATAGCTGGGGTGGGGGGCTGTGGACTTATCAATAACAGCAAGATTCAGCAGGCAGGTTGAGTAAAATGAGAAAATTTGGGCTGCCCTTGTGTGGTCACTTGGATGGAACAGGGAATCACAAGCGCATGTTAGGAGGAAGAACCGTAGGTTGAGCTTTGACCTTCTGAAATGCTTTTATACACCACATTATACCCAGACAGAAGGGAAGCTGATGATCTGTTACCTCTCTCCAGTGCCCTTCCCTAATTCATCCTCTCTCGGGGGAAATAATTTTCTTTCTCAACTCCATTTCAGCCATCCCCCTTTACAAATGATTTATTGATTCATTAGGCCCAGCAATACATCAGTTTTAAGTAATAGGACTTCTGATTTTGAGAATCCCTCCAACAATGAACTGTGAATGTACTGACGGGAACTGAAGAGTAAGATAAAAGAACACATTTGAATATGATAGGACTTTTTCCTTAAAAGGGCCACACTGTTTTATATTTATTTCCACCTTTCTTTGCTTTTCTTCTCTGCCAGAGAAGCAAGAATTATAAGAATAAGTCTAAATGGGCAGCATTTGTAGAAAAACTGAGTTATCTGAGGTATTGTGGTCTTTTTTTTTAAAAAAAATGGATCACTGTGAATAACAAAGTTACAAAGATATTCATGATTGAGTTTCAGGTGTACAATGTTCCACACTAATCTATCCGCCAGTGTCCTTCACCCTCCACCAATGTTCCCAGTTTCCCTCCCACCCCCCAGCCTACCTCTGTGGCGGGCACTCTCCTCCTCCTCATTGTCCTAGTGTTCTAGTGTTCCCTTCCCTAACCAGTCCCTTCATTCCCACCCCAATGGCAAGCTTCCTACTGAAGATCAGTCCTCCTGCTCTTCATGCTGACCATCTGGACAGTATCTATAATTATATACAACTGCAGGCTTTATATACACTTTCAAAATTTGATGGACAGGTGCAAAACCCTTTTCAGTTTCTCAAGACAAAGCTGCTGTTTCTTTTTACTCTGTTTGAGATGAGCTCCTATACAGTGTTCAGAGGGCCCAGGAGCCCTTCTTGGGAATTCCTGGCCATCTAGGCCAGTGATGTTCTAGAGGCTGTGATGCTTCTCTGACCATAAGTGTGGGAGATCACCAATAACACCTTTGTGGTGCTCAGGGAACCTCTAGGGCCATGCATGGTGGTGACTGGGGTCTCCAAGTCTATACTCAACAATGCTCAGAGAACCATGTGGTGACAGCTATATACAAGGTAAGCACTTTAATCCCTGTGCTATTATTTGGACTGGAGCGATAGCACAGCGGGTAGGGCGTTTGCCTTGCATGTAGCTGACCCGGGTTCGATTCCTCTGTTCCTCTTGGAGAGCCTGCAAAGATACCAAGAGCATCCCGTCCTCACGGCAGAGCCTAGCAAGCGACCCATGGCATATTGGATATGCCAAAAACAGTAACAACAAGTCTCACAATGGAGACGTTACTGGTGCCCGCTCAAGCAGATCGATGAACAATGGGATAGGACAACAGTGCTACAGTGCTATGATTTGCAAGGTAATGCTGCTTGAGTGGGTTCCCTTTGTTCTGAAATCTGCCATCTAACAATATAGGGTGTTTTATCTTTTCCTTCAGTTTCCCCCTATCCTTCCTGTAAGGGGGCTGATTTTAGATTATAACTGGGATGCTTCTGAGATTGCAACCCACCAACTTACCAATTCACAAGCTTTTTTCTATCAATTTCTGTTGTGGTCTCTCTCTCCTAATATCTAGTCTCCATATATTGCTTTTTGGATCTTCTAAATGACTATTTAGCCACCACTTATTGAGCTCTCATTATTCTTTGTAGGTACTATTTAGGAATTATTCTATACAGGTACTCTGATTTATTGTTTTTTTTTAGGGCCCAGGAAGCAGTATTAGACCTCATTTTCAGGAGGAAAATACTCGCCTGCCTGCAGATCAGAAGATGGTGACTCTCGTATAAACTCCGGGTTGCCTGTTCTCAGAGCCTGTGCTTCGCTGTGCTTCGCTCCCCTTGAAGGTGTGAGGTTTTGTAACACCGGGAATTACTGATGCTAACATATCCCAGGACCCATCTCATATTTTCTGTGGCAACTTATTAAGAGCATAAGCTCCATTTGTTGTCGTTTCTACAGATTTCAGAGTCCCATGTTATTAAAATAAGCGGTGTTGGCCTGAATGACTTTATTGTAGCCTCCATTTGACTCTGTGAGGGCCGGGATAGAGCCCATTAGTCCTGGGAACTCCTGTCTCTTAGTTTGGAATCCAAAGGATATCACTACTGAAGAGTAATTCAGTTTGCTCAGTCCTATAAATGACACTTCTGCCCCCCTCCACCATCTAAGATTACAGCATTTGCAATCCTTTTCCCCAGGAACATATGCATCTTAGGTCTTAAGTCTAAGGTCTAAGAAACTTAAACTTTGCTTAAAAATATGTAATGTTTCCTATCTGTGTAAGTGATTCAGATATTAGGAAAGGTCAAAGAACACATCAGAGGCATATCCTGGGGCTGGGATGTGTATATATGAAGAGATGAATTGATTCCAAAGGCTTAAAGAGTGCATATAGATGGCTTCTTTGGTACTGCTAAACTGTAAGCCTAGGAAAGAAAAAGTGATTTGATCTGATCATTTGGAACAGAGGTAAAAGCAGCAGCATTTTTACTGCCAAGATAGATGACAGGGATGATGAGAAAAATGCTGAGAGCATATTATGGCTGGATTGATGAATGTCATCCCAAAATCTAACTCAATATTTGAATGCTATAAATTGTGTTAAGAAATATAAGGCCAAATAAACCTTTGGGACTGTTCGTGACTGATTCAAGGTGACTGAGTTTAAACTTCTGCTGATGAAATGGATGGGGTAGATATTTGAACAAATTCTAATAAATCAGGGATAAAAATCTGGTTTAAGTTTCATGAAATGTCCTACCATATCACATGGACTCAGCTTGGCTAAAGTCTATGATTAAAATGAGAATCAAGGACTAAAAGTTACCTACAGTGGTAGGGAAAGACCTGTGTGTGATTCATCCCCTGTACTACATACACCCCAAAGTACTGGTGTATGTAATCCCTGAGCACCTTCACCATAACAAAAGATGATAATCAGAATTATGGAACAGAACCACTACTGTTCCTAACTTATTTGCAAGAATGAAAATGCTCCAGAGATGGCAGCCAAATCTGCTCTGATTATGCTTCAAAAGATATCTGCCAGCCTTGTGTCCTCACAACCTATTTCTTTCACCTGTGGACCTATTTTTATCAACCCTCACTGATTGTTGTCATCTCATTCATTCTTCAGTTACCATCTCAGACTCCAAGATTGCATTCAATTTGGAACAAATGATGGATTTTGTGTAAATTCAGTCTTCAAATATGAGGGAATCAAAATTCATTCATAATTATATCTATGTCCACCAAAGATTCATACAAAAACAGCAATAACTGAAGTTGCCAAATACTTGAAAAAACTCAGCTACAGCTGAGGCATAAATTGCCACATTCATTTGATGAAATGCTATGCGACATGAAAATGAGTAACTATAGCTCATTTGGGGGAAAATAAAGGATGATTCTCTAAAAATGCTTTTGGCAGCCTGCCCCACCTGACACAATTAGATCTTTCGAGGATCTTTTCCTTGGTCTCCTCATCCCGCAGGCTGTCCAGTGGGCAGAGAATGGAGCAGCCTGCTCCATCAGCCTTGCAGACCCCATGAGAACTTCAGACCCCAAGAGGATCTCTGACCCGACTCTCAGCTGTGAGAGGTAGCTCAGCACACTGAGAGTAATTAGGGAGCCTTCTGCCTGATAGTGTCACTGCCCTGACAGACATAATGAAGATGCAGAGGGATTCACTTACACTGACACACTTGCAACAAAAGTCATGGAAAGACCCCAAAGACCTCTCCAGTCACAGGGAATATCTAAGTGACAATGATTAGGCTGCTCAGTGATTTGAAGAAAACAATAGAGGACAGATGAGAAGACATCCATCAGAAATCACCAATCTGAAGTGCAGAGTAGAACTGAAAAACACAATAGAGGGAGCAAGCAACAGAAGCAGAGGAATGGATCAGCACGCTAGGAGATGAAAAGAAAAAAAGAAAGAAAAGCTGATAAAACATTGGGGATCTATGGGAAGCTCAAGGAGAGATAACATACAAATCACAGAAACCTAGAAAAAAGGAGAAGTTTAGGTCAGAAAAGTTATAGTTAAAACCTTTGGTCAGTCAAAGCTTGACTTAGACCTCCAGGTCCAGAAAATTCAAAGATTTTCAGTCAGAAGGAACCCGAACAGAAAAAAAAAAACACATTGTAAAATAGTAAGAGTCAAAGGTAGAGATAGTATCTTTAGCAAGAGCCAAAAAATACTAAAAATTTTAATAAAAATTAACAAAAAAATCCAAATATTATCTATAAGCAAACCTTCACAAAATTTATAGATCTTGCTAATGAAACCCTAGAGGCTAGAAGGAAATGGTATAGCATATCCAACAGAGAGAATGAAACACACATCCGAACAAGAGTACTTCATCCATCCAGGTAATTACTCAAATTTGATGGTACAACACAAAACTTCACTGGCAAGCTACAACTAAAGATGCTCTTATTTATTAAACTGATGCACTAAATTGACACATATTACAGGCAAAAGGAGAAATAGTACAGTGAGTAGGGTGCTTGCTTTGCACACAGCTGGCACAGTTTTGATCCCCAGCATCCCATACGGCCCCCTGAGTAGCACCAGGTGTGACCCAAAAACAAAAAGGAAAGAAACATAGAAAGAAAGAAAGAAAGAAAGAAAGAAAGAAAGAAAGAAAGAAAGAAAGAAAGAAAGAAAGAAAGAAAGAAAGAAAGAAAGAAAGAAAGAAAGAAAGAAAGAAAGAAAGAAAGAAAGAAAGAAAGAAAGGAAGAAAGAAAGAGAGAAAGAGAGAGAAAGAGAAAAAGAGAGAGAGAAAGAAAGGAAGGAAGGAAGGAAGGAAGGAAGGAAGGAAGGAAGGAAGGAAGGAAGGAAGGAAGGAAGGAAGGAAGGAAGGAAGAAAGGAAGAAAGGAGGCAGGCAATAGACAAAAGAGACAAACTATAGAAACCATACAAGTATACATCATTAGATTTCTTTATTTAATAATTTTATTTAATTTCAATAGATTCTACTTACGATTTAAAAAGCATAGAATGTGCAGCTGTTGGCAGAGAGGAAGTCATGAAATTTGTTTATAAATGGATAGACATGGAGAGTATCATACTAAGTGAAATGAGTCAGAAAGAGAGGGACAGACATAGAAGGACTGCACTCATTTGTGGAGTATAGAATAACATCACATGAGGCTGACAACCAAGAACAGTAGATACAAGGGCCAGGAGGATTTCCCCATAGCTGGAAACCTAGTTCATGAACGGAGGGAAGAAGGCAGATGGAATAGAGAAGAGATCACTAAGAAAATGATGGCTGGAGAAATCAGTCAGGATGGGAGATGTGTGCCGAAAGTAGATAATGGACCAAACATGATGACCTCTCATAATGCCCAAAAGGAGAGAGTATGCGGAATATTGTCTGCCATGGAGGCAGGGGGAGGGTGGGAAAGGGGGGGTATACCCGGGATATTGGTGGTGGGGTATGTGCACTGGTGGAGGGATGGGTGTTTGATCATTGTTTGATTGTAACCCAAACATAAAAGCTTGTAACTATCTCACAGTGATTCAATAAAATAAAATTAAAAAATTGTAATAAAGAAATGTATACAGAAAAAAATTTTAAAAATTTAAAAAGCATAGAGTGACTGGATAAATCAGAAAATTGAACTCCATCCTCTGCTGCTTAAAGAGACTTACATAAACTCTAACATTAAACACAAGCCCAAAGTAAAGTATTAGAAAATAATATGGGCAAATAAAATAGTAGACTAGTAGTAGAAAAAGACAAAGACTGTCATATGTTTTCAGACTGAGTAGACTTCTATTTTAAAAGATAAGACACAGATTTGTTCGAGCGGGCACCAGTAACGTCTCATTGAGAGACTTATTGTTACTGTTTTTGGCATATCCAATATGCATGGGTAACTTGTCAGGCTCTGCCGTGCGGGCTCCATACTCTCGGTAGCTTGCGGGCTCTCTGAGAGGGGTGGAGGAATCGAAGTCCGGTCGAATGCCCAACCTCTGTTCTATCGCTCCAGCCCAAGAGAGAGATAGGCATCGAAAAATGATCAAGAGACCCATACACCAAAAAGGCAATAATTATTAAAACATACATGTCTCAAATAAAATTCATTGCAGTACATAAAACAATTACCAGTAGGCCTGAAGGAAAATACTGACAACCACACATCAGCAGCAGATTTTAACACTGACTCTCACCATTGGATTAGTCAATCAATAAGGAAATAACAGCCTAGAAACAACCAAGCCAAGGCCTAGAGACAACCTAAGCATAGAACAACTGCTGACTAGATCACGGAATTGTGGTATATATTTACAAAGGAATATTAATCATCTGAGAAAAAATGATAAAACCTTGCAGTTTGCTGCAATTTGGGTGAAACTGGATGTTGGTATACTAAGTGAAGGAAGTCAGAAAAGCAAAATCTATACCAGGTACATAAAATACCAAAAATTAAAAAAAAAACAGAGATTGAAGTTTGAAGTCTTCTTTCCTTCCTTCCTTCTTTTTTTTCTTTTTTTTTTTTTTGCTTTTTGGGTCACAACCGATGATGCACAGGGTTACTCCTGGCTCTGCACTCAGGAATTAGTCCTGACGGTGCTCACGGGACCATTTGGGATGCAGGGAATTGAACCCGGGTCAGCCACATGCAAGGCAAATGCCCTACCCGCTGTGCTATCGCTCCAGCCCTTCCTTCCTTCCTCCCTCCCTTCCTTCCTTCTTTCCTTCCTTCCTTCCTTCCTTCCTTCCTTCCTTCCTTCCTTCCTTCCTTCCTTCCTTCCTTCCTTCCTTCCTTCCTTCCTTCCTTCCTTCCTTTCTTTCTTTCTTTCTTTCTTTCTTTCTTTCTTTCTTTCTTTCTTTCTTTCTTTCTTTCTTTCTTTCTTTCTTTCTCTTTCTTCATTTCCTTCCCTCTTCTTTCCATACCAAAAGTTATGTTTCATTAACATATGCTTATAGATGAGTTTGGGGATAAATATTCCTATGGAAACATCTCTATAATCTATACCATAAACCTATTTATAGCCTCCAGAAGTTTTCTCCTGCCATTTTTTCTTTTTTGTTTTTTTGGGTTACACCCAGCGATGCTCAGAGTTTACTCCTGGCTCTGTACTCAGGAATCATTCCTGGTAGGCTCAGGGAACCATATGGGGTGCTGGGGATCTAACCCAGGCTAGCCTTATGCAAGGCAAGCGCCTTCCCCACCGTCCTATTGCTCTGGCTCACATCTTATCTTTTATTACCTCAAATACTATTAATTTGTGATAAGAACATGGAACACGATATTTTCCATTTAGAAAAATTTTGTGTACATTTCACCAGCCATGGTCTCTATTCTCTGTGTAGATCTCTGGGAGCTATTCTTATTATACAATCAAAGCTGGTAGGGGGAGTTAGACTAGCATCCTCACTCCCTCATTACAACTCACACCTTCCCACATATCAGAAGTAGAATCAGGAGGCATTTTAGATAAATGTTTGTGTCTGCATAATGTCCTTGGTGCTTTATCCATGCTGATTATTTAAATTTTATTTTATATACTTTGGTCACGTTTTAAAAGACTATATACAAAGATTTTTCATATCAAATGTACTTTTTTATAATTGAGATTTGTGACTTTTTATTATCATTATTGACTGCTGTTCTTAGATCTTACATTCATAAATCTTGCTGCTACACCTTCTCTTTATTTTGTGGACTACCTATATTTTTGAGGTTGTTTTTGGCCACACATGGCTGACTTCAGGGCTTTCTCTGGGCTCTAGGCACAAGGATCATTCCTGGAAGTTCTGGGGGACCACATGTGGTACTGGGGATCAAACATGGTTCTGCCACATGCAAGGCAAGTGCCCAATTTACTGCCATATCTTTCCAACCCTTTTCTTGTATTTACATAACGATAATCTGTAATCTATGACTAAAAAATACATAAATAAGATAACTTTTGGGCAAAGAAATAAGGTCCAAGAAAAAAAAATGAGGTGAAATGCATCTGTTTTAGAAGGAAGTGAGTGTGAACTTTTAAGGAACAGGAGGAGTCATGTTGTAGAAGATCCTGAAGAGGCTTCTTGGAGAAAAGTTCCCCCCCCCTCCCGACCTGAGGAGTGTGCCCATTTGGGGATAATAAATTGAACAATATACATATAAAATATTCTTATTTCTGTTTCTACTTTATTTATTTTTATTTTTAAAAATTTTTATTAGTGAATCACTATGATGTCTGTTTCTACTTGATCATGATTTATGAAAGTTAAAAATAGATGTTGGTAAGATCAGACCGATAGGTGACATGGATCCTCTACAGACCTTAGAAACAACAATGTGTGAGAGGATCCAACAATATTGACCTACTTCAGAAGCCACCTCATCCCAAAACTTTCCTTATTCAGGCACATTTCACCCTTCTCTGTATTCCTGTCACCATGTGCATATGCCACCTTCTTATGTCATAATTGGTTCAGACTAGCCAGCTCTTTGCAAATTGTTCCCATCCCAATACATTGAATTGAACTCTTTTTTGATGCAGAAATCATGACCTCCCTTATTTGTACCTCCCTTAAAGTGCCTGGTACACTGACTGGCACCTGTTTACTAAGCATTTGTGGGCTCAAATCAGTCCCTCTGCAAAACACACGTTAGTGTCATACGCAGTCCCAATAAAGATCATATGGCAATTATTGTAAAGGAGAGACCATTGAGCATGGAAAATATTAGATGCTGTTTCATTATTCTTGCATATTAGAAAGTCCCTTATTCCCACAAACATATTTTGAGCATCTGCTACATAGCAAATTCCTGGTTTATGAAAAAGATAATATCTGTCCTCAAAGAGTCCACATTAGGAGACTAAAGAATAATAAAGGGATATCTGTGCCTCGAGTTTTCTCATAAAAACACACACAAAAAATATTGCTAGGAAAGAGAGTGAAGGGTGAAATTTTTATTATCCAGGAACAAGTGTATTTTCTCAGTATTTCAAAAAATACATGAGCTGGTTATTACCCCAGCTCCCTGGCCTCTTATTTTTTTCCCTTTTAGCAGTCAGGTGCGGGTGCTAGTGGGATTCACTACATCAGTTTGAGTACTGGGCTGCAGCAGTCTCTCAGTCCCTCTCAAATCACTGGTATATCCATTGATGAGTCAGGGCTCATCAGGATTCAAGGGCAACACACACAGGACATGTTGTGTTTTTTTTTTTAATTGAATCACTATGAGGTACACATTTACAAGGTTGTTCATGATTGGGTTTCAGTTACACAATTTTCCAATACCCAGGACAAGGTTTGACCCAGCACTCCTGGGTATCTTGCTTGATTAGTGGAGTTCAATTGTCTATATGGCTTGGGCCTTGGTCCCAGCAGGTACTCTTAGAAGAGGTCAGCTGCCTCCTTGCCTGGCCTATCACCCACCATTTTCCCTTTGATAATGAATCTCTCACAATCTAACACTTCTTGAGAGGTGAGTACAAAAGGGTGGTGGTGGTGATAAAGGCAAATAAACCAGGTAAATCATCCATTGTAGGCTGTCAGGATTACTTCGCCACTGGGTATCAGGGTATCAGAAGCAACAACCTCTGCGTTGTTATTAGAGCAGTGGGGTCCAAAGTGGATGTGATTAAATCTGGGGTTAAATCATTCTTTGTCATCGAGTTGTTTTATGCGTTGTGGATTAGTTAGAATCATCTTGGGCCTCTACGCATTAGATACCAGAGACACTTCCTCAAGATTTGACAACCTATAATTTCTCTAGAGAGTGACAGATGTCCTAGATAGGGTGAATCACCCTCCAGTTGGGAAACAGTGACTCTATGACCATGGGTTTGTTGCTTATTTCTAACAAATCAATTTAAGCACTCTGACATAATTTGTTCACTAAGTATTTACTATTAACACTAATCAATTACTTATCAGGGTTAATGATTTAATATTTATGATTAATATGTGGTTAGGATTCGTAAGTATCTTTTGGAGAGGGTACAATAGTTGAGAAGATAGAGTAGATAAGAGCAGAAGACAAGAGTAGAGTTCTTGGCTCAGCCTGGAACCCCCTGGGGAATCTCAAAAGCCTGACGGCAACAATTAATTTGGACAAAATCCTTTTAGTCTAAGGACTTGAGGGCTTAGGTTTTGTTGTGAGGCTTTCCTGAAACAAAGGAGGCCTGGTCCATAAAAAGTGCTTATCAGTGGGCAGTGTGATACCCTATAGTGTGCTGGGATAACCAGTGCTGTGCCCCTTTGGCATTACTGCCGCACGTGACCCAGGGGTGAGGAAGTTGATGGTTATGGAGTTGCTGGGAGACACATTTACCAGATACATTTCTTTAATTCTCTTGAAGGACTGTGTCTAAGCAGACTCAAGGACTTGGTCACATGAGAAAAATAAAGCTTCAACAATATATAGGTGTATGGGGGAAATCCTACTTAAGGAGATGCTGGGTTTTAGCTACACTGCCAAAAAATAAATGAATTAAAATATATGTGTGTTTATATATAGTTTTATAGGAATAATCACAACTTAAGAGTTGAAATTCTCTTTGTATCCAGATGATGAGAAAAGACGAAAGAAGCAAAAGGATCACCAGCTGGGTTTTAAAAGAGATCATCAGACTCAGGGAACTTGCCCAGTCTCTAATTATACTGGATATAAAAGCAGAATATTTGCCAATAAACACAGACAAAGGAAGCTTGATACTTGCCAGGCTGAATTTTCACAAAGGTACATGCAGATTTCCTTTTTACCCTTCAATCTTGACAATTAAATAAAACTTACCATGTTTGATCAAACTATGAGCCAACTCATTATTTTCTGCAAAAACTTCAAAAAAGTAAAGTCAATATTCTTTCATTTCTTTCTGCCAAGAATAGCTCTGTGTCCCCAGAAAGAGTCTTTTCTTTTCTTTTCTTTTTTATTATTATTCAATCACTGTAGGATACAGTTACAAAGCTTTTATGATTGAGCTTCAGTCATACAGTGATCGAACACCCATCCCTCCACCAGTGTACATTTTCCATCACCAATGTCTCCAGTATCCTTCCTGCCACCCCTACCCCACCCCACCCCTTGCCTATGGCACTTTCCTTCTTACTCTCTATTTGGGAGAATTATGGTTTGCAATACATATACTGAGACGCTGTCATGTTTGGTCCTTTATTTATACACATCTCCCATCCCAAGCGATCCCTTCAACCATCATTGACTTAGTGATTCCTTCTCTATCCCAGCTGCCTTCTCCCCCAGCTCATGAGGCAGGCTTCCAACCATGGAGAAATCTTCTTGACCCTTGATCTACTGTCCTCGGGTGT
Organism: Sorex araneus; assembly: GCF_027595985.1. Classification (NCBI taxonomy): domain Eukaryota; kingdom Metazoa; phylum Chordata; class Mammalia; order Eulipotyphla; family Soricidae; genus Sorex; species Sorex araneus. The sequence goes on along the minus strand of NC_073302.1, from coordinate 70,239,584 downwards.
TTTCCAAAATGAGTCTTTTCAATGTCTTAAATTCCACAACAAGTTATGATACTTACCTGGATTTCAGGGTGATTCCAGAACTCCTTAGGGTTTAAAGATATAAATAGAAATGACTTTCACAGATTTGTAAAAATAACTTATCATTTGTTTATTTAAATCCCTACTATAATCAGATACTGTGCTAGATTTGGATACTATAGAGATATGGGTGGGGTGAAGCCAGTCCCTTCCTTATCATACAGTGTGCTGAGTGAATAATTATTTTTATATGTACAGGGAATTACAGGATATAAGAGAAAAGTCAGTTACCTCTGGGAGGGAGCCAAGAAGGGCCTAATATAAGATGACTGGGAAGATTTCTAGAAGTTAGAGTTGAAAAAAACATGTAAGTTCCAGTGCTAAGTCAGGAATTGTATGAATCAAGTACAACTTGGAACAGCTTATATAAACCAGAGGTCAGAGATCACCAACCCTGTCATTTTACAGATGAAGAAACTGAAGTCCAGGAAGGTAAAAGGCCACTGGAAATTATCCAGCTGCTTTTTGGACAGCAAGTTTCACAATTTACTGGGTGTTTTTAGTGAACTATGAGATTTGAAAACAAGAGGTTTGGGATTTTGTTTTACTTAAAACAAATCCACAGAGAAACAGACTGAAACACGTGCAGAAAGCTCATAACAGAAATGATCATATCGATGATGAGAACAGATCTCTTATTCTAAGTGTTTTGAGAAAATGAACCCAGAAAATGGCTATAGAAAATAAATTATGTATAAGCAGAAGCCTTCACCCTACTTCTTTTCCCCTGAGAGCCCTTAATGTTATTATTTGTAAAAATGTGAAAATTATGCTTGCGATCTATATGTATGTGGGAGACCATCATTAAAAATGTATTTTCAATAGCCTTTAAAAAAAATATTGCTCTGGAGCTGGAGCAATAGCACAGCGTGTAGGGCATTTGCGTTGCACACGGTCTACCCAGGTTTGATTCCCAGCATTCCATATGGCCCCCTGAACACTTCCAGGAGTGATTCCTGAGTTCAAAGCCAGGTTGTAAGCCCTGAGCATCGCTGTGTGTGACCCAAAAAGAAAAAAAATCATAATATCGCCCCAAGGATACCCCTTTAGAGCAATGGATTTAAGAGATTTGAGGAAAGGTTGGAGACTAACAATAAAGTAATTTCTCATCTTTGACTAGAAAAATATGTTCTCTGTGTCATTGGTAAGACAGTGTCTTTGAAGTCAGGCTTGACTGAGGTGAAATTAATTATTTCATTTCTTGAATTCCCATTAACATACACATATCACATAACGTTACCAGAATTGTACATTTTTATATGTACAACATGTTAGAATATTGGTGGGTTGGCTCCTAAGTTTCTATAAACCATGAGTAAAGTGAGGTTAAAACATAAAGGCAAGTCTTGGTTATATAGATTGTGTGGAGAAATTTGGTATCTTTAGGCCTTGGGGATTGTGGAAACAAGAAAGTAGGGAGCTAGAAGAGCCGACAAATCAAGCACAGGTGTACTGTTTTCCCCTTGGTGTTCTGAGCAACTTTAATACTAAGGTTGGTATCTGCTTTCCTCACCAGGAATGCTTGTGTTTTACAAAATCTGGGCCACCTACTACTTAGTATTGTGAAGAAAGGTTTCTAAAACCTGAGCAATGTTGTAGCTTCTTCCCTACTCTTTTTTTTTTTTTTTTTTTGCTTTTTGGGTCACACCTTGCGATGCACAGTGGTCACTCCTAGTTTTGCACTCAGAAATCACCCCTGGCGGTGCTCAGAGAACCATATGGGATGCTAGGAATCAAACCTGGGTCGGCCGCGTGCAAGGCAAATGCCCTACCCCTTGTGCTACACTTGGCTTAGTGAACACTGCTGATCTCTAGGAGAAAGCTGATAGATTGATAGCACTGATAGAGAGAAGTGGCTAGAGAGATAAGCTTGGGGAAGCTCTTTTGTCTCAGCTGAATCTTGGAATGTTGAGCAAAGGGTCCAAAATGCAATGTACAACCTAATGAGAAGCCACATGAGGACCTAAGAGAAAGATTAGAATATCTTCAGTCTGGGGCAGAATGGGCAACTGCAAAGGGCATGAAATTTAGTAAAAAATCTATCTAGTAGCATAGGAGGACTCTGTTTCCTGCTTAAGGCCAGATGGGATCATCCTTAGCAAATGCCAAATTAGAGATTAGGTTGATAGAGCAACCTAGTGCCAGGAGTTCAGAGAAGGATGCTCCCTGAACCCACTAACTCTCATTGGCTCAGCACCCCAGCTATTGCCACCTGGCACCCTCACTCCTGCAATTACCAGAAATACTCTCACACTTTCACCTGCACATGGAAGCCATCTTGAAAAAGCAGAATAGGGGGAAACAACTCTCTTTCAGAAGTTGACATTTAAATGTGAATCAAGTGAATGTTTGACCAAGAGAGCCATTTTACAGATTTGAGGATCACTCAACAGCAAAAGTGCCTTGCTTTGCAGACATGATACTGGTACTATGAGTTTAATCCCCAGCACTGCCACAAATGCACCAAGCACAATCTCAGAGACACCATCACCTAAGGCCCCTTCATTGCAGCAAAGGGTGTGGGATGGTCTTCCCATGTAGAGGAGAGAAAAGAAGCCATCCAAGTGGGAGCCCATTAAGAACATCCGGCCTTCACCAGTCTGACAGGAATAAAGCCAGTGTGAGTAGAAACAGCAGTGGGAAAAACTTCCTGGGATGATAGCAGATCAATGCCTGCAATTAGAGATGTTTAAAGTTTGAAAGTGATGGCCTTGCCCCTGGTTTTTGCTCCTATGTCAGATGCTGTCTGTGTAAATATGTCATGGGCATGAACAGCCATTTCTTTGGCCTGATTTTGAATGTGAATTCTCCAGTGACAGTAGACAGAGTGTAACTGATAAGAAACCCATTGCCATTTTGTTGGTTTCCTGATCATGAATTAAACCTGTAATGTGAACCCTAGAAGAAAATCTCAGAGTGGCCAGGCTGCTTTCAGCACACCTCCTAAGCAAGGTATGGCATCCACCATTAAAGGTTATTCTCTTTTCAGCTTCTCAAATCAGCCCATGAAGGTCTGATCAGTTTATTCATTTTTCCAACAAGTATTTCTTAGGAGTTTGTTATAGGCCAGGCCATGTGTTCAGTGCTTTCTGACACTGAGTAGGACAAAGTCCTGGTTCTGGGAGGCTCACACTATGGTGAGAGAAATCAAGGCAAGTAGTCACTGTCACTGTCACTGTCATCCCATTGCTCATTGATTTGCTCGAGCGGGCACCAGTAGCATCTCCATTGTGAGCAAGCTACCGAGGCAAGTTGTAATAAGGTAATTATAAGAATTACAAAGAGTGGAGCCAGAGTGACAGGACAGCAGTTACGGCGTTTGCTTTGCAATGCGGTTGATCTGAGTTCGGTCCCTGGCATCCCATATGGTCCCAGAGCCCAGGCGGGAGTGATGTGTGATGAGGTTGAGATCTGAGGTTGGGTAAACCATACATATGGAATTTGGTCTTGACTGATTGTAACGGTGGGAGCTATGAATAACTTTGTAAATTACAGTACCTCAATAAAAAAAAATTTTAAAAAAAGAATTACACAGAGTGAAAAATCAGAGCATGTAACTGGAATTGGCTGAAGATAGGGGACAGTATTTGACAAATGGTCATGGTAGATCTTTCTGGGGAGACCATGTTGGAGACAAATCTCCAGAAAGTTGCAGTCATGGGAGATAGGAGGGACTCACTGCCAGGGGGAGTAACAGTCTTAGTAAAGATCTGGAATGTGTCTCACACGTGAGAGCAAAGTGAGCAGAGTTGGGAAGGCAGGAAGGAGGGAGAGGTGGGAAAGTCCTTGAAATCAGGGGATCCAGTGGTGAGGATGGCATCAAGTCTGTAGGACCTGGCAAGTAAGACGAGCAGGCAGGGCATTGGTTTACGTCTGATTTGGTCGATTAGATGAGTTACCAACGTCAGTTGTAAAGTTACTAGAGGTGAGATAAGGGGTGTTCAGATTTCTTCATTAAAGGCCAGAAAAGTCAGTATTTCCAGCTGTACTTTGTTTTTTTTAATTTTTAATTTTTAAAAAAAAATTTTCAATTGAGTCACCGTGAGAACAGTTACAGGGCTTTTAGGATCGAGTCTCAGTCATACTATGCTCAAACACCCATCCCTTCACCAGTGCACATGTTCCACCACCAATAACCCCAGCATACCCCCGCTCCCACTCCCCCTCTGCCTGTGTGGCAGATGATTAGCACTTTACTCTTTCCTTACTTTGATTACATTCAATTTTTGACAGGAAACTCACTATCATTATTTGGTATTTTACCCCCAACAGTCAGACCTGTCGGAATGACATCATTAGATTGTATGTTTTGTATTGTTGGTAACAAAGAGCATATGATATTGCATGGTCGCTAAGCGGCCGCCCAGATTTGGAATTCTGGTATTAAGTCCAGAGGTGTTTCTACCAGCAGCTGCTGCATTCCGAGATTGGTTTCTGTGGCGCTGGGATCATGGCTGTTCAGGAGCGGAGGAGCTGTCCATGGGCGACCGCTCAGGGTCTCATTTGGGCAGGAGGTAGGGCCGGTTCTGCCTTCCCCATCGCAAGATTCCCCATGCATCCTGTCCCATCACTGCAAACTCCTACCTCTCTGTCCAACTGATTCTGAACGATGCCGGTCGCCATGCTGTCGCAGGGGGGAAAAGGCTGAGGGACAGAAACCCTTCCCCTCCCTCGGGCTGCATGAGGCCGTAGCTTAGTTCAGAGTCCAGGAGTATATCTGCCAGCAGCCGCTGCATTCTCTGAGATTGGTTTCTGTGCTTCTGGGATAATGGATGCTCAGGAGTGGCGGAACCATTCCTGAGCATACATTTTGTATATCAGGAAAGGTCTCTCGGCTGCATAAGTGGCCGTTCGGTCCAGCTGTACTTTGATCTCTGTTGTAACTGTTCGCTTCAGCCTCCCCAAAGCAGCCACATGGCAGATGGAGGTGAATGAAATGAGTGTTGCTGTATTCTAACGTTAATTCATGAAAAGGGAGGTGGGCCTCCGTTTGCAGATGGTTAGACCAGAAAACGGTGTGAAGAGGCAGTGAAGTGCACAAAGCATGTCAGTGTCTGTTGATCCCGAGCTCCGAGAACGCTAAGGTTCAAGGCCACAGCCTCTGACAGGGGAGGACAGAGGGGCGTCAAGGTCACTGCTTTTATCTTTCCTAATGTAGCAAAGGCTCCCTCCAGAGCAAGGATGTGTGAGTGTGGGTGTGTGTTGAGGCAGTGTCCTGGGGAAGTTTGATTTTCACAGATCTGAAACGAAACAATTTGAATGCTTTCTTAAAAAAAAAAAAAAAGGAATATGAAAATCACAAGCACAAAATTAGGGACCGGACCCTGGGAAAAAAAAAAAAAAACCTGTGCAAGTGACAGGCCCCGAAGCTGGAGCTTTCTTAGCTGCAGGGTAAATCCTCTTGGGCCCCGTGTCTGTGTTTTCCCCCTGAGCGCCTAGCAACAATCTGAGCCTCATTATTTTAAGTCAGACAGTTTTAAATAAAGCCTCCTTTAGTGACATCTGGTGCACGACTGATACTTTGAAACACTCAGAACCAAATAACAAAAGAGGCACCTGCTCTGGGTCTGCAGAGGGGGCCTGCTGTGTCAGAATTGTCATCAGGGGTTTCAGAGGCTCACCCCACCCCTGTGGTCCCCACCAACACACCAGGCAGCTATTGATGGCCCCCTGCTGGGTGGTGAGGCAGCCATGGAACCTGTGTCCTCACATCTCTCTTTCCAACAATGACTCTGGAACTCAGAACCATGTATGTAGGTGCAGCAGATAATGAAATGGAAGCTGTCTCGGGGACCCCCTTTACTTTCTCTGACCCTGGAAGATTCTTCATGCAAGTCTCAGCCCTGTCTTTCTCTCTCTGTCTCTCTATCTCTCTTTTTTCTTTTTGGGTTACCCAGCAAAGCAAAGGGGTTACTTCTGGCTCTGCACTCAGGAATTACTCCTGGCAGTGCTCGGGGGACCATATGGGATGCTGGGAATTGAACCCAAGTCAGCCACATGCAAGGCAAATGCCCTACCCACTGTGCTATAGCTCCAGCCCCCCTAAGTCCTGTCTCTCTCTGGATTCCACAGATCTTTTCTGGAAACATTTTGATAAAGAACAGTAGTAGAAACTGTCTCCAACACCATGTCCTTGTGAGGGTGGGAACACCCCATGGCTGTCACAGGGAGAAGGATGCTGCCTGCTGATGTGGGGTGGTGGAGGGGTCAGAGAGAGGAGAAGAGTGTTGGGAGACTGTGGATGGAGCAAGGTCATCTCTCAGCAATGTGCTCTCTTGAATCCTCCCTCTGTGGCATGCAAATAATTAGTGCCATCATGAAAGGAAGGGGGCAAGGAACAAAGGAAGGAAGGGGGGAATGAAGGGAGGAGAAAGGAAATGAAGCAAGCAAGGAAGAGAGGAGTGGGAAGTAGGGCTAGAGAGATAGTGCAGTGGCTAAGGCACTTCTCTGGCATATGACGAACCCCAGTTTGGTCCCCAGCATTATACATGGTGCCGTGAATATAACAAGGGACCATTCCCTCCTGAACATGGAGCTAGGAAGATCCCTGAGTACTGCCGGGTGTGGCCATAAATCCCACCTAAAATAAAATAAAAAAGGAAGGAAGTAAAGAAGAAAGAAAGGAAAAAAGATGAGGGAATAAAGGAAGGAGGACAGAGGGGAGAAAGGGAGAAGGGGAAGAGGAAGGAAAGAAGGAAGAGAGGAGGAAGAAAAAGAAGGGGGAAGGAATGGAGGAAAGAGAAAGAAAGGGAGGGAGAAGGGAAGGGTAGTGTATGCTGGATGTGTAAAGATTCCTTCGGAAATAGTAACAGGCGCTGAGTCCTACAGTAAGAGTGTGGGGGAGGATGTTGGAGGCAGGTGAGTGGTAAACAAAGCAAGCATAATAAACAGAAACCAGGGAACGATGAAGGAATTGTGGGGACACTTTGATGATTACAAGCTATGGAATCAAAACTGGCTCCAAACATGACTTCCTGGATGAAATGCAGAGGGCACCTGGCTGGTAGCTGGCAGTGGCAGGAGTCAGGTACAAGCCTTGTGGGGTCCTTGTACAGAAGTGGCTGCCCCAGAACATTGGTATGAGGAGATAATCCCTGGGGACCCCTGGAAGCACTGGAGGGAGGATTAGTGAAAAGTCAAGTTTCTCCATGAGTAGGAGCATCTTTAGAAAGCACTGAGGTGCTATCATGCTAAATGAAAGGAGTTGGAAAGAGAGGGACAGACATAGAAGGACTGCACTCACTTGTGGAATATAAAATAACATAATATGAGACTGACACCCAAGGACAGTAGACACAAGGACCATGAATATCACTCCATAGTTGGAAGCCTGCCTCATGAGCTGGGGAAAAAGGCAGCTGGAATAGAGAGGGGGTCACTGAGAAAATAATGGTTGGAGGGATCACTCGGGATGGGAGATGTGTGCTGAAAGTAGATAAAGAACCAAACATGATAGCCTGTCAGTACCTGTATTGCAAACCATAATGCCCAAAAGTAGAGAGAGAGTATGGAGGAAAATGTCTGCCATAGAGGTGGGGGAGGGTTTAGATGGGGGGGATACTGGGGCTATTGGTTGTGGAAAATGTGCACTGGTGGAGGGATGGGTGTTTGATCATTGTATGACTGAAACTCAAACATGAAAGCTTTGTAACCGTATCTCACATTGATTCAATAATAAAAAAAAGAAATCACTGAGGTGCAAAAATCACATACCTCAGTGGGCACCCCAGGAAAGTGAGGCCCAGGAAGCTGTTAGTTGGGGTGGATAATGTGTTTGTCTCCTGCACATAACTCTAAAGATGCCATTAAGCTGCCTTATTCATGTTTATTACTCTTTCTGTCTCCTTGTCATTCTTATTCCATCCTAGCCAGTGCCTAACCTAGCCCCTGGCATATATTGTATTTCTTCAGTGATTATATGTGTAATGAATAAATGAATAAAGAACGCACAAATAAAACACCCTCAGAAGTCTGTACACTGGTCCCCGCCATCCTTCATTCTTGATCAACTCTAGCTTCTTTCCTGGGCTACGGTCCCTATCTATCTGCCATGAGAGAATTAATGGTGCTATCATAGCATTGCTCAGGCTGACATTTAGAATTATGGAATGGCAGAGCTGGAAGGGACCTTCGAGATGGAGTCCAAAGCTTTCGATGAAATTTGAGCTCCTTAGAAGAAAAACCTGAGGCAGATTTCAGTAAACTCCCATTTGTCTGAAATCCAAGCAGCCAAAACATGCAAATGACTGAACGCTTTATAACTCCAATAGCATGTTTTCATCTATAAGAATATCTTGTACATGTTGCAGTCTACATGGGATATTGAATAATTTCACTTACAGTATCTTTTTAGGTAGCAAGTGAGCCCCTCCATTCTACTGTTTAATTTACCTTCCCTAAATCATTCAATTAGTAAATGGTAATCAAGGTCCTAGGTGGCCTACTGACTCTGGGTTCAATGTGCAATTGTGTGCATAATGAGAAGCTTAAGATTCCTTGAATAGCAGACAGGCGAATTCATGCATCTCCTTAATAAGAACACAGCTTCTAATTTATCTCCCTCTCCTGTTTCTCCAACTACCTAGACTTTTTTTTTCTTTTGGGTCACATCTAGCACTGCTCAGGGGTTACTTCTGGCTCTGCCCGCAGGAATTACTCCTGGCAGTGCTTGGAAGACTACATGGGTTGCTGAGGATTGAACCCAGCTTGGCCATGTGCAAGGCAAACACCTTACTCACTGTATTATTGCTCTGGCCCCACAATTTTTTTATATTAAAAAAAGAAGTTATTGAATCACTCTGAATTGCAAAGATACAAAGTCATTCATGATTGAATTTAAGTTGTACAATGTTCCAACATCAATAACTTCTCAGTGTCCACTTCCCTCCACCAATGTTCCTGGTTTCCTTCTGTCCCCCAGCCTGCCTCTATGACAGATGTTTTATTATTTTCCTTTTAACCTTCCTTTCCCCAAATCCCCCATCCTCTTTAGGCACTGTGGTCTACAATACTGTTACTTGATAGGATATCATGCATTTCACTTTACTTCCTTTCCTTACAAATCCTCATTCAGAGTGAGTACTTCCTCCTACCATTGTCATACTAGCACCTTCCCTGATCTATCCACATTCCTCTCACCCCCTCCCCCTAGTGGCAAGCTTTCTACTTAGGACCAGTTCTGCTCTTTGTTTCTACTGATTTGGGGCATTCGTTATTCCCGTACTGTTTCTTTACATCCCACATATAAGTCAGATCATTCTCTGTCCTTCTCTCTTAACTCACTTTATTCAACGTGATACTCTCAAGATCCATCCATGTATCAGCAAATTACATGATTTTATCTTTTCCTATGGTGAGTAATATATCACTACTGGAAGTGCTCAGGGGATCATATGGGATGCTAAGGATCAAACCTGGGTCAGCTGCGTGCAAGGCCTTACCTGTGTACTATCACTCTGGTTCCCACAATTCTTTAGTTTTGATATGTAAGTGCACACAGTATTTATACTACATGGCAGGATTTATGCATACAATGGTCAGCCTTTGGTATGAACTTTTTTTTATCGAATCACTGTGAGATAGTTACAAAGCTTTCATGTTTGAGATTCAGCCATATAGTGATATAACACCTGTCCCTCAACCAGTACATATTTTCCACCACCAACGTCCCCATTATCCACACCCTCGCCAAGCTCAGTCCTCACCATGCCTCTATGGCAGACAATTTCCCCATTATTGTCTCTCTACTTCTTGGCATTATATTTTGCTTGAATTTTCCCACCACAATTCAAGGCTGACTGCCTGGGGCAGACACTAGATAATTTATTTTCCATTGCTTATTTTGAATATTATGAGAGGTCACATGGCCGTGAGAGGAGCTGCACATATCTGGAATTCTAAGATTGTAAATGGTTGGGTTCCAGAGACATCTTTGTAGGGCACTAATCCATTTTGGGTTTCAACTAGGAGTCTCTGGACCAGGGCTGCTGGTGTGCTAAGATGGTGTCTGGAGGCAGATTGTGGGCATGGCAGATAGGGTGCCGGACAGGCAGGGAGCCAGGGAGATCAACTCTTCTGCTGCCATGTGACCTGGAGACTTAGTCCTAGAACCTGCATACCTGGGCCTTGCTTGTGGAAGCGCTTGGTTGCCAGGATTCCATCTGGAGTGGGTGGGGAGAGTGCACCTGCTCCATCTGGGGGGTCCTGGTGAAATTGGCTCGGTTTGGGTCTTAGAGAGATCTCCTGCACTGTGTTGTCTTCTGAGACTCACTGCTATGTCTTGGTATCAACTTTGTGATTCCAAGGTTGTGTATTTAAGTTTTTGTTTGAGAATCTTGACTATCTCTGCCATAGAATTTAAAGGAATCTGAGTTGTGCTCAGGGGCCCCATGAGGCTGATCCAGAAGAGGCCTCTTAGCCTCTGGGACGAAGGAATCTGCTGGACAAAACTCACCCAACTAGAGAGCAGTGTGAAAACAGCCCCTAGGAGCACAAGGAAATTGAGAATTTTCCTTTTTTTCCTTCTGACTCATTTCAATTGACTTCCAATTCCACCCGGTTTGCAGCAAACTGCAAGATTTTATTGTTTCTCTTAGCTGAGTATAATATCATTGTGTGTATAGACTATGATTTCTGTATCCACTTATCTGTCATTGGACACTTGGGACATTTGCAGATTTGACAATTATGAATAGTTATTTTATGAGTGTACAAGGGAACAAAGCAAGTGGATAGATAACCTCAATGGGAACAAATTCTGAGGTATTGCCAGCAGACCAGTGAACTAAGATGCAAAATGGAGAGTGGGGAAGGGACCCTGGGTCAGTGTAGGTCATGGACACCTGTGAGGTGAGGAGGAATAGCTTTGCAAGTCTCAAGAATCTGACAATTGTTTAAATAAAAATAACATATATAACATAGAACATATTGCCTCAACAAAATAACTGGAAAAATAAAAAAGAACTTGGAAATTGTCAGAACAGGGAAGGGAAAGAGGGGCTCTTTCTATCACTCCATCACTCCCCACACTATCCCCTTGGGTTCTGTGGGCTCCTGGCCAAGGAAGTTAAACAGTGAGCCCAAGTTTAAAAAGTTGCTGCTATAAAATCTTTGGGGGCCCTCAGAAAGGCAGGAAAGGCTTCACTGACTTAGAAGCCTGTGGTCTAGGGTTTGGGCTACAGCACACAAAGGCACTGAAACTGTTTGTAGTGACCCCTGAGGCTTCTTGGTTTTAGCTGTCAGTTAACAAGGGATGGAAAGAATGGGGAAAGTTTGTTTTAGAAATCCCTCCTAGGGATAATGGGAGGGCTGAAGAGCTTTGAAGGTGAGCTAAAGCTCTTGAAATGGCGAGTTATGACAAAACCAGGGGATATTTGTGTTGGAATCATAATTGAAAGTATTATCAGTACTCTGAATTTTCCTACTATTTTCTATTATCCCTTAGCCCTCTACCCTTCTCTGCTTTAAGCCAAGACTTTGAGGTGCTCCTTGCCATGGAGAGTTGATGTTATAGCAAAAAACAAGGAGGAAAGACTTTGAATTTCAAAAGCCTAGCCGTAAGGGCACTTAAGGCAAAAACAATAAATTTGGATGAGTTCCTGGTAAATTAAGTAGAGGTGTATTATTTCAGAGTAGTGCAAGATTCATGAAGTTTGGGGAGGAAGTAGGGTGGAAAAATACAGAGCAGAAGTCAAGAATAAATATGTGTTGTGGATTGGTTGTTGGTGGTTTTCTCTGCTTGTCACTGATTTTTGTGCATGAAAACTCCTCAAATTTGGGGAAATCTGAGAGCGAAGAAGCCTTAAGCTTTCCTACCTGAAAAATACTGAGGGAAGATGTTATGTCCAAGTCAAGTGATGTCTATGTGATAAGTTGAGATACATGGGGACATACACTGCCTCACGGGAGTTACCACAGTCCTACATGGCATTAGAACCCTAGAAATGCACCCTGCCCCTTAGTGGAGCATGATGAAACTGAGAGTGATTTCATTAGGGATGAAGGTAATCTGTAATTGTTCTGATGGGAAAATGAATTCATATCTTAGCAGATGCCAACCTAAAGGGATGATAATAGTGAGGATCAATGAAACCATTCACAATCTTCCTCACACTCACACTCAACCCAAGGGAAAAGTAGAAGCTCCAAACAGATTGAGATCAATTTAGGTTCTGGTCATAAAAGAAGTTTGAGTAGAAATCAGATTCAATTGTAGAAAAATCAAGTCATATTCTGTACATGTTAGAGTTAAGGAATTATACTTGACAATATTTAATTAGCATAGGGGCATTTAAAGTCACCCCAAGCTCCTGGTTTATAGCATGATGTCACTTTGATAAAGATTTTGTTCTCATGGGTATAACTAACCATATTTATGTCAATATTTGAGCACATATTACTATTTTTTATATTGGAAGAAATGTTTATTGGGATGTGATTTTTAAAAAAAAATTTTATTAGTGAATCACCGTGAGGTACAGTTTTAAACTTATAAACTTTCATGTTTGCATTTCAGTCATACAGTGATTGTTTACCCATCCCTCCACCAGTGCCCATTCTCCTGCACCAATGTTCCCAGTAACCCTCCCACCCCCCATCCCCCACCACCCTACCCTGCCTTTGTGGCAGGGCATTCGCCTTTGTTCTCTCTTCTTTTGGGTGTTATAGTTTGAGCACATATTATTAATACTCCAATGGTGTTAGCACATTATTGGAACTTCAGTGGTTTTTAAAACACATGGCTCAATTTTACACCAGAGTTAAGAGAAGAAGATGAAAAGATTTTTTTGTTTTAGTGGGAGATTTAATATGCCAAATACAGTAACAATGAAGGGTCTCATTCCCCTGACCCTGAAGAGCCTCTAATGCAGTACCATTCGGAAGGATGAGTAAAAAGAAAGGCTGCTAAAATCTCAGGGCTAGGATGAATGGAGATGTTACTGGGCCTGCTGGAGCAAATCAATGATCAACGGGATGACAGTGATACAGTGATACAGTGGGAGAAATCCAGGCTCCTCCTCTAGTTGAGAAGAGGAACAAACCAAACATCTCTGTAAATTTTGTATAAAAGATTTTACTGTGTGAAATAATTCTTTGAAAAAGTTTTTAATTATAGTGTAGTAATATGGTTACAAAAGTGTTTAGTGCCCAGGACCTGTTTCCACTGTGCCATGAAAAATAATTAAATTCTTAAAATTTGACATCTTTCTTGATGACTTCAGCCATAATGATTCTTAATCTTGTGCTTACAGAAAATTCTTTCTTTTCTTAAACCAGTTTTTATTAAGAAACCAGGATTTACAATATTGTTAATCACTCTTTTCATGCATACATCATTCCAATTCCACACTCATCACCAGAGAGCCCACTTCCCCTGGCCGGGCCCCCGAGCACTCCTCCCAAGCACCGCTGCTCCCTATAAACTAAGTTCCATAAACAAAATAATCAGTTCCAATGATTTTGACCTCTTGTTCTTCTCTTACTATGTTTCTCCTGTGTGTGTGATACATAGTAACACACACACACAGAGTGTGTGTGTGTGTGTATCTGTGTGTGTATATGTGGTAACAGCTACACACACCGGTACATAAAGTTAAACTCCTGAAATTCAACAAAATTGTAGAGATTTTTTTTTTTTTTTGTGGTTCACCTTTTACGCGGCCGACCCAAGTTCAATTCCTCCGCCCCTCTCGGAGAGCCCGGCAAGCTACCGAGAGTATCAAGCCCGCGCGGCAGAGCCTGGCAAGTTACCCGAGCATATTGGATATGCCAAAAACAGTAGCAATAAGTCTCTCAATGAGAGATGTTACTGGTGTCCGCTCGAACAAATCGATGAGCAATGGGGTATATAAATTTAAAGAATATTATGAATAGTTCTGTGATAATGCATTGTAGTGTTTACATAAAATGGGTAAATCCTGCAAGTTTAAATTTTAGTGCAAGTGAAGAGAATTAAGAATATTTTAAGTGGAAATACCTGAATAGGCCTATAAAAATGCTAAGTGTGTTTTATCCTCAGAAAGGGAATTTTCTCTCTATATTAGAAAGATTATATTATAAATACTGCTTAAGTATCTGTATTAATAAATAAAAGATTTTAATAAAAATCTCTATGATGTGGAAAAACCCTAATCAGACATAGAATATTCAATATAAATGAGGCATCACTTTGCTATTGAGAACGTATAAAATCTCTTAGCAAGCTAGAAATAAGCTTGCCTCCCTCCCTCCCCCTGCCCTCCCTCATCCCTGGTTTTTGACCACACCTGCTGCTCAGATCTCACCTCTGACTCTGGGCTCAGGGATCACTCCTGGCAGTGTTCAGGAAACCTTATGGGGTCTGGTATGTGCAAGACAAGTGCTCTACCTGCTGAACTATTGCTCCAGCCCCATAAGTATACCTTTCTTAGAGGGCAACCATATGCACCATTAATTAGTGTCATATTCAGTGTCACAGGTTGGGAAGTTTGTCAGGTTCTTTAAAGAAGTTTCTTTAATGCTTCTTGCAAAACTGTTTTCAAGATTATGAATTCCCAAACTGTCGCCTGTCAATGAAGTTCTGTATCATTTCATTTTCTTTTTTTTTCTTTCTAGTTTTTGGGCTGTTCCCAGCAGTGTTCAGGGCCTACTCTTGGTTCTGTACCAAGAAATCACTCCTGGCAGTGCTCAGGGAACCGTATGGGGTGCCAGGGATTGATTGAACCCCAAGTTTGTTACATACAAGGTAAGCACCCTACCTCCTATACTCTCGTTAGTCCTAAAAGCTCTGTATCATTTCTTCAAATCTGAATGATAACCTAGCTGGGCATAGTATTCTTGGTGAGGTGTTCATTTCATTGAATTTTTTTTATATTTTTTGGTATTATATTCTTCCATACTCTTCTGGTTCATAGAGTCTCATTTGATAGATTTGCTGTTAGTATGATGGGGTTTTATTCATAAGTTCCTTTTTGTGATCTTGCTTCTTTTAATATTCTGTCTGTCTTTGGATTTTGATATTCTGAGCCCTATATGTCTTGGACTTTTCTTAGTTTGGTTCATTTTTGTGGGTTTTACTGGGGCCTCTTGTATATGGGTTCCTGTATTCCTCAAGTCTAGGAAGTTCTTACAGAAAAATGTAAGCATCACATCATGAGTTAGAGGCAAAGAGAAAAGGTGAATCATTTAGACCTGGAATCAAATTCAAAATAATTAACTCATTTATTGTGTGGTCTTGGTCAAGGAGTTTAATTCTTCTTTACTTATTCTGAGAACAGTAAGAAAAATGTTCTTGGGATGATTAAATGAGATAGTTCATGTGAGGTTCTTAGTATCCAGGGTACCCAATACCTAAGGTACTTAGTAAGGATGGCAGTTGTTTTACTACTAATATTTTATAGACTTGCTAAATAGAAGCAACTCGAAGGTAGAAAAATCATTTTAAAAGAATAAAGGAGTAATAGAGCCTGGGTTTGGAGGTAATCTACTTTCCATTGAATGATTGAGATATCCAGTATCAACATTAGGGTAACATGGTAATACAATTTTCCACTATTAAATTTCTAGTTTCAGTCAGAGGGTGGGAAAAAATAGAATGAACAGTGTTTCCTCTTCTATTGTATTCACTGCCATGCATATTTGTTTAGCACAGATGAAAATGAGGCAACCTGGTTTAGAAGGAAAGAGTATAGAACTTAGGTCTAGTCTTCTCTCTTTCAAATACAGTATTAAGTGGAAGTATGGTGCTTCTCTATCTCAGTAACTCTCATCTTTAAGAAGGTACTGGCAGTCTCACTGGGCATACCTCCTCCTGAATTTGCTAACTTGGGGCTGTTGTTTGTAACAAAAATGACTAACATTGAACATTGATTAAGACTTATAAAGTCCTGTTGACCCCTTAATAACATGAAGGTTATTAAAATAATCCCCATACCCAGTTTAAAATTTGAGTATAATTATTGATTCCACAAGAATTCAGCTACAGTCATGCCTTCATATCCTTTGGAAATTGTTTCAAGACCTTCCCCAATTCTACAGATGCTCAAATCCCTTATAGTCTGCCTTTCATATACATGGGTGCCTTTTTCAAAGATTTCACCAAACAATATCTACCATTGGTTGAATCCATGGCTGCAGAAAATGTACAGAGGGAAAAAAATCCATGGATCAGTGAACCCAAACAGTATAGATATGGAATTGAGTTCAATTCATAAGTTTTTAATAAGTTCCATAATGTGTATGGGATTCTTAGAATAACCCTGGAACTTTAAAAAGTTCATGATAGTAATCATAATAGGATTGTTTCTGGATCACATGTAGAGCCCCATACACACACCAAGCACACACATGTCAATCATGCAGATACATACCGTACCAAGTCTCAGTGTCTGAAAGATTTTAGCACTATAACACTGTTGTCCTGTTATTCGTTGATTTGCTTGAGTGGGCACCAGTAACGTCTCTATTGTGAGACTTATTGTTACTGTTTTTGGCATATCAAATACACCATAGGAGCTTGCCAGGCTCTGCTCTGGGGCAGGTTACTCTCGGTAGCTTGCCAGGCTCTCTGAGAGGGATGGAGGAATAAAACCCGGGTCGACCACGTGCAAAGCAAACTCCCTACCCACTGTGCTATCACTCCAGTCTCCTCTTTTTGAATTTATTTTAGTCACTGCTTTACAATTTTATAATACTGTCATTCTAGGAGTGATAGCACAGCGGGTAGGATGTTTGTCTTGCATGGGACTGACCCAGGTTCGATTCCTCCATTCCCCGAGGAGAGTCTGGCAAGCTACTCGTGGTGTGTTCAATATGCCAAAAACAGTATCAACAAGTCTCGCAATGGAGACATTACTGGTGCCTGCTCATCAAGCAATCAATGAACAATGGGATGACAGTGCTACAGTCATTTTAGGATTTTATGCATACAACATCACACACCACTGGCGTGTGTATTTCAACTATTGTCCCCTGTACCAAGTACACAAAAATTATAAGTTAAATCTATCTTTTATTTTTAAAATTAAAATATTAATTTATGATACAGAAATGCATATTCATTGTAAAATTTAGATATGGCTATAGCACTGCACTGCACTGTCATCCTGTTGTTCATCGATTTGCTCAAGTGGGCACCAGTGACATCTCCATTGTGAGACTTGTTCTTACTGTTTTTGGCATATCAAATACTCCATGGGTAGCTTGCCAGGCTCTGCCAGGCAGGCGGGATACTCCCAGTAGCTTGCTGGGCTCTCTGAGAGGGACATAAAAACCTTTCTTCCCCCCAAATAATTACCTTGTCTATTCTCCAGTTCTCAGATATAGTCATAATTAATGTTAGTGCAAATGATATGTACTGTTTTTATAGGTCAAAAAGTTAAGTATTGCAATGTTATTTTTTAATTTAATAATTTCATGTTTTTCCCTAATTTTGTTCTATGCATGGCCATATGCTGTAGGTATTTAAAACATATCAAAAGGAACGTCCCGAATTTATTTTTAAACTAACAATGTGCTTTGAAGATCTGTTTATGACTATCTTGCTCTTGTTTTAAATTTAAATTTATTTTTATAAAGTTTTTCACGACAATTTATTGCATTCAATATTCTGACACCAATCCCACACCACTACACCTTCCCACCACCATTATTTCAAATTTTCCCAACCACCACCTAAGCCTGCCCCCAATAGCAGGCCGTAAATAGTTTATTTTGCATTGTTTATTGTGAATAATTCACTAAAAATGATCAAAAAAGTTTTCCTTACAAGAAAATGTGGCCTCTCCGCAGCTGCACGAGCGTGACTCCAGACGCCAGCTAAATTTTTCGGCATGGGCAGCTCCTCGCAGAATGTCTCCAGACTGAGAACTAAGCCGCGGCCCCATGCCCGCCCAGGAGGGAAAGATATTTCTCTCTCTCTCTCTCTCTCTCTCTCTCTCTCTCTCTCTCTCTCTCTCTCTCTCTCGTCTCTCTCTCTCTCTCTCTCTCTCTCTCTCTCTCTCTCTCTCTCTCTCTCTCTCTCTCTCTCTCTCTCTCTCTCTCTCTCTCTCTCTCTCTCTCTCTCTCTCTCTCTCTCTCTCTCTCTCTCTCTCTCTCTCTCTCTCTCTCTCTCTCTCTCTCTCTCTCTCTCTCTCTCTCTCTCTCTCTCTCTCTCCTCTTCCTTGCCGGGGGTGAAGGGCGTGGTGACCGCCATATTATGAGGACCACAGATGGGATTTACAGAACTGCAGCAATAGGACTCGAGGGTGCTCTGGGAAGGTGGGTGGCACCGGCCCCACCTGTCACCAAGATGTGCGGCCTCTCCGCAGCTGCACGAGCATGACTCCAGACGCCAGCTAAACTACTTTTAGTATGGACAGCTCCTTGCAGAATGTCTCCAGACTGAGAACTAAGCCGCTGCCCCATGCCTCCCTTTTTTTTGGTGCTGGGATATGGGCACTGGTGACAGGATGGTTGTTTCAGCATTGTATAACTGAGACTGAAGCCTGAAAGCATTGTAATTTTCCACATGGTGATTCAAAAAAAAATAATAAAACAGGAGAGGGGCCAGAGCAATAGCACAGTGAGTGGATAGGGCATTTGCTTTGCACATGGCTGGCCCGAGCTCAATCCCAGCATCCCATATGGTCCCCAAGCACTGCCAGGAGTATTTCCTGAATGCAGAGCTAGGAGTAACCCCTGATCACCAAAAGCTAAATAAATAAATCAATTAATAAAGTAAAACAGGAAAAAAAAAAGAATACTATGTTATATTTTTCTTGGTAAACAATTGCAACTCTGGGTGAAAGAAAGCAGGCAGGACCACAGTAGAAGTTGGTAAACAGTAGACCGGTTATGAATGCATTACTCTAGTTCAGAAAATAATTATGACCTTGATAAAAAATCTTAATAGTATAAATATTAAAAAGTAAACACATTTGCATATTTGGTTAGAACGAATGGATAAGGGCAAATGAAATAAAGAGTGAATATAGTATGGTATATGTATAATCTAATATACAGAGCATATGAGAATAAAGGGCATATGAGAATAAAGAATGATTATAATACTAAGACATATAATTCTAAGACTAAAAGCATCTTAAGAGAATCTTCACATAAAGACACAATTTCTGCAATGGTTAAGTGGTCACTGAAACAAATGTTATTTTCTCACAAACTATCAAAGGATGAGGTAGGCACTCAAACATTTTTTTAGTCTTTATGAAGTTATTTTTATTTTAAATGTAAAAAAAATATATATATTTACATGATTTACCATAGTGTTAATAATAGGATTTTATGCACACAGTGCTCTAGCATCACAGTGTCCATTGCTGTACCTCCTCCCAAACACACCATACTCATGGCCTCTCACCATGATGAACTCAGTGGAGCAATGTATTAGTATCAGGGTCAGGGACATCCAACTTAATCTGTAAATGTTGATTAGTCTTCTCGGGAAATTTGTTTTTAGGAGTGTGTGTGTGTGTGTGTAACAAAATAAAATATTTTGCTGTGATATTTTCTTAGCCATGAAATCTACGTTGTGCTAGTTAGTGCTTAATTGATTCTGTTAATTGATTCTATTAAACCTTCTGTTTTAATTACTGTATTTGAATTTAGAAATTGAACCTACAATTTTTAAAGCAAAATAAAATTATTGAATATAAAATAGAAAAAAAAGAAGAAAATGTATGAAGATTGTTGTGTCTCAGCCTGGAGCCATTAAGCCCTAGTATAAGAGATCACTAACATGTTGTTAAACATGTTGAGCCTTGTGTGCTAATATTTTTAAATGAGATTGGTTGCTTCTATTTTACAGCCCATCCAATGTGGTGTGCTACTCCTGGTACATCAATGGTATAGAGTGTGAGATGTTGCTCTAGGTATTCTAAATTTTTAAATGGGGTGATACAGCTGGAGCTAAATTTTTAACTTGGTGATGATGTTGGGTTCGGCAGCATCTCTACAGATTGTTGATCTCTTTTAAGATTTATTCATGAGCCTCTGGATTATGACTGGTTAATGAGCTTATATGGCATGAGAGGCAATTCGTGGGCATGACTGCCAGTCTCTCAGAAGAAGAGGGGAATGGGGAGAGATAGCCCATCCCCAACTCAGAAGACCTTGAAATTTAGGTCACAAACCCACATACCTGAATTTTTCAACAGATTCATTCATGGATGAGCCTGTGGAGATCGGCCATGAGCATATTTGCAATTAGATTCTGGAGATTTTCAGCAGGGACTCTCTTTGGGTGGGTGGTGGACTCACCTACGTCCCCTACTCCAGCCCTCCAGGATGCCCGTTTCTTGCTCTTTTTAAGATTGGCATCATGCTCCATTTTATGAGTGAATCATGTGTCTTTAAAGTGATCCTATATGATGATTTTCCAATTTTATTTCTGTACATGAACTATGGTACAGTCAACATCTGTTACATAAATACTTGCTTACATGAGTATTTCTTTAGGAGGGAATATAGAGTGGAATTGCAGACACAAAAGGTGCATACGCTGAAAAACATACCTGTCATTCTTCTTCATTCACTGATATTAGGCATGAGGGTCTATTTCTCAATCCTCCTCAGTACTATACATTGTCAAATTTTTACTTTCCTGAAAATGTGATGAGATAGAAAGAGATTACTTAGTATAGTTTACATTTGCATTTCTATAATTACCAGTGAGGCTGAACATCTTTCATTTTTTATTGGATACTTGCTGCTCTTCTGTGAGTTGCTTATTCATATCTCAAGCCCATGTCTGTACTGGAATAACTCTTTTTCATATCAATTTGTAGGGGTGCTTTATAGATTCTGGATACAAATCATTTGTTATACACATAGCAAATATTTCCATTTGACACTGATCACCTTAACTTACTTTATAGAATATTTCATTACTCAGAAGTTATGATTTCTTATATGACCAAATTTGATATTTCTCTCCTGATGTCTCAAAGTGACTGGGCCTGACTCTGGATGTTGAAGCATTATACCTATAGATACCATCAAGTTATACTCTGGTAGTTGGCTTGGTTTACTATGATTTAGCTATGATTTACTCTTACCTTTTACATTAGTGGGTATGTTTTTGCTTGGGAAAAATTACATTAATACATGCAAGACCAGGGTCTGGGGTGAAGTATTTTCTCATCGCAACTCAGACCAGAAAAAGAATGAAGGCTTTAGTCTTAGTAGAGTCTTTTACTAAGTTACATACACAGAGAACTCTGTGAGCATGAATAAGGAAGAATGAAAGGTCAGTGTGAATGGAGTGTGTGTTTATGTACACATCTCCTTCTTTAAAAGCGAGCACTTAGATCTTACTCTGTACTCTGTAGTATCAATCAATACACAATTGTTAAAAAAACCTAAAAAACCCAGTCTGTGAGTGGAATGTTATTATTTTTATTTTTTCTTGTTATGAAGCATGAGGTTGGAACTCAAGGATGATAGATAACTTTCCAAAGGTCATAAAGCTGGTAAGTTGCAAAACCAGAACTGAACCCAGATAATCTGGCAGTAAGCCTAGAGCCCTTCTCATTATTCTGTAGAATGCTGTTTCTATAAAATCAAGGGTGAGTATGTGTGTACCGGTCTCTGTGTAGGTGAAATTTTGTGAACTCTGCTTCCATATGTGTCACTTTGTGCTTGACAAAGGTATGCGTATGTGTATACATCTGTGTGGAAGAGAAAAGGGAAGTGTTATTTTAAGAATTGATTCCTGTGATTAGGCAGGCTGACAAGTTCAAATCTGCAGCAGAGTGCAGCTTACTTAGGGGAGGAGTTGATACTGCAGTTCCTGTCCAAAGGCAATTAGCTGACAGAAATCTTCTACACGGGAGGTCAGTCTTTTTCCCCTTAAGCCTCAACTGAGTAAATTAGCCAACCTTTATAAGGGCAATTCTACTCATCTACCGGCTTAAGTACTGATTTCATCTAGAAAGTATTTTCATGGAAATATCTAGAAGAATGTTTGGTCAACTATTCAAATAGCATGATCACATTAAGGTGACATATTGAAATTAACCTTTGCAAAAAAGGAATTAAATAATATAAAATCCATTTTAGCATGTATTACATATTTCTGTTAATATTAGTAATTATATTAAGAGTTTTGAATTTTTTCAAAACTGTATTTTAAGAGTCCTCATATGGATTTCCCTCTTCAAGTTTTGCACAGAAATGGGTGGAAATTGACAATACATTTGGAGATTAATTTGTCAGGTTCTATATAAAATGAAATACAGAACCCAGAGTCATAGCTCAATGCACTGGAGCACATTATTTGCATGTGGAGATGGTCTCCTGTGTACTCCCAGAGACACCCCCTTGGCATTATACTGGGAATAGTCTGTAACCACCACTGGGTGTGGCCCAATCCAGAGAAAAAGAAAGAAAAAATGCATACTTTTGCAATCTATCAGTTACATAATTTTCTTTGTATCTTTGAAAATAACTTTGAATTAAATAGCCATATACAAGACTGTTCATTACTGTTTATGTACAGTCTTACGCATGTAATAAACAGTCTTGTACATAAAGAAAGGAAAGGTAACAACTAAAAAGTAAGTAGATGTAATAAATGAACCAACAATGAATTGTCTAAAAAATGTTGGCAGCAGTCAAAAATAAAACACTAAATTTATACACATCTGCTTAGACCTGCATAGTAATTTAAAATTAAAGCAAGTGTAAGAAAAATAAGCACAAAACATCTGTCATCCCGTTGCTCATCAATTTGTTCGAGTGGGCACCAGTATCGTCTCTCATTGAGAGACTTATTGTTACTGTTTTTGGCATATCCAATACGCATGGGTAGCTTCCCAGACTCTGCTGTGCGGGCCTCCATACTCTCAGTAGCTTGCCGGGCTCTCCGAGAGGGGCGGAGGAATTGACCACGGGTCAGCCACGTGAAAGCCAAAAGTCCAACCGCTGTGCTATCGATACTAATAAACTTCAAATTTTATAATAATGTATATTTATATATATGTGTATTTGTTATGATATAAGTATAAAGAAAACAAAATACTATTATACTGATAATAACTTACCTCTGGCAGGATATCATGAGGAAAAATTTTTATTATCTGCATTGTTTGCATTTAATACAATGAAAGTAGAAATAAATAACTTGTACAATTAAAATTTAATATTAAAAGTTAAAGTTTACAAAATATGCTTTCATTTCAAATATTAGAATTTAGTTTGAACACTGACATGGTTGCTATGAGTATTAAGAGACACCTCATAAGATAGTTGACATCATATTTTAAATGTATGTTAGAAATGAGTACCAAATATTTCAACATATTTGAATCAAGATACAACACTAAATCTCTGGACAAAAGTGAATATTTTTTATATAAAGCCTGAAAATGGTGCTGTGATAATACTTTTCTCTTACTTTGGCTAGAACAAGTAGCTCTGAGGTTTAATTTTACCCCACATGATAGTCATTTTAAAAGCAAAGATATATTATTCTTTCATAAAATATTAGCTGTGTTACAAAACAATCCCCACATGCTAGGCACTGGGCCTCGGTATTTCACAGTAATAACCAAGGGGAGAGAGAAAGCAATAACATTATGATTTAATAAACATGGTTTCATATAAAAAACTTACAAACAAGTGGATATATTTCTTTATAATTTCATTAAAGAAACTAAAATGTCCTCTAGGCAATCAGAAGCTGCAAATTATCTTCTGATGCTTTTATTACACTGATCAATAACATATATAGCTTTTGTGAGATGGTTTCTTGCTTTTGAGAGAAAATGTACTGCATAAAATAAAATTATCCCATACCTACTTTTATTCTTCTGTATGCATTTGTGGTCATATATAGGGAGAGAATAAGAGATAGATGATAGATAGATAGATAGATAGATAGATAGATAGATAGATAGATAGATAGATAGATAGATAGATAGATAGATAGATAGAGGGAGAGAGAGGGGGGGAGAGATAGAGGAGAAAGCTAACGACCTGGGTCCCTCATTGAGGGTGTCTTTAAGAGAATAAGTTTTATCCTTCCAGCTAGATTCCTGGCTCTTGGCAGTGACATTGATCCAACAGGACGGAATTACCTCTTGAAATAGAATATTCTTCTTTTGGCACTGAACATGTGCCTCTCTCTATTCATTCCACCTGTGGAACACTCTTCATAACCTCCCACTTTATGCTTCATCATTCAAGGACAAAATACGGGACAGGTCTGCATCATGGTAACCTGTGCAGTCACTCAGAATGCCTTGTAGAGAAAAGCCTCATACTTGCTTTAATTCTCTGTCATCACTATCTTGAAATATGAAGCAGTTTTCTCTGTGAATGTTGTGTTTTCGCAGTGAAGGATGGTGGAATGTTGGAGCAAGTACATGTGCTGAAGTGATGCCTGCAGTGTGTCTGACTGTTTTCTTTGCATGAGTGTTCACGACGACTCGAATCCAGAATTCCAAAAGGGCTATGCCACATGGGAGACCCAGATGAGTGAGTACTACCTGGCAAATGTGTTACCTCTACAATAAAGTGGTAGGGCTGAGAGCCTGGAGAAGTCACACTTGATGCTGTCACCAGAATGTCCTTCTAGTGCAGAAAGAAGGCAGAGTTTCTAAGAAACAAGAATGACAAAGGAATTCTTTCCTCTCCTTTCTTATCCATGTTACTTTCCTATACTAGCTATATGATAGGACAATCCATAGTAACTTTTCCTTTAGACATTACTTTCTCATTTATCAACATACTTAAGGTAGAGGGAATTGGTTGAATCTGAGTGAAATGAAAAGAATTTAATTAATGTTGTGTAGCATTTCCAGTGTTCTGATAAGAATGAAACACATAGGTATGTACCAGCTCTGAAACTTGAATTATGTAATTTTGGTGATTTCTCGTGTTAATTAAATACTCTTGAACTTGGATTTTAAACTGGCACTGCATAATATGAAGACAAATGGAAAAATTCATGCCAATAATAATTTTGTTTTCTTAGTCATTAAATGGTAAGAAGAGAGGCAGAGAAAGAAAGAAAAAGGCTTTATGTTTTAGTACCATTAATGAAGCACTTTTCCTGTTCCTTGAACAAAAGATCCCTGATTTTCATTTTGCACTGGCTCTTACAAATATAGATGTTGTATTTTGGCTTATTTGATTCTGATCTCTGCCCATTTCAAATTAATTGTTCTCTGCCTTTTACTTTCATTTACTTGAAACTTTTATTGAGAACTAGATATTGATCATGCTGTTTAGAATTACTACATGCTATAGTCAGTAAGGTGTAATTTCCTCCAGATGTCACCTTCGGGTCCCTTACATCAAAATCACATGGGAATGGTTCTTAGAGCTCTCCTAGCATGCTCCTCTTTATTCTGTGGAAGGACTGATCGGGGAAGAGGTCTCCAGAGGCTGAGACCAGTGACCCCAATTCTTCAAGCCTTTGGAAGAATTCAGATGCATGCTACAATTTAAGAGTTACTTATAGAGTAAGAAGATTAAATTTGAGTCCATCACATGCTGGACACCTTTCTTCGATTTATTAAAATTATAGCTATAACTCTAACCTGGGTAAAAATGTATTTTGATGTCTTAGATTTAAAAATCGTTCTTGGGGGTATGGTGCCGCCAACAGGTCAACCTGTACCTGCGGGGTAAGTGCATCAGCAGCCTGTTGGTGCTTTCAGGCTTCCTGACACCCCCAAATTGCCACCGTGCCTTTGGCTGGACCCCAACAACTTGGGACCAAGTTTACCAAGAAATAAAAGGGCCAAAAGTTAGATATGTGAGAGCCACTCCCACAAACCTACCCCTGGCTCAGCTATACAAGCTCATTTATTGGCCTTATTTCAGAGACCCATAAATTTCAAAAGAGACCAAAATCCACAGTTAATCTCGGATCCATGCATGGCTGAATAGACTGGAGTAAATCAGAGAGGCCGGATTGGCCTGGTGGCCCACCCAAACAGAGCCAACAGCAGCCTCTTGCTTCCATAATCCAAAATTGCTGCTATTCCCCCCACCTGACTCCACTATCTCAGGATGGACCTCACCAAGATATTATCTGTTGAAAATTCTGGTATGCGGGTTTTGTGACTGAAATCTCCAAACTTTCTCAGAGTTGGGTTGGGCTACCTTCCCCCACTTCTCAATACTCATGGAAGCACTGACAGGCACCCCCATGAACCAACTCCAGTGCCACCCTGTAAGCTCTAATACCAGTCTTGCTTCAGAGACCCCTAAATAAATCTCAAAAGAGATCAAAGAACACCATTAAGCTCGGACCCACCCATGGCTGATCAGACTGGGGAAAAATAGAGGGGGTGGGTTGGCCTGGGCCTGCCCAAACAGAAACCCTGGTACCTGCTTGTTTCCATAATCCAAAATTATTGCCATACCCCTGGTCTGACTCCACTGTATCAGGACGGACCTCACCAAGATACAATGGTTTGGGGGTTTTCCGACTGAAATATTCAGGCTTTCTCTGGGTTGGGATGGTCTACCCCCACCCCTCACCTTCCTCTACTTCCAGAAGCCTTGGTAGTCTCATCCACACCTTAAAGCTTCCACCCAATTGAAAAGCTATTCCAGCCTTACCAACCTGATAAAATTATCGAATGCCCTGAACAAACACCATGACCTCTTAGCACCTGGATTGCAAACCATAGTGCATAAAAGGAAAAGGAGACAGAGTAAGAAGGAAAGTGCCTCCCATAGAGGGATGCTGGGGTAGGGGGTGAGGATAAAGGGATGGTGGTGGGGAAACAAGGGATATTGGTGGTGGAAAATGTACACTGGTGGAGAAATTGGTGCTGGATCATTGTATGACTGAAACCCAATTATGAACAGCTTTGTAAAGGTCTATCTCATGGATATTCAATTAAAACAATGTAAAAGTATTGTGGATTTCATGCTCTATTCAATCAGCTTAATCAATGGCTGAGTAAGTAGCAGTACTCCTACATTAAAAAATAATAATAAAAAATCATTCTCAAAAACTTAGACTTCTGAATTCTAGACTTGTTTTTAATTCTGGGCTTGCATTTGACTTCTAGTTGAAATCAATTTCTAACTCTGACTTTCTAGCAAGTTCTCTCATCCCAGGAGAGGGTGAGGACCTGAAAGCAGAAAATAGGCCTTTTGTTTCATGCACAGGCCTGATAAGAATGTTTCTTTGGGGACATTGAGTGAGGAAAGTCAATAGTGGTGGTGGGATTGGCGTTGAAACATTGTATGCCTGCTACTCAACTGTGAATAATTTCATAAATCACAGTGCCTTAATATTTAATTTAAAAAATTAAATATGGGCTGCAGTAATAGAATAGAGGGTGGGCATTGCCTTGTGTACCACTGACCTGGGTTCAATCCCTACCATTCCAGGTGTTCCCCTGAGTTTGCCATCACTGATCTTAGAGCAGAGGTGGGGGTAAGCCCTGAACACTGCTGGGTGTATCCATCAAATAAATAAATATACAACATTTAACAATTTAAACTATGAAGATTCTCTTTGAAAGAAATATTTCTTTGTTTAGAGACTGTATTTTGCCTTTTATGTTATTGATGAAGAATAGGAAGAAATCTAAGCTGAATATAAGTTCTTATTAGATATGCATGGGGCATTGAGTTCTTCCAGTAAAGTAAAGAAGGAATCAGAAGAGAACACAAATCCTTTTTGGAATTTGGGCAGTCTGGAGGTAGCCTAAGTGGCATTGCTGAGTTGGCTGTGTGTTGCGTAATCCTTCATGGGTTGGCTCATGAATCTCAATGAACCAATCAGTGAGTTGACTCAGCTCAAAGACCTTGAACTGTTGATAATATGGCTTGCACTTCATTCATTGGGAGATGGAAGACAGTGACATTCTTCTGACAAGTGTGGTACCTAGTAAGTACTTGTTGTGACACAGGAAACATCAAAATCCACCTTTACCTAGATTGGAGTTGTAGTTCTAATTCTGATAAAATCTAATAAAGGTGCCCAGTATTTGATGGACTCAACTGATAGAAACAGAAATACAAGGGAGAAAGGACTCAAAAATCTTAAACCATGGGTAGTACCCCTATGATTGTGTATGTGTATGTTATTTTAAATTGTTTTATTATATTTTGGTTAACATTAAAATATTAGTATTGATAGGGTGTCCTTTTTTTTTTTTTTTGCTTTTTGGGTCACACCCAGCGATGCTCAGGGGTTACTCCTGGCTCTGCACTCAGGAATTACTCCTGGCAGTGCTTGGGGGACCATATGGGATGCCGGGGATCGAACCCAGGTTGGCCGCGTGCAAGGCAAACGCCCTACCCGCTGTGCTATCCCTCCGGCCCCAATAGGGTGTCCTTTTATTTGCTTTGGTGGAGGCTGCTCCTGACAGTGTCCCAGGGCCACTCCTTGTGATACTCTGACCAGCGGGGCCTGTGTTTGGTGCTAGGGCTGAGGGGCCCTCAGGGTCACACATGTCAAGGCTGTGAAGCAAGGAAGAGAAAACAGAACAGGGGTAAAAAATCTGTAAAAAATCCCCAACCAAAATTTTGTTTGCCTAGATTTTGGGGGAAGGCCTACTCAACAATGCTCAGAACTTCTGACTCTGCACTCAGGGATCATTTGTGGTGGTTGTAGGGGACCATATGGAGTACCAGGCTTCAAACCTGGGTCGGTTGTGTGAAAAGCAAACAACCCTCTGTACTGTTGCTCTGGCCTTGGATCTTTGTTTTTATTTATTTATTTTTATTTATTTTATTTTAGTTTAGTTTTTGCTTTTTGGGTCACACCTGGCGATGCACAGAGGTTACTTCTGGCTCTGCACTCAGGAATTACCCCTGGCAGTGCTCAGGGGACCATATGGGATGCTGGGAATTGAACCCAGGTCGGCTCCGTGCAAGGCAAACGCCCTACCTGCCGTGCTAATGCTCCAGCCCCTGGATCTTTGTTTTTAATGAGGTATTCAGATTTAATAAAACACAAAGTAAAACTATATATTTGAAATGTAGCTTTAACAACTGGTGTTGGTGTGGATGTGGGGAGAAAGGGACTCTCCTTCACTGCTGGTGGGAATGCCGACTGGTTCAGCACCTTTGGACAATGGACGCTTCTCAAAAAATTAGAAATTGAGCTCCCATTTGACCCAGCAATACCACTTCTGGGAATATGTCCCTGAGATGCAAAAAAGTATAGTAGAAATGACATCTGCACCTATATGTTCATTGCAGCACTGTTCACAATAGCCAAGTTTTTTCCAGATGACTGGTTAAAGAAACTTTGGTACTTCTACACAATGGAATACTATGCAGCTGTTAGAAAAGATGAAGTCATGAAATTTTCATATAGGTGGATCAACATGGAAAGTATCATGTTAAGTGAAATGGTCAGAAAGAGAGGGATAGGCATAGAAAGATTGCACTGATTTGTGGAATATAAAGTAACAGAATGGGAGATTAACACCCAAGAACAGTAGAGATAAGTGGCAGGAGGATTACTCCACAGCTTAGAAGCCGGCCTCGCATGCTGGGGGAAAAGGCAGCTCAGATAGAGAATGGAACACCAAGGAAAGGGTGCTAGGAGGGCCCGTTCAGGATGGGAGATGTGGGCTGAAAGTAGACTATAGACCGAACATGATGGCCACTTAATTCCTCTACTGCAAACCACAACACCCAAAAGGAGACAGAGAGCAAAAGGGAATGCCCTGCCACAGAGACGGAGTTGGGTGGGGGGAGGATGGGATGGGGGTGGTGGGAGGGATGCTGGGACCATTGGTGGTGGAGAATGGGCACTGGTGGACGGATGGTTACTTGACCATTGTATGACTGAAACGTAAGCACGAAAGTTTGTAAGTCTGTAACTATACCTCATGGTGATTCACTAATAAAAAATTATTTTAAAAAACTGTACCTTTAAATTTTTACTGTAAGTAGTAAATATATGTGTTTTTAAATAAATATATTATGTACAAGTATATAAAATATATAGTTATATAAAATATAAATTTCATATTCATTATATTGCATTTTGTATTTATAAATTTATAATATATAAATTTATATTTTATATAAATTTTATATAAATTATAAAATGGAAACATATACTTATAAAATGTATATTAGTATAAGTATATATACTAAGTCAAAACTTTGAAAAATCACTTAGGAAAATTAATAATAGAACAATATAAAAACAGTGTATTAAAGAAAAAACTAAATAAGTATTGAAAGTTTAAAAAAGTGGATATTACTTGAAAATTCAGCTACTTAAAAAATATGGTGTACCAAAGGTACTTCCAAAGATGAAACACCACTGACCAAGTAAGTGAAAGCAGAGATAAACTAATGGGACTACCTTAAACTAAAAAGCTTATGCACCTCAAAAGAAACAGTGACCAGGATACAAAGACAGCCTATAGGACTGGAAGGATATTTACCCAACATCCATTTGATAAGAGATTAATATCAAGGATATACAAGGAACTGGTTGAATTTTACAAGAAGAAAACATCCAATCCCTTCAGAAAATGGGATGATGAAATGAACAGAAACTTTCTCAAAGAAGAGATTTGAATGGCCAAAAGACACATGAAAAAATGCTTTTTATCACTAATCATCAGGGAGATGCAAATCAAAACAACAATGAGATATCATCTTACCCCACAGAGACTAGCCCATATCCAAAAGAACAAAAGCAACTGGTATTGGTGTGGATGTGGGACTCTTCTTCGTTGTTGGTGAAAATGCCGATTGGTCCAGCCTTGGTGGAAAACAATATGGACATTCCTCAAAAACCTAGAAACTGAGCTCCATTTGACACAGCAATACCACTTCTGGGAATATATCCCAAGGGTGCAAAAAAGCACAGTAGAAATGACATCTGTACCTATATGTTCATTGCAGCATTGTTCACAATAGCCAGAATCTGGAAACAACCCTGGTGCCCGAGAACAGACAACTGGTTAAAGAAACTTTGGTACATCTCTACAATGGAATTCTGTGCATTTGTTAGGAAAAATGAAGTCATGAAATTTGCTTATAAGTGGATGGTCATGGAGCATATCATGCTAAATGAAATGAGTCAGAAAGAGAGGGACAGACATAGGATGACTGCACTCAATTGTGGAATATAAAATAGCATAATATGAGATAACACACAAGGACAGTAGAGACAAGGGTCAGAAAGATTGCTCCACATTGGAAGTATGCCTTATGAATTGGGGGTGAAGGCAGCCTGGATAAGAAGGGATCACTAAGTCAATGATGGTTGGAGGGATCATTCCGGATGGGAGATGTGTGCTGAAAGTAGGTAAAGGACAAAATATGATGGCCTCTCAGCTGTATTGCAAACCATAATATCCATAAGGAGAGAGAGAATAAGATGGAAATTGTCTGCCAAGAGGCAGGGGGAGGCATTGGAGGTGGGGGTAGGGATACTTGGAACATTGATAGTGGAAAATGTACACTGGTGGAGAGATGGGTATTTGATCGTTGTACAACAGAAACTCAAACATGAAAGTTTTGCAACTGTATCTCATGTAAAAAAAAATATATCTCATATAAAAAAAATTTAAATATGGTGTCATGGTAGGCCTACTTAGGTACGAATTTGCATGGCTTTTAAGAAATCATTGATACTTTGTAGAAGGATATATGGTAAATTTAGAGTTATAAACTAACAGCAAATATTTTCTTTTGACTTAATATTTTCAAGAAATCTCCTGGCTTATTTGACAGTCATGAAGAAGTGTTTTGTAAAGGCTTTTTTTGAGCAATAATCAGAATATTTTTATTGACAGCAAACTATAGCTTTGCCAGCTTGCCACTGATTTTTTCTGGTTTCATCTTGTGTAGACAGAATACTGGTGCAGTTACCTGCATCAATTTCATTTGTATTGTGTTCATATTTCACTTTTTCAGGGAGTATTGAACTAGAGTAAAAAAAAAATTTCCTTGCAAAAGAATCTTAGCCTTTTCACTATCTTGAGGATTAGTTTCAGAAAAAACACTTTCTCAATGAGTAATATTTTGCTCTTTGTTTTCTTTTATTTATTTATTTATTTTAGGGGTGGGGGTAGCACACACAGCAATGCTCAGGGCATACTCCTGGTCCTATGTTCAGTGCTGGGGATCATACTCATGCCAGGAATACAAACTAGAATCAGTGAATGTAATACTCAAGTCTTAACCCCGTACTACCTTTCCAGTTGCAAGTTTTATTGAATTTGAAATTTTAATGCAGTATGTAACTCTCTGGTCTACCTCAAGTTGTTAAAAAAAAAAAAGAGCCCATCTTCAGATTTTTTTTTTTTAAATCAGCATAAAAAAGGGTTACTTTAGAAAAAAAAGTAAGCGTTTGGATCCTTAAACATGCACTGCCATGATTTTCATAGATGACATCATGATCACAGCACACTTTTTCACAAACACATCCAAGTAATTGTCATCAAAATTCTTGTCCTCAGAACAGGGTCAGCCTAGGAAGATGTGAGCAGCTCAGTATCAAGTATTATTAGGGAGAAGGATAGAAATCCTTCTGCTGAGGGCAGAACAAACTCTCAGTTGTCTGGCTATAAGATAGAATTAATTTAAGCATCAATAAGTTTCAAAAGCCTGAGAGTATCCTTTAGACTAAGGCACTGGACCTAGAAGCTCATTGCAGCCCCTCGCTGCTCCTTCTCCCCTCCAAACCCAGGGCAGCAATCAAGTGTACTGAAGCTCCTCAAGAGCAAAGCCCATTCTCCTACGGACCCACTCAGAAACCCAGAGCCAGTGGAGGAGCTGGCACACCCCCAGAGTGGAAAGAATGACTGCGGCGCTCTGGGGTCCCAGTTCTATTCTTAACAATTCAGGAACCTCACACAGGAGGCTCCGCAGCCCGCTGAGCAGGAACGGGGAGATGCGCAAGACCAAAGTGAAGTGTTGTAAGTTGCTCCCAACAGAGCCTGCATCTGTTTCTCTGCTTCATAAAGCAAACATGAACTTTTAAATGAAAACCATCCACGGTTCTCAGCCGTCTGTCCCTTTATTTGAATCCCATGGCACTGCAGCCTGACTGCAGCCCACCCCTGGCTTACCCCTGGCTTCAGCAGTTATCTGCCTAGCTGGGGGAAGGGAGCAGCACTTCCTCCTTCCAGATAGTCAAATCATCCAAAGTAATTGCTGGCAGTTAAACAGGCTATAGAAACGTCTCCTCCTGCATTCCACACCAGCAGACCAAATCAAAAGCAGATAGGTGAAAGGTCAGAGTTGTGAGACCTGGCTAGTCTCCATGACCCGGTTCCCTAGTCTCTCCACCAAGTCCCCCCCCTTGCTTCCCCCTCCCCTATGGAGTCCATCCAGAAATGTGCAACTCCTTGAAGCCAGGGCGGGCTTCTGGCAATCATGGGGCTCTGTGCATAACACTCGATTGAAAACAGCTTGTGAACCTAAAGCCCTGGTGTGTAATGGATTTTTTTTTTAAAGACTGGAGTTCATTTGAAATGTAATTTAATAAACATTTGTGTACCTTGATATCACAGGCATGATTATAAATTGGAATATAAAGACAAAATTGTTTTAAAAATCTAAGCATCTGATAACCTTTCAGTATCAATATCGCAAATCACAATGCTGAAAAGAAGAGAGAGAGAGAGAGAGGGAGGGAGGGAGAGAGAGAAAGAAAGTGTGTGTGTGAGAGAGAGGAAGGGAGGGAGGGAGGGAGAGATAGAAAGAGAGAGAGAGTATGTGTGTGCATGTAGGAGAGAGAGAGGGAGGGAGAAAGGGAAGGAGAGAAGAAAAGCACCTTCCATAGAGGTATGCAAGGGGTGGGAGTTGGGGGATGATGGGAGGGAACCTGGGAATACTGCTGCTGGGAAATATACACTGATGGAGGATAAGTGTTAGAATACTGTATGACTGAAATTTAATCATAAATGGCTTTGTAATGCTCTAAAAATTTTTTTAAAGGCAAAAAAATAGAAATCTGAGCATCATAAAAGGTTGCACTACACATGTGCTACTATATACACAGCAATAAATGACAAGTATGGCCAAAACACTTTGGAACAAAGAGAAGAAAGAAGGCTTTTTACATCCCACCTAAAAAGGTGAGCTGAGCCAGCAGGACTTTATCAGTTACCAAGAGGGAAAATTAATCTAGTAGATTATTGAAGAAGAGAAAGTAGGTAGCAAGACAAATCATGATTGTCTTTAGAAATCAGGACACATCAAATGGTTGGATACATGAATTGGGCAGGGAATGAGTGGCCTGAAATTAGGCAGTAATGA
This sequence comes from Sorex araneus, assembly GCF_027595985.1. Lineage (NCBI taxonomy): Eukaryota > Metazoa > Chordata > Mammalia > Eulipotyphla > Soricidae > Sorex > Sorex araneus. The sequence goes on along the minus strand of NC_073302.1, from coordinate 70,205,318 downwards.
TAGGCTAAGACTGCTGCAAAGGGCAATGTCTCAATTTCTACTTAGCACTAATGGAAGAAAGACTCAGGATTCCAAGCATGTGCATTTCAGTAAAGGTTTATGGTTTGAAAGTTCACATAGGTGGTAATGTAAAAGAAAGAGGAAGAGGCAGCGACAGCAGTGAATGGCATCAAAAGCAAGAGGAGAAATGGATTGCAATATGTTTAAGAGAGTAATAGTACTACAGAAAGTTGATTTTTAATTTATTTACTTATTTTTTGATTTTTGGTAACACCCAACAGTGCACAGGGGATACTCCTGGCTCTGCACTCAGAAATTACTCCTGATGGTGCTCAGGGGACCATAGGGGATGCTGGGGACCTGGGTCAGCCACATGCAAGGCAAATGCCCTACCCACTGTACTATCGCTCTGGCCCAGAAAGTTGATTTTTAAATTTTTTTCCCTTGGATAAAATTTGAGTATATTATAGGTGAAACGTGAGGTGTCATCGGCTATGCAGAGATTGACAATATCAGAGAGCAGAGATAATTGATGAAGTCTTCCTTCTTCTTTTTGTTCCATAGTGTCTTGGCCATACCTCTCATTCATTGCTGTATGTGAAATGCTCAGGACTGGCCTAGCATTAAAGGTTTCCTTTACTATGCAGCAAATACACCAAATACTCAATGTCATTGTGTAAAACACAACATAGAATGAAAAGAAAGCCGAAGCCATTAGAGAAACACCTTCATCTCAGGACAGACAGAATGACACCTCTTCCAAGAAAGGGTAAAATGATAAATGAGGCTAGATCATATCACAGGATCTTCAAGTCATCTGCAGGGAGAGGAAAGGAGGTTAGGAAGAGAGAGGAGGGTGCTGCTGATTAGAGCCAGCACTGAGCCACATAAGAAAGACAGTCAGATGAGAAGAGAGATAAGGACAGTCCCTGTAATCTGGAAAGAACAACAATGTCTGGAGAGATTTGACCAGCCCCCAAATCCTCTGTTTCTCAACCTCTCACGGAAGGTGGAGGTTCAGAACACAACACCAATTCTATGTAGCTCCTGGTAAAAGTAACTGGGGACATCTGGAGCCTCTACAATAGTTTTGCAACCTCTGGGGTCTCATGGATCATCCCACAGTAAGTTACAAGGAGAGCTGTCCACAAGAGGACCTAGTTTGAAAATCCTTGTCTACACTGATTCCCCGCCACCTCTGTTCCCTGCTGTTTCCTAAATAATGATTAATGACACTCTTTTCATGGTCAAAGAGTGTCTTTCAAAGTCAAGATGGGATGACATTGGGCACTGTCCTCCTACCCCATTGCTCCATGAAGTATGTTCAGAGCCCTGCCCACTGCCTCTTGATATTAATTTAGGGTTTGTGGCCACAGCCAACAGTGCTCAGGGCTTACTCGGAATTGCTTCTGGCAGGCTTGAAGGACCATATGGGATGCTGGGTATAAAACCCTGGAGGAGCATGTGAAAGGCAAGCATAGCCCAATGTACTATTGCTTCAATCCCTCAATGTCTCTTGATTTTAAGACACACAGGACTCCCCTGGGAATCTGACAGTGCGCGTTCCCAATTTCTCAGTTTGTTCAAGGACACAGGTGATTCCAGTAATTCCAGCCGGTGAACCACTGTTTGCATAAAAGGGCCCAGGGCTACTCCTTGCTTCGCTGCCGGAGAAACTTTTAGGAGGCGCAGTGGAACGTGATCTCTGTTTTACTGCCAGCCTCGTAACATCACAGAGCAGTCCTTGGCTCTGTGCAGCCCACTGGTGGACTTGGCCTAAGTTTCTCTGACCATGAAATGAACCTGAACTTGAGGAAATTTGTAAGTGCAATTTCCTTTTCTTTTTAATGGCATAGAAAAGGCAGGACTTGGTGCTCGTGGGATTCACCCACTTAACAGAGCAGAATAGACGAGCCCACAGAGAAATCAGATTTCCAAATGACTTTTGCTTATGACCTGATTTACGTCTGCATAAAGAGCTAGGGAAATGAGTTGCCTTTCCAGTCCAGGCCCTAATTCCTCGCTGGCTGAGCTCTGCTTAGGAAAAAAAAACTTTTATTTAATGTGCAAGTTTGTGCAGGGTTCATTTAACTGGCAAAACAAATGAAGGCCAAGTCTTTCTTGAATGTTTATATTTAGGTTGTTCCAAGGGAGGGAATTGTTTTTTATTTTATTTTTTTTATCACCTGAATGTATCATTTCAATTTGATCAACAACAGGAGAGGAGAGAGTGGCATTGAAAAATGCTTGAATCCCTGCATGATGTTTCATTAATTCTGGCACAATGGACTCACAGAAGGAAGTTCTATTTTCAGGTGAGTTGTGTTCACTTTAATTTAGTTCAACAACATAATGCTTTGATGCCTGGTGTACAGCAGGCATTGTGCTGGAGGGCAAGCACATGGTGATAGTAAGTTCCTGTCACAGGGGAGCACTCAGTATCAGGCGAGAGAACCACACCAGAGTGAGCATGTCTGTGTAGTATGATGGTGTGATGATAGAGGTGAGAGAGTCAGTGTCAGGAGCATAGAAGGTGTCTCCTTTCTCATCCTGAAAGTGGAGACTTGGATCATGAAGGCATGTCTGTAGAGAAAACACCTGCACTCCACTTAGAAGATGGATAAGGAATGAAGAAGGCAATAAAGAATTTGAAAGGTCAGGGTCATTAATACCTATTCTCTATTTCTGGCCCTTTGCTGTGGCACAAAAATACACTTGTAGATAGAGTCTTACATGCCAGTTTGTGACTTATCATTGTACCTTTTCACTGCCACAGTAACTGTGGCAACCTATTCTTCCATTGCATCCTTCCATTCTTTAGTGAGGAGATAGGTCTCTGCTGTGTCTAGTCCTGAGATTTCAAAATGGTTGGCGTGGCAGCATAAATCCATCTCTTCCAACACAGATGGGCATTATGAGCAGAGAACATTATTCAGGAAAATTCAGACGTGGAATATCTTTAAATCTGGGAAGTGAAAATGGCTAACACCACAATGGGCAATGCAGATGGAAGCAGGTGGGTTTGAGGTGATGGTTAATTTATCTGGACTTTGAGATAATAAAGGCTTAGCTAATTGGATAAAGGGTATCCACATGATTTTTGGAGTACCTACTTTAACATTCAACTGGAGACTTCAATTTTTATAAAATTGAGTGTAGTTGTGATCACGACCTCTGGGGAACACTTTTCCCAAGATACACAGACAGGGTTGGATTTTTTTTCCTTCAGAAAACTACGTTGTTTTAGCCTCTTGCAGTGCTAAATATTGTATGATGCCATTTAATCTTCACCAGACAAATTTATTGAAGCATGATTTATAAAGCATGATTTCTACTATTTTCCCAAGAGGCTGCACAGTGCTTAGGAGTATAATCTGTATTTACTCAAAATAATATTAATAAAAGCACCCATCATCTTTATGAAATATATATAAACGATCCTCTTTGACTTCACCTGTCTCCCAATCCATAAACCCATTTCTCTATCCAAGCCATTCCTCTTGGCCAATATGGGTTCCACGTTTGAGGACAAACAACTAAAGAGCCTTTAGCTTCTATGTCCAGTTTAACTCAAAGCACATGCTGGAGGATTTTATTTTTCAGTATTTTAAAACAAAAACAAAACTCAGGACTTTGAGAGAAGGCTTCTACTGGTGGGAAATGAAAAGGATCCTTCGAATAAACGTTCCTTCCCTAGAATGGGTTGTTTCAAAAGATAGTCTCTACAAAGATTTTCCATGAGACTGAGGAGGTAAAGCTATTGAGTGATTTTATAGCTCACTGTGAGCTGGAGTACATGTTAGTACATCACCTTTCATTGTTTCCCAGCCTTTATACTCAATTCTGTTTTTGTCATTATTATTGCCCTAGACTCAGCACATCACCTTTAGTTCAGGCTCTAGTTTTGAAGGAATTTAGGTTAAAATAGTTCAGAAGTGGTTGCGGAGGGAAAACACTTAGAATAAAATTTAAAGTTTGATTGTCCATTGTTCAGCAGCAATAGAGAATGCATTGTTGTTGGTAAGTGGACAGTACACAAATCTGATATGCAGTGACATCATATTACTAGTTTTGCTTGTAACAAGATAAAGTTTGTGACATCAAGGCACTTTATAGTATCTGTATGTGAACAGTGATAAATCTATATTGGAGTGCTTTGGCTATTTTTACCAGCTCTGAACTTATTGCAAGAAGAAAATAATCATTTCAGGGCAGGTAATTGCATACTGTGAAAATTTTCTGTTAAGGAAACTCTAAAGGAGTCTCTTAGCAACTCAAGTTTCAGGGCCTATGGAGCTAAAAGTCAGGCCTAGGATCCCATTATAAAGTGTGATCCCTGTAAAGTAGACACTTCAGTGTGCGGTCTGGACAGGCTTCTGTGATAATCAGTGCCCTGATGGAGAAAGAATAATGTCTTGAGACACGGAACAGAGAACTTCTATGGGTGAACTTGGGAATTTGAAACTCCAAAGCCTGTTTAGATATTCATGCTACCATGGCAACTAGGATTGGCTTGGGGAAGTCCAGTAGAGACAAAAGGAATTAACCAATAATGATTTCCCTCCACTCTACAGCTTTCAAAGGGCTTCTATTGACAATTCTTTGGCCAGAAAGATGGAAACCAACTGCCTATTACCCCTCTCCACCCCCATCTCCACCTACACACACACACACACACACACACACACACACACACACACACACACCACTACCACCACCACCACCAAGGTCGACTTAACTAAGGGTCAGAGCAGGAGATAGAAAAAGAAAAAAGAAAGAAATTCACAGTAAAAAATAGGTTTTTTTTCATTTTGTTCAGTTTCCATTATGATCAGAGATTGAACTTCTTTATCTTGGTCAGATCTAACTGGATGAACTTAAAGTGTTAGGAATTATCTGTCTTGTTGATCAAGAGAAGCTCTTTGCTTTTTTGGAGGAGAGATCAATTTGGGTCATAAGAGACTGTATAGAATATCTGTAGAGTGGGACAGACTAGAATAGAAAAAGTAGTCTTGTTTAAGGAGTTTAAAATGGCCATTCCCGGGCCCACTAGGGATGGGAGATACAGGCTAAAAATAGTATAGACCGAACAAGATGCCTACTTAATACCTCTGTAGCAAACCACGACACCCAAAAAAGAGAGAGCGAGCAAATGGGAATGCCCTGCCACAGAGGCAGGGTGGGGTGAAGGGGACAGGGTGAGGGTGGTGGGAGGGATGCTGGGACCATTGTTGATGGAAAATGGGCACTGGTGGAGGGATGGACACTTGATCATTGTATGACTGAAACATAAGCATAAAAACCTGTTAGTCCGTAACTTTGTCTCATGGTGATTCACTAATAAAATAAAATAAATAAATAAATTAAAAAAAGAGAGATCAAAAGCAGGCCATGTAAGTGCATTAATGGCCATGATTCAGAGTTTCCCAAATGAATCTTGAAGAAGAACAGCATGCCACAGAGCTATCTCCCTACCTGTGCCAGGTTAATTTCACCAGGGGACCTCATAACCTCATAGGGAGGCAGGCATGTCCCTCCGCCTGCCCCAAATGAATTCCAGCAGCCACAAATCTCCAGAATCCAATTGCCTCCCCGCTCATGGTCGAACTTCACAGACGTGTCCCAAGCCCCCTCATGCATGAGAATGAATACAGTGAAAAACCCAGGTATGTGGGACCAGTGACTGAAAACTCTAGGCTTCACAGAGTTGGGAATGGGTGACCTACCCCCATCTCCTCACCCTTCTTGTTTCCTGGCAGTCACGCCCAAGAACGGCCTCTGATGCCATTTAAATGCATTAATGGACATGATTCAAAAACTCACAAATAAATCTCAGAAGAGAGCAGCACACCACAAAGATGCCTCCAGATCCCAGATATTTAAAGTTTTTAGAATTTCAGGAGCATGCAGCCACTTTTGCGGCTGCATGACAGCTCATATTATTCATGGCAAGCAATACAAAATAAGTTATTTAGCATCTGCCTAAGGGGCAGGCTGGGGTGGTGGTGAGAAGATTCAAAGTAGTGGTGGTAGGAAGGTACAATGGTGGTGGTATTGGTGTTGAAATATTAATATAAACAATTATTGTAAACAACTTTATGAAAAATTAAAACTTTTCAAAATTAAAATAAAAAATGGCCATTCCAAGTGTTCCCTGGTATTTATGACATTAGTATCTAAAGGAAAAAATCTACCAGGCTATGAAAAAATCTTCAATATTGCTATAACCTTGTTAGAAGAAATCTCAAAGCAAGCCCAGATAAAGTAACTACCATCCCAAACCCACCTACTTCCATCTGCACTGCCCATTCTGGTGTTAATCATTTGCACTCCCAGATCAAAGATATTATCGAAAGAGGATTATTTCAAAAATATATCTTGGGAGACATACTGATGGGGCTGAAGAAGTAACATGGAGGATGTGACACCCTGAAGTTGGGGCACACATGCAGTGAAATGATGAATATGGGAAGTTTTCAACTCCCCAAACAGCCCATAGCTGAGTGACATAAAGGCATGCAAATTATATTCTTTCCTCAACACAAGCTCCCACTACCCTCATTGCCTTCCTAGGGCTTAACATCTAAGATTCGGTTACTAGTTTTTAGTATTGCTTGGAAGGAGCAGGTTTCTCTGTGGACAATGCTCTACGCAGTGGTCATGTGCGTCCTTGGTCTTGTTTCTCATCAAAGCTACAGTGACATCCATTAAGCTGAAAAGGACAAAGGGCAGGTGGCCTGCCAGAAGCAGATGTGAGATGCGGTGGCATAGTGCTCAGGGAGATTCAAACTAGTCCCCTCCCTTAAGTCCCAGCTCCAGTGTCTGTAAAATGAGAACAGTGATATGGTTGTGGCCATAAATTTGCATATTTGTAAAGAAAACTTAATTTTAAAAATAAAGATAGGTTCTGTTACTTATTAAGATTACCAGAATGTGTTTATAGATGGACAAATTTCTCCATGTAAGTAGCTTATACTTATTGTCTCACACCTTGAATTTATTTTGCTGAACTATATCTTAGGGATCTTTTCAAATCAGAGCATGAAGAGTATTTCATTCTTCTCAAAGATAAGCAATTTTGTTTTATTTATTTTTATTATTTATCTTATTTTATTTTATTTATTTATAAATGTGAATTTTACAGTTAGCAATTTCTGATTGATGGCACTAGGGTTACTTTCAACTTGTTGCTCTTACAAACGCTGCTAAAATAGTCTCTTATGGAGCTAACTCTAGTGTCTCTATAGGACATGCAAAGGTAAAGGAAGGCATTTGTAACTGATATATGCTTACACCATAACTGTTCTCTATAGCTTTTGTTAATTTTCATATCACTAGAGGTTAATATGCCTATTTATGCCTTGCCAATAATTTTATCAAATATTTACAACTTTCTCAATCTGATAGATGTAAATTGTTGTTTAGGGAAGCTTGAAATATTTTTTTTGCAATAAATGAAGTTGAGTATCTTTGCATGTTTAAGACATATTTTTCAATGTGTGATTATATGTACCCCTTTTCCATTTATCTACTGTGTTCACTTTATTAGAGAGTTGGAGTTGCAAATCATTTTTTCCTTGTTTCCATTTTTGACCTAATTGTGATGTTTTCCTGTGGAGAGATTTTCTTTCTTTCCTTCTCTCTTTTTTTCTGAGAGTCAGTTTGCTGGTCTTTCATCACTTTTGAGCAGAGAGATCACTCCTACAAGGTTATAAGGTAATTTTCATGCAATTGTCTGGAACTTTTCTAACTTCAGTGTTTGCACTTATATATTTCATACTTTTAGAAACTCATTTTTAGTTGAAGAATGCATCCAATTTGACATATTTGTAGGTATTTTTCTCAAATTTTCTCACTATTATTTTGTGAATCATTTCATGACTGATCTGAAGTTCTATCTTTATCATACATTGAATTTATTGTACTTGTATCAACTCTCCACAGAGGTGTGAGTATGCACATGCCTATGTGTACAGACTTTCCATTCCATTGCTTCAGTCAATCTATTCATAGTTCAAAACATGCCATTACAATAACTGAAGGTTTTAAATATTTTTTAACCTTCAGGATTACTAACACAACTCCTATTGTTTTTTTCAGCCTCCTAATTAATTCCAGCTTTTGTTTTCCTGTGAACATTAGAATTATATTATCTAGTTATGTGTGTATTTGTGTATTTCAATGATCTTTTGTGTAATGGAATGCATTAGATTTATATTTTACACTATAGAAATTTCAAAGCTTTGCAAAGTTTCCTTACCTTCTAAAGTCTTGAGGGCTTTACAGAGAGCTCAATGGTTGGAATGTGTGGGAGATTTAGATCAAACCCTGATACTAGAGCTGAGGAGATAGAATAGCAGGTAAGGGGCTCTCCAACCATTGAACTCTCTCTTGCAGCCAACCTGGGCTCAATAAGAGTAATCCCTGAGCACAGCTCTGAGAGTTAACTCTGAGACACTGGGTATCCCCTGACCCTCGCAAAAAACCACACCCAAACAATAAAAGCCTGGCATTGCATGACTCACTATACTGTGAGTAGCCAGTTAAGTGAACCCCACCAAGTGTGGCCCCCAAACAAGACAAAGTCGTTTTTAAAACTCCAGGAGTAGGGCCTAGAGGGAGAATACAGTGGGTACTCTCTTGACTCTCTTTTCCTTTCTTTTGCATGAAGCTGACCTTTGGTTCCATTCCTGATACCACATATGATCCCTTTAGACTCTCCATGAGTCATCTTTGAGCACAGAGGCAGGAGCAGCACCTGAGCACCACCAAGTGTGATCCAATGCCCTCCCCGGAAATAACTTCATAAATATTATAAAATCCTCTCATGGGGTATTCTCTTTACACACCTCTTCATGAATACATGTGTGTATCTATGTGGTGCACACATGAGCACGAGAGCACACACACAGACAAAAAATGTTAATGTTTTAGTCTTTGGGGATTAATTTCTAACATCTTTCTGAATTATCTCACTAATTATAGTAGTTTTCAGCTGGTTTACTTGTTTTCCAAGTATATGGTCATCGCATCTGCAAATAATTTGTTCCCTTCCAATTTGAAGATTTATGATTTCTTTCTCTCGTCAAGTTGTATCTGCTCTTCCAGCACAACATCAAGCTCTATTTCTGAATTTAATGAGAATGTTTCCACTGCTTCCCATTAAGCAAAACACTGGCTTTGAAGTCGTGATGGGAGTACTTTATCTTATTAGGCTTATTTATTGAATGCTACTATATGGCAACTACAATTTCTAAAAAGTAAGAATAGATATTGAATTTTTTTCCCTGGCATTATTGAATACCTTTTCTTTGCTGACCTCTCAAGCATAGGTGTTTTGTCACTGACTTAGAGAAATGGGATTCTGTCATATCCATTTGTCTCTATTTCTGTCTTTCTAACTGCATAACACTTTGTGGAATTCTTCCCAAGTTACTTCATATAGCTCTAACTCATTGTTTAATGGCTGCAGAACAATCTATGGTTTGGATGTGGTCCATCTTTTTAGCTATTCCCCTTGGACAAGCTTTCATTTCCCCCGTTTTCCTGCTTTTTCACAATAAACAAGTCAGCAATAATCATTCATGAATGTATATTTTTGTATGATTGGTTCCTCTATTTCTAAGGACTGTTCCCAGAGACAAGAGTTCTGAGTCGAAGGTTATACATAACTTTATTTTAATTATCACTTAGTTATGCTCTTAGAGATCTCATAACTTACAGCTGAGATTCTGTAAGGATTCTTTGACTCAGTCTCATTTAACCAAACTGCCACCGAGATCAGAGCCACGTGTAAAGCAAATCCTATAAAATGTGCTCACAGACACACTCCTGCTATGCTTCATATCATCAACTGCACATTGATGTCAGAGTTCTCACTAAAGAGAATTTTTACCACCCAAGCATTTGCCTGAGCTGTGGTTCCTGAAGCCTTCTCTGAGGTGTTTTATCTTTTTGTGTTTCAAATTTCTCATCTGAGAAATGGGAAGAAGAATAATGGTAACTATCTCACACAGTTGTTCATTTAGACCCAAGACCATGGTATTTGGATTTTCTTGAAACATTAAAAACAGTGTTTAATTTTAAGTTATCAGGCCCAAGAAAAATATTTAAAGTATGTCTTTAAAGTTAGGTTAATGAACCGAATGGAGTAGAAAGAGTAGTTGTTGCCTTGACATGTAGACTTGAGTTAGAAAGGGCTGTCAGAGCTATGATGAGGGTGGGAATTCACAGGCTATAAGGGACCACAGAGAAATCCCCTGAGAGCATTCCTGGCTGATTCAAGATCTACAATGTAAACATATATATGCATATATCTTGTTGAATTAATGTTTTTTGTGCTTTGATGTGTAATTTAAGAAGTGTAATTATGGGGTCATATGGAAGCTCTATTTTGTTTGAGCACTGAATTTTATTTTTATTTGACTTTTACTAAATCATTTAAAATATCCTTTATGCAAATTTCCTTCTGATCAACCTATGAACAATATCTTTTAACAAAGATTTATAAAATGTTAATATGGAAGTCTAATATAGAAGTCAGGTTTTTCATGAAAGCTCTCTATGCTTTTATGATTTTTAATGTAGCTTTTTATTTTAAGTTTCTTATAGATTGAGGTTCTATGATTTACAAAACTATTAATGATGGTTTCTCATGTACATAATTCTAACAACACATTCATCAACAGAGCACCCATTTCTCTCCTCAAGGACTCTAATGCCCTTCCCTTTCAACACTTTCATCCTACCAACTCAGTTGTTTGACTCAACTCTCCTGTTGTGTTGTGTTTGACACTTTGTTGCTCCTTTGCTCTGTATCTTTAAATCCCACATGAACGAGACCTTTCAGTATCTACACCTTTCATTTTGATTAACTTTATTCAGCACAATATCCTCTATTTCCATCCATGTTGTGGAAAATTGCATGATTTTTGTTTTAGGGCTGTGTAATATTCCATTGTGTGTATATATATATATATTACCATTTCTTGATCTATTCATTCATAATCGGGCATTTGAGTTAATTCCATATCATGGCCATTATACTAAGTGTTTCAATGACCATAGGTATGCATATATCCTTTTAAGTTAACTTTTTTGTTTGGGGAATAAATGCCAAGAAATGGTATTGTTGGATCTGCTATAGGAGTTCTAGTCCTACTTTTTGAAGACAACTCCATATTGCTTTCCATAGAGGGTAAACCAGATGACATTCCCACCAAATAGTGGGTGAGGGTTCCTTTCTCATCACAACCCCGCCAACAATGGCTATTTCCAGGCTTTATGAAATGTGTTATTCTCTCTGGTATGATATTATATATCATTGTTGTTTTTGATTTGCATTTTCCTAATTATGAGTGACAGCGAGCACTTTTTGCATATCTTTTGGCCATCCATATGTCTTCTTTAAGATGTTCATTTCCTCACCTCATTTGTGGATGAGATGGGGTCATTGGATCTTTTTTGTTGTTGTTGAATTTTGTGAGTTCTTTATAGATCTTGGGTATCAGTCATGCATCTAATGTATTGTGTGCAAATATTTCCCATTTTGTGTGGTTTTTTAAGTTAAAAATATTTAATTTATTTAGGTACCATGATTTACAAAGTTATTTGTATTTCAGATTCATGTATACAATCTTCCAACACTTATCCTGTCACTAGTGTCAACTTCTCTCCACCAATGCTATCCATTTCACTCCCATTCCAAGTCTGCCTCCTTGATAGCCATGTTTAAAAGTTTAATTATTGTAGTTAGGATCCCTTGTTTTCAGTTTTGTTGGTTTCTGTTGTTAATATATAGTTCCTAACACCTCTTCACCATTAGTGTGCCTGTGGTCCCTAACCACTGACCCTGTTCTTGTTTGTCACCTGTTCTTGCTTTCCTCCCATCAGTATTATTTTTTGAGAAACCTCCTCTGTTTTCCATAAAGCTTGAATCAGATGTCATTCGCCACATGTCCCCCCAGCCTTTACTGTTTTCTGCCTTTGATATATTCCATTCTCATTGGTGTGAAATAATAACTCATTAAAATTTTGATTTGCATTTCCCTGGTAACAAGTGATGATGAACAATTTTTCACATGCCTATTGGTTTTTAGAGATAACTGTCTGTTTATGTCCTCTTTCCATTTTCTTTCTTAGAGTGTCCATTAATCAAACAGACATAATTAAACACTATAAAAAACTGAGTTTTTTTTTATTTTGAAGTATCAATGTATCATTGTCATCCTGTTGTTCGTCAATTTACTCGAGCAGGCATCAGTAACATCTGTATTCTTCTAGGCCCTGAGATTTTAGCAGCCTTTCCTTACTCGTCTTTCCCAATGATTGGAGGCTCTTTCAGGGTCAGAGGAATGAGACCTATTGTTACTGTTTTTGGCATATCGAATACGCCATGGGTAGCTTGTCAGGCTCTACCCATGTGGACTGGATATTCTCTATAGCTTGCTGGACTCTCCAAGAGGTATGTATATATCTGTTACTGTATTGGGGATATGAATATGCCATGGGAAGCTTGCCAGGCTTTCCTGTGCGGGCAATAAACTCTCGGTAGCTTGTCAGGTTCTCCACGAGGGAGAACTAGGCTTAGATGTCGCTTCTGGGAGTTGGTTTTAGTCTCTGGATGTTGGCTGTTGATGGGATTACAGGGCACCAGGGGAAGTTTCTGGGTGTGACTGCTTAGCTACTGGAAAATGGGGAATCTGGGTGGAAGAGGCCGAGTCCTGATCCAAGCAGCCTTGGAAATCTCGGCCAGGGTCCTGCACACCTGGGTTCCTCTGCTGGTTCCTTCATAAGTGAGGTTCATCCAGATGTGTTGAGAGTGGCCTTGAGCATGGTTACTATATATTGAAGTAAATATATAATAACAAAACTACTTAAAAGCAGCTACTCTTACCAAGATTTCATCCTATGTCAAATCACATCTTTAGAATACATGGTACTTAGTACTTTGTAAATATAAAAAGGGAAATTCTAGCAGGAAGACATTATTTTTATCCCCTCCTGTCATAAGGTGTTCCATTGAAATCTTGGGTGGCAGAAGTATTTTCATTTTCAATTCCTAACATGGATTAAGAAACAAATGAAAGGGGAGAATGAAACATGAAGTTTGATCATAAAAATATGAAACAAAGTGTGCTAATTAATAGAAAATATTGTGTCTCAAGAGAGTTTCTAGAAGAACAAAAACAAGACATAGATGCATTGAGTCTGCCTCAGGTATTTTGAATAGGGCAATCCAGATCCCAGCGTGCCTCCTAAATGCAGGTAGTTATACCTCAAGAAGGCAGACTGGATTCCTGGAACTCTCTGGTTGATTCCTGGAACTCTCTGTAAGTAGACAAGAGGATTCAGTTGAGTTAGGAATCTGTCTTCACTACCACCAATAGGGAAAGTGACTTCACTGTTTCTCCTACAGCGCTAGTCAGAACATGAATCACTTGGTCAGCAGTGGGGAAACAATGAGTTGAGTGAGTTTCTGCAAAAAAAAAAGATGAAAGGATGTGGGGGAATGAAAGAAATCTTTCCCCTCAGGCACAGGCTAAATACATCATGTAGGCTGATTTTAATTAGAACTTTATCTTGAAGAAACTGAAAGTAATTTCCAGAAACCTTAACCTTTTCCAAATGACATACTATTTATTTACATATTTTTGTTTTTGTGTTTGTTTGTGACCTTCTCCAAACACATTTCCATGCCTTTATATTAGACCAGTGTTCCGTCTCTCCCCCTTACCATTTTAATTTGGACATTTTCACAGTCTTTAGCCCTATTTCCTATGGCTTTTTGCCCTGCAAAAGAAAAGGGTGTGTGTGTACTTGTACATGTGTGTGGGAAATGTAGGAAAATTAATAAACTAGCAAGAGGATTGGAGGGCAAGCTGAGAAAGGAGGGTGGAGAGCTAAATTTATATAACCTAGAAAAAGAGAAGGCTCTGGAGGAACATGATAAAGTTACACTTCATAGAAGCAATATAAATGAAGGGAGGGAATTATTCATAGTCTCAGAAGATGGCAGGACAGAAGGGCTGGCCCCAAACCAAGACTGAAAAACTGAGTCATGATGGATTATTCAGACAGGATACCAGAGGGAACTCCTGATGTGGAGGCCAGGGCCCCAATTTTCCAGTTAGGTGCAGTCAATACGGGGATCAGGCAGTGCCAAGTGGTCTCATGGTGCTCTCCTGCCCACAATTCCCTCCATGCCTCATAGTCTCTGGGTCTACCAGGGACAGTGGGGTCAAGGAGAAAGATATTTTTACACCTCCAAACTGGACATGCTTCCTCTGAAAGTACTTTAAAGAACTACATGTCTTTCCCTAAACACTAAGATAATTGTAAGTACAAGACTCAAGTGGCTTGGATTCATTTTCATATTCTGTCTCGTTCTCTTTAATTTTTGATCAATTGCAGACTATTTCTATGCCTGTGAAGCTTTTCATCTAGCCATAAAATGACAACCTTTTATTTTTACTCTGAGCACGATAGGATGGACATCTGCTAATGAAAGGGGCTCAGTGCTACCAATGCCTACACTACATTGAATAGTGAGTGGAAGGCAGGAGGTCAGGTTTCTGCTTATAAACACTGCTATGACATTATCTATAGTTGCATGAGTCACTACCACAAATGCAGTGGTGCAAACAGTTTTTCTTAGCAAAGTCTCTGTGGGTCAGGAATCTGCTTGTAGCTTAGCTTCATCTTCTGCTAGAGTTCTCCATAGCTGCAATTATGAAGCTAGTCCACTCTTTAAAGGCTGTAATCAAGGTTAAATTGGACAAGGTCATCTGAAGTTTCAACTGGGAGCAGGGTACTAGGTTCACTCAGTGGAGTTTGATAGAATTTAATTCCTATGAGATGACTGGACCCTGAGCCTTGGTTGCTTGCTAGCTGTTAACCAGATGTCATTCTTGTTTCCTTCCCATATGGGTTCTCTCAAAGTGGGATCTTGGTGGAAGCCAAGATGACAAGAGAAAAAAGTGCCAACAAAACAAAGCTCAAGAGAGAGACCGAAGAGTCTTTCATAACCTATTCTTGGAAGTGACTTCCAATCATTTCCACTCTTTTAGTTATTTTTTTATTTTTTCATTTTGGGCCACACTCAGCAGTGCTCAGGAGTGACTCCTGGTAAGTACCTTAGTGCCTCTACTATCTCCCCCCCACACACTCTCTCTTTGTTTTTAATAGAGGCACATCTCTTAGATCAGATCCATAAGGGCAATGATTAGACAGAAGGGTAAATATTCGAGGGTGAGTGACTACTGGGAGGTATTTTGGATAGCTTACTAGACTGGTATCAACTGGATAAGTGATGGTGGGTCTTAGAGACTTAAGTACTTAATATAATAAAAGAAAAGAAATTTAAAGATGGGTGGGTCACATCAGGGTACTTAATTCAACTGCCTGCCTTAAGCCTGGTGAATCACATTAACCTGTCAGTTGAGTTACATATAGTGCTGATGGGCATTGAAATGGGGACCCTGATGAGCTATCATGGTTCTGTGGAGTCCAGAGCATGCAAAACTCAAACCATTAAAAAGATACCAGCTGATTAGAAAGATCTCTGAGTCCAGATTGTACCTACGGGTCATCAGTCAATGCCATCCCAGCTAGCATACACTTTTAGTGCATGTAGCAGGAACTTGTTTTATTTCTCTTCCAGTCTCCTATTGGCTATTTCACTCTCTATCTTTTCCAAGAAATTCAAAGACTGTTGTCAAGATCAGACTTTCCCAGCTCTTATGAGGACTCAACCAGCAATAATGACCCAAAGGAAGTATGTCTCATGTTAAAACAAGTAATCCTGAGGAAAATAGACTGGCAGCCTGACTTTCTAGTATGACCTAGGTTGGGTGATACTCTTCTCATCAAACTAAATGACAGGAGCATTGTCTAAAACAATGAGGTAAGGTGATGCTTTCAAGCAGTAGAGACAGCTCGGATTTTCCCATTTCTTTAGGAGTCCATTAAGCATCTGATCTTCCTGGAGCTGTACCAGTTATGAGGTTACCATAAATATGACACGGGTCTCTAGTTCTACCCACATATAGGGGAGATAGGGTTAACCCAGTGGGAGTACCCTTGGAAGAATGGTGTAAAAGGTAACAGACAGCAGGGAGGGAGAAGTTCTGACTGGGGTATGGGGGGTAGTCTTCACAGAAGGGACAGTGCCCTCCCAGGAAACATCGTCCACAACTCTGATTTTTGTTATGTCAAAATGCTTGGTGAGGGGAATCATCTCAGTTATCCTCCCAATCTTCAGCATAGCAGGAAGACACGAGTTTTTATTGTGCCTAGCAAAGTGGAGTAGGAATCCTACACTGTACAGTCAAGGTTCCCCTCAAGACTATTCTAGTGCCTAACAAGATCCCAAGGTGGGGGATAATCTAGCCTCTGGCAGTAGTTGGTTTGCTCAGCCCTGCTGGGCTCCAGAGAGGAGCTAGTTTGAAATCACATTACTCATGGCATTTATACATTGCTGTTTGGGGATTAGCTATTTACGTGACTGTCACTGAAGTGGCTTCTAATAAAAGCAATTTTGAGAGCTCTGTACTTTGTCTTTATAGTGTTAGAGTTCTTTTTTTTTTTCAGTTGAGAGCAACATAAAGCTACACTTAGAAAAAAAAACATTATGTTCAGGCCTTAAATACCCCAACTATAAAACCCTTATAGGATCACTGAATATTACTGATGTTACTGATCCAGGATAAAGTGTGTATATATATGGCTTGTATCATTAATTTCAGATCTTAGAGATTTATATTGTTTCTTCTTATAAGTTATTTGAAAAATTTACAATGTGTTCCCCCCATCCTTTTCCCTGTCCAATACTATTTATCAAAGATGTTATTTATAAAGCTGCTGATTTGTCATTAGATACCTGCTATTTTTTAAATTTGCATATTGAAAATTAGCTTCAGTATTAATTGAGAGTGTTGCAATTCTCTTTGTGCCCATCAATGACTCCAAAGTACTGCTTTCCTATGATCAGAGAAAGAAAAAAAGTTTGTACATTCATCTGGGAGCTGTTTAATCATTCTTTCTACAACCCTAAAAGGCAGTTCAAACAGCCTCTATCTAGATTGGAGACCAATTAAATAATTATCAAAAGCATCAAGAAGATAGCAAGGAAAAAACTCAGAGGAATACATAGTATCTGTCTGGGAGATAAAGATGCTCTTTTGAATTTTCCCTTACTTGCTGCTTATTAAACCTGGGCTTCTACTGACCTATGCATATCAGATGATACCTCTTGCATGTTCTAACATCTCTGAGTACAAGAAAAATTTCCTGGGGTTTTGCACACTTAGGGGACGCATCTCTACCCCAAGCTTTCAGGCCACTTGTAAAATTGAGCACTTGGTTCAAACACAGGAGGACTGAATCCTGCAGATAAGGAGTCTACTCCTTAATTTTATTTTATTTGCTTTTTGGGTCACACCCAGCAATGCACAGGGGTTGTTCCTGGCTCATGCACTCAGGAATTACTTCTGGTGGTGCTCAGGGGACCATATGGGATGCTGGGAATTGAACCCAGGTTGGCTGCATGCAAGGCAAACACCCTACCTGTTCCAGCCCTGAGGCATCTACTCCTTTAACACTGCCCAATCAACCACTGTGGCTGGACTGATGTGGTAATTAGCTTCGTCAGTGTCACTGTCATCCTGTTGCTCATCGATTTGTTCGAGCGGGCACCAGTAACATCTCTCATTGAGAGACTTGTTGTTACTGTTTTTGGCATATCCAATACGCACCACGGGTAGCTTGCCAGGCTCTGCCGTGCGGGCTCGATACTCTCGGTAGCTTGCGGGGCTCTCCAAGAGGGGTGGAGGAATCGAACTCGGGTCGGCCCTGCGAAAGGCTTTGTCAGTTCCAATAAAGTATAAATATGACCCTTCTCCTAACCATGGGTAAAATGCTCTCTTCCTTTTAATATAAAGTAATTCGTAGAAAAGATTTCCCTTTATTCTGTTTCTGATCAAAGAAGTGAACCTGGAAAACTCCAAACTAGCACTTCCTGAGGAGGAACCAAGCCAGACTCCCTCCCCCCCCCCATACACCTGCCAGGCATCTTCCTGCCAGGCATCTTCCTGGACTCTCCCTAGGGCTGGCTGTTACCTTGCTGCCTTCCCTTTCTGCAGGCAGAAGCAGGATGGTGTGCAGCCATCCTGCAGCTAACAAGCCCCATGTATTCACCCTTGCTAGAGAAACAAATGGTCAGCAAATGGTCTATTCAGATTGGGTTTGAACTCATCATGTGTCTCAGAAACTGGGAAATCTCTGAGGTGGCCCAGCACAAAAGGATGCAAATGACAAAGGGTGAACAGATGCTGAATAATGGAGTGGGAACAAATAGTATTCATGGGCTTTGGTGGGGTTTTTTTTTGTATCTCTCACAAATGGTGCCTCATTCTTTCCACGTCATTGTCAATTTCCACCATTCCTATTTCCACATCCAAAGGAAGCATGAGAGGGCATCTGGATTGATTTCCGCTTGAGGTTTGCTGCTCTTGGATTCAAATGGCCTCTTCTGTTTCTTTGCAAAAAAAAAAGTGACATGTGTCTGTAAAGCTTTGTGACAGCCGCCTGCATCCTGCCCCATGTGGCAGCAATGGCTAGATGGCTATATTTTCATACCAAGCGGAAGTGATTGCATTGATGCAAAGTTTTCAAAACACTTTCAAATCCTAAGAAAAGAAAATGTGGGCTTGCTAGAATTATCCTGACCTTGAAGACAAAGTATTGGATCTATGATTTGTATGAAAACAAAAAGCCTATTCTCCGGTGATAGAAACCAGGAGTGAAATAGGCATGCAAGCACACAGCCACAGCCCTGGCCTCTCTGTGAGGGAAAGGAACAGCATGACTTCAAGTAGTCCAGCCCCTCTGGGGCACGGAAGAGAATGAAATTTGAATTTTTCGATGTGACAGTAGCATCAACAGCAGTACAATAACATCGAATGTAGCCAATATATGAACAGACTTTCTTTTAAGTATAACATTTGATATTATTTCCTGAAGGCTAAATTTTCTCTAAGAAGCATTCTCTAACCATAGCATTTCTCATGAGGAAATGAAACTGCCCAAGGAACTGAATGGCTAGTTAAAAGAGATAAGAAGGGGAGAACTGGCTGGCATAGACCCTGGGAAATTTGCTCCAAAAACTTGATCAGTAAGAGCTAGGACACATTGAATATTAACAGAAAACTGAAAATAATAAGAGCCAGTATGCACAATTTTTATGTTTGCCTCCTACCACTCACGGCTGTACTCAGGGCATGCTCCTGGCTCTGTGCTCAGAGATCACTCCTGGTGATGTTCAGGGGACCATTAGCAGTTCCACGGACTTAACCTGAGTTAGCAGCATGCAAAAAAAAGTGCCTTAGCCCCTGTTCTATTTCAGTGACCCCACATATAAGTTAATTTTCTTTCTCTTTCTCTCTTGTAGTCTGTGAGTTACCTTGAATCAAACTAATATTTTTTGTTTAAAAAAATGGGGGAATATAGGTTGATAATCAGATTCAAATCTGTTTTTTTGCCATTCCTGATGCCCAGCCTGTGCTTGATCCACTCATTGTCACAGGCTTCTAGTATTTTATTTTTAGGAACACTTTATATTGTATCAAAATGAGCTTCAGAAACACAACACTTGGCATGTGTGGTGCAGTGCCCTGGGCATGGTTGGTATGGACGGTTTCAGTTATCTCTCAGAAAAATTCCCAGCCTCTGAGAATTCAATAGAGGAAGGAAATTGAATCTGGGTTTGAGGTGAACATGACCCAGAAAGCCTGGCAGCTGGTACCAACATCCTCTCTGACCCACCCACCTTGTGGGTTGGTCTGCCCTGGGGCCAAGATGTCTTTGTGTAAAAACTTGAGTCACTATCTATTCATTTCTACGCTAGCCTGGGCCAGAGACTAGCCCAGCTCCAAAGCTCCCTCTGAGTATAGACAGGGGAGGAGCCAGCCTGTACCTCTGAATATCAAAGGCACTTATCTTCCAGGCACTTGGGAATCCTGGTATTAAAAATAAAAACTCCCAATTGTGGAATTTACAAGTTAAGGTAGCTGCGTCCCTTTTGGAACCGAAAAGGGAGGTTTGCAGTAAGCATGAACCCAACATGAAGTTCTAACTACCGCCATGACTTCTGCTGGAAGATCACAGCGGAGAAAACCTTGATGCCAGAGAGAGGAGGAGGAAAACCATGAAGCTGATTCCATCCATGGATAAATTTGCAGCACAAGTTTATGCTGTCGATCTGATCATTGGGCCAAGTCCATGAACTTGTTTAAATGTGAATTCTGATAGCCAGTGCTCTCACAGGAATAAATACAAACCTTTTCAAACAAAGGCACCCAGACTCAAGGCTGAGAATTCTCAGGCTAGAGAACTTGAAAGAATGGAACACATACCTTGCACAAGTGAAGCCCTGAGTTTGATCCTGGGGCTGAGTGGCCTTGAACACCTCAGAGGGTGGCCTAGTGGCCCCTAGCAATATTGAGTACACAGGCAGCACTGTATAGGCAATGCTGAGTAACACTACGAGAGGCCTTAGAATATCACTGGGGAGGCCCAAACATTTGAAATAGTAAAACTAATTTCAAAAGCTTTGACAAAACTTTTGGATAATAAGCATTACATAGTAAAAGGCAACCAAGCCCCAGGGAAAGAGTCCCATAAATGACAATCAGCAAACATGGCAAATGAAAGAAATATCCCCATAAAGACTGCATGATGTAATTATAAAGCACAGTGTATAAATAAAGGAAATTAGAAAGTTTCTACAAAGCACACTGAACTATCAAAGATTTGGGGCTAGAGAGATTGTACCATGGGCAAGGTGCTTGAATTGCTTTACCAGACCTAGGTTTTGATCCTCAACTCTACATTTGCCCCCCTAACATGGCCAGAAGTGACCCCGGACCAAAGATCCAGGACTAAGCCCTGAGCACCACCAGGTATGGCCCCCAAGCCAATATAAATGAAAGACTAACAAGTTGGAGGATGATAACTTTATTCTTTTCTTTATTTTTCCCTTTCTTCTCTTGAAGAAAATGAAAAATCCTCAATAAATGAAAAATGAGAACTGACAGTCACTGAAGTCATCCAGGATGCAGTACAGAAAAGAAAATGAATGGAAACTGCAAGAAAGTTAAATAGAATTACAAAGGGTAAAGAAAGCCTAAGTTCTGCTTAATCAGCACTAGAAGAGAAATAAGACACAGGCAACATTTAGGACATGTTGTGAAGAATTTCCTTAAACAATGACACCAATTACAATTGCAGAAAATTAACAAAAACTCCATGCTTAATATTGCAGAGAAACAACAGAAAGAGAAAGAATGTGGGGGCAGGAGGTGAGGAAAAGCATTTTTGTATAAGTAACAGTAATGAAGAAGGTCAAAAGTCAGTATAAAAATATTGCAAAGGAGTATGCAGACATAGCTCAATGAATGGGCTGGAGTGCATGAGACAGAGCTCAATGACTGGGCTGGAGTGCATGCTTTCCATGCAGGAGACCTGTGCTCAAGCCTGTGCTTCCAGTGGTCCCTGAACACAGAGCTGGGTGCAGCACCCAAGCTCTGCCAGGAATGACTCAAGAAGGTTTCATGCTGCTGACCCAGTTCAATCCCTGGTACCACATATGGTCCTCTGAGGTCAGAGTCAGGAATAAACCCTGAGCACTCCTGGGTGTGCTCCCCATCCCCCAACATAAAAACTTTTAACTGCTGAAAAAAATTCTTCAGCTGGAATGGTAACCACACAAATATTAAAATAATGAATGAGAATAATAAAATCATGTCAAAACTGAGCTAGTTCACCAAAGATTATCACTAAGGAAAGTTTAAGATGAACTTACTAATACTTATCAAGGTATAATTGAAATAACATTTGTATGGTTAAGTTGTACAGTATGTTGGCTTGTTAATATTTTTATAGATTGTTTTATGATTACCATCATAGAGTTAGTTAACAAACATCACATAATTATTTTTTTGTAGTGAGGGGAATTAAAATAAAATATTAGTGAATTTGAAGTTTATAACATAATGCTATTGATTATATTCATTATGTTTTGCATTATGTCTTCAAAAATTATTGGTCTACTGGTTGTGAGTATATCCTTAAACATGTTTTTTGCAGCCCATTGTAGCTTTTGTACTATTTTTATAAATAAGACATTTTTAGATTCTGCATATAAATGATATCAAACAGAATTTATCTTTCTTGAATTATCTCACTTAACAATAGTGTACTCAAAATTCAACTACAATGCCACAAATACCAGTATTTTTATGGCTTGACATTATAATTCATATATGTGTTTCATATATATCTATGTATATATGATGGTATAATATCTCATTTTCTTTATCCACCCATCTGTTGATGTCCTGGGTTGCTTCCATATCTTAGCTCTTATGAATAGTGTTGGAATGAGCATAGATATGCAGGTATCTCTTAGAATGACTTTGATATTTCAGGTATCTGTCCAGGACCAGGTTTGGTGGCAGTAATATGGCAGTTCTATTTTTATTAATTTTTTGAAGATGTACTATGTTGTTAATCACAGTGCTTGCACTGTTTACAATGCCACTAATGGTTTTTAGTGATTCCATTTTCTCCTTATCCTAAGCAACTCTGTTATCTTTCTTATAAAACAGACCTCCTAGCATAATGTGAGATGACATCTCATTGTGGTTTGGATTTGCATATCCTTTACTAGAGATGATTAGCATCTTCCTATGTATCTTTGGGCCATTTGTATGTATTCTTTTAAAAATGATCTTTTCAGATAATTAGCCTATTTAGGAATAAATATTTTCTTGAATTGTACGAATTAGTTAGTTTAGACATTAACTCATCAGATGTATGGTTTACAGATACGTTATATGATACTGAGCTTATCTTCCAATTTGATGTGTTTTCTTTTTGTTACAAAAAAAAGAAAGAAAATGTCCGGGGGCTGAAGTGATAGTACAGCAGGTAGGGCTTTTGCCTTGCATTGGCATCCCATATGGTCCCCCAAGCATCACCAAGAGTATTTCCTGAGTGCAGAGCCAGAAATAACAACTGAGCATTGTTGGGTGTGACCCAAAAAGCCAAAAGAAAAAAAAAGTTTGGAATAAGAGCTACAGAAAGTACAGCAGTAGGGCACGTGCCTTGCATGTGGTCAACCCAGGTTCAATTCCTGGCATCCCATATGTTTTCCAGAGTAAGAAATTCCTGAGCACAGAGTCAGGAGTTACCCATGAACATTGCTGGGTGTGCCTCCCCTCCAAAAAAGTCCTACTTGTATTTAGTTTTTGTTAATTTCATCTTCCATCATTCAAAAACTCATCACCAAGGCCAGTGTCAAGGATCTTTTCCCCTGTCTCCTAGGAATTTCATGGGTTGAGGTCAAACATTTAAGTATTGCATCCATTTTCAGTTTTAAGAGTGTTTAAGATGGGGGTCTCCTTTCATTCTTCTACTTGTGCATGCCCAGATTTCCCAACATGTTTATAAAGAAACTATCTTTCTGCCATTGGGTATTCTGACCTCTTTGTAAAAAAAAATTGCACGTTCCACCCCCCAAAAGTCCTGAAAGCAACAGAATCTATGAATCAGGCTACTGAACTGAGTTTATCATGGCAATGCAATGTGGGAAGGTGACAGAAGGGTTGTTGAGGTGATAAAGGGATAATGGAGGGAAGCTGAGACAACGGCAGAGAAAAATGGACAGGGTAAGGGATTGTGGTATTGTAATGTTGCATTTCTGAAACCCTATCATAACAGTATCATAAAAATATAAATCACAGTGACTAAAAATTATTTTTTAATGAGATTGTCCGTATGCATGGATGTATACCTAGACTTTCCATTCCTTCTCACTATGTTCTATGGTCATGTTTATGCCAATATCAAACTGTATAGTTAGTACAACTTTGTAATACAGCAAGAAAAGAGGCAATGCTATATCTCCAACTTTTCTTTCTCAGGATTGCTTGGCTACTGGTTTCTTTCATGGTTCCAAATACATTTTGGGACAGCTTTTTTTCTGTGAGAAATGCTGTTGGAATTTATATTGTTTAGGGTAATAGGGATATTTTTACAATAGTCTTCTAATCCAAGAGTACTGGAATCTTTCCATTTATTTGTATATAGGTCTTTTGCCTCTTTTAAGCTTACTCTAAATTAATTGAAAGATTTTGGTGCCTGCAAAATGCCTCCTGTACTTTACTGTGCTGCTATCCTCAATGTTTTGAGATTCACAGAGTTTTGTTTTGTTTTTACTATTGCTGCTTTGGATTCCAGAACTTCCTGAGATATTTTGTTTGGTGGTTTATTTACTTTGTAGTGCATTTTTATTGTTTGTATGGGGGGGGAGTTAATTATGGGATCCTCTGGCCCTCATTCTCGCTCAAAAGATAAATTTTAAGGAAAAAAAGTCTAAAGATTAAAGCCTGAAATTCAAGAAAGAAATAAAAGTAATGCAGAGCAGGGAAATATCAAATGTATTATTATAACTAACCAATGATTGGATAAAATAATTTTGGGGGTGGCCACCCATGTCAGTGCTCAGGGCTTATTTCTGGCAGGCTTGGGAGACCATTTGGGGTGCCAACAGTTGAACCCAGGTTGATTACATGCAAGGCAAGTTTCCAACCTGCTGTATTATCACTTCCACCCCTGAATAAAATAATTTGACACCATCTTATAATTCTTAAGCAAATAAAATATGGACATTAATAACATATAAATTCTGATAGAAAATAATTAGAATATCCTAAACTTTTCACAGATTTATAGAGTATGACAGTGTTATTTATTAGCTTAAATTTTAACATAAGTTATTTGCAGTAATCACAAAAGGTACAAAAACAAAATATTCAGCTTCTAATATGTCAAATTGGAAATAAATTGAACTAAAAGCATAAAAGAAAGGCATTTTGCCTCCTGCCATCTAGCCTGCCTCTATGGCAGGGACTTCTATCATTTTTTCCTTCTTTATGGCACTGTGGTTTACAATATTGTTTCTGGTAGGGTATTATGCATCTCACTTTGCCTCCTTTCAGCGCCAAGTATGAGTCCAGGGTGACTATTTCCTTCCATCATTATGCTAGTGGTCCCTTCACTGACTCCTAATCCCAGCCCCAAGACAAACTTCCTATTAAGGACCAGTTCTTCTGCTCTTCCTTTATTGCCTTCAGGCATAAGTTTTCCCCCAGCTATATTGTTTATATTTATTTATATCCCTCATATGAGTGAGGTCATTTTGCATCTGTCCCTCTCCCTCTGACTCTTTTCACTCAGCATGATACTCTCCAGATCTATCTGTGTATCAGCAAATTGTATGACTTCACCTTTTCTTACAGTCTATTAGTAAGAAATTTATAATTGGTAGTATGTACATTAGAAAAAGCAAATGTTCAAATTAATGAGCTAATTCAAATGAATAAACCAAAAGGAAAATTAAAGGTCAGAAAGTATAACAGAATTTATACACAAAAGAGAACTTATAAAAATCTTTTAAGCTGATAAAATTGAGAGACTTCAGACAAAAAAACCCACAGATAATGAATGTAAAAAATGAAAAGGTCAATTATTTTACAGGTATTACATGAAATGAATGTACAAAATGAAAAGGTCAATCAATTGTTTTATAGATGTCTTAAGCATCTTAAAATGTAATAAGGAAATATACATACTTTCTTGTGACTAAGTCAAAAATTTTTTAAAAATTTATTCTTTTATTGATTCACCATGTGGAAAGTTACAAAGCTTTCAGGTTTAAGTCCCAGTTATACAATGCTTGAACACCCATCCCTTCACCAGTGCACATATTCCACCACCAAGAATCACAGTATACCTCCCCCCATTCCCCAACCTCCCCAACCCCCCACACCGCCTGTGTAACTGATAAATTTCACTTTACTTTCACTTTACTTTGATTACATTCAATATTTCAGCAAAAAAAATCTCACTATTATTATTTGGAGTTTCTCCCCCCTAAAGTCGGACCTGCTGAAAAGGAAGCATTTGATAATTTGTTTTCCATTGCTGAGAATGAAGAGATAGCAGCCGCATGGTTTTGGATTTCTGTATTTTTGTATTTTAGTAACTAAGTCCAGAGAAATATCTGCCAGAAATTGCATAATTGCAAGCTTGTACCTCTCAGCTACTTTATATTCCACATATGAGTGCAACCTTTCTATGTCTGTCTCTTTCTTTCTGACTCATTTCACTCAACATGACACTCTCCATGTTGATCCACTTAAATGCAAATTTCATGATTTCATGTTTTCTGACAGCTACATAGTATTCCATTGTGTAGATGTACCAGAGTTTCTTTAACCAGTCATCTGTTTTGGGGCACTCTGTTTTTTTTCCATATTGTGGCTATTGCAAACAGTGCTGCAATGAACATAGAAATGCAGATGTCATTTCTACTATAGCTTTTTGACTCTCCGGGATATATTCCCAGGAGTGGTATTGCTGGGTCAAATGGAAGCTCAATTTCTAATTTTTTGAGAATCGTCCATATTTTTTTCCAAAAGGGCTGAACCAGTCGGCATTCCCACCAGCAGTGAAGGAGAGTCCCTTTCTGCCCACATCCACGCCAACACTGGTCGCTTTTGTTTTTTTGGATGTGGGCCAGTCTCTGTGGTGTGAGATGACATCTCATTGTTGTTTTGATCTGCATCTCCCTGATGATTAGTGATGTTGAACATTTTCTCATGTGCCTCTGAGCCATTTGGTTTCTTCTTTCGGAAAGTTTCTGTTCATTTCATCACCCCAATTTTTGATCGGGTTGGCAGTTTTCTTCTTGTGGAGTTCAACCAGTGCATTGTATATCCTTGATATCAACCCTTAATTGGATGGGTACTGCATAAATATCCTTTCCCATTCTGTAGATTGTCTTTGTATTTTGGTCACTGTTTCTTTTAAGGTGCAGAAGCTTCTTAGTTTGAGATAGTCACATTTATTTATCTCTGTTTTCACTTGCTTGGCCAGTGGTGTGTCAGCTTTGAAGATACCGTTGGCTTCAATGTCGTGGAGGGTTTTGCCGACCTTATCTTCAATGTACCTTAGGGATTCTGGTCTGATGTTGAGGTCTTTAATCCATTTTGATCTGACTTTTGTACATGGTAATAGGTGGAAGTCTAAGCCCATTTTTTTTTGCATGTAGCTGTCCAGTTTTGCCAGCACAGTTTGTTAAACATGATTTCCTTGCACCACTTCACATTTCTTGCTCCCTTATCAAAGATTAGATGATCATATATTTGGGTGTGTGTGTCAGAGTATTCAACCCTGTTCCACTGGTCTGCAGCTCTGCCTTTGTTCCAGTACCATGCTGTTTTATTTATTTATTTTGTAGTTTTTTTTTGGGGGGGGGCTGGTGGTATGTTTAGGGCTTTCTTCTGGTACTGTCACACCTGGTGATGCTCAGGGTTTACTTTTTTTTTTTGTTTTGTTTTTTGGGTCACACCCGGTGATGCACAGGGGTTACTCCTGGCTCTGCACTCAGGAATTACTCCTGGTGGTGTTCAGGGGACCATATGGGATGCTGGGATTCGAACCCGGGACGACTGCGTGCAAGGCAAACCCGCTGTGCTATCACTCCAGCCCCACCATGCTGTTTTAATAACTACTGCTTTGTAGTAGAGTTGAAAGTTGGGGAAGTTGATTCCTTCCATTTTCTTTTTCCCAAGAATTGTTTTAGCTATTTGTGGGGGCTTATTGTTCTGTATGAATTTCAGGAACGCTTGCTCCATTTCTTTGAAGAATGTCAAGGGTATCCCTATAGGGATCGCATTGAATTTGTACAATGCTTTGGGGAGTATTGCCATTTTGACAATATTAATTTTTCCAATCCATGAGCAGGGGATGTCTTTCCATTTCCTCGTGTCTTCTTTTATTTCCTGAAGTAGCATTTTGTATTTTCATTATACAAGTCCTTTACCTCCTTAGTTAAGCTGATTCCGAGGTACTTGATTTTTTGAGGCACAATTGTGAACGGAATTGCTTTTATCATGTCGCTTTCTTCTCTCTCATTATTTGCATATAGGAAAGCCATGAACTTTTAGGTATTGATTTTATAGCCTGAAACTTTACTATATGAGTCTATTGTTTCTAGGAGTTTTTTGGTAGAGATTTTAGGGTTCTCTAAGTATAGTATCATATCATCTGCGAATAGTGAGAGCTTGATTTCTTCCTTTCCTACCTGAATGCCCTTAATATCTTTTTCTTGCCTAATTGCTATTGCAAGTACTTCCAGTACTATATTGAACAGTAGTGGAGAGAGTGGGCATCCTTGTCTCATCCCTGTTCTTAGAGGGAAGACTCTTAACTTTTCCCCATTGAGGATGATGCTTGCCATAGGCTTGTGATAAATGGCTTTGTAAGTAAAAATTTTTTGATAACACTGTAGCACTGTGCTCCTATTGTTCATTGATTTGCTTGAGCGGGCACCAGTAACATCTGCATTGTGAGATTTGTTCTTACTGTTTTTGGCATATCCAATACACCACTGGTAGCTTGTCACGCTCTGCCATGCAGGCAGAATACTCTCAGTAGCTTGCCAGTTTTCCGAGATGGATGTAGGAATCAAACCTGGGTCAACATCATGCAAGGCAAACGCCCTACCCAATGTGCAATAAATTTCAGGGTGGGGCATGCCCAGTGGTCACTCCTGGGTATGCTCCACTGCCAGGGCTAGAAGGATCCTATGTGGTGCTGGGGACTGAATCTGTGCCCACTATGTTTAAGGCAAGCACCCTACCTGCTGTACTATTGCTGTGGTAGACAAAACCCTTAAAAACATAATTAATCATAGCTGACTTAAGGAGAAATAGAAAACCCTGAATAGTCCTACAGCCATTAATGAAACTAAATGAGAATTCATAAATCTTTATCCAAGTAATACTGGATAAAGTAATACTGGATAAATTTGAGCACAAAGTTAAAGTGGAAATTTTTATTTTACACAAGATTTCCCATTTTTAAAAAATGGGCTAGGGGAATGTTCTCTCAATGAGTAGAGTTAACTAAAGCTATGCTCTATTTTTATCTGGGTACACCATCTGTAATGAATGAGAAGATATGAAAAAAGAACAACTATTCCTAAATGACTTAAGGTTACATCCTTTTAACCTCTATTTTATTGATGAATTGATTAATTTATTGATTATTGATTAATTTAATTGTGAGGAAGTGTAAGACATCTGTGAAGGATGGGTATAAGCATATTAAATTATGGAAAAATAAACTGTGTCTTCAAAACACAACCAGAAATAAATTATGTATTTCATCCAACTTTTAGCAGTTTATATCCTGAGAATGCCCAATCAAACCAAGTCACCTACATTTTTGAAAGCTGGTATCCCCAAGCCCATGGTCTTTGTGAAATAGGGAAAGTGTAGTTGGTGTTCCAGCTCCTGTCTAAGCAAGATGAAGGACTTTGAAGCTACTATGTTGCACACAACACACCAAGCACCATAAGGAAATGTCAGGATTTTGTGGGCATTTGACTGTCCAAGATCCTAGTGAGCTCTCCATCAGGAGGCAAAGATTCAGGCCCCTGCTGGAAATTAACTAACAACTAACTCAGAACCCCAGCAGTTTCAGTGATTTTAACCTGGAAGACAGAATCCCCTCCTCCATAATTCCATTGACACCAGTGCCATATCCTTACCTACCAGATTCTCAGGCTATAAAAAAAGCCCAGAATTTAATCTGCAGAGCTGTGATCTAAACAGAGACATTGCGTGAATTCTGAGATCATGCAAGTGCCCAGGGCACCAGCAAGCTCCTTTACAAAGGAGAGAATAATTCACAGGTCTCTGCAAGACACGAACTCAGACTAAAGTCCTAGAGATTCAGCAGACAAAGCATGGCGGAGAACCCTTATCCTCTGTGATATCAGAACTAAGCCTTTGCAGTGGCTCCAGTTTCAGACTATGTAAACCTGCTCTGTAGCTGGGCTAGCGGAGAGAAAACTGGCAGGCTGATAAATATACCTCCCAGGCAGCTTGGAAATCCAGGGACTACAATTGCCACAGTAAGTTACCTATGGTGACAGATGCTCATGGCAGGGTCCAGAGAAAGGAACTAGAATCACAGTCCTAGATAAATTGCATCTAGCCAGCAGGAGAGACAGTGAGAAATGTCACTGGTGTGCCTTAGGACCGTGAACATTGGAAAAACCCAAACAGGTTGTGCCTTGTAGTCCACCCCTAGGGCCCATCTGAGGTCTTCAAAACAGACCTCAAAATCAAGTGCCATATCACCTCCTATTGGAAAAACAAAGTAAATGCAAAACAAAACAAAAGATTAAAGTGGTGACAGAATAAATTTAAAAAATTCTCAGAAATCAGTCCAAAAATGCCAGTAGTTGAACCCAGGTCCTTATAAATGTTAAAGCATGTATCCTACTGTTGAGTCACATTACTGGCACCAAAATCAGTCTATTTGGGGCAGGGTGAGTTAGGATTTGGGTCCCACCCAATGGTGCACAGGGTTTACTCCTGGCTCTGTGGTCATTGATCTCTTCTGGCAGGGCTTGGGGAGCCATATGGAGTGTGGAGGATCTAATCTGGGTACTGTCACTATGGCCCCACTCAAAATAAATCATAACGACAGAAATAGAAAGTCTGTCCAATTGGCAATAAATTTATTTTTGTCTTGTATGAGGGTCACATCCGGTTTTGCCCAGGGCTTACTCTTGTCTTTGCACTCAGGAATCACTCCAGGCAGGACTTGGGAAACACTATGGGTTGCAGGGATACAACCTGGATCAGTTGTGTACAAAGAAAGCAGCCTTCACTGTATAGCTCTTTAGCACAGAATAGGCAATACATTTTAAATTTTTACTATTTATTACTTATTTATTTAATTTATTTTTACTATATAATTAATTGATTAATTTTATTATTTATTATATGAACTATTACATTCATATAATTCTGTTAAAATTTCACAAGGACAATAATATGAAAGGAAAACTATAGGTCAGTTCCTTTTATTAATATAGGCACATAACCTAAGCAAAATATTAGCAAACCCAGTAATATGTAAAAGGATAGCAAATTAAGACCAAATTGGTTTCTTCTGGGAATGCAAGGTTTAAAAATTTAGAGTATCAATATCTATGCAATTAAACTTTAAGATTTTAATGCAAAAAATCAATCATAAATATATAAAGAAAAAGTTTTCAATAAAATTTAATATCAGTTATAATCTTTAAAGCATTTCTTAACTTATTGGTAATAAATATGGAGGTACTTGCTTCAGATAAACAAGAGCTATGAGAATACGTCTCAGCAGATGTCATGATCAATGGTGAAATAGGGAATGTTTTCCCCTTAAAAGTAGAGTAATTAAAGGAACTCTTTGTTTGTTGCTTGCTTCCTATGGGGACCATAGCTAGTTGTGATCAGGGTTTGTTCCTGGCTCTGAACACAAGGGTCATTTCTGGTGGTTCTCTGGGGGACCAATATATGGTGTTGGGGATTGAATCCAGGTCAACCATATGCAAGGCAAGTGACCGACCCACTGTACTCTCTCTCTAGCCAGGAAAGGAGCTCTTACAACAACTTTCATCCACTTCCATGCTAGAAGTCTTTCAGTGCTATAAATCAGAAAAATAAATTTGACAACTGAAAATAAAGCACCCATTATCTGTAGATGACAATAAGAAAGGAAGATCACTAATTAATGAAGACCTAATGTGAGATACACCATATTTGTGGGATAAAAATCTAGATATTCAGGGGCCGGAGCGATAGCACAGCGGGTAGGGCGTTTGCTTGCACGCAGCCGACCCAGGTTCGATCCCCGGCATCCCATATGTTCCCCCAGCACCGCCAGGAGTAATTCCTGAGTGCAAAGTCAGGAGTAACCCCTGAGCATCGCTGGGTGTGATCCAAAAAGCAAAAAAAAAAAAAAATCTAGATATTCATAAAAACTTTCAAATACCCCCAAATGAATTTATTGATTCAAGAGAAATTGTATGAAGAGTATTTATTACATGGATGTGTTAGTACAAATTGCCCAAATTAGCCTCATGAGCTTTTATACAATAGGTAGAATTATTCTATTGGTGTTTATGATTTGCTTTCTACTAAAAATAGTTTAAATTTTGTCTGGAAATATATAAATAAACTAATAGGACAGAGCGGGAGACTGAGGCCCGGATAGTAGCGATAGCACAGTGGGTAGGGTATTTGCCTTGCATGCGGCTGACACGGGTTCGATTCCTCTGCCCATCTTGGAGAGCTCGGCAAGCTGCCGAGAGTATCACTCTCGCACGGCAAAGCCTGGCAAGCTACCCGTGGCGTATCCAATGCCAAACACAGTAATGACAAATCTCATAATGGAGACATTACTGGTGCCTGTTATAGCAAATTGATGAAGAATGGGATGACAGTGATACAGTGCTACTAATAGGACAGCTAGGATAACCTAGAAAACAAGTCTCTGAACACATGGGATTATGTAAAACAAAGTACAGTTTCTTGAAGGAAAATGGAAAGTGTCTTTAATAAATGATGTTATGACAAATGGGGACTAAAACAGAAAAATATGAGTGTACTTTATGGCATACTATACATACAGTGAGTTCTAACTTAATTACAAGGCTCCTATGGAAGGTCAAACTATATAAAGCTATCACTGTCACTGTCATCCCATTGCTCATCGATTTGCTGAGCAAATCGGCACTAGTAACGTCTCCATTGTGAGATTTGTTGTTACTGTTTTTGGCATATACAATATGCCACGGGTAGCTTGCCAAGTTGTGCTTTGCGGGGGAGATACTCTCGGTAGCTTGCTGGACTCCCCAAGAGGGGCGGAGGAATCGAACCCAGGTTGGCTGCATGCAATGCAAAGTCCTAGCTGCTAGGCTATAGATAAGAAAATAAAATGAGAGTATCTTGAAAATAGAGAAGAATTCCTTTTCTTTTTCTTAAAAAATATTTTCTAGTTACCGTGAATTTACAAAGTTATTAATGAGTGGGGCTGGAGTGAGTTTCGGGCATACAATGTTTCAAACACTGAGTTCTTTACCAGCGTCAATTTCCCTTCACCAATACCTCCCCCCATTTGCTTCCCACCTGCTTTTACAAGAGGTGCTTGAAAAAGCAAAGCAAAACAAAACATTTCTTTTTTCAGTATAACTTAAAGTACTGTGGCTGACTTTTTTTTTAAGGAAAGAATTTCTTGGTGGAAGAGGTTTTAACAATCAAAGAAAAAAACTACTGAATTTGACCATCTGAAAAGTCAGTATTTTTATGTAGGGGAAAAGTCATATGGTATGATTTTACTATATTTTTTTAAAAAGGACAAAAATGAATTGTATAGTTCAACAACAACAGCTTTCCTAAACAATCAAGAGGGGGATGGGTGAGAATCCTCCCCATCCCAAGAGACCCAGCTCCTTTCTGGACACTCTGGCCTAGCCTCATGCATGAATGAAGTCCCACAGAACCCAGATAATGCGGAACTTTGTGACCTTGGACTCTGGACTCAAGGGGACCTAAAAGCAGAGATCCTCTGCCTGCTATCCCCCAATCTCTGGTGACCCAGGGATCACACCCATAAATCACATCCTGCCACATCCTGTGGGCACCAGATAATCTCCTCATCAGCCACCCTCCAGATCTCAACGGCTGCCCCTCCCAGACGGGAGTATAGAATGAGGCTCCCATAGCCATGCCACTGGACTCTGTGCCAAGCTGTTTTCACTCGGGGCGCCGGGGGGGGGGGGGGTGGGGTGGGGGGTGAAGGGGGGGGATAGTGAGAACCCTCCCCGCCCCAAGGGACGCAGCCCCAGCAGCAGCTGACCTCCACTACCCAATTACTGCCACACTCTAGGCCGCTTTCAGGACCTCACAGCTTCGTGACATTATAAGACACTTTATACCCATTTTCCATAATTACCACATTATATCTGATGGAGTTCAGACAGTAGGCAACAAATCATAGGGATTTATATATATATAATATATATTATGATATGTATATATATCAGAGATATATATATCTATATATATCCATATATCTATATATATACATCTCAGAGAGCCTGGCAAGCTACTGAGAATATCCCACTTGTATGAGCAGAGCCTGACAAGCTACCCATGGTATATTTTGTATGCCAAAAACAGTAACAATGGGTCTTATTCCCCTGACTCTGAAAGAGCCTCCAATTGTTTGGGAAAGACGAGTAAGGAGAGGCTGCTAAAATCTCAGGACTGGGAGGAATAGAGACGATACTAGTGCTTGCTCGAGTAAATCTATGAACAACAGGATGACAGTGACAGTGAAACCATCAAGAAAAAACTTATGATCTTCAAAGGTAGGATGGGATGATGAATGTGAAAGGCATATAAGAATTTTATAGGATGCTTGCAATGCCCTTTCCCTTAATCTAGTTTGGGGATTGGTGAATCTTTGAAAGGTTAGATGTTAATCATTCTTGATTTTGTGGAACATATGGTTTCTTTAGCAACTGCTTGCTTCTGCCAGTATAAGACTATGAGGGACTCTCCCAATAAAACTTTATTTACATAATGGAAAACAAAATTGATTCGGTGGGTAAACTCTATTTGCTGACCACTATTCTAAGTTATGGGTACATGAGTGTTGAGTTATGACTTTTATGCATTTTTATTTTTTAAATAATTTTCTTATATTATAAAGTAAGATATTTATATTTTATAAATATAACTCACAATATTTCATTACATCTAATTTTTACACACCAATCCCACCACCATTATATCTTTCCACCACCATATTTCAGGTGTTTCCATCCCAAATCGCAATCCCTGCCCCAAAGCAGAACCAAAATAATGTATTTTGTATTATTTGTTATGAAAAACTACTGAAAATGCTACAAAAAAGTATCCTTAGAGGAAAGAGGGTGAAGATTGTTGTATTTCACTCAGGTGCCATTGAGCCCTTCTATAAGAGATCACTAGCATGTTAGAGGTTGAGCCTTGTGTGCTTTCTTATATATACCTGTTTTAATGGGGCTGGAGTGATGCGGCTGACACGGGTTCGAATCCCAACATCCTATATGGTCCCCTGAGCACCGCTAGGGGTGATTCCTGAGTGCATAAGCCAGGAGTGACCCCTGTGCATTGCCGGGTGTGATCCAAAAAGAAAAAAAAATATTTCCCTCTAAGATTGGTTACCTCCTACTCTGAACTCCATCAAATGCGTCGCAGTACTCTTGGCGTATGGGTGGTATGAAGTGTCTCGCCATTCAGGAATAGGTGAGGCTCAGCATAAGTGTGTGGAGAGTGGATGTGAGCATGGCAGCCCTTGAATTCTGGAGGTTTTCAGCTGCCAGGGCTGGGTCGCTTGGGATGGGGAGGGCTCTCACCCGCCCCTCTCTGGGGCACCCCAAGTGAAACAGCCTGGTGCACGGTCCAGTGGCATGATTATGGCAAGTGTCATGTTATGCTCTCTTTCAGGAGAGAAGGACATACGATCTCTGCGTGCCATTTTTCATGGAAAGATTCATACCCAAAGGAAAAGATTTTACCTCAGGTGCTTAAGTTGTAGAATCAAAAGAAAGATATGATTTGTACTTTAGGCTCTTACTTACAAGGTACTGGACCTTGGGTAAAACAGTGCATGCCTGTGATGATAGTGTCTACCACAAAGGGTGGTACTGAGGATTTGCTGAGGTGGCTGTGTTTGTTGATTAGTTGAGTTCCTAGTATTAAGTACACAATTAAGTACACAATTTTTTCTTAGATATTAGTGTTTAGCCCTGTTCATCTTACTTTAAAGGAAGTCTTATTATAGTTGGCAAAAAAAACCCCAATTTCCTAGAACAGGAATTGATGGGATAATTTAAATATATAGAACCTCTTCTACATATAACATGGAGAAATAACAAGCAAACATCACAAGTAAAAATAGTCTGCTGCCTACAATTTCTTAGAAATCTCTTTTTTTTTTTCTTGGCTTACTCTGGGCACTAAACAGAGTGCTTGCAAAAAAGATGTCGAGATGTATTCCAAATGTAAATTAAAAGAAAAAAATAGTCTGAAAGGAAAAGCTCATAACTTTTCTGCAACCTAGAATGACTATGTATAAGTACTTTAGGCAACTTTTTAGAGATAAGAATTTGATTTTGTCTACAAAACGGTGAAACAGATTTTTCACACCCTAATTCTCAAAATCTGTGACTATTTCTGGAAAAGAGGTAATTTTCAGATTATGAATTTTGAGAAAAAGATATTATCCTGAATTACCCAAATGTTCTTAATAAAATAATAATACTTTTTTTTAAAAGTATCCTTCTATGAGAAAGGAGGTGGGAAGGTCGGCATTAGAGAAGTATTGGAAATTGCAATGGTCTGGCTCTAGAGAGGGCAAAGAGGCCTAAGTAAAGGTATTTCTGGAGCCGTCTAGAAGACAGAAAAGAGAAGATTCAGAATCTCCCTCAAATCCTACAAAAGAAATACAATTCTACCTTATTTACCATGAGCCATTAAGGCCTATTCCAGACTTCTGATCTCTAGAAATCTAAGTGTCTGCTGCTGTTAACTACTAAATTCATGGTGATTTGTTATAGCAGTAATTAAGTATCTGTTGTATCAAATAGTGTCCAGTTGAATCAAACATAACTCCTTAAACTTATTCCAATTGCTTTTGTTGTGCCTTTATACAATGTATTCAAAAATTGCTTATTAATAACCTTTTTGGAATCAGACACTGGGGTTACAAAGATGAGGAACAGATATTTATCTTCAGGGAGCTTATAGAGTAGTAATATTGGGAAATGATGTTTCTACACATCCTGGGAGCTTTTGCCCAAGGTGGTGTTTTCAAGGTTATCTACCTGTACCTTCAAGCTCTTGGAAGACAGTTTCTGCCTCCAGAGCAAAGGGCAGGCAGGCTCACTGCCTG
Source organism: Sorex araneus (assembly GCF_027595985.1). Taxonomy (NCBI): domain Eukaryota; kingdom Metazoa; phylum Chordata; class Mammalia; order Eulipotyphla; family Soricidae; genus Sorex; species Sorex araneus. Next base: position 70,168,409 of record NC_073302.1, on the reverse strand, counting down.
TGGTTCAGTTATTGTCCTAGTTTAGACCTCCTCTCTCAGAAGAAAAACACTCAGTGGGAACACAACATCTGGCCTTTGTGCCACTTGTGAAAATAAGGTTGGAAAAACAGTTCCAAAAATGCCAATACTCCTGCTATTTCTATTTTTGAATGTGAGAAACATCCATTTGTCTCTAACTAGGAGTTCTGTGTCACAGAATCCTTAGGTCTGAGGTAGGTAAACTTTTAGCTTGCAAGGAGGATAAAGTGTCAGACCATTTACATGAGTCTTAATGGGTAGTAAATAGAACAATATATAAATATTTGTGAAGGCCAATGAACAGACAAAAAAGATACTTGTAATAGAAATTGAAAAGAAAGAGACAGTGGTTATCAAGCACCAAGTCTGTTTTAGAAGTTGAAACTCGTTGGGCTTTCATACTGCTTTGTAAGAAGGATGTTACTCCATTCTCATGGCTGCCCTGATGCCAGCTTGATTCCATGTGATCTGGTTAAAATTGACTCACCTAACCTCAGTTGCCTCCCTGGTCACATATCCTTAGGAAAAGTCATGCGTCCATAAGAAAAACCTCTGAGAGATTCTAGAGTAGTGGTTCTAAGGGAAAAAATTCTCTATCCACCCCTGCCATTCCCAGTTTGGTAATGACTGAAATATTTTTAATAGTCATAACTTCAGCAGGAGTACTAACGGCCTAAGACTGAGAGAGGCTGCTAAATCTTACTATTCCATCTGAGTCCACAAAGCAAATTATTGTCAAATCTAAAATGTGAATAGTGCTGAGGTTGAAAAGTCTTGTCCTAGATTTCCTATCTACACAGATACATTTTCTCTGTTATTTTAAAAATCAATTTGGGTGGTAGGGGAAGTGGTTCTTCGAAGCAATGCTCAGGGACCTCTCCTGCTGATACTGAGCAAATGGGTAGATGGTTGATGTTAGGACCCGCAATGTGATACTAATACTCTGACCAGATAGTACGAGGACCCACCATAGCAATTCCAGGCTTGTGTACACTGTGTGTGTGTGTGTGTGTGTGTGTGTGGTGGGAGGGAGGGTGTATGTAGTGCATGGGATTAAATCTGGGGCACTGTGCATGCAAGACATACACTCAAGTCTTTTGAGCTTCCTCCCTGGCTCTTATCCACTGATTTCTTTTATTCCCTTTGGCTTGTGTCTAAACAGCCAACTCTTCCTCCCTAAAACAAAGTCACACTTTTGAAAAGTTGTTATTTATTTAAGGCAGTGCTTGGGGCTCCTGGCTCTGCTCTCAGGGGTCACGGGAGCCTGGGAGACGACATGGGGTGCTGGAGATCGTACTGGGTCAGCCAGTATGTAGTATGTAAGCAGCTGTTCTTGCTCTCCAATATATAAGCAGTGTTTCCCTCAGTAGGAGATACTGCTCCCCCCATAAGGCAATACCCTTACCTACTGTACTATCTCTCCAGTCCCCAAAAAGCTGCTCTTTGAAGGAAAATTTTTACTAAATATTTGTAGCTATAAGGAAGAAGATTCACACAGCAAATAAACTAAAGGTATATGAGCACTCCTGCTCTGAGCTCTTTCTCCACACTAGGCTGGGCGTCCACCCAACAGGGACCCCCAAGCAGCCATCACCTCTCACTATCTTCCTGGCTCCTTTCTCTGTGGAACTCTTTCCCAAGTAGAACCCTGCAATTCTAGGTTCCCCTCATTCAGTTACATAGTATGTAAGGATCTGTTCAATTCTTGCTCTACAGCATGCAAGAAGTGTTTCCCAAGTGGGAGACACTGCTCCTCCCTGCCAGGGGGTACTGGACCAATCCATGGGGCATGATAGTAGTTGCAGAGACAGTTGGGGTCACTTTTTGTTGATTCTCTGAAAGAAGGTACATTCCCAGGTGTGGGCTGCTGAGTAAATTTTTTTTTTTTCTGAAAAGGGAGAAGTAGGCCTAATAAATTTAGGACCCTCTGAAACTCAGTGCCTGAATTTTTCTTTATGTACATAAAAGAATTCACCACAGGAATTCATTGTAGCAGTGTAACTCCCCATTGCATTCTTCTTCCTCAGCTAGACACAGAAGAATCTGGGGCTCATGGACCTCAAGTACCTAAGAATCTATGGCCCAGAGGCCAGCTCAGTGTTAAACTCATTTTCCTGTGTAATTGATACTATATGGAATGTAACAGAGCCCATTTCTAACCATATGCAATTTGTTTAACAGTAAGAGGCAGTCTTGAGGAGTAGAACTGACAAATGTACCTTAAGAATGCATTTTAAAATAGCATATGTGCCAGGAGCTGGAGTGATAATACAGGGATTAAGGCATTTGCTTTGCAAATGGCCCCAGTTCAATCCCTGATATTGTATGGTCCTCTGAGCTCTACTAGGAATGACTTTCAGGAACAGAGCCAGGCATGTCCCTCAAGTATTGCCAGGTGTGACTGAAGCACCACCGCCCCCTCTCCCCAACACACATGCAAATTCATGTGCCAGCAGTAATGATGTGATACTTCACTGCCAAGTTTCAGTGTAAATAATTCCCCAGGAAAGGTATAATAACAGTACCATCAAATGAATGGCACTTAGCAAAAAGCTGTGATGTGGTCCTAAATTCTGTTTGTTGATCTATACCTGCACATATTGTAGTTAAAAGGAAATTGGCCTAGAATGGTTGGAATCTTTGCAAAACATTTCAAAACTAAACATAAGTGACATTCAGAGTAAAGACTGAACAAATTTCAGGATGTCAGGATCCCATACACAATGGTTAGAGATTAGCCTATTTTCATTCCTCCCTCTGAGGTTCTAAAGAAAACAATGTTAAATTTCATCATCTGGATTTCTGGATATCCCATCCTGTCTTGGAATCCTGCTCCTAAGATTTAAGATTGATAAACCAGCCATTAGTACACCTTGGCGTATACTGACTGAATACTGAGTTGCTTTATGTGCTATGTGAGTTTCTTTCATCTGTATTCTTAACAAGTTACCACATCAAAGCACCTGATATACAATTTGGGAGTGCCAAGATGAAATTCAATTCCTGTCATCAGAAAGGTTTTAATTATTAAAGCAAAGAAAGAAGCAAACAAAATAATATGAAGGAGTTTTATTTTCATATACAGTAATCAATAATGAATTAAAACATAGAGATTAAAGAATTTAATTCTGTTTGAGGACGACGTTTCATATACAACCAGTCCTTATTTAGAAAGTGACTGTGGATATTGTATGTATAGTCAAAAATCTTAGAAGTAGATATGTCTTAGTGATATAGAAGGCAAGAAAACACTTGCCTTCTGGATTAAATCTACAGCACCACGTACGTAAAATCTTAAAAAAGAGAGCATGCCAATTTCTTGAAATACTTGGAGTATAAATTATTCCAATGAAAACACTACACCTTTCACATAGACTCCTCTTCTCTCTCTCTCTCTCTCTCTCTCTCTCTCTCTCTCTCTCCCCCCCCCCCCTTTCTTCTCTCTTTTTTCCTCTACTCCTCTCTCTTCCTCAGATTGCATGGGTCTGGCTTTATTTTAGTGAACACTCAGATGACATGTCTCATCAACCAAAGTGAAAGAGTAAAATCAAGATGGGTTTTTTGGTGCCAGAAAGGTCAGAGAAAAGCAGAAAAAACAATGACAAGAGTAAGAGGAATTGAAAACAGGGTGGAGCAGTGGTATGTTATTTCCCTAAAGTTCCCAAAGCACAGTATTACAAGTACCCTGGCTTCACAATAGAGGATTATTACTTCATCATTCTAGAGACTTCATGAAAACAAAAAAAGTCCTAAATCAAGCTGATGACAGGCAATGTAGGTGCCTTCAAAGGACTTCTAATAGCCTTGGGCATTCTTTTTTTTTTTTTTTTTTGCTTTTTGTTTTTTGGGTCACACCCAGCAATGCACAGGGGTCATTCCTGGCTCATGCACTCAGGAATTACCCCTGGCAGTGCTCAGGGGACCATATGGGATGCTGGAATTCGAACCTGGGTCAGCCCCATGCAAGGCAAATGCCCTACCCGCTGTGCTATCACTCCAGCCCCAGCCTTGGGCATTCTTGACTTGGACCTGTTTTCTCTGTGTCTTCACATTTCTCATGTGAATGCCTATCTTTGGCCAGATTTCCACTTTCTATAAGAATACTGGTCATACTAGATGAGGACGCACCCTAATGAACTTATTTTAACCTTACAGGATATCTCTGTAAATGTCTTTCTTTCCCAGTAATATTGTATTCTAGTAATTGAAGTTAGATTTCAAAATATCTTCATTTTATTGTGAGAAATAAGGGATGCAATTCAGTATATTAACAGGAACAACGGTAGTTATGGGTAGGAGTGAGGAAAACACAGCAGGACAATAGGAAATAGACTGAAAATGAGTAAAACAAATGAGAAAGAGAGAGTTCTCCTCCAACCTAAGGAATACAGGTGCTTGCCCACCTCTGCCCAGCTGCCTGCACTCAGAGCTGTTGGTAATCCAGTTTGGTTACTGTGTCAGAGGCTGAGTTCCTACAGGATAGAAACACAACACCTTTGTATCTACAGTACACATGGCACCTTTGAGCAGTGTGAAACCAATGCAACTGAATATTGCAGTGCCATCAAAACAATACTGAAAGCTAGACTTCCTTCGTAGAGAACAGAGTTCTCCAAAGATCAGAGTTCTCCATTTTGAAAGTAATTTTCCTTTATGATAAGTCTACAGGAGGGAATACATTTCAATCATCTAAGCAATAGTAAATTCTTACAGAATTTCTACTTAAAAGAAATGGACTTTTCAAGTAGTGAGGCTGTAAGGAGACACAAACAAACTCAATTAACGGTGCCATTTACTCATTTGTCTAGTTTTCAACAGCAAAATATAAACTAAATGGACAAAAATTTTGATATCAAGAGATTTCCTCACCTTCTGTTTGATAGGTATATACACTGAAATCTAGGACTGGCCTTTTGATTATCAACTACATTGTAAAGGTGGAAAGCATTTAAAAGAAAGGTTTTGTTTTGAAGTGTATTTGAGATTGGGTGACAGGGATCAAACTCAGGGCCTCATAAATGCAAGGTGAGTGCTTACTGAATCACATGCCCAGCCCAGAAGCTCGTAAATCTAATCTTAACTTGCAAGGACTCTTTGGCGCATTTTTCTAACTTCTTTTGTTTTGATTTTTTTTTTCATAATTGGGCTGGAGCGATAGCACAGCAGGTAGGGTGTTTGCCTTGCACACAGCCAACTGGGGTTCGATTCCTCCACCCCTCTCGGAGAGGCTGGCAAGCTGCTGAGAGTATCTCGCCCGCATTGCAGAGCCTGGCAAGCTACCCGTGGTGTATTCAATATGCCAAAAACAGTAACAACAAGTCTCACAATGGAGACGTTACTGGTACCTGCTCGAGCAAATCGATGAGCAATGTGATGACAGTTACAGTGATACAGTGTTTTCATAATTAAAGTAATTCACATCTATTGCAAAAGGTTTTCTTGGTAGAAATTCCAAGCAAAAAGAATAACAGAAAGCAGTTATTCTTCTTCTAAAACATCTTCCCACAAAAACAATCACAATCTAAACATTTCCTTGCAAAAACCATATATGATGTAGGACAACAATTTTAACTTTTATGAAGTGAGTTCATTCTATATGTGTATGCTTGTTGTATAAGGTTTGGAGAACACCCAATAGAGAAAGGAGTAGAAATGGACTCATCACTTATATAATCTGTTCCAAGACAACAACTAGGAATTTTCCTTTCTTTCTTATTTTGTTGTTTGTTTTTGTGGTATTAGGAAAATCAAACTTAGGGCTCACACAGGTGAGGTCTGTGCTCTACTTTCTCTTTTTATTTTTATCTCTGTTCACAAACACCTGTTTGACTTAATTCTGATCTTGTTGAGAGCTACTCTTCCTTCTCCTTGTCATTGTGTAAATAATAAATGTTCACAATTAGTCAAGAGCTGAAGCTACAGGTGAACAAAAGGAGTAAAGACTACCTAAAAATCTACCTTTTCCAAAGTATGTCCATTGATTGCATTTATATGTGTACCATGAATAAATGTTAACATACTTTGAAATTCCATTCTGATCTGGAAGTATGATTATAAATATTTATTTTGATCTATTCAATAGAAGGATAAACACTAAGTCATAATAGAGTTGTCAACTAATTGTTGTCCACATCAATTAAGTTATTTCTATAAGTCATCTATCTATGGTACTCACTTCTTGTCTTGACTAAAGACAAGAAACTAGGTAGATTCATTTTCTTTTTTAAAAATTATTTTATTTTATAAAAAAATAAAATGGTGGTTCACAATATTTGATTACAGTTAATATTCAAACACCAATGCCACCACCACTACACCTTCCCACCACCATATGTGGAGTGTTTTCATAGGAAGTCTCAATCCCTGTCCCAAAGCACAACTGAAATAATATATTTTGTATTGTCTGTTATGGAAAACCACTGAAAATGCTACAAAAAAGTATCCATAGAGAAGACTGTGAAGATCATTCTATTTTGTCAGGGGCCATTAAGATATTCTTTAGAATATCACTAACATGTTGTTAAAGCTTGAGTGATGAGAGCTTTGTATATCTGAAACTATGCATATATGCATATGTATATATTTTTCTCTATGATTTGTTGCCTATTATCTGAACTCCATCAAATGTGGTGTGGTACTTATAGAGAATAGGTAGGGAGAGTTATGATGTGTCACGCAGCCGCAAATGCAGCCATGCAGTCAAGGAATTACATTCATTCATGCATGAGGCTCGGCCTGAGCATGTGGGGAATGGCCTTGAGTGTGGCAGTGGTTGGCTTCTGGAGGTTTTTGGCTGCCGGGGCTGGGTCCCTTGGAGTGTGGGGGGCTCTCACCCACTCCTCTCTGGGGCGTCCTGAGTGAAACAGCCTGGTGCAGAATCCGGTGGTATAGCTATGGCGGGCATCATGTTGCTCCCTTCTGGGAGAAAAAGCCTTGTGATCAGAGTGGTGGCTGATGAGGAGATTAGGTAGATTATTCATTTACAAACCTGCAACTCTCATAGATTCAGCATTTTGGGACCATCTCAATCTTCTTCCCACCTCCTCAACACAGGAAAGCCTTTGCTGTTCCCCACCCCCCCAACACACACACACACACACACACACACACACACACACACACATACACACACTTCCTCCATCCCAGAGTTTTTACAAGAACACAAGAACATGGCATTGGCCTCATTTTCACCCCTTAGAGTTTTTGTATAGAGATTTTGTATATTTGATTTTGAATAGATCAAAATAAATATTTATAATCATACTTCCAGATCAGAATGGAATTTCCTATTTGACAGCTAGAATAGTAAAAGTAATCATATTAATTTGCATTACTGAAATTTGAGGCAGATTTCTCAATCCTCTAATACCCAGAATTATTCTGAATTGTCTTTATCGTTGTACTCTTGTATATAGACCCCACCCCCCAAGCTGTGTGTTTAAAATACATTAAATTATGGTTGTCTTTTGGAAATATTTTCTGGCAATAAGCATTTATTACTATTTGTTTTTCTTAAATTATTGTTATTTATTGATGTTCTTAAATTTTATTTCATTAAATTTTATTAAATAGTTTAAAACTCAAAATTTAAAGCATTACTTATTTAAAATATCATCATCATTTTCATCATCATCATCCCTTTGATTGTCAAATTTCTCGAGTGGTCTCAGTAACGTCTCCATTTGTCCTAGCCCTGAGATTTTAGAAGCCTCTCTTTACTCATCCTTCCCAATGATGCAGCATTGGAGGCTCTTTCAGGGTCAGGGGAATGAGACCCAGCATTGTTACTGGTTTTGGCATATGAATACACCATGGGGAGTTTGCAAGGCTCTCTCATGTGGGCAAGAAACTCTCGGTAGCTTGCCAGGTTCTTCCAGATGGAGAAGTAGGCTATAAGATGTCTGGGAGCTTGGTTTTAAAGTCTCTGGATGTTGGCCATTGGTGGGATTACACGGTGCCAGGGGCAGTCCCTGGGTGTAACTGCCTAGCTACTGGGAAAAAGGAAATCTGGGTAGAAGAGCCCAGTCCCAATCTGAGCAGGCTTAGAGGTCTCAGGCCCGGGTCTCACACACATGGGCTCCTCTGCCAGTACCTTCATGCGTGAGGCTCATCCGAACATGTGGAGAGGGACCTTGAGCATAGCTGTGGCTGGCTCCAGAGGTTTTCGGCCACAGGAGCTCTGCTTGGGGTGGGGAGGGAAGCTGGAGCCCACCCTCTCCAAGGGGCCAGTGGGAAAACAGTCAGGTGCTCAGGCAAGAGACTCTCTGTGTCGCTCTCTTCTGGGAACTTCGTTTTACATCTCTAGATGTTGGCCATTGGTAGGATTATACGGCGCCAGGGGCAGTCCCTTGGTGTGACCATTCTATATTTAAAATATAGAACACAAAATCACACGTAATATTACTTCCTTAGTAATAACCATTGCTATTGAAACATTGATGTCTCTTCTTCCAAACTTTATTATATACTCACACATTTTTAGCCTCTATACATGATTTTAATTGTTACATAGTTTTCATAATGTAGCTACTATTGTAAATGATAATGATTTCATAGAAGCTTTATAAGCTGCATCTATAAAAACCCACGTCACTAAACTTAATATTTTCCTTGCCTTCCTCACTTTCAAGTAATCTTTATTTGATTGTCCTTAGGTTGCCTGTCTTGACTCCTACTCAATACTCTCCAGCTTCAAATTAGGGTCTTGAAAACTTCAATAGCTATAGGCTCTCCATCTCCAGCTATAGGCTCTGATTTTTCATTTTTGTCCAATAGTGTTTTGGTTTTTTTTCTTTGCTTTGTTGGCATTGTCAGCGAGTCAAATCTGTTTTCCTTCATAAAAATTCTAGTAAACTTGTAGTTCTAAAATGGACTCATTGTTTTCCCCTCCCTGCAAAGCAGCAGCTTACTCAAGAGCCTAGCTTATTTCTGTTTTCCTCCTGTCTGTTGGCTATTTTAATTCTTACTAGATTTTACTGAGCATCTATGAAGGGCAGGCTTTCCTCTCAAGGCTGAGCTCCAGCAGTTACCAAGATGCCTGCTAGCCTGGAGCTTCTAGTCTGAAAGGCTGTGAGGCTAATGCAACAATAAGCTGCTTAATAACAAGATCTATGTTCTTTTCCGTCTGGGTATCCATCAGCTCCTGCAAAGTGCCTTGGCCACAGTAGTAACTTAATACTGTAACCATTTGCCAGATGAAGGAATGAAAAGTAAATTACTTCAGAAAATAAATCAGTTTTGCCACAACCATTGCAGATTTATTTCTGTGAATGTGAGCAATCCAGTCCTAGTAAAAAATACAAATATCTCTAGAAGGAATCATATAATATATCTCTAGTCAAAATTAGGTTAGTGGGAATAAATTTTCCAACTAACTGAGTTCTAAATTTGAAGTGGGAGATAAGGACGGGGACAGTGCTTTAAGACATCAAGGGTAGCTTAGGACAGGCGTGGGAGAGCTTGGCAGATGGATCAAATAAAATGTGGTGCCTCTCCGGACCAAGGTGAGTCCAGAAAAACTTAAAGGACAAATTGCAAATTTAATAAATATATTCTGCTCAAAATACTTACAAAGAGAAATGCACCTGGCCCAGAGAATATTTAAAATTTATGCAAAAGCCTCTGGCAATAACTACGAAAGTGACAAATTATACGGCTTGCCCCGTTTGAGATTTGGGAGATGAAGAAAATGAGGTTTCCTCCCCCAGAATCCCATTGCAAGGCAAGATCCTGCCCTGCAAACACACAATCTCTCACTGATTTATTTTCAGATTTACAGCAAGTAAGCTGATGGGAAATTCTCTTTTAAGCACTAGTTAGCTGCTTAAATTTTTAGTTTATCAGCATCAGAATGTCAGAAAATTCAAACATGAGCAATGAAGGTAAACCTAACAGCGTGGAGGCAAGCTAAAAAGTGACATGTTTGTAAATAAGCCTGGTAATTTCTCCTCATTGAGAGCCTATTTGTTAATCATTCATGTAAACTTTTATGGAAAACAGATGCAAAATCAATTTGCAAGAACTGACATCCATTTAAAAAAATCTATAAAGGTCCTTTCATTATAGTGACAAAACACAGTCCACACTCTAAATCTTTTTAAAATTTGGAGCTAAAATGGCATGAGAATTAAGAATATATATATATAAAAAAACTAGATAAGAAAAATATCAGGTAGGATCTGGTTAATTTCTGTAGATCACCATTTGACAATCTGCAATGAAATGGGGGGTGAATATGATGTCTTAGTTTTATCTCCCTTTTGGAAGATTTGCCTGCCGTTTCCGATTATTATGAAAGAAAACGTAATAGATGGAAAAGAATATCTAGAATTTTCTATAAGCAGTTGGAGACATTCAGACATACACGGACAAATATTTCACACTTTTAAAAATAATCCTGGTAGATTTAAGTAGGGCATCTCTAGCAGATAGGGCCTTGCATGTGGTCAACCTGGGTTTGATTCCTTTGACCCTCTCAGAGAGTCCAGCAAGCTACTGAGAGTATCTCACCCGCACAGCAGAGCTTGGCAAACTACCTGTGGAGTATTCTATATGCCAAAAACAGTAACAAGTCTCACAATAGTGTCGTTACTGGTGCAAATCAATAAACAATGTGACGGCAGTGAAAAAATGATCTCTTTAGAGAGCAAACTTCCTAAACTTCAATTTTATTTTACTACTTAAAATATGTTTTAGGGGGGCCAGAGCCATAGCACAGCGGGTAGAGCGTTTGCCTTGCACGCAGCCTACCCAGGTTCGATCTCCGGCATCCCATATGGTCCCCCAAGCACCGCCAGGAGTAATTCCTGAGTGCAAAGCCAGGAGTAACCCCTGAGCATCGCTGGGTGAAACCCAAAAAGCAAAAAAGTGTATATGTTTTAGGAATTCCTAAAGACTTTGGGTTAAAGTTACAAACTTTGTCCTGTACTTCATCATCTGATAGCATAGTGGGTAGAGCATTTGCCTTGCATGCAGCTGGCCCAGGTTTGATTCCTTCATCTCTCTGGGAGAGCCAGGCAAGCTACCAAGAGTATTCCGCCTGCATGGCAGATCCTGGCAAGCTACCCGTGGCATATTCGATATGCAAAAAAATAGTAACAAGTCTCACAATAGAGACATTACAGGTGCCCGCTCAAGCAAATCCATGAACAACGGTACAATGCTACTCCATCATCCACATTTTAGCCTTTTCTCTTAGGAAATCATCATTGTCACCACTGACCCTGGCTGCCTTTCTTTCTTTCAGTAAAAAAAAATCTATCCTGAATTTCCATATAGGGCCAAGGACCTTTCCTCTAGATTCCCAAGTCACCCTTTATATGCCCTGTCTTAGCATCCAATGGTGATCTGTTCTCCTATCAGTTTTCTTTATTATGTTGTGTACTCACCAAGGGTACCTACAATCAGATACTCCCAAGCTACCATTAATAGAAATAAAAATTAAAAATAGAAAAGTATAAAAAAACAATCCACCTCAATTCACCTAAGGTTTCTATATGCTGGATCATTCCAGGAGGGGCAATATCTCAAACCATCAGAAGTTGAAAAGTTTATTTCAGTATAGTGTAAGTTCAAAGTCATCTGCTTGCTACTAGACAGAATTGCATTTATTAAGATTCTGAATGTATGTAGGTGCCCACGATCTTGGAATAGACAAGACAACTGGGACAATTGGGCCAATTCTCCCAGTACTGGGTAAATTTCCATTGGGACAGGCAATAATTCAATATGATTAATACCTGGGCTGGGGTAGAAATGATTTATTATTAAGGTGGAATAATAAACCACAGTATAATAGTTGATCCCCACTAAACTCCTGGCTGAGAAGTGAGAAGTGAGAAATATTTAGAGACCAGCTTAGCTGAAGGTCTGACTTACATGAGGGACACAGACTTAAGTGTCTTTAAGAACTGAATCCTTAGGGGCCAGAGGGATAATTCAGCAGGTGGGGCGGTGGCCAACCTGGAATTGATCCCTGGCATATGGTCCCCTGTGCCCAACCAAAAGTGAGCCTAGAGCCCGGAGCCAAGAGTAAGCCCTGGGCACTGCTGGGTGTGGCTCACTACCCCCTAACTCTCACCAAAGAAAAGTTGTGTCCTTAGAAGACTTGTAAAGAACATTCAAATGCATACCTGAAAGGGAAAAAAATTAGTCAGGGGAACAAACAAATTTGTTGCCCTTCACAGATTTACTTCAGATCTTGTCCTAGAATCTTGGTGATAACCTCCAACAGTAATCTTGAAACAATTATTAGAAAGTCAAATTTACAAATAAAATTTAGAATTTGTTTTGATTTTGTATTTTTGTTTATTTTAAAGCCACTCAGAGGTTTCACTCAGGGCTTTGGGCTCAAGGATCACTCCTGTTAGGGGCTTGGGGTGCTTAAATTGTAGCACTGTAGCAAGGTAGCACTGTCATCATATTGTTCATTGATCTCCTCGAGCGGGCACCAGTAATGTCTCCATTGTGAAACTTGTTGTTACTGTTTTTGGCATATCGAATATGCCACAGTAGCTTGCCAGGCTCTGCCATGCGGGCGGGATAGTCTGGGTAGCTTGCTGGGCTCTCTGAGAGGGGCGGAGGAATTGAACCCAGGTCGGCTGTGTGCAAGGAAAAGGCCCTACCCACTGTGCTATGGCTCCCTCCCTGCTTAAAATGTAAAGAATAAATATAGAGTATTTTAACAAGGAATGCATTGAAAGCAGAACTAGGGCCTTGGCACAAACCAAGTTGGAAGAAAGTAACTGTATAAGATAATATTTCTTTTGTGTCTATCCACCCCACTTCTCTTCCTTTGCCTTGGGGGATTGGCAGGCCTACAGGAGAATGATTGGAAGAGAAATATTCTATTGCGCCCAAACTGTGCTGGACAGGGATGGGAGAGATATGCTCTGGGGAACACAAGAGGGGTCAGATTTCCTGTGCCTGAGAGGAAATGAATAGAGTTGATTAGTCACAAACCTGGGGCTCTGCATGACAGAAATTCAGAATTGCACCAGTAAGCCCTCCCCAGACTTGGCTGCTTTGGCCTACCGAATCCTCAGTAGCTCAGGGGGCTCAACAGCTGGAGAATTCCCCTTAATTCCAGGGCTACGTAGGTCTAGGAAAACAAAGGATATTGGTGGCAGCCACGAGAGAATCAAAACTATTTTTCTGAATCCCATATAAGCTTCCTGTTTCCACAGATTACTCTAGGGAAAGGGAAGGCCACCATTAAGCACTGTGACTAAATGCCCTGCCAAGTGGAAGAATAGGGCTTCAAGTTGGATGTGATTGTATTTTTTAACATGTGCTATTTTTCAAGCACCCACCTCTGAAATAAAATATACGTATGCACCACATAGTGTTTTGTCAGGGAAATAACATGAGCAGATGTGTATTCTGGAGGTAGAGAAAACTTAGCTGACATTCATGAATTTTATTATAATGGGGAGTTCACTCTTTCCAGACTCTAGTAAAAAGAGCCAGGAGAACAGCAAGAAGGCCCACCAAGGAAACAAAACACAGACTTCTAGAAAAGTTGGTCATTTCCAGATAGAAGGGGCACAGCCAAAAGTGTGCTCGAGGAGTGAGTGATCAAAGATGAAGGTCAGCACTGGGGGCACACTCCCCTGAGAGAGTGGAAATCCCAGTGCAGCCCGCCCAATGCAGCTCAGTCCTAAGACCTGTGTCCTCCTAAGTATCTTTTATGTTGTCATCAGAAAGCACTCCCTTTCTGTTGCAGATGAGTGCAGAAACAGAGAAAGGAGCTGCTCTGACCCAGCCCTGGTAGAGAATTTCCCAGAGTGTGAGACGGTTTAAGCAGAGCTGTCAGTTGATCGCAGGAGAGAGCACTGGTCACACTGACACAGCCAGGGTCCCCATAGAGAGAGAATCGGTGAACTCAGTCTAAGGGAGTCTTTTATTGTGTGTGTCCAGGCTCCTTAGTCTGGGAGTTACTGCTTTCTAGAGATTAGTTTATTCTGGAAGGTGGGGAAAGTGGGAGACGTGAAGTTTATTCTGGGAATTTAGCAATAGAACTGAGGTACAGTAGGTCCTCAGGACTTGCCTGGACACAGGTGATGATATGAGGCCAGGAACAGCACAGCTGTTTGTGCTAGCTGGGATGGTCTCAGCCTATAAGGTATGTGGGACATAAAACTAGGCAGCTTTTCAGGTGGCTTTTTGCTAAATAAACCACTTCATCATTTATGTTCTGGAGACTTAATACAAAATGGAGACTCTAGTTAATAACACATTGTATATGCCAAATTTGCTTAGATACTAGAGCTTAGGTGTTTTTAGTACACACACACACACACACACATGACATGTGACTGTGTGAGATGATAGATGTGTTGATTAGTTACTGGGACAATTTTCACTGGCAGTGGGTTCTTGCTCTTGAAGCAAAGAGTTACATTATCAGTGAAATGGACTTTGAAGGTCCAGTTAAAAGGACACAAACGTGTTAAAAGGACACAAACATGTGGGCAGAAGCCAAGGCATTCCCTCTGAAAATCTGCTGGCAGATTTCAAAAACAGCAACCCTGCACCTGGCTTCTAGCACCTCCTGGCTGGGGGAGGGACCAACCTGTAGCTAGACTATGAGGTCCTACAGCAGGAGCTAAGGAATACCATTTGGGTTCCAAATTCCACTTAGTTTTCCTGCACTGAGCATACAGGGCAGATGTGACCAGCAATTTAAAGGGATCCTTTTCACTTTGGCCTGAAGACAGCAGCTGCTGAGAGCTGGAAAGAAACACAAAGGCTGAACTCCTTATCAAAAAAGAGTGTGTGGTGCTGATCCTTGACCAATGGCTAGGCATATCAAAATTTATTAGCAACTACAACAGAAGTAATAATACAATGAGCTGATCATAATTCTAGATCTTGACTTGGTTGTGGTGATCACTTTAGTATATTTTCAGATGATTGTATTACACACCCAAAATATGCTTTGGAGACCATCCTCTCCCCCATGATGGCCCTAGCCACCCCCTTACTCCCCCCCACAACTGCTGCCCTGGCCAGAGGCACACCATTCCCCAGCACCGCAGCTGTTTTCTCTTCTGGCCCAGGTGTGTGACCTCTCCTGACCCGCCCTTCCCTCATCTCAGCAGCATCTCAGACCTAGCTACAGTGAGGCAGGGGGTGTGGCCTATGTTGCAGGGGGCCTGGCCTCTGCTGAAGTGGGCATGGCCTCTTTTGGAGCCGGTGCAAGCCTAATATAAAAGAGCACATTCTCGAAAGCATCACTGAAGGCCTCATGTAAGGAACAGAGATGCATCTGAGAGGGAGGACGTATTCTAGAAGGGGAAAATAAAAAGGTGAACACCATCGACCAAAGCCCATCCAGAATCCTTGCTCACAACAAGAGAGAATTGGGATAGTAAACTTGAAGGTCACTCCTCCATACCACCACAACAACATGAAGAAAGAGCACAAATCCCCACCACAAGGAGAGGACAATGAAAGGAGTCCAGACACCTCAATAGGCGTTTCCCACAAACTTGAGCTCTCCGATAAAGAATTCAGAGATGAAATGGTGAAGATGTTCAATGAACTCAAAGAAATGATGGAACAGGTATCAATTAAATTAAAGGAGGGCATGAAAGAAACAATGGAACAGACAGCCGAGAAAATGCAGGAAGAAATGAGACCAGAAGTAAAAAAGCTACAAAAAGAAGTGTCATGAATAAAGGATTCAGTAGATGAAGTAAAAAACTCAGTGGGTCCTCTCAACAACAGAATGGTTACAGTAGAAGACAGAATCAGTGAGCTTGAAGATGAGCTGCAGGAAGCCTACAAGCAACACAACAAACAATGGGAAGAGACCTCAAATAGCTCTAGGGTGAATCAGAGTCCTAGGGGATGATTTCAAGAGGAATTACATTAGGATCATCAGAGTACCAGAAGGACAGGGAAGAAACCCCAATGAAAAAGCCACAGTCAAAGAAATCATTGCTGAAAAAGTTCCCAGAGCTGAAGAATGCAAGTACCCAGATTCAAGAAGCCTGAAAGGTGCCAGTTAAAAGAGACCCTAATTAAAAAAATCCAAGACATATCATAGTCAGAATGATGGGCATCACGGATAGAGATACAATACTGCAAGCAGCAAGGTCGAAGAACGAAATCACATACAAAGGAGCACCCCTTAGATTCACAGCAGACCTGTCAGAAGAAACCATCCAAGCCCGAAGGCAATGGGGGGAATATAGTGAAAAAACTCAATGAAATGAACTCTTCACCAAGAATTCTTTATCCAGCTAAACTCTCACTAAAACTTGAAGGAATAATACACTATTTTGTGGATAAACAACAGCTCCGGAACTTCATAGACTTAAAACCAAACCTAAAAGAAGTACTAAAGGGGCTATTGTAAGACAAGAAAAACCCCTACAAGCACAACAAACCTTTACAGAAAGATGGCACAAAACCCCATAGTAATAATCTCTCTCAATGTAAATGGTCAAAATTCACCAATTAAGAGACACAGAGTGGCAAAATGGATTCAGAGACTGAACCAAACATTCTTCTGCCTATAATAAACACATCTGAACAGTCAGAACAAACACAAGTTCAAAGTCAAAGGATGGAAAACAATCCTGCAAGCAAACAACTCCCTCAAAAAATCTGGGGTGGCCTTACTAGTATTTGACAACATAGATTTCAGGTTGAAAAAGATTAGAAGGAGCAGTGAAGGCCATTTTTATTAACCAAGGGATATGTACAGTAGGAAGAAATCACACTCCTAAACAGACGCAACCAATGAGGTACCAGCTAAATACCTACAACTGCTAGTAGACCTTAAGAAGGACATTGCAAGCAACACAATAGTAGTTAGAGACTTCAACACCACACTATCACCTCTGGATAGATAAAGAAGATTAAAACTCATCAAGGAAATACTGGCTTTGAAGGAAGAAATAAAAGAGAGAGGGTTAATAGACCTATACAGGACTTTATATCGCCCCCCCAAAAGAATACACATTCCTTTCCACGCAAATGAAACGTTTTCCAGAATAGACCATGTGCTGGGCCACAAAACATACTTCAACAGAATCAGGAAGATAGACCTTGTATCAGCTATCTTTTCAGACCATGATGCACTGAAGATAGAAGTTAATCATGTACAGACACAGAAAACCAAATCATACACCTGGAAATTAAACAACTCAATGTTGAAGAATGAGTGGGTCAGTAAGAAAATCAAGGAAGAAATCAAAAGGTAGCTGGAAACAAATGAGAATGAAGACACGAGCTACCAGAACCTGTGGGAAGCAGCTAAAGCCATGTTAAGGGGAAAATTTGTAGCCCTACAAGAATTTCTCAGGAAGGAAGAAAGGGCCCACATAAATACTTGAGACTTAAACCTGAAAGCTTTGTAACTTTCCACATGGTGATTCAATAAAAGAATAAATTAATAAAAAAAAGAAAAGAAACTAAAACAAAAAAAGAAAAAGAGAGAACCCTATCAGAAATGAAAAGGGGAATATCAAACAGAAACCAAAGAAATTCAAAAGATCATCAGAAACAACTTTGAAAGCCTGTATGCCACAAAACAAGAGAACCTAGAAGAAATGGGTAAATTCCTGGATTCCTATAATCTCCCAATGCTGAATCAAGAAGACCTGGAATATCTAAATAGTTCTACTAATATCAAGGAAATTGAAACTGTAATCAAAATTTTTCCCAAAAACAAAAGCCCAGGTCCAGATGGATTCACCAGCAAATTCTTCCAGACATTTAAAGAGGACCTATTGCCAGTTCTTCTCAAGCTTTTCCAGGAAATTGAAGAAAGAGAAACTCTTCCAAACAGTTTCTATGAGGCTTATATCTCCCTAATACCAAAAGCAAACAAAGACACCACAAAAAAAGAGAACTACAGACCAATATCCCTGATGAACACGGATGCAAAGATTTCAACAAAATATTAGCAAACAGAATTCAACAACTCATCAAAAAGATCATACACCACAACCAAGTGGGATTCATTTCGGTGATGCAAGGATGGTTTAACATTTGGAGATCAATCAACATAATCCATCATATCAACAAAAGAAAAGATAAAACCCAAATGATCATATCAATAGATGCAGAAAGCATTTGATAAGATTCAGCACTTGTTTATGATGAAAAGTCTTGCCAAAATGGATATAGAAGGGACTTTTTCCTCAATATAATCAAAGCCATCTACCACAAGCCTATGGCAAGCATCATCCTCAATGGGAAAAAAACTAAGAGCCTTTCCTCTAAGATCAGGGATGAGACAAGGATGCTCTCTCTCTCCACTTCTGTTCAATATAGTACTGGAAGTACTTGCAATAGCGGTTAGGCAAGAAAAATATATGAAGGGCATTCAGATAGGAAAGGAAGAAATCAAGCTCTCATTATTCGCAGATGATATGATACTATACTTAGAGAACCCTAGAACCTCTACCAAGAAACTCCTAGAAATAATCAACTTGTATAGCAAATTTGCAGGCTATAAAGTCAGTACCCAAAAGTCCACAGCTTTCCTATATGCAAATAATGAGAGAGAAGAAAGTGACATAGAAAAAGCAATCCTGCTCACAATTGTGCCTCAGAAAATCAAGTACCTTGGAATCAACTTAACTAAGAAGATAAAGTACTTGTACAAAGAAAACTACAAAACACTACTTCAAGAAATAAAAGAGAGCATAAGGAAAAGGATAGATATCCCCTGCTTATGGATTGAGAGAATTAACATTGCCAAAATGGAAATACTCCCCAAAACATTGTAAAAATTCAATGTGATCCCTATAATAATACCCATAACATTCTTCAAAGAAATAAAGCAAACACTCCTGCAATTAATATGGAACAATAAGCCCCCATGAATAGCTAAAGCAATTCTTGGGAAAAAGAATATGGGAGGAATCACCTTCCCCAACCTCAATCTCTACTACAAAGCAGTAATAATTTAAACAGCATGGTACTGGAACAAAGGCAGAGCCGCAGACCAATGGAACAGGGTTGAATATCCTGATACATACCCTCAAATATATGATCATCAAATCATTGATATGGGAGCAAGAAATGTGAAGTGGAGCAAGGAAAGCCTCTTCAACAAATGGTACTGGCAAAACTGGAAAGATAAATGTAACAAAAACTGGGCTCGGATCTCTACCTAACACCATGTATAAAAGTCAGGTCAAAATGGATTAAAGATCTCAACATCAGACCAGAATCCCTGAGGTACATGGAAGACAAGGTTGGCAAAACCCTCCACGATATTGAAGTAAAGGTATTTTCAAAGATGACAAGCCACTGGCCAAGCAAGTGAAAATAGAGATAAATAAATGGGACAATCTTAAACTAACAAGCTTCTGCACCTCAAAAGAAACAGTGACCAAAATACAAAGATAATCTACAGAATGGGAAAGGATATTTACCCAATACCCATCTGATAAGGGTTAATATCAAGGATATACAAGGCACTGATTGAACTCTACAAGAAGAAAACTCCCAACCCCATCAGAAAATGAGGGGTGGAAATGAACAGAAATTTTCTCAAAAAAGAAATCCCAAGGGCTAAAAGACATATGAGAAAATGCTCTACATCACTAATCATCAGGGAGATGCAGATTAAAACAATGAGATATCAGTTCACACCACAGAGACTGGCCCATATCCAAAAGAACAAAAGCATCCAGTGTTAGCGTGGATGTAGGGAAAAAGGGACTCTCCTTCACTGCTGGTGGGAATGCCGACTGGTTCAGCACTTTTGGAAAACAATACGGACAATTCTCAAAAAATTAGAAATTGAGCTCCCATTTGACCCAGCAATACCACTCTTGGGAATATATCCCGAAAAGGCAAAAAGGTATAGTAAAAATGACATCTTCATTTGTATGTTCATTGCAGCACTGTTTATAAGAGCCAAAATCTGGAAAAAACCAGAGTGCCCAAAAACAGATGACTGGTTAAAGAAACTCTGGTACATCTACACAATGGAATACTATGTAGCTGTTAGAAAAGATGAAGTCATGAACTTTGCATATAAGTGGATCAACATGGAAAGTATCATGTTAAGTGAAATGAGTCAGAAAGAGAGAGATAGGCATAGAGAGATTGCACTCATCTGTGGAATATAAAGTTACAGAATGGGAGACTAACACCCAAGAGTTGTAGAGATAAGGACCAGGAAGTCTACCTCACAGCTTGGAAACTAGCCTCACATGCTGCGGGGAAAAGGCAGCAGAGACAGAGAAGGGAACACCTAGTAGAGAATGTTGGGAGGACCCACTCGGGTTAAAAGCCTCGTACTAAAAGTGGACTATAGACCAAACATGATGGCCACTCAATACTTCTATTGCAAACTACAACATCCAACAGGAGAGAGAACAAAAGGGAATGCCCTGCCACAGAGGCAGGGTGGGGTGGTAGAGTTTGGGGTGGGGCTGGTGGGAGGGATACTATAAACATTGGTGGAGGAGAATAGGCACTGGTGGAAGGATGGGTAAATGATCACTGTATGACTGAAATGCAAATATAAAAGTTCATAAGTTTGTAACTGTAACTCATGGTGATTCACTAATAAAAATTTAAAAAATATGCTTTGGTAAATTAGGCCTCAAATAAATATGGATAATATTCAAAACAATAAAGTTTAAAATGTTTATAAAATTTTAATTTTAAATATGTATATGTAATATATTGTTAAATTTCATATGTAATCAGAGATATAAAACCTTAATAATATTGGGTGGAACTTCTGGCATAAATTTGGGGTGGGGAGCGTTGTTTTTGGTGACACATCCAATAGCACTTAGGACTTACTTGTGGATCTGTGCTCAGGGATCACTCCTGGTTGTGTTGGGGACCATACATGGTGCTGAGCCTGAAACCCAGGTCAGCCACATATTAGGGAAGTTTCTTAACTAATTGTACTATCTCTCCAGCGTAGGCATAAACTATTGTTATTCCCATTTTAAAGATAAAATCTCAGATTCATTCATTGAACATCATTATATTCCATGTAGGCTGTAAAGAAGACTTAGAGACGTTTAACCATGGGAAACTAATGTATAAGGAAAAAAAATTGAGAGTATAAATATTGATGTTTTCTGTATTCTTGTACATTTCCTTTGGAGTATCTACCCCATGAAATGACCCCATTTCTCTGCAAAATCTCCTTCCTCTCTCTCCTGGGTATTGACCCTAGACAGATGTGTTTTGCAATTTAATCCAGTACTCTGGTTTTAATTGATTGTATCTGGTGTGGTCACTGGACTAAGGAATGTCCAATTAAATTCTCTCTTTCGGGAATTTAGAATTGGGCTTGAGAAATGGTCTCTTGGTCAGAGAGTGTCTCTCAGGTCAAAGATAGATTTAGCAAATTACATATTTCTGTGAATTTCATCAGAACTTTCTAAATAATTCACATAGAATTCTTCGGAATAACTTATCTGTTTATTATCTGTGGCATCTACAATGGTAGCCTCTTTTATTCCTGGTGGTAGTTATTTGTGCCTTATTTATCTTCTAGAATGGTTTTGCCAGAGATTTGTCAATTATATTAGCTTTTGGATAAAAAAGGGTTGGCTTTGTTAATCCTTTCTAATTTATGCTCTCTTCTATCTCATTAAAATATGTTCTTTGTGATTTCTTGTGGTTTCTTTGGATTTATTTTATGGTTCTTTTCTCCAAAATCTTGAGATGGATGTTTTGCTCATTAATTTTTAACTTATCTTTTTCTCTGATACCAGCATTGAATGCTATAAATTTCTAAGTGGTGTTGAAATTGCATCCCATATGGTTTGAAACTATTTTGTTACAGTTAAGCTGAAAATGACTCTAATTTCTTAATGCTTTCTACTTTGACCCCTAGGCTATTGAGAATATTTTTAAATTTTCAAATAGAAAAGTTTTCAGGAACTCTTTGCTACTGACTTTTAGCTGTACATATTTCCAAGCATTTGAATTTTTTTAGTCATTAAAGATATGTCCAGTTTTTGAAACTATTCCAAAATTTTCTAGAAATAAATGTAGCATTGTAGCACTGTCATCCCGTTGTTCATCGATTTGCTCAAGCGGGCACCAGTAATGTCTCCATTGTGAGACTTGTTACTGTTTTTGGCATATCGAATATGACACAGGGAGCTTGCCAGGTTCTGCCAGGCGGGCGGGGTACTCTCAGTAGTTTGTGGGGCTCTCTGAGAGGGATGAAGGAATTGAACCTGGGTTGGCTGCATGCAAAGCAAACACCCTACCAGCTGTGCTATTGCTCCAGTCCAGAAATAAATGTATTTTAGGAAGTTCTTGAGCATAGAATTTTGCAAGAATTCATTGTCAAATTTTTCAGTCATTTTTTTCAAGTGCACAGTGGGTAGGGAGTTTGCCTTGCACATGGCTCACCCGGCTTCGATTCCTCCGTTCCTCTCAGAGAACCCGGAAAACTACCAAGAGTATCCCATCCGCATGGCAGAACCTGGCAAGCTCCCCATGGCATATTTGATATGCCAAAAATAGTAACAAGTCTCACAATGGAGACATTACTGGTGTCCGCTCGAGCAAATCGATGAACAATGGAAGGACAGTGATACAATGCTATTTTTCAAGTATTCAATATATTTAAAGCCTTTATTATGTGTAAGGTCTGACAGAAGAGTGTTGCCATCTTCCAATATGATTATGAATTTGCTTATACTTGGGATTCTCTTATGTTTTACTTTATATGCTTAAGATTCTATTTATTATGCTTATTACAATTGTGTTTATGCATATTTAAATATATTTTCTAGGCAAATTGACATTTCTATAAAATGATTAGTAATTTTTTTGCCTTAAAACTATTTTGTTTAATATTAATATATTTTTCACATTTTTATTTTCCTGGTTTTGTGATGCATACCTTTTCAGTTTTTTGTATTTCTACCTTTCTATGTCTTATTTTGGTGAATCTCAGAATAATATATGGCTGGAATCAGAATAATATGTGGTTGGAATTTATTTAATAATCTGATATGATGGTCTTTATCTTTTAATTAGATCACTTGGTTGGTTCATTTACAACTAATAAATTTGATTATCTGTATATTTAGGTTTGTCATCTGCTGTTTGATTTTGCTTGTAGAACTGGGAATTGAGAATAGAGCCTCACAAATGTGTGGCATGCACTCTAAAACTGATCTACTTCCTCGGCTGCATTAATATTCTTTTTAGTGTTATCTGTTTTCTTTCTGTTTCCCTTCCTGTTTGATTTTACCTTAAGCATTGGGGCTGGGGGAGGTGTGAAAGGGGCTGGAGAGATAGTATAGCCAATAAGGCACTTGCCCTGTATGTGGCTGACCTGGGTTGGATCTTGGGCATCACATACTCCCCTGAGCACTCTCAGGAGTGATCCCTGAGCAGACCCAGGAGTAAACCTAGAGCATTATCAGGTTTAGACCCCCCCTTTTTTTTTATTTCCTTGTACTTCTTTCAAAGTATTATACTCTTCTATTCACTAAATGGAAATCTATAGATCAAACCATACATATTTAGGTATGTATTTAGCTATTTTCACTATTTTTCACTTTTGTTACAGTTAAGCTGAAAATTATTCTAATTTCTTAAGATTTCTACTTTGACCCCTAGACAATTGAGAATACTTAATTTTCTCTCTTAAAATTCTTAGACTCCATAAACTACTACATCATTCAACTATACTGTTAGTTTTTCTACTTTAGATTACTTTTTCTTATTTTTATTTTATTTTATTTTATTTTTGGAGAGGGTGGGGCCATGATTCTCAGACAACTGGGCTGGTGGTTCACTGTGAAGTCTCAGGATGCGATGCTGCTTGACCCTGTAGTACCAAAGATCTTTTTGCCACCCCAGTAGTGCTAGAGGCCTCCAAGGTCACACCCCATGGTGCTTAGGGGCCATGTGATTTCAGGAATCAAACCTGGGTTGGGTGTGTGCTAGGCACCCTAAGCACTATCTTATCTCTCAGTCTGAGTTATTTTTTTTAATCTAGTGAACATTGTTTAAAGTGTCTGGTAATGGCAAACTTTTTTAGTTCTTATTTTTGAAAATGTTCTATTTTCCTCTTGCTATTGAAAGACATTTTGGATTAGTATGGAATTGTAGAATGGGCATTGTTATTTCTTGGAATTCTAAAGAAATAACTCTAGGAAAGTCTTTGTCTAAACCCAAGAGTCAGTAGGAAAGATGATTTCTTGTCATTCTTCAGCCAGAATATAGAGTTTTGCTAGTATTTCTTCTATGATGGACTGACCATTTGGGATACTAGATTTATGCAGAGGTTTGGGTTGAACTGCCTATTCTAAGTGGGTTTAAGACCATGTATCTCTTTCTTTTATGTATGTTAAAATTCTGCTAATTTTTCAACAGGACCTTAACCTAGTTTAAAGTCACATTGGGCTATCCCAGCATTAACTTATGAGCTCATCATTCTCATATGATGGTTTGTATCTACAATTTAAAATTTTGTCTTTACATCATTGTTCTTTGTACTCTGAGTCAAAGTATTTGAACCATTTATTTTGAATTTACATATATTTATATTAGGAATGAGAATGAAGAAATCCACATACATTGCACAATGATGCTGAAACTGTAAGACTCATACTAATAAAAAAAGCCATCTAGATAATTTCCAATGTCCCTTACATATTTGAAATGCTATTATTTTCAAGACTAATATTGATTCAATCTAATGCATATTATTCATATTAAATTCTGAGTCCTTCCCTGCCATTGATTCCTTAAATACCAGAGAAAATGTAAAAGTTTCTAACAAAGATAATTAAATTTTATAATTATATATTCATAAAGTACTAGACTCAGCTTTTGACATGAGTTTCTAAGTGAATTTATGACAGTGTGTTCTTTTGTCTTTGTCTTTCTCTCCAAAATGCAACTTATATAAGTACCATGGTTATTATATCTGTTATTTTCTCTTTTTCAAAGCAAATCGTAGGATTATCATTCTCTTTTCTCTTAAATTTAGAAGTATCAATATGACTTGCTCTGTCCAATAAAGTTGAGTAGATTTATCACTTCTATGTGTACTTCACAACATTTTATCTCCCCTCTCTGACAAAAATTGCCAATGTTCATCCAAATAGTATTGATTCTTTTCTTTCTTTTTTCTTTTTTTTTGTGAAGGGGAATTAAAGGGGGGTCTACACTTTTGTTTTTTTGTATTTTTGCTTTTTGGGTCACACCTGGCGATGCACAGGGGTTAGTCTTGCCTCTGCACTCAGGAATTACTCCTGGCAGTGCTCGGGGGACCATATGAGATTCTGGGAATCAAACCTAGGTCAGCTGTGTGCAAGGCAAATGCCATACCCACTGTGCTATCTCTCCGGCCCCAGGGTTTACACTTGATTCTACTCAGGGCGTAGTCCTTGCTGTGTGTGTGCTTGAAGATTCCTCCTGGCAGGGTTGGCAAACCATATATGGTGCTGGGGATAAAACTCAGATCAGTCATTTGCAAGGCAAGCATTTTACTTGCTATACTATTTCTCTGCTCTTAATATTGCTTCATTAGCCTAGACCCCTGAGTGTGAGCTATGCAGAATACATTTTATAACTGACTTATGTTAGCATAGAATACAAGTGAGAAATCTATGTTATCTGATACTTAGTAATTGTTTGTTTCTTCAGCATAATCTGAGTGGTTAAAAAATAAATGGGAAACTTATTTTTTCATTTTATTTCCTGTATCTTAGTATACGACCTGGCACAGGAAATGTTTGTGAATTGTTGAATGAAATTTTAGATTCAGAGCTCCCTAACCCATGTAATGAGAGTGCAAAAAAGAACAATC
The DNA here is from genome assembly GCF_027595985.1 of Sorex araneus. NCBI lineage: Eukaryota > Metazoa > Chordata > Mammalia > Eulipotyphla > Soricidae > Sorex > Sorex araneus. Next base: position 70,142,608 of record NC_073302.1, on the reverse strand, counting down.
TGCCATTTTCTGTGAGATTTTGTCTTGACTCCTCAATATATCCTATCCATTTTCCCAGTTATAGGGAGGATTACATTTGGCTAGTCACAGATGAAAATAACCTTCTGTGTTATTTTGGCATAACCTCCATTGGGGAAAGGAATATGAGACGTTATTTTTAGTAGGTAATTTGCCACTTCATTTCCTATAAACACTAGGTTATCTGCTGACTTTGTAAGAAGTAGAAATGTGTATTCTTACAAAGGAGTCTAACTTTGTAAGAAAAATACTAGGTAGGGAACTGGAAAGATAGTGCAGAGTTAAAGTACTTGCCTTGCATGCAGCTGATCATGTTCAATCCCTGGCACCATCTACAATTCCTTGAACACTTCGAGGAGTGATCCCTGAGCACTGAGCCAGCAGTAAACTTGACTACAGTTGGGTGTGGCCCAGTCCCTCCATTTTCAAAAAAAAGAAGCAGTGCTAGGTAGGAATAAGAATACTGCTTTTTTTAAAAAAAATTATAAGGTGGTTCACAATATTTGATTACAGTTAATATTCAAACACCAATCCCACCACCATTACACCTTCTCACCACCAAATTTGTGATGTTTCCATCCCAAACCCCAATCCCTGTCCCAAGCACAACTGAAATAATATATTTTGTATTGCCTGTTGTGAAAAACCACTGAAAATGCTACAAAAAAGTATACATAGAGGAGACAGTGTGAAGATTGTTCTATTTTGGCAGGGGCCATTAGACATTCTTTAGAATATCACTAACATGTTGTTAAATGTTGAGTGATGTGAGTTTTTGTATAAATATATGTGAAATTATGTATATATGCATATCTATACATATATATTTCCCTCTATGATTTGTTGCCTACTATTTGAATCCTATCAAGTGTGGTGTGGTGCTTATGAATAATGGGTAGGGTGTGTCTTATAAAGTGTCACACGACCACGTATGTAGCCGCATGGTCCAGGAACACGTTCACTCGTATGTGAGGTTTGGCCCAATCCTGTGTGGACTGGCCTTGAGCATGGCAGTGGTTAGGTTCTTTAGGTTTTTGGCTGCCAGAGCTGGGTCCCTTGAGGCGGGGAGGGCTCTCACCCACCCCCCTCTGGGGTCCCCCGAGTGAAATAACCTGGTGCAGAGTGTGGTGGCATGGCTATGGCAGGCGTCATGTTACTCCCTTTCAAAGAATAGCACAGCGGCAAGGCATTCGCCTTTCACGCGGCAGACCCGTGTTCGATTCCTCTGCTCCTCTCTGAGAGCCCAGCAAGCTACCGAGAGTATCACTCCCGCACGGCAGAGCCTGGCAAGGTACCCATGGCATATTCGATATGCCAAAAACAGTAACAATAAGTCTCACAATAAGAGACGTTACTGGTGCCTGCTCAAACAAATCGATGAGCAAGGGGATGACAATGACAGTGACAGTGATTGTTTTCTGGGGATTGGAAAGGTAGTAGAATGGACAGGGCACTGGCCTTGCATGCAGCTGACCAGGGTTCAAGCCCTAGCATTTCATATGATCTCCTAAACTCTGCCAGGAGCGATCCTGGAGTGCAATGAATAATGCTGGGTGTAGCCCCCAAGCCAACAACAATAAAAAGAAGAATATTGTTTTGTGGTTTTAAATAATGGAAAAAGAAATATCTTTGCCTGTGAAATTGTGACTTAGAAAAGACTAACGCTCATTGGGTACATTCCATTCCCTGCATATAACTGACCCCAGAGAAAAAACATTTTTTTTTTTAAGTTTTATTGAATCACCATGTGGAGGGTTACATAGTTCTCAGGATTATGTCAGTTATACAATACTCAAACACCCTTCCCTTCACCAGTGCCCATATTCCATCACCAACCCCCCCAGTATGCCTACCACCCCCTCCCACCCCCCCAGTCCCCGCCCTTGTAAGTGATAAGTTTCACTTCATTTACGCTTTATCTCGATTACATTCCATGTTTCAACACATAACTCACTATTGTTGCTGGGGTTTCCCCCCAAAAAGAAAAAGACAGTCCTACTGCCAAGGAGGCATTTGATAGTTCTCCATTGCTGAGAATGTATAGATATTAAGTCCCACTGTTTGTTACATAACTTTCCTTTTTTTCCCCCCCTCATCCCGCACCACCGAGTTCACACCTGTTTAGTAATCGCCACGCTGCCTGACAAAAGGGAAAAAAAATGAAAAAGATGGTTATTTCCTGTCATCAGCCGGCGTGGGGCTCTGGCTTAGTTGATAGTCTAGTAGAATGTCTGCAAGCAGTTTCTGGAACCAAAAGTAATACGCTGGTATCGGCCCCGGCTCGAGATTCCACCAGCGCCCCGCTGTTCCATGTACATAATTTTTTCCTTTATATCCCATTCCCACGCCACCAGGTCTGTGTTTGCTTAATGGACATCATACTATGGTTAACGCCATGCCGCGTTTCTTCCCAAGAAAGAAGGATATTTCTTCTCAGCCGGCGTGGGGATATGGCTTAGTTCAGTCTAGAGAGATGGCTACCACTTTGATTGCCTTCAATATTTCAGCAAACGACTTACTATTCTTGTTAGGAGCTCACCCCAAAGTCCGACCCGTTAAAAAGGAACCATTACATATTGCTGATGCTTAGATGACATTAGGTCGCGTGTTGGCGCGGCTGCCGATCGAGCATGATAGAAGAGCCCAAAGGAGCGCCCTTGGACTCCAAGCAGCCCACTGAAATAATTCCAGCATGGGAACGGAGACCCCACGCCGGGCTGCGACAGTGGAAGCCGGGCATTCCCCAATTTTTTTAACTCTCTTTCTCAACCCCTTCCTCCTGAGCACAGCACAGGTTCCACCGCTTTCTGAGCACAAAATGGAGACGCCGAGCCAGCTATCTCTAGGTTCCTCCATCTTATGAGCACCATAAAAGGGTAATAGTTTGTAGAAAAAACATTTTATTCTTAGAGAATCAAGAAAAAAAGATAGAAAGATGAAAGTCATTTTTTTTTGCTCAGATAACTATTTTAAGAATTTGTTTCAAATAGGCTAAATAGCCATATTATTGTCAAAATAGGGACATTTTAAAATGACAGCATATGTTGCTATTATATCAGCATAAATTGATATCTTTTTGGGCAAACTATTTAACATCTTACAAATAGTTACACTTTTGAATGGATATCCACTTCGAAATGTATGATCAAGAACATAAGGATCCCTTGTTCTGAGAGGAGCCAGCTAAGTTACCAAAACAACCAGGGAAGGAAATTTCATCCTTAGACATTTTAACAAGTAACATTATTTTTAGGTTTGCTGATAGTTACAAAACTTTGGTCTGGGACTCTTGTATACCTTTGTGCAAATATAGAAAGCACTTGCCTAACCTGAAAAGTTCATTCCTCTCCCCAAACCCTCCACTTTAAGATTCAGATCTATATTTCCTCTAGTTTGCCATTGCTAGCATGTCCAGATGTGACTAATGTCTGCTAAGTGGCATTCCTGAGTGTAGCAAGACATTTCTATAGCAAACTTAGCATGCTACTTTTTTGCCTTTATTTATTCATTTATTTTTAAATTTTATTTTTAAAATAAAATTTTACCACCACTACCCAAGCCTGTCCCAAAGGCAGATGCTAAATAATTTATTTTGCATTGCTTATTATGAGTATTTTGATCAAGATTGGTTGCCTTCTACCTTACACCCCAGCAAATGTGGTATGCTATGCTATTCTTGGTATACCAGTGGCATAAAGTATGAGATATCACAGCTGTGTTCACTGGGAATTCTACAATTTTAATTAGAGTGCTAGAGCTGGAGTTAAATTTTTAACTGGATGGTGATATTGGGGTCTGGAGGCATCTCTGCAGTGTGTTGCTCTCTTCTGAGATTTATTTGTGAGTTTCTGGATCATGGCCATTAATGCACTTATATGGCACCCAGAGGCAGTTCATGGGCATGACTGCCAGGAAACCAGAATGGCAGGGAGATAGGAAAGGGGTCCATTCCCAAGTCTGTGCAAACCTGGAGATTTCAGTCACAAGTCCTGCATAACTGGTTTTTTCAGCAGATTCATTCTCATGTGGGGATGGAGGGCAGGGGGGAGGGGGAGACTCGGGATAAAACTATGAAGGCTGGTCATCAGCATGGCGGCCATTGGGTTCTGGAGGTTTGCGGCTGCCAGGTTTCTTTGGGGGCAGGAGAGGGACACACCTGCCCCCCACCAACATTCCCCAATAAAGTCAACCTGGTGTGGGGTGAGGAGACGTCTCTGCAGTGTGCACACTCTAATTTTGGTTCTCACTTTATATCTCTCTTCCCTCATGGGCTGCTCTAAGGCAAAATTCAGAATTTATTTTGTGTGTTGTTAAGAACAACGTTTGACCCCAAAGTAAATATTCAGTGAATTCTTAAGGAAAAAAACAACAATCCAGAAGGCCAATTATTTAAAGAAAAGCTTATACGTACAAGGCCTTCCTGCTTGAATGTGATACAAAAGGCATAAAAGGGATGAACTGATTTACCAGCTGTTCCCTGGATCACAGAAGAAGAAGTACAGAATGATTCTGAGGTGGGGATGGGGGACAAACAAATCACAGTTCCTTCATTTTAATTACATTTGGTTGTGATGCCATTTCAAGATGAATCTCACAAAGCTGTAACTTCTAGAAACCCTGAATTTATTACTTAGGGGGAAACTAGGTAATATGTTATTAATCTTTCAGGGATTTCTATTTTTAATACTTTTGTGGTACAGCTCTAGGAATGAAACTGAATGTAGATTCTATCTCCCTCAGTGACAATTACAGAAATTAGACAGAGAATTCAGGTGGTCAACCCTCCAAGCACAGCTTGTATTTTCATGTAGCTCTTGTCACTTCTGTAAATGGACAGAGTTCTTAACAGAATGGAGCAAATACTTAGAAACTATTTGGCTATACTTGGCTTCAAATGTTAGATAGGTCTTAGTAATGGTATGGAATTGACAAATATTGAGTGAGACACTGAAGACTTCAAACCAAGGATTCAGGATCAATCCTGAATTATTGGGAAGTCATATTTATGTAGAAGGAAAAGATCTTTCTTCTGGTCAAAAAGTGGGGTGGGTAGGGAAGGTCCACTTGCCTTGAGCTGGTTTTTAAGATTTCAAGACTGATCTTCCTGACCCAGTGACCGAGTATTTTTTCCAAACCCAGAAGTTTTATGGTACTGGGGGCCAGAAAGATAGTGAAACAGGTAAGGAGCTAGCCTTGCACATTTCAGACCCCTGTGTTCAAATCCTGGCACCCCATATGGCCCCCCGAGCCTTACCTGGAGTGATTCCTGAGCACAGAGCCAGGAGTAATCTCTGAGTAGTGCCAGGTGTGCTCCCTTCTCCCAATAATTTAGTACTGCCTATAAATAATGGGCAAAAGCTTGGTGGTTTACATTGGGTTCCATTCTGGTCTGACATTTTAGAAGGCTAGACATATTAGGCATTCGTGTTTTTAGAGCTAGAGTTTTCAAAGTACAAAAATGTTTAGAGGAATCCAGCTGAGTCATGTCTCATGTGGTGGCAGAAGGAGGCAGTGCACAATAGCATCACATATCTCTCTCCGCACGGAATCTGCCTCAGTCCCTGCCATCTCTCACTCTATTATTTCCACAAAGCTCCAGGCACTGTGCTAAGTAGTGTGGATCCGATGGTGAAAATGAGAGCTGGGGCTCTCAATATCTCCAAGTCTAGTGGCCTAGGCAGCTCCATAAATGATCCTCATCATTCACTGAGATAGGTCAGCTTTTGGAAATATATTGCAGAGCTTTGGGGCATAGAGTAAGTTGCTAATTCTGTGTACTTATTATGACAGGGGAATTGGAGTTTGGGGAAAGCTTCACTTATGGCTTACTGTTATGAAAACCCACTGCTCTTCATTTGCCTTTCTGGGATTTCCAATGCATGACTTAGCTCAGGCTGACGTGATCATAGACTGAAATGGATTAAAAACAACAGAAACTTATTTTATATAGTAGTAGGGGCTTCTAGACCCAATATTATGGTGCCAGTGGAGCTGGTGGTCTGGGCAGAGTTTCCTGTGAGATAACATTTGCCTCATCCTTATGTCATCACTGTACTTAAGGGGTAAAGTCTGTCTCTGGGGACTCTTTTGTAAGTGCACCACTACACTTAAAAGACGGAGGATCCCCAACTCATTTAGTCTATTGCTCTATTTTCAGGAAAAAAATCTGAAGCCCCCCACCCCATTTGTACCTGAGGTTACTAATCACCCCTGCAATGCCCCTCCCCCGCTCCCACCCCACAGGTATATTGTACACTTTCCTAAAGTCATTGCTAATGACCTAATCATTTCCCAAGAAATGATTGTGTTTCATAATCATTAGGTGACATCCTAATTATGTCACCTTGGGCTTTACACTTTAACCTATGAATTTTGAGGAGACACAAATATCCAATACATAGCTGATTATCTTCTCTGACATAATCTCTACATCTCCCTCTGTCTTGGCTCTCTCCTCTTTATTTCCTGGCTGAAATGCTCTATTTTTCTCTGTAGAACTGAATCTTATCTATCGAAGTTGATTTTGCCACACCACCTCCAAAAACACATTACCTAGTTATTCATTCTCATACACAGAGGTACCCCCATTCTGCACTTGTTGCTTAGAATCCTACATTGATATTGTTTTCATACTATATTATATGATCTCCAATTCTTTTTTCTCATATAGATCTTCTATTTAATACACATACTTTCTCATCAACTAAAATTAATAGCACTAAGTGGCAGAATTCATTATTTAATATCACATGTATATTCTCATAAAGAGTAAAACACATCACTCAGTAAATATGTATTGAAGGAATTATAAAGTTTGGACAGTTTGATGCTTGTGGAATATGATTTTGTTTGAATGAATCCCTTTGGGATGAAATTATCTTTTTCTTCAATTTTTTATTTTAGCATCATGATTTGCATACTGTTAATGATAGAGTTTCAGGAATACAATATTCCATCAAGACTTTCATCAATGTTTTGAGGTATTTTGTTTGGGGGGGTAGGTGTTTTTACCAGACCCACCAGTGCTAAGAGTTTACTTCTGGCTCTGTCCTCTGGGGTCACTCCTGGAAGGTTCATGTACCATATGGAGTCCAAAATCCAATATGGAGATCTTTATTTCCCTTTGACTACTGACTAATGTTATTTTTACCCCCTGAAGACCACTCATACTTTCATCCAGTCATCCATTCAAATAATTGAGAATTTACAATAAACTGCTCCTTAGTGCTAGAGAAACAGAAATGAATGCATGGCAAGAAATGATAGTATAAATAAAAGAGCCAGTAGGTAGAGGGATAAGTGGAATAAATTTGATACATGTTAGGTTGGGCGAACTGAGAACTGACTGAATTCTGCCACGAGGATGAGGCAAAGGACACTCATCCCCATACTTACCAGGGAAGAATGTGACTGGAGCGGGCTGTATGAGAGGGAAGAAGTGGAATGAACACTAAGGAAGAGGCATTCAAGACAACTGATGCATGTCACACTTTTTACACAAGTGAGGAGCACTGGGTCCTGCTTTGACATAGGAAGACATCCTTTGGGCATTTCTGACCTGAATTCCATGTGACCCTGAATTATACATGTCATTATTCTGCCCTCTCAACTGATTTGGTTATACTTTGGCAGGAAATGAGGTTCAATGTGACAGGAGTTAGATGTATTTCTCAGTCCTCATTTTATTTTTCAGAGCAAGTGGTGCTCATGAAGGCCAGGGCCCTTGCCTGGAGTTGCCCTTGCCAACCAAGCCAGGAGTTCACTGTGAGGATGTGAACCTCACAGTGAGAGGAGACAACAGTGCAGTGTGACTTGAACTCTGCAGTGCTGTTGGAGATTACCTAGGTCACATTAATGGTACTCAGGAGCCTCCAGGGCTGAACCCAGTGACACTGGGGGTGTGGGGGGAGCATGAGGTGCCTGCAAGGCATGCCTTAACCTCTCTACTAGGTTTCTGACCCTTCTTAATAGTTGTATATGTGAATTTTTTCTTCTCCATTGGCCCTCAAAGGCGTTAGAGTCCTCAATCTATTCATAGTATCATTGTATCACTGTCATTCCATTGCTCATCAATTTGCTCGAGCGGACATCAGTAACATCTCCATTGTGAGACTTCTTGTTACTGTTTTTGGCATATCGAATACACCACGGGTAGCTTGCAGGCTCTGCCGTGTGGACGAGATACTCTCAGTAGCTTGCTGGGCTTTCCAAGAGGGGCAGAGGAATTGAACCCGGATCAGCCATGTGCAAGGCAAATGCCCCACCCACTGTGCTATGATTCCAGTATTCATAGTATTTGTATCATCCCCTATTCATAGTATCTGTGGTAAAGTACTTTGATATGTTGTTGATTCAATTTTTGGTGACTGGGATAAAGCGCAGGATCTCTTGCATGTGATACATACATTCTACCACTGAGATATATCCCCACCTTTTCAATTCACTTTAACATGTTAATTTTCAAATAACCTAATGGACTGTTAGAAATAAAGATTCATGTTCTTATTTTGTATTCTCTTACTTTCTGTTTCTGGAATTTCTATTGGGTAAATGTTTACTTTTCTGAACTGCTTCTGTAATTTTATATCGTGTGCCCTATTACTTATCTCAGATTATTTGTTAAGTTTTTGTAATTTTTTCAACATGGACTTTTACTGATATTTTATTTCTGTTGTATTTCTATTCAATATCTCTTATCTTGAATATTTGTTTTTAAAACTAGAACCCTATTTTTGTGTGAATGTAAAAATGCTTTTCTATTTCTAAGAATAATAATAATCTTTATGAAATTTTCTTGTAGGCATTTGCTTTTATTCGGGTTTCTGCTTAGTTTGGGAATTTGCTCTCATTTCAGCAGATTTTCCTTAAATATCACAGATCCCTGGTCATTGTTTATGACTAGAAACATTGATTCAATGCTGAGTGGACTGTTTCCCCCTGCCAGCCTCCCCTCACCTCACCCCCCACCCCTAGCCTAATTCTATGGTAGGCACTTTTCTTCTCTCTCTCCTTCTCTCTTTCTGTGTCTCTGTCTCTCTCTCCTTCTGGGCATTATGGTTAAACTCTGAAACTTTTTCGTTTTCAATCAATGAGAGACACAGTTGCAAAATTTTCATGGTTGAGTTTCAGTTATACAATGATTGAAGGGAGCTGGTGCGGTAATACAGTGAGTAGGGCATTTGCCTTGCATGCAGCCAACCTGGGTTCAATTCCCAGCATCCCATATGATTCCCTGAGCACTTCCAGGAGTAATTTCTGAGTGTAGACCCAGGAGTAATCCCTGAGCATTGCCAAAAAAAGTAACCCCCAAATATTTCAAAAGTTATTAAAAATTATTTCATACAATGGTTGAATACCCATCCCTCCACCAGTGCACATTTTCCACTACCAATATCTCCAATATTCCCTCCCCCAGCCTCTGTGGCAGACAATTTCCCCCATACTCTCTTTCTACTTTTTGGCATCATACTTTGCAATATAGATACTGAGAGGATATTATATTTGGTCCTTTACCTATTTTCAGCACACATCTCCCATCCTGAACTATCCCTCCAACTATCATTGACATTGATCCATTCTTTATTCCAGCTGCATTCTTCTCCAGCTCATGAGGCAGGCTTCTAACTATGGAACAGTATTTCTGGCCTTTGTGTCCTTGGGTGTCAGTCTCATATTATGTTATTTTATATTCCACAAATGAGTGCAGTCATTCTATATCTGTCCCTCTCTTTCTGACTCATTTCACTCAGCATGATACTCTCCATGTCCATCCACTTATAAGCAAATTTCACGATTTTATCTTTCCTAATAGCTGCATAGTATTCCATTTTGTAGATGTACCAAAAAATTTTTTTTAATCTGTCATCTGTTCTTGGGGATTTGGGTTGTTTCCAGATTCTGGCTATTGTGAACAGTACTACACAACTTCTTAACTTTATCATATTCTCCAATAAATCTCTCATCTCCTAAGTCTGGGACAGGGAATATACAAAGATGCTCCAGGTTTTTAAAAATTTTATATATACAAATGCTTCTCTCCCTCTTCAATGTCTTCTGAGTTTCCAAATTCCTGAATGTTTTTAAAACTTTCTATAGTTTTATTAGTTCCTCCCTCTATAAGCCTTCTCCAGCATGCTGTTACCTCTTATATATAACTTCAAGTCTACCCCAGTTTTTAAAATGTCATTTACTCTCAGTCTCTAGTCCCATTTCTTTAATATTTCTCGTATGGGTTTTCTTTTTCAGACTCTTACTATCACTGCATAGAGTTGAGATCTCTATTCTTAATCTGTTGTGTTTAGCTGAAAAGTCCTTATCTTTATTTTAAACCATAAATTTCTTTTGCTTGTTTTGGTTATATTCGAAATATTCTTCTTGTGCTAGTGCTACAATATAAGGTTGACAGGTTAAGCAAATAAAAATACAAATTGCCCAGTTAAATCTGAGCTTTAGATTAAAAAGTCTGCTGAACACACTATATTGAAAAATAGTTGGCTTTCTGAAATCGAAATTTATCTGGTCAAGTCATATTATATTTGGCAACCTTACCTAGGGTAGAAACTACTCAATCTGGCTAAGAACCCATTTCTTAGATCTAACCACATAGGCAAGTACCTTACTAGTCCTTCCTATCCTACTTTCAAAGTATGGTAGAAATAGACTTTTATCTGTGGTTCTGGGTCTTATACATCCTGCTAAGTTTCTACTGAGATAAAGGGCTTGACTTTAGGGGCCAAGGCAATAGCATATTGGGTAAGGTGCTTGACTTGTATGCAGCCAAACTTGATTCAATCTTCAGCACCTCATATGGTCCCCCAAGGGCACCAGGAGTGATCTCTGAGCACAGAGTCAGGAGTAAGCTCTGAGCACTCCCAGGTGCAGCCCAAAACAAAAATATTTGATTTTAGCCTTCAGGTTTTGGAAAATTGACAACCATTCTTCACAGTGAAGGTACATGATGAGACTTGCTTAAAAATTTTATTTTTAAAATATGTGTAGTATTGTTAGATTATGTTGTAGCACAAGCTTTAAGCCAGAAAGACCTTTGGTTAACTGTTTCCATAAGTTATTCAAGTCAGACCTGGCATCCTGAAGCAGGACAGAATACATGAGAGTGGAGGAGAGAAAAGGCAAGGAATATTAAGGAGGGAAGAACTACTCGTCTGGAAAGTTGAAAGTTGAAAGGCAAGGGGACGTTTGAAAATATTTGCCAAGTTTCTGGCTTAAGCCAAGAAAGGAGAGTTTAGAGTCTTTGGCCCAGAAAAGGAGGTGAGCAGATTTCAGGGAGATGATTGCTACTAAACAGATCTCTGAGGCTGGGGGAAGGGGTGCTCTGCTGGGAATCATGAATGTGCTTGGCCTTGTCCCAAATGCAGCAAAAAAAAAAAAAAAAAAAAGGAAGAAAGAAAGAAACCACGAGGATGTATCCAACTTACTGCCGTCCTTGTAAGCTGTTGGTCCAGAGCTGGCTGTGAGCCCAGCTGAGGAGGAAGGCCATCCATTGCCCAAATACCAGCAAGAGACGGGCCTTCTCACAGGCTCGTCCTGCCCTTTCAACCAGGAGGTGACAGCTGTTGGCAATTGTCAGCTCAGCAACACTGAAAGTAGGTTGGCCTCCTTTTACCCTGGTCCAGGAGAGCAAACAGGAATGCCAGGGGCCCTTCTGTGTTCAGTGGGAGATGAAATAAAACATGCTGGACAGAAACTGGACAGAGAATGTGAGAAGACTGTCTCTTTAGCAGAGGTTTTCAAATCTGCTTATCAGCTGCTTATCAGGAAAAAAGAAGAACTAAATGCCCTTATAAAAAATAGCTTCTTTAAGTGAACAGACAGAAGGCACCCCCTCAATTAACACCCTGGGCTTTTAATGTAGTTCCTCCACCCACCACCACTGCCACACACACACAGCAGGGTTGCGTTTCACAGAGTGATAATCTCTGAGCAACACTGCTCTAAAGGGACCTACAACAGTTCAGGAGGCTTCTTCATCACTTCCTCTCCAATCTTTCAGAGCATGCCATTTGCACCCAGATTTCTCACTGTACTCAGTTCTTGCTTGTAATAATTATGTCAGGAGTAGTTTATCAGCTGCAATCAGCACATGTCACTTCCCAAGGCACTGGAAATAATGAGTCCTCTGTTGTTAATTTTTGGCTCACACCAAATTTCATAATGAGCTGGTTGAGAGATTAACATTAACTTCAATCCCAGTTCTGTGCCCTGTTAATAGTCAAGTCAACAAAGACAACTGGTATCTCTGTTAAGCTAATGAGGCATGGGAAAAGGACAGGAAGGATGGCAGGTGAGGCCAGACCTTCATCTCCTGAGTGTCTGTGTTGCCCAGGCAACTTCTCTGGATACTGTAAATTGGAGTGTTTTGCTTTTCAACGTTGCTTCCCTCCATCCTTTCAGAAGGCCCCCTGGCCTTTGCTTTGATTTTTAGGTGTACAGGATTAACTCAAAATCACCGTGGCAATTCTAGATATCTCTTTGCTAGCAATTTCTATCATTGATGAGTTAAGTTCACTTTCAGAAGTTTTTTCTCCTAATATGCACATACACACTCATTAGTTTCCTCTTGAAATACTTGTACAGACCAGAAAGCACAGTTCTTGCAGAGTAAATTAGCAGAACAAATTATTGTGGTGTCGGACAGAAAATAGATGTATGTGAAGGATATATTTTTAAAAACTACGGGGAAAGAGGAAGGAGAACTCTGAGATTCAGATCTTTGGCTAATAATCCGAGTCCATAGTGGAACAGAAAAGATTTGTAAAACTTAGACTATGAATTCAAACTGGCCTTATTGTGTCTAAGTTTGCCTTATCAGATAAATTGTTCCGTCTTGACAAAGAACAATGGCAGAATTGTCAGTGGAAGAGACGTTTTAAATGAATATCTTGGAATATACTGGACCTCACTCCACAGCATCAGGGGAAGCCACTGTGCTTTTAGCTGATAGAAATACAGCAAAAAGTGAGGTTGGCCAACATGAGCTTGTTGTGATCTATTCTTTTTATCTTGATTCCCTTTCATGAGGCAGTGATGAAACAGGAAGAATTAAGTTCACCTTCAAAAGTTTTTTCTCCTAACACACACATATATACTCACCCACATGTTGGCAAATATACTCTGCAAGGAGTTCTATTATCACTGGTTAAGATTCTCGACTCTAGACTGAAAAGGCCAAGCAAGAGTCACAGCACGGATCTGGATCTGTATAATGTCAAAGAAGTGTGTGTGTGTGTGTGTGTGTGTGTGTGTGTGTGTTTGTGTATGTGTGTGCAAATATTCAAGCTCTGAGCCTCAATGTACCCCTCTGAAAAGTGGCAATAATCCAAAGAGAAAAGGCCGGGAAGCCCCCAGCATGGTGCTGGGCACACTCTAAGTCTGACATTGTTATTGTTTCAGGAGACTGGCCTACAAAGGCCACATCCTCCCCACTTTGGTTCTCCAACTGAAGCAGAGCACATTCCATCCCACTTCTTTTGTGTCCTCTTGGGAAATGCTTCCTAAATCTTTGCCTCCTGGTTTTCTCTTGCTGGCTCTGGGAGTTCGGGAGAGACTTGGTTATTTGCCAAGGAGAATTTGCAAGAATTGCCTTAAGGGCTGTGTCAGAGATGCTAATGAGATCCCGGGTCTTAACGTGACTGTGAGCTCTCCTGGCAATTGGGGGCGAGCAGAAACACCTTGCACAACAATTAGCTTTTCACAGTCCTTAGCAATTTATAGTCATTAGCACCATAAAAACATCGCAAAGTACAGTCGGGAAGCAAAGGGTTCTGGGAGTAGAAAGAGGACTTAAAGCGGCATCAGCCTCCAGCGGCTCTGGGGTCTAAGACTGTGAAGACCCATCTGCCCTTGTCTTAACCAGTCTGGCAAATGGGATTTGTGGTCCACCTGCTTCTATTCCTTCCCAGAGTAACTTTGAAAACAGCTGCATCAAATTCATTATTTTAAGCAAATGTAAATTAGAAAGAAAAGTGCAAAAGATGTAGTGCATGATAAAACAATTCTGAATCTCTTCACAGACCAAGAAGCCTACACAGGATTGGAAGAAATGGTATAAATAATTAAAATGAAAATGGAACAAAACCCTGATTCCAGGCTATGATTTAACCCCAAGAGCTGTGCATGAAAACATGGCTAAGTACAGGATCCATTTAGAACCTCACTTCTTATGCTGTGGGTCATGACCTCATATGGTGTCACATAACTGAAATGTGGGGACCATAAAAAGTTTGGCAAACATAAAAGGTTTCTAAATGTGCAGTGACCAAAAATCAATTCAAAATCAGCCAGATAATGAATCTTAGGGGCTTATGCATTGGCAATGCTTATGCATTGAGTTTCTCAGACGAAAATGGGTCAGGAACTAAAAAAAGTTGAAGAAGCCCTGATTTAGGTCACTAACAGTAGAGAGTGACTGAATGATTGTATGGGACCCTTTCAATGGAGTATAATACAGCCTTAAAAATAACACACATGGGGCTGGAGTGATAGTACAGTGCATAGGGCACTTCTCTTACAGACAGCAAACCCGGGTTCAATTCCCAGGCACCTCATACAGTCCTCCAAGCCTGTCAGAAGATCCCTGAGCACAAAGCTGAGAGTAAGTCCAGAGCACCTCTGAGTGTGGTCCAAAAAGAAAAAAGGGTTATATAAAATATTTACAAAATAGCACAAACACAACCATGTGGGACTGGTCCCACTGCCACCTGAGGGCAAATCAATCCAGAGGCACAGTAGGGGGTAGAGAATGAGCTTTACTGGCAGCAGCTGGCAGGGTGGAAGGTGGTGCAGGCATTTTTCCAAAGTAACCATCTCGCCTGCACAGTCACAAGAAGGGGATTTTATAGAGAAAGTAAAGAGTGAAGCACATTTTTAGAAGAGGTGGCTTGGAGATCCAGGGCCAGAGTGAATATAGCACATCCCTTTCTTGCTCTTCCCAAAGGCATGCTTCATCCTATCTGCAAATATAAACAAAGGAAAAGTTAGGCATTTGGAAGGACAAAATGAAGACAACCCTGCCTGCCTAGAAGAACTGCTGGTACCTTAGATCTGAATTTCTTTAGGGCCAATTTTGATAACCTGCTTTTTAAAAAAATGATACTGGCTTCAAAAAGAGCAGCAGTGGGTCCTGGAAATGGGAATAGATCTTTGGAAAATTGTATTCTTTGATTGCTCTATGTTTATGTTCTTTTCCTAAAACACAACACAGGTGCAATCCTTGGGCAATAGAGAAGAGCAGAGTAAAAAGGATAAGCCCTTTCTTGCTAAGTACAAAATTGTAGGTAAGTTTTTAGAGTATAACATTGAAAATGACATAATGCTCATTCATTGTCTTTTCAATGTTTTTCCAAAAATGCAAAACTGCAGATACAAGAATGAGTCCATGTAGTGATGATACTACTTGTGGCATCACACCCACAAATTTGGATGGTGATCAGTTATTATAGGAGGCCAGCTAACAGTGAGCAGTGATCCACATGGGCAAATAGAAGCCCTTGAGGTAACTCTGGGTAGAAAGGTGAGAAGTCTTTATTTTATAGGTGCAGTAACTATGAAAGGTGAAAACTGTGATTCGTTCCTAAGTAGTCAGACTCTGGAATCAATCCCTCCTCCTGAAGTCAAAATACAGTGCAGGACTCAGCAGTAAGTAGGGCAGCCCAAAGGTATGATGACAAGACATTAATTAGGAAATAAAAGGTGTGTAATGGAGGGCATGAAAGCTTACATGTTTGGAAAGGGGGATAGAATCATCAGTTTTTGGCAATTTCTACAAAAGGCTTATGATGAGGGAAAGCAATGACTCAAAGTTTGGTGCCTCTGTCCACTTGTACTCCACGTGGGACTGGAAGGTGCCCTTGAGTCTGATGAACCAGAAATCCTGAGCACAAGAGTTTGACCTTTTTTAAAAGTTATGGTCAGTTAAGAAGGAAAATAGAATCCGATGTAAGTCTTCTTTATACTTGCTGATTTATAAGAAAGTGAGGCAGTACTCACAATCTAGAGAAGGGGCACCTCGAACTTTCACCCAGAGATCAAATTTGTTTTCTTCCTGAAATAACTGCCTTGGTAAAGCATGCAGAGTGTGGCCTAGACTCTGGGCAAGGGGTGCAGCTAAGGAAGGTGGGGTAAAAGGTCAAAGACCTCAGCGAATAGTCACCTTCCAAAATAAATGCAGCTGGGGACAATTAAGGTTTTCCGTACAACATTTTATCAAAAATGTGCCCAAAACTTTAGTTTTCTTAAGTCAGTGGCAGTACTACTCTATGCAAAGAGGACTGGATTAAGTATTTAGTAAATAACTTTCAGTTGTAAAGTTCTGATTTGTCACTGTAAGCTTTTCAAGGATAGAAGCTGTGTGATCTTTCATCTCTATTTCCCCAATACATCATCAAGTGCCTGGGAGATAAGATATGTTACATAAATGATCACTAAATATGCAAACACATGTTCTAGGGTGATTTTTCTAGGGTCCTACATTCACATATTCCATTGATGATATATACCAATTTAAGTTTAGAAACATTGGTCACCAAAGTAAGGTCTAAAGGTAGCTGACAAAAATTGCTAGGAATTCTCAAGAGGCACTTCTCATCATAACACCAGTCCAGCCCACAAGTCAGCTTTTAGCAAGCACACCCCCCTCTTATATAGACATATAGTCACACTCAGTGATGCTCAGAGCTTAGCCCTGGCTCCGTGCCCAAGGATCGCTCTTCTCAGGGCTCTAGGGCCCCTATGCTGTGCCCAGGTTTGAATCCTGGTCAACCATGTCCGAGCATACTATCTCACTTACCCACTGCACTATTTCTCCAGCTCTGACTCCTTCAGTAGTTCTCTGGCTTCAGAAAAGTAGGATCAGACAAAATTTGAAGAAGATCCTGGCAATGAGGAAAGTAAGAATTTTATAAAACCTAAGACTGTATCCTGATCTTCATGCTTCAGCCATTTTAGATTTTTTTTTGTCACCTAAACACCACTTACAAAAACACTTTCAGTCGACATTTACTGAAATCTAAATTTCAGGATTATATTTGATGCTAAGAATACAAAAATTAAAAATACAACATCCTCAGACATGAAATAAATTACAGCATAAGTTGGATAATGTTGGTGTAAGGTAAGGTGTTTTTGGCTGCAAGTAACAGAAAAAAAAGACAGCTATTAAAGCAATAGAAATTTTAGCTCATCCAACAAATTATGAAAGCCTAGGAGAAAACAGTTACAGATTAGCCCAGCAGTGTAGTAATTCTAATAATTACTCATGTTATCTTTTTGCTGGTTTCTCCTATGCCCTTGGTGTGTTGTCTCATGGGGAAAAAAAAAGTTTTCTGTAGCTCTAATGACCACATCCTCACATGTTGCCTTTAAGTCATGTGGGAAAGAAACTGCCAATTCTTTGTACCAGAAAACAAACTGCGTAAAACTTAACAAATTGCCTCTTCAGCTTCCTTGGTCAGAATTTGCTCACAGCCAAGTCAATCACGGGAAAAGGTCAATGCTATTGCTACATGTGGCATGTGTCAGTTTGACCAAATAACAATAACACCGAATTATTTTCATCTTCCTTGATAATGTTTCCACCTCTTAGAAATGGGGGTCCTATAATTTAAATACAAAGATGGAAAGAAAGTAACCACGTTTGTCCCTGGCTGAATGTAGAATTGTGCCAATCAGTGTATATATTTTCTCTCACGAGGCTTTAGCTCCCTTCTCCGACCCAAGGTCAACAGCTCTGGCCTTTCCCTGATTCTGCTCTGGCCTGGTCTGCCCCAATGTGGTAAATAGGGTGAATGATCCGATGCAACATTGGCCCTTGCCTGAGTGCCCATAATCTTGCACGTTCACACTTACAACCAACTTTTAAAAACACAACTTGTTGATAGGGATGGAGGTTTGAAATGCTGGGACGGATGGAATAAAGGTCAGCCAATAAAAGACATTAGAAGTGGGTTTCCATTCCGAAAATAGGACTCCCACCAGCACTTCGAACTCCAGAAGCTTCTCCTAACTGGGAAGCAAGAGGTCACACTGTAGGGAGGCCCAGAAGGGTCTTGACACAGGTGCCACTTAATGCAGTTGCAGAGGAAACAGATTTTGCTCCCTGAAGAGTACAGGTTTCTGCTTTCAGATACACATAAACGAGGTACAAAGAGTGGTCTGTGTCTGGGGAAGACAGGTATGATGGCAATTGGAAGAAAACTCTGTGGAGGATGTGACCTAGGTTCCCACACCCAAGGGCACTGCTTTTAGCCAGTACCAATTAATACACAATGGCTGTGCCTAGCAAATGTGATTTAACCTGAGTGATACAGGTAAGATGATGTGCTATAGATAGATAGTATGGTGAGAAAGGTGAGAAAAACTGAAATTTATTAAGCATTCACTGCATGATAGGATTCAAAGTCTTTCCTTAAATAATTAATTGTAATCATATTTATGATCTGGATTCTGTTTTGTGGCATTCGCCCAAAGTCTCTGCTAAATGGAGGCTCAGAACTCCTGTATTCAGGGTCCCCAGGCTCCAGGGCCTCCAAGTCACTGTACCTCATTGCTCTCTGCTTCTAGTTTGCCATTTCCACACTCAACTGTTTTGGAATGTTGCGGTGTTCAGGCCAGTTGGTGGCGACAGACAAGACACTGAGAGAATTTAAATAAAATAGCTCAATTGGACTTCAAGCTGGGAACAAATGTTAAGCTGGCTGGAGAAATAAAAAGAAATAACACCCCAAAGTTATTTTAGTCCTACCCAATATTTTGAATTTTCAAGCAAAAAGAATTTGACAAGCTCCTTTACTCCAGAATTCAGGGGAATATAGACTTGAGAAGGAATTGTTCTATGGGTCAGACTTACGTCAACAGAAGAACATTTTTTTCCCTCTAGCGCAGAATGCATAGAAATTCATGTAAGCATTAAGCATGGTTCTGTAATTCCCTGGGCTATTTACATAGTCATTCTCTACTTAGAGCGTTCATTCTTTTACCCCTTAACACAAACACTTGCTCTACTTTTTCATTTATTTACTAAGCCATTCACCAGATATTTATTCAACCTCTTCTATAAGCTCGGTACATGGGTGGATAATGGAGGGCTAAGAATTTTTAGAAACTGCATTCTATCTTAAATGGTATGGAATTTAATATATTCACAAGATAACAAGATATAGCATCCCTGCCTCCCACCCCCACTTTTGATGTACTCTGAGTTCTCCCTTATCTGTGAACGATTGCTATGGGTAGATGCACTTTAGTTCAAGCAGAGCACTGTCTTAAGGGTAGTGAGTAGCCTATACTTGGGACAGGACTAGCAGTGGTGGTCACTGAAGAGCATTAGAGGGTCACTGAGAGCATAAGATATTAGATATGATCTGATTAGAGAAAATCCTGGTACAGAGAACCCCCATAAAGTTCCGAGAAAAGCATGGCCTGTAGGATTTTTAGGGTTGTGTTTTGTTTGCAATAGGTAGCAGGACTTACTAAGGTGGGATGTTGTTGGGATGAGTGGGGAGCAGGGACTCAGGAGGACTGGTCCAAGGCTCTCGGGAACGTATTTGTCCAAAGGCCCATTGCTGGTAGAGACTTGAACCCACAGCTACTTGTGGGATGGGTTGTTTTTCTACTTCAAACTCATTCACATTAAGCTCAGTAAACTATCACTTTTCAAAGCTGTGTGTTGCTCAATGGTGGGGAGACTTGAACTGGAACTGGAACATGCTCCTTATTCTGCAGCTTGGAGAGACTGGACTTGGTTATTTGGCCAATCCACATAAGGCCACTGAGCCCTAGGGTTTCAAAAGAAACCCTGCAAAGCCCAGTTTGGAGTCGAAGACTGGTGACAGCAGGAGAAAAGACAGGAGTGTAAATTATTTACCCTGTAAATTATTTCTTCCAGGTGTCAGCCTTATACAAGCAGTAAGCTACAGACACCACCAAGGAGGTTGTTACTTGAAGCTATTGTACATCATGATATTTAAAGACCCCATAACTTCCAGCAGCTGATCAACCCATCTTGGTCCCCTTAAGATTTCATTTCCACCTACGGAGGAGAGTGATGGATAAGGCAGGTGCCTGGCCTCAGTGTGCATTCACCAATCTCACTTAAAAGCTACCTGACAGCCACTCCTTTGGTTCTGGCCTTTGGCTTGGTTCAATATCCTGAAGAATGTCTTAGCTCTCCTGTGCCTTTCTCTGTAGTGAGGAGCATATTCCAGAAATAGTTATAGAATTGTCCATATCTCTGTATGGCTTTTCTTAGGGTTCCTATTGTACAAAGCCTCAGGAATGAAGATAGTACAAAGGGCTGGTGCTCATGTTTTGCTGGAAGAAGGCCTGGGTTCAATCTCTGGCATCTCCGGTCCTCTGAGCAACTCTGAAACCCTGAGCCAATATTAACCACTGAGTACTGCCAGTTATGGCTCCCAAACAAACCCTTCGATCTGTAATTCCCCCCTTCCTGAACCTTCTAGAACTGAGGCAGTCTCTTCCAGTTCATTAAAGATGATCTGTGTCAGGCAGGAGAGGTAGTATCAGGAGTTAAGGCACTGGCCTTGCGTGACACCCACCACAGTTTAAGCCACAGCATGTGTATGTTTCCTTGAGCACCACACAGTAATTTTTGAGCCAGGATTAAGACCCAGGCACCATACAGTGTGGCACCCAAACAAAACAAAATGGTCTATGTCAAAATAATGGCCCACAGGGCCAATTGTCCTAAGCAAGACAATTCAATGTCTGTGGCAGTCTGTCTCCATAAAGATTACCCAATTATGGGACCAGAATGATAGTGCAGTGGGTAGGGCATTTGCCTAGCATATGACTGAGCTGGGTTCGATCCCTGGATTCCATATGGTCCTCAGAGCACCACCAGATGCTCCTGAGCACTCTTGAGCACTGCTGGGTGTGGGCCCCAAACAAAGAACCAAACAAACAAAAGATTATACAATTGTGACAATGTTTTAGAAAAGATGTATGTTGGGTAATGTGGGGCGGGGAGCAGGGGGACAGTATAATGGGATCTGGGTTTCTCATATCCTCACCTTTACCTTCAAAGCCTGATCATTAATTTTTGCCCATTTCTGTGTCCAGATTTTATCATTTACAAACTACACAGTCCAGACTTAGATAAGACTCAGGTCCTACCCAGCTGGAACAATCTGACTTCATGAGCACTCCATGTATTTTCTGCTTTAGTGTTTTGCACAGAGACCCAGAATTCAGAGCCAGAACATACGCAGATGCCCAAGTGGTCAGGGGATTCCATATTATGTATTTACCAATGACGTGGCTTCTGGATTACAGGGGATAACTGGCATTTCCAGTTCAATAACAAGGCAGAACAGCAGCAGCTAAGCAAAAGGACACTTTGGTCTCCATAGCTGTCCCCTTGCCAGAGCATAGCTTTGGGAGTGGACCCGTATCTGTGAGAAGCCTGACAGAATGCCTACATCTGAATCCCAGAGCCTTGTGAACAGAAAGAGGGGAACAGTCAGTCCCAGTGTACACATTTGGGGTCCCTAAGCCCTATTTGGGCTAAGAAACTTGAGAGCCTATTGGACAGGAAATACTAATGCCCAGAGGCCATGCAGTGTAGTGGAAAGAGAACTGGCTTTGGAATCAGCAGTTCTGGTTTCAATCAAGGCTCTGCCCTTACTGGCTACGTGACTAGAAGCAGGTGTCTTAACCCGGCTGAGGTAGGTTTTCTTGTCAATGAGAAGTAGTTCTTCCCTTATGATTTCATAGAACTAGCCCTTGTTGGTTACTTTTTATTACTTTTTCTGTACACAGTGTACAACACCTCCGACACACCATTATGTTTTAGTTACAATCTAATGACAATTTTAGGGCAAGGTAATAACATTTATAATTTTGTAGCCAATATAATATTAACTATGATTCCAAGTAGTTGAACTATTACTATGTTCCAGGCTGAGGACTGCAAAATATTCTTTCGTTGCCAAGGTCACATTGTCAGTAAATCTTAGGGTTGGATTCAACACAGACATTCCTGACTTCACAGTCAAGAACTTAACCCTGTGTGTCCTATTTCTTTGTGACTAAACACCAAGGCTTCTTCAAGTGCTGTCTTGCTTAGAATGATTGATATAGGCTGATTTGTTGGCTCACAATAATAAACAAGAAAATAGACAAAATCAACAAACCCTTTAAAAGTATCAAACACAGCATGTTATATGGCATTTTATATTTAATAAACATTTAAAGAAGAGAGATCATTTTATCACTATCATCCCATTGCTCATCGATTTGCTCAAGTGGGCACTAGTAACATCTCCATTGTGAAACTTGTTGCTACTGTTTTTCGCATATTGAATACGCCACGGGTAGCTTGCCAGGTTCTGCTGTTCAGGCGAGATACTCTCAGTAGCTTGCTGGGCTCTCCGAGAGGAGCGGAGGAATCAAACTTGGGTCGGCTGTGTGCAAGGCAAATGCCTTATCTGCTGTGCTATTGCTCCAGCCCAAAGAAGAGAGATAAGTGCATAAAAATGTAATTTTAATGTTCAACAATAGTTAACTTTGCTTACTATCTTAGGTATATCTGTTCCTTAAGCCTGTATGAAATGGGTCTCCATCTCAACCATCCCAACCTTGACCAAATGGTTTCAAGCACTCTGAGCTCAGATAGTGGTGATTGAAGTATTCCTTCTCTCAAGGATTATCCATGTCAAAATACTGAGAGGGATTCAATTAAAGTCTAAAAGTCCTGGGAAGGGAGTGAGAACCAGAAAGAAAAGATGATCAAGTCAGAGCAGTGGGGAATTCTTTCTAGAAAAAGTGACAGATAAACCAATACAAAATCAAACAGTTGAAAAAAAGAAGACAAAAACAATTGGGTGGACTGGAAGAGAAAAAGTGGGGAGTACACATCAAGAAGTGGAGGGGCTGGAGCAATAGCACAGCGGGTAGGGCGTTTGCCTTGCACGCGGCCGACCCGGGTTCGATTCCCAGCATCCCATATGGTCCCCTGAGCACTGCTAGTGGTGATTCCTGAGTGCAGAGCCAGGAGTAACCCTTGTGCATCGCCAGGTGTGACCCAAAAAGAAAAAAAAAAGAAGTGGAAGGGACAGAGCAATAGCACAGTGCGTAGGGTGTTTGTCTTGTAGCGGCTGACCCAGTTTTGATTCCGTACATCTCATATGGTCCCCCAAGTACCACCAGGAGTGATTCCTGACTGCTAAAACCAGGAGTAACCCCTGAGGATTGCTGGGTATGATCCAAAAACAAACAAAAAAGAAAACAAGTGGAAGAAGATTATGGTTTGGCAAGAGGTCAGACCTGTTCAGAGACAAAATGGCTAGAGAATAAACCCAAAGGCTGTAGGTGGGGGTGGTACTATGTAAAGTGGAGACCACATTATCTAGGATCCTCTATACCATGCCAAGGACTCAGGGTTTTGTTGTAATAGCATATGGAATTGATTGAAGGCATTCAAGCTGGCTGATGAGGAAGTTTGGTCATAAATCAACAAAATGACCGGCCACAGCTCAGACAATGGATTCATGAGGGGGAAAGATGGAGGGTGGTTAAAAAAAAAAACTTTGGAATAATTCAGTGCAATTACAAAAAGCCTCTGGGGTACTGGCAGAAGGGGAAAAAAGAAATACAGTGAAGAATATTTAGGAAAGTGATTTAGTGGTTGACTAAAAGATTCGTGAGGGGGAAAAAGCATGGTGTCAGGGATTCTGTTTCTGGGACAGTTTTGTTTTATTGGTTTTTTTGTTTTGTTTTGTTTTGTTATTTTTGTCTCTGAAAGTAAGAGCTGATCATTTTGTCCCAGGTTCTTTCATGCTGAGACAAATGTCCCCCAAATTATGCATCTCTCTTAGGATACCTATTTCAATTACCCTGAATCTCTCCTTTTGCCAATATCTTTTAAAAATCTTTCAGTATATTAACTAGGACAATGTGAACTGCTGCATGAAAGAACACTCGGTGATTAAGCACAATAGAAGTTTTGTTCATCTGGGAGTCTCCCTAGATAAGTCAGACGTTTCCCGCTACTTCTACTTTCAGAAAGTAATCCTCTTCTGTTGTATGATTTTCACATTTCCAAGGTTCTCAGATTTATTAGCATCCAGCTAGGTAAGGGGCTAGAGGATGGAGAATATATTTTTGCTGCTTTAAAACACTACTTGAATATTCATTCATGAAGACTTATTGCATGATCCTTCTTGCAACATCCATCTTCTATACAAGACATTTTACTAGTAGCTGCTCACCCTGGCACTCCTAACAGTCTTAGACATTCTCTTACCTTGTCCTTACCTATATTCAGCTACTTCTATTAGTTGTCACTCAGTGATTGTGAAAATAATATAAACATTGTTGTTCTATCTTAAAAATATAAGAGGAATGCTGTGAGTTTCAAAGAGAAAGGTGCGGGCACACAGGACTTGAGCATTTAGTGGCCGAGAGCTGCCTCCCCAGGCCAGGTTATGGGCAATAGACAGATGAAGGACCAGGAAAACAGAGAAACTGGACCCCAGGCTGGATGGTAGTCATTTATTTCTTTCCTCCCCAGCGTCATCTGGTCTCTCTCCTTATGGCTCAGTCATAGTGGTAGTTTTGGTCATAGTCCCAGTCATCATAGTTCCATCATCCTAGTCTCCTCATAGACTTGATTGTTAAATTTTCTTCCTCATTTCATCATAGTCTCTTAGTCCTCTACTTCCAGTCAATGTTGTCATCTAGTACTTCTTCTAGTCCTCAAAGACCTCAAAGTCCCAAAGTCCCAAAGTTTCAGTTCTCATCCTTATAGTCTTCAACGTCTAGTCCTCTCTTACCCCTTACAGTGTAGTTATATAGAAATCATGAAGGATGAGAATACACAAAGGTGATGTTGAACAATATCATAACTACAAACAGATGTAAGGCCATTCCTTCAGGAGACTGACTCAAGGACACAGTCTCTTCTGAGGAGATTACTCCAGATTACTAGGAGATCTGATCAAGGGCGAGATTCCATCTAGGGTGTATTGCTT
Source organism: Sorex araneus (assembly GCF_027595985.1). Taxonomy (NCBI): domain Eukaryota; kingdom Metazoa; phylum Chordata; class Mammalia; order Eulipotyphla; family Soricidae; genus Sorex; species Sorex araneus. Next base: position 70,117,586 of record NC_073302.1, on the reverse strand, counting down.
TCTCCTTTCCTCAGCTAGCAATCCATTTAAACAATCATAGTAAATTTACTTCTTCTAATATTTCTAGACATTTTTTATGAACACAGTAAGAGATATACTAAGCTTAAAGGTTGGATCTTCTGGAGCATCTTGCTATATATTCCAGACCATAGTCCTCAGACCAGGTCAGTCTTCCTAATCCCAGCAGGGTCCTTATTTAGTTACTTATTTTGGGGTCATGACATAGTTTGACTTTATTGCTCTTAGTATAATTATGGTTCTTATCCTTTATATGACGGGTAGATTATAGTTTGCACTGTTCATCCAGTTGTAACCCTGCTTTGGGGGGTGCTAGGAAGTAAAGGCAATTGAGACTTAAGTCAGGTAACTATGATGGATGCCCAGGAGTAAATAAATACTATTTCGGAGTCAGCAAACTTCCATGTTACAAAGGCATAGCATCAACTGCCTTCCTGTGTCTATACAAAAAAAAGACAATGCTAATAAACCCTTCAAATGATGTAAAGGAAAAAAGAAAAGCAATATAAGATTATTTGTGCTTGATGGAATTGGGTGTGCCTAAGGGGCACTGTTCTGGGAATAGTTCCATAAACCTTAAACTCCCTGGAGGAGGAGCAAGGACAATCCAATGTTATCTAAGAGAATGCTATGCCTCTTAAGCATACAGCAAGGATAATCCATGAGCTTTTCATCACAGAACATAACCTTGTGGTGCCTCAAGCAAAAGACATCTACTCGAGCCAGGAGATCCAAATTCCTGTGCTGGTTCCATCAGTAACTCTTAGAATAATTTACATGAGTTACTATGTCTCTGTGGAACCCAATTTTCTTACCAGTAAGATGAATGAATTAGACAACACCAGGTTTTCTCTGATCACTTAGACATTAGTTTCATTAGTTCCATGAGTTTTTTTGTGGAAAACTCTTCTCTGATAAAAATACATTAGGAAAAGATGGTGAGTTTTTCACCTGCCTTCTTGGCTATTAAGACTCAGACATGTCAAATCGCTCCTCCCAAGGAAAGTTTTCTTTTTAAAAATATTGAAGGTAAATTTGCTTTTCTCCTGACATTTCCTAATCGTGAAAGGTGGAATTTACATATTTAAATACTATTATTAAATTATTTTACCATTAATCTGTATTTAGATGGTACAGAGAAACTGGGCAATTTAGTAGAATGTGCTCTTACACTAACAAAGACTCAGAATAAGGAAAAGAGGAAGAAGCCAAGGATTTGGCATGATGTGGTTTCTTTTATGCACCAAGAAACTATGAGGAAGTTGACTGTGCACAGGTCAAAATGTCCTCATTTCATTGTTTTAGATGTTCTCCAAAAGACAGGACCATTCCACAAACTTCTGAGAATTTGAATGGAAGTTATGATTGTGTGATTATGTGACCCAGGAAGCTATCCCTGGCCTATACCCTATTCCATATGAACCCATTTCCTATAGACAGGCCATGAAGAGTCTAGGTACTCACAAACCCAAATGAACAAATAAGGGACTTTTTCATCTTGTAAGGTCACAGTAATAATAAATTTGTCTTCTTAAGGCAGAACCACTGGAAATTCCCTTCTTAGACAAGGCATCGCTATCATGTTTCTTTAATCACAAAAGACTACAGGTTATATTATTTCCCACACCCCTAGCCCCATAAGGTACCTAAGCTTTTAGGTACCCATACATAGAACCAGTCCCAGAATGCTGAGAACTTCTCATTCAAGAATCTGCATCTCTCTCTTTCTATGCCCAAAGGATCTCTTTAGAATAAGCCTTTTCTACATCAGACAACCCCCCCCCCCACCTCACCTCCTGTTCCCGCTTAGAAGTATGGGAGAGCTCACTCCTAACCAGTTCCCAAACAGAGCAATGTGAGTTAGTGAAGACCACACCTTATACTCCCTGAACTCCAGAGGGGCAGTTTTGAGACACAGTGATGCATTTTCAGAACTTCTCAGTTGAGATGGAGTTCTAGTTGTCCACATCATAAACTTTTTTTTCTTACTAGTGTTCTGTGTTTTTCTCCACTTACTCTTTTGTGTTCTTTTTCGGATCATGACCCAATTAAATGATTTGAATGAAAATTCTTAGTTCAGAGTTTGCTTTGGAGAAATCCATACTAAGACCAAAAAAGAAAAAAAAATTTTTGTGTGCTAATATTTGGGTATTTCCTTAAATTCTCTCTTGCTCTAAACTTTCATACTCATTGCATTTGCCTCTTGCAGTGGTCAGGTCCTGAGCCAGGTTCTATTGTACCAGAAGCAGAGGGGAAGAAAGGAGCTTTAGCAGATTCTGACTTTAGATATTCACTAACTTACTTGTAGCTAAAGATAATCTGGGGGCTGGAATGATAGCACAATGGGTAGGGTGTTTGCCTTGCATGAGGCCAAACCAGGTTCAATTCCCAGCATCCCATGTGATCCCCCAAGCACCACCAGAAGTAATTCCTGAATAAAATGCCAGGAATAACCCCTGTGCATCGCCGGTGTGACCCAAAAAGAAAAAAAAAAAGGTCTGGACTACCCCTGAACCACTTTTCTAGAGAAGCCCTGAGCTGTGAGAAATTATTTGTTTCTGGGACATTTTAATGACTTAATAAAAACAAATTTAACAGGATATAATTATCTTTTATATATGAGCTTTGAGGTGTAATTAACAAAGCATACAATTAACCTAAGGTATAGAATTCAAAACTTTTTCATAACACTGTGTTGAACATAATCACATCAACATAATCAATCACTAATAGAATATTTTCTTCCAAAAGAAATCTTCTACCTTTGTTCCCCAGACTTCACCCCTAGAAAGCCACGAGATTACTTTCTATCTCTATCAATCTGTCTAAACAGGATATTTCATAAAAACAAAAATTTATGATATATGGTTTATGACTATTTTCATTTAACAAAACATTATCAAGGTCATCCATGTTAGTATGCAAAGTGTTCTGTGTTTTTTTTGATGAGATATACTTATCTGCATGAAAAATTCACATTTCACCCATAAATTCACTTATCAGTTAATGGGCAATTTGATTATTTTCAGTTTTGGCTATTGTGAATAATGTTGCTTTGAAAATTCATGTACAAATTATTTAACTACATATTTAAATAGATATATAAAAGGTTAAGCTTAAAAAGATAAAATATAAAATTGACACTCAGGTATTGCTGGACAATACAATTTTATGTTTAGAAAGTACCAAAGCAATTTTTAAATTAAATGTACATCCCCAAGATAGTATATTATGAGGGGGTTCCAATTGTATCAATTCTTGTTTCTATCTCTTTTAATTATAACTGTTCTAGTAATGGCAAAATGGTATTTCATTGTAGTCTTGATTTCCATTTCCCTTAAAAACAAATGATGTCAAGCATATTTTCACATTCTTTATTGGCTGTTTGTGTATCTTCTTAGAAAAAGGACTATCCAAATTCCTCACCAACTTTTTTGTTATTTGAAATTGGATTATTTCTCTTATTATTGAGTTGTTGAATTCTTTATTCTTTATCAGATATATGATTTTGAAATAGTATCTTCTAGTCTATGGATTGTCTTTAAACTTAATTTTTTTGTTTTGCTTTGGTGCTGCAAAAGCTTTCACTTTTATAAGATCACATGGTTTATAATAGTGTTAATGTTTATGCCTTAGGTATACAATGTACCACCCGCCACCAAAGTGCCAGTTTCTACACCCCATTGTCTCTCTGTCTCTTCCCACTTGCCCCTCCTCACTACCTTATCCCTGCTTCAGAACCACTTTGTTGTCAGAGTCTAAAACTTAATTTTTATTGATTATTTTCTGTTCCTTTGATTTGTTTATATAACAGGGAGATTGAGAGTTAATTTTTTGTTTTGTTTTGTTTTTTTTGTCACACCTGGCGATGAACAGGGGTCACTCCTGGCTCTGCACTCAGGAATTACCTCTGGTGGTGCTCAGGGGACCATATAGGATGCTGGGAATCGAACCCGGGTCGGCTGCGTGCAAGGCAAATGCCCCACCTGCTGTGTTATCTCTCCAGCCCCAAGAATTGATATTTTTTATTCTGATTTATCTTACTTAATCTGACATCCTCTAGTTCTGTGCATATTATATCAAAATGTAAAATTTCATCTTATATTGCATCTGTGTAGTATTATGTTGTGCGTGTATATCACAATCTCTTTATCCATTCCTCTTTATTGGACATTTTCCTTGTTTCCAGATGTTGATTATTGTTAAGTAATGTTACTGTAAACATAAATGTGCCTGTATCTTTTTAAATTAGTGTATTTGATTTTTGTTTTTTTTGCTTTTGGACCACCACACAGAAGCTCAGGGTTTATTACTTGCTCTGTGCTCAGGAATCTCTTTTGGTGGCGTTTGGGGGACCAAATGCAATACTCACCACACCCAAAAACTGACTCCGGGCACCATTTAAGCACATCAATGGCCATGGTCCCAAAACTCACAAATGAATCTCAGAAGATGACAGCTTGCCACAGAGATGTCTCTGGACCCCCATTATTTCCAATCCAATCCAATCCAATCCAATCCAATCCAATCCAATCCAATCCAATCCAATCCAATCCAATCCAATCCAATCCAATCCAGTCCAATCCAATCCAATCCAATCCAATCATTCCAGTTGCTCATTGATTTGTTCCAGCAGGCATTAGTAACATCTCTCATTGTGAGACTTATTGTTACTGTTTTTGGCATATCGAATATGCCACGGGTAGCTTGCAGGCTCTGCCCTGTGGGCGCGATATTCTCGGTAGTTTGCCGGGCTCTCCGAGAGGGGCGGAGGAATTGAACACAGGTTGGCCGCATGAAATACCAGCGCCCTACCGCTGTGCTAACGCTCCAGCCCTCCATTAAAGTTTTATATATCCAAGAGTACACTCCCACAAAAGCTGCCATGCAACATCCTATACTATTCATAACAAACAATAAAAAATAAATTATTTAGCATCTGCCTGTGGGGCAGGCTTTATCGGTGGTGAAAAAATTCAAAATAATGGAAGTAAGGTGGTGGCATTGGTGTTGAAATATTGAATGTAATCAACTACTATGAACAACTTTATGAAAATAAAATTGAAAATTAAAAAAAAAGAAAACCAAAAAACAAATGCAGTACTCAGGATTGAAAGTGGTCTGCCTGCAAGGCAAACACCTTAATCCCTCTTCTATCTCTCATCTGGATAAACTGGATCTTTGGGGGACACAAATGATAAATGGAATTTTTCTTTTCTGAAATATTTTTATATAAAAATCAACAAAATTTTGTGCATTAATTTTGTACTTCTCAACTTACTACATAGGTTTATTGTTTCTTGAAGTATTTTTTTGTGGAATCTATAGCGTATTCTATGTTATTTGCAAGTAGTGATAGTTGATAGCTTCCTTTCCAATTTAAATTTTTTTTTCTTGCTATGGCTAGGTGTTCAATACCATGAAAAAATAATTGTGAAAGTTAACATCTTTGCCTCATGCCTAATTTTAGGAGAAGTGCCTACAGTTTTTACCATTGGGTAGGATGTTTGCTGTGATTTTGTTAACTATGATTTTTACTATATCGAAGCAAAATTCCATTTTCAGAGTTTTTATCATATGTAGTCCAACACTTGTCCAACACTTTCTTTTCATCTGTTGACATGATCATATGATTTTTTCGTTTTATTTATGTAAAACATATTACATTTACTTAATAGCATATATTCAACCATTTTCCTATCCTAGCCCCATAATCCTTGATCATGGAGTATGATTCTTTTCATGTACTGTTGACTTCAGTTCGTCAAGCTTTTGTTGAGGATTTTATTCACCCATATATATCAGGGATACTGATCTGTAATTATCTTTTCTAGTGATGTCTCTCTGTTTTTGGTAACAGGGCAGTATTGGCCTCATAATAATTATTCAGAATAGTTTTTTTCTTTGACATTCTGGAAGTGTTTAAGAAGAAGAAGTATGTCCTCTCTGAAGCTTTGGAAGAACTCAGTACAAACCCATTTGAGTCTTTTTATTTTCATGAGTCTAGTTAAGAGTTTGTTGGTCTTATTTATTCTTTAACACCTCCATCTGATTTTATTCATCTTTTATATATTTTTATAACTTTTAATATTTTTATTATTGTTTATTTACATTCTAATTTTTGTTTGGTTTTCAAGCTATACTTGGCAGTACTCAGGGATCACTCTTGGAGGGGCTCAGGGGGACTATGTGAGGTGCTGAGATTGAAACCAGGTTGGCTAATACAACACAAAAATCCTAGCCATGTTCTTTCTCATTAGCCCCCTTTTCTTTTATTATTTCCTTCCTTCTACCTACTCTGGATTTAATTTGTTGTCATTTTCTAGATATGTTAGATATCTAGAGTTTGGGTTATTTATTTGATCCGTTTCTTGTTCATGTAAGCCTATGTTGCTATAAAAATCTTTCTTAGCGTTGCTTTTGTTTAGAGGGGCTGTGGGTGGCATGGGACTCAGAGATTACTCCTGGCTGTGTGTTCAGGAATCAGTTGTGTCAGCGTTTGGGGAACCATTTAAGTGCTGGAGACTGAACCCCAATCAGCCATGTGCAAGACAAGCGTCCTACCTGCTGAACTATCATTTTGGTCCCTTAGCATTGTTTGTTGCTGTGTTCCAAAACTTCTGAAAGATTGTATCTTCATACTAGAAATCTTTTTCCTCTTTGACTTCCCCTTTCCAGTGGTTGTTTGTTAATAACTTGTTTAGTCTCTAAATGTTTGAATTTTCCTCATATTTACTTTAATTTTTATCTCTGTAGCATTATCATCCATAAATATTACATGATATGATTTCTAACTCCATAACTTTATGGGCATTGTTTTTTAAGTCTCAGTTTGTGGCCTATTTAGAAGAATGTTCCATGTGCACTGGAGATAATATGTACTGAGCTTTAGCAGGTAGAGAACTCTATACATGTCGATTCAGCATAGTTCTTCAAATACCTAATTTAAGGCTGTTGTTCTTTATTGATTTTCTGTCTGGTTGATGTGTGAAATGATGACAGTGGGGTGTTAAAGTCTCCTACTATTTTTGTATTGCTTGGATTATCTCTTTTTAATTCTATTGATAGATGCTTTAGGAACTTTACTGTCTCTTCATTCAGCACATATCTATCTAAAGAATTAAGTCTTCTTGATATGTTGATCCCCTAACCAAAATATAGTGTCTATCCTTGCCTTTGTTTTTTGTAGTTTGAATTCAATTTGTCTGATATAACTATGGCTGTCTCAGCCTTTTGTAGGCTACCATTTGCCTGAATGATTGTTTTCGAACCCTTTAATTCTGAGTTTAGCATGAAAGTTCAAGTATGTCACTTGTAAACAGCAGCAGGTTCTGTTTGGTTTTCTGATTCATCCAGCCAAACTGTGTCTTTCAATTGGGGAATTAAACTTACTGACATTTTGAAAATTATCACTTTAAAGGGACGTATTGCCATTTTCTGTATGGGTTTTTGAGTTAAAGCAAACAGCCAGTCTTAGTTTCTTTGACTTTACCTAATTTTCTTACCTTTAGCTTTGATATTCACCCTTCATGTAGTGATGTATCTTTTTGTATTGTATCATTTTTTGGATCTTTTTGTTGTTCTAAGTTTTTTTACTTGAAATTGCCAGGCAATTTACTTAAAGACTTTTAATTTTGGTTCTTTGTTGCTGCTGATGTTTTGGGCCATACCCGATACTGTTTAGGATTTACTCACAGCTCTGATTAGGAATCATTCCAGAAAGTACTCAGGGGACCATACATGGTTTTGGGAATTTAATCTGGAGTTGGCCAAATTCCTAAACTCCTGAATTATCTCTTGCCCCAAAGCTTTAAATTTTGGTAATCAATTTATCTTTGCATTATTATTATTATTGGTTGGTCTTTTATTGTTTTATCTAAATAGAAAACATTGCCTGATTCAAGATCATAGAAAATGCATTTATATGACTTTTTGCCTAGGTGTTTTCTTCTTAGGTTATTAGATTTTGTGTGAATCAATTTTTATATACAGCATGAGGTAGGAGTCCACCTTTTTTTTTGCTTATTTAGTTACTCTTACTACCATTTATTGAGTCATTCTCCTTTGTCCATAAATATATAAATAAAGTATAAAGTATGGAATCTTACTTTTTTCACTGATTTGTTTATATTTATGCTAGTATCACAGTATCTTTTATTTTAAATTTTTTATTAGTGAATTACCACAAGGTACAGTTATAAACTTATGAACTTTTGTGTTTGCATTTCAGTCATACAGTGATCTTTACCCATCCCTCCACCAGTGCCCATTCTCCTCCACCAATGTTCCCAGTATCCCTCCCGCCACCCCAACCCCAACCCCCACCACCCCACCCTGCCTCTGCGGCAGGGCATTTTCTTCTGGGTATTGTAGTTTGTAATAGAGGTATTGAGTGGCCATCATGTTTGGTCTATAGTTTACTTTTGGCATGCATCTTTCAACCCAAATGGGTCCTCCCAATATCCTCTTCTTGGTGTTCCCTTCCCCCAGCATGTGAGGCCAGCTTCCAAGCTGTGGGGCAGACCTCCTGGTCCTTATCTCTAGTACTCTTGGCTGTTAGTCTCCCATTCTGTTACTTTTTATTCCACAGATGAGTGCAACCTTTCTATGTCTGTCTCTCTCTTTCTGACTCATTTCACATAACATGAGTATAACAGTATCTTGATTATTACAGTTTTCTAGTAAGCTATCAAATCAGAAAGTACAGCTCTCCAAATTTTTCTTTTTCAAGATTATTTTGGCTATGCTAGTTAATATTCTGTGTAATATAAATTTATAAATTCAGTCTGTCAATTTTAACAAAGAACCATCTTTGAATTTTATTAGGATTGGCCAAATTGGGGAATTTAATAGTTTCCATTATCTGCATTGTCATTCTGTGTGGTTTCAATTACCTGCAATCAACCTTGTCTGAAAATATTATGTATAATAAGATATTTTTAGAAAGAAATTAAACTTTTATTATACAATAACTTATTATAGAATAGCTTTTATTATATGCCCTCTTAAGGAAAAATCTTAGTATAAATCTTTCTTCTAGCCTATCGCAAAGATACCTATGGTATTAAACAGGAGTAATTTTCTAATGAGGAGCACAAAATAGACGTTTTGGGGACTGTAAGATGCTGTTTTGAAGAGATACTAATTTCCATTTACCCAGTTTCATTGTGGTTCATCAGTCTGAGTAAAAGCTCATAGAAGCTGGTGATCAAAGATTTTTAGTTCTGGTCCATCTCATATAGGGACCATGGTTTTTTCTTCCTTTGGTTATTTCCCTAGCTTGAGAATAAATAATTGGGATGGGCATATCTGTTAAAGTTTAGAATATTCACATTAGTTTCTATTAGCTCTGTTTTTCTTTTTTTCAGATTGAGGATTTTCCTTCCTATTCCCAGATAAGTGCTTTAATCATGAGGAGGCATTTATGTTGTCAAATTTTATTTTGTCAAAGATATAATAATTCTTCTATTTGATCCAAATTTGTTTAAATGTTGCTTGAGGGGCTGGAGCAATAGCACAGCAGATAGGGCATTTGCCTTGCACTCGGCTGATTTGGTTCGATTCCCAGCATCCCATATTGTCCCCTGAGCACTGCCAGGAGTAATTCCTGAGTGCAGAGTCAGGAAAAATCCCTGTGCATCGCCAGGTGTGACCCAAAAAGCAAAACAAAATAAATAAATAAAAATATTGCTTGATTTTGCTAATGTTCCATTGATTTTTTTGTATATCTACATAGATTTAGGAGATATTAGTTCACATTGTTCTCCTGTGAAATCTCTATGGCATTAAGGCAATAACTCATACAATGAATTGAGAAGTATTCCCTTCTCATTTTGATAAAGTTTCTGAAGTATTTACTCTTTTTTTTTTTCAGTCAACAAAGTCGCTCTTTTTAATTATTATTAATTTTATGATAAAGTATAGTGGGACCTCATTATGAGAGTTGACTTAACCATTTTTTATGCATAGTACAAAAACCATTTTAGCTATGGATGTAATGAAAGTTCTCTAAAACTTATTCATTTTGTATACCTGGAGGCCTATTCAATAGCAATTTTCATATTTCTTTTTTTTTTTTTTAAATGGGTTGCTTTATTAACTTTTTTTTTTTTTTTAATTAGAGAATCACCGTGAGGGTACAGTTACAGATTTATACACTTTTGTGCTTATACTTCCCTCATACAAAGTTTGGGAACCCATCCCTTCACCAGTGCCCATTCTCCACCACCCGTAAACCCAGTGTCCCTCCCACCCTCCCCAATCCCATCTCCCCCCCACCCCACCCTGCCACTGTGGCAAGGCATTCCCTTCTGTTTTCTCTCTCTAATTAGCTGTTGTGGTTTGCAATAAAGGTGTTGAGTGGCCGCTGTGCTCAGTCTCTAGCCCTCACTCAAGAACTGTAGAAATAAGTACCAGGAGGTTGACTCCATGGCTTCGAGGCTGGCCTCACGTTCCAGGGAAAGGTCAACTCAGAGAAGCGATCACCAACTACATTGTAGTCGAAGGCCATGTGGGGGAAGGGAGTTGCGGGCTGAATGAGGGCTGAAGTATTTACTCTTTAAGTATTTGGTAGAATACAACAAGGAAGCCCAGGAATTTTCTTTGCACATTGCTTTTTAAAAAAGATTATTTAGATTTATATTGTTTAAGGAATCAATATTCTTATTTTTCTTTTGCTTTGTGGACTATTCCCAGCAGTGTGTAGGGGGCCCTTCATGATTCATAAATCACAAAATCCCCGTTAATCATCGACTTCTGGAGCGGGCTCAGTAACCTCTCCATTCGTCCTTTCCCTGAGATCTTAGAAGTCTCTCTCAGCTAGGCCCTCCCAATGATGTTGCACTGGAGGCTCTTTCAGGGTCAGGGGAATGAGATCCAGCCTGTTACTGGATTTAGCATATGAATACACCATGGGAAGCTTTCAAGGCTGTCCCATGTGGGCGGGAAACTCTCAGAAGATTGTCAGTTTCTCCCAGAGGGAGAAGTAGGCTACAAGATATCACTTCTGGGAGCTTGCTTTTAAGTCTCTCTCTGGATGTTGGCCATTGATTGAATTACACACATCAGGGTTCCTCTGCTGGTACCTTCATGCGTGAGGCCTGTCTGAACGTGTGGAGAGGGACCTCGAGCATGGCTGTAGCTAGGTTCCGGTGGTTGAAGACCACCGTGAGCTCTGCTCTGGGTGGGGACGGAAGCTGGAGCCCATCCCCTCCGAGGGGCCCCGGGGAAGACAGCCAGGTGTGTGGGCAAGAGACTCTCTGCGGGGGCCCTTAAAGCTGAGAAATGAATCCAGGATTTCCACATACAAAGCATGTGCTTTGCCATTTAAGGCACAGTAATGTTCCAGCAGTCACTTTTAGTTGTTTATATCTTTCTAGGACTTTGTTCATCTAAATTTTCTAACTTAATGTCTTATAATAAGTAATTCAGTGTATTGTAATAATTTTACATGTCTATATGGTCATGTTTCCATTTTTTTTATTTTAATAATGTGAATCTCTAGTTAAAGGCTTTATTGATCTTTTTAAATAATCTTTTCATTTTTCTATCCTGCTCAATAATTTATACTGTAATCTTTATTATTCTGGTTATTTTAAAGCTAGTGTCTAGATTCAATTTCTAGTGCCTGTAATTATAATTTTGGGTAACTGATTAGAGATTTTAAAAAATAAAATATACAAATTTTCCTAAAATCCTGCTTTATTAGTTTACATCATAATTTTTATTTCAAAGTATTTTAGAATCTTCCTTGTGCCTTTTTTTTTAGTTGATGAATTAAACACATTTAGGGGTATACTATTTTAGGCCAACATATCCAAAAGTTTATAGTTGATTTCTAAATTCATTATATTGTGAAGATTATTGTTTAAGTCTAAATTTATTGCGGTATGTTCTATTGACTTATATGTTATCATTCAGAGATTTTTGCATGTGCACTTGTGAAGAATATATTTTGTGCTGTTGTTGGATGAAATCATATGATAAGTCCAATAGTTTATAGAGTTGTTCAATTCTACTTGATAATATTCTGCCCAATTGTTTTATCCATTATTTTAAATGGGAATAGTAAGGTTTTCACTGACTATTATTGAATTGCTTATTTCTCCCCTTGTTTCTGTAAGTTCTTGTTTCATGTATTCTAGTCTCTTTGGTTTGATGCATACATATTTACAATTATGCCTTCAACTGAGGCATTGTTATTTTTATAATCTTTATTTTATCTTATATTTGACAATACATTGTTATAATTCCTGTTTCTTCAAATATGGCTACCTTTAGATCTTTGAACATAAGATGTGTGAAATCTTCTAACATCTGGACTCTCTTAGAAGCAATTTATGTTACCAACTTTAAGACAGTCCACCCCTGCTATACACTGGTCACTCTGTCCTTTGCATAACATATTTTTTGTTGAAAACAGAAGAGTTTATTCTGTATTTGTATTGTATGACTTTGAATAGTGATACCCTCCCTGTAAGCTTATTAATATTTGCTTGTTTGTTTCATAATTTTATTTGAAATATTTTAATGAAACCTATTTTCCGTGCACTCTGAAGCCTCTGATTTAATATTTGGAAGGAATACAGCCTTAGGCATAGGCACAGTTGTCCTGGGATTACTCGTTTGGCAGGAATTTGTGTCTATTTTCCAGATCTTTCTGCTAAACAGTTGGTATCTCATGTAGCTGTACGGACCCATTTGTTTCTTGATGATTATTGATTAATTTTAAAAATGATGTTGTATGTTCTGATCCAATTAATTTTTACCTATTTATCGGACCAATTTTTGAGTAATATTTTCTGGCTCCAGAAGAGTTCCTCTTTATAGTTATCTGTGTGCCTCATTCTCTTAGATAATCTAACTGACCTAATTTTTTTCTTTTCTTTCCATGGAGCTATCAATCTCTCTTTTTTTTTTTTTTTGCTTTTTGGGTCACACCCAGCGATGCACAGGGGTTACTCCTGGCTCTGCACTCAGGAATCACCCCTGGCGATGCTCAGGGAACCATATGGGATGCTGGGATTCGAACCTGGGTTGGCCGAGTGCAAGGCAAACGCCCTACCTGCTGTGCTATCGCTCCAGCCCCTATCAATCTCCTCTCAACTGATCACCACAAAAATCTTTTTCCTCTCCTCCCCCCATCCCAACACCATGCATACAAGGATACCTTTAGGAGTAAATTTAGGAAATGTCTTTAGAATTAAAATTCAAACATCCCCACATTCGATTTCAGATTCTCTTTCTCTAAATTCTACTCCAATTCAATTTCTTTTGGAAAAGCATATATTACACCTTATATTCTTTTGAACTTCATTCCCCTTGGAGCACAATTTCAGATATCCACTTCTTGGAGTTGGGAGCAAGGACAATGACCAAATTCTGGAGTACCATCCCCTATCTAATTAGCATGGCACTGGATAGGATCAGCTTCTTTGTGTGGGATAGAGCCAACTGGACAATGAGGGGATGAATGGAAGGAGAGAACCCCTGACATCTTGCCCACAATTACAGAGAAACAAGTTTCTGCAACAGGGATTTGAGAGTTGGCAGTCAGTCACTTCCAGGAAGATACCAGACTCCTTGATTGTAATTTGAAGAAGAGAAAGTTTCCTCACCCCCAGGAGAGCTTTCATTGTGCTTAGCTAAGAGTGAGGGGCAGGAAGTTACTTGTGTCTTAAATGACATAAATTTTTTACTGTTTTTTTTACCAAGATTTGATACTTTCTTAACTAAATGTGTCATCACTTGCTATATTATCTACAGCAATTTAAAAAAATTTAAATAGTTGTAGGATCTTCAAGTCATGTTCATAAATAAGTTTTTTTTTTTTTTTTGCTTTTTGGGTCAGACCCGACGATGCACAGGGGTCACTCCTGGTTCTGCACTCAGAAATTACCCCTGGCGGTGCTCAGGTGACCATATGGGATGCTCGGCTGGGAATCGAACCCGGGTCGGCCGTGTGCAAGGCAAACGCCATACCCGCTGTGCTATCACTCCAGCTCCAAATAAGTATTTTTTTAAAGAGCAAGTTAAAGTGTTCTTTGTAGTGCTATTCCAGAAGTCATCTTTCTTTAGTTATTTATTTATTTTTTGGTTTTTAGGCCACACCTGGCAACACTCAGGGGACCATATGAGATGCCAGGGATTAGACCTGGGTTGGCCATGAGCAAGGAAAAAGTCTTACCTGCTATATTGTTCCACTCCGGTTCCATCTTTGGTTATCTTTAGATGAAACTTAGCTGATTGAAATAAAGCAAACATATAGGTTTAAATACAAAGAATCAGAACAAACCCTATGCTTGACTAACTATGTGATTAGTGGTAATTATTATTTGAACGTAGATTATTTGTAGTTCATTAACTGCAAACTTGCTTTATTTGGACTGTAATTCATTAGCCAGAAAAAAATTTGACTAATGAGATCCTAATGTAGTGTGACTTTTTAAAGAAATTCAAGATTTGGATTCAAATTATAAGGGGAGTATCAAATAATTACTTTAGAGACTTGAGAATTTGGTGATTATAAGTGTTTTCTATGATGCAATTACTTTAGTTTCCTAAATGTCAGTATACATATCTCCCAGAATTTAGATAAGTTTAATATGTCTGCTTTGCATCATTTCTCATGTTTGAGTAGTTCCACAATTATTTAAGCATACATCTAAGTGGTAGAACGCATGGCCCACATGTGTGAAGTCCTCTGTGCTAGTGTCTGGTACCCCACCCCTCAAAATTTCTTTTTTCATAGACTACATAGTTTCTGATTTAATTAAGAAATGGTATAAAGAGTATTCACTGTCTATAACTATTCACTGCCTATCACTGTTCTAGAAAATAGAGATAATTCAACAAATGTAGTACAAGCTACCTCCAAGAAGCATAGAGCAGAAAATATATTTTCTAATTACATAAAAATTGACTTCTGACTCAAGACCACACAACCCAGTGACAGACAATGATTAGTAAGAAGGGAATTCAAAGGAGGTCAAGCCCTCTTAGGTTGAAATCATGTTTTAAACAGTGACTTAATACAATAGCAGTATTTTTTCTTTCTTTTTATTTCTCTTTCATAAATTTTCCATTTGGGCAGGGCTCAGTACAGACAGTTTTGTCTCTGCTGCAGTCTGTGTTTTATTGTACTTCCAATAGCTGTGTATTTTAATAACTTCCCTGGAATTGCTGAGGAGTTTCTTGAGCTATCCCAAGGACTTGGTTTGTTTAAATGTGCCTTTTTCCAACCTGGAAAAGTCCAAACTTTTGTATCAGTACTTTTAAGAAAAGAAAAACACCTTACTTGTATTTCCTTCAAGACAAGTACTTTCTGGAGAAAGAGAAGGCTGCATACTTTCAGCCTCAAGAAAATGAAAATAACAGAGGGGGTAGATGAAAGAGGAAAGGGTAGCTGAGTGGAAACTTGCATTGAAATTACAATTTTTTCTCTAAATATATGTGTGACTTTATTCATTATCACTGTTAGGTAATCACAGCTACTTGAATGGGCAGAGCTGATCATATATCTACTTGTGGCTCTAAAGATTTATTGCTGTTAGTTGGTCCCGATGCTAAGAGAGAAGGTAAGAGATGCTAAAGAGGCAAACCAGGAAAGCCCCAAATGAGAACCACCATTCTGAAATTAACTATTCTTACTGAGAGTTTCTGTTAAAATATCTTGGGAATCCCTAGTCATCAGTGGGAACCCAACTTCAGTTCCTGATAGTTAACATTCATTGTTAGGAGTATATTTAGCACGTACTTTAAAGAAAAGGAGTGAATCTTTACTTCTATTATAGTTAGCAATGTTAACAGATATCTGCTGTGAACTGCTAAGAAAAAACTCTTTAGGAAGTTGACATTAGACTTTTTAAAAATATGGAGCATTCTAAGGACAAGCTGAGGAACAGTCTTTGTGACAGGTCTCATGGAAGCTACAGTAACGCTGCATGTGGATTTATTATAGCCCTTCTTATTAATTTATTTGCTTTTTAGTGTTTTGTTGTGGTTGTTGCTGTTGTTGGGCTACACCTGGCAATGATCAAGGCTTATACCTGGCGGTGCTCAGGGGACTATATGAGATGCAGGGGAATGAACCTGGGTTAGCCACATACAAGGCAAGCACCCTAACTTCTGTATTGTCTCTCTGGCCCAATATTAGTGTCCTATTACAGTAAAAATCAGATAAAATGACAGAAAAGCAAAGTAGAGATAAGTATTATTGAAACATTTAGAGACAACTGCAAGAAAGTTGAAAATTACTAGACTTAACACTGATGGGAAAAATCGATTGCCATTTAATAGACTTCAAGCACGTTGACACCATAATGAAGAAAAGCAGTCTTGGCATCTATTTGAGCTGGGTTTGTATCCATGTCCTAGTATTTACACAACTGCACCTATTGGTGTGTTTTTGTTTGTTTCTTTTCACCAACATTTACAAATAAATCAAATTTGTGTTCCATGAAGATGGCTAAATTATATATACATATATATTAGCACTGAGTAGATTATAGATACTAAAAATGCCAATAGTGTTCATTCTTAACTGGATTTTATCTGAGATGAATTTTCAAAGCCATGAAACTGAGACATCCAACTAATTACTGGATGCTTAAATTGTTTCCTGCTTTTTATACTCATACGGGTATGAGGATTCAGTCTGGGAAAATTGTTGAGGTACTAGAAGTAGGCCCTGTGCTAAAAGAATATACAGCCTGAAATGTGATTGTTCCTAGAAATTGAATGGCCAGAATGTCCTGTTGATGTATTTCTGAGGATAGCTTCAGACACATTATCATTAAACTGCTGAAAAGTATTGTAGTCACAAAGAATTTTGCTTCTGGAAAAGATTTTCAGCCTAAGTGCCCTTCACCTCATGTATAAAAGATGCAAGCCAAATTTCTTTAAAAAAAAAACCCATTGCTTGATTAATTTCCCCTTGCCCCAGCTATACAGGCAATAGCTAGATAATTTGGATCTCACTTTGCAATTCAAAATCTGAGTCTTCCAAAGATGATGCTTGATTTGATGTTCCAGGTGGTTGAGAATAAATGGACATTAAGTGATTGCTTGTGGCTTGCAAAGGTCATGATCTACTTCCTTCAGCAGGCTAGAAAATATCAATTTGCACCTGAACTTTAAGCCTCATAATTTTCTGATTATAGATACAAATCATGCGAGAGTAGCAAGTAGTTCATTGTCATGCAGATCCAATACTCAATTAAGGAATGACTGATAGGCACTTCTGTGAGTGGCATTTCAGAAGTGCATCTATTTCATTCCTTCTTAGCCTTTCTCACTAAACTCCAACATCAGGGAAATTTGAACAATTTGGTAGGTAAAGAGGAAGGCAATTTCTCATTTGCACACTTTGAGTCCTCAAAATTTTTCATTCTTTCACAACTCACATTTTGTACAAAATCCATTTGCAAAACTAATAATCACAGTTCAAAAAAGTGCTGCAAGAACTATGGACAAGAATATTTGACAAATTATATAATAAAATAGATAAAGTTCACAGAATTACTGCTATTTTGGTATAGCATCAAATCTTTAGTATGGAGTATTTTGAATAGCATAATATTTACATGTATTTTATACAGATATACAATGTTTTTTCACATATACTGCATATTTTTGCTTATGAAATTTTTTTAAGTTATAAAGTTAATTCTTATCCCCTAAGGATGCCTTTTAAATGGTTCAGCAGTATAATTGCTAATAAGGACCATTTTTCAAAAAATGTCTCACTTTAGCTGGATATAAAGACAACAACGTTCATATACACATATAGATAAAATGATTACATAGTAGAATTTCTATTCTAGAGAAAATAATTTGAAGGAATGATAAATTGAGGTGATTGACTATAGACACAACAGTCAAGGAAAGACCCTCTAGGATTTAAATTAGTGACAATTAGACTTAGATCTGAATAATGAGCATCCAGACTTTGGAAGAATGGGAGTAAAAAAGCAAGGAGAGAATCCAATCAAATGGAAAGAAAGAGCTTGGAATGTTATAGAAACTTACCATAATATCACTGGAGAAGTAAGAGCAATGAGGAAGATTCCGTTTTCTAATTTTTCCCTATTTAATATGTGAGTCTCAGAGATCATCATTAATGCATTACGAGACAATAAATGGCAAAGCTGTATAGGGAATAGTGTTCTTAAATTTTTAAGTTCTTAGCAGGACATTTGGGGGAAAGTTGGGTAAAATATGCAGAACTTAATGTGCCTGACCCAAAAAAAGTTGTAGTAACATACAACATGTGAGTTTGTGCTTTCTTAATCTTAATCATTTGTCCATGTAAAAATTGATTGTTTCCAGTCTAGTATAGTAAAAATGTTAGGAAACCCAAAAGTTAGTATGTTTAAAAATTTTAAAATCACAACAAAGAAAGGTAAACATAGAAATAAAATTATATTAATACTGGACCAACTTCCTCAACTAAGTTGCATGCTGGAAGCTGGTGGAAATCTTTAGTTACTAAATTTATCATTACATTCATAGAAAACAAGAAAATCGACAACTCTAGCAGTCCTTATTTCTTTATTCCTTGGTATTTTGTCGAAAGTAAAATTATTCTGATTCTAAGATGTGGAAGATGCTCTTGGCATTGAATATTGCAGAAAGGAACACCATTATTGAAAAAGAGAGTGATATCCTCTGATAGCATCACAATTAATTAGAATCTCACCTGTGCCAAGTGGCATTGAGTGCTATCACTCATTAACTCACTAACATTTGAGAGCTAAAGCATCACTTGTAATAATAAGTGTCATGTTATTAGAAAACTGAACCTATCCAACTACTAATTCAGGGCATAGTGTACAACTGGAAGTCTGTCTGAGGAATTTTAAAGAGACTCTTTAAGAAGGAAAATTTGTTTGAAAATCAGTCCCAGGATTTTCAAATTGATTTGGAAATTCAAATTGCAGAGATGGTCTAATATGCAGCTCTCTCCACAAATTTCATATACCATAATCAGGGTCTCAGTAGGGAAGTAATAGAATCTTAGTACATAGATAGGGGGTATCTTGACTAAGAATTTGAAAAATAAAATTCAGAATTCTTTGAACTCTATGGGTCTTCATAAGTGGCCCATCAATGTTTGCCTACTATTTTTTACAAAGAAAACAAGTCTTCCTTTGCAGAAGATGCCTTGCAAAGAGTGTAACATTCCATCCGACATATTAGTCCCTGCTTTACACATGACATCTAGCTAAATGACCAGAAACAACTCCCCAAATTGCCAATTGGTAAAATACTATTGTGGGGATTAAAATAATTTATTTTTTATATGCTGCTGTATCTTTAAAATTGAATAACACAAAATTATCATCTTATATTTATGTGGGTTACAAGTCTAGCAGAGTCTCACTGAGCTAAAAAGTCAAGTAAAGGGTAGACTATTTTTTCCCATTTCCTCTAGCTTTTTCCTTGGCTAATGGCCCCTTCTTTTATTATCAAAGTCATCACTGGCAGTTTGATCTATTTTCACATCAGTTTATCTTCTTTTGTACCTTTCGCCACCACCTATAAAGGACCTTACTATTATATCGGTATATCCAGATAATCCAGGATACTTTCGCTTCACTGATCTACACTGATATCTGATCTACCTTTAATTCCATCTGCAATCTTCATTTCCCTTGCTGTATACTTTGGTGAATTTTACAGTTTTCAGGGGTTAGCATATAGATTTGGGGGAGATCTTTAGTTTGCCTAAGTTATGCTCAAGTTTTGGCAGGTAGTAAATGCTTACTAAATGCTTACTAAATTTTTAACCATTATTTTCTGCTCTGTCCTTGGACTTCTGTTGGCATATAGATATAATCACAACCAGGTGAACCACTAGCATCTCAAACCTAAAGCTCTTTCTTCACTGTACCACTGTCATCCCATTGTTCATCGATTTGCTTGAGTGGGCACCCGTAACATCTCCATCCGTCCCTGTCACGTGCTAGTGTAGCCCAATGGTGCATTGAGGGCTTTCAGGATCAGGGGAATCAGGACCATCATTGTTCGGTTTTTGGCATATCGAGTACATCACGAATAGCTTGCCAGGCTCTGCTGTGCGCGCAGGATACTCTCAGTTGCTTCCCGGGCTCTCCGAGGCAGACAGAAGCTTTTGGGGCTGCCACTAACTGCCTTTACAGGTGTTACCAGTCTACCGAATGAATGTAAGTGTTTGGTCGACTGGCATGTTGTAACAATCTGCACACTGACAAACACACACCTGCCTGCCTCTCTGGGCAGCACCTGGGATATCTGCTGCCTCAGGTAGAACTCCTGAGGTTGATGGAGTGTGCCTGAGGTTGTTGAGCAGCTGGCAGAGCAGTACCCTTTCACGGAGGGTCTGTGCCAGGTTGAACACTTGTGCCAAATCTGGGTCACCCAGTAGTTGTCTGACAGCACCCCACAGTGGATGAACCACTGCGCGCACTACCGCCAAGGCTCTATGCCCGATGATGGCTCTGCAACTCGGCCCGGCTAGGGCAGGGAGCAACTCTGTGGCTGCTGCCATGGTTTCTCCATGCCCCACTGATGCCATTCTTTCCAAATCTTGCAAAACAGCCCGTGATATCCATCAGGCATCCTGCGTAGAGTTACAACAGGGATCACGTATAGAGTTCCATGCCTGGCGTGCTGAGCCGCAAGTTGTCTAAGGCGAGATGGTGAGCCAGGTTTGGGAGAGCACAAGGGGTTCGGGCAGTGTCAGTGCCATCTTGCCTCCAATTAAATATGGTGTGGTATTTATGGAAAATGAGTAGGCAGTGTCTTATGATGTGTTCAAGAATATGTTCACTCATGCATAAGGCTTGGCCTGAGTGTGTGGAAAGCTGCCTGGAGCGTGGTGGTGGTTGGGTTGTGGAGGTCGGCTGTTGGGGCTGGGTCCCTTGGGGCAGATAGGGCTCTCACCATCCCTGCTTTGGGGTGCCCCAAGTCAAAACAACCTGGTGTGGAGTCTGGTGGCATGGTATGGGGACCTCATTTCATGCTCCCTTTCAGGAGAAGCAGCCATGAGTTCTGGACGGTGGCTGATGAGGAGATTATCTGGCGCCAGCAGGAGGTGGTTTGTCAAAACTCTTTCTTACCCAAAGTAATATTTCCCTATTCTGCTTTCTTACTACCATTCCCCAGCTCTTTACCAGATTCCATACTATCACTTTTTGCCTGTTTCAAATCTAAAACCAAAACCACCTGGCTCCTGCTGCATCAACCTCTGCCACTCCCATCTCCACATTTGCTTCGTCCTAGGATCATTCACTGCAGCTCAAAGGGCTACATATCCCTTTTTCTCATGGCCAACCTTACTCTTGACCTCTTATCAGCCTGAGGATGTCATAATCCTCTCTTCTTTTGTCTCTACATTTTGCTCTTATCTCCTCCTCCCTTTTTGGGTTACTATCTGTAATCTCTGTCAAAACAGGATTCTCTGTGCATTTTTTCCTGCTTATGTTACCTCACTAATCCCTTCTTTATTCTCTTCCAAATGTCCTCTCCTTTCACCTTCTATCTACTCTGTGGGGTATCACAGGGAGTCCTCTTTGCATTGTCACCCTTTCTCCATCTGCTGTTTGGTACTGACTTTATTCATCCTTCCCAAACCTGGCAACTTCAGGAAACCTTTCATTAATCTCCTCTTAGTACCTTTCCTTCCAATTTTCAAAGCACTCGAATATCAGCATCTTATATAATTTTAACATATATAAATTTTAATTTTGTCTTTACTATGATACTCTGGGTTCCACATATATGAATATAAATTCTAGTTAACTTTCTCTAGTGCTAATGACAGAGGGTGGCACACAATTAACTTCATATGTTTGGTGAGCTGTTGAATATGTAACTGAAAAGTAATGGTGCATTTTAAATTTCTGTATTTAATCTTCCTTGGCCAATAGACCTACCTTCTGTTGAAATGTTACATATGTGCTATCATATGGAAACGCCTCTACAAAGTAACTTATTTTCAAACAGATGTTAGTCATGTCATTTAACTTTGCATATATAAGAAAAAAATTAAGGAAGTTTTTACTGTTTTACATTAGTCTAGCTATTAACAATATTATGTAAAGTAACATTTCAAATACTGGTTACCATTTTAACAAAACGAAAATTCTTCCATTGCTAACACATTTTGCAATTCTATGTAAATGTCATGTTCTTGTAGTGTTCCTGTGGTTCTGAATGTCCATAATATAGACTTTTGTGATGGATGGCTTATCATGAGTTCTGCAAGTACAGAACTAAGGTCATATTTGCACAATACACACTGTAACCTTCACCCAGATAAGTTCAATGACAAAGAAATGTGATTTATTAAATTTTCTCCTTATTACCAGAAAATCAAAGGAGAGTAGACAGGACCCTCCTCTTAACCAAACAGTTATTAGTCAAGGTCTCCTGGGATGGTGAGTTTTAGTTGCAAGTAGCATACCTTTTAGTAATGGATAAAATGATGTATCTGCATGTTGAATATTTACATAATGATGTGCTGTGTTTAGTTTGGTGTGACCAATATTATACAAATGACAGAAGTAATGGCAACATACAAGCATGGAATTCTTGGGAGATTTTCAAATCTAAGATTATGAATTTTCTTAAAAATTGTTAGGAGAATTAATTTGTGTTTGAACTAATTTCTGGGTCATGTTTTTCTCTATCAAGCTACATCTCCCACAGTACTACATGACATTAGAAAAAAGTAAACATATATTTGAGTCACTCATAGAATAGACCAAATATTTTTACTTAGCATCACAGAATGGTAATTGTTCCAGTTTTCTTTGTCAGTACAGAAGGCATCCAATAGACAATGAAATAAATCCAGGTCATAGTATGTCCCCAGTGCTAGCATACAAAGATAAATCTGACTCATTCTTCCCTGAAGGAGTTGAGTTTGCCAGAAAAACCAGAGATACTAACAGAAGGGGATAATAAATGTGATGTAAGTGGAGTACTATGGATAAGATAGATGCTTAGGTAAAATCAGAAAAGAATTCTCCAAGAAGGTGTCAGTCTTCAAGACCCAGCATGCAAGAGAATTCTAGGAAGCATCTGCAAAGTTTCAGAGACTGGAAACACTGAGTATATTCATGGAGCACAGTGTGGTTGGTTTGAATGAAGCATAAAGATTCCGAGGAAGCATGTAATAAATTAGTTCTGGCAAAAAAGATTGAGATTGGGTTGTGAAAGTTTCATAAATCATCCAAAGGAGTTCAGATTTCATTTTCCCTACCAAAAATTGAATTTGTAATGCTCCAATATGCCCATGGCACTGGGTTTTTGTGTTAGAAGGAAAGATGGTTCCATAGTCTGTTAATAGCAATTATACAAAAACACCTATTAAATTTTCAACTGAAGGGGCTGGAGTGATAGCACAGCAGGTAGGGTGTTTTGCCTTACACGTGGCCAAACCCGGTTCTATTCCCAGTATCCTATATGGTCCCTCGAGCACCACCAGGAGTAATTCCTGAGTGCATGAGCCAGGAGTAACCTCTGTGTAATGCTGGGTGTGACCCAAAAAGAAAAAAAGATTTCAGCTGAAGGTTGAAAGATAATTGACTTAAATAGATAGTATGGAGCTCAATTATAAAATGCATTGATGGTTTCAAAAAATATGTAGTATATCCGTCCTAGATAAAGTGAAATTGAACTGTATACCTAGATCCGATAGGTCAGCTTCTTAGTCAAATGAATTTTTTTTTTACCATCTGTTGTTCAGGAGAATAAGATTGACCTGTGCTAAAAATTATAACAAAAAATGGTTTAACATGTTATATATGTGCACTTCATTTGAAGAACTAGTTTGTCTTTATTTTGAAGATAATATGAGTGTGCAATTGTTTGTCCTGCCTTGTCTTAAACCAAATTTGTGGCTTACCTCCAAGAAAGGGTCTGGAGGGCATGCCTTCAAGGGTCCTAATTGAGCACAGGGTTTTGTCTGATTTCCTACATCTGTATTCCCTTTGCTACAATGCTCCATCTACATATTTGATCTAATGCAAGAATTTAAAATTCTCTCTGTTCCTTGGGCAGGGGAATGGTAGAAGGTGATATCTAGAGCTAATGAACACACATCATTTAGCACAAAGCCTGCCATAGAATACATACCAGATAGGATTTTATTTGTTGTGCTTTTTATCAACCTGGCCTACTTTGCTGCAGTGTCTCCCATGTTGACAGAAATGACATTTAAATTCTTTTGAACATACACTTAAAGGGACAAGAATGAGTCGAACATTTAAAAACTGCAAATCCCTGAACAGTTTATTATTCTGTGAAATAAGACTAGTTAATTCATCAAAGGGATGGTTAATGGAGTTTCTAATCTGATTAAGAAGCTATGGTGTCACTGTGGGCCTCAGAATCCTCTTCTATTAAACAAGAATGGTTTTACAGCCCAGCTTATGGAGCCATGAATTCTGGCTTTGTAGTTGTAAAGTGCCAATAAGTATACCTGATATAGAACAAATAGTTAATACTGTTGGTGTAAAGTATCTCTGTATGTGGGCACTCCCAGATTAAATAGTTCCTGATGAAATTGTCATGGAAGTGGGAAATTTGAATAAGACATTAAAGGATAGTAATAATTTCATTAGGCAGAGTGGATAATCTTTTGGCAATAGAAAAAAAAAAGACAGAAGTGGGTATTCCACTAGGAGATCTCAGGAGAACAGAGGACTCGTCAATGGATGGCAGGAAGGCAAAGGTACCTCTCTTTAGGTCTTTGTTGTATAGAAAGTAAGCACTAATGCTCTCCTGTCCAAGATATCCCGCCATTCCTGGAAAGAAAAGCCCAGTGCTATTCTGAGAGGCATTGAGCACTCTTCTGAATCCTTCATGGACCTCAGAGTCATTAGAAAAATTACCTCCAAGTGTGTTAATTATAGGGACCTGCCAAACCCTGCCCAGCCCCCTCTTCTCATCACTTCCTATATACAGACAAAATAAGATTCTATTTTGGGCAGTAGAGTGCTTAGAGAAAAAAGTAGAAAGAAAAATGTGAAATGAGAAGGTGGCAGCAGAATTCCCATCTGTGCAGACACTGAAAGGCCTTTATTACAGAATGAGAGAGAGAAACTGGGTGGTTCCTACAGTGATGGCTGGACCCACTCCAGTGTGCAGGCTGGAGAAGGCAACAGCTAAAATGACGGCAGTGATTTCAGACAGGGGTTCCTAGCCTATTTCCCCACATTTTCTTGTTTGATTAAAGAGAAGAAAGTTTATTCCTAAAATGTTTCTTAATCTGGTATTCCTAGGCCCCTTTGGAGGAGTGAAAACTATCAGATCAAAGATGTTTGGATAATTATGCACAACCTTGTCACTGTCACTGTCATCCCGTTGCTCATCGATTTGCTTGAGCGGGCACCAGTAACGTCTCCATCATGAGAATTGTTGAATACGCCATATTGAATACACCATGGGTATCTTGCCAGGCTCTGCTGTGCATGTGAGATATTCTCAGTTGCTTGCTGGGCTCTCCAATAGGGGTGCAGGAATAGAACCCGGGTCGGCTGCGTGCAAGGCAAACGCCCTACCGCTGTGCTATCGCTCCAGCCCATGCACAATCTTGTACTAACAAATTTTTTTTAAAAAAGCAATTTTAAAGGACAGCAGTGAGATATGAGTCAGTAGAGGAAGTGTTGCTTATTGTGTGCAGGTCAATGAACAAATGTGCATCAGTTCACAGACCCCTTAATGGCATAAGGATGGAGATATCAAGGAAAAAGCAGAATTCCAATTTTTCACTCTTTGTTTAGTCTATACCCCAGCTCACTGCAAAATGACTTGAGCTTGCCAAAATTCAAGTTGAGAAGTCAAAATGATCCAAGTAACAACCCGGCTGGCATCATTGCACATCACATTTGTTCCCCCTTCCTTTAAAATTTCCAAGGAACACTGTTCTGGGTGGGAAAAGAACATCAATCAAGTTGACAATTCACGTGCATAAAACCTACACTGACCATTTCTATCACTGTTCTAAATGCCACAGAGAAACATCTTTTACAAAGGTAACTTTACTAAATTAAAATTTTTGTTAGAGTAGAAAACACAGATATGTGAATAAATTATAAATAGTGGATCAATTTTCCCACTAATAATGTATCCATATATTAGGCCCTTTATCAAAACATGGAATGTTATCAGGCTTCTGGATGATGCCTGTACTTTTGAGACTACTCTCATGATACCTAATACCCTGGCTGACTTTTGCTTCGGGGATTATATAAATCATTTATCTTTTGAATTTAGCTTCTTTCACTCCATATATGAGTTGTAAGATTTGTTCACAACATTTATTCAATTCTTGTAAAACGTCGTGATTTACTACTCACATTATGCATAATGCCATTTGGGCTATATCCAGTTTGGGACTAATCCAAATAATACTGCTCTGAACATTCCTATTCATGTCTTGCATATGTAGGGATTAAACTAGGAGTAGAACTGTTTCGTACATGTTTGAGAGCATTCAAAAGAAACTGTGAGTGGGTAGGGCATTTGCCTTGCACACAGTTAACTCAGGTTTTATCCTCGGCTCCCCAGCATCCCATATGGTCCCTTTGAGCACCGCCAGGAGTATTTCCTGAGTGCAAAGCCAGGAGTAAACCCTGAGCATTGCTGGGTGTGACCCAAAAGCCAAAAAAAAAAAAAAAAGGAGCTGTGAAGTTAGATAAGACACTAGAATAAAATGACAGTAAAACCCAGTCCTTGCTTCCAAGAATCTCACAATCCACTGAAGAATAGTGGAATGGGCTGGGAGATTCCCTTTAGGCATTTTTGAAGGTCATTTTTGAAGGTCATTTGGATTAGATACAGGTGTTGGTCAGGAAAGGTGATATGAAGAAGATGGAGTCAGGAGAAACTTTCAAGTGCAGGTGAATCTCAAATTGCATTTTTGAAAGATGAAGAGGCATTGCTGGGGTTAAGACTGGAGAAGACAGAGGAAGAAACCAGTGGAAAAACAGAAATAAGTGAAGAAACGGGCCATGTGCAGAGACTATGTGTCTGAGAATAGAGAATCATGGAGAATGGGAAATGTGTAGTGAAGGGGAGTGCTGAGTTGGACACGCACCACACTCTGGGGGACTTTGCCATTTTAGGGATAACTGCATTATCCTGAAGGTACTGAGAAGTCTCAGAAGAGTCTATGGCCATAGCTGACAAGGTCATTCAGGTGACAATGTGGACAGAGAAGTGTCCATAAACTAAAAAGTGACCAGAGAAGCTTGTTTCACTTGGAAAGAGAAAAGGAAATGTGGGATCTTAGGAGAGTCTTTGAAGAAAGTCTGACTTTGACCTAGTATCCAGGCCGAGAATCTGGACAGCCTCTCAGAGAGCACAGAGTGTTTGCATGGGGATGGGGCAGGAGGTGTGCTTAAGGTGATGCCAAGTTTCCATGTGCAAAACCCACACAGTAATCCATGCAGAAAGCTTTTGGGGCCAGCAGGCCACCTGCTGACACCCAGACTGGTGCAGGCAAGGAGCCCTCTGCTTGAAAAACGGAAAGGGGAAGCATATGTGTGAGGAGCTGAGCCAAGAGCAAATGAATGACAACGCCGTTCTGGTAGATGGGTGCCAAGATCTCATTGCAGTCCTTTCCCTCTGGAGACAGAGATGGAGGGATGCAGGTTGAAGATGAGCAAGTTCGTATTCTGCCTAGCTACCTACTAGATTCTGAGAATGCTGGAAAAGATCCAATCCTCTTTCTCTTTTCATTGATCAAAATTATTAACTCAACATGTTATGTAAACTTTACCAAATGCAGTGGTTGAATTAGTCCTTATATCAAGACTCAGAATGAGTGATTAATATAGCAAAGAGGTATGATACAAAGTATGATAGAAAAATAATAATTACTTAATTGAACTTCCTTTTTTACCCTTTCTTCCTTCCTTTTTAAAGGAAGGAATGTAGACATCTCTCTATTCCAACCATAGGAATTTTACTGCTCAAAAATTTTATAACATACTTTTGGTCTAAAAATTAAAATTTCACTGTAAATTTTATGAGATACCACAAAAATGAATCAAGAAACTGCAAGTCCATACTATGCTAAGATAATTATAATCAATTCTTTTCTGGGGGGAGTGGAGAAGGTTTGGGGCCATACCAAGCTATGCTCAGGGGTTCCTATTGGCAGTGCTCAGGTGACTATATGAGATACTGGGGGTAGAACCCAGGTCGGCTGCATGCAAGGTAAGTGCCCTACTCATGATAAGTTCTTAGCTCATCTTTCCTGATATTTTGTGTTCTTTAACAAATCAGTCTTATGTTACAGCCTTTATCTCTCAACAGTATTCTATTGTTTTGTATATTGTATAAAAATAAAAAGAAAGGGCGCGGGCGAGGGAAGGGACGCCTCACTGCACCGAGCCAGGCACAGGGCCTAGGGCAGCAGCCGTCTCTCCCGCCACCCGAGTTCAGTAGCCTCCAGCCGTTTCCCCCACCCCAGGGAGGTTGATGGCAAAGATGTGGCAGGCGAAGGAAGGAACGGAGCCATGATGGTTGGTCTCAATTGCAGTTTATTCCAATCTTCTCTCTATACACTCTCCCCGACCTATACACTTTTTTCCCCACCTTCTCTCTGAACCCCTTTTATTGATCATGGCCCTTCCAAAGGGCGCAATACATTGATGTCACCAAAGGCACCAAAAGATCTTATAGGAAGAACGTTGAGGCAACATAATTCTCTTGTATCTGCAGGCCGTTAATCTAGGCCCCGGGAAAGAAGATACAAAACCAAAACCTAAGCCTTCTTTGGGCTGAAAGCACTCGGATTTACATCCCAAAGACAAGGCTGGGCTGCAGCCTGGAATCTACAATGTCAAATCAAGCCTGGCTAGCACCTTAGATCTGCGGTTCAAAGACCAGCTAGGTTTCTGTGACAAAAGATTTCTGTGACAAAACTCCAGAAGGCAGCTGGAAAAGGGGAAATATTCCAACAGTATATAGCACCAGATTTTAGCTAAATCATTCACATTTTTTGATAGTTAAGTTCCCCAAATTTCATAGTATAAATAATACCAATCTCTGTATTATAGTAATTAAGTCCGAGAAGATTTAAGTTGGAAAATGAATCATTTCCCTTCCTGGAACAGCATGTAGCCAAAGTTAGTTCACAGTCTCCATACATGGGTGCAAGCACTTGCTGGAACCTGCGCGACATTTTATCACTTCATTCTCATCAGTGGAAAACTTATTATCAAATATTTCCTTGTTAATAGAGCTGTATTCTTGGGGGATAAATTCCAACAAAAATAGTGAGTCTGTTTTGAAACTCTAACAACAATAGTGAGTTGTGTGTTGAAATCTCGAATGTAATCAAGGTAAAGAGAAAAAGAAGTGAAATTATCACTCACGCATGGGGGGGGGTTGGGGGGTGAGGGGTGGGATGTATACTGTTTTTTTTGTTTTTGCTTTTGTTTCTGTTTTGTTTTTGTTTTTATTGGTGGTGGAATAGGGGCACTGGTGAAGGGATGGGTGTTTGATCATTGTGTAACTGAGATATAAGCCTGAGAACTTTGTAACTTTCCACTTGGTGATTCAATAAAATAAATTAAAAAAAATTAAAGTAAAAAAAACAAATAATGCCAACCTTTTTCAGTTCATGTTCTTTACATGAAATTACTGAGAGTAAAATCTATAGATTTTTTAAGTGTTGGTTACATGTAAAATGTTTCTTTCTAGAAAGTATGTACCAACTTATACTATCACAGCAGTTGTGAACCCTTTACCTCACAATTTCAACACAGTATTATCAACTTTTATTTTAAAAGCCTTTTATTGTGCTGGTGAGATAGTACAGGAAGTAAGAACACTGAATCTGGATTGCCTTGCAAGCTGCCAATCCAGAGTCAAAGACCCCTGAGAGCACCTGAGTGTCACCCCTAAAGAGCTACTTGTTAGTCTAATACTGAAATGGTGCCATATTGTTTACTCTATTATTAGTAAGATTTAATATTTATGTCTATCATGTTTATTATATTCTGAGCTGTATTTCTAAAAGATAATTTTTATATATCACAGCACAGTCATAGAGATATTCCATAATTTATCTAGGTATTTTCTTTTGAAAAAGGAAAAGTAGCATTTACCTGTGAGGAGTGTAAGTCAAAAAAGCAAATATGTTTCTGCAAAGGTCAGGAATAAGGGTGCCAAGATATTACCGTCCTGAATCTCCTTTGGATGCAGCTTTACAGCTTTACACCTACATGTGGTGCTAGAATAAATTTCTTGTGTATGAAGATTTACCTGTTAAACGTAGTTAAGATGAGTTCCCAGATCTGGTGCTACAGAAGTGTGACTAGCGTAGAATCAGTTTTATAGCACTAAAAATGACCTGAGCACTAAATGATCTGAGAACACATATCCATAGCAGCAAAGCAGATTCTATTTCTGATACTGGTGAGTAAAAATATCTTTTTTGTATTAGATACAAAATATCAAGTAATGACTAAAATGTCAAATGCTCCATAGGTTTGGGTCATTCCTAGGTCTCATCAAATATAAGCATAAAATTCTGGTGATATATGGATGGACCTGTCCTTTGATTCTAATCATGCATTTTTTAGAAGATAAAAATGAAAACAACGTTGCAAGATCAGAAATGCTTTCTTTAATTTGTAACCCTGTCCCAATGAAATCATTTTCTGGTACCATTTAGCATGAAGATTAATGGGGTGGGGGTGGGGAGATTAATAGGGTGGGGGGATTTTAGGGGCTAGAAAGATAGTACAGCAAGTAGGGCATTAGCTTTGCACACAGCCAACCTAGGTTCAATCTCCTGCATCTCATATGGTCCCCCAGCCCATAATTCCTGAATGTAGAACCAAGAGTAACTCCTGAGCACTGCTAAATGTGCCCCAGAAACAAAAATCAAAACAAAAAATTTTAGAAGTTACCATTAATTATGGATCTGACCTCTCCATTTTTTAGGAGTAATAGTGGGGTAAGTTTGTTAACACACAATTGAAATAAGTGTATGAACCTAGGGACAAATATGTGTGTCTATTGGTGCTTAAGAAATAAAAAGTATTTTAAACATACTAGAAAACCTGAGAAGGTTGATTTTTCTAAAAAATTGTTTATTAAGAAGCCATGATTTACAAAGTTACTGATAGTTGTGTTTTAGGTATACAAAAATTCAACACTAATCCCTCCATCAGTGTCGACTTCCCTCCACTAGTGTTTCCAGACTCCCTCCCCATCCCAACCCCCACCTGTCGACTTAATAGACACATTACAAAGTTTCAGCAGTTGCCCCTTAGGTCTCATGTTTTCAGTTCTGTTGAATCTGTGTTTTGGATATATGGCTGTACCCTTCACTCATATCACTGGCATAACTGAAGCCCTGATGCCTATTAGCCCATTACTTCTTATACACCTCTTCCCTCCTTGATTTCTTTCCTTAAGAGTTTTTTTTTTAATCCTAAACATGATGCAAAGTGCCTGATGTACGAATACAGGATTGTGCTTTAAATGAGCTTCTCAGATGATTTTGATGATCAGAGATTTGTCTTCTGTTCTATTATCTTTACTGTAACATTCTTCATAGGAATTTGGCAGAGATTTATATATTGCATGCAGGGCTTTTTAAATTTGATCATTTGTGGCCCTTTTTTCCCCTTTATTTGCTTTGGAAAATTCAGTCTTTTCCACTGAAAATTGCCTTTTTCATTTTCTTCTTATAAAATTTCCTATATATCAAAACAGAAAGTTCTAGTTCTCCACATCTCCTAACCTCGCTTTCAGATTCATCTGTCTTTATCTGTAGTACTCTGGGTGACTTCTTCAAATATATTACCAATCCTCTCTTTGACCATGCAGACTGACCACTATGCTTAATTTCATTTAAAAGGTTTTTTTTTTTTACTGTTCCACTAGGTTGTTTTTCATACCTGACATTTTTATTTATCCTACTGTCTCCTTAATGATTATTAATATACTTAATGTATAGGGAGCTTTAGAATGTTAAATTATCTCAGGTGCTAGGTGTTATTCCTCTCACAGGTAGTTGCTAACTCTCCCCACACTGTGAACTACTTCTTTTTTGAATCGTATTTTCTAAATGGTGACCTAAGATTCAAACTATGATATATTTTCCCTTGGAATTCTATTATGCACTTTAAAATGTGGTAGTAGTCCTTCAGAAAAGTTTTGTGCTTGATTCTTTTGGGATCTCTAAAAATGTCACTGGCCTGAGTATTTATAGAGCTACATTAATATCTCCATTTGGGATTCTTACATTTTAAAAATAGCATAAAATTTTTATTCTAGACCTAGGCATGACATGGTTTTTCCCCCCAACTTATTATGAAGAGATTTTTTTCTACCTAGATAACTAATCAGTCAGAATTTTGCTAATTGCTTTTAAAATTAAGAGAAATTTATAGATACCTTATATAGTAAGAGTAGACTTATGTATGAAGTTCAGTTCTGAAACCTCACCTGTCATAGACTTTTATTTGAGATTTTTGTTTAGAACTTCAACCCATAGTGGTTAAGTTCAAAAGCTATTCTGACCATCTCTAATTTGACATTAGATCATCTACTGACCCCACTGCTTAGCAGAATCTTTATTTTGGCACACAGGAGTTCCCTCCCTTGGCTATGTGTTTAAAATAGCTTTGTTATATTTTATATAGCATTTCTATTTGTTCACACAGAATGATGTCACAATGTCAAAAACATGCTAACTAGAATTTGAAACCTATATTGGTCAGATTTGCAGACCATTAAATAATACAAGTGTCTAGACCCGTAAACTCTAGACTGAGAGCCCATATAAGGAGGCATAACTTTAAAACTTTTGCTTTAAAGGTTTTTTTTAATCAGTAAATATTTTACTTACATAACTATAGTTGGGGTCTCAGGGGCTAAAAAGTGTAAGAAGCTGTACTTAAACCGAGAATTCATGACCTTGGAGACTGAAACAGAATTTAAGTTATGACTGCATCAAATTTACTTCTCCCCCCATCTCCTTTATTCCATTTTCTTTCTTTATCAGGACTTATATATGCAGAACATGCACTCTAGCTCTGGGCTACATGTCCAGCCTCCCCTTTTTCTTTATGTGTAAATTATGCTGTCAATTAACCCTTCTAAGCCTTTTCCCCCTCATCAATAAAATAGAAATATTAGTACTGATCTTCCCTATATATTCATTGTTGCTCAAAAGTTTATTTAAATTCAAGCCGTTTCTCCATCTTTCATTCTTACATAAGCTGGAAAAGACGAAGTGTTCCTTCAAGGCAGGAGCCATATCTAATTCATACATTCCCTTGAAAACCAAGATTAAATGAATAGCAGATTGAGTAGTCTTGTTAATTTTCCCAGCTAGGTTCTCACCCTTTCATCCATGTACCAATACACTGAGAAAACCTCTGGTTTAAAAAAAAGGCCTAAATTTGAAAAGAAATGATGAATTCTGTGTCTTAAGAGGTTTGCAAGGACAGAATGAGCAGTGGACTTTCACTGCTTCCAGTTCTCATCTCCCCAGAGCACAAGTGGTTAAGCCATATATTGTTTTAGAGGTTCTGCTTGGATAAATGTTTAAGAGCCAATAAATCTGTCAGAGTAGATCTCAGGCTGAGCCAAGGTGAATAGCCGCAGAGTAATTCTCCCAGAGCCTCAGGGAACAGTGCAAGCTGAGAGGTCTCGGAATGTCTGCTAACCCCACACCGAGAAGCGATACTCCTTCGCAGGAATATAGGAAGGGTTTCCAAAATAGTGTTTGTCATAAGGTCAATTTCTTGTCAAACAGCTGATCATATTTTTAATTAGAGAAGTAAAACTAGAAGCACACAAAAGAGAAGTCTCTCAGTAATTAGGAGGCTCCATAAATTCCAGTTAAATTTCTGGAGCTGAGGAGAAAATACAGCAGGTTAGGTGATTGCCTTGGTTGTGGCTGACTCAAATTCATCACCATCGGGTTTAGCCTACCCTTACCTCCAAATTACTATTTGTTAGAAATAGTAGTTTTCTGATAATACTCAAAAACTTTACATATCCTTGGATTCAACTATTCTAGAAATTTATGACATAGCAAAAATCTCACAAAAGCAGGAGCCAGAGAGATAGTACAATGGGTAGGGTACTAGCCTTTTATGCAGCTAACCCAAGTTCAATCTCTGGTACCTCTGGGTATAGCCCCAAACCAAATAAATAAAGTGTCACAAAAGCATTTATATTGTCCTTGACAACTTAATATTGTTAAACTCATTTAAATAGTAAAGCCTGCAAGAGATTAAGATCTCAATATCTGGGAACTGAAAATTTAAGATAAACCATATAATGGAATACATTGTAGATACCCATATTATGCAGAACTCTATATTTCAAAAGTTACATTTTTAAAATTATGACATAAAGCTTAGCTGGACAAATAGCTTCCCATCTCTCTTAGTTTGCACATATATAAACTGAGAATACTTGAGTCATGACATCAAAATTAGGTAATATATAAAGCCTTTATAATAGTACCAGACTCAAAGTCAAACACAATTCTTAGCTATTATTAATAATAATTAAAAATAAGGTAATGATAACTGCTCATTTTGGGGGGATGTTGCACTTGTGGGACCTAAGGTGAAAGGAAACTTTTGATTGCTTTGTATAGCATTTCGATTGGTTACAATGAACATAATGCTTTTTAAAAAGAGTTTAATTACTCAAAACTATACTGGGTTAAAAGACAATTGCTTTGCAAAGTCTGCCATAGAACAAGAACTTGAAAACATTTATAATTCCCTTATGTTTAATCCATTATATTCATAATTCACTTAATCTAATCAGATTATCCATGCACTTAATTTAATGCATGTGAAACAAATTTTTATATGGATTTCTACAAAGAGTAATAGGAGAATATTGTCTGTATAAATGAGTTTGTAGTGTTTAGGGTTTTTCCTTCTCTACAAAAAGAAAGCTTTGTAGGTATCCAGGACATGTTTAAGATCAGACAGATTGTTAGTAATGTGAATGGATGAGAGACTTGGTCTCAAAAAGTCAACATCTTTTTACTAGAACTAATTACCATGAATACAACAGAGTAGTCTGGTTGTAAGGTAGGTTTTGTAGTTTATCACTGGAAAGAGAGTATCCAAAAATTAAGTTTTTAAAATTTCTAAGCAAAATTTATAATTTCTCCAGGATTAGGATGATCAATAGCTGACTGCTGATTCAATAGAACAAATAATTGGCTTCATAGCACCCTCAGGTAATGTAATAGCCTATGCACAGATATGAACTGATCAAACTGGTAGGATCAAGATACAACAAAAAATAATTACTATGGGATGTAGTTGGGGTCACTATAATAATGAGCAAATTTAAAACAATAGACTAAATAACTTGCTACCTCCTTGATCTCTGGCAGGTCATTTCTCTCTAATTTTCTTACCTGTAAAAGTGAGTAAATTAAACTAGAAATGGCATTTTAAAATGCCATTTATTGATCCATTCATTCAACATACAGGCTTCGAGTGCTTTCTTAGTGCCAGATATTGATGATATCATGTTAAATGAGGCCAATAAATTCACTTCCCTTAGAAAATTATATCCAGGAGGAAGGGGATACAAGACAACAAACAGCAAATCATTAAAAAATTAGTGATAATTGTTATCCATAGAATTAAAATAGCCAGTCGGGAGGAAAAATTACTGAGATACTCTAGGTGTCTAGAGACATTTTAGACAAAATGAAAGAAAGACAATAGTAAGGGCTACTTGAAAGATTCTCGAGAGGGAATGAGCTTGGAATTGTGAAGAACCAAATGAAGTATTAGTTGGAAAGTGCTAAAATATGTGTGGTTATGTGGTTATGTCAGTTTCTTTCGACCTTCTGGAAAGGAAGATAATAGAGGCATTTGGAAGCTTTTAAAAAAGTATCAGAGGGTATAGCATATACAGCACTTGCCATGTATGCCCCAGCCTGATCCCTAGCATCACATTTGATTCCCCCAAGCACTGCTAGGTGTGGCAAAAAATCAATCAAATAAACAGCAGCACAATCTTTTGCAGTTTAAACCAAGAATAATTGTATAATAAAAAATAATTGTCATCCAGCAAGAGACAAAATGCCGCCATTTTCCAAAATGGGAAGAGGTTTATAAGGAGCTGCTAGCTGTGTGCAGAAATCAAGGATACAACTAGATTTAGGAGTCCTACATTTTCAATCAAAAGCTATAGGAGCTTGGGGCTGGAGTGATAACACAGTGGGTAGGGCATTTGCCTTGCATGTGGCCAACCCGGGTTTGATTCCCAGCATCCCATGTGGTCCCCTGAGCACCGCCAGGAGTAATTCCTGAGTGAATGAGCCAGGAGTAACCCCTGTTCAACGCCGGATGTGACCCAAAAAGCAAAAGGGAAAAAAAAACGTATAGGAGCCATCTGTGTATATGTATAACTGTGGGCTGAATGGGATCGCCTAAAGAAAAAGATCAGGAATAGTGAATAGAAGATCTAAGTATTCTCACACCATTGATCAAATTGTTTTGTTTGGCAGGGGTGGGGTAGGGAGGTGGGGGTTGTCACAAGCACAGTGCTCAGGGGATCATATGTGGTGCTGTGAATCATACCCAAACAAGCCAGATACAAGACAAGCTCCCTACCTGAAAAACTATCTCTCTGGCCCAACACCAAGACCAAGTAAAAGAGATGGAACAAACTGAAGAGATTAGAAAGGAGTGGCTAATCTATTATCAATCTAGTACAGCTAGGAGGTCTAGTATGATAAGAACATAAAACAAAGAATTTGTTTACATGTAAGATCATGCTCAAGGGCCCAAACTATATCTACAAATGCCATATTAAGGGCTTGAGGAGATAATCTTCTCATGGCTACCCTCCAAGAACTCACAGCTGCTTCTCCAGGAAGAGGGCATAAATGAGGCTCCTATAACCATGCCACTGGACTCTGCACCAGGCTGTTTTCACTTGCGGTGCCCTGAGGGGGGCAGGTGAGAGCCCTCCCAGCACCCAAGGCACCCAGCAGCTGCCATGCTCCAGGTCATTTTCCACATGCTCCACTGCCCAACCACTGCCATGCTCCAGGCCATTTTCCACATGCTCGGGCCGAGCCTCACACATGAGTGAACATATTCCTGGACGCCTCTGGGAGAGCCCGGCAAGCTACCGACAGTATCCCGCCCACACGGCAGAGCCTGAAAAGCTCCCCATGGCATATTCAATATGTCAGAAACAGTAACAATAACAGGTCTCATTCCCCTGACCCTGAAAGAAGCCTCCAATCATTGGGAAAGACAAGTAAGGAGAGGCTGCTAAAATCTCAGGGCTGGAACTAATGGAGACATTACTGGCACCTGCTCGAGCAAATCGATGAACAACGAGATGACAGTGACACAGTGATTCTACTAACAGTCTCTGGAAGATGACCTCACAACACATTTGCTAAGAGGTACAGGGAGTTAAGTTGGAAGTCAATAGTTAGAACTTTATGATATAATTGTTCCAAAATGGAAAAAATTTTGAGCATTCTCATTAAAAAGAGGGAAAAACAAGTAACTGTAGCCAATTCACCCAAATCAAGGATATTGGTGTGCTTTAAGATCAATGTAATTATCAGGACAGAGTGGGTATGGCACTTGCCTTGCACACTGTCAATCTAGGTTCAATCCCTTGCACCCCATATGGTTCCCTAAGCCTTGCCAGGTGTGCCCTGCCCAAATATAATTATTTTAATGAATAGAATGGAGTTATATCTAATAATTATAGTGAAAAGGAAATAAGAATTATTTTTAGATTGGCACCAGTTCAGAAGTCCAGTTTTTTTTCAACAATTATTAGAGTTTTATAACTCAGTTGATTTTTTTGGTATGTGGCACAGTAACAATAATTCTGCTATTTGAAAGAAATACCTTCATTTAGGAAATATATTTGATTATAGAAAAAGGACTCTGAGGACACAGGTCAGCATCAATCATATAGTTCTACACTAAAATAAATAAAAACTGGGCTGGAGAGGCAGTAAATGGGCCAACGTGCATGACGCAAAATGTGTCACCAATACCACATGGTCCACCAAGCATAGCCATATGCACATCACTGGGGCTGCCTAGGTGTGGCATGCCCTCTCCCCAATAAAAGTAACAAAAAAGGATAACTTAGCAATGATGAAAGAATAGGAGAGAGAAGACGATACTGATTAATATAGTGGAAAGGTAAAATCCAAATTACTGAAAAAGAATTTGAGGACCTTACATAAGTCAACATTGAATTTTAAGTTGTTTGTGTTGTCATAAATTATCTCATCTCAAAACTTTATTTATTTTTTTATTTTGTGGATGTCACACCTGGCGATGCACAGGGGTTACTCCTGGCTCATGCACTCAGGAATTACCCCTGGCAGTGCTCAGGGGACCAGGTGGGATGCTAGGAATCAAACCCAGGTTGGCCGCATGCAAGGCAAATGCCCTACCTGCTGTGCTATCACTCCAGCCCCTCATCTCAAAAATTTAAATATTTACACAAAACAATAAACTTATCAGCCAGTTATTATAGAATACAGTATACAGTTAACCTGTAAATTCTCAGCACAAAGAACTTCCAAGCAGCATTTTTAAACTAACAGTGAAACTATGAAGAAAAAATCACAAATTATTTGACATATGAAGCAGGTCTCTACCACAGAAAATAGAGACATTGAAACATAATAAACTCAGATATCAAAAGTGAGATATCAAAACTCAGATATCAAAACAGATATCTCACTAAAAAAATCTTTACTGAAATTTAGTTAATGGCCTCAGAGAGCTGAAAGAAGTGATTTGTCCTTCAAACAAGGTCAGAATGCTACAAAGAAAAAGGAGTATGCTCAAATTAGGACAAGAAAGAATTCTAATAAAATCATACATATTTGTAAA
The DNA here is from genome assembly GCF_027595985.1 of Sorex araneus. Lineage (NCBI taxonomy): Eukaryota > Metazoa > Chordata > Mammalia > Eulipotyphla > Soricidae > Sorex > Sorex araneus. The sequence continues at coordinate 70,078,674 of NC_073302.1, read as the reverse complement.
TATAATAAATTAATAAATTACACAGATTTTATACCTACACATTATATGTAACATATTATAATATATTATTATATATTATTAATATATATCAGAGTTATATTTTATATCTACATATTATATATTAATCATATATAGTATTAGATAAAATATACACAAGAATTTTATAACTCAATTTATATATATATGTATATACACACACAAGATTTTAAATGCAAAGCTAAGCAAACCTCTGTTCTGATGTTTTTGAAAAAATGATTCAGAAATAGAACTAGGATAGCAATCCAGGAGGTCAAATATCCTACCAATAAGATCATAAAGGTAAATATTAAAAGAACATATTTTTTGACCCTTTAGTTCCTGAGAGTTCAGGCTGAAAGGTGCACTCAGCACATAAGTTAGGAAAATGCCACAGCACTAGGAAGACAGGAAAAACAAAGAAAGGGAAAACAAACCAAGTCACCCCTGAATGATGAAGAATGGCAGTATTTGTTGCACCCCATACTTGAAAACAGCATTTTCTAACATTTAAAGTCTAAAATGTATTTCTTTCCTTTGCACCTTTTTAAAGAATTTTACTGAAAGATGGGTCCATCTGAAGTAAACCAAGAGATTGTCACATGAGGAAGATAAATAAAAGTTGTTGGACAATTGTGAAGAGAAGTAATCTAGAAATAATCGAGAGGGTAGGAACATACAGGAAAAAGGGCAATTATAAAAATAATTCACTGAAGGGCTCATAGATTGTTCAAAACATTGTAGTTTTGATAAGGCCATACGACTTGAGTTTGGGAACATAGTTACAGGAGACAGACCGGATTAAAAACTTGGTTCTACCACTTAGGATCTTGGGTGAATCAGTTAGCTTCATGTTTCTTATTTATAAAATATGGATGGTATGTACCCACTTCATTGAGTTAGTGAAAAAATAAAATAGATTACTTAAGCATTAAAAAATTGGACCTTGACTATTCTGAGCCATCAGGAAGACCAGGAGATAACCTATTGAGAGAAAAATAATCTGCTCATTTTTAGAAGTTATATGTTTATCAATTGTAGGAAAAATAAGGCAATCTAATAGGTTTGTTGGATCAACTGTGAATGCTATCTTATCATTAGAATAATGCAAATATTGATAACTTTACAAATTGACATTTGTAAAGATAAAGAAAGGGGAAAGTCTGGAAGACAAAAATCTATCAATTGTCAACTGTATCTCACAGTGAATCAAAAAAAGGGAGAAAATAATAAAATAATGACTGTATCACTGTGTTACTGTCATCCCATTGCTCATCAATTTGCTCAAGTGGGTGCCAGTAATGTCTCCATTTGTCCCTGTTGAGTTCAGAGTCAGGAGAATGAGTCCCATTATTGTTACTCTTTTTGGCATATCGAATACTAAGCACTATAGCACTGTCGTCCCATTGTTCATCGATTTGCTTGAGTGGGCACCAGTAATGTCTCCATTGTGAGACTTGATACTATTTTTGGCATATTGAATATGCCACGTGTAGCTTGCCAGGCTCTGCTGTGTGGGCATGATACTCTTGGTAGCTTGCCAGGCTCTCCGAGAGGGATGGAGGAATCTAACCCAGGTCAGCTGTGTGCAAGGCAAATGCCCTACCCACTGTGCTATTGCTCCAATCCATGCTTACAATAATAACAATCATAAGTAGAAAAGTATTGAATTACCAATAAAATTAAAAATTGTGAAATATGCTTGCAAAGATATGCTGTACAACAATGAAAACTAATCAATATACTAGGTACATTGCCATGAATAAATCACAATGGTTGAGTCTCCCTCCCCACCACAAGCAGAACCCCGGCAGCTGAAAACCTTCAGAACCCAACCACTGCCATGCTCAAGGCCACTCTTCACATGCTTGGATGAGCCTCACACATGAAGGAACTGGCAGAAGAACCCAGGTATGCAGGACCCGGGGCTGAGATCTCCAAACCTGCTCGAATTGATGGCCCTCCTCCACCCAGATCCCCAGTTTTCCAGTAGCTTGGCAGTCACACCCACAAATTGCCCCTGGCACCATGTAATCCCATCAATGGCCAATATCCAGAGACTATAAAACAAAGCTCCCAGAAAGAGCAACACAGAATCTCCTATGGCAGAGCCTGGCAAGCTACCCATGGTGTATTCAATATGCCAAAAACAGTTGATAATGAAATAATAAAATTTAAAAAAATCTATCAATAGTCAATAGAGGTAACCTTCTATAAAAGTATTTCAAATCAATATTAAAATGAGCAGAGAGATAAGTTTGTTCATCCTGAAAGAACAGGACATGGTCAACTATGTCCATTTGGTTGTAATCTAGAAATTAGTGGACTGGTGCGAAGGGACACAGAAGGACCAGACACCATTGTTGTAATCCTAAGAGTTCAACTCCCAGGAGAGGCCTGACGTTGGGATTCACTGTCACTCTGCAGGGTTGGGTTGCTACAGCAGGGAGCAGCGCTGGGAAGGACACATTCCATTCCACACACTCTTCTCTGTCCTGGAAAGGGCCTCTTCATTTCTAGAAAGAGCCTTAGAGGGAAATTGAGTCCTAAAAGATGAAGATGGGCAAGAAATTTTTCTTTTTGATACCCTTCACCCAACTATAAATTAAGTTTGATTTGATACTACAATCACTCTTTATAAAAAAGTAAATTTGATATATTTTTTTGTTTTTTGAGTCCCAGTGGTACTCAGGGCTTACTCCTGCTGGCATTTTGTGGATTGAACCTGGGTTGGCAGCATGCAAGGGAAGCTCTCTACCTACTGTAGAGAGAGTACAGTAGGTAGAGAGCTTCCCTTGAAGCCTTAACAGGGCCAGAGCGATGGTATAGCAGGTATGGCCTTTGTCTGGCAAGTGGCTGATCCAGATTCCGTCCCCACCACCCTCAATGGTTCTTGAGTTTTACCAGAAGTGACTCCTGAGCACAGAGCCAGTAGTGAGCACTGCTGGGTGTGGCCAAAACTCAAAATATATAAAATATATATTATATTTGAGGCCTAGGACTGACCATTAAAGGGATATTCTAGTTGTGCCTCCAAATTAAATAGAAGGTGGTCTGTGTAAGTATAAAGCTTAGAGGACACCTATGCTTCGTCTGACTGTCATGTGATGTTTCAAAACAAAGTTGTGACTGCCCAAATCTCAGCCCCAGGATTCAACACTGGCTCTCATTTTTCCAGCTGAGTGATCCATGTCTGGAGTGGACCCTTCTTGATATTCAATCACCATGTTTTTAGGAAGGCCTGAGTGAAACCAAAATACTACACAGCATGGAGGAAGACACTTTACTAGGCCTGTTCCCATCTGGGGCCAAGAGGTGGAAGCAAATGTGTGTGGATTTCAGTGAAGGAATTGAAATTTCAACAGGTAAGCCAGAGACAGCTGCTCCAATACCCAGAGGTAGATCTCGAAGTCTGGTGTTCTATGTTGTATCTTGGCAACACTCTTTGCTGCTGCTGACCCAGAACAAATATGATTGCTCAGCGCCCAGGCAAGGGCCTTGAGGCAATCATATTTCCAGCTGTGTCAGGAGGAAACAGTGTGATAGTCACAGGGACTCTGACCAATAGTTCCAGTAAGCAGGAGCCTGAGTTTGGGTTTTAATTCCTTTAAGCATTTTTCTTTGAAACCAATTCATGCTATAGCCAATTTTCCTAGAAAATATTTATTTATTTATTTTTATTAATTCACCATAGGGTACAGTAACAAAAAAATCTCATCTTTGAACTTTGATCATATGGTCATCAAACACCCATCCCTTCACCACTACATGCTTTCCACCACCAAAATCCCCAGATCCCCCACCCACCCATTCTTTTTTTTTTTTTTTAAGAAATATTTTATTGAACCACAGTGAAAACAAAAAAATACAAAGCTTTCAGGTTTAAGTCACAGTCAAATACTGATTAAACCACCATCCCTTCACCAGTGCACCTGTTCCACCACCAAGAACCCCAATACACCCCCCTCCCACCCCTCCCCCCATCTAAGTAGCTGATGATATTCCCATTATTCTCTCTATATATTGAGTACATTTCATATTTCCATACAGAACTCACTATTGTTGATTGGAAATTTTCCCCAACAATCAGGCCTGCTGAATAAGCATCATCTAATAATTTCTCTTCCTTGGTAAAGGTGAAGACTTTGGTTTTGGGTTTCTAATATTTTAGCTCAGTTCACAGTCAAAATGGATGGCTGCAAGAATCTGCTCTGGTGCCAAAATGTGTTAGGAGACCTCAGGATCACAGTCAGTAGGCGGGAGGCTCTGCTTCTCGTGCCGCGGCTCTTGGTTCATCTCTGGGCGGAAGGCGCGCCGGGAACACCTCCCCTCCCAGGATCACCTACAGGCTACGTCACTAAAGAAAGTCCTACCTCCTGGTGTAGGGGTCTTAGAGGGTGGCTCTCACCGCGTGGCTGCTGCCGCTGCCGCCATTTTCGCTCAGAAAAATGGGGTGGAGAGGGAAAAAAATCCCTTCCCGGGCTGCACGAGGTTGTAGTTCGGTTCGCAGTCAAAATGCATGGCTGCAAGAATCTGCTCTGGTGCCAAAATGGGTTAGGAGACCTCAGGATCACAGTCAGTAGGCGGGAGTCCCCACCCACCCATTCTATACCTCCCTCTGCCTGTGTGGCAGACAATTTACAAAATATTCTTTCTCTACTTTAGTTACCTTCGATATTTCAAAACCAGTCCTACCACCCCTCATACCTGCTGAAAATGCAATGCTAGACAATGTGTTTTGTATTGCTTGTTATGGATATGATATAATGTCGCATGGAACCCAGGTAATGAGGAGCTTTGTGATCTTGGACTCTGGGCTCAATGGGACCCAGGAGTAGAGATCCTCTGCCTGCTTCCCCCCATCTCGGGTGAGCCACATCCATAAGCCACCAGATATGGGGGTGATAATAAATTCCTCATTCTGTGCATTATCTAAACTTGAAACTAGAAATTATTTGTCTAAATTTTTTTTATAGGCAATGTGATTTGCTATGCTCCAAATTTAACCCCACTGCCTTCTTAGAAAATGCACTGTTCTGGTTAGTACAGGTTGGGCCACGCTTTTACAATAGGAATTACTATTATGCCTATTTTAAACATAAAGAAACTGAAACTCAGTTTAAAACACAGTAGGTCGTCAAATAGAATATCATTCAATATCATTTTGTTGTAACAGCCCCAACCAACTTTATCAGAACATTGAGGGCTTTGTTATTCACTTAAAGTTGCCAAGAACCTATTAATGACATTGTTTTTATTAACCTGTATTTTCTCTTATGCAGTACTGTGATTACCAAAGATAATACATATCAATTCCTCAGAGAGTACAAAAGAACAGTATCATACATTCAAAAGCGAATGTTCTTTATCAATTAAGATTTCCCCTGCAAAACATAGTTTTCTATTTTGACAAGCATTTAAAACATTTCATTATTTCTTCATTCTCACCTTTCCCAATATAAGTTGGCAAGATCTGCTATCCTCTGTTGATAACCTGCATCACCCAGGGGATAGCCTGGATTAGAAGCTATGATACACAAAGCTCATGGATAAACACTCTTAGTCTCCTGTCTGGACTCCATGAATAATTCAGAGTCTATTAGGTAGGAATCCAGTTAGGACTCTGGCTGATCGAATTGCTCCATAACTGTAGCATCTCAGCTAATACTCTAGCTTATTTCTATGAGGGTTTCTCCTTAGGGGCAATCATTCCTCTTATTCCCCTATCCTTGGTTATTCTTTTCATCCATTCAGTCAAAACATATTTGAGATCTTATTGTATGTGCATATCAATGGTCTATTGGTTTTGTCAGGCTATTCCTGGATCTTCCCCAGAAATTATTCCCAGATTCCCTTGCCTTCCAGTTTATAGTTACTTAACAAGAAATATGAGTAAATTTTGGGGATAGAAAACATTGTTTTCTTTCTTTACCTTCATCCACTATTCCTTCTTCTTGTGGATATTCCAGTCCTAATCCCAATGGCTAACTCAGATTCCAAGTTTCCCCACCACCTAGCAATTTAGCTTCCAGATATCCCCTGCCACTGTCTTTCCTTCATCACTTAGGGATTATGGCAGCCTCCAGTCATTACTAATTGTTGGATGTTCATTATTCTGTTTGGATTTCCAATCAGCCTTTCATTCAATCAATTATCTATGTTAAATCCCATCTGCCTAACAGACTAAAGGGATCTTTTTTTTTTCTTGGCTCAATCCTGACTGTCACAGATAGCATTCCTAGTTACAAGCTACAGAAACCAACCATGAATTTTCCTGAAAGTGCAGGAAAGAAATTTATCATAAAACATAGTTAAGAGAGAGAAGAAGAAGAAAAGCACTTGCCATAGAGGCAGGCAGGGGGTGGGGGTGATGGGAGGAAACCTGGGGTCACTGGTGCTGGGAAATGTACACTGGTAGAGAGATGGGATTGGAATACTGTATAATTGAAATCCAATCATGAACAGCTTTGTGTCTATCTCACAGTGATTCAATAAAAAGTTTTAAAAATATCTGAAAGAGAGAGAACAGAATCTTTAAAAAACACTAAATAACCAGTTCAGAGACTTATGTAAGGGAAGGATGAATGCTACAAAATTACCAAGTAAAATTCCTGGCACATTCAATCCCTACTAGCCCCACATATGCCACCAACACTGATATCGGGAAGTTACCATTTTATTTATTTATGTGATCAGGGAAAAACAGAATCAATTTGGGACTATTTTCTATGTCATTAGCCTCCAATTTTGAGAGTGAGTACATCTGATTATCAAAGCCCATCCTTGGCTGCAAGTGTATGCAACTTTTAATTTCTGTCATGGGATATGGGCATTTCATAGGAACCAGAACTCCCTTAATATAGGATAGGGATTTGAACAGATCTTGAGATAGGGCTCAAATATTAGTGATTTCTTTGGGAGGTAGGGGAATTACTGGTAAGGGGCCAGGAGCCAAAGGAAGGTATATTACTCAATAACTTGTGGTTAGAGATAGCTGAGCTAATACATGTATCATATTGCTAAAACGGGGTCCCATGTGAGGAAAGGAGGCTGGAAGCAAAGGGGAATTTAGTGAACCTCCACCAGCCAGAGAAAACCTTAAGGCAAATAAATGCAGGATATGTTTAAGTTATAAATTGGGCGAATATGGCAAGACACTGATGAAATCAGGATATGACAAAGAGCAAAGACCCCCAGATTCTAACAACTCCTAAGCATTTAGACACAACAGTGAACAAGAAATATGTTTCCTTTATTTTTTAATTGAATCACAGTGAAATATACAGTTACATAGTGGCTCATGATTGGGATTTATCCATGCATTCTTGACCTAACTAAGTCTTATGTAGGAATGTCAAGTACTGTATAGTAGTACAGGAACAAGATTAGGAGCAAGCTAAGGAGTAAGAGTTTGGTATCTGACATAAGATGGGAATGGTATCCTAGTAAAGTTTTCATCTGCATGGTGTATAATAGTTTCCACTCAACTGATGTTTTCTGGCCTATAGTACTAAACTATGAAAGTGCTCATATGTTGTATCCTCATTCTTCAAGGAAGAAAGTTAAGGCATTCCTCCTTATTCCTAACTGCGAGACTATTTCTAGTCATTCCTCATATCTCAGTTGGGAGATATCACTGTATCACTGTCATCCCATTGTTCATTGATTTTACTCAAGCAGGAGCCAGTAATGTCTCCATTCGTCCCAATCCTGAGATTTTAGCAGTCTCTCCTTATTCATCTTTCCCAACGATTGGAGGCTTCTTTCAGGGTCAGGGGAATGAGGCCTGTTATTGTTATTGTTTTTGGTGTCTTCAAAATATTTACCAGCATAATATACCTACATCTAATCCTAGACTTTTAGAGAACTTAATTGTCTGGGTTGTAATTTGGTAACTCATTCTAATGTATTCTCATGATCTGAGTTTTTTGACAAAAGAAAATGTGTTTCTTTCATTTAGGAACGTATAGTATACTCGGCTTCATGCTAGCACTTTCTAGATCTCAAACTCCCTTTATACTAATTATTTTTTAATAATTTGAATAAATGAATAATGCTCAGAAACAATCAATTGCAAATATAAAAAGCAAAATAACTGAGGATTAAACTGGCCCCCAAATGTTTCCTGTACTTTAACGAATATCAAATAGTTCATTTGTCTTTGTGTAGAGAAAAGTTAAACAGGATTAAAGGCTGTTAGTTTAAGATAAATCAGTCAGGTTAAATGGAATCAATTAGGTTACTAAACAGAATTCACTATCTACAGTTTTGGCTGCACTGGCAAATCCTAAAAATATGTTCTCTGTATTTGACAGTCAAAGATTTTTAACATAGTGTGGAGTAAAATGGAAAATTGTTTCCTCCAAGTATCAACCAATATCTAATTGACCTCATTTAAAAAAAAAACTTTAAAATGTAGGGGAAATGTGATTTTAAATTACCTTATATGGTATCTCAAACTTTTAGCTGTCAGACATACAGAGTCATATTCCAAATAAAAGGTCATAGTTTGAAAATATTCAGTCCATGGAATTCTCCTTTCTTTTTGCAAAATGAGTCATTCAACCTCCATTGTTGTTCTTCTCTCAATTCTAAAATAATTAGGTTTAGATTTATGGTCTTTTTGTGACATTAATACAATAAATCAAATGCAACAAAAATCCTTTAAGAAATTACAATGTGTACATTCTAATTTCAGAGTTCTAAGATGTGACTACAAGAAAGTTTGATAAATGCAAATATATAAATATTAATTTTTCTATTTAATAGTTAGACATAAGTAAAAATAGTGGAAACGAATTGATATAAATTATGATTTTGTGAGGTCAAAATATATAAATTTCCTTAATACTTGGAAGTATACTTGAATTGGTTTCTGAAAATTAGTAAATTGAAAAATGACTAGAAAGACTAATAATCTAATGTGTATTTTCTTAGTAAAAAGAAAAAGTGAAGGGCTGGAGAGATAGTACAGTGGTTTGCTGCAGCCAACCAAGGTTCAATCTCCAGCACCCCATATGGTCCCTTGAGCCCGACAGGGTGTGCCCCCCCAATAAACAAGTGAAGCAAGGTTTAATTTCTGTTGAGCCTGTTCTTTTTTTCTAGAAAAAAAGAGTCAGTTTCATTTATTTTATTCACCTAGTCAGTTCCATTTAAACAAAAATCATAAATGAAGCAAACAAACTGAGTTATAAACTAAGAAGTGAAAATTGGTTTGTGTTTCACCTGTTCCTTATTTTAATAAGTAGTGAGATTCCATTAAAGTTTTACCTCAGTGCCCAACAAGAGGATTAATGAGGGAATCCAACACAAATAACTCCTCAAAGGATTTGCATTTCCATACTCCCTTAAGGATCCAAGAGCAGGCAAAGTGATCCAATGTACGTATCAAGTTAAGAGAAGACATGAAAGAAAACACTAAGGTCAAGAGGTGGGTTAATATGAAAGCATAGGAAGAATTTTAACTTGCCTCCTCTTATGGATGCAACAAATCTGATAAGTGGATGACATTCAAAAGTGCAGGAGAAGGAGCGACAATATTGCCAATTCTAGTACAGCAACCCACAATCAGAAGGGATCATCATAAGTAATGAAGCTATTCCTGAGGAGTTAGGACTTTGTGCAAAGGTGCTCATCCAACCTTTGGGGCCTGTATTAGAACTATAACCACCCCCTCCACATACACAATTCCCCCTAAAAGAACCCAACCTTGAAAAATCATGGGGCTTATATCCAAGAGTTCCACAGGTTGAGCATACAATGCAAAAGCAACAGCTTGAAAATCATCTAAACCAAAACTATGAGAAATTTATTTGCAAGAAATTGGGTATTTAAACAGGGTGAGAAACATTAGAGATAATAAATGGGTTAGAAAAATAGTACAGTAGATAGGGCATTTGCCTTGCATGCAGCTAACCAGAGTTCAATTCCTGACATTTCACGTGGAGAGCCAGAAGCAATGCCTGAACAACACCTGTATGATCTTCCCTCAAAATTAAGTTAAAAAATAAAAATAATAAAACCAACAATAAGAAAAAAACCCTTCTAATCTGCAAGCAGCAGAGGGCAAGCCAATCTGTTCCCACAGCCATGTAAAAGTCTGTTGGGGAAAAAAATCCTTGTTCACTATATTGAGTGTCATTGTCACTTTAAATCAGTTGGAGAAATTACCCCAAAGCCATGTCCCACTTCTGCAGCTTTCACAGGGGATTCCCTTGGACATCTAATTTTGGTGTCCAGGGCAGAATTTTGTTTCAGGGGCCCCTAGATATGAAACGGTAGGAGATCTAGTTCATGGCACCCATAATAACTGGAATATATTTAGAAAAATTCAGAGAGCCTAGACAATCACAGGGCTCAAAAAGATCAAGAGCTAGGGAGTAGTAAGCAGTAACGTTCATCTCCTACACAAGGTTAATCCTTCAAGCATCACTGTATCACTGTCATCCCATCCCATTTCTCATTGATTTGCTCCAGTGGGCACCAGTAACATCTCCATTTGTCCCTGTCGCGTTCAAGGTCAGGGGAATGAGGCCCATTGTTGTTACTGTTTCTGGCATATCGAATATGCCATGAGTAGCTTGCCAGGCTCTGCTGTGCGAGATTCTGCTGAGTGTAATAATGTAACTGTGCTACCTAATACACAGAATCAACAAAATAAGGAGACAAAAAATACATACTTCAAGTGAAAGAAAAGTATTTTGGGAGAAAGATAAAATGGAAATTAATAACTACCAGATCTAAGCAAAGAATGGATAGACAGTTAAAATTCAAGAAAAATAGTTTAAGCCTTTTGACTCTGGCTCGAGCCCCCAAACCATCAGGAGTGATCTCTGAGCACCAGGAATAGCTGATCACCAATGAGTGTAATCCAAACACACACACATATACACACGCACACCTCATACAAGTTAAATAGAGAAACAAGTAAAAACAAGTCACAGAGATGAAGAATACACTAGAGGGATTCAACAACAGGCCAAGGAAGAAGACAGAATTGGTTATCTGGAAGACAATGGAAATCACCTAGACTGAGCAGCAAATAATAATAAAGATAGACAAAGGAACCTATGGAAAACCCATGAAGCAAAAAGCATTTCTGTTAGGAAGGTCCCAGAGGGAAAAAAAAGGGCATAAAACATATTTGAAGACATTATCATTTTAATTTAACCTGAGAAAGAAAACAGACATCCCAAACCAGGAAGCTCAGAAAACTGCAAACAAGATGATCCAAGGACACAATATAATTAAAAGGTCAAAAGTTAGAGAGAAAAATCTCAAAACTGGCAAGAAACAATTTGTCATATACAAAAGAACCAGCATCAGACAATCAGAAGATTTCTCAGAATAGATTGAATGGAATGGCATAAAATGTTCAAATTCCTGAAAGGAAAATAAAAATTCCAATGGATAAAACTACCTGGAAAAGTTATTCAGATTTAAGAGAATAAATAGCTGTCCAGAGGGGGGAAAAAACCCCTAAACTATACAAGTCATAGGAAATAGAAGTATTAAAAGGACCAATTTAAGATAAAAGAGCTAATTAATAATACAGGGAAGTATATCTACAGCTACATAAGTTACAATAATAGCATAAAAAAACTTTAACAAACCTCCCCCAAAAAAGCCAAAGAATAGGGGATAAAAAGCAAAAATGTAGAATTTTAGACTGCTAACATTAAAAATAGACATATACAAGGGCAGTTAGATGAGATCTTCACTATAAGCACATAGCAAATATCTACAGTCTTATGCATAAAATACAATGGGAGAGGGATCTAAGCACAGGACTAGAGAAACCATCAAACTACAAGAAAAGAAAGTAGAGAATAAAGTTACAGAGAAGAACTATAAAAAAAAGAAAATAATTAACAAAATACCAGTAAGTACACACATATTGTTACTGTGAATGACTAAATTATTTAATCAAAGGACAGAATGGCCAAATGGAATATAAACAATATTCAGTCTATAACAGATTCACTTCAGATGTAAGGAGAGACAAAGTGAAGTGATGGGTAGTATATCATGTTAAAAAAAAAAGGCTAAGACAGGTATCGGTACATCAGAAAAATCGAACTTTAAGAAGAAAGATTTTGATATAAGCTCATTAACCGGCCACGATACAGAACCTCATAAATAAATCTCAAAAGATATCAAAAACAGTGCTGCAATGAACATAAAAATGAAGATGTCATTTCTATTATACCTTTTTGCCTCTCTGGGGTATATTCCCAGAAGTGGTATTGCTGGGTCAAATGGGAGCTCAATTTCTAATTTTTTGAGAAGCGTCTATACTGTTTTACAAGAGGGCTGAACCAGTCAGCATTCCCATCAGCAGTGAAAAAGAGTCTCTTTCTCCCCACATCCGCACCAACATGGGTTGCTTTTATTCTTTTGGATGTGGGCCAGTCTCTGTGGTGTGAACTGATATCTCATTGTTTTAATCTACATCTCCCTGATGATTAGTGATGTAGAGCATTTTCTCATGTGTCTTTTAGCCATTGGGATTTCTTTTTTGAGAAAATTTCTGTTCATTTCCACCTCCCATTTCCTATTGGGTTGGATATTTTTTTGTTGTAGAGTTCAACCAAATGCAAACTTGAAAGTTCATTAGTTTGTAACTGTACCTCACAGTGATTCACTAATAAAAAATAAAATATAAAATAAATAAAAATTAGTGCTAAGGAAAAAAAAGACAAGAGAACAGGTCAACCAAAATGACATATTATAGTAAATGGTTGTGTTTCCATTTATTCAAAAATCTTGTGTTATAGATTATTTTTATGCCATTTATTATCCAGAAAAAATTAAAGGATACAATTAAGTATACCTCTTAATTTTGTCTTGTTTTTTTTTGAAAGTCTTCCTATTTTTTTAATAAAAAATTCTACTTTATTGAATCACCATGTGGAAAATTACAATGCTTTCAGGTTTAAGTATCAGTTATACAATGCTGAAAAACCATCCCTTCACCAGTGCCCATATTCCACCACCACCAAAAAAAAAACAACCCAGTACACCTCCCATCCCGCCCCCCACCCCTCCCCTATAACTGATAAATTTCACTTTACTTTCTCTTTACTTTGGTTACTTTCAATATTTCAACAAAAACCTCACTATTATTGTTAGGAGTTCCCCACTAGAATCAGACCTGTTATGAAGAGATATGAGGTTGCAAGGCCGCGGTAGCAGCCGCGCGGTTTTGGATTTCTGTACTTTAGCAACTAAGTCCAGGGAGATTTCTTCCAGGTATTAGATCATTGCAAGCTTGTAATTCTCATCTGTGGTTATCATAATATGGTGGTCGCCACGCCCTTCACCCCCGGACAAGGAAGAGGCAAGAGAGACAAATACCTTTCCCCTCCTGGGCAGGCTTGGGGCAATGGCTTAGTTCTCAGACTGGAGACATTCTGCAAGGAGCTGCCCATACCAAAAGTAGTTTAGCTGGCCTCTGGAGTCATGCTCATGCAGCTGCGAAGGGGCCGCATGTGTGCGGCCCCCAGGATCACATCTTGGTGGATACTTTTTGATTGGGCATTTACTGCTAGCAATCAGACTCTAGGAAAAATATGACAATTGGAAAGCATTGTTAGAATACTTCACACAATACACGTTAGCTCAAAAGTAAAATTAAATACAAGAAACAAACAAACAAAAAAAGAGATAAAAAAGGCTGCAGAGATGCCTCCAGATTCCCAAGTCACCATCCAGTTAAAAATTTAACTCCAGCTGTATCACTCCATTCAAAAATTTAAAATTCCGGAGTGCACAGCCATGACATCTCAAACTTTACACCACTGATATATTAGGAGTAGTATACCACATTGAATGGGATATAAAGAAGATAACCAATCTCAATTAAGAAAATATTAACACACAAGGCTTAACCTGGAACAGCATGCTAGTAATCTCTTATACATGGGTTTAATTGCAACAATCTTCACACACTTTCTTATAAGGAAATCTTTTTTGATCAAATTATCCATAAAAGTAATATGAAATAAATAATGTAGGGCCTGCTACTGGGGCAGACTTGGAAGGTGGTTGGGAAAATCAGAGATAATGGTGGTGGGAAAGTGTAATGGTGGTGGGATTGGTGTTGGAATATTGAATATAATAAACCATCAAGAAAAACTTTATAAAATAAAAATTAAAAAATAAAGAATAGATTAAAAAAGAATAAAGATATTGCTTGATGATATAGGAATCAATTTAGAAAAAAGATGCAATAAGTGCCCAGATATTTACCTATGTGTACCTATTTATAAATCCAAACATATAGTACTATATATTATATTATATATAGTACCTGTAGTACAATATACATTAATGTATACAAAGCAGCTATGTATGTACTATATATACAATATATAAGTCAAATACTAACATACATGATGGTATAAATTTATATCAATACAATAATATCCCACTTATAACAGTGAATGGGTGGTCTAGACACAATACATCAGAAAATATTCCATCTCAAGTATACATGATCAAAGTTGCCACAAAACAAGACTAAAATTTTTAAGATTTAAACCATACCAAGCATTTTTCCAACTATAATGGAAAAACTAGTAATTCTGAGAAGACAAGTGGAAAAATCACAAATACGTGGAGAGTAAATAACATGCTACTTATGGCTAATGTGTCAATGAAGAAATCAAAGGTAATTCCTTCCAACAAATATAAATGGATGGAAAAACAGAATACTAAAATCTGTGGGATGAAGCAAAGAAAAAATTTAAGAAGGAAGTTTATAGTTATAAATGCCTACCTCAAAAATACAACATGATGAATTGAATCAAACTTTATGCTAAGCAAAGTTAACAAAAATAACAGATCAGAGCAGAAATAAATGAAAATATCAATAAAACTAAGAGCTGGTTTTAAAAAAACAACAAAAAAACATAAAATCAATAAGCTTGAGCTAAGCTCAAAAAAAAAAAAGAGGGGGGGTTGCTCAAATGAAATCAGAAAGGAAAGAGAAATTACAACTTCCACTGAAGACTCCTAAAGAGATTATTACAAACAACTTTATGCCAACAAAGTGGACAGCATGGAACAAATAGATAAGTCCCTAGAACATGTCTTCCAAAACTATTTATTTAATTCCATTTTCTTACTGGTAATCAAAATGTACTAAAAAAATTCCATGACCAAATGGCTTCACTGAGAATTATACAAAAAAATTTAAAGAATGTAATACCTATTATTTTTTAAAATTTTATTTTATTAAGTTGTTCACACTGTCAGATACTGTCATCCCATTGTTCATCGATTTGTTTGAGCGGGCACCAGTAACGTCTCTCATTGAGAGACTTATTGTTACTGTTTTTGGCACATTCAATATGCATGGGTAGCTTGACAGGCTCTGCTGCTCAGGTTCCATACTCTCAGTAGCTTGCCGGGCTCTCTGAGAGGGGCGGAGGAATTGAACACGGGTTGGCTGAGTGATAGGCGAAAGCCCAACTGCTGTGCTATCGCTCCTTGATTACATTTAATATTCAAACACCAATCCCACCGCCATTACACTTTCCCACCACCATATTTTGAATGTTTCCATCCCAAATCCCAACCCCTGCCCCAAAGCAAAGCCAAAATAATATATTTTGTATTGTTATGAAAAACCGCTGAAAATGCTACAAAAAAATTTTCTTAGAGGAAAAAGTGTGAAGATTGTTGTATTTCACTGAGGGGCCATTAAGCCCTTCTATAAGAGATCACTAACATGTTGTTAAAGGTTGAACCCTGTGTGCATATATATATATATATATATATTTGTACCTGTATAAATATATTTATATATATATGTACCTGTATAAATATATTTCCCCCTAAGACTGGTTGCCTTCTACTTTAAATCCCACCAAATATGGTGAGATACTCTTGGAATATTAGTGGTGTGAGGTAGGAGATGTCCAGGAACAGGTTCACTCGTGTATGAGGCTCAGCCCAAGTGTGTGGAGAGTGACCGTGAACATGGCAATGGTCAATTTCTGGAGGTTTTCGGCTGTTGGGGCTGGGTTCCTTGGGGCGGGGTGAGGTCTCACCTGCCCTGTCCAGGGTGCCCCACAAGAAACAGCCTACACGGGTCCGGCAGCATGATTATGGCGAGTGTCATGCTATGCTCCCTTCTAGGAGTACCTATTCTTTACAAATTATTTCAACTGTATTTTACAAGACAATCATTACCCTTATTTCAGGATACTTCAGGAAAGGAAATAACAGGTTAATATCTCTAAACACCAGAGCCTGGCAAGCTACCCGTGGCGTATTCGATATGCCAAAACCAGTAACAACAAGTCTCACAATGGAAACGTTATTGGTGCCTGCTCGAGCAAATCCATGCATGAGCAACGGGATGACAGTGACAGTGACAGTGAATAACATAGATACAAAACATAATACAAGTTGAGACAAAGAAGATGGCTCAAAAGGGTGGACCACATGTTATGTGGACTCCAGGTTTTGATCCCTAGCACCACATGGTCCTCCAAGTACTGATGGATCCGATCTCCTCCCATGTACACACACACAAATCAGCAAACTGAAATATGTTAACAAGCATACACCATGAGTGAGTGAATCTGAATCACAACCAACTAGGATTTATTCCAGGGATACAAGAATAGTTCAGCATCTGCAAATTAGTGTGCTACACCATTCTAATTAGATGAAGGATCAAATTCATCTCAGATGCAGAAACATTTGACAAAATTCAACATCTATTTATGAAAGAACAACAAAGTGGGTATAGATAGATCATACCTCAAAATAATAAAGACCATATATGATAAACCCACAATTACCAAAATACTCAATAGTGAAAACTTACAGACTTTCTTTTCAAGAACAGGAACAATGAATGTAATGTAAAAATTCTTAGAGTAAATAGGCAGAAAAAATTAAAATGTATCCATATTTGAGGGAAAGACATACAACTCACTATTTTAAATGAAATTATTTTATACATAGAAAACCCAGAAATCTCCACAAAAAATCTGTTAGATCTAATAAAAATTAAAAAAAATTCTTTAATGGGTTTTGATCCCCAGCACCACATATGGTTGCAGAAGTACTGCTGGGTTTGGTCCAGAAAAAAATGAGAGAGAGAGACAGAGACAGAGACAGAGACAGACAGAGGGAGAGAAGGAGAGGGAGAGGGAAAGAGAGAGAGAGAAAGATCCACAATTGCATTTAAAAAATTGTCTAGGAACAATTTAACCATGAATAAAATATCCTTGTAAAAGAAATAAGACACTAAGAAAAAAAAACCACGAAGAAATAGAAAATATATTCCTCATTCATGGATTGAAAGAAGTAATGTTACCAAAATATCTCTACAGAGCAATCTACAGATTCAAAACCGATGCAAAAATAAAGATTCCAATGGCATTCTTCTCAGAAACAGAAAAAACAATTCCAAATTTTAAAGGAAGCACAGAAGTTCCCAAATAGGAATCATTGCAATAGAACAGCAAACCCAAAAGCATCTTCATGTTCCCCAATTTTTAACTGTTAACACGGTGATGCCTCCGAGCCACAATTTGTGTTAGTTAAACCACATTCCAGTGTGAGTCATCAGAGGTGCTGGGATCTACAGGTTAAAAAAAAATAATCTAGGGACTGGAGTGATAGCACAGCCGGTAGGGCATTTGCCTTGCATGGAGCTGACCCGAGTTCTATTCCTTTGTCCCTCTCGGAGAGCCCAGCAAGCTACCGAGAGTATCCCACCCGCACAGCAGAGCCTGGCAAGCTCCCCATGGCGTATTCGATATGCCAAAAATAGTAACAACAAGTCTCACAATGGAGACGTTACTGGTGCCCGCTCGAGCAAATTGGTGAACAACGAGATGACAATGCTACAGTATGATAGTTCTACAGTGCATTGAAAACTTGGAATTAAAAAAACACATTAAATTCCCAAAAGAAAGCATAAGGAAACTCCTTGAGCACCTATCTTGGCAATGTTCTCTTTCTTTTTATTCTGTGTCATGACTCTAAAAACAAAAGAAAAAACATTTAGAAAAAAAAACTACATCAAACACAAAAGCACATATACAGCAAAGAAAACCATCAACCAAATAAATATAACTGGAAGAACAGAAATAGCACCACAAACCAAATATTTAATAAGGAATTAATACCTGAAACACATAAATCATACAACATCAACCAAAAAAATGCCTATAAATAGGCAATGGATCTAAGTGGATACTTTTTCAAGTAACCAAGATGCATGAAAAAATGCTTGATGTGCCACATTACCTAGCTTTAAAAAGTAAGGAAAAAGAATCTCAGCATCATTAATCATCAGGGAAATAAATGCAAATGAAGACACTATATCAACTCGTTCCTATCAAAATAGTTAAGATGAAAAAGCTAAGAAATGACAAGTGCTAGTGAGGGTGCAGAGGAAAGACCAGCCTTGTGTACTTGGTGGGAATGTAAACTAGAGCAACCGCTATAGAAAAGTATGGAAGGTCCTCAAAAACGAAAATATTATATCATCCATTTTGGGGTAGTGATCTGAAGAAATTAAACACTAATCCCAAAAGATATATTCATCCCCATGTTCACTGCATTAGCCACACTATCGAAGGAATGTAAGCTTATTCACTGACACAGCAGTAGTTCAAAGTTTTGAGGGGAAGGGAAGGGTTGAAATAATTTGAGAGAAACAACTTTCAATCATAAAATAAATAAGCTAGAGGATACAATCTACAACCTGAGCTCCACAGTTAATACTATAGTATTTAAATTAAAAGATGGCAGAACATGGTAATCTTATCACAATGTGTACAATATGATCAATCTGTACACATGTATATGTGCACAATATGTACATATGCACAATATGATCACTGTGCTGCACACCTAAAGCTAATATAGGCTTTGTCAAGTTTCTTCATGAAAAAGAAAACACTGAAACCAAAATCCACATACAAATTATATCACATAGATGAGGGACAGAAAAGATGGGGTCCTTGTCCTCTAATCAGCTGAGAATCTGATGCATCCCCTGAATGTATCTTAACACATTTCTTGCTAACAATGTTCCAGATAAATGGACATGGAAACACAATAGAATTCTTCACCTCCAACTCAAACTTTTTTATGCATGGATATATCCCACATATTGAGCTATATTGTATATGGAATATACATATGTGTGATGCATGGGTATATCCATATACTGGCTACACTGAGCTTCTCGCCTGTTCTCCCATGCACCAAGGCAACTTTAAGCATCTGTATCTTTGTTTATTCTGTCTGTTTTATACAGAAATATATTTTTATCTACTTCTCTACTTACAGAAATCATATTTCCCCTCTTTGACAATTTTTTCTTTTTAAGGCATGCCTGCCCTTAAAGACCTCTAACAATAATTAAATAATGACAACTTATGTCTTAAGTTCAACTAGAAAGGACCAAAATAAAAATGTTACCAACTTTTCATTATTCTATATGACATAAAATATATCTCAGTCAAAACACAAAATAAACAGGAAAATGATATGTATGAACTGGAATTTCTCCCATATCTTTTAGAAAGCTATAACCTCTACTACAAAGTGATTCAGTATTAAAGTTTAGTGTAAACATGGTCCCTAATGTAAAATACAATAAAGATAAAACAAAAACCAAAAAACATGTTATCCCATGATCCATAAAAATTATCAAGGCAAAACATCTTACCTCATAAAAATTACTTTGAGTTAGCAAATATTCTAGCTCAGTTATTCTCACCCTGGGCTGATTCCTCAAAATCTTTAGGGGAACTTCTGAAGGAAAGAGATTGCCTGACCTCATACTTGGTCTGTGTTTTAATGTCTTTGGGTTCTAGGACTCTAGAATCTCTTCTTTGTAAATATTTTCTGAGATAAGATGAGGGAGAGCCAAGTTTAACCCCTCAACTGGTGGTTTTTTTATAATTAATCATCCAATGTGGGGTTATCAGGAGGATTCTTTAACATATCTATCAAAGAATATGTACATTTGAGCACAAGGCCCTTGAATTCTATTGATTCATTTGGCATTGTGGTTTGAGAGGGAAAAAGACTGCTAAAATTTGTGCATCTTGGACTGGAGCAATAGCACAGTGGGTAGGGCGTTTGTCTTGCACACGGCCAACCCGGGTTCGATTCCCAGCATCTCATATGGTCCCCCGAGCACTGCCAGGGGTAATTCCTGAGTGCAGAGCCAGGCGGAACCCCTGAGCACTGCTGGATGTGACCCAAAAAGAAAAAAAAAGTGCATTTTTAACACATTTGTAGGGATTATCTTTAAAGAAATATCTCATGGTTGTCTTCCATCTGAACAAGAAATTATTTAGGAATAAAACTTAATTAAAATTCAATCTGAATGATTTACCCAATCATGAATTGAAGCTGTTTTAAAAGTCTGTTTTGTTTCTTATTTTCATTTGTATTTTGTCAGTTAATAAAAGACTTTAGGGATTTTTTTTTGGTTAGTTGGTTTAGAATTGGTTTGAAGCCACACTGGCAAGTGCCTACCACTGTAAAAGATCTCCAAGAGCTTAGTTTTAAAAGTGGTTGTCATACAACATGATGACCTTTCTCAAATGAAAAATAAAACTTTGTTCAAAGAAATAAAAATTTGTAAAAATATTTTAAAAAGTTTCCTATAAATTCAAATTATACTTGGTTTGAGATTTATAATCCACATATTTAAAGATTTTAAAATCCACATATTTAAATCCACACATTTTAATTTTATGGACTCCATTAATTTTGGAGGGGACCATACCTGGCAATTCTCAGGAGTAACTCATGGCTCTGCACTCAGCAATTACTTCAGGGGATGTTCAGGGAACCACATGGGATGCCGGGGATTGAACCCAGGTCTACCCCATGCAAGGTTAGCACCCCACCCGCTGTGTCATTGCTCTGGCCCCTCAATTTTTTCTGATCATTCTCAAAGTGCTACCAACAGGTAATCTGTACATACATGATAATTAGTCTCCTGTTAATATGTTCTATTAACTCCCCACTGGGAACTAAATAATGAACAATAATGAATTAGTAAATAATATGAAAAATAGGACAGCTGACTATCACGACATATTAAGCCTAACACAACCTGAAATGAAGCCTGGAAGGTAATCACAACACTGATGAGAAATATCTGCAGTTTCATACAAAAATTATTTTTATGCAACCTGCTATTTTGAAATATGAGAAGCAAGTTTTCAGATGAGAACAAAGCAAACCTATCAGCTTTCTGGTTCAAATCAAGCAAAGATTAATAGATGTTCACCATAACTGTAATGTGTCAATCTGCCTCTTAGTTTAAGATAAAATTGGCAGCAAACACAAAAATACATTTTAAAACTATGATATAGGAAATACAGTACTAAAGTTCTTTGATTTCCTACATAATACTTTACAGATTTCACAATGCATGAATATGACTGTTGAATTAAAGGTGACATTGCAATAAGTACATTCCACTGTGCAGCTCAAAGAATTCATGTTTGCTCTCCATATTTGTGTTATAGGACACACAAAAATATTAGAAAAAACTTACTGTGGTTTCCCAAAATAGCCACAGTAATATATTTGGTCCAAAATATTCTTGCAGAACATACTGCACACCTATCAAGAGTTAGAACCTGTAATAAAGACGAACATGTAAAATTTCACTCATGCCGAAATATACAGAAAAAAACAAGCGATTGAATTAAATTTAAATAAACAACACACACACACTCTTTCAGACCATGAGATCAAATGGCACAGAGGGCAGGGCGTTTGCCTTGCACACCCGGGTTCAATTCCTCCGTCTCCTCTCAGAGAGCCTGGCAAGCTACTGAGAGTATCTCGCCCCTATAACAGAGTCTGGCAAGCTCCCCATGGCATATTTGATATGCCAAAAAAAGTAGTAAGTCTCACAATGGAGACGTTACTTGTTCCCTCTTGAGCAAATCAATGAGCAACAGGATGACAGTGATACAGTGATACAATGATACCAGAAATGAGAAGGAAATAGAGGTGAGTAAAATGGATAGATTTAAATGATCAGTTGTATGCTGAATTGGGCTTTCACCATGGCTGTGGTGTACATAGATTTGATTTATAATGATGCACACCTGAAACATCTATTATAATTCAATACTAATTTGGAGGGAGGGACCAAAAAAGAAATAAACCCTACATTTCTACTTCTTAGACCTAGGCAACGTTACTTTGACCATGAGAATGTAGAAAAAGTGACTTTCAAAGTTAGGTTATAAATCTTTATTCAGCTTCCCCCGACTCTCTTAGGACATTTGCCTTTGGAATCCCAGGTGCCATATAGTAGAAGAAATAAGCAGTTATGTGGAAGTATCATATATGAGTTCCAGTCTACAGCCAGAATTAAAGACCAAATAAAAAAAATAAAAAAGCTCCTTCAGATAATTACATCCTTAATACTTCCCATTTCCTCTGAAGTCAAGTAGAACAGAAACAAAATGTCATTACCATGCTCTGCCCATATTACAAATATGTAAACAAAATAGTCACTTATTTAAGCTTCTGTTTAGGGTAATATATTATGCTGCAATTAGGTTCCTTATCAAGTAATTTTATTCTGATCTTCTGTCAATAGTTACTTTTTATCAGGAAAACATTAGCAACAATCATTAGCAGCAATTCCATCTATGATATTATGGTATTGATTATCACAATAACTGTCTCATATCCACTTTGTATTGGTCACTAATCAACATCAGGTGAGAGTCATATTTATTCAATTTGGACAACACAAATACGAAATATATGCTCATACAAATTAAAGTTATAGATTTTGATTTTTAAAATGTTAAAGGAAACTCTGTTGCCTAATTTTCCCCCAATCTCATTTATTTCTGAAGGTTCATCCTCTCTCATGCTTTATACACATACCACTGAGTACATAATTTAGGTAATTTCCCTTGTAGATCAAAAATTCTTTTCAGTATGTTAAAGTCTATTAATGGTGATTATAATAACGGTATGATTACAGGTACCATTATTTGAGATCTTATCAGTTCAAAGTAGAGCCTAGATAGTTTAAAAGTGGCTGTGACAATAGAAACTGGGAAATACTAAAAATTGGAACTTTTTGTTTCCATAAAACTAGTTATTAAATTTATCTGCAAGATGATATTTGTCTTTAATAAATCTTCATTATATTAATGCATGGAAAATTCTCCTTCAATTTCTATTATTCTTATGCTCAAATATATCTTTACATGAATAATTATTCTCTCTGTGGGTCACCAGAGTTAATGATATATCAGAAGTATTTAAGTCACAGGGAGGCAGAGTTCACCAGAGATCAAATGGTCATACTAAAATAAATTTAAAGACTATATTTCAGAGCTAATTTCTATAGTTCATCATCAAATATCAAATTTAAGCCTCAAAACACAAAAATTATAATCCTTTATTTCCTCATCTCTTTTTGTTTTGTTGTGGCCAAACCCGGCAGTGCTCCATGCTGATTGCTGCCTCTGCACTCAGGAGTCACTCTCAGCAGGCATCGGGACAATACAGAGTGCCAGAGTTCAGATTTGGGTAGAGTGTGTGTGAGGCAAGCACCTTACCTGCTGTCCCATATCATACACTTTGACTTTGTTTTTTAGGAGTAACCAAGTCAAGAAAAAAATGAAAGAGAATATATACATATAAGTGCACCTGGTTGGTTGTGTTTGTTTAGATGAACATATGTAGATCCTGGGGGAACTTAGTCACACAGAATAAATAGTGCTCTCTATCAGAAATGGTGGGGAGGTTGGTAGATCGTGAGAAAGAAAGTATGAAATTAAAAAAAATAGTAACCTGGGTCTTATTTTGCCTGTTGGAATAAAATTTTGCCTATAAGATGGTTGCCTACAAATTTAAACTACTACCCAGATAAACACAAGCAACAGACACGTTAGGCCCTTTGAGAATCTGAGTGACAGTGATGATTGCACACAGGACAAAGGCAGCGCAGGCCCAAGGCAGTCTTGAAGAGCAAGACTGTGGCCATTAATTAACCATCATAACTTGATCTGAGTTTCAGGCTCCTGACAATAATTATGATTTGCAAAATGATAAATGACGGCATGGCACTTCCCCAAATTTCATCTCTGCTTAAAATGCAAATGCTTTCCAAAGCAGATTCATTTTTTCAATTAACCTTCTTGCAGGCTCCAAGAAATTCTCTTGGATTAGGTTAGAGTTGGAGATGAATAACCGTGGTGTTGGTACTGCCTTACTCACCAAGTTTATCCCTAAGACTATCGTCTCCATTGCTGTACTAACAGACATAAAATTAATTCTTCTTTCCTCTGTTTAAAAAAAATCCAGAAAATGTTAGTAACCTATTTTATTTCAATGAGAAAGCTCATTGGGGTGTCACAGATAATGGTGTGGCTCTTCTGCGAGTCAAACATTGCCATTGGAAATACATGCCGGCTAGACATGTGGCTCAGTGGTGGAAGTACATACTACATGTTTGAGCCATAGGACCATAGAATTAAAATAGATATTATATTATCCCTTGTATCTGAGACATCAATAATTTCTGTCGATGGAAATACAACCATTATTTCAGTAGCATTTCCAAAATCAAGAGCACTAGGGAAATGTAAACCAGCTAGGAGAAAGCCTTATATTCCCTCTGTAGAAATCAAAGAGAATAAAACTAATAAAATATCTGAAGATTTCTAACATTCTAAAGCTCTTTGAGTTTACTGAAATAAATTTTCAAGAAATCTTAAATCAAAGAGGTGAAAAAAATCAAAGCAGGGCACAATGCAAAATCCAAGGACTCAATATTAGAAAGGCCTATGATATGAATCATTAAATTATAAGTCAAAATACAAGAACTATTCTCTCTTCTTTATCAGCCTGCCTTTCTGACCCTTCCTTAACATGCAGTTCAAAGGCCATTAGTGAGGTCAAAGAAGTGTGGCATGTTGGAAGTTGAGGAGTGTGAGAAAGACATACATATGGGAGCAAGCACTGGTAATGGAAAAAGATTAGTTATACACAATGGTTGGATCATGTATATATATTAAAGATAACAGAAGTGAAGGTTCATATTCTTAGGAATGAGTTATATATCTACAGAAAGGGGGAAATAGAATAGCTCTAGACAATTGGATCAGAGAAAAAATATCACTATAAATTCATCTCTGGGGGAGGGTGACTGATTTCCCATAGCTTTCAGTGTTAGGAAGCTATGTCTGGCTCTGTGTTCAGGAGATACTCTTGGCAGTGCACATTTATGGTGCTAGAAATTCAAACCAGGGCCAGCTGCATGCAAGGAATTCCTGTACTACCTCTCGCGACAGCAAACTCACAGTTTTTTATATATGGATTGATAGACAGTCAGTGTGCAAAATCTGCTATCAACATGTATGTACTCATTAACATACATAGATTGTCCTCCTGGCCCACTTAAAAATGTGACACCCTAAGAGTAGTCATTATACCATTTAAGGGCAAATCAAATCAAAATTCTATTCTTCACTAACAACAACCTGGGAATTGAGAGAAAATAGCTGGATCTAGGACTGGGAAGGAACAACATAAAATGGAATTAAAGTATTTTTTCGGCACCAAAAAATAAGGACTCTCAATCTTGATATATCTATATCTATAACTATATCTATATCTATATCTATAACAAGTGCATAAAACTGAAAAAGTATTTGGGTAAATATTCTTCAAACTTAATTATAAGCTACCATTCCATAATAAAAGTTTTTGAAATGAACAAGTTATGAGGTTAATTTTCCAAAGAAATTAAAATAATCAACAAATGACAAAATATTTGATCTCACTAAAATGAAAAATAAAACAATGAATATCTTTTTTTTGTTGTTCTTTAACTTGCCAACCTTTTTATTTTATCAATGGACTGGAGCGATAGCACAGAGGGTAGGTCATTTGCCTTGCATGCAGCCGACCGGGGTTCAATTCCCCTGTCCCTCTCGGAGAGCCTGGCAAGCTAACGAGAGTATCCTGCCCACACAGCAGATCCTGACAAGGTACCCTTGGCATATTCAATATGCCAAAAACAGTAACAAGTCTCACAATGGAGACCAATGGTGCCCACTCAAGCAAATCAATGAACAACAGGATGACAGTGCTACAGTGCTATTTTTTTCAATGACTAGATGCAAGTGAGAATCTAAGACTCTTCTATCGGTGATAATATTAGTACAGCTTTTCTAGAGGATAATGGAAAAAGTCTATGAATAAACTAAGAATCTTAAGTGTACTACCTCTTAGCACAGTAAATTTATTCCTAGAAATTTACCCAAATTGAAAAACATGATATACACAACGGGATTCTTTTCAGCTACAGAACAAAACAAAAGTCTGACATTTGCTGCAACACGGATGGACCTACTGGGTATTATGATCAGTGAAGTAAGCCCAATAGAGAAAGACAAACAACATGATTTCACTTGTATGTGATACAGAGAAAACAATCTAAATAAACACTAATAAGATTTTGAACTATGAGACTAATTGGTGGATATGAGAGAGGAAAGAAAGAGAAGGTGTAAATCAGGACATTAAATGGGACACACTTAGTAGATGTTACTTCAAATAAAAGTTATACTTTAAATAAAAGTTAGATTCCTGGACTTATATTAAGGGAGAGATTTTTGCTATTGTTGTTGTTTTGAGTCATATGCAGCTGATCTCAGGGATTACTTCTGGCTCTGTGCTCAGGGATCACACCTGTGGTGCTTAGAGAACTATGTGATGCTGGGATCAAATGGGGGTTAGTCATATGCAAGGCAAGCAGATTACTCCTACACCATCTCTCTGACCCCAGCAGAGATTTTCATGATGAACTGTCCAGAAATAATGTAATTGCCCAACAATAAGGAACTCATATAAATATAAAAATTTGATATGATTTAGTATTATGTAATAAAATACTGAATGAAAACTGCTCACGAAGGATAGTTTGATGATATTGCATCATGCCATTATTTTTAATGTATTTCCTATAATGCATGGAAGAATTTGGTTTAGAGATCTCAAGTTAATGGCCCTTGTATTGGTGAATATTCTTAAGGCTTTCAAATATTTCAGAACCAGAAAAAAATGTATCTCCTTTTTTTAAAAAAAACACAACATTTTAACAGCAACCAGTGGAATAATTTAGGGGTTTTTCTTATCAATCAAGTTAAATATAACATGTAATGTTGTTGCCAAACAACCAAGGTGTTTTATATTGATTTATTGTACCAAGTTTCATAAATTTACATGGAAAGCATTTCAACTCAGTTTAGTCACATTTAAGGTACTCAATAGCCACATGTAATTGAGGTGACTGACTTGATCAGACCAGCCTTAAACTGACATAATCAACTTCCCCACTAGAAGGTAAGCTACTCAAGAGGAAATATCAATGTTCTCCTTATTGTACTATCAATTGTATAATAGTGCCAGGTTATATATTGATTACCATAAATCAAAAAAAGAAAATGTTTGCCAAATTGTACTGACCTGGACTTATTTTAAGAGAAGTTGGAATGAATAAGCAGTTTCTATATATTTGTAATAATTATGATACAAGGAATAATAGCTGCTAGTTTTGTCTTAGGGCATATTCCATGCTCTATAAATGCATGATCTCATTTAGTTCTTACAACCACCCCATAAACCATGCACCATTAACATCTCCACTCCAAGGATAAAGAATCTTATTCCAAATCACCTTCTAAGTGGAAGAACTGGGGCTTAGGGAAATAGTTATTGAAAAACAAAGTGAGTTAGATCAGTGCACATACATAATAAGCTAAAAGCTGAAATTCATTCATCTTCACAGATATTGGGAGTCTTAATACCCCCTTCCCCAACTATAGGAAGGTCTCTTGCTGAATCCTCTTAAATGATTACATCAACTTTTTGTTTTTAGGTCACATTTTGCAATGCTCAGAGCTAACTCCTGGCTTTGCATTCAGGAGTTACTTCTGGTCGTACTTGGGAGACCATATGGGATGTCAGGGATCAAACCTGGGTCAGCCACATGCAAGACAAGTGTCGTGCCTGCTGTGCTATCACTCTGGCCCTCAACTTCTTTTCTGGGATGTAGTGATCTCTGAGTTTGACCTTATACAGGATTTACCTCTTCATGCATTTTTGAACCAGCCCTTCTTGACTTGAATTTTAGTGTCCTTCATCCTTGAATTCTAAGTTGTATACGTTCTCTCTGTCTTATCAAAATGGCAGTATTTTCCACAAACCATTCTTGTAACTAAAGTCTCCTTTCTCAGTATCTAAATTTCCCTCAGAATAGGGAGAGGGGGCAGATGCTGCTTTATTTCACCACAAACTCCCCTGCACACCACAGGACTCCACAATCACTTGCCCAATGATGGGAGGTAAGCAATCACAGATGATCTGTGCTTTTGTTTAAGGGAACTGGGTGAACTCTGCCTAAGAAAAATTATGCAGATTGTATATACTTTTGTTTGTTGTACAAAATTCCATTATCTTTAAACCACAGGAACTAGAAACACAACTGGTAAAGGAAATAAACCTGGAGATGTAAGAAAAGAATAGATTAGGAGAAGCCTTGGAAATAGGCATCTGCATTTATATTTGATGTAGCACTGTCATCCTGTTGTTCATCGATTTGCTCGAGCAGGCACCAGTAACGTCTCCATTGTGAGACTTGTTGTTACTGTTTTTGGCATATCAAATATGCCACGGGGAGCTTGCCAGGCTCTGCCACGCAGGCAGGATATTCTCGTAGCTTGCCAGGCTCTCGGAGAGGGACAGAGGAATCAAACTCAGCATTGACTGCATGCAAGGCAGATGCCCTACCTGCTGTGCTATCGCTCCAGCCCCCATATTTGATGTGGTGGGAAATAAAGATCCCTTGAGGGTTTCTGAGCATGGCGGTGATATGATGAAAACAGTGATTAGGAAAGATGAAATACAATGGGACAGATTGACAGGGAAAGACTAGAGTTGAATGGAGGTGGTAAGCCAGGACTAGTGAGGTGAGAAAAAATAATAGAGGGAGAGAGCATTTGGAAAGAAATTCACAATTCTTTAAAAAGTAATTAACATTTTCCTACCCTAAAATCAGTTTATTACCTAGTTACTATAAATTTTTTATTCTCTTATAACATTTGGAAAGGCAAAAAGAAACCCACAAGGAGTGGAATATTTTCATTAAAATGATAATAAAATTTCATCTCTGAGACTATAATGGGTTTAGCTGCATGTATGCCTGCTGAGAAAATGAGCTTCATCATGAACATGTGGGACAGTTTGTGGGGGCATAAATGGATCTTCCCCCAAATTAATAATAGACTTCTATTCACAGAATAAATAGCACAGGAAAAAGATAATTTTAAATTTTTTAATGGACTGGAGTGATAGCACAGCAGGTAGGGCATTTGCCTTGCACACAGCTGACCTGGATTCAATTACTCTGTCCCTTTCGGAGAGCCTGGCAAGCTACTGAGAGTATTCTGCCCTCATGGCAGAGCCTGGCAAGCTATCCAGGCATACATATTGGATATGCCAAAAATAGTAACAATGAGTCTTACAATGTAGACATTACTGGTGCCCACTTGAGCAAATCGATGAACAACAGGACATCAGTGCTACAGTGCATTATTATTTTGGAGGCCTCCCAAGTGCTGCTGAAGCCTGGGGGCCCCACTAGGAATTTCTAGGCAACAGGATTGTGGTTCAATGCAAAGGCCTGAAGATGCTGTACCCCACAAATTCTCAGAGAACCTGAGGTGCTGGGAATTAAACTGGGTCAGTTACATGATAGGCACATGCCCTAACCACTGTGTGATCTCCTCCTTTCCAATATCATTTTCAAATCATCTCATGTGAATGAAACCCATATGACAGAATGGAAATGGCTGTACCCAAAGTGGCAGCCCCAGCTCAAGAGAGACCATAATTCTTTACCCTATGGCAACCTAAATGAGTCCAAACTCAGCTTATACAGAGGCAGGAATGATAAGTTAGCTTCTGGTTAATCACTATTATGAGCAAAAGACCTATATTCTAATGTTCCATTTTAATTCTAAATGTACAATTCTAAAAAATGCAAAGATATTTTCATTCAAGGTTAGATCTAGAAAGAGCTTTTGAGTATCCAAACCCATAGTTTAAGAATATGTTCATGGGGAACACACCTTTTCCCAGTGGGATCTAATAGAAAAATACTCTGGTTAAATATGAAAACAAGATCATTGGATGGGAAGTGTAGTGAACGAATCAAGATTCCACCTGCTCATTCTCTCTCACCTTACCTGAGTTCTCCACATACTCATTTATAGGTACCAAGGCAGACCCAAACTTCCTTCCAAAGACTGTGCCCAAACAAAAAACAGTTTACTAGAGACTGAAGTATCTAATAGGTTCTTTTGGTTGGGTTTTTTTAAAATCTCACATGAAAATGAAATAAAAGCCCAGAAAGCTTAAAACATAACTTCCATTTCTAACCATATGATGCACTAAATAACCTCAAATCCTCTTTCTAAAAGCAACTAGAATGACTACTAAATACAAGTACAATTTAAATATACAAAATAAATTCACAAAGACATAACAACCTCACTTTGACAGTTGGTATTACCAATGACCTATGACCCAGAAGAACAGTGAATAAATACATAGATACATTAGTCTGTTCACAAAGCATTGCTCACAAAACAGTTAAAATGAATGAACACTTGACTGTGGTGCTGAAATAGAATGCTACAGTAGAAAAAAGCACAGTGCAATGTGTTTTCTCATTATTTAGAGTTTTAAAACATACAAAATGGAACTGCCTATTATTGAAAGAAACAGTAATACCAAAGAAGTATGAGAGCATACAAATTCAGGACAATATTTATTTTGGGCACGAGAGAAAGATATGGTTCCACTGAGAAGCCAACTAAATCTACAGGGCTCGTCAAAATGTTAGGATTGCTGAAGCCAGAGAAATAGCGCAGTGGGAATGGGCATTTGCCTTGCACATGGCCAACCCGGATTTGAACCCTGGAATCCCATATGGTTCCCCTAGCACTGCCAGGAGAAATTCCTGAGTGCAGAGCCAGGAGTAATCCTGAGCATTGCTGGATGTGGCCCAAACAGCACTCCCACCCTCCACCACCTCCACCCAAAATAAAAGAAAGTGTTAGGATTGAATTCAATGGTAGAACATGGTTTTGTTATTTTATTCTTGCTAGATTTGGTTGATTAAAAAATAAAACTTAAAGTCAACGGGATTCCCTTAGACAAAATGGTTGATTGATGGGATAATCTGAAGGACAATGAGATCCTGATTGGTTCCCATCCAGTCTTCTTTCAACATAGTCCCTGGTTTGTCATCAGTTTGCAAAGGAAGAATATACATCATTTTGGTCCTGACAGTCATTTATTTTACCTAAATGATAGTTTTCCCCCAATCCACCAGGATCACATCTGCTCAAGCCAGATATAGCACAGAGCACATTGCTTTGTGAAGGCTGAGCTGTTGCTTCCCACTTTGTCACTTGGATCTGTTTTCTAATTTAGCTCATGCACAGCAACAAAATGCTGAATCACTGAAAAGTAAGTAGAGCGATGGTCTAAACATGCAACAAGTAAAAGAGAGAAAGAATTAGAAAGTGAGAAAGGAAAAACATCTTTGCATGAGAAAATAAGCTCAGAGGCAATAATCAAATTAATGTAGACTATTGTTGAGAAACCATAAAATAAACATGGGGTGTTTTTTTAGATGGAAATTACTTGAAATTGCACTTTTATTGCCATTAAACACAAATTTATATTCTAACAGGAGGGGGTTCATGAACTTTTTTTCTAGATGTTAACAAACTGAAGCAGAAATTATAAAGTGAGACTTTATTTGTGTAGGAGGCCTTAGAAGTTGCAATTCTGGAAACAATTTCATGATGCACTTGAAATGGGTTCCAAAAGAATGTACATCGGCAGAATTTTTTGTGTGAGGGGGAGGTGAGGGACTTGTAAGGGGAGGGAAAGAGAACCAGCAATCAAACCTGGAGCTTCATAATACTTGTAAGGACATGCAAGGTATATGTGCTCTACATCTCAGTCAGCCACACATAGTGGGGGGGCAGGAGAGAGAGAGAGAGAGAGAGAGAGAGAGAGAGAGAGAGAGAGAGAGAGAGAGAGAAAGAGAGAGAGAGAGGAAAGAGGAGAGAGAGAGAGGATGGGAGAGGAGAGAGGGAGGGAGGAGAAATAGAGGGAGAGAGAGAGGGTCACACAACTTTCTTAAAGAAATTATTATTGGTGCTAGCTATACCATCTATATATTGGATTGGGATGGTTGCTGCACCAATGCCAATATTAGTAGGGAAAGACTCCAAGAGTTCTCTATTGAGAAGCAGGTGATGTTTTAGGAAGGCAGAGGATTTCATGGCTGATAAGTGTCTGCTCCACCCAGAGGTGAATGTCCATATGTTTCACTTCCTGGAAGGCCTCCTGACTCCCTTTTAGGATTCTTGAAACAACAAACTTTGTTTTCAAGTTTCTGTTTCATACTCTTTGAAGACAAAAACAGCAAGACAAATGATACCTTGGCAACAACTGGAGAATCTTATGCAGCTAGATGTTTTGGTTTTTGAAAAAGTTCAGGGCGGTGGTTTTTATTGTTGCTTTTTTTCTACTCCTCAGATTACATAAGAAACTTCTCAGGATAACATTCAGATCAGCTTGAGCTTATCAAGTGAGCATGTTAAAGCTTTCTACTATTGTAGCGGGTGATGCTGACAGGAAGAAAAAAATTCGGAGCTAGGGTGACAGTACAGTGGGTGAGAGTACAGTGGGTAGAACACTTGCCTTGCATGCAGCTGATCCACATTTGATCCCTAGCATCCCATATGGTCCCCTGCGCCCCACCAGGAGTGATACCTGAGCAGAGAGCCAGGGGTAAGCACTTAGCACTACTACTGTGTGTGACCCCAAAATAAAACAAAAAAGAATGGTAAGAAATGAAGAAAATTACCTTCCATGTAAATGGATTAGGTTAGAATCATTTTTAAAGTCCAGAAGTTGATGGTATATGATGTAATCTTTACCCTGGAATGCCTGCCAGTCACCAGATTCATTAATATCCTTTTTGTATACTTGGGACCACTCATATCTGTGTCTGAACTCTTTCAGCTCTGTAAAGACAAAACAAACAGCACAATTCCTCATGCCCCCTCCCCTTCTTGCATGACTTGCTGGGCCCATTTTACAGACAAGAAAACAGAGAGACAAAAAATAACATTTTATACCTTAGGCTATCTAGAATAAGTGGTAGAGCCAGGATGTAAACCAAGCTAGTTGATTCTCATACCCTGAACTTAAATGTTCCACACTATGTCCTGTCTCGGAGGTGGTATTTTGAGTAAGCAGTGGCAATATTGGAATGACAGTGCCAAGCCATGAATGGAATCAGAGCAGATTCTGCTCCAGACCTAAGAAGAAAGTGTTCTCCTCTGAGTGAAGGTGAGGGAAGTTCCATAAAATTCAGCATCCCTTTTCTGAAGGGAGTATCCCAGCAACTTAGAATATATGCTTTGGAACTACCTAAGATATGGCTAATTTCCTCAGTGCCTTGTCTCTCTAACTCCAGACACCAAATTGGAGATGAACTTTGAATTGATAGCAAACAAGTTACTGGGAATAAGCTTGAGTTCAGTATTGTGGCTTACTAAGTAGACTGTCTTCTCCATTTTTATTGTATGTGAAATGAGAGAAAAGATGTCTATACAGTAGATGCTGAGCAACAAACCCAAGCAAGAGGCACAGAGACCTTTGTGTTGCTTACAGACAAGATTGATTTTCCTTTGTTGCAAGGTCAAAATTTCACATTACCAAAATGCTATAAATACGTCCAAAATACCTCTGTATATCTCCAAAGCCTCCCTTTGTAGTAGTGTTAATATGGCGTGTCAGGTCATTTTTCCTTTTTTCACTTACTAGAGGAGGGATCTTGATTAGCAAGAACTATTCCCACTTTGCTGTCTTGTAGTTTGTTTTGTCCTAGAATTAAAATAAACCTAGGGTTTCTAAGTGGTAGTTTGGGTGATTTCATATCATCTTACCTAAGGTGGAAATTTCCCAAAACAAATATAATAACCCAGAGATATGATAAGGATGGTTCTAACTGGCTGCAAGTTGAAACATTAAAGAGAGAACTATATTCTCTATTGGAGCAAAATGGATATCTGGCTTAGCAGGCAGCCTGTGACAGGTGGGGGTGGTGGCATTCCAGCACATTTGTTTTGAGTAATGGCAGACACAAGAAGAATGCAGGACAGGATGACCTCTGAATGAGCTTGGGCCTTGTGCTCTCATGTGACTGCCTCTGATAAGTATCACTTGAAAATGATGCCGGGTAGGACCAGTCCTGCCAGGCTGGGAGTCAGAACTGGGTCCCTCTTGCCCTTGCTGCCTCTCTGCCTTGGTATTTTCACAGGGAAACATGTCAAATATGCCAGCTGAAGCTTTGGAGAGTGGCTGAAACGTGGTCCTGAAGCAGCTGGGTGCCTGCTGAATACTCTGCCAGTCATCAGATGGGGTTGACCCCATTTCAAAGGAAGTCAACTCCTGTTTCTGGAAATGATGGATCTATTCTTAAAGGGAAAGAAGGTGATCAATCACTCAGAGTCCATTACACACAGCCTCCCACTGCCCTCCTGTCCCCAAGATTCTCAAAACCTGAAGCAGCGGATAGGAAAAGTCACCTATGAAACAGCACTACCAGGAATGTGGACATATGTTATGATGCCAGTGAGCTGAGTGGCAGGAATGGTCACAACAAGATGAGCATGGGTGACTTCCTGGATCACCTCTCAAGAGACATCTGCTAATGATTCATTCTGTGTTTTCCCTGGGGCATGTTCACTCCTAACTTAGGTCTTTGCATGGGCCACTCTCTCCATATTGGCCTGAACCTTAAGTCTAACACGTCTGCTTTCTTCTGACAAGTCAAGTTTCACTTCAATGATGTCATTCTTCAGCCTTCCATGTACCTGCCTCCCGCATTGCATCATGATATTCCATTCTACATTTCACAGAGGATGTCTCATTATCCAAAATGACTCTGCTCATTTAGCTTTCTTGTTTACTAATTTTTTTCTTTGGGATATTATGAGATCCAAGAATAAGATACAAGACCTTCTCTTGTCCCCATTCTATCCCCAGTGCCTAGAAAAATATGTAGCAGGGAATAGGGGATAGATAACTATTAGTAAAATCAATTAATCATTTGATGAATTAATTCTATCAAAGTATGTGCTGGCATGAGAGGTTTCATTCTCAGTGTTCAGCAGCAGTGGTGAGCTTATCAGCCTTATTGGTTAGCTTTTGTAGAAACTTTTTGATATCTTACTATTTAACGAGCTGTCCCCTTCTCTCTTTTCTACTAAAGATTTGATAATTATTCACTGTTTCAAGGGGGCTAGCTCCTGAAATCCATGCTTTCTCTGAATTATTTTTTATTTTTTATTTTTTTTATATTTTTATTTATTTATTTATTTATTTATTTTTTGCTTTTTGGGTCACACCGGAGATGCACAGGGGTTACTCCTGGCTCTGCACTCAGGAATTACCCCTGGCGGTGCTCAGGGGACCATATGGGATGCTGGGAATCGAACCCGGGTCGGCCGCGTGCAAGGCAAACGCCCTACCCGCTGTGCTATCGCTCCAGCCCCTGAATAATTTTTTAACTTATATTGTTATAAGTCTCTTGCCCGCACGCCTGTCTTCCCCGGGGCCCCTCAGAGGGGATGGGCTCCAGCTTCCCTCCCCACCCCAAGCAGAGCTCTCGGTGGCTGAAGACCACCGGAACCTAGCTGCAGCCACCTGGAGGCTCCTCTCTACACGTTCGGACAGGCCTCATGCATGAAGGTACTGGCAGAGGAACCCAGGTGTGTGTAATCCCATCAACGGTCAACATCCAGAGACTTAAAAGCAAGCTCTCGGAGCACGCAGCTGCTTGCGCTATCTTTAGCCTGCTTCTCCCTCTGGGAGAAACTGACAATCTTCTGAGAGTTTCCTGCCCCCATGGGACAGCCTTGCAAGCTCCCAGTGGTGTATTCATATGCAAAATCCAGTAACAAGCTGGATCTCATTCCCCTGACCCTGAAGAGTCCCCAGTGCAACATCATTAGGAGGGCCAAGTCGAAATACACTTCTAAGATCTCAGAGAAAGGACGGAATGAGATGTTACTGAGCCCACCCGAGAAATCGGTGATTATCGGGATATTGTGATTGATTGTGATTGTTATAAGTAACAATACAAACCTGTTATGGTTCACGGTGATGGCAATAAATATTCTGGTTTTTCTCAAGTAAAAACAAATAGGGAGGTGAGCAGGCTAGTGTCCATGTGGCAGCTCAATCATGCTGACATGTGACTCTTTCTCCTTTGCACTTTCTGTTCCTAGCATAACTTCCTTCCGGTGCTTGTCACATCCCGGTGACAAGAGGTCTGCTGCATCCTCAGGCATTGCATCTGAATTCCAGAGACAAGAAGAAGCAAAGGCTACGAGAGTCATGGCAGGCAAATCTTTTATGAAACGCTTTTATTGGGGAAACACTGATCTCAATATCCCTCTCCTAAACACATAAGTCCAGACTAGACTAGAGGGAGACATGTAACTTAATGCTGCAGCTGAGACTCACAGAAATTATAAGTTGAGACTCAGAAATTATAAGGGTATATCTCTTCAATGGCTGAATTTATGAACTTATTGCAGACTTGGTCACTCAAATAGTTTTTATTTCATCTATGTGTTGGATTCTACCCAGTGTCCTTTTTCTTTTCCTAAACTAGCTTAAGAGAGTTTCATTATTTAAACCAAGAGTATTTGTTAGAGGAGCATTTAACTATTAATCCAGTATGGACAACATGGCTATGCTGAATGGCTGCTATAGGGTGTCAGATGGTCCATGACACCTTCTTTAGAACTATGCAATCCTTCGTACTCAACACTCTGCGCCTTCTCCCCTACACTTAGACATTATGTCACCAGTCTGACAGCCTCCTCCTCCGTCTCCTCCTCCTCCTTTTCACCTCCAGACAGCATTTGCTGAGGTCCAAAATATGCTGAAAACTGTGCTGATACCAAAAACCTGCCTTTTGACAGAGGACAGGAAGTCATACAATGACACCTGCATGAACTAGTATGGGGAAGAAAATATCTTGTTGAGATTTCATATCAAAAATCTATAGTCAATTTATCTTGCCTTCTAATTGTTAGTCCAATTTCTTTTTCTTTTATAATCCACTGATTAACCAGACCAAATATGCATCCCCCACAATTAAGAAAGATCCTAGTAAGTGGAAACCCTACTTAACTTATTCAGTGCCTGCGAATAGCCACAAGGAATATTTTGTGAGAGATTATAAATTTTGATATTAAGTATCCTAAAAGGATATCTCTATATATCTCTTGTTCTATAATTTATAAATCTGATCCTTAAAAAAATCCTAATCTTGTAAATTTATGCATATTTAAAAACAGGATTTTCTAAATGCATTGCTTATAACTACAGGTTATATGTGGGGAAAAAAGCAAGATTTTGTGGTCATATAATTTGGGGAACATTTGGTTAGACGAAGTTAAGTGCCTTCTTCATTCAAGAGGTTACCAAGTCTCCAGTATTCCAATATTCATAAGTATGGACATTGAAGAGATATGCTAATATATTCATCATATTCTAATATGATGAAGAACAGAGAAGAACAGAATTTGTGGCCTCTTCCAAATTTGCTCAACCACTGAAATTGCATCTTGGTGTTGGAGTGAAATTCTGCCACTCAACAATATCTTTCATAAGAGGTGTCTGAAGGTGGTGAAAACTGCCTCTGGGGGAAAAAAAACCCACAACCATTTATCTTCTTCTGGTGCTTGTCATATCCCAGTCACAATAGGTCTGCTGCACTCTCAGGCATTGCGTCTAAATTCCAGAGACAAGAAGAAGCAAAGGCTACAAGAGTCATGACAGGTAAATCTTTCGTTAAATACAATCTATTGGGGAAACATTGATCTCAATATCCTCCTCCTGAACAGATATGTCCAGACTAGACTTGAGGGTATGTATAACTTAATACTGTAGCTGAGACACATAGAAACCGAGAGTTAAGGATATATCTCTCTTAAATTCTTTCTATAAGGGAAACCCCCTCACTGTATTAGAAAAGAACTATTTCTTAGATTTGTTTTACTGTGCCTTCCTTGGTAACCACCATAATTAATCTTCTATTTTTGTTGTCTCAATCTCTTCTGTTCATTGGTCTCCATGTTTGCCTTAGCTAAGGATGTAAGGTGATGTGGACAAGTTACTAAGTCTTTTTGGGTCTCTCTGATGTTTTGCAGTAAGTATAAATACTATTTAAAAACTACTTCTTAAAACTTTTTATTTCATCAATCAGTTTAATGTTTATGTAATTATTTCAGAGCCTCATCTCTGAAGAACTTAGAGAACTATAAGATGATGTTTATTGGACTGTGACAGACTATATTGGAAGTCTGGTGACTCAAAAGACACACTTTGGAAAAACTAGCAAGGAGGAAGGGTACAGGGTATAAATCACTGGAACTACTGCCTCTTTTAAGTACTAAGGCATATTCTTTTATTTAGTGTTAGAGACCATGCTCTGTAAACATCATTGGACAGTTAGTAGTATACCTTTGTCCATTATTCCTGAACTCTTCATCACAGCAGCTCTCCTGGGTGAACAGTCTATTGATCTAGAAAAAAATATAAGTTATGTACTTGAGCCAATCATGTTATTTATCTGATTATCAGGTTCTCTTTTTTCTTTATGAGCAAATGAAGAGGAAGAATATGATCATTACCCAAAAAATGCAATATAATGCTAATTTTCTTTTGTAATCAAATAATAAAAACCTTGTACAATTCTGTATCCCCATTTCTTTTTGTCAAAACACACTAGGATTAGTAAAGCAAAACCCACTACACCAGTCAAAACTTCTAGTTTAGAAGATATGACACTCCTTCTCTAGAAGGCATTGCTTGGGCTTGTTTCTTTGCATTGATAAGGATCACAGTCTGGACAGAACTCATCAGGAAGGCTGAACCATTAACTCCTTGACCAACAAGTTACCTATCCTCATTAATGCACTAAGAAACAACCAACTGAGTTTTCCCTACCATCTTTTGTGCAAGAAGTACATGAGAATGTTATTTTTATGCTCCTCATTGTACATGCCTACCTTTCTCACTCATAAATATTCATGATTTTTCCTGGAAAACTTATAAATAGAAATAGACTATTGTGTTGCCCTAAATCTATATGGCATAAAATCAAATCCCCACTGGTCTACACTTGCTCTATAGCCTGTGCTGCTTAAGAATGCTTTCCAACTTACAAGTTGACTTTTTCCAAAAGAAATGCATTTTCTTAATTTTTTTGGTGAGGGGTGAGAGTCCCATACTCAGCAATGCTTGGGGATTTGGGGGACCACATAGGATGTCAGGGATTGAACATGG
The DNA here is from genome assembly GCF_027595985.1 of Sorex araneus. NCBI lineage: Eukaryota > Metazoa > Chordata > Mammalia > Eulipotyphla > Soricidae > Sorex > Sorex araneus. The sequence goes on along the minus strand of NC_073302.1, from coordinate 70,039,158 downwards.
GTTGGTAATATGCAAGACAAGCACCCTACCGCCATACTGTCTCTCTGGCTCCCATCTCCCCCCCCCCAACAAATGCTTTTCTTTTCTATTCAGTGGTCCCGTAATTTTTTAATGACAAAATGTTTAATCAAAGCAATTTTCATGATGCAAGCATGAGCAACCCATACTGATCTTGGTGGCATGACAATGGAACTAAAATCTTACTTTTCTTATTTAGCTCTACCTTCCTAAAAGATCACTTAACACTACAAAAATACTCTGCGTTTTTCTAAGTTGTTTAACACCCATTTGGCTGCCTTTTAACCTTTTACTTTAAGTATCCCTCAACTAGCAAAATGATTTTAGGAGAATTCTATGCCAAAATTGGCCATGATTTTGTCAAAGCTTGACCCATTGACATCTAGAAGGAAAATTTGTTTTCCTGGCACCTCTTTTCTAGGACAGAGAAATTCAAGTCAAAGGGAAGAATAGCTGAGCACATTTATTTATTGTCACCTAAATCTAATAATACAAACAGCAGCATAGGGGAAAACTAGCCTAGGAAAATTCCTCTTTTAACTTCCAAATATTCACCACTCTTGGTCAAGAATAAAATTATTTTTTTTATTTCTGTTTTTTGGGGGGAAGGTGGAATGCCTGGAAGTGCTGTGGGTCATTCCCAGAGGTGCTCTTGGGGACCAGAGATTAAACCTGGGCCTTCTGTATACAGAACATGTACTCAGCCTATTGAACTCTCTCTCTCTCTCCAGTTTCCCAAAATATAGTTTAATTTTTATCTTCAAGATGGTTAATTTCAGACTACATTAATAAGATTTCAACTCCTCAAATTTTACTTTGAATTTATATTCTCCAAAAATAAATTATTTTAATTGTCTGAGATTCTCACATACTGCATCCTACCTCTGCAGAAAAATATCCTTCTTGACAACAACCAAATCATGAATATTATAAAGCATGTGATATATAACTGAAAACAAAGCAACAAAACACTAGGTTTTGGAAGGCCAAGATGTTAGACTTAACATAGCTATAATTACGAGTTACATTGTGTACTCCTCATCCTGCAATGCTTACAATTCAGATGATGGAGTCCTTAGACTCTGGTTGGACAGTATATTTTTAAGGAAGTCAGCAAGTCAAGATGCGATCATTAGAGTAAACCCTAATCCAATACAACCGGGATACTTAACACCAAGAGGATATGTGCATGTAAACACTATAGCACTGTAGCACTGTCGTCCGGTTGTTCATCGATTTGCTTGAGCGGGCACCAGTAATGTCTCCATTATGAGACTTGTTGCTGCTGTTTTTGGCATATAAAATATGGCATGAGGAGCTTACCAGTCTCTGCCATGCGAGTGGAATATTCTTGGTAGCTTGCCGGGCTCTCCGAGAGGGATGGAGGAATAAAACCTGGGCTGGCCGTGTGCAAGGCAAATGCCCTACCTGCTGTGCTATTGCTCCAGTCTGCACATAAACACATATAAATGAATGATGTGAAGAGAGACAGGAGAGAAAAATGTTTTATAAGGAGAGAGTTCTTATCTCTCTCTCAGATATATCTCTCACAGTCCTCAGAAAGAACCAATCCTGCTAACATTGTAATTTATAAATTTTAGCTACCAGAATGGAGGGACAATACAGTCTATTCTTTAAGCTACTCCACTTGTAGTACCTGAAAATCCTGAAAAACATAGCTACTTTGCTGGAAAAATCTTCTTATATCTCCTCTAATATCACTGATAATGTCTATTAATAATTTTGTCCCTGAAAATTATTAAGGATAAATGTAACCTATCATTAATTCTTCTGAGATGTAAATATAAACTATCTTTTGGGAAGTTTTCCTTATTACCTAAAGATGAGTAGATTAAAAACAGGCTGATACTATATTGAATAATTCTATTTGGTCACCTTCATTTATATTTTAGCAATGACTTTGGAAGACAAAAATAATATTTGTGCATGGGTGAGAAATGGGGAAAGGCTCACAGTAACTCCTATGAAATGCTATGTACTTAGATAGAAGATTTTATTTTTCACAAGAAATTGATCATTTTGGGGGAAATGGCATAGATTCCACAGGAGGTAGTAGGTGGGAGAAAAAAGCAATAACCATTGTAAAATTTCATCATATGACTCCCCTTGGTAGAATCGCTGTAGTGTATAATTTTTAGATAAATAAACAAGTAGCACTGCATTGTAGCACTGTCATCCCATGAGCGGGCACCAATAAGGTCTCCATTGTGAAACTTGTTGTTACTCTTTTTGGCATATGTTTTTGGCATGGGTAGCTTGCCAGGCTTTGCCTTGCAGGCAGAATGCTCTTGGGAGCTTGCCAGGCTCTCTGAGAGGAACAGAGGAATGGAACCTGGGTCAACTGCGTGCAAGGCAAATGCTCTACCTGCTATGCTATCGCTCTAGCAGTACCATTTTCAATGCACCCGATCTTATCTGATCTCGGAAATAAACAAGTGAAGTACAATAAAGTACAAATTTCTGTGCTTTCTTTAAAACACATTTATGGAATGCTCTCTCCCTCCCCTTCCCCTCTCTCTCACTCTCCCTCTCCCTCTCCCTATACCCCCCCTTCCCACACACACAATATCAAATGATCACGATAATCATAAAAGGAACCATGTTTCAGGCACAAGTATTAAACCTCTGAATGCTACTATCTCGTTTCATCTCAGCAATAAAACAGTCAATAACAATGACTTTTTATAATATTTATCAACCTCTCATCAACACGTATCATCTTGGTATAAATCCCAGACTACTTATGCATCTTCAAAGCTTAGCATACAGTACTGCCAGAATCATAATGGGTAAGGAGAACATTCTGGCAACTGAAATTGCAATTCTAAATGCTATAAAATAGAACTGATGTCCTAGCTTCCTTCTCTTTAGCTCATTGAATGTATATTCTTCTGCCAAAGGAAATAAAAAGATAAGCATTCTATTCTCTTAGATGATTTTATCATTGTTAACCAGACTGACCTTCATAAGATACAACAAATAGCTGGCTTAGAACCATCTATATTAAAACAAAAATCACCATATTTGGCAAGCATAAAACTAACATTTAAATGGACATTCATCTTATTATATAAATCAGAAACCCAGTAAGATGGATCACTTAATTATCAGGAGAATTGAAAAGTTTGTTTACTGAAGAACTTTTTTGCAAAGTTGTTCTCAGAACATAAGAGATTGTGGATAATACCTGGAATCAGAGCTAAATAGCTGATCTTACTATAGGCACAAAGAGTTAAGAAGAGTGGTTAGCATGACTGGAAGGAAAAAGCCACATAGAGAAGTCTGGCTTCATAGAAACAGTAATATTTAATCTTGGAACACAGCCCTAAGTATCCTCACAAGAGCAAGGAGAATAAATACTCTGACCTCACAAGCCTCCTTCTCCTTTCATCCTTTCATTTCCTGCCTGGATGCCCTGTTGCTTAACCCCATCCAGAGACAGAGAATAGCAAGGCTGGGGATGTGGTCCATAAAGTTCAAACTCTAAAGATCAAGGTGAGCATCTTAAGTTGCAATTGGATGATATATGGCATGTACTAAACCTCCCTCCCGCCCCCCGCCAAAAAACAGAGATATTTTCAAATAATGAAAGAGAAGAAATAAGCTGGTAGTTGCTCACCTTTTTATATATATTTATTTGTTGGTCATTCCAACATCAACCAATTTTCCAATTTTCTAATACCAATTCAGAGCTTAATAATTCAATTCAGTGGTGACATTATCCAATTAGCACAGACTTAGTCCCACAAGATACTCCCCCTTTATGTGCTAACCATAAATGGAGTTACCAGATGAGCCACACTTTCTGCCTGACTAACTACTAATCTGGAGGTTCCTATGGTTCTTAGCCAGTTCAGTAATTTGTGAGCATGACTCACAGAACTCAGGAAGTCTCTCCTCTAGATTTCATTTTTTATTATAAAGGATAGAACTCAGGAACAGCCTAATGAAATAGAGGCAAATTGCAAACTAGGGAAGGATAAAGTGGGGAGGGATGGAGTTTCATGTTTTCTCAGTACATCAATGTCTTCAAAAACTTGCAAGCTCCCTAAGCTCACTGGTGCAGCATTCTCATGAGAGCTTCCTTAAACGGTGTGACATACTGAACCACTGGCCCCTTGTGAGTGATTGAGCCCTCACTCCAGAGGGTTGGGTCCACCTATCTTGATTTGCTTCTTTAGAATCCCAAATCCCATTGCTATGGAAATTTCAAAAATTTAGGGAACTATGTGCCAGACACCAGGAAAAAGAACAAGTATCCTTTTATCACACCAGCACATTGTATCATTGTATCAGCACAAGGGACACTCAATATTTACTATCAATGATGTAGTCTTCAGCAAAGACACCCTTTTATCCTTCTTTCCTTCCAATTTTTAAATTTTAAAAAGCCAAAACAAGAGGTGACTTAAAGAGTCTCCTGCCTCCCTACATGGTTACCCTAGAGCAGACAAACCCGAATGGCTTCTTGAACCTTAGGGCATCTCATACTTCTGACCTGCTAGGGACAGGCAGACACAAAGGATTTTTGATATATTCAGAAAGATGTTTTAGACATGAAATCTGAACTACTAATTTATAACCCTGCTCCAGTCTCCTTCTGTACCTTCTTTTTCACTTTATAACATATAAGACTTTGATGTCTTAAGAAGAGGAAGCAGGAGCTGGGCATTTGTTGGAGGTGCTGAGAGATATATGATTATGCTATATATTGAATATCATGTCAGTCAGAGGAGTATATATCCAGTAGTCCCCAGGGATTTGAGTTGCTCCTTTAAAACTGGATTCTTATGGAGAGAAAATTTAAAGTGAGGAATAAAATCAATACACAATGTAGTGGGGTTATTCTAAATCAATAGAAAAAATAGGCCCATGCAAAAATGATAATGTTGTAGGCAGATATACAGGAATTCTCCCTGGTAAGAAGATTTTTTGGAAATAGTAAAACCAAGATGTTTCCTAGTCACTAGTCCTGAAGCCTCCTAGAGGCAGAAAAACCAAACCTCCTAGAGATTCAAATACTGAGATTTTTGGAGATGAGGAAAATTAGGTACCACCTAGATGCAAAAATGGAGGCATAACTGAGAGAAGGATGGACATCTCAGAAAAGAAGATGTTCCACGGGAAACTAAAGGTCCTGATAATAACAGAAAAGGATCATCAAGAGTTCAAGGCTCTTGGGGCTGGAGCAATAGCACAGCGAGTAGTGCGTTTGCCTTGAATGCGGCCAACCCAGGTTCGATTCCCAGCACCCCATATGGTCCTCTGAGCACCGCCAGGGGTGATTCCTGAGTGCAGAGCCAGGAGTAACCCCTGTGCATTGCCAGGTGTGACCCAAAAAGAAAAAAAAAAGAGTTCAAGGCTCTTTCCTTGCAACAACAACCGATTAATATCTATGTATACAGAGGACTCCAGACCAAGATAATTTGGAGAAAATATGTTAATATTTCCCAGAAAAGACCATGTTCGCTCACGAAACTTATCTCCATTGGCCTATTCTCCTCCTTTTCTCCCCTCTATCTTCTCTCCACCTTACTCCCTCACTCCTTCCTTGCCCCTAATATTTAATAGTTCTCTAAATCAAACTACTTCAATTTATTATTTGTCTTCTCCTGAAATTCTTTTATGCATGGGAAGGCTATAGTCCTGGAAGTCCTGAGCAGAAGTTAGAACTGAATTTTGTTCTCCTGCAAAGTAATCCCTTGCTCCAGCATGAGTCCATGGCTCCAAAAAAACTCAGGTGGTGGGCACCAGTTCCCATAGCATATAGATCAAGTGGGCTAGAACTCAGTTTGACAGATTCCACTGACCTACATGGCATGGAAAGTGGGTTAACCAACCTGACTCTACCAAAGCTGTAGAGTCACTGGCAGAAGTGGGGTAAGTTGTCTTCAGTGTCTCCTGTATACTACTTTCCCCATCATACAATGGAAAGAGATGCAGTAATTATTTTCTTCTTCACGTCACTAAATGTACTGGATTGGGCATATGGATTTATATAGAGGAATTTTTCAAAATATGTATGTGCAACCGCAGCACTGTTTACAATAGGCAGAATCTGGAAAAAACCCGAGTGCCCTAGAACAGATGACTGGTTGAAGAAACTCTGGTACATATATACAATGGAATACTATGCAGCTGTTAGAAAAAATGAGGTCATGACGTTTGCATATAAGTGGATCTACATGGAAAGTATCATGCTAAGTGAAATGAGTCAGAAAGAGAGAGACAGACATAGAAAGATTGCACTCATCTGTGGAATATAGAATAATAGACTATAAGACGAACACCCAAGAATAGTAGAAATAAGTACCAGGAGGTTGTCACCATGGCTTGGAGGCTGTTCTCTCATCCTGGGCAACTCAGAGAAGGGAACAGCAAGTAAAATGTGGTTGTTGGTCATGTGGGGGAAAGATGATGCGGGCCAAATATAGACTAGAGACTGAACGCAATGGCCACTCAACACCTTTATTGCAAACCACAACACCTAATCAGAGAGAGAGAACAAAAGGGAATACCCTGCCATAGTGGCAGTGTGGGGCGGGGGGAGACGGGACTGGGAAGGGGGGGTGGGATGTTGGGTTTACTGGTGGTGGAGAATGGGCACTGGTGAAGGGATGGGTTATCAAACTTTGTAAGGGAGAAACATGAGCACAAAAATGTATAAATCTGTAACTGTACCCTCACGTTGACTCACTAATTAAAAATAAACTATAAAAAAAAAATATGTATGTGCAAGACTTCCCTACCCACCTCATCATTCTGTCAGACACTTTTAGTGGCAACCTAGGAAAATTTCACAAACTCCTCAGGTCATTCTGATCCTCCTCTCCTCCCTTCATCCCACCCCATATCCAGTTGTGATCCACTGAGCACTAGTACTCTATTACAAGAAATTACCAGAAACTTATTTGGGTCACATACCTAAATTCCCTACTGACATAACTTAATAGAATTAATATTCAACAATACACACTTGGCTTAGATCAGAAATGCTTTTCAGGAGTTATCAATTTGAGTTTTACACTGCTATGCCATCTGGAAAATCCACTTCAATCATCTAATTCAACATCCCTTACATTAAATTAGTGTAATCTCACAAAACTCCATGTCTGACAAATGCCCTTCCCCCTACAGAACACATCTCTAATCTTTATAATAGACAATTAGATAATAGAAAGCACATGCTGTGATATCTTGATTGTCAAGAAACAAGTTCCCCCCCTTTTTAGCAAATAACTGCATATTATTGAGAATTCTTAGAAGTAACTTATACAACAGTGTTGTCAATAGAGTTTTTGTGACAACAAAAGTGCAGTCCAGTCTAGTGGCAGTATTATAAATGTGACTAATATGACTGCGAATCAATTTTTAATTTTGTTTAATGTCTAATGTTTAATTATAAAACTTAATTTGCTTAATTGAAACCTAAAGTTGGGTTGATTAGTGGTTATACTGAACAGAATATCTGTAAAACTTGAATTTATAGTCAGTACACATAAGAAAATGAAACTTTGGGGTAGTCCTTTGATTTAGAAGTAAATGCTATTTTTATTTATTTTTGTTATTAAGCCATTGTGAGATACATAGTTACAGACTTGTTCATTATTGGGTTTCAATAATAAAATGTACCAATACTTGTCCCCAGTGTACTTTTCCCACCACCAGTTTTTCTCCTTCTATGCCCCAGCCCCCAGTCTGCCTCTATGGCAGGTATTTTCCTTCTCCCTCTCCCTCTCCCTCTCCCTATCCCTCTCCTTCACCCTCTCTCTCTCTCCCCCCCTCCCTCTATCCCCTGTGCATTGACAGGTGTGACCCAAAAAGCAAAAAAAAAGTATTTTTATTAATGCACTGTGATTCACAAGGTTATTTATAATTGAGTTTCAGGCAGGCACTGCCAATTCTACCACCAGAGTCAACTTCTAGTGTCCACAGTTTTTTTCCACCTCCTGATTAATATTCCTATAGGTTTACAAAAACAATAGCGTTCCTGCAAATAACTATTTATGAAGAATAAAAAGTGGGAAAAATGAATACTTTTCACACCATAATGTGTATGAGACAATGTCCTGACCTGTTTTAAGTAAATAGTGTTAAGTCTAAAAATACAGTTCCACCATCTCTGGATTAAATGCTTTAATTGCCTGTGAGGAATCTGAGTTCCATGACCACTAGGCCTGATGCTTTACCAAAGTTCTTCTGGGTACCAGGCAGTAGGAGTCCTTCTTCCTTGACTGGTGGAACCAGTTACCTCTAGCATCAGGTAGAATACCCAGAAACTCTTTCTGCCTAAACACCTGCACAAGAGAAAGACATAGCTTGGTTGAGTTTGTTGTTCCTAAGCTTTTAAGTTGCATTTGCTAGCTTGTAATGTTCATTTGACAAAAGGAAACCCTGGAGAATAAGCCCACTAACTAATTAAAGCCAAAGCCTCTTGCATTGAGGAAGGGAACTAAAGGCATTACCACCATGTACAGAATTAAGCTAATAACACATGTTTCAACTCTACTCTTCCCTATTTGCCTAAACTGATTTAAGTTTTCTGGATAAATCTCACACCAGAGAAACTGGCACACATTCAAAAGAACAAAAGCAACCAGTGCTGGCATGAATGTGAGGAAAAAGAGACGCTCTTTCACTGTTGGTGGGAATGCTGACTGGTCCAGCCTTTCTGGAAAACATGGACAATCCTTCAAAAAACTAGAAATCGAGCTTCCATATGAACCTGCAATACCACTTCTGGGAATATATCCCGAGGATGCAAAAAAGCACAGTAGAAATGACATCTGTACCTATATATTCATTGCAGCACTGTTCACAATAGCCAAAATATGGAAACAACCCGAGTGCCCTAAAACAGATGACTGGTTAAAGAAACTTTGGTACATCTACACAATGGAATTCTATGCAGCTGTTAGGAGAGATGAAGTCATGAAATTTGCTTATAAATGGATAGAAAAGGAGAATATCATGCTAAGTGAAATGAGTCAGAAAGAGAGGGACAGACATAGAAGGACTACACTCATTTGTGGAGTATAGAATAATATCACATGAAGCTGACACCCAAGGATGGTAGAGACAAGAGCCAGGAGGATTGCCCCATAGCTAAAAGCCTGCTTCATGAGCAGAGGGGAGAAGGCAAATGGAAAAGAGAAGGGATCACTAAGAAAATTATGGCTGGAGGAACCAGTTGGGATGGGAGATGCATGCCAAAAGTAGGTAATGGACCAAACATGATGACCTCTCAGTGTCTGTGTTGCAAGCCATAATGCCCCAAAGTAGAGAGAGAGTATGGGGAATACAGTCTGTCATGGAGGCAGGGGGAGAGGGTGGGAAAGGTGTGGTATACCTGGGATATTGGTGGTGAGGAATGTGCACTGGTGGAGGGATGGGTGTTTGATCATTGTGAGATTGTAACCTAAACGTGAAAGCTTGTAACTATCTCACGGTGATTCAATAAAATTTTTAAAAAGTTTTCTGCATAATATTTTATTTAATATACAAAGCACTTAAGTTCTATCTCACTGATTTTATGTGTATTTAAAGAACTTTTGTACTAAGACAACCAAAATTATTTAGTAACTCTGCTATTGTAGCAAGGACAAGTTCAGAGTGATCATTACAATGAAACAAAAGAGAGGAAGAGTGAGCAGCTTGTTTAGAAATCCCTTTCCTTGGAACAGAGGTTTACCAGAGGCACAGTAGAAGCACTTGGCTCCTATGAAAATCCTTTGAGTCAGGCTCACCAAATTAAATCAGAATCCTCAGGGAGTAATACTCAGCATAAGTTCTTTGAAATAAATGTCTTATTTTAGGACAGTCAGGTTTACAGAAAAATTGCAAAGATAGAGATATTTCTTGTATCCCAGTCATATCTCATTAGGATCCTCGGGGCTGTGACAGTTACACATTCCTAGATTCTGATAATCTTGACTTTTGTAGTGGTCAGATAATTTGTAGAATTTCCCTTTACTTAGATCTTAATAATGTTTGATTCCTGTTTGAACTGGAAGGATAGTGTGCTTGGGGAAGAAGACCCTAAGGTGTCATTCTCATCAAAGGTACATATAACAGCATAATTTATCACAGAGTATTTGCAGTTTTGTGCAGTATATAAATTGAACCTTTTCTCCCCTTTTTCATACTCTGCTCTATCAAAGTCACATGTGCAACCCACATTTTGAGAATGGAAAGTAATCTTCCACTTCCTTAAGGGAAGAGAATCTATATAAAATGTTTAGAATTCTCTTGTGCAGGAAATCTATTTCCATATTCCTCCATTTATTTAGTAATCTATGCAAATCAGTATGGAAACATTTATTTATCTGTGCTTGGATTTTCAATCCAGTGCTACTTTATTTGCTTTATTGCTCAACTCTTCCAGCTTTGCCCTTGGGAACTTTCACAGCTCCATGTCCCTTTGACATATTCTCAGTTTCACTATTTTGTTGATCTTTCCTGAGCACTTTATTTTCTTTTGGACACTGAGATTATCCTTGATTATTTACTATTATATTCTATTTCTTACTTTTACTACATTTTTCCAAGTCTTTTATTCTAAAATAATATCAGAACCAAGACCTGAGTACTAGATGTCCTCAATGCTACTAAAGTCTCCTCTTTCTGATCTGTAACCTCCTGTTTCAACCACAAGAAATTTGGCTCTACCATTGTTTACCATTGATTTAATGGTTGAACTCCAGTATGTATGTATGTATGTATTAGATTCTGGAGAATATGGATATAGGATATTGTGTCACCACAAGGAAACAACTTCATAAACTTGAGTTGAAAACTTTTATGTAAAGATTTTTTGCTTCTAATCTTCCAACTACATTCATTTCCAAGGCTAATCAGATAGGATCCTTTTGCTTTCACACCCTTCATTGAGGTTAAGACACTTATAATAGATTGCTTTGTCACAGTTTTGAATTTTACTCTAGAATCCCTGATCTACTAAATGACTTAAAATTAGTGTAGAATGAAGTCCAGTCTTTGTCCTATACAGTTCTACAGGTTTTGACAACTGTACAATACAATGTACCCATGGTTGCAATTATTATGCAGAATACTTCAGACTCTTAAATAATCCCCCATACTTCACTTATATTAAACTCTCGCCCCCTTCCCCTGTGTCCCTGGAAACACTGATCTTTCCAACATTTCTGTTGTTTGCATATTTTAAATGCCATAGAATTTGAATCCTAAATCATTTCCTGCTGACTTCTTTCAGTTAACAATATGCATTTAGGATTCATTCATGTCTTTTTGTGACTTGATAGTTTATTACTGTTATTATTCTATGCTAGAAATATACCAAAGCTATTTATTCATTCACTAGTTGAAAGACATCTTGGTTGCTTACAGATTAGGAATTTATAAATGAAGATACTATAAACATGCTATAAACATTCATAAGCAGTTTTTTTGTATAGGTGTTCAAAACAGCAAATATGTAATGGTTTGTGTACTGAAAAGTATGCTAAAGCTACAACTAGCTTTTTTGAAACTGCTAAACTATCTTCCAGTTCTATTTTACATTCCTACCACAAGTGAATAAGACTTTCTTATTGTTTCACTATTCTTTTCAGCAATAGATGTCAGGTTTTTAAAAATTTAGCCATTTTAAAAGGCATTATCTCTTATTACTGTAATTTTCAGTTCCCCAATAGGAAACAAAAGGTTGAGTACCTTTTCACATGCTAATTTTCCATCTGTACACTTTCTTTGGTTAAGTGTCTGTTCAGTTCTTTTGACCATTTTAAAGTTCAATTGTTTTCTTATTGTGTCATTTTATGAGCTCTTTTGTACATTTTATATATGACTTCTGTCAGAAATGTGTTTGCAAATATTTCCTCTCAGTCTGTGATTTGTCTTTTAACAGTATTTTTCACAGAAGTTTTTAATTTAAATAAAGTTCAACTTATTAATATTTCCTTTAATAAGCCATGCTTTGGATCATACTTCTAAAAAATAATCAAATTTAAGCTCACATAGCTTTTCACATATGTTTTATTCTTCCCATTTTATAGCTTTATAATTTACATATAAATCTGTGAACTATAAGAGTAAGACCAGGTCTATGTTATCCTTTTTTTACCGTTTGGTGAAAGCCTATTTTTTCTTAATGAATACCTGTGCTGCCTTATCAACAATCAATTAACTGTATTGTGTTAGTTTGTTTATGGACTCTCTCTTCTGTTCACTGATATACTGACTCTTTGATAATTTGATTACTTAAGTTTTAGAGTAAATTATGAAGTTGAATAGTCTGACTCCTTCAACTTTATTCTCCAGAATTATGTTGACCTGCTATTGTTTTTTTTTAAACTTCCAAAATTATTTCAATGTGTAGTCAAGAGTAAGAAACCCTGCCTTGGAGACACTGGAAACATGAGCAAGAACAAAGACTTTAAAGTAAAGCAGCCCTTTGCTCATGTTCTTAATCTGTCGGCTGACCATTTGAGATATAGAAGATTCCATTTTTTATTTAGGAAAAGGGAGATTTAAAATGCTCACCCCAAGAGAAAGGATAGAGGAGGGTCCAGTATGACAATAGTTGGAAATGATCACTTTGGACAAGAACTGAGTGTTGAAAATAGGGAAAGGGATATACCTGATAAACTTTCAGTATCTGTACTGCAAACCATAATGCCAAAAATGGGGGAGGAAGAGAGGGAGAGAGGGAGAGGAGAGTGAGAGGGAGAGAGGGAGAGAGAGAGGGAAGGAAGGAGAGAAAGAGAGAGAGAGATGTCTGCCACAGAGGCAGGCAGGGATGGGGTGTAGGTAGGGCAGGTGGAGACACTGGTGCTGGGAAATGTGCACTGGTGGAGGGATGGGTGTTGGAACATTGTATCCCTGAAACCAAATCATGAACAGCTTTGCAATGCACTATCTCATGCGATCCAATTTAAAAAATAGACAAAAATAAATAAACAAATGCTCATTCCAGGGTTTTTAATAAAAGTAATACCTTGGAAGAACGCAGCTCAGAGATGAGGACACACCAACTGACCTGTCTGAATGAGTTCCCTTTCCTCTACTTTTTCTCTCTTTCCAATTTTCATCTGGGTACCAGGATTACAATACTGTTAATAATGTTTCAGGCATACATGCCATTTCCCCTATCCACCCCTTTGGCAAACTCAGTTCTATAGATCAACTCTCAGAAGTTATTACCATTGGCTATTTTTAATTATATTACTATGTTTCTTTATATTCTACATATTCTTAACTGTTTTCTTAATAAATTCTATTTTGACCATTTTATTCTAAACATTATGAAGTACAGGCATAGTAATTACCATGAAGTACCTCTCAACTGAGACACAAGTGTGCAAGGTGGATTATAATTAAGATTTTTGCTTATCCTCAAAACTGGCTGCATATGCAAAAAAAATAAGTCTGTCTAATAATCTTTGTGAGAGTGATTTGTGTTTTGTCCATGGGGAATTAATACTAGTCTAGATCTTAGTGATTCAGGGAAGGAATGAGAATTTACTGATCGACCGGAAATAGCAAAAAAAAAAAATAGGCATCAAATAGCACAAATAACTGAAGATAGGTAAAGAGAGTGCCGAGTTTCAAAACATAAACAGGAAAATTTTCAGGAGAGATATTTTTAAGCAATATTAGATCAGTTTATAACTATTTCTTTGTACATGTTAAAATTTGACCATAATTTTAGTGTACACTTACATAACTTAGGTAAAAAAGTATAAGCAGTTTAAATATCTTGGTATAAATGTCCCCCTTGCTTTCCAAATACCTATCCTACAGAGAAATAAAAACTACTAAAAAGGCAAGTAAATTAAATACAAAGAAATGATTAAAGAGGAGGAAATAAAATACATCTATCAAGTATCTTTATGCTCCAGGATACACATTTAAGTTAATCATCATGAAAAATTTTGTGCCCTTCTCACCAAATGAATGAGAACTGTTGTCAAGCAAAGATAAGTAACTTTCCACAAAGCATATGGTTAATGTGGCAGAGCCATGAAACCAAAGAAATCTAAAACTCAGATACTCTACATTCATTCCAAAATTATTCTGTCATAAGGCTCTCAGTCTTTAAATCTGAAAAGGAAAAAACACACACATACACACATACACACACACACACACACACACACACACACATACACACGCGCAATTTTTTTTTCTAAAATAGCCCCGAAGTTTCTAGGTAGTCTGTAAACCAAATTCTAAATTCTTATTTTCTTGCACCCATATCCTAAAAATTGTGCAACTGCCTCCTTTAGCAGTTCTGAAAGGAAAGAAATTTCTCATTCCTTGCAGGCCACAGAGAGATGCATTTTCACAATGACTTCTCCTGAAAACAGTAACCTTTCTTTTGTTCTCCTAAAGAGGCATTAGTGAATCTCAGAATCCTCCACTCCTGCTTTCAGAAGCACAGGCCCGTGCAGTAATGATGGTAATAATGAGATTCGGGCCACCGCATAGCAGATGCCCGTGACTCACGGGAGAGAGGGGCCCATCCAGCTGTGCCTCTGTCTTGTCACAAAGATTAGCCCAGCCAAATTTCTCACAATAAAACTGACCCAAAACCCCTCAAAGACAGGAAGATGTCAGGAGTGTGAATAGTCACAAAAGCCACTGTACAACCCCATTAAATGTGGGTATCTTCCAGCTTCATTTGTGATAGGTGATTTTGTGCACAATCCTCCACCTTTACCCCATTTCCCTGGGGAGAGGTGATGAGACATAAACCCAGTGTGGAAAACACTGCTCAGAAAAGGAACTGTTGGATAATTCACAGTAGCAGGTGCGAAGCAATTTCAGAGTAATTAAAGATACTTGAAGAGGAAAACAACCCTCTGTCACGTAAACTAAGAAGAAATGTAGAAACAGTAACTGTGAAGCTTGAGAGATTTTTTTCTACAGAGAGACATATGGCCATGCCCCACATGTATGCTTTGAAACTCACTTGTCTCAGGTCTAATCCTCCACATTGCATGCTAGGAAATTCAACTTTGTCCACCAGAGTCCTCAAGTACTTCCATGTTCATGACTAGTATGATCCTGGACATAATCCAAATATAAAAAGGCATTTTGATTTGTAACATTTTGTTAAGATTAATTAGCTTAGTTAGGATTATGGCCCAATTTTCTATTATTCAAAATAATAAAACCTATTGACCTCTCTATCTCAGTTAGGTATTTCAATGTAACAATCATGCAAAAATTCAGAGAGCTAAAACGGAAAGAATTTGGATTTAGTCACACATCCGGGGGCAGTTTCTCACATTGGCTTGTATGGTTGGTAGACGGTGAGAGAGAAAGAGCAACAACAAGAGTGAGGGAGAGAGAATAGAGGAGGAGAGTGGAAAAGAGGGAGAGGACAAAATACAAGAAGGAAAGGAGAGGAAAAAAGTAAGGCGAAGGTAGAGGAGGAGATAGTATTTGAAGCTTTGTAAGATCTAGACTTAGAACTGGTTTACCATTTCTTCCACCACACTCTATTAGCCAAAACAAGTCACAAGGTGAGCCTATGATGAACGGATGAATAAATAGTCTTCATCTCTTGATAGATGAGATGAAGAGTCACAGTCAAGACACAGAAAGAAAGAATTATCACTCTCTTGGCATTAATCTGTTGGACCTCCCTTTGTCAGGCTGTTGGAAGCTCTGTAAGCAGAGGTTACTTTATAAATACAAAATCAAACGTACTTAGATGGTTTTTAGGGGTTAATTCAGCCATTCTTCAAAATGACTGGATGAAACATACTTGCTCTACTCAAAACCCAGAATGAATCATAGAGGCGGATTCTCTTTCTCTCCCATTTTGTGCTATCTCTCTCTTTCTCTCTCTCTTTCTCTCTCTCTCTCTCTCTCTCTCTCTCTCTCTCTCTCTCTCTCTCTCTCTCTTTCTCTGTCTTCTCTCTCTCTCTCACACACACAGCCCATTTGCAGGTCCGGTCTCAGAGAAGATTCCTTCAGCAGATGCTTTCCACTAAATCTTTCTATTATGCATTAACTGTTGCTGGTTCCACTACTGTGGTGATGTCCAATAGATTTACTTTCCATTTGATTTTTAATCAATAAGTATTTAACTGCTGCTAAACTATTTTAGGAGGGATAGAGGGAAACATCCTCTCTTTATTTCTCACTCCTTCCTCAGAGGCATGAGGCAACAGTCACTGAAGAATCTGGAAGGAACATCCTTCTTTTTTTTTTCTTTCATTAGGTATTAGCATAGTGATCAGGAAAGGCTGGCCTTACAGTACATGATCAAGTAGAAGTATTCAAATGGCTGTGGACTGCAGTTTTTACTGCACACGCAGGAATGTTTCCTGAAGGAGTCTGTTCAGGAAACCTAGTTTTTTTTTTTTTTTGCAGAGATTCAAAGAGCTAAAACTCTGTTATAGTAAATTAGCATTTAGGTATTCAATATGGCTTTGGAAGGAGTCTTTCTGTAGAAATTAGTTTTCTAGGTCGCTATTCCATTACACAGTGCCCTCCTTCTGAGTGCCCAAGGGAGAAATTTCTCTCTGATCTCAGAATGGGAAATAGTTGTGCTGCGTCTGTAGTACCTGGAGTGGCTTTGTGGTGGTTGCCATAACAGAAAATGTAGATTATGTTTATGAGGGCATTTTATTTTCTGGAGAATTTAATGGAAAATCTGAGACTCAACTCTAGAAAATATATAGAAATTTTGGGTGCAAATTTTAGATAATTAATTACATTTCCAACCTTATCTCTCCTAGTTTTGCATTCTTATTTGTTTTGTCTATACTGTCCTATTTAAGACACTTAAACAGATTTAAATATCTACTAAAGCCCCAAAGAGAATAGACCAGTAAATGGAAATTTTTTAAAATACTATTATTATTTTGATATGTTAAAAATCTCAGTTTTATCTATTCTGATGGAATTTTTTTATTTTTGACTTCAGATAATTAGGTTTGAGTTCATCATACTACTGAGGGATTTATTGTCATCATTATGGCCATCTTATTTCCCCTTTATTCCACCTTTTCTTCCTCACCTGCACAAATGCAACAATTCTAAGGAGCTTAATGCATGTCCTCCTGTTAGAAAGTGTTCTTATAAAACATGCAGTATTATATGCATGGATATGAACTATATGAGAATATTATTGCTATGTACCTCATTATGTTTCTCTTCTTCAAAATTATGTTTCTAAGATCCCTTCTTTTCCAATTGGTACTTAGTCTGTAACTTCTGATATATAGCATACATAAACATTTTGCCTCTCTACAACCCAAGCTACCTCCAAACCCTCCACAATAAACAGGTTGTGATAATAATCCTTATACTCAGAGAAAACAGTCTTCAAATTGAAAATGGTGCTATTAATAATTCTCCCAGACACCTGATGTCCCTCTATGAGATGTTTTACTTCCTAAAGGACCCTTGTGCACTCTGAGAATTCCTTCCTGATATGGACTAAGGAGAAAATTTTCTGGGTCAGAAAGTATACACAGACTAAATTTGCTATCACCACTAGAGTCCTCTGTAGCATTTCTGTTGCAGCTACATTCCCACCCATCAGTAGGGCATCACAGTTTTCAGAATACCCACCAACATAGAACTAGATAATTTTTATACTAAAATTATACTAGTATTTAGTATTTTATACTAAAATTATACTATTTTTGCCAGATGAGTACTTGTAGAGAGTTAATTTGTCCTGTATTTTCCTTCCCAATAATGAGTATCTTCCAGGATCCCATAAGGTCCTCAGATTCACACTAGGACTGATCCTCAAGCACAGAGCCAAGAATTAACTCCAAGCACAGCTGGGTATACTCTTCATAGAAATATAAATTAGTATAATTTATATTTAAAAAACATAAAGCCCACTAACTATAAAAATAAAACAATATGTATGAAGTTTTTTAAAAAGTGAAAATATTGATGGGTTGGGAACGTAACTCAGCAACAGAACGCATGTTTCACACAGGCATTTATCCAAAGAACATGAAAGTATGAATTCCAAAACATATATGAACCTCTTTGTTTTTGCAGCATTATTTACAGTAGCAAAATATGAAAACAACCCTTCTCATTTATCAAAGGATAAATGAACAAAGAAGATTTGATCAAAATACACAGTGGAATACTGTTCAGCTATAAAAATATTAAAATCTCGCCATTTGTAAAAGATGAATGAATTTATTCATCAAAGGATGAATGAATAAAGAACAATGGAATAAAGATTGGTAGATAGTCACAGTAGAATATATTCAGCTATTAAAATCTTGCCATTTGCAACAAAAGGGCTGGACCTTGAGGGGATTATATTAAATTAATCAGAAGGGAAAAGATAAATATCATATGATTTCACTCATGTGTAAAACCAAGAAACAAAGAAACCACAAGGACCTGGAGAGGGACTCAAACCTGGCACTCCTTGTATTGACCCACCACTGTCCTGTTCTCCATGAATTGCCTTGAGGGCCCCGAGGTCTTCCTTGCATCACTTGGAAGCCAGCCCCAGTACCACCAAAGCAGCAAAGAAAGCAGAGGTTGGAGAGATAGTACCAAAGGCAAGGTGCATCCCTGACATGTGACATCCAAAATCCCTGGCATCACACTAGCCCCCAGCTTCTATGGCTACATTCCTCAGGCCTCCCAGCCCTGCAACCCAACTCCAGCAATTCCCAGCATTGCAGGGCCCTCCCACTGAACCGCCAGTCCAGCTGGCTGAGAATTGCCATCAAGGAGTCCCCTCCAAAGAAAGAAACATAGCAAAAGAGATGTTCCCAAAGTGATTTGTCCTACTGCCCTTGTTTCAGAAACAAAAATTACTCAGCAGCCCCCCTGGAAGTCTCCCTTCTCTAAGAGAATAAACAGAAAGGGCTTTCCCCTCCATTAACAGTCTTGCACCTAGGATTATCCATACATTCCTGGTGCCTTGGGATGGTTCCAGTGTCATTTTTGGAAACTCTGCTTTAGATTCTGACACCAGAATGATGGACACCAAAGGAGAAGAGGGCAGGGCCAACTGGATAGTGGTCATGGCAACTAGGGCTTTGTTCCTGAGTGTGGTACGACATATACAGATGTCTGATGTGAAGCTTTATGTCTGGAGCTTCTCTAGTATTATAGCCAATGTTACCTAAATAATAAACCTTAAGAGTTAAAGGCAGATTCTCTTGGGCCCGTGCCTAGCTGTCTTCACCAGGGCCCCTCGGAGGGGGGCGGGTTGAGTTTCCCTCCCCGCCCTAAGCAGAGCCCCGGCAGTCAAAGATCGATGGAACCCAGCCACAGCCATGCTTAAGGCCCCTCTCCAATTGTTCGGATGAGCCTCAGGCATGAAGGAATCGGCAGAGGAACCCAGGTGGGACCCAGGGCTGGGATCTCCAAGCCTGCTTGGATCAGGACTGGGCCTCGTCCACCCAGACCCCCCATTTTCCAATAGCTTGGCAGCCACACCCACAAACTGCCTGTGCTGTGTAATCCCATCAACGGCCAAGATCCAGAGACTATAAAACAATGCTCCTGGAGCCTCTTATAGTCTCGTTCTCCCTCTCAGAGAACCTGACAAGGTATCAAGAGCATCCTGTCCACAGGGCAGAGCCTGGCAAGCTCCCCGTGGCGTATTCAATATGCCAAATATAGTAACAATGATGGGTCTCATTCTGCTTACCCTGAAAGAGCCTCCAATGCTGCACCACTGAAAATAACGAATAAAGAGAGGCTGCTAAAATCTCAGGGCTAGGACAAATGGAGATGTTACTGGCGCCCACTCGAGCAAATCGTTGCTCAATGGTATGACAGTGATACAGTGAAGAGTTAAAAAGGCCAGAGAGATAGTACATTAGGAAGGCACTTGCCTTGCATGCGCCTGACCCAGGTTCTATCCCTGGCATCCCATATGGTCCCACAAGCACTATTAGGAATAATTCCTGAACAGAGAGCCAGGAGTAAGCCCTATGCACTCTGAGTGTAGCATCCTCACCCCAAAAAAAGAAATTAAAAATCCATTCATATGAAAAAAAACAATAATTAAGAGGGAAGAAATCATCTAGAGAAAGATACTATGAGATAGTGTGATCATGTGAAGTCAAATTATTTTTTTATTAATGGTGGGAACTTTATTATCATTAATAAGTCTCTGCCTCAACCATGTACTACTTTTCAATATGGAAGGAAATGACATTATTATTTTAAATATCCTAACTGTAGGACAGGATCCCTCAATATCCCAACATTTACTTTCTCCATCATAATGCTCTCATTGGGGTGCTCACTGCCCTAAACAGATGTGCTCAACAATGGTCTCTACATATGGAGACAGTAATGCAGGTGTGATATCAAGAATCAGGAAGACAACTGGCTTCCAGGCTGCTCTGTCTTGGAGGGAGGAAGGAAGGGATAATAAACTCCCATGGAACATCACCCTTGATGACCAGAGCACACCCTGCATATCAGTACATTTCCCCTATATCTCATTACACATATCAACAAGTTGCCCTAATTCCTGTCCCTGTCCTAGAATGATACACAGTCAGTCCTGGACACCATTTAGTCTACCCCTGCCTTTTCAGAGAAGGGAAGAGCAAGCAGAGCGGGGATCAGAACTTAATTAACATATTACATCAATTCAGCCACTAACATTATTAGCCTACATTATTATTCCATAAAGCATCCTTCCTACTGGCTGGGGTCGGTGTATCTCATACTCTTACCAAAAAAACCTCAGATGTTCTCACCTCCACTGCTTTTTTTTTAATTTAATTTTATTAAATCACCATGTGGAAAATTACAATGCTTTCAGGCTTAAGTCTTAGTCATACAATGCTGAAAAAAACCATCCCTTCACCAGTGCCCATATCCCACCACCAAAGACAAAAAAAAAAACCCAAAAACCCACAGTACACCTCCCATCCCGCCCACCCCCGCACCCCCCCCCCGCCTTGTAACTGATAAATTTCACTTTACTATTTACTTTGGCTACATTCAATATTTCAACACAAACCTCACCATTATTATTAGGAGCACCCCACTAGAGTCAGACCTGTTGTGAAGAGAAATGAGGTCACACGGCCGCTACTGCGGTCACGCGGTTTTGTATTTCTGTACTTTAACAACTAAGTCCAGGGAGATTTCTTCTGGATATTCGATCATTGCAAGCTTGTAAACCCCATCTGTGGTCGTCATAATATGGCGGTCCCCACGCCCTTCATCCCCGGGAAGGGACAGGCAAGAGAGAGAAATACCTTTCCCCTCCTGGGTGGGCATGGGGTCTCGGCTTAGTTCTCTGGCTGGAGACAATCTGCAAGGAGCTGCCCATGTTGAAGTTGGTTCAGCTGGGTCTGGATTCACGCTCGTGCAGCTGCGGAGGAGCCGCACGCACATGCGGCCCCCGGGGTCACATCTCGGCAGCGGTGGGAGGGGCTCCACTGCTTTATTTTTAATTGAATCACTGTGAGATACAATTACAAAACTTTCATATTTAAGTTTCAGTCATACAATGATCAAACATCCACCCCTCCACCAGTGCACATTTTCCACCACCAATGCCCCCCCCCTTTTCAACCCTCCTCCTGCCTCTGTGAAAGACAATTTTCCCCATACTATCTCTCTACTTTTGGTCATTATGGTTTGCAACACAGATATTGAGAGGCTATTACATTTGGTACTTTATCTACTTTCAGCACACATCTCCCATCCAAACAATTTCTACAACCATCATTGACTTAGTGATCCCTTCTCCATTCCAGCTGCTTTCTCCCTCAGCTCATGAGAAAGTCTTCAATCTATGGAGCAATATTCCTTGCCCTGTGTCTACTGTCCTTGGGTGTCAGTCCCATATTATGTTATTTTATATTCCACAAATGAGTGCAGTTTTTCTGTGTCTGTCCCTCTCTTTCTGACTCATTTCACTTAGCATGATACTCTCCATAGCCATCCACTTATAAGCAAATTTCATAACTTCATCTTTCCTAACAGCTGCATAGTATTCTGTTGTGTATATGTACCAAAGTGTCTTTAACCAGTTGTCTGTTCTCGGGAACTCAGGTTGTTTCCAGATTCTGGCTATTGTGAACAGTGCTGCAATGAACATATAGCTTCAGATGTTATTTCTACTGTGCATTTGTGCACTCTCAGGATATATAAGTGGTATTTCAGGGTCATAGGGAAGCTCAATTTCTAGTTTTTGAAGGACTATCCATATTGTTTTCCAAAAAGTCTGGACCAATCTGCATTCCCACCAACATTAGCGAAAGAGCATCCCTTTTTCCCCACATCCACCCAACACTGGTTGCTTTTGATCTTTTGAATGTGTGCCAGTCTCTGTGATGTGAGATGATATCTCATTGTTGTTTTGATTTGTAACTCTCTGATAATTAGCAATATAGAACATTTTTTCATGCTTTTGACCATTTGTATTTCTTTTTTGAGGAAGCTTCTGTTCATTTCTTCTCCCCATTTTGTGATGGGGTTGAGGGGGTATTTTTGTACAATTCTAACACTATTTTTGTTAGATATAGCCTGCACATCAAGAGCATCAACTAACAGTGCTCAGAAAACAAATGTCAGGCAGTGCTCAGGTCCAGCAGGGCTATACCTGGGTGCTAATGGCATCGAGTGGTCCTGGGAATGGAATCCAAAGTCTTGCATATGCAAGGCACTTGCATTACCACTGGAGTAACATCCCTTGAACTGATTTTAAGCTAAAGAAATTAAGGCTCAGATAGTTCACAAGATCCTCCAAGACTAGAAGAAAGAGGACCAAGAGTAAAACACAGCTCTCTATAGCTTCCAAATTTGAACCTTCATCACTTTATCTGATTTGATGTTTGCCAGATTTATGGCAGGTACACATATAAAGAAGTTTCACACAGCTCTCCTGAGAAGATGCTTAGCAAACTGAGCCTCAGAAAAATCACTTCATTGTCACCCCCATCTTCAATTCAGCATAGGGAACTCTTCATTAAAGAGCCTGTTCTATCAGCAGCTGGTGATATTTGATTTGATTATCACCCAGGGACCTATTACCAGACTTAAATATGATGCTTAATTAATTGCTTACATTAAAGATCTGGCACTTTCTGCATTCAGTTCATACTTGCAGCCTCAATCATGTTTTCATTTGGGCAATAATATTTACGTGATTAGCAAAATAGTCAATTCATACTCTGGTGTGGACCTAAGCAGTGTGTGGGACTTCCCAAAGCAGATGTCCTTGACAGGTGTAAAGAAGAAGACTTTTTTTCACAGCAGGAGTCATAAGCAAGAGTCTTCTGCTTGTGCTTCTATGAAAAAATCCTTCTTTGGATCAACAAATATTCATTAAACACTGGCTCTTTCTATGGGTCATTTATTGTATTTCATAGGTACTGTGGGAACTAAAAATAAGTCAAATTAGACCTGTCTTTTGCTTTCAGTACTGTGGTCCAAGATCTAGATACACAGATGAGGAAACGTTATTCTACATTAGCTATCTTAAAGTTTCAGTACATATTTGCTAAGATATCCCAAGATATTATTATGTAATGAGCAGAAATACATAGCCTGGATAGTAATATAATCAAGCATGTTTATGATGTTAAATGGGTCCCAAGATGTGAATAGAGTTCAAACTAGAAAGAGGTGCAGTGCCAGGAGATTATTCAATGCAATATTTTCATCAAGCAAAAGGTTAATGATAGAGAAAAATAAGATTATACCTTTCTATAGCAGAATATCATAAATGACTAAGCAGCATTTTGGGTGATAAAGGTCTTGTCAAATTAAATGGTGGGTTCACATTCTAACATATATGACACTGAGCATTTGCATATGCCATAAAACCACCAAGGGACAATGTGGAAAAGCTTCCCATGAGACAACGTGATATAAAGCTCAAGTCAATAATATATAAATATACCTATAAAATAATAAGACTTATACACTTATAAAATGATGAGAGCCCTGCTTTAAGTTTTGCTATCAGCCCACCTCAAATATTGTTTATTTCATCTGTTAAAAGTAGAAAGATTATAGATGATATATCTCTAGTCAGAATACTTTTGTAATGAAAGGGCATGCAGAATACAATAAGATCTGAAAAATAGGCATGAAATAAGACTTCTAGATAAACCAGGACCTATGCTATCTTGTTATAAGAGATACAAAATGGATATATTCAGAAAATACTAACAAGTATAGAAAGGCATCTAAAATAGGTTCGGATAAATTTATGGAGAGATGTTTGCCTGAAGGTGAGCAATGTGGGGTTTATATGAAAGCTATTTTGAGATATTAATGGGTAGCATGTGAGAGAATTATGGGACATGGAGATTATAGGTCTTATCGCTTTTGGGGGGCCATACATTCTTTTGCTCAGGGCTTACTCTTGGCAGTGTTTGGGGGGATCATATGCAGTGCAAGGAATCAAACTGGGTCTGTTGCATGCAAGAATAGTGCTATGCTATACTTCCCCCCCCCCAGATTACTGGGTCCTAAGAGTTACTTCTACGAGGTATCCAACAGAGAGAAAAATGGCTGCTTCTCAGGGTAAGGTCAAGATGAGGTAAATTGGTAACTAACCTCCATTAATACAGGCTACTTAAAAACTTTCCTGTAAATTCATTATTTCTTCATGTACTCAGTTCTTTTAAATTCCAATAAAATGGGAGTAAACACCTCTTAATGTAACCCAAACCCTTTTCTATTATCACTTAGTAACATGTTGTTGGGGGTTTAAGAGATAATATAATGAATAGGACATTTGTCTTGCACATAGCTCATCTGGGTTCAATCCCCTGCACCCCATATGGTCCCCTGAGCTCTTCCAGGAGTGAGCATAGAGGTAGGAGTGAGCCCTGAGTATTGCCCTGAGTATGTGGCCACCAAGCAGAAACAAAATATGGTGCTTCACCTCTCTTTAATTCAGAGAGAAGTTATTTTTATGGGAGTTAATTGTATATATACATGTGGATGATTCCCTGGGCTTCCTATATAGTTTCACATATACTGTTATCAGAGGACAATTTGGAATTAGGAAATATCACCAATATTATTATTTGAAAACACCAACACAAATACCATACAATTATGAAACAAAGACTGCATTGCTATAAGATTCATCACTATTTGATGAATAGTGTGGCAGGGAGAGAACCTACACTAGGCTGTTGTCAAAGATTACTCCCGGAACTGTGCTCAGGGATTACTCCAGGTGCTCTTGGGACACCATAGTGGTGCCAGGGATCAAACCCCAGTGAGCAGCATGTAGGGAAAGCACTTTAGCCAACTGTACTGTCTCTTCAGTCTATGATGCATCACTATGTTATATGATTAATAGAGAAATAAAATGTCAACAATTTAACTATATACAAAACCTCTTCATATTTATACTCCCTAGGTTCCTTTTCAATTCACAATTGGCATGTTTGCTCCAAGTATTCACATGGAATTAGTGTCTATATCACCAAGAACATTGAGAATGCAGTACTTTTTTAAAATAGCATTCCTCTATTATCTCTGGAATTTTTTTCCAAACAAGTAACACTTGATCTAAAGGCTTTGATGTTAGGTTTTTCTTAACCAGCAAATGACAACACTAACCAGGTTTTTTTCAGACAATAACTAGGATTTTTGCTTTTTTCAAACAGTGCTTACACTACTCATTAAAACTTTGAGGGATTGAAATTACCCAATTATCAACCAGAAAGAAATGCATGCATGCCTCATTTCATTGCACTTTCCTTTATTGGGATCCACAAATAATGTATTTTGTTCTAATCGAAGATTCGAGACAACTCTGCATTAAACAAATCAATCAGGACCGGTTTTCTAATATCTTGTGCTCACTTTAGATCTGGATAATTCCTGAAATACTTCAAAATTTTCCATTATTGTTATCTCTCCTGTGATCTTTAATCAATGATTTTTGTTACTATAGTAACTGTTTGGGGGTGCCACAAACTATGCTCATAGAAGACATGGAACTTAATTGGTAAGTGTGTGTTTTGACTGTTCCACTGACCCACCATTTCCCCATTTTTCTCTCTCTTCTCAAGTCTCTGTTAACTGAGATTCAGTATTAAAGTTTGCAACACTTTATATGATAATAATCCTTTATATGTTTCAAGTACAATGTCCCATGTCTCTGACTGAAAATAAAAAACTAGACATGTGAAATCTTAGGAGTCAAGCCTAAGGCACAACAGGTTGAGATCTAGTTCTGCTAGACCAATCAGCCAAGTATAAGTGCAAACAGAAAGCTCGGAAAGAAATTAAAAGTGTACACTAATGAACACATGAATGATAAGGAAGCTAAATAGCCTTATTGCTAATATTCAGAAAGTTTTAATGGTCAAAATACAAGACCAAACCAGAAGCCAGGGAAATAGCACAAGATTTAGGGTGCATGGAGGGTACCTCAATCCCATAACTACATGATCCTTTGAGAATCAGTGGGTACAGACCTGGAAAAATAGGTGACAAGAAGCATAGTGAGTGGCCCCTGGCATCCCCTCAGCACCACTTTCCCCCACCTCCAGAAAAATCAAAGTAATCACAACAGTACTTTAAGCCAAAGCCTAATATAGAAGATAATTTCTCCAGTTCCATTAAGGCTGATAGAGGGGTGAAAGCTTTAGAAAAGTCTAAGAGAAACAGAGGTTGGACCATAAGATCTATGTCAAGAAGTTGCCTTCTTTCAAACTTCAAGATGAAGCAATCAATGATAATATAGAAATAGCAACACTTTATCCAGAAGAACTAGCTAAAATAATTGATGGAAGTAACTACACTAAATGACAGATGTTCATCATAGATGCTCCAGTATTATATTGGATGAAGATTCGATTGAGAAATATTCTAGCTGGAGCAGTGAATGCCTGACTTCAAATCTTTGAAGAGCAGAGTGATTGTCTTGTTGCTACAGCAGCTGGTGACATTAAGTTGAAGCAAATTGTCATTTGCCATTCTGAAAAATCTAACTCCCTTAGGAATGATGTTAAATCTATTCTGCCTGGGTTCTATAATAAGAATCCAAATAACAAGAAAACATAATTCAAAAAACAAAAAAGACAAAATAATATATTAATTGTTTACTACATGGTTTATTGAGTATTTTTTTAATTTTAATTTTTTTAACTGAGTCACTGTAAGATACTCAACTTCAAAGCTGTTCATGATCAGATTTCAGTCATACAAGGATCCAACACTTATCCCTCCACCAGTGTCCATTTTCCACCACCAATGACCTCAGTTTCCCTCCTGTTACTCCCCTCCCCCAGCCTGCATCTATGCCTCTATGGCAGGCATTTTCCCTCTGTCTGTCTCTGTCTTTGTCTCTCTGTCTCTGTCTCTGTCTCTCTCTCTCTCTCTCTCTCTCTCTCTCTCTCTCTCTCTCTCTCTCTATTACCGAGTACTTTACCACACATTGTTGAAATATACCACTCAGACAAAAGTTTCTCTCAAAACATGACTACTCATTGATAATTCACCATCCAAGGATTCTGATGGATATGTACACAAAGATGAATGTTTTCATACTGATCATAATATCCATTCTGCAGCCCACAAAGAACATTTAAGTATTATTTGAAACATTCATTTTGTAATGCTATTGCTGCCATAGATAGTAATTCCTCAGTGGACCTTGGCAAACTTAAATGGAAACCTTGAAAAAGAATGTGCCGCATTAAATACCATTAAGAATGCTTGTGATTCATGGGAAGCGTTCAAATAGCAACAACAACTAGCATTTGTAAGATCTCATGGTTTTGAGGAGTTCAAGGCTTTAGTGCAGAAAGCAGTCCCAAATATAATAGATATAGGAAGAGAACTGCAATGAGAAGTGGAGCCTGGAGATGTGACTCTTTTGCTGCAATCTCATAAAGTCTTGAAGGATAAAGAGTTGCCATGTATGGGTAGAGAAGGAAAATAATTTTTGTGAAGATACTGTGACTATTGTTGAAATGACATCAAAGGATTTAAAATTTACCTAGGCTTGATTAAATCCTGCACTGTCAGGATTAAGAGAACATTGAAATTTTGCATTATAAGAGTTTGACTGTAGATAAAATGCTATTAGACAGTATCGCATACTACAGAGAAATTTTTTGTGAAAGAAGTCCACTGGTACAGCAAACATCACTGCAGTGCTATTTTTAAAACATTGCTACTGGGTTCAAGTGATAGTATAGCAGGTAGGGCATTTGCAATGCACATGGTCAACCTGGGTTCTATTCTAGGCATCCCATACCATTCCTCGAGCACCACAGGAGTAATTTCTGAATGCAGATCGAGGAATAATCCCTGAGCATTGCCAAGTATGCCCCCAAACAAATAAACATGCAAAAAGTTGCTAGTATCTGTCCAGTATCAACATCATGGCCAGAACCTCTAGCAGCAAAAAGATAATGCCTCAAAAACTTAGATGATGGTTAGTATTAAGTTGCAATAAATTACTTTAAATTATATCATGTTAGAGATATAATGTTAGAGGTTTCTAGGGGCAGTCACACCTGGTAGTGCTTGAGACCTGCTCCTGGTTCTGTGTTCAGGGATCACTTATGGTGGAACTTGGGGGATTATATGAGGTGCCAGGGACTGAACCTGGGTAAGCTGCATGCAAAACATGTGCCTGACCTGCTATACTATCTCTGGCCATCAGCGTGTATGATTTTTTAAATATAAATCTATTATATGGGGCTGGAGTGATAGTACAGTGGGTAGGGTGTTTGCCTTGCACGCGACCATCCCAGGTTCGATTCCCAACACCCTGTATGATCCCCTGAGCACTGCCAGGAGTAAGTCCTGAGTGTATGAGCCAGGAGTAACCCCTCTACATTGACGGGTATAACCCAAAAAGCAAAACAAAACAAACAAAAAAAACACCCCATAAATCTATTATTCACTCAGAATAGCTTTTATACACTCAGTCACAGACTATAGAAGAATGTAAACCTAACGTCCATATAAATTTAGAAATAAAAATTTCATAGGATTTACTTTATTGCAATATTTGCTATGTTACAGTTGTCTAAAACTGAAACTTCAAGATGTCCAAAATGAGCTTATTATAATAAATTCATTCTACATAGGTAATGAAAATTTCATCCCAAATGCATTATTCCAACAGATACATGGAATGTTAAAATGTAAAAGTTTGAAAAATACCATAGTTCAGTCTTCATGGCTACATACTAGGCGTGATCCCTGAGCACTGAGCTAGAAGTAGGTCCTAAGTACAGTTAGGAGTGGGCCCACCCCAAAAAACATAAAAATGAAAAATAACATACTTCAGATCTCTCTTTGCATTAATAACAGCTGTATAGCTTAATAGTAAAAAGATAGTTCTTAGCTCTGAATATAAACTGATTGTAGAAAATTTTTAAATGTAGGGTTATCTCAAGAATCACTGACTGCCACGAACCCAAAGTTGAGAAGTTTGAATTGGGGTGAGATTGAGGAAAACAAGTACTTACATTTTTAAGTTTCACATACTAAGATGTTGTTGTTTAGTTTAGTGGTTTTCAACCCCCAATTCAAGGACCAGTACAGGTTTGCAGGTGTAGGGATTTTGTAAACCACTCATCTACTGCAGTGGCTATAATTGTCATTCTGTGGATCAGCCTTTATAACCTTTATACACCTGTGGACTAGATAGGTGCTGGTCCACAGGTATAAAAAGTTAAAGAATGCTGATCTAGTTTATAAAGCACTAGGAGAAGGACATTAGTCATTTTTCACTTCCTACAGGAATAACTCTATTGGTACATACTACCAAATGTTTGAAATCAAGAAACCCCAAGGTGAGCAGCAAAGAACAATTTGCATGAGTAGACCACAGATTTACTAATTCAAACCATAATGCTCACACCAATTTGTAGTCATAAGGATTAAATCAATGGGTATGGAGGAAATTGAAATGTGTATGCATGGGATTTTCTTTTTCCATCCTCCCAACATTCCCAAATACTGTCTGTTCCAAGGCTGTAAGGAAGGAATTCTTATCCTCCATCCTTTAGCTCCCACCTTCCAGGCCCATTTTATGAACAGGATAATCTGGGAATCCTAGTTCCAGGATATGGGGATATTCTATGGGCTTAGAGTAGAAGGTTTATGTACAGAAAAAAGTACAAATCCCTACACAGCAAACAGCTCACTAAATGATTTGACAGCATCAGAAAAGTCCTGACAGAGGCTGGAGCGATAGCACAGCGGGTAGGGCGCTTGCCTTGCACGCGGCCGACCTGGGTTCGATTCCCAGCATCCCATATGGTCCCCTGAGCACCGCCAGGGGTAATTCCTGAGTGCAGAGCCAGGAGTGACCCCTGTGCATCACCGGGAGTGACCCAAAAAAGCAAAAAAAAAGAAAAGAAAAGAAAAGAAAAGTCCTGACATTCTCACTTAGTCATATCCATTTTTCATAAAGGTTTTCAAAATTCTAAATAAGCATTAAGAGTCACCATCTTATTTAGGTGAAAATAGGCAATCTTGTGGCTGTTAGCTCTGTGGTCTGCTGCTTATGCTAGGGAATTTAGAATGCAGTTTCTACAGATAACCTCTTGCTCACCTCTTAGTTCCAGAGACCTCTTGCTCATAACTAAGGATCAGCTTGAGATTCACTGTCTCCTGGGAATTTCTTTTCTTTCTGAGTTTAATGCAGAGACTGAAAGTAAGAATACAAGAAGAGCAAGTTATTGCAAACTGATGCTGATGGCTAGAATAAATTGCTATGCTACTGTCCTTTTTCTACCTTGTACTTGAATGAACTCTGCCTGCCTAGCCCTTTGTTACTTTATTCTCACTCCATGAAATAATTTGACTGTCTATCCCTGTTTTTTAGAGGGGGGAAGCAAACTTAGATTAAGAGTGGCCCCAAGTCCATATAATTAATAAGGGTGAACTGAATCCAGGAGTTAATCCCAGATCTGATTGATCCCCAAGTCTCCCAAACACTAGTTATATTTGAAAAACAGGAAGGTAAATATAATTTGGAATGATGGGTGAAGAAATCAAAAGATGCAAAATATATATAAATGTACCTAGTTAATAACTATACAGCTATGCCTTATAATCATAGTAGGTTTACGTTATACAAAATTATTGTGCACTACAAAAGCTAGGAGGTAGTTACCAAACTAGTCAACAAATCAGTTTGTTGTTTGAAAATATTAGAATTAAAGTGTGTAGTAAAAGCAATGGAAGCATAAAAGACAGGCCAATGGAAGAAACTTTCAAGAATCTGTCTCATGTTTCAGTGCTTTATAATATCAAATGCAATTTGGTTTAACTAATAGATATTGAACTTTTATTAGATACCCAATATCAAAATACTTGCCAATCTAGCATGCTAAACTCATTGTAGGGTCTGTGAGAACATGAGGCAGAACTAGGAGAAGGACATTTGTCATTTTTTACTTCCTACAGGAATAACTCTATTGGTACATACTACCAATGCTCGGTGCAACCCCCAATTCAAGGCTGGCTCAGATTACCATAGCTTCAACACTACCAGGCTTTTCCATTGTGGATTTTGGCAGGGTTTTTTTGAGTGTCTACTGGGAAGCAATGGAAACCAACTGTGTCCAGACCCAGTTCCTAGTGTCAACTTAATCAAAATCCTACAACACAATTTTAATTCTGATAAAGGGTTATAATCAATGTTTGATTGCTAAAGGAATTCAAGGATATGTATAATAGTAACTCCAAGGGGTCTGGAAAAGTAGCTTGGACAGGTGAAACGACTTCTGATTTTGGAAATAGGGAAGATGTCAAAAAGATCTTTAATTAAAATACTCCTGACATCAAAGATGCAGAACTCCTGCCTAGCCAGGCCAAACAATACTGTTGGGTATTGCAGCACTGTTCACAATAGCCAAAATCTGGGAACAACCCGAGTGCCCTAAAACAGATGACTAGTTAAAGAAATTTTTGTACATCTACACAATGAAATACTATGCAGCTGTTAGGAGAGATGAAGTCATGAAATTTGCTTATAAATGGATAGACATGGAGAGTATCATGCTAAGTGAAATGAGTCAGAGAGGGACAGACATAGAAGGACTGCACTCATTTGTGGAGTATAGAATGACATGACATCACATGAGGCTGACACCCAAGGACAGTAGATAGATACAAGGGCCAGGAGGATTGCCCCATAGTGGGAAGCCTGCTTCATGAGTGGAGGAGAGAAGGCATATGGAATAGAGAAGAGATCACTAAGAAAACGATGCCTGGAGGAATCAGTCGGGATGGGAGATGTGTGCTGAAAGTAGATGATGGAACAAACATGATGACCTGTCAGTGTCTTTGTTGCAAGCCATAATGCCCAAAAATAGAGAGTGAGTATGGGGAATATTGTATGCCATGGAGGCAGGGGGAGGGTGGGAAAGGGGGGTATACCTGGGATATTGGTGGGGGAATGTGCACTGGTGGAGGGAGGGGTGTTTGATCATTGTGAGATTGTAACCCAAACATGAAAGCTTGTAACTATCTCACGGTGATTCAATAATTTTTTTTAAATGCTGTTGGTTGTCCTACAATTCAATGCAATTTGGACACTGCCTATCGGATACCACAAAAACTCAACCCCACATGATAGCCCCATCTTAGATGTCGCCTGCAAGTTCTTAGTTGAGTACGCTGGTGGCAGTACAGAGCACAGAGAACAAATTCTAACACAGGTGTGGTGTGCTCGGTGCAACCCCCAAGTCAAGGCTGGCTTAGATTATCCTAGCTTCAACACTACCAGGCCTTTCCATTCTGGATTTTGGCAGGGTTTTTTTGAGTGTGTACTGGGAAGCAATGGAAACCAAGTCATAGGGATTTCTGTACCTAACACTGTCCCTTCTTGGATGTCAAACACAGAGTCTGTTTTATAGCTGAGAGAACCATAAGCATTATGGGCTCTCTGCTTCCCAGGATTTTCTTTCTTCTCCAATATCTAGTTCTCCCTTCAGCTCCCCACCAGCATACCTTGAACATCACATGTTCTACCAGATGCTGAGGTGCAACTCAAATTCATTGTTTCTATGATTCCACCCTTATGGGTTTTACTTTTGATAATCAAAAGCCATTCTCTAGTTTCTGTCCAATACTTGGTATGGTTTTTTTCTCTCACCATGCCTCAATGGAGCTAGGGAGGGGTAAAGTGGGGGACCAGAAACAAAAGTAGCACCTAAATCTCAGGAACAACTTTCATTTAATATAGTCAAGCTATCATTCTGCCACCGTTCTCCCCACCTGTTGAGATTTGGTTCATTCTTTAGCACAGAGGCCTAGACTGCCTCTGCATTTATAATAACAGTTCCCTGCTCCTGTGTCCCTGACAAATTGCAGCTCCTGGTGACCTGCTCCTGTCTCTAGGTTGAACTCTAAGGTGGTCCTTCTGTCTAAAGATAAATCTCACACTCTGAAACTGGCCCAGTCTTTGACTTGCTAGGTTCTCCAGAGACTTTCTCAAGAAGCTTAGGAGAAGGGCTCCCAAGTTTATAATCACCATTTTTCATGTGTAATTATTTAGGCATATGTCCATTTATGTTAGTCATATGGTTGGTCACCTGCTGCAGAACAAAATTTCAGTCATTTGAAAAGTGATAACACAGTAATTAGAGTTACCTGCTTCACCTGGCTTATATGCAAGGTCACCGCAGGGAATTCTTTCTTTCTTACACTTCCATTCCATCCACCTACATTTGTTCACTGAGACTTCTGCTCCCCACTAATAATCGATTCTGTGGTCCTTACATTGGCTTCTGTCACCCATTACTCTGATTTATTTAAAGGTCTTTCTTAATCAGGGGGCCTGAAAAAGAAATAACTTGTCAACTAAAAAAAATTAAAACCCAAACTGCAGGTCTTTGGGAAAAAATAGTAACTAAATTCTTCTACCAATTGTCCGACTCAAATGAAGACCTAGAGAGTTTTGGTTTTAAAGCAGAACCACATATTAGAAAGATCCCTCAGTTGAAGATAATAAATATTCATGCAGTCTATTTTTCATCTAGGTAGAGTCAGAAATGTCTTTCTTTATTAAGAAAAAAAGAAATGTTCCTTGTTCCAAAATAAAACCCTCCCCTGTGGCCTTGGATTTAATGGCAAGCTCACTCTTTATGGTCATTTTATGAAGAATAACTGGGAATAATAAAAATCATTTCCTTCTGCTACAAAGGCTGCTTAACTCTGCTAAAAATGGCATATGTCCTGCTAAAATAAACCATTCCTGGGGCAATAATATTTTAGGGGAAAAATTGGGGACCAGAGGTTAGAGTGGAACAGGATCTCCCATTTTTGCAATCTAAAGGGAAATACTAAATTGTATGTGACCTCGTCATGTGACAAATATCTTCAGAGAAAACTAAGAACATATGCTGAACAAATACATTTTTTGTCCATTTTACCCACCCCAAATGTTGACTAGCAACTCATTTTTTCATTTTAATTGGGAGGATGCATTTGGGTGACAGCCAGCAGTGTTCAGAACTTATTCCTTTCTCTGTACTCAGGAATCATTCCTGGAGGGCTCAGGAGAACCATATGTGGTATCAGGGCCTGAATCCAGGTCAGCCACTTGCAAAGAAAGTACCTAGCTACTGTGCTATCACTCCAGCCCCCCACTGACCAAACTTTGTTAGTGTAAATAAGAATGCATCATTAAGGGAGAATTTGGGCATTCAACCAAGCACACTCTCTGTTCTTCCTTTCCTTTATCTTAAGAAATACAAATTTAGCTTATATGACCAATAATGCTAACATATGAATAAGACAGTGAGGTTTACAATTCCCAATCCAATAAACCACCAATTCAAACAGTAATAGTTTTTCTTGGTTTTTTTTTGGGGGGGGTTACTGTTTGTTTTTTGTTTGGGGGCCACACCCAGAAATGCTCATGAGTTACTTCTGGCTCTGAACTCAAGAATCACTCCTAGTGGGCTCAAGGGACCACATGGGATACCAGGGGATCAACCTAGGTTGGCCACATGAAAAGATAAGCACCTTACCCACTGTATTAACATTTCAGCCCCAAAGCAATGTTAAAAAAATAAGAAATACAACAAACAAGCAATGATAGTTTTAGATAAGATCCAGAAATACATCCAATTTGGTATTTTTATCATCACCTCTATTGTCTTTTTGGTACTGGGTAAACTACACAGGGAATTTCTCTCCAACATCTTTCTCTCAAATCGACTCATGCTTATAAAAATATTTCCAACATAGCCAGACATATTTCAAAGGAACAAAGTATTTTTAACTCAAGGCAATATTCAGATGGTTAAAACACTTTTCTCTGAAGTCTTTAATAAAGCGCAAAGATTTCATGTACCTCTTTCAGTCTACCTGACTTAATTTAGTGTGAGGCAAGAATCATTCACATGTAGAGTTAAACAATGAAAATTCCCAAGTACATACATACTGTGAGAATCAATAACCTCTTCTCCAAGCAGCAAATTGGTACTCGGTTCACTGGTTGCATCCAACTGCCATGAATAAGAGGCCACCCCCAGCGTGAAAGGAAAGGGGGTGATGAATTCTTAAAAAATATGTTCTCATCAGAATTCCCATGTTCTCACTGCATGGATTGCATTTGTAAATCCCTTTGGAAAGAACATTGGGTTTCATTTCAGGCAATCCTCTTTGTTGGAATTTTAACAAAAAGACTTTTTCAGAGTATTCAGTATGATCTCATTTTGTAAAAACAACCATTGCAACGTAACTGTCTATATAATAGATATTCTCTGGGTTTTAGATTTTTCTCTTTAAATTCACAGCCATATTATTTTAAAATAAAACATTCTCTAGAAAAATTTAGCTGAAGAAACTGGTTCTTCCACTGGGTACTGGGAATAGTTGTCAGAAAATTTGGTAATTGAAACAGAAGAATGTTGATGCATTTCACGCACAGTAATTAAGGAATGTTTTCTCTCCCTTTTCCATCTTGTTCCGAGTATCATTCACCTTCTTTCCACCAAAAAATGTCTATAACCACCTCTATAAATTGATATCACTTCCTTGCCTTCATAGGGTTCCAGTACCAATCCCATCTATCTTTGGAAGCTCCATCCCTCTTCTTCTTGGGATGGAATGCTTATGCAGAAAATCTAGCTCAATGACAGATAAGTGAATTAGGAAGATGTTGTATTATACACAGTAGAATATTATACACCTGTAAAGAAATACTGCATAGCTGAAATCATTCAATTTGCAGCAACATGGATGGAACTGGAAGACCTCATGTTAAATTAAATAAGTCAGAACAAGAAAGATAAACACAGGATGATATTACTTATATGTGATATTTGGAATAACTGGATTAGGGAATGTAGTTTTTCAAAGGGGGATGTCCAGATCACCCTTGGCACCAAAGTATAGTATAGGGAAGGGAAGGGAAGAAAGAGGGAAAGGAGGGCAGGAGGAGAAAAGACAGCTGAGAAGCAATGGATCCAAGCCAAGCACCTTACTAGTAATAGAGACACCATCAGTTAATCAGGGGCTCAGGTACAATGATGATGTTAAGGAATGCTAGAGTCAAATATCCAAATCACAGAATCAACAACACTGAAATCAAGAGACCCAAACTTTAATAATAGAACTTAGAAAGGTGTTTATCAAGAGGGCAGACTTGGGGGCTGGGGGCAAAGAGGGAAATATAGGAAGGAACCTGGGAACATGGTGGTGGGAAGTTGACACTGGTGGTAGAATCAGGGCTGCAATATTATATGTCTAAAACTCAACTGTAAATTACTTTGTAAATCATGACGTTCCAATTTGAAAAATGTGTTGATTGGGAAGAATGTCTAGCCTGATGCATAATTACCTTTATATCTAAATGAATGGTATAGTTGCAGCAGATAAAGTCCAGCAGGTATGCCTGAAACTTCTGCTCAGTACATATACTTTCAAAAAGTATATCAATCAAAGGAAACGACCCTAGACAATTTTATTATATATTAACAGACTTACAAGCAGCTTGGTCCTTGAAAGATCCCCAAGACCCCTCTTCCCTATTTCTATCTGATCATTCCCATGCTTGTTAACAGAAGGGCAGTATTTTGAACAGATCTCTCAGAGTATTTTTCCTTCTTGGTGCTCCAGGAGTCCTCTTTCCATCCATGATCTCTGTGTCCCTCCAAGTCTCATGGGAACTGAGTGGATTTCAGGACTAGACACTACAGTTTTAGAGATACTATCAGTTAATCAGGCTTTTGTGAACTAACTTTGGAGTCCTACTCACATTGTGTTTTATCTACTGATTACCCAAATCCGTGCTTATATAGACTTTGTCAATAAAATACTCACAAATATCCCCATATTTAAGATAAATAGTTATGAACAATGGAAGTTTATAAGTCCAATCTTTGGAAAATAGTAGGTAAGTCAGAGGCCGAGGTATTTTGCTAGTGTGTCCTTGTCTCTCTTGCCTTTCGTGTACTTATCCATTCAATTAATAGTTGTTAGCATCTTATTAGAGGTAAGGACTAAAGCAATAGGCTTAAGCCTTGAGAGACCTTAGAGTCGACTGGAATTGACAGTGTACTGCAGAAAAGAAGATGAAAACCACTACCATGACAAATGACAGAAAGAATGAGTTCCTCTTGCTCCTCTAGGAATAAGGAATTTAGTCAAGTAAAAGAAGACAAAGTAAGAAAGCTGGCTAGGAAAAAATGCCAGGAAAGACAACATTGTGGAAAAACATCCTTCCGTGTATGGAGGGTGCCTGAGCAAGAGAGGAATGGAAGCAATTCTCAAGGCAGGAGCAAAGAGAGGGGGAGGACTGGGGTATTGCTGAGGTTGGGTAGAGACTGTACCTTATCAGGCTTTATGTGGAAAAGCAAAAGTCAACATCTACAAGTCTATTTTTTACAGGTTTTTGAGCCACACTAGGCTGTGTTATGGTCTTACTCCTGCTCTGGGTAAGGTCTCAATCCTGGCAGTTTTGGAGGACCAAACAGAGTTTCAGGGATTGAACCCATGTGCAAGCAGGTACCTTACCCACTGTTCTATCTCTCTGACCCTACAAATCTTACTTGGAGGTGTGGCAGAATCACCTAAATACCTTTTAGAAGACCATTCTAGTCAACATGTGGATAAACTGGTGACAAGAATGACTGCCAGTAGCCCAGCTACAGATGGCCATTGTGGGAATCACTCATGAAAAAATGATGGACACTTAGAATAAAACAGATGAAAGCAGACTTAAAAGAGTGTTAGGTGGGGAAACAGGCAGAATTTTAAATGAACTGAGCTTAAGGGTGAAGTTCAGGAAGTACCAAAGAATCACCTGGGAAGATAATAAGGGGTTAAATGAAGGTGCTTGCCTTGCATACAGCAGCCTCCTTTGATCCCCTGGCACAATCAGGAGTAATTTCTGAACACAAAGCAGAGTAAGCTCTCAGCACCATTGGGTGTGGTCCCTTATAAATAAATAAATAAATAAATAAGCACTCAGGATTATTATATATACTATTTTAACCATTTGGTCATTTTATCACTGATTACTAATTATTAGGCATTTCTTTTTCCTTCACACTCTTACTTCATACTGAAAAATATCCCATTACTTCAAAATTAACATTGTTCAGAGTCCCTCCACATGATTCTAGCCATACTCCAAATCTATCTCTAATATGTGAGATTCCCACTGTCTCTTGTTTATAAATTTTAAACTGTCTGGTCTTGTTTTGTATGTACTTTTTCTGATTAGTATAATTTTCTTTGTTGAAATGAGAAACCAGAAATTTTTATATAGAGACAAAATATTTTTTGTTAAAAAATAAAGGCAATTTGAACTTTGGCATAAAAGGATATTACAAGAATATGAGGATATCTTATGACATTCAATAAATGCTACCTAAATTTAGAAAAAGGTTAGGGAATCTCTCAGGAGCTTTTCTCTATATTCTCTATTTGGTGGCTTCCGGTTTTTATTTTGTAAGTCTATCTTTCTTCAATTTAATCCACAAGATAACTCTACAACCATTACTATATTTATATGCTCTAAGTTTAGCCATGCGATTTGATCAGCCTTTATTCTAATTATCAAGGATAGAAATTTGGCTCATTTGTGGTCATGTGCTCAACTCAGTTAACTATGGCTAGGAGTGGGTGAGTGATGAGTCCAGGGAAGATATATCAAAGGCCAATTCTAGAGACCAGTTCTCAGTTTCTAAAGAAGGGAGAATTGTTATAGACTTGGCAGACAACCCATGTGGAGAAGGAGGAAAACAATAGTTCCTTTGCTTCCATAAAAATGGATGAAACGCAACCATCATCCAGAATCAGGCTGAGTTACTAGATACAAAACAAAGATGTACAACAAATTCTATTTTCAAGAAACATAATACCCAGAACCACCTTTAAACACCCTGAACTCTATTTGTGGACACTTATCTACAGTGCACACTTACTCATGGTGAGCTATATAAAAATGATATGTATAATTATTATATTGCAGAGTCAATATTTAGCTCCCCTCTTAGATAATAACAAAGCATTTGCAAATGCAAAAGCAAAGATGTAAAGCTTTATTTCTAGTTTCATCAGATCTTAACAAATGAGCAGGAAGTAAAATTTATAATGTAGATAATATTAGTGTGCATATTACTATCATTCATCCATATTCAAGGTAAAAGGCAGACAATCATCAGTAGGAAAATATTAGGTACAATATGACACTCGAGTTTGTGGGTATGCCCAGATCACAAGAGAGCAGAGCACATAAGTTACTGAGTCAGAAGACCTGGGTTCATCCGAGCTGTGGAACCTTAGGAAGGTCATGAACCTCTCTGAGCCTTGCCTTCAAGTAAGGGCTCACACAAATTCCTTAACATCAGTCAAGGAGGAAAGAAACAGAGAAAAGATATAAAGGTAGAAAACTAAGCAGTGACTTAATAATTAGCAGTAAGACTGAAAACACATACAGGAGCCTTCTGCAGAGGATTTGTAAATAGAAAGTTGGGTGTGAGACCAGAAGAGACAGATTTCAAAAGGTTATGAAACATAAACATTCCTTCCTGACCTGTGGTTTGTGACCAGGTAACTAACTTACGTTGTAAATTTCTAGTTTTTCCCTTACTTCGCAGATTTCATTGTGCTTAATCTTTTCCTTTCAAAAAGATAAAGACAAAAGATAAAAGGGCTAGTTATTATAATAACTTTACCTGCAAAAAGAAAACATAGCTTTCAGTTTCCTTGCCAAGCCCGATTTACTTTCCCTTCTAATGCTTCTGAACCTTTCTCTTATGTTTCTTTTTCTGTGACAAGTTTTCATTGAAATTAGCTGCCTCTAGCAAGCTTTCATATTTTCTTCAATTTCTCATATACATATCTTCTCTCAGATTTTACTTTTGCATTTTTCAGGTTTTACTCAATTTTTTTCATTTGTATGAGCCTTGTGGTCTATATAAATGGTATGCTCATATCATTTTAATTTTATGTAGGATAAAGGTATTTAAAGAAATAGAATTTTTGATTTTCTATTACTGTCTCACTATGATCCCAGATGCAGAACAGATGATATCAAGTTTCCTTTTTTTATTTTTTTGGAGGGAGAGCATGTTGGTCCACACCCAGAAATTCTATTCCTGGATGGGTACTTAGGAGCAATCCCAGAATGTGTTCAAGAGACCATACATGATAAAGGGAATTGAAATGGGGTCAGTTGAAGCTGCAGAACGCAAGGCAAGTACCTTGCCTCCTATATTGTCTACCCAAGTTTCCTTTAATATATTAAGTACCTAGTCATTGTCACTGTCATCCCTTTGCTCATCAATTTGTACGAGCGGGCACCAGTAACATCTCATATTGTGAGACTTATTGTTACTGTTTTGGCATATCAAATATGCCAGGGTAGCTTGCCAGACTCTGCTGTGGGGGCTCGATACTCTTGGTATCTTGCCGGGCTCTCTGAGAGGAGCGGAGGAATCAAACACAGGTCGGTCGAGTGAAAGGTGAACGCCCTACTGCTGTGCTATCGCTCCAGCCTAAGTACCTAATATTATCATGAAAAAAAAAACACCCATTTTTACTTTCTGAATTCATTTCTTTCATTTAGAATATGCATTCAGAATGGTAGTGATATTTCCAGATGAAAATTGGTTCTTTGGTATCACTGTGGTTTGTGGCCCTCTCTTGATTATATAAATAGCCATAGAACATATCTCTGGTATTAAAATGGTAAGAGGAAGCAATTTTTTAAAGTCTTAAGACTCTTGGTGAGCAAACAATGGAAAATTATTTGAGCTTAGAAAACTATTTAGAGCTAATCTACACTTGCAAAGTACATTAATTTACAAAAGAATTAAATATAGTCTTTTACTTTACCTCCACAGGAAGGAGGTTAAATGGGTATTGTTTACCTTTTTCAAAAAAGAATTTTAAATTGATGATCAGAGGTTTCTAATTATGTGCCTTTGATGGAAAATTCCACCTTCTCCATTTAAGACAGTACATTATATAAAACCCTTTAAAGAAAGGCTTCTCAACCAAAAATTGCAATTACTTGGGGCAAGATAATTCTTTATTGTGGAAGGCTGTCCTGTGTTCAATGGCTGTTCAATGTCCACAATCTTACCAAGAGATAACCATCTCATCAAAGTCCCTGATCTTACCAAGAGATAACCATATGACCCCTACTGTCCCTACCCACATCCATTGAGCCTGCCTAAGATGTTTCAATCATTGCCAAATATCTCCTGGAGAATGAGGTAGGGGAAAGAACTTCTGACCAGGATCCACTGATTCAAAAGTTCACTTAAAAAGACAGATTTAAAATTCATATGTAGAGGATCAGAGTGATATTATAGGGGCTAATATATTTGCCTTGAATGCTGCTGACCCTGGCACCTCATACAGTTCCCTGAGCATCACCAGGAGTGATCCCTGAGTATAGAGCCAGAGATAAGACCCTGAGCACTTCCAGGTATGGCCTAAAAACCAAAAGAGAAAAATAAAAAGATGTTTTATTTTAAACAAGATCCCAAAATCTAAATTGTTTCCACACTAACAGAAAGGGAACATAATGCCTACAGATAACTAGAGACTATTCCAGCAGTTCTCAAAACTCTAAATCTCTAATAAAATTGTACAATAATATTTTCCTAAATGCTCAAGCTAATTTAGAAATAGAATGTAAAGTGTTCTTCTTATACATTTTGCCTAAATCTTGCTTAAAGAAGTTATGCTTCTTTCTGATGAGACTACAAAAAGTCAAAATATGAATAAATGGCTGAACAGTAAATGAGGCAAATATAATGCACCTATGTAGCTTAAAGTATGAAAAATATTTTATGGGTCATCATGCAATATCCATGTTGCATCCAGTTTCTGTAATAGAGTGAAATATGTGTATTTCCTGATTTCCAAATATGTTGACAGATAAGTAAGGTTGAACTAGAAGGAACACCTGATTTTTTTCATAATCCCTATCAACTGACAACTGTGGAAGCCCTTTTTATTACTAATGAGTGTAATAATGAATGAATACAATGAATAAAGTGTGAAATGTATTAGAAAGAATAGAGGAAATAAATGACATGAGAATTCAGAAAGGAGATGCCAAGCTCTTGGTGAGAGACTGGCTTGTTGTTCACCAAAACAATTTCTCTTTATTCTCTTGGGCAAAGCGAGATATTTCCCTGCATGTCTTGCATTCAGGGGTGAGAATATGATTAATTTAAATCCAAAAATAGCGAGCAGAAGGCAGGGAACCACTTCTAACCAGCAAGCCCCCTCCATCTCCACCTCCTGTTGGGGAGAGGAATCTGAGGACCTGGAGACAGTCTATTTACCTGACTGGAAGTAGCTTGAATTCATGAGATATTGCCTGTGGGAAAACTGCCTGACCAGGAAAATTGCATTGGTTGCTTCTTGTTTATGAGCATGAAAAAAATGCATTACCTTATGACATAGAAACTTGGGGACTGTTTGTTATGTCATTTAGCTACCTTACTGACAGACTTGTGTTTCAAAACCCTTTGAGTACCCAGAACCAACCATAGCAGTGGGTCTTATTTTTCAGAAAGTTTGCTTCATTAAATCCCTAACAAATGTAGTCATCAATCTGTCCTCTTGAGACCACTGTATCAGGGTAAAGGTAGATATAATAAAGCTTTTAAGGTCACAGAGAGCTAAGAAATGTGAAATACAAAAATTCCCTTGAGCCAAATGTGCTTTAAATGTCTGTCTTCCATTTCTATTTACCTTTAAATAGTAAAAAAGCAAGGGCACACTTGCTTCCATCACAGGTCGGGAAGTGGATATTCACGTGTAGCAAACGGGCAAGAACAAAAACTCATTTGTGCATATTAGCTGCCCAGCAGACCTTGGACATTTATTTTGAATCCTACCCAGTCCCATCCAATGCCATTCCTTTTTCAATTAATGTTTATTCAACATCCAGTCTGTGTGAGTCACTGTGCTTGTCACAAAAAAAGCAAAGGAGGAGGCAGTACACAGGAAACATCCTGTTAAGGA
This sequence comes from Sorex araneus, assembly GCF_027595985.1. Taxonomy (NCBI): domain Eukaryota; kingdom Metazoa; phylum Chordata; class Mammalia; order Eulipotyphla; family Soricidae; genus Sorex; species Sorex araneus. The sequence goes on along the minus strand of NC_073302.1, from coordinate 69,995,703 downwards.
GACAAGTCTGTACAGAAGATACAATCCTATAGTCTAAAATACATTTTTTGAATCTATTCAAATAGGGCACATAGGAAGCAGTGAAGAACAAGTATTTACTTCCATGTGTGCAGAATTCACACAGGTCATGGGGATATTTAAGGATCCCAAATCTACATTGTGTGTGTGTGTGTGTAAAACTAATATATTTATTTTTTTCTTTTCTTTTTAAAAATTAACATGAGATACACAGTTACAAAGTTCTTCATGATTTTACTTCAGTCATAAAATCCAAACCCATCCTTGAAGTAGACTTTTCTCTAGTTATACTTAAGAGTTTTAATTGTATACAGATAACAATTCAGATAGGAAAATACTATCAAAATATTTGGAAGTCCCCTCATTATCATGAATCTGACCATATACCAATTGTTTATAGGTGTTGATAGTTAACATCTGCTGATACTAAAAGTGTATTAGAAAAATTAAGAAATGGAGCAACATCAAATTTTTATTATATTCCCCTAGCAGACGAGAAAAGTTGGGGAAGGGGACTTTGGGATTCTGCAAAACCCTTTTTCCTCAAACCTTTGTTGCTTCTAATCTACATTGGCTGGTCCATCTGCAACAATGGACACTATGATGAATGCCTTCTGGAAAAAACTATGCTTTTCATTCTCTTCACATTTAAGTGTGAATTCTACTGCACAGAAGAGCTGTCACTTCTCCCCCCATGTATAGATCATATTCATTACTCACATTATACATTTAAGAATTTGCCTATTTGTTGATATTTATTTGTAACACTAAAATCCATATGCATGTAATTTTTTTAGTCATTTTAGGGGCATATACAGAGCAGTAGAGAATTTGTCACCCAAAGCATGTATCACCAGCTGAGTCAAGCAAGACTGTGCTCTCTCTACCTTCTTGTTTCAGATTTCACTGCAAACAAGTGTCCTTTCCTTGATCTATTTTGTGCCACAGTTTTCATATTTTATGTTATTTGTTGATCATTTTACTGTTTATGTCCCTCAAGCATAGTGTTGAGATGCTGAATTGTGTTTCAAAGCACACAGAGGCTATGATTTGCCCTGGGGAGAACAGATTAACTTCATTCAGACATGAGTTATAGTTCTGCTGACTGCATGCTCAATGATAATAAACTGACAAAATATATTAAATAATGTGTCTTCAAACAGAAACAAAATTATGTATTGATCAATTGATGAAAATGTTTTAATTGGAAGGCCTGAAGGAAACCAAATACATTTTTTCTGAAAAACAATAGTTCATTATTAACTAATTCAAAGCAACGACATACAGTGTAATTGCTGCAATGAACAAGAATTGACTACCAGTTATTTATATCATTATGAGTGCATAGAGTTTATACTATTTTATGGGTTACAATCTAATACTATCTTGATCAAACTGTTCAGTTTTGGGTCATTTGGATAGTAAATTTACAGTGAAAAATTCTGGTCATTATCATCTTGACCAGATGATAAAGACCAACACTACCAATAATAATATATACTGACATCATGAATACTGTAATTTGATGCACTGACAAGGATGCATCATCATTCTTTGGTGTTTCAAATATGAATACATGAGCTCAGTTCAGTAAGAAGAAAATTCCAGACAGGATTAAATCGAGTGATGTGTAGCAAAGTAACTAGTCAGAACTCTGGGGATATTAAGGTGAAAAAGAAGAAAGATAGGAATTCTGGTTGATTGTACAAGACCAGGGAGAATCACCAACTCCATGGAATGTGTGATTCTGATTTGAATCTTGGGAGCAAGCTCAAAAAGGCATTACTTAGTAATTCCAAAGTTTAAACTAGAGTGATTAACTTAGTACATGGTATTACACCAACATTAATTTACTGACTATGGCATATATACCATGGTATGTAAAATGTAAAAGAATATGCAGGGACAGAGACATTTAGAAATCCTCTGTACTACTCTTGCAATTTTTTTGTAAGTCTAAAAGCAGCTCAAAATTATAAACAGTAGGTGGTCTTGATACCACTGGCAGCAGAAGTTGTGAGAGCAGTGGCCAAACTCCTTCCTTTCACAGGCTCTAAATAAATATATAGGGAGCTATTTTATATACCAGATAATATTTCTAAAACCGAAAGGCTCTCATAAATAGTATAGTAAGTGGATTTACTTATGATTTTTTAGAATATTGGCCATTTCTAAGCAAAAACCTTCACTTCCAATGGTTGGCTTTGGGTGATCATAAACTCAGTTTCCTCATCCATAAAATGAACTAAAATGAATAATGTTATCTATTATATGTTATGAAATAACATTTTATTTTCCTAAACTTCTACTCTTCAGCATTTGGAATCAGAGAAGAGTATACTTTAGCATCAGAATATTTAAATATTGTTGCTCATTGAGGAACAGTGTTGACATTTCACAGGAAATCAAATCAAATAGTAATAGTTTGAAGCAATATGCCCCTGAAGATCATTTAGAAAACAATTTATCTGCAAACAATAGAAACATGCGAAAACTCAAGAATTATGCAACACTTTAAAATATGTCACTAAACAAGTAAAAAAGTGAATTACAAGTGCACATTGAACAATAACTTCAAAAATATTTTACCACACACAAATATGCTTAGAGATGAGACTGGTCATCTAATTATATTTTAGAGTGTATTTTATTATCATCTATTGTTTATGTTGATAGACATAAATGATAGAAGAAAACACATGTTAGATACTCATAAAATACAGCATTTAAGACAATTAAATTCATATATGCATTTAAGTTTCCCATTATTGGGAAAATCATAATCTTGTCAAGTGTTGCTAAGTCTGCTGATAACTATAACTTCTTCCAATTTGTGATTATTACCACTGGTGAAATGCCAGAGAGGAGTAACATAGAAAGCAACGGATATAGTGCTCAGTAGTGTGCAATATCCTTTGTGACATAAGGAAATGTTTTCTCTTTGTCACCTCAAAAAACTCATGAGTCCATTTAAAGGAATGATAAATTGGAGAAGAAAAGTGACAACAGAATTCTGATTGTGGCATTGAACGCCAGTAATAATCTCCATTTCATATTATAGTAAGCACACAAGATATTCTTGCAAGAATTTTATTTATTTTGAATCATCTTTTTAATATACATAAATTTCTTTTTTGAACAATAACTCAATTTAAAAAATTAATCTACTAATAAGTAATAAATTAAATTTAAATGATAAAATCTAAAATTAATGGAGCAGGATAATGACCAGAATACCATTGCATTAATACAATGATTTTAACTGTTTGAGTTTTCTTCTTCCTTACTATAATCAAATAACCCCTTTCTATTGTTCCTATTCCCTCATTTTTTTTTTTTTGCTTTTTGGGTCATACCCAGCGATGCTCAGGGGTTACTCCTGGCTTTGCACTCAGGAATTACTCCTGGCAGTGCTTGGGGGACCATATGGGATGCTAGGGATCGAACCCAGGTAGGTCGAGTGCAAGGCAAACGCCCTACCCACTGTGCTATCGCTCTGGCCCCTTCCCTCATTTTTTAACAGGAGATAGTATAAGCCATACTTCAGAGAGTTATAATGAAGATTAAATGAAAAACATTTACATATATTTGTACATTGTTTCATTTAATCTATGACAGACATTTGTTCAAGATATTATGTTTGGCATAGCATCCAGTATATAGTAGCACTGTAGCACTGTCATCCTGTTGTTCATCAATTTGCTTGATCGGGCACCAGTAACGTGTCCATTGTGAGACTTGTTGTTACTGTTTTTGGCATATCAAGTATGCCACATGTAGCTTGCCAGGCTCTGCCCTGCAGGCGGGATACTCTTGGTAGCTTGCTGGGCTCTCTGAGATGGATGGAGGAATCAAACCTGGGTCAGCAGCGTGCAAGGCAAATGCCCTACCAGCTGTGCTATTACTCCAGTATATAGCAAATATATGCTCTAGTATATAGTAAATACTCTAAATACAAACTAATATAAAACTTTTAACAGATAAATTGTATATAAATATGTGTATTTAACATGAAGATACAAGAAAGAAAGCAAAATATTGACAGTAGTTACCTTTTAGAGATAAAAGTATAGGCATTCAGGGTATATGAATTCACTGAACACATAGGTATATATATGCATACATATATATACACATATATACTCAGTGATAAAAGTATAGGAGTAGGAGAGATAGTACGGCAAGTGGCCCCAGGTTAAATCACTGGCACCTTATATGGTTCCCCAAGTACTGTCAGGAGTGATCCCTGAGAACAGAGCTAGGAGAAAGCCCTGAAAACTGCTGGTCATAATTCAAAATACAAACAAAAAGAGATTATAGGTATTCATGTTTTCCTTTGTTTGATTTATTTTTCCAAGCCTTCTACAACAAAATATTTTTTAATAATAAAGAATCATGTTATTTTAAAAACCAAGTCAAGTGAACACTATCTGTAAACTCATGCCCACATTCTTTTATATCCTTTCTTGTCAACAATACATTATCTAGTCATTTCTGAACCTAGGAAAATAAATGAGTATGGACAGCTCACTTCTGATTGAAGTTAGGCTAGGTTCGCTAGGAATCTTCGAGGATAAGAATAAAAAAATGATTTAAAACAAATGAGGGAGGTGGAGTACAAAGAAGAGAGATGTCCAGGTAATGGCAGAATGTGAAGAAGCAGATGTGAGAAAAACTAAAAAGTGGGAATTGCCAAAATTTTCAGACCAAAGAATGATTAGGAAGACCAAATATATAGTGTGGGAGCATTTCATGCAAAAAAACAAAACAAAATAAAAACCACACACAAAGACTTTTAAAAATATATATTGGCTAGGTCAGTGGCGTGTCCTCTTTGAACATACCTTTAGCTTCACTGTCATGGAGGGTTTTGACAACCTTGTCTTCAGATAAACAAACGGGACTATCTTAAACTAAGAAGCTTCTGCACCTCAAAAGAAACCAGTGACCAAAATACAATGACAATCTACAGAATGGGAAAGGATATTCACCCAATATTTAACTGGTAAGGGGTTGATATCAAGGATATACAAGGCACTGATTGAACTCAATAAGAAGAAAACATCCAACCCCATCAGAAAATGGGGCTATGAAATGAACAGAAACTTTCTCAAAGAAGAAATTTGAATGGCCAAAAGGCACATGGAAAAATGCCCTTTATCATTAATTATCAGGGAGATACAGACCAAAACAACAATAAGATATCATCTCACACTACAGAGACTTGCCCACATCCTAAAAAACACAAGTAACCAGAGTTGGCATGGATGTGGGGAGAAAGGGACTCTCCTTCACTGATGGTGGGAATGCCGACTGTTGAGCCCTTTTGGAAAATAGTATGGACACTTCTCAAAAAATTAGAAATTAAGCTCCCATTTGACTCAGCAATACCACTTCTGGGACTATATCCTGGAGATGCAAAAAAGTATAGTAGAAATGATATCTGCACTTGTATGTTCATTGCAGCACTGTTTACAATAGCCAGAATCTGAAAAAAAAAACTGAGTGCCTAAGAACAGATAACTGGTTAAAGAAACTTTGGCACATCTACACAATGGAACACTATGCAGCTGTTAGAAAAATGAAGTCATAAAATTTGTATGTAAGTGGATCAACATGGAAAGTATCACGTTAAGTGAAATGAGTTAGAAAGATAGGGACAGACATAGAAAGATTGCACTCATTTGTGGAATATAAAGTAACAAAATGGGAGACTAACACCCAAGGATAGTAGAAATAAGTACCAGGAGATTTGCTTCATGGCTTGGAAGCTGGCCTCACATGCTGGGGGGAAAAGACAGCTCAGACACAGAAGGAACCACCAAGTAAAGGATGTTTAGAGGGCCCACTTGGGATGGGAAATGCATGCCGAAAGTAGACTATAGACTGAACATGATGGCCACTCAATACTTGCATTGCAGAGCACAAAACCCTAAAGGAGAGAGAGAGAGTAAAAGGAAATGTGCCTGTCACAAAGGTGGAGGGGTGGGGAAAGGGAGGGATGAGAGGGATACTGGGAACATTGGTGGTGGAGAACAGGCACTGGTGGAGGGATGGGCACCCAATCTGTTGTATGACTGAGATGTAAGGAACAAAAATTTGTAGGTCTGTAACTCTACCCCACAGTCATTCATTAAAAATAAATAAATAAAAAATAAAAATTTTAAAATAAAAATATATATTGGCTAGCTTAGAAAGAAAATATAATTAGAGCTTACTGAATGAAAAGCAAATGAATCTTGCCATGCCACTGTCTAATCGTTCTCAGTGGATTTTTTTTGCAATCATACTCACAGGTTAATTATTTGTATTCCATTTTGACATTTTGTGAAGACTTCTCACAGTGATAAAATCCAAACAACCAACAGATTAGACAAGGAACCTCCTATTCATACTTTCTACTATGAATTAAATAACCAGTTTGTGATTGCTATTTCTGTTGTTACCATGTAACGGTGAAAACTAACCACTCATGGGGAGAATTGCCAGTGACCTCACATAACCCCGAAGGTAGACAGAGGCGCGACCTGCACTGCCCTTCTCTCCTGGATTATGAACTTCCTTTGACAAACATGATGCTACTGACATACCACTCATCACTTGGATATATTTTCCAGTATGGTTAAGATATTTCTGCTTACTCAACCAGAAATACTACTATTCAATCGTCCCAGAGGCCTGTTTGTCACAGCTGACTGTGGTGAAAGAAAGTCAGTGACCACAGAAGAGAATGAAGTTGACACTATAACGGGATTGGATTCGTGATTTAGTTTCATTAACTCTATGAACCAAATCAGTGGATTTCAACCATTGTTTGCAGAAATTTCCTACCAGTCTGCAAAATTATTCTAGCTGCATAACTGACAGTCGTTTCCAATGGACAATGCTGGCCCATAGATGTAAAACAGTTGAAGAACAACTGAACTAAAAAGTCAGACATCCAGCCAGGACAGGGTCAAGGTTAGGGGGAGTCCACGAGATATAACCATGGATAAAATGTTCACTTTGCAGACAGTAGGCCTGGGGTTCAATCCCCTATAGCACAGATGTTCCCCTCGGTATCACAAGGAATGGAGTGACTTTATTTAGTAAGGAGTAAGCCCTGAGCATCCCTGATCATGGTACCAAACCCAAAAGAATTTAAATAAAAGTTAGAGGAAGACAGTTGCAAGGAATGATTTGGTTGGTTATGAACAGATCCAAAGACACAATTCAATTTCACTAACTTCTAAATTTTATGAATGATTAGAGGCTATTTACTGATAAATCACTAATTATTACAAGTTCCCAAATGTGCTATTAATAAATGAAGCGTTATGCTTTAGGAATTTTTTCTACATTCTCCTAAAATGGCTTAGCGCCAAGCAACTCTTGCCAATGTTCAAAAGCTCCCCATGGGCATGATCCACAGAGAAGAGAATCCCTACAATTTTTTCAAAGGACCCTTCAGGAGGAGCCTAACTTGCTATTGATTTGACTTGGTTAGGCTTTTAATTACGGTTAATTTTTCTTTTAATTATAAATTGCTCTTAGTTTAGCATTCATCACCTGAATTGTTTACTGTGAGTAGTACAATATTAATAACTACTTATTTCAATTCAGGCCCTATGCTAAGATCTTTATATGCTCATTTATTATTCTTAATATCCCTTTAAGGCAAGGAAGATCACTACCTCATCTTAGGAAGGAGTGAACTAAGGCACAGAGATGCCAATTAATTTGACTAAGATCACACAGCAGAGTCTGGAGAGGAAGGATTTGAACTCAAGACTCTGCATCAGATTAGAGCCAGGGGAGAGGGGGATTTCTGCAAACTTTTTCTATAAAGAACCAGATGTTAAATATGAGTTCTGTAGGCCATACAGTTTGCTCTTAACTATGCTATTGTAGCCTAAAAACTGGCAGAGTAAGCAAATGGGCATAACTGTATTTCAATCCAATCATATGTTTAACAATGGGCAGCAATGTAGGATTTGTCCTGTAGGCTACAATTCACTGACCCTTCCTTGCTTTAAACCTTCTAGGATAATCACTATGTCATTAATGCTTGCTTTCTTAGTTTTAAAGAAAGCACACATGCAGACGAAGAGATTCAACTACTCCAATGGCTATACTGACTTGAAGGCATTGCAATTCAATTATTATCCAAACTTTATTGATAAAGATATAAATATTGTATGAATGCAGCAATATATTCACTGATGTGACCAAATTTTACCTTCTTTTGCCCCAACAAGTGACTAAGATAAATGTAATAGGGTTTTTTGTTTTTAAGTTATCTACGGCTCTTATAAAATGTACACATCATCTTTTTACTTGATGTTGAAGTATTCAATCCATGCATTTGGGGCCCCATTGTTTTATATAATATAGTTGAAAGACATCAATTTTATGGAGATCAAGGGATCTTTTATATTACCTAAAATGGCTACAGTCCAATTGTCTGAGTCACCCCTCTAAATGGTCCGGTTATGCCTGGGAGATCTCAAAGGCAACAGTCAGGAATGAGAGTCCTCAGCAATAGGGAAGCACAATGGATCCAAGATGGATTAAAAGTGTGTCCGCCTGACATTCACATGCTGACTCTAAGGCTTTGATGTGATTCTGTTTAGAACTTTGAGTCTTTATGAATGTAATTAAGGTTCTATGCAGCATTAAGGGTGGTGCACTAGTCTATTAGGGCTGGTGTTTTATAGGTCACCAGGCTACCCCTTTTCCTATAGCTGCACACAAAAATGAACAATTGAGGACAAAGAGCAGGCAAGCTGGGAAAAGGAACTTCATAAGAAAGCAACCTGACTGGCAACTTGACCATGGACTTTCAGTATCCAGAACTCAAAATCTGTAGTTTAAACCATCCAGAATGAGAGAGCAACCAGAGCAGACTTCTTATATTCAGTTAACTCTGAATGTAAGAAATTATGTGAACTCTCACAAGATATCTTTTAATGTTTTCTGTTGATTGAGATTATATAAATACACATGTATATAATTTGACACAAAGACTTTAGTAATACTTATATAGTACTAATAAATATAAATAGTATACACGGCATATATTTTACAGTTCAATAGTATATAAATATCTTGGGGGAAAGATTTATGTCATTTAGGGTATTATTTAGTTGAAGATAATGTTTGGCACTAATGTGTTTTCACAGTCAAATGCCTTACAATAGTAACTCCATTGATCCCCTAGCATTCTTGGTCTTCTGGGAAGGGATCATTTATCACCAACCCCTTTCACATCTAGCTGAGTTGTACTACACTTGGCTCAGTCTCTCTCCCAAAGCTATTCCTGACTGAGGGCATGGCCCATATAGAATGAAATGTTAAGTTAGCAGTTGAGAAAATGATCTAATTCCTGGGATTCCAAGAGCCAAGAGGAGTTATAGTGGCACGGGACTGAATGCTGACCTATTGCTAGTACCTGATCACTCATCTGTCTTATTTTCCTGTGACCAGTTTAAAAAAGAAGTACCAACATCATCTGTAATCTCTTTTAGTATCTCTTGAGGTCCTTGTAATTATAAGAGCTTAATTAATATCATTTAACAGAAGAAGGCTAAAGTCAAAGTTTTCTAAATTTGTCTCATCATTACCAAGGAGATTTAAGTATGAGTGTCTAAGCCCATCTTGGTCAGAACTTAAAGGCAGGAATCTGAGGGTTTGCTTTTTTTTTTCAGTTTCCCCTAATCATTCTGATATGCTTATTTTTGGATCATTTCTTATATTTGCATTTGAGTTGAATTAAACAAACCAATTGCCCAAATTATAGTCACCCCATATTCATATTTTTAGCTTAGTCTTTTAGCTGTATCATTCCCTACAACTCTTTTATTTAATTTTTTAAATTTTACTGAATCACCATGAGATAGTTACAAGCTTTCATGTTTGGGTTACAATCTCACAATGATCAAACATCTATCCTTCCACCAGTGCACATTCCCCACCACCAATATCCCGGGTATACCCCCCCCCCCATTTCCCACCCTCTCCCTGCCTCTAATATTCCCCATACTCTCTCTCTACTTTTGGGCATTACAGCTTGCAACACAGACGCTGAGAATCATCATGTTTGGTCCATTATCTACTTTCAGCATGCATCTCCCATCTCAACTGGTTCCTTCAGCCATCATTTTCTTAGTGATCTCTTCTCTATTCCATATGCCTTCTCCCCTCTGCTCATAAAACAGTCTTCCAGCTATGGGGCAATTCCGCTGGCCCTTGTATCTACCATCCTTGGGTGTCAGCCTTATGTGATGCTACCCTGCACTCCACAAATGAGTGAAGTCCCTCTATGTCTGTCCCTCTCTTTCTGACTCATTTCACTTAGCATGATACTCTCCATGTCTATCCATTAAGCAAATTTCATACTTCATCTCTCCTAACAGCTGCATAGTATTCCATTGTGTAGATGTACCAAAGTTTCTTTAACCAGTCATCTGTTTTAGGGCACTCAGGTTGTTTCCGTATTTTGGCTATTGTGAGCAGTGCTGCAATTAATATATAGGTACAGATGTCATTTCTACTGTGCTCTTTTGCATCCTCGGGATATATTCTCAGAAGTGGTATTGCGGGATCATATGGAAGCTCAATTTCTCCCTACCACTGTTAAGCTTGGCCGAGTGACTTGTTTTGGCCAACAAAATTTTAGCATGCCTGGTGTGAGCAGAAACTAGGCAAAGTGTTTGCTCACATTTCCATTTCTTTTCTTAAACCTCTATATGGCAATGAGGATTTCCTAGTCTAGCTTTCTGGAAATATATAACAAGTACAGGAAATACAGCTTTGTCATCGCAGACAAAGTTAGGTTGGACTAGCCAACTCCCATACTATTCATTACTGTGGATATATATAAGTAAATCCAGCTAAGATAGATCAAGACCAGCCCAGATCACAGAATCACTCAATGAACAAAAGACTTGGGATAAATAAATGACTATTATTTTAAGCTACTCTGAATCAAGATAGTGTGTTTTTATAATACAGGGAACTGAAAAACAACTGTGCTATACAGCAACTCTAAATTAGGGGTGGGCATTGATGGTACAAAATACTGCACTTCTTTTCAATTTGTTCTACAGGCTGCTATTAGAAAGAAAACCAGGATTTTTCCAAAGTCTGTTTATTTAAACTAGTTTCTTTGTTGTATTTTTGCAAAGCCTTTAATTTAAATGATAAGATCTTCCAAAAGACTATTATAAGGTTTCTCACAGAACTTTCTATATCCCACAACTACACTGAGTATCACACAAAATAAATACATTCCCTAAATACATTTTAGATTTTTTTTTAAGATGGACTGACCATTGTCCTATTCTGGTCTTGTTCAAAAGATATAAGTGCACCAAGGTATTGACAGTTCTGTGGAATAAGGAGTGAAATAAAATGAATTGAATCAAGGACTTATCAGCAATGAGAGTTATAAAAAGATAAACTTGCTTTTCTAGTGAAGCAATGACTCAAAACCCTGGACAAAAGTATGCAAGAGAGATGAAGTGAAGTATAAAGCATTTTGTGATCATTGATTTTTTTTTATTGAATCACCATGAGATACACAGTTACAAAGTTCTTCATGATTTGGTTTCAGTCATACAATGTTCCAACACCCATCCCTTTGCCAGTGTACATTTACTGCCATCAATGTCCCCAGTTTCCCTCCCATCATGCTCCCTCCCCACCGGCCAGCCTCTATGGCAGACACTTTTCTTTTTTCTCTTGCTGTCTCTCCTTTGGGACATTATGGTTTGCGATACAGGTACTGAAACTGGGGGCTCTGAAGTTCTCAGAAATTAGGAGACAAATTTTTGGTAATGAAATTAGATCACATTTCCTCTAAAGATGCCTGTAAAAGAGCTTCATTTCATTACTACTTGGAAAAGGTGTATACAGGAGACATAAACATAAGAACATTAAAAAATTTGACTTACCTTTGGTGGGGGGAATATTTACAATTAGAAGACTATAAAAGCAGGCAACTCTCCATGATGTAGGTGGACTTTATTGAATTAATTTAGAGCCTTGAAAGCAAAGACTGAAGCAGTAAGTATTCTGCTTCAAGGTTACACCATTAAATCCCTGCCAGAGTTTTCAGCAGCCTGGCCTGGCCTGCCTTACAGATTTTGAACTTGCCAGTCCCCATAATCAGGAGAGCCAGTCCCTTTAAATAACTATCCCTTACCCCATAGTCTATTTCTCTGAAGAACTCTTACTAAACCCAAGTATATGGCAAAAATAATCCATATCTTATCGCAATCTTAAATTTAAAACTATTCCTGTATCTTCTACTGACTACTTCTAACAATTGCCTGAGATCTATCAAAATGAGCTTTCCCAGATTTCTCACCTTGTTCCTCTGAAGCCCTCTCTGGGCTGAGAATTAGAGCCTCTACTTGATTCCCAGTGACAGTCAAGAGGTGATATTTCTAATATCTGCCCCACTTGTTTTTAAAATTAGGGGTATATTTTCTGATCCAACTTGGGTGGCATAGTAAACTTGCAGCTGTGAAATGTTTGTGAGGAACTGACAGGCCCTCCTGCGCCAGAGTGACCCAATTTGGCAGGGTCCCAAAACCTATTTATGGTCTGAAATATGGGGGAAGAGGTCATAGGAGGTGTTTCGCTCTTCTAGAACTGAGTCAGAAAGATGATAATACTCAGGTCAGAGTTAACACAAAGTATGGTTTATTGCACCATGTTCTCGAATGACTTCTTGGAAATCTAGCAGAACTATTAAAATCCTGTTTTGATATCCAATATTTAGTCACTTAAATTTTTTTTTAATCAGAGAAGATTAGTTGAAAAAGAAAAAAAAACAGAGAAAGGACTTTTATAGAGCACAAGAAAAGACCAAATGTAGTCTGGTGACTGTGAGAATAAAGACCATTACAACTGACCTCCTACTTGAGGTCCCCTGTTCAGTTGTTCACCATTAGACATTATGCCATAGCAATGGTCATTCATAAAAAGACAAAATTTTATAGCAAGCATCCTTGCCCTTTTTTGGGTTTCAAGTATCAATTATTTATTGAGGTAAAGTTAGTTTACAAAAGTGTAAATGTTTCTTAGGTGAAATTAGTAGAGTGTAAATGTTACAGGGGTACAATATTATACCCCCCTATTATCACCGTCATCCCGTTGTTCAAAGATTTGCTCGAGTGGGCACCAGTAATGTCTCCATTGTGAGACTTGTTACTGTTTCAGTAACATCTCCATTGTGAGACTTGTTGTTACTGTTTCTGGCATATGCCACGGGTAGTTTGCCAGGCTCTGCCAAGTGGGCAGGGTACTCTTGGTAGCTTGCCAGACTCTCTGAGAGGGGCAGAGGAATCAAACCTAGATTGGCCACGTGAAAGGCAAATGCCCTACCACTGTGCTATCGCTCCAGCCCATTATACCAATAGTATACTATACCCACCTCCAAAACCAGTAACCATGTACCTTCTTCACAGGCCCTGTTTTATCCCTTCCACTACATGTCCCTACACCCCCATCTTGGTAAACTCAGACATATTTTCTGTCTGTGGATATGTTTTTTGTCAAACATTATTCCCTGAATTTATTTTCTTTATGCATCACATATGAATGAAATAATCCAGTATGTGTCTTACTACTTCTGATTTACTTTTGCTTAGTATGATACCCTCCATTTCTATCCATATTGTAGCAGAAAAAAGACAACCAAGATCTCATCTTTTCTTATTGCTAAATATTATCCCATTGTATTATATATGTATTATATAATTGTTTTCATCTCTAGATATGGGGATTATTTCCAGATATTGGCTGCTGTAAATAACACAGCAATGAACACAAGTAAATATCCTGCATTTTCTAAACCTAGTTCAATAGCTTGGTCCACAGCAGGGGCTAAAAAAATGTTCTTTGAGTGAATAATCTCAGAAATAAAGCATTAACATCCATGATTCTGAAGAATCTTATTAGGGCTATTTTTTTATTCTACCCTTAGGCTTAACAAACCCAGCATGATCCATCACCTGAGATTATTTGTTTCTATACGAGCCCTAAGAATAAATGTCATTCTCTTTTGTTTATTATTTGCGTTCTTTTAGTCTTTAAGACTTCAGTATATTTCCTTGTATTTGTGTGTTTGGATCACGTTGCTGGGACTGCCATAATAGATTGGCTCAAACAACAAAAATGTATTTTCTCACAGTTTCCTGGAAACTGGAACTCTGAGATCTGTGTACTAGCAGAGTTGGTTTTATAGGTGGTGCTCTGCCCGCCATCTCTTTACATGGCTTTTCTCTGTACCTGATTGTGTCCAAAGACTCTTCCTTTAAAGAATTAAGAGTCCCATACAAGACCTCAATAACACTTTATTTTATTAAAGGCACAACTTATTATTTTTTATTTTATTTTATTTATTGCAAATCATATAGACAGGTTTATTGTTCCAGCTAGCTAGGGTCCAAGTATCTACCCCCCAATAACACTTTAAAGATTCTATCTCAAGCTTGAATATAGTACAAGGTTTGCACACAACTCCCCCAATTCCATTCTTAGCACCACATGTTTCTCCAGGAAACACCAGGAGTGATCCCTGAGTACACCCTGAGCACTGCTGGCTATGACCAAACCTTCCTTCCACCCCATCCATCAAAACCCTCCAATTTCCAAATAGTCACATTTTGAAATATTAGGAATTGATGCTTCAACTTATAGATATGGCAGGGGATATAGATATACATATATAGATAGATATAGGCAGATTTAGCAGGGGATATATATATATATATTCAGATATATAAATGCACATATATTCAGATATATAAATGCACCCAAAATATAAGATGCATGTATATATGTTCTCTTTCAGAAGAGCAGGAATTCACATCTGTCCTATCTTCTTTATCACTGCAGAGAACTCCTTGTTAGATATTGAGGTGAACCACAGACCATGCTTTCTAACTATTTTCTAATTTACCACTAAATCATTCTTAGACTATCATTGATTTATTTTTTTACTTATATCAAACTTCCATTTCTCCCTTTAGATTTCTTGAAAACTGAAAGAAATAGAAACATGAGTGTTATCAGTGTTATCAGGCCCATTACATCCTGAGTCTCTCGGAAACTGGCCAGGTCTTGTACCATCGCCAGCAGATGACATATTACCTAGCATATAATAGATATTCTAAAAATACATCGTTAATTAATGTATGTAGGGGAAAAAAATCTCACTAACTTCCTCTTGTAAACTTCCAGAATCCCATTCACCCCTAAAGAATATTCCCATATGTTGACTCACACTGGGTCCATTGTACATTTACTTAAAAAAAAATTTCGTGTAACAACTTATATACCTGAGTTTAGAAAAACTTATGTTTTTGACTGTTTTAGTTAAAACAGAAATAAGAAATTTTTAGAAAACTTTTTTACTATTTTACTATATTTTTGTCCTACATTTTCAGTTATCTTTATGCTACAAAGTATTTTTATTTGCACATAACCAAAAACTGAGTGGCGTCAACATATAAAGCCAACATTAGCTTTGTTCATTCAAAGCACACTCAAGCAGGTGCTCATGGAGTCTCCTTGACTTCCAATATCTTAGAAATGTATTCAACAATGGCACACATATCAGGCGTGACCTGGCAACTGATTTTTGCCTTTGTCCTGATCAAGAGGCAAATGTGGTGACCTGTGGAGTCTTCGAATTAGCCTCTTGTCTCCCAGTAACTAGACATACCTATGATGGGTGATAAACCTTATCAATAACACCATACTATAGAAATTCTCTTCTGATTTTTGCTTGGAGGCTGCACCTGGTTCTCAGGGCTTACTCCTGGCTCTGTGTCCTGACAATGCTCAGGGCACCACATGGAGTGGTGATGATATACCACGGGGTCAGCTGCATGAAAGGCAAATGCCCTTTACTATTCTTAAATATTCTGTACTATCACTCTGGCTCCAGAAATCCTTTAAAATATAATATACAACATGTTGTATTTTGGGCCAGTGGTTGGTTATTTAACTCTAATAAACAATAAAAAAATTATCCTACTTGGGGCTGGAGCGATAGCACAGCGGGTAGGGCGTAGGGCGTTTGCCTTGCACACAGCTGACCCAGGTTCGAATCCCAGCATCCCATATGGTCCCCTGAGCACAGCCAGGGGTAATTTCCTGAGTGCATGAGCCAGGAGTGACCCCTGTGCATTGCCGGGTGAGTCCCAAAAAGCAAAAAAAAAAAAATTATCCTACTTGATTTACTGTCTCTGGATCTGTACCCATACTATATAGGCACTTGTTCCCATAATTGTTATCTATTTGGGAGGGGAAGAGGAAGTAATAACAATGTAACTAGTCAGCAAGCTTTTGACTTATTAGTTCTGAAAGCCAAGGGAACAAAACAAAAGACTGAGCTCCATATTCTCCACATTTAAAATGAGGAGTCTGGCTCAATGGATATGCAGAATGGCCACAACATAGCTTCTTGAGAAATTTCATCATTGGCTATAAAATCAATAATGACATATATAATCTGTCAATGAGGGTTAAAAGTGGACATACTGGACATAATGGACACTGAGCCCAGGGTCATGGTGACCAAAATTTAAAACCCAGCACCATAGTAGCTACATTCTGTAAAGCTGCAATTACTAGGCCTGGTTTTTCATCTTATTTACAAAATCAGAAAACCAGCATCTGATGCCTAAAGGAAGAATTGTCAAGATTCACTAAGACAAGAAATCATTCTATCAAATAGTCAACAAATATTTATTGAGGGCAGCACACTAGGTACTTGGCAATATTTTAGGATCTGGGGATATAGCTGCAACTAAACCACAGATGGATTTCTATATTAGTGGAATTGGAGGGAAGTGGGGGGGGGTAAAGGAAGTAGGACAAAGAGACACCCTTTAGAAAGGCTTTTATTTTATAGTATAATCAGGGAAGATTTTTTTCCAACTAGAAGACAGAAATACAGAGCTCAGGATGGAAACATGCATATATTGAGGAAGAGAATGCTTCCTCTTCCCAGAGAGGGCATAATAAGTACAAAAGCTACAAATTTGGAAATGCCTAGATGTTGGAAGATGCATGCATAGGTATAAACAAAGAGGAGAGAGAGAGCAAAATATCAGAAGATGAGATCAAAACTGTATTTCTGGGTTTAGCTATGTTGCTGCAAATTGCAAGATTTCTTTTTCTTTCTTGGTACTGCATAGTTCTCCATTGTGTATATATACCACAACTTCTTGATCCATTCATCTGTAGTTGACATTTGGGTTGTTTGCACATCTTGAGTATTGTGCTAAGTTTAGCAGCAATGAACAGAGGTGTGCTTATATTCTTTTGAATTAATGTTTTGGTGTTTGGGGATAGATACCAAGAAGTGATATTTCTGGATCATATGGGAGGATATCAGGCTGAGTGAAGTCAGAAATAAAGGGACAGATTCAGAATGATCTTTCTCATATGTGTGTGAGACTTAAAGATGCACAGTGAGGCAGCAAGATCTAAAAGCAGCCACGCAAGTGGGTGACTGGATACAACTAAGTTGGGGGCAGTGAAAGGGACGGTGGGTGAGGAGGGGAGGGAGATGGGTACTTACACTGATGATGGGTGTGGTGTCAGAATAATGTCCATCACAAACCATTATTTGTAGTATTGTAAGACAAAAAAATAAATTTAAAAATAAAAATATTGTACATATATAACATATTTATACACTTATACACTAATATTTTCTTAGTAAGTTAATACTACACTTGATCTTAGCCAAAAACCTGAGAAGCAATTCTCAATAAGTTAATAATGAAAAGTAAATACCCCAAAAAGATTGCCTTTTATCAGAAAGGTCCTTATATGCTTTGCATTCAATGACTATCTGAAAATCATTGTTTCATTAGAGATAGTTGTATAGTTTGAGAATAAAGGCAATAAGACAATAGATGTGTCCTAAGGGGTCACTCTGGTTGGTATGTTGAAGAAAGTCAGAGAGAATGGTGAATTTCAGGAGACTAGAGAGACCACCATGGTAGAGTCAAGGTGAATAGGTATAAAGGTCTGGGCGAGAATGATAGCAGTGGAGGTAGGGAGAAAACAGTTGAAGTCAGGATATGTAATTTTAGGTAAAACCACTAAGATCTGCTAAAGATTTGAAGCATACTGGAGATAAGAGCATCTGACAGTGTTGGCACAGATCGATCTGGGCATCCAGTAAGTCCTCACTTAAACTTGTTGATACATTCTTGGAAACTACCACTTTAAGTAAAATGATAAAGAGCATATTGTCTTGCAAGTCATCCTCATTTCCTTAAAACACTTAGGAGGTTAAAACAAAATCTTAGCCTACATTGAAGAAAGTGACAGGAACTGTTTTTATTATAATTGACTTCAAGACATAAATTCTAATAACCTATCAAGGACCACAGTTATTAGACACTGATGTAGAAACTCATATGTAAATATATTTCATTATAAATTGCTTCATTATATATAACAAAAACATTATATTACAAAAGTTATTGCTAGAATAATGTCATTTTTTTCAAAATAGCCTAGGATTTTTTTTCCTCATCAACATTATAACAAAATGACATGGAAGGAGATGATGTTACTTGAAGATCTACTATAATACAGAAAGGCATTGCCCTCAAAAACACAAACATGAAGAGTTACATTATACCCAGACATAAACTTCAAAATCTAGACATAATCATAACCAAGTTCTGTGGTGTCATCTTGGCAAAACAGATTGGTAACCACTGTCAGCAAGATGAAATCAGACCTCCAATGTTTAATATAGCTAACAATGCATTGATACATATCAACCAAATAGGCATTTCTCAGACATGAGAACATAAAGAGAATTTTTGGAGGTAGAAGCTGACTGTACCTTTCAAACACCATCCAGTATAGGAGATCCAATGCCAAATGATGTCAATTACTGTCCCATTGGCAAGACCTAAGGCATTGTTACTAGGGAATGCAGCCAACTGACTTCAAATATCCTGGACTTTTGGCAAAATATGACTCATTATGGAGATGGATGCTGATTGCTTGGTAAGTATAACAGGCAGTAAACAGGGAAATCTGACTATCACAATCCTGAGAGTCCAGCAAATAGCTGGCCACTAAAAGAGAGAAAGCACTAAAAACAAGAGGAGGAACAAATCAGAGAAGCAATGTTCTTTGGCCAAGATGAAAGAACTGTGACGTAAAAATTTTAAGTCTTCTCTTCTATAGAACTCCCAATGTATGTAACCATCTTGAAGGGGCAATGATACCTGCCCTGCTTGGGTATGCTTGGATAAGGAAACACTGCGATGCATTTTTTCAACCTTGCACTTCATGGGTAATGCCATGGATACCCCTGGATTGTCTTCAATGACTGAAGAAATAACACCAAACTTTGTTAGCATTCAAATAATTCTGTTTTAAAATATTTTACTTATTCATTAACTTTTTGGTTTGGGTCATGCCTGGTGGTGCTCAGGGTTTACTATTGGTTCTGCACTCAGGGATCACAGGGCAGGGTTCAGGGGACCATATGTGGTGTGAAGGTTTGAACCCAGGTCAGCTGTGTGCAAGGTAACTGTCCCTCTTGCTATACTAACTCTCCAGCCACTTCGGTAATTCAATTTAAAAGAAAACTGTTCTAGAGATAGATAAGAAGCAATAGGAAGTAGGGGTCAAGGAGTTCCTGACACCTGGGTGGTGGTAAGGAACAAAAGAATAAATATCCAGGGGCTGGAGTGATAGCATAGCGGGGAGGGCATTTGCCTTGCACGCGGCCGACCCGGGTTCAAATCCCAGCATCCCATATGGTCCCCTGAGCACCGCCAGGAGTAATTCCTGAGTGCAGAGCCAGGAGTAACCTCTGTGCATTGCCAGGTGTGACCCAAAAACCAAAAAAAAAAAAAGAATAAATATCCAAACTTCAAAGTCAACAACACTAAAATTATGAGACCCAAACTTTAACAACTTAAAATGGTGCCTGTTAGGATGGCAGACTGAGGGGAGGGGCAGGCAGAGGGATGCAGTAAAGAAGAAAACTGAGAACATTGGTGGAGAGAAGCTGACACTAGTGGTAGGATTGATGCTGGAACACTGTAAGTCTAAAACTCAAGTTTTCAAGTATGAATAACTATTTAAATCATGCCGCTTTAATAAAATGTAGGAAACTACATCTCCTCTAGGGACAGAGATGTAGTTCAAACATAGAGCACATGTCGCACATGTGTGAGGCCCTGGTTTAATCCCTGGCACCACAAAACAATTTTAAAGTTTTTAAATTGGACTTTTCTTGGAAAACAGTACCTAGTTGGATGGGAAAAGTACAGGTATTCAGAAACTGGGGCTGGAGTGATAGCACAGCGGGTAGGGCGCTTGCCTTGCATGTGGCAGACCCGGGTTCGATTCCCAGCATCCCATATGGTCCCCTGAGCACCGCCAGGGGTAATTCCTGAGTGCAGAGCCAGGAGTGACCCCTGTGCATCGCCAGGTGTGACCCAAAAAGCAAAAAAAAAAAAAAAAACCAGAAACTTGCCTTGCATGCAGCTAACCCCAGTTTGATCCTTAATGCCACATAATCTTCTGATTATCTTTGGTTACAGCCCTGGAGGCCGCCAAGAACTTCTGGAGTGAAGCACTAACCCCTTCATCTGTGGGTCCTCACACTGACCCACTAGTCCAGTTAGTCATGAATCCCCAGAAGGGGCTCTGGGCCTCCTGAGCACCATTTAGGAGACCCCTCTTCAGAAAAAGACAAATACCAAATGGTCTTGCCGCTTGAGGAGTATGAATAAATAAAGTGAGGAAATCAGCCAGTCTCCAATGAAAACAAACTTGAAATAAGGTCAAAATAGACCTGTAATGTAGGGGGTTGGGTTCCCAGTGCTTAGAAGTGTATATTCAACAATTATACGCACATCAGGTGTGATCTGGCAGCTGATTTTACCTTTGTCCTGATCAAGAGGCAAATGTGGTGACCTGTTGAGTCTTCAAATTACAAATTAGCCTCCTTAACATACCTATGATGGAGCATAAATCTATCAATAAGATCATACTATAGAAATTCTTTTTTGTTTGTTTTTTTTGCATGGAGGCTATACCTGGATTTCAGGTCTTACTCCTGGCTCTGTTGACATGCTATTCTTGACAATCTGTTGGTGGTAGACAAAATGCAGGGATAAAACTGTAATATTGTACTATTCTAAAAACCAATAATTTAAATGATATGACTGACCTTAGTCAGTACTCACCAGTCATTTTTTTTTCTTTTTGGGTCACACCCAGCGATGCACAGGGGTTACTCCTGGCTCTGCACTCAGGAATTACCCCTGGCGGGGGTCAGGGGACCATATGGGATGCTGGGAATCAAATCGAACCTGTGTTGGCTGCATGCAAGGCAAACGCCCTACCTGCTGTGCTATTGCTCCAGCCCCTCACCAGTCATTTTTAATGCATGAGATTTACCAAGTTTTGGAAAAGAAATCATTGCACATAAATGGCTACTTCACATGATTGACTACAGTCCGTTATCAAAATTTTAAGTACATCGGGCAAAGTAATTCGACAACAGATCAAACTCTTTCTTGCTCTACTGAAAGACAGAGTACTGAGTTACTTTATTCATAGCTTAATGAATCAAACTCATTACTAAAGACAGAAGTAATTGTCATGGCCTCAGGAATCACTGACCTCCACAGAGTGACATGTCTTGGAACTAAATGATTCCTCTTAAAATTAAGAAAAAGAAGAAGAAAGAGAAAACCCACTAATAGTTTGATGGTTCTTCTTTGATCTTCCTTCTCTTTTGGTTACTGCTGGTATATTTGATTTTAATTGGGTGCCATGGTACGAACCTAATTTCATACTCCTAAAATTTGTAATGTTGAAATCTTATCCCCCAGCAAGGCAGCATTTGGAAACAGGGCCTTTAGGAAGCAGTAAGATTTATGAAATTTGATACAGATCTCTCATGATGGCATTAGAGCCCACATGACAAGAGATGTCAGAGTTCATTCTCCCTCTTTCCCTTTTTCTCACCCTCCACCCCTGTCCTCTGCATAGTCTGTGAAAAGGTTATATGAGAAGGTGGCTCTCTGCAAAACCCTGAAATGTGGCTTATAGACCAAATAGGCCAACACTTTGATTTTAGATTTCCATCATCCACACTGTGCAAAATATAGTCATTTGTTTAAGTCACCCAGTCTATGGCACTTTGCTCTGGCAGCTGACCAGTGCTGACCATGCTACAGGATGACCACATTTCCACTTCTGATCCCCTGCCTCTGACATGCTGTGAATATTTCACTTTTGGCTTAAAATAGAAGCTTAAATGTGAACCAGGGGTCCTATTTTACTTATTTTGACCACTCAGTTGTCTCATTTTGGTATTCAGAAAATCAGTACTTAACATTTATTCTCTAGGCTTTTAGTTGCTGAAAATTAAAGTTAAATATAGACCATGATCTGTAGAGGTATTATTTTGTAATTTAAGGGTAAAAGATGATCAGGTGTTCTTCAAGTTGGAGTTAAAAAGACTCAAATTCAAAAAGACCAGAGTTCTCGTTGAGAAATCACCATGATATCCTTCCTGACTTCTCGTATTTTTGGTGTAAATAGTTGAAAGATTTTGCAAGGGTGGGGAAAAGGTAAAGGAACAAACAGAAAATGTGTGTGCCAGAATTAATTTCATCTTCAGAAACATAGTTAAGGGGCTGGAGCAATAGCACAGCGGGTATGGCATTTGCCTTGCACACGGCCGACCTGGGTTCAATTCTCAGCATCCCATATGGTCCTCTGAGCACCGCCAGGGGTGATTCCTGAGCGCAGAGCCAGGAGTAATCCCTGTGCATTGCCAGGTGTGACCCAAAAAGCAAAAAAAAAAAAAAAAAAGAAACAAGATGGTATTTTTAGAAAGTTTGGGAGTACTGGGGGCAAGGAGGACTGTTGCTAATGAACCCTCTGCAATAATAAAAGTAATTAGTGTGCAGTTCATGTCAAACATTATGGTTGCTGGCTGACAACATAATCATAAGCTGCTAAGAGTACTATTCTCAGAGTAAATAACTTGACTTATGAGCAGTTTCTGCATTTGCAGGGAGCAGAGGGGAGAAGTGGTAGAGCAGCTATAAGTTTGCGAAGAGACCCTGAAGCTGTTTTTGCTATGATTTTTTTCAGTAGATGGCTTAAAAATGACAGTTGGATGCTTAGCAGAATGGGGTCAGGGATGTCTGAGAAGCAGCTTGCTTAGAAGATGAAACTTTAGATTATCAATTGCTAATAAGGGCCTGGATAGGGGAAAAGAATGTACTTCGTGAGTAATGACATTATTTCACATACCTTTAACACAATGTATATATTATGAAGGCTCTAGGATATGAGAGGAAAGGAAATGGAGTTTAAAGAGCAAATAAAAAAACCATTTACTTCTTTCAACTTCCACCTTTGGAGCAGAGCCAAGTACGTCATGTGAATAAAATGTATAATGGACACAAATATTCTATGGCCAGGTGCCAACATTTTATGAGTGGCAATTGAAAAATGAAAAAAAAAAGAAAGACAATTATGCGACTAACTTGTTTGTAGAACGAGTTGGAAGATTTTACATAGAAGTGCAGTTAGGTGTCTACTATATTTTACCCAGTAAAATTTATAACCTAAGAAAGCATGATAGCTCAGACAAGTTAGGGCAACAAAAGAATTTTTTATGAAGAAATAACTGCATTTGTAATAATTCACTAAGCACTTGCAATTAAATTATTTGACCAGCCTTCAAACTGACTGTATCATCACTCTAATTGAAAATTAGAGGGGCAGAGGTTGGAGCAATAGTACAGCAGGTAGGACATTTGCCTTTCATGTGGCTGACCCAGGTTTGATTCCCAGCCTCCCATATGGTCCCCTGAGCACTGCCAGGAGTAATCCCTTAGTGCAAAAGCCAGGAGTAAACCCTGTGCATCACCGGGTGTGACCCAAGAAGCAAAAAAAATTAGAGGGGCAAAACACCCAAGATCAAACAGTCAGACTGCAAGGCTTTGAAACACAGATTTTGTAAATTCAATGTTCTTTCTATGAACTGACTGAAGACAGATATGCCAAATAGAAAGGCATGGCAATCCCTTAGCACTCTGCTTATGTCTTGTCTGGCAATACACACCAAAAATTGAGCTACAGAGAAACAACTGACATCAAAGTAATTGTTTTACACTGTGCTGCCCATTTGCAACCTTTCAGATATGTCAACACACAAAAAGTCAAAAAACAAAAGTATAGTGACATCCTGGCTTAGAAAGAACATCTCATCACACACCCATTACGAACCTTATTCATGGCAATGATAGGTATTTTCTCAAAAGCTTTCTCAACAATCACTTACTGCTCAACTTTCAACTGGTTGTCTGTTTGTTAGCACCAGAAATGACAGAGCTTGTTTGCAGTGAATGACAGAGTAATTTCGAGTGAAACTCAAGTTTACCACCAGCCAAAATAAATGTGTAAAGTGAGATGGAAAGTACTATGACATCAAGCAGTTTGAAGTCATCTCAAAGTTTAATGATGCTTCAAAGAATGCACAAATATCACTGGTATTCATCTATGCCATTAGTGTAAACGGAAAATAATACTGAAGCTACTTTTTCATGAAGACTCTCAAGGCTTTTATTTCCCCAAATTTTTGACTTAAGCTCTATGATCCTCACTCCACGTGGAATATTTTCTATTCTATCTCAGTTGTCCAACTTAACTCCACCAAAAGATCATGAGGAGATGAAGGATTTCTTCCTTTCTGGAGCTGCTTTGTCCTTCTCATGTAAATACTTATTGTTGAGGGCTCAGAGGTCAAATACTTTTCTTACAAGTGCGGGCCCTGAATTCTATCTCCAGTACTATGTGTGAACACATAATGTGCACATACACACACCTGTGAGGCCAACCCTTAACATGTGTCAGCTATAATTTCTTCATATACAGTCATATGGGGGGGCATCAAGATTATACCTTTTCTGAGAATAAGGACTATATATTACGTAGTTTATAGAAGGAAAACCTGGACAAATAGAAAAAGAAACTTCACTAGGCCTTAAAATTGTGTAAAGTAAACTAATAAGCAAGTAATAAAAGGGTTGAGAAGTGAAACTAGAATAGGGCAACCCCAAGTGAGCAAGATGCTGTCACTGCTTCTTAGGGTAGGAGACAATAACAGTGGAGTTACCACCATCCAAAATCTAAGGTCTTTCAGCAAGAGGTGGAACCATGAAGGAGAAACAGCTAGTGTAAGATAATCTAAAGGATGCAAAAAGGAAGTGAGAGTACATTTTTCTTCCCTGGTTTTGCCCTCAGTTTTTGGTCACTATCTGCTATGGGTCATACCTACCTAGAAGTTAAATCATTAGAGATTTCAGAAAGAAATCAAAGAAAAGTTGCAGGGACAGTGTGAGAATAAAGGAACTTACAGAAACAGTGATCAAATCATTATTGGTAGTAATTACAGAAATCAATCCATCAATAATCAGTATACATTGCAATTTACTTTCCCTTTTGAAGTCATTAACAGAGGTCTGTGGGATGAGAGACTGTTTAATTTATGTGTGGAAAAGCCTTTATGGTAAGGTAGACTAAGAGATTTACACCAAACATACTGAGACTAAGAAGGCTCTCTCTCTCTCTCTCCTCACTCTAACTTGCTCTCTCTCTTACACACAAACACACCTATACTTATAGAAATACATACATATTCAGCTTGATGGGATTGGAGAGCTAACACTTTGATAAATGTTTAATGTGTAGATTTTTCTCTGGAGACATTTACCAATTCAAAAGCAGGTAGACAAAATGCTAAGCAGCACTTTTGGCACTCTCCTGAGGATAAAGTTATAAATGGTGCAGTCTAGGACTTGATAAAACAGCCTGGGTCATCCCACAAGGTGAACCAAAAGGAAACTGACTCTTACAGTAACTTCAGATCAGTTTTGACTTATCTTCATTCCTAAATTGGATTAAGTTGATTGGAGATGCAGAAGCTGGCAAGGATGTGGAAGAGACAAACATAAATCTTCCCTAAAGGTAGAAATTATTTTGACATCAAATTATTTATACAAATCAGTTTCCAATATAATTTCTAAAATACAATAAAATAATAGCAAGAAAAAATATCAGGAGACAACAGGACAAACAATATAAATATCCTTACAGTTTAACATAATAACTTATCAGGCATACACTTAAAATAACTACAGTCAGATAAAGTTGCTAACTGTTGAAACTGGATAATGAATTCTTGTAGGTTTCATTAATTTCCCTCTACTTTAGCACATATAAGGAATTTTTCCACATTGAAAGTTTACAATCTAGGGACCAGATAGGTAATACAGTGGGTAGGACATGGTTTAAATCCCTAGCATCCCCTATAGTTCCCTGAGCAACACCAGGAGTGTAATTTCCGAGTGTGGATCAGAGTGAGGAGTAAGCCCTGAGCACAAAACAAACAATAGAAATGTATAACTTAATCAAAAGAGAATCTTAGTTGCCTCTCTTGTTACTACCACACCAAGAACACTCCACACCATTGTTAAGGGGTGCATTGCACCATCTCTGAAGGTCGTCAAAGTTGATCTGCTATGAACAATATTAAACCAAACAAAACCAATATGAGGCTTATGCTTTCAAGGAAATAGCAGGCTGATTATGAACTTAGTACAGAAATGCTCTATTTTTTGTATGCTTTTGATAAAACTGGAATTCCCACGGACACATACAAATACTATAAAGCATAAGACACAGAAAGACATTTGGGGGATTGTCTGTTTGACTTAGTGATGAGATAATTTCCACTCAGTAAGAATTCCTCTAGAGAGCTGGGAAAGATGGCATGGAAAGTAAGGCACTTACCTTGCATGTGTTTGCAATAGTTATGACCACTGTTCAAATTCTCAGCACTGCATATAGTCCCCTGAGTGTTACCGAGGGACACTTTTCTTTTCCATTTTAGTTGATGTACTACAGTTATTTATAATATTGGTTAATGAGAGTTTTGTGCATTCATTGTCCCAACCCCATATCTACCATAAGAGTATCCGCTATCTACCAACAATCCAAAGAATCCCTCCCACCCACCATCCCACCCAGGAAAGCTCAGTTCTATAGACCAACTCTTCAGTTCTGTTGCATAACCATTTATGCTCCATGAATATGTTTCTTTATACCCAACATATGGGAGAACTCTTTCTGTATCTGTTCCTCTTCTGATTTTACTCAGCATGATACTCTCTAGCCCCAGGCATTTAGTGGCAAATTGCATGATTTTGTAAATTTCTTATAGATGAGTAATATTTGTGTGAGTGTGTGTGTGTGTGTGTAAGAGAGATAGAAAGAGAAAAGTTTATTTTTTATTCAGTCTATTGTTCTTGGGCACTTGAGTTGATTCTATATTTTGGTAACTGTGGATAATGCTGCAATGGTGAAAGGGATACAAATGTCTTTTTGAAATAGTATTTTGGGCCATTGGGTAGATGCCAAGAAGTGGTATTTTTTGCACATAAGTTCAATTTTTAGTCATTTTTTAATGAGTGTCCATAATGTTTTTAAAAGAGGTTGAACCCATCAACATTTGTACCAGAATTCATTAAGGGTGTTCCTTCTTCCCCAAATCCACACCAGCATTGACTGTTTTGGGTTTCTGTTTGTTTGCCAGCTCACTGGTATGAGGTAATATCTCATTGTTGTTTTTATTTGCATTTCCTTGATATGTTATGAGCATTATTTTTTTCATATTCCTATTACCTATCTGTAAATCTTTGATTAAATAAAAAGATGTCTCATGGAATGGGGCAATTATTTGATCACCCCTTATCTAATAAAGATTTAATATCCTAGCTGAGCACTGTAGCACTGTCATCCCATTTTTCATTGATTTGCTTGAGTCGGTACCAGTAATATCTCCATTGTGATACTTGTTACTATTTTTGGCATATCTTTCCAGGCTCCGTTGTGTGGGTGGGATACTCTAGGTAACTTGCTGGACTCTCTGAGAGGGACGGAGGAATTGAACCTGAGTCACCAAGTGCAAGACAAATGCCCTACCCGCTGTGCTATTGTTCCAGTCCATACACACACACACACACACACACACACACACACATATATATATGTTATATATATATGTATATGTAAACCACTTAAAACTTATCAACAAAAAAATATCAACCCAAGGGTTGAAGTGGAAGTATAGTGGGTAGGGCACTTGGTTTACATGCAGCTGATCTGGGTTTGATCTCTGGCATCCCATATGGTTCTCTGAGTCCCTCCAGGAGTGATCACTGAGCACAGAGTCAAGAGCAAGCCCTGAACACCTCCGGGTGTGGCCCATAAGAATAAATAAATAAATAAATAAATAAAATAAAGCACAAAAAAGTGAGATCAATGGACACTTCTTCAAAGATGATCACTATTTGAAAAATAAAAAAAGTTTTATATTTATGTGTGTGTGTTCATGTGTATAGGTGGGTGGTTTGGGGTGGGTGTGTGGCGGGGCAGGAGGGGTGGGTTTCACTCTACAGTGTTTGGGGCCTACTCCTGATTTGGTACTTGCTCCAATGGATGATGGGAATTGAATCCAGGGCTCCAGCAAGCAAAGCAAGTGTTTCAACCCTTTCAGCTCTCTCCCTAGTCTTATTAGGACCTTTTGTTGTTTTATCTTGCTTGTAGACCACACCCAGCAATGCTCAAAGATTACTCCTGGCTCTGGGCTCAGAAATTACTCCTGTTGGTGCTCAGAACACTATAAAAAACCACAGAGGATTGAACCCAGATTAGCTGCATGCAAGGCGAGCGTCCTACCAGATGTACTGTGGCTCCAGCCCCAGAAGTACTTTTTAAAATAGGTCAGTGAGGGGCTGGAGCCATAGTACAGGAGAGAGGGCATTTGTCTTACACACGGCTGACCTGGATTTTATCCCTGGAATCCCATGTGGTCCCTTGAGCACCTCCAGGAGTGATTCCTGGAAAGACCAGAGCCAAGAGTAACCCCTGAGCATTCTTGGGTACCCTAGCCCCCACCCTCACCCCAACCAAAGATAAAAGGGTGGGGGGGCTTTAGAAGTTTCTGGTACCCCAGAAGAAAAAGAGAGGCAGAATAAAACCAAAGAGTTGAGGAATAGTGACTAAAACTTTACAAAATAATGAAAAACAATACTATCTTAAAGAAGTCCTATGAACTACAAGAAAAGAATTCCTCATCCATAAAAATAAACCAAATTGTTAAAATCCAAATAAAGAAAAAAATTTAAATACAGCTAGAGTTTTTAAAAAATACTTTCACTTAAACAATAAGAGCAGCAGTCCCTTTTGCAAAACAAACATGAAAGCTAAATGTCAATAAAACAATTTATTCAAAACAGTTGCTTCTTGGTAGGAGGAAGGTATAACTGGTAGGAGACATGAGAGGAACTTTGGGTCTATAACATGTTTATTTAACTGACATATACTTACATGGATAGTTCATTATAAACTATATATAGCTCTATAGGTCTATATATCTATATATTTTAATTGCTTAATTATTTATGGGCTGGAGCAATAGCACAGCGGTAGGACATTGGCCTTTTACTCGGCTGACCCATGTTCGATTCCTCCGCCCCTCTTGGAGAGCCTGGCAAGCTATCAAGAGTATCTCGCCCGCACGGCAGAGCCTGGCAAGCTACCTGTGGCATATTAGAGATGCCAAAAAACAGTAACAATAAGTCTCACAATGAGAGATGTTACTGGTGCCTGCTCGAACAAATCGATGAGCAACGGGATGACAGTGACAGTGACATATATTCTTTATATTTTTATATATACATGTCTTGTGCACTTTTTTGTATATTTATGAAAGTTCACTGTAATAAAAAATAGTTCATGGTAGAAAGAATTCTAATTATCACATAAGTATACTATATAACTGTCATAATCCTCTACCTCTACTTGAAAGCAATTTTTATTGTACAATAAAATTTTCAAACAGATATAAAAGGCTTAAATATATGAAAACAAAAGTTTTATGAGTCCCAGGTGTTAAGTAAAGCCAGAACTTACCTCATCTATGCATCTTTTTCTTTCTTGCTTGCGTGCTTGCTTTTGAATCACCGTGAGATACAGTTATAGCCTTGCAAACTTTCATGATTATATTTCAGTCAAATAATGACTGAGCACCCATCCCTCCACCAGGGCCCATTCTCTACCACCAATTTTCCCAGAATTCCTCTAGCCACGCCCATCCCTTCCTACCTCCAGCCTCTGTAGCAGGCACATTCTCTTTCTCTCTCTCATTCCTTTTGGGCATTATGGTACTTTGCAATACAGGCCATCATGTTTGGTTCATAGTCTACTTTCAGTACACATCCCCCACCCCGAAAGTTCCTCCAAGGAATCATTTACTTAGTGGTCCCTTCTCTATCCCAGGTGCCTTTACCCCATCATCTGAGGCTAGTTTCCAAGTCGTGGTGCAATCCTCCCGGCCCTTATTTCTACCGTCCTTAGGTGTTAGTCTCCTATTTTGTTACTTTATATTCCACAAATGAGTGCAGTCATCCTTTGTCTGTCCCTCTCTTTCTGATTAATTTCATTTAGCATGACCTCATCTTTCTTATTTGTGATTCTAAAGAACCTGGCTATCAAAAACATGCTCATCACAAATATTCATACCAGCAAATTGATAATGATGCATCAAAGGGCTTACTTAGTAGGTATATCTGCAAACATTTTCCTCCAAGCCTTCAACCACTTTTCATTTTTGTCAAAATTTAAATAAAATTTAATTTACAAATGAGAAAGACATTGATCTATTATTAATTATAGCATCTTAGCTAATTTAATTTTATCTGTAATACATTTTGTATGTGATCAACATCATAGGAATGGAAATGGATTCACACCATTCATTCTATAGTGCTGAATAAGGCTGTAACTATGCTGTTTGTCTCACTCTCTAGGGATGCCAAGAAAACATGAACAGAAGTAATTGCACATAGTAAGGGTTTTAATTGATAAGTACCTGACCATTACAGCAATTTCCACTTCCAGAAGCATCCCAGCTGACATTGTTATAGAGTAGCATAACTGAAAATAGTGGGACTAATTGAAGCAATTAATTAAAAACACACAATTAGCTTCCAAGGCAGAAATTTTTTTTCCCTTCTTATCCTCATTGCTTGAGGCCTGTGAGAGTTTTATTGAGTCACACCACACTGGGAGATGTCTGTGCTAATAATTAACAAGAAGAGACTAGAAAAGAGGGATAATGCTCAGAGTCTGACCAGACGGTGAAGTTCGGTCATTGGCAAACCTGCTACAGAGTAAGAACCAGGATCCTGACTGAGAACACAGAATGAATCTAAATGAGAATCCCTGCCACAAAGAAATTTAATTCTGTTTCCAGTTCCTGTCTGAAAGTACGGCTACTGGGATAGCTACTTCCTAAGAATATGGAAAACCCCCATCAAAGAACATAGTATTGGAGGAAGGCCACACTGCCCATCATCAAGTTGAGGGACTTTAAAGATGGAAGCTGATTTTGAGAATAGTCTGATGCCAGAGTGAGAGTACAGCAGCAGGGTACTTCTTTCACACACGGCTGACCCCAGTTTTAAATCCCAGTAGCTCATCTGGTCCCCTAAGCAAATTGCTGAGCATAAAGCCAGGTGTGACTCCAAAACAAAAAGAGTGAAGTCTGACTTTCTCAGTTATACTTTCTGAGTGAGAAAGAGGCCAAACATCTCCAGGAAGTCATGAAGACTCAAGAACACACATTATAATCTGACAGAGAACAGAACCAATGATTTAGTTTTAGTAGGTTGCTACAAAATAATGCCTTTTTATTTCAAAACTTTTCCATTATTTAATATTTTTATTAAAAAATTTACTGAATCACTGTGAGATCATTACAATGCTCTCATGATTATCAGTCACAAAATGATCAAACACCCATCCCTCCACCAGTGTACATTTTCCACCACCAATGTCCCCAGTATCCCTCCCACCACATCCACCCCACTCCACTCCCTTCCTCTATGGCTGGCACGTTCCTTTTCACTCTCTCTATACTTTCAGCCATTGTGGTTTGCAATACAGATACTGAGAAGCTGTCATATTTGGCCCTTAGTCAACTTTCAGCACACATCTCCCATCCCGAGTGATCCCTCCAACTATCATTGACTTAGTGGTTCCTTCTCTATCCTAATTGCCTTCTCCCCCAGCACATGGGGCAGGCTTCAAACCACGGAGCAATCCTCCTGGCCTGTGTTTCTATAGTCCTCGGGGGTTAGCCTCATACTATGTTATTTTATATTCCACAAATGAGTGCAGTAATTCTATGTCAGTCCCTCTCTTTCTGACTCATTTCACTTAGCACGATATTCTCCGTGTCTATCCACTTAAAAGCAAATTTCATGACTTCACCTTTTCTAACAGCTGCATAGTATTCCATTGTGGGATGTACTATAGTTTCTTTAACTAGTTGTCTGTACTTGGGCATTCAGATTGTTTCCAGATTCTGGCTATTCAGAACCATTTTTTACTTGGTAACATGCAGAGAATACACTAAGAAGACAAGGGGACAGGATCAATGCTCCCCCCTCTACCCCCACACCTCACATATACACCCTTCTATGTATTTATAAAGCAAATAAGAGAATTCAAAGTGTCACACCTGGCAAAGCTCAGGGGTTACTCTTGACTCTACACTCGGTGCTTGGGGGACTATATAGGGTGCCAGGGATTAAACCCAGGTCACCTGCTTGCAAAGAAAGTTCTCTACCCACTGTACTAACTCTCTGAACTCTGAAGTAAACTTTTTTAATAATTGCCTCTGGAAAAAGTCTCTAATATAGGATGAGCTCTTATTGATCAGTATCACTGTATTACCAGTCTGCAAAGAACCTACTTGTGAAGGGATTGCAAGCTTTACCTGGATACTGTGCTAGAGAATAACATTTAATATTAGGTTCTCTTTTCACATGATTAATCGCTTCTATAGGAGGGAACTAGAATTATGGTGACAAGGCTATGTACACAAGATACTCTAGTGATCAAGTGATACAAGTTAGGATCCAAAGAAAGATCTTTTTCATAGCTGTTTTCATGGTCAAGTCGATGTTACATCAAAAATAGAAGATGAACTTGGTGATTCTTGGTTACAAATAAAACTGTTCTTTGTTCCAAGATTTTAGCTGAAACCCAGAATTACAATTACTTTTTCATTATACTTCCATGGACTTAAGACAACTATAGTAGAAAAAACTGACAATTCTACACTCTTAACATGAATAGTTAACAGATATAAAATAACGCACTTATCTAAAAACTAATTACAATTTTCAAGTTTATAATGACTACATAAAAGTCAGAGATTACTTCTTTCACTCAATTCAAAACTTAACTTTTATAGCAAAGACTGAACATTTGCTCAGTTTCTCTCCAACTTCAAACATATTTGCATATTCTTGACTGTTCCCATGTGAAATGCACATAAATCATATCTGCTTATGTTCAGTAAATATGTATATCACATAGCCAATCAAAAATTTATGATGCTTCAGTGATTAATGTAAAATGCCAAAAGATTTTAATTGCTTTATAGACCCAAGGCTTCAAGCTCACTCTAACAAAACCAATTAAGGCACTGGCATAACATTTGGCCACACAAAATAAATTGATGTGACTTCCAATTTCATTCATTACCATTCATTACCAAAACTGTTTTGGTCATTAAGAGTGAGGAAAACGTGAAAAATACAAAGGTGCAGAAGGGTGATGAGTGTTCTTGGGCTCTTGGGGCATGAGTCTCTCTCTCTTCTCTCTCCCCCTCCCCCTCACCTTCCCCTTCTCCCCCTCCCCTTCTCCCTCTCTCTTTCTCCCTCTCTCTCTCTCTCTCCTCACATTCGGTGCTCTCAAGCCACTGTGTATGGACCAGATCGAGATGGCTCCTCCTTTGTGCTCTGCTTCTGTGTGTGCCACTGTGCTCTCTTCTGTCTGTCTCTCTATCTCTGACTCTATCTCTGTAGTCTCTCTTCTGGTCTCTTCCAACCTCTTAAATAGGTATAATACACTTAAATAGGTATAATAAATTTACTTCTAATATTTCTAGCAGTGTCATTCTGTATGAGCACAGTAAGAGATATATCAAACTTAAAAATTGGTTCCTCTGGAGGACATCTCACTCTATTTTCTAGATCACAGTCCTCAGGTCAGGTTAGTCTTCCTAACCCCGGCAGGGTCCTAGTCTCATCATTACTTTTGGATCATGACAGCATTTTTCTATGACCATGCTCTCAACTTATAGTTGAATATTGTGGCGCTTTGGCCTGGCCCATTTCAATGCCTGGGTAGCTCACAGCTTGCCCTGGGTCCATTTAGTCCCTTGTCAGGACCCTGCTTTTGAGGTGGTAGGAATTAAGGGCAACTGAGTTGAGAAAGCAGATACCCAGGAGTAATATTATTGGAGTCAATCAACTCCCAAGTTACAAAGCATAATATTAACTGTCTTCCTGTATCCATAAGAAAGGACATTGCTTTAAGGTAAACTAAGTTCCTTGTGGCAAGGCTAAAATGACAAACCCAATGTTCTCTTATAAGAAACTGTGTCACAATTGAATACAGATAACATCAAGAGGAAAAAACTTCAATACCCTCTCTTAACTTTCAGCCTCCTCTGCCTACCAGTATTGTAAAAGAGAAATCAGTAAGAAATTATAGTTAATAGGAGACAAGTAAATATTGTTCTGTGTTTATGGGCCCAAAATCAAAGGTGAAAGTTTGGAGAATTTGCTTTAGACAGCAACTTCATATTTTATTAATATTTGAATTAAATGCAAATAGCTTTAGACAAAAACAAAATGACCAACGAGCAGAGACAGAAAGACAATCAGCAATTGAAAAGAAGCAATAGTTTCTCCCAGTACTTAGCGTAGTTCTTAGGATCTGTATTGGCCTAAAGAAAAAGGGTTTTGGGGATATATATGACAAGACAGTTGGGCCTTGTCCCTTTCAGGAATAGTACCAGCATTTATACATTAGCTCTCATATAGAAGAGAGGGCTGTTTTCAGCTGTCACAGAAAACCCACTGAAACACTTACTTAATAAAGGGTACTTGCTTTTTCTGAAATAAGTGTGAATGCAAGCAATGGTTTAAATTCACTCACTTGTTCAAAGACTTCTAGAACAGTTCATTTCTGCTATTCTCTTGATCTTCCTCTTAGGTATCTTTACTCAAGCTTGCAGTAGGCCACTGAAATCCAGGTAACACGTTGGAATTCAAGGCTAGGGAGAATAGGGGTCCAGTATCACAACCTGTTTATATGGGGGGTCACACTTAGTTTATATAGGGGGTCACATCACTGGGGTTAGAAGAGAGAGTAGAAACACTCCCAGAAAAAAAGCTAGGAAGGCTGTGCAGACCAGAGAGTGAAGTGCATAGGCCCTGAAGGACAGTGTTGGTGACCACTAGGGCTATGTCCTGAATGCCTAAGGGTCATGTGCTAGAAGTTCCAGGTCTCAAATTTAGGTTCTAGCTCTTGAGCTGATCTCCCAGACCCCAGTGTCATGACCTTTCTTAAAAGAGGATGAACTCTGCTTCAAAGCCATCAACAGAACTTCACTTTCATGTAATTGGATAAAACTCTGGCATGTTAGATGGATATTCTGGCTGCAAGAAAGTAAAGGAAAAATTAAGATTTGGTATAAAGGGTCTCTCCTCCCCAAGGAAGATTATTGAATGGGGTTGTAACAAGATAAAAATTAGAAAATAATAGGCTTTAAGATTACCTGAGACAATCAGTAGCAGAAAACAGAATATGTCTGAAGCTTCATAAAACTTGAGAAGTCAAACAATTTATAAGGTTTCTGCAGTATTTTTATTTACCAAAAATATAAGATAGAAAATAAAGTTACATTAAGACACAGGCAAATAAAAACACTAAAAACAATCTTTGCCTTGCTAAATGCATGACCTGGTGTTAAACATGCCAAACTAAATTAAGTACTTGATAAATAATTAAGTAGACAGACAACATAAATTAACCATGACTAAAGGAACTTGAGAGAAATTTAGAAAAGAATTTAGGAAAAGAAAGTTTCTAATAACTTTTCTTAAAACTAATCAGTTAAGGTTGACTCTATTTTGATTCAGAGATGGCCTTATTGTTTTTCCAAATAAACAAGAACCTATTTGGACAAAATGTTTTGGCCAAGACCATAATTTCAATTTCATAGTATGTGTTTCAAGTTAATAGGACAAACCTCTATTACTTCACTGAAATGTGCTTTGATAACAAAGGGTCTTGAAGTAGAATATTTTTCATTTACTCAATTAGAAAGGCAGTTCTGAACCTTTTATTACCAACCAGAATCATTTGGGAGCTTTAAAACTTACAGATGCCTCAGCTGCCTAACTACCCAGGAATTCTGATTTAATTGGATTGGGGGAGAGCTCAGCATAGGCTGGTTTTGTTTGTTTAACATTTCTGTGTTGTCCTCAGTGAATCCAGAGTTGAGAAAATTGGAAAAAACAAAATAATAACAGTGACACTGAGGGTATAAGGAAGTAATAGTGCACATAAACACTAATGAGTAAAAATTAGAATCATCTATCTGAAATGCAATTTGGCAATATGTCAAATGGTTAAACAGATTGATTCCCTTTCTAAGAATATATAGTAAAGAAATGGGCAGAAAATCAAAGATTAATATACTTAAAGTGGTCAATGCAAAATCCATTATTCACAGTATCCACTAATGAGCATAAGCAAATAGCCTGACACATTTATGGTATTTCATTTCCAAAGAACAGTTTCAAAAATGAGGAACCACCAATCACATGTATAGAAAGGTAGGCCCAAAGTACATAAACTCTCAAACATCCCAAGTGTAGTCCTGGAGAATCCCTGTTTATTGTAGTGGCAGTGGCCCTAAACACCCCAGGTCCCAAACAACACTGCATCCTCAGACCCTAGCTTTGAATTCTCTGGCCATGTATCATGGCGAAAGACTCCCCAGGGCTGCCCCTCAGCACTACTTTGGAGGTCCTGAATCCCCACCCAAAAGTACATATATTCTGGTATGATCCAAATGATGTGAAAATTAGACATATACAAAAACAAAAGGCTCAGCAAAGTATTTTGAACAAACTCACAGTGGGATTACATTATAATGTCTTCAGAATTTTCTGTATTTTAAAAAAATACTCTATGTGCAGCATGTTAATTTTTCAGCCAAAAAGAAAAATGCTTTCGAAATTCTTTGGTTGTAGTAATAATGGGACTCTCATTGGGTTGGAAAACCTGAGTCTCATTATAGTGGTATTAAATATAAGGAATTCTAGTTTCATGGAGGGAAATGTTTTATCATTAAATAAATAGAAAGTATCAGAATCTCTAGTGATTGGAAATAGTTCAATGGGCACATGCTTTGCATGCTTGGTCCCAGGGTTCGATCTATTGTATCAAAGGGTCTCGTGAGCACCTTAGGGAGCAACCCCTGAGCACAGAGCCAGGAATAGTTCCCAAGTACCATGGGGTTTGGCCCCCAAATAAACAATAAATATTTTCCATAGTTCCTTTGGAAAGTTAGGTCTTCAGTTTTATGAGGTGTGACGTAAATTCCAAACATATATTTAAAAGAACAGATGTATACAGTGTATATAATTTTAGTTCGATTTTTTTGTCATTGTTTCAAAAGATGAAATTTAGGAAAGAGTTAACCATATTTTTTTTTGTTTTTCCTTCCTTTTTATTTTTTTTATTATTTTTTTTTCATCTGGACTTTGTTGATCTAATAAAATTACATTAAGAATTGAAATGAATTATACATTATTGTGCGCATGTTACTCCCATACAAAGTTCGAGAACTCATCCCTTCACCAGTGCCCATTCTCTACCACCAGTAAACTCAGCATCTCTCCCACCCTCCCCAGTCCCGTCTCCCCCCCCCACCCCACACTGCCACTATGGCAGGGTATTCTCTTTTGTTCTCTCTCTCTGATTAAGTGTTGTGGTTTGCAATAAAGGTGTTGAGTGGCCATTGTGTTCAGTCTCTAGTCTACATGTGGCACGCATCACCCTTCCCCTGCATGACCTCCGACCACATTTTACTTGGTTTTCCCTTCTCTGAGTTGCCCAGAATGAGAGACCAGCCTCCAAACCATGGAGTCAACCTCCTGGTACTTATTTCTACTATTCTTGGGTGTTAGTATCCTAGTCTATTGTTCTATATTCCACATATGAGTGCAATCTTTCTATGTCTGTCTCTCTCTTTCTGACTCATTTCACTTAGCATGATACTTTCCATGCTGATCCACTTATATGCAAACTTCATGACCTCATTTTTTCTAACAGCTGCATAGTATTCCATTGTATAGATGTTCCAGTTTCTTCAACCAGTCATCTGTTCTAGGGCACTCAGGTTTTTTCCAGATTCTGGCTATTGTAAACAGTGCTGCGATGAACATATAAGTGCAGATGTCATTTCGACTATACTTTTTTGCTTCTCTGGGATATATTCCCAGCAGTGGTATTGCTGGGTCAAATGGGAGTTCAACCTCTAGTTTTTTGAGAATCGTCCATATTGTTTTCCAAAAGGGCTGAACTAGTTGGCATTCCCACCAGCAGTGTAGAAGGGTCCCTTTCTCCCCACATCCTCTCCAACAGTTAACCATAAATTTTTTTAATATGTGAAATATACTCATTTATAAAATGTTCCCCCAAAATTTGCATATGACTTGGTCTACCAGACATCACTTGGTCTACACAGACTGACCCTGACTTTGATGCTTTACCTCAGTGCCAATGCCTAAGTACTCCATTTTTTCTCTTCTGCTGAACATTTCATTTTCTGCTCATTATGTTTTCCTCAAAAAAAAGAGAGAAGTCGTCCACTGCTTCTCTGATTTGCAATATTTACAATATTTACCCTTGCAGTTTTTAGTTTTGCTTCATGGATACTCATGCTGAGCTAGCACACAATAGTACTGGTTTCCAATTTTATATTTCCCAGGGAAACAGCTGGCTTAAAGTCATGGTTATTGAGTTGATTGCTGTTTTGATGACTTGGAGTAATGACTTGTATAGCCCCCTAATTTAAACCATTTCACAAAATGTGTACAAGCTCTGTTGGGTATAGACAAGTGTCCAGTATGAGTCACTATGCTATAGAGAAGATGGCTGTTGCCATATTGGCTAAGGAAGTAGAAAGAGAACTCACAACTATACATAGGATGAGGACCCTCAGTCATTTACTTTTCAGCCACAGGTAAAGGAAGGATTTTTTTTCTCAAAACTTTGGGAGAGCCAGAATTGAGCAACTATTCAGAACATGTTTAAATACATGAAGGGAAGAAACTGTTGGTTACAACTGGACACACAGAGGAAAATTTACAGCTCATATGAGTTAGGGTCAATTGGTACCTGCAACAGAAACAAAACCAAGAGCCAGTATGATGAGTCTGTGTTTGTTAGCGGCAAAGAAAACTGGCTACGGATAGTATTCTAAGTAGATTCAACAAAAGACCTGAGTAAAAAAAAAAAAAAAACTCAGCAAAGCTTCTAGAGAAGGTGGTTTGTCTTTGGATTATTTTTACCTGGTCTACAGAGGCTGATCTTGACATTGATGCTTTTCCTCAGTCCCAATGCCCAAGTCCTGTTTGTGCTTTCAAATAGTCTAACAATTACCTCCAACCCCCACACAGCAAACAGATGGAATGGCTGGCACCAAACCAACCAGTTACCTTTCTTGGGTCTTTGTACATTTTAAAGGTAATGGAGAGGAGAATGCAGAGTAACCTAGAAAATAAATGTTCATTTAGAAAAAAAATCTCCTCTCTTGCCTCTCGATAGCAATTATTGGAAGAGATTCCATATGTCTGCCATCATTCCGGGAACTGTGCTTGAATGGAAGGAACTTAGAGATCACTAGGACTTGCATTTAAATGAACACATCAAAACAGTATGCTTTATCTAAAAAGTAACTGAATAATTGTCTAAACTCTATTGTTTAATTCAACCCCATCACAATTCTGTCAGCATATCAGAAATTCAGGAAGTATCTATGTCATATTAACAATATAACAACAAGAATTATTAAACGTTATCATGCTTCAGGCAATGAGGGTCAGAGAAATAGTATAAGAGGTAAGGTGTTTTGCCTTGCATGAAGCTGACCCAAGTTTGATCACAGGTGGCACATACAGCCCTCCAGCACCACCTGAGGTCACTCATGAGCACAGAGCCAGGAGTGCCTGACTACTGCCATGTATGATCTAAATCTATATCACTCACTAGCCCCACAAAATAAAAGGTTGAAATGACTTTGGATATATACCATCATCTGTTCACATATATAGAAACCATTCAAAAACACAGGTTTGTACCAAGTGACATAACAAAAATGTGTGGAGCCAAGATAAAGCACAAGCAATCCCATTTCTGTGATTCAAACCAATCAGTCTAGAAGGGAATAGAGGACCTAGAGAAAAAAAACTGTTAACCCCATCTGAAGACTGACTGAATAGCAAACTCTTGGTTAAGTACCATTTACAACTACCGTTACTCATGGACAGCATCCTAAGACACATTTATTTCATTGGTCCTTGTTTTTCACATGAGAAAATTGAGGTGCAGAGAGGTTATATGATTCATCGACAATCGCTCTGCTCATAAAAGTTGAGCTAGCATTGAGCCTAGGCAGTCAGAGAATTCCAATGTCACTGGACTCAATATTCTTTCTGCCAGGAAGAGGTCTAGATGATGATCCAAATCTAAACCATGTTCTGATTTCTAAGTAAAGTTTTGGCATAAAATGAAGGACTTTATTGAAAATTAAATTCTCAATAAAGTTTTGGTTTGCATCATTTGACATTTTTATTTAATTCTTTCCCCTTAAGAAGTATATAAGAACAGATAAAAAGCACATAGAAGCAAATCAAATATTGTCCACAAACCTTGACCAAAGAGCAAATCAATAGAAAGAACACATGGGACACTCCTGTCAACTCCTTCCACATTTAATAACCAGAAGGAAGAGGCTATTACAAGACCACATAACACTAAGAATGGTGTATGACAAAATAGAGAATTTTCCTTAAGCAATATTTTCTTTGAGCAGTCTATACAGAAATTATTTTCTCTGCAGCAAATACAATTTCCATCTGAGTCTTGACTCTCCAGTGCCTGTTTGAATCTATTACCCACCATAGTATTTCCTTGATACTGGATGGAAGCAAGAAGTATGATAAAAATTTTGGCAGGTTTTACACAAAACTGATCAATATTTTCCGTTTCCCCATTTATGTGCCACTACAATTCACCAGCCAAGAAGACAAGTTTACCGGACATAGCAAGAAAGAGAGAGAGAGAGAAAGAAAGAGAGAGAGAGAGAGAGAGAGTGTGTGTGTGTCTAACAGACCCATAAGTCAAGGCAAAGAGAGAGGGGAAATTTTAACAGAAAAATGCTGTATGAAGAAGGGGTAGAAGAAGCACAAGTTTCTCATAAAGAAGTCTGTGAATACCTCATATATAATGGAGGCAGAGGAGTGAAAAAATAAACATCAAAGCTAGCCCAGCCCCTTTCATTCTCATTTTCTATGCCACTGTCAATAGCTCCTGGAGCCCTGAAAAACTGAGGCTTCAGGCTCCAGGATCCACAATAAAAGAAACTTATAAGAGAACCTAAGAGCTATGGTCAACTGAACACCCACTGCCTCCTTTAAGATCCATCTTGGTAGACTGCAGCCTGACTATTAGAGTGAATGCTGACAGCTCAGACTCTAAGCTCCTTGACACTATTAAGTGTCTGCACCTGACTCCCTGGCCCACATTTATCCTCAAGTACTTGAGAAATGACAATAACAAAACAAAGCTGTAGAGATCTACGAGCAGTGTCAGATCTCAGCCAGGTAGGCCACAAGCCAACTTCTAGCACGCTCTGGTGGATTCACATCATGAGACAGAGCCCATTGCTGAGTTTGGTCAACTAGATTAACCAGACCAGTCAAATTATCACACACCCAAAGGATAAGGGAACAGTTAGAAGACTGGGGTTAGAAATATCAACATTAGAATCATAAGAAGCAAGAGAACAGTACAGAGTGGTTAGGAAAGCTGGAGATCCAAATTAGTTTTCCTAGAAAGGAAGGATTAGGAAAAGTCACAAGGACCTAGTTGCTTATGGAAATGGGAGTCTAAGGAAAGAGAATTCTAATAGGAACAGCTCATGTGTCTTGAAAGGACTGGATGCATCAACTGAAGCCTCTAAC
Organism: Sorex araneus; assembly: GCF_027595985.1. Lineage (NCBI taxonomy): Eukaryota > Metazoa > Chordata > Mammalia > Eulipotyphla > Soricidae > Sorex > Sorex araneus. Next base: position 69,953,428 of record NC_073302.1, on the reverse strand, counting down.
ATTTGAGTCTCTAGTTTACCCTGGATCATTCCATCTTCTATTTCACCTATTTCAATAAGAGTGGGTGTTTATTAAATTTGCTTCTGGAATACTCACAGACTCATCAGTAACAAACTAGTGACACAAAGCAAGAGGACAGCTTTCTGTGGGCCTTAAGTTGACAAGGCTGTGCAAACAATGAGCCATCAACGAGTGTTTGGCTTTCTGAGACATGCATATGACAGGAATTAACTCTAAAAAGGTAGGGGAAGAATGGGGCCCATGAGTCATAGAGGATTCAAGGAGGATTTCCACACCCCCACTGGTAATTCTGTGCCAACTGGACTAGACAGTCAATGCAAAAACCCAAAGATGCAGTCCTGCTTGAGCTCTGCAGTGCTGGGGATCACTATGTCTCCAGGGCTACACCTGCAATGCTCAGGGGACCATGCAGTGCCAGGGAATGAACTGGAGTAAGCTGGGTACAAGGTTAACAAAGGGTGAACCTCAATCCCTGCGCTCTCTCTTTCCCAAAAGGAACTTTAATTTGTAAAGTTTTATTGTATTAAAAATCAAATGTAGAGGCCAAGAAGATATCTAGAGGGCATATTTCTCATATTCATAAGGATCCAAGTGTAATTTCTAGTCACATGTTCTCCTTTACCCACAAATGATGGGTGTAGCCTAAGAGGTCACCCAAGAACTGCCTGGCCCAAATATTGAACCATCCAGTTCAGATGACAAAGTATCACTGGGAGTGCCCTCAAGTTCCCTAAATATTGCTTGAGAGCTCCTCCCCAATAAACTAAGTTTACATTAAAATGTTAATTACAAGTTCTTCATAGTGGAAAAGAATTACATGTTATAAAATCTCTAACTTTTATTTTTAATATACTAAAACTTTTTTTAAAAACCTAAAAACTAATAGAGGGAGGAAATACTTGAGGTTTTTTTTTTCTTTTTGGGTCACACCCGGCGATGCACGGGGTTACTCCTGGCTCTGCACTCAGGAATCACCCCTGGCATTGCTCAGGAGACCATATGGGATGCTGGTAATCGAACCCGGGTTGGCCGTGTGCAAGGCAAACGCTCTACCCACTGTGCTATCACTCCAACCCCAAGACTATAGGTTTTTTTTTAAAAAATGAGAGTAATGGCATGAATTTCATGAGAATAAATGTGGGGTTTGAAAGGGGAAAACGGGCTGGAGTGATAGCACAGCAGGTAGGGCGTTTGCCTTGCACTCGGCCGACCCGGATTCGAATCCCAGCATCCCATATGGTGCCCTGAGCACCGCCAGGGGTAATTCCCGAGTGAAGAGCCAGGAGTAACCCCTGTGCATCGCCAGGTGTGACCCAAAAACCAAAAAAAAGGGGGGGGGAAATTGATGTCAAAAGAGTACATGTAGCCTTAGGACAACCAGTGGCCAACTGACATAGAAAACAAGATCTTGGTGGTGGTAAATCCTCCCCAAAAGGGAGTAATGGGGTTATTTTTGAATAGAGGGACATTCTTAACCCAGTAAGGCATTACCAGGAGTGGTGCCACCAAGGATTCAAAGGAGAGGAGAGAATTACAGCCAATAGGTACACATTTCAATGACATTTCTTAAATTTTGGAAGCCAGTAGCATCTTTTATTAAACATTTTTAACTTGTAATGGAAATAAAGGTGTTTTATGTAAGAAAAAAAAACATTTTTAAATCATTCATACAATATAGCACAGAACTGTTTCATTGGCTTTAAAATAGAAGCTATGGTGTAGGAAGAAAGATCAAGTGGTAGAGTACTATAGCATGATGAGTAAGCCCCAAGTTCAAGTCCTAGCCCACCAGGGTCTCCTGACCACTGTGGGGTGTAGACGTGGTGACCCTCAGGCAGGTATTGCCTCTGGCCCTCATCAGATTAAGCTCTGTAAGACATGAGGTGCTATTAAAAATGAAAATAATGTAACAATACTAAAATGGAAGCCAAGGATAAGAGAAAAATCTCTACAGTTTAGTTCCGAGTCATCTTTGTCTTAAACTGAACTATTTCCTAGGAGAAAGTATCTATACCGCATTGATATTTTTGAAATGGAAGTATTGACAGTAAACATATTTGGGAATAAGCTACCTGTTGTGCTAAAAGCACTTAAAACTCCATCTCCTTTCCTTAAAAAAGGAAAGCTGAAGGGTGTTTCTCTTTTTCTTTATAGCACTTTAGCATCCAACAGTAAAATCTAGCAGTTTATAAAATTTTCAATGTCAAAAAGGAAAATATTCCAAATGTATTGATGACTTCCTTTCATTAATTGAACATGCAGTAAGTGGAGGAGGCAAAATACATCCTCTTGTTAATCCCTACTGCTAAATTAAATCAATCGAATGGTTCTAATTTCATTGTGTCTTTGCAGATACCTGCATTCATTTACTGGGAATGGAAGATTTTAGGTGGTTGAAGTCACATTTGGTTGAATTTGCTCAGAATAAATGGCCTTTTCCTACAGAAGGGATTGTCTGAGACAATCTGAGAGAGTCCTTCCCCCTGCCAGAGAAGGCTGTCAGAGAACAAAGCAATCATACACAGTAGGGATGATTTCTATAAGCCACATATGATAAAATAGAAAAGAGGGGAGGCATCCTCGCTCAAGAGTCACGTTTCAGTCCCTAGAGAAGGTAGGATTTTTTCCACAGCATCTGGCCACCAGAAAAAATACCACAATTTAAGAAAACACATTTACCATCCCTTCCTGGAACCAAAGGTAATTCTAAAGCAGCAGAGAGTGAAGGTGGGTGGGGAGCGGGGGAGAGAATGACACATTGCAAAGCAATATAATAAGGAACTAAAGAAAATGTCACATGGTCAACAAATGAATATCAGAACCTAGAGGTCATTGCAGACCTTGCTTCACTGAATGTGTGGGTTGTACTTATGCATGAAAAGGCCTTATTTCTGGGAGGAGAAATGCAAAACTGAATAAAGTGAACAGTGGATTGATTGTTGGGCAGTGTTTGCACACAGAGAATAGTCTAAATGCAAACACCAGTGTCTCCTTCTGTAATCAATACGTGACTTTGTACCCCCTACACACACAAACATATGCAGGTGCAGGCACACACACACACACAGAAAAATTCTTGACCTTGGGGAAAAATTACTCCTGGAATACCTACATTAAAAATGGATTTTTTGGGGAAAAAAACCCTTGCTGATAGTAATGCTATCTGATCATATTATTTGGACCATCTGATTTAATAGTATCACTTGTTATAGGAAAAGCAAATCTTATACAGGCCTACATTTGAATTTTAGCGTGTTTGTTTTTGGCCCACACCCTCTGTACTCAGGACTTACTCCTAACTTTGGGCTCACTCGTGGCAGGGCTCAGAGGCCATACGTGGTGCCAGAGACTGAACAAGGATCATCTGAGTGTAAGGCAAGTGCCTTGGTCCTACACTCTCTCTCCAGTCCCATATATGCCTATATTGTAAAAACATATGCAGGGATCTTGGGATATGGCTCAAGTGTGAGGCCCTCAGTTCTAGATATTTCCCACCATCCAACACCATCATGTGTAACCCAACCCCAGCACAGCTGGGCTTTAGAACTGCTATCCCAGACCTGTCTGTCTAGAATAAACCCTGAAGCGTGTGGCCCCAACAAACATATCTATATGTTATACATATATGTTTATATATATACATAGAATAGGAATGGCTCTGTTACACAGAATGTATATATACATATACATAGAATAGGAACAGCTACATAGAATAGGAATAGCTACATGTATACGTACATATACATAGAATAGGAATGGTTCCTATTCTATGTAAATGTTTATACATATATATGTGTATATATATTCTATACATATACATAGAATAGAAATGGCTGTTTCTTCATACATATACATAAAACTGATTCCTCAAAACTATAGTGTGGAGCTCTGAGAAGTTTTAAATCTCTAAAGAGTTTATGTTCAAGACTAGTGACGGAAAACTCCAGGCTTCATGGAGTCAGAGATAGTCGACCTCCCCCCATCTCCCCACCCTTCCAGTTTCCTGGCAGTCATACTCACAAATTACCTCTGGGCTCCATTTAAGTGCATTAACAGCCATGATTCAGGGACTCACAAATGAATCTTGGAAGACAGCAGCACACCACAGAGATGCCTCTGAACACCCCCCCCCAAATTATTTAGTATCTGCCTGTGAAACAGACTTGGGTGGTGATGGGAGAATTCAAAATAATAGTGGTTGGAAGGTGTAATGGTGGTGGGATTGATGTTGAAATATTGAATATAAACAATTATTGTGAACAACTTATGAAAATAACATTTATTTAAAAAAAAAAGAGCTCATGTTCTCAGACTCTTTTCTCCTGATTCACAGTTGCTGCTTGAATCTTCTCCACACTCAGCTTTGCCCCTCCTCCTCAACCATTGGGTCTCTTTACTGATCACTGGTCCATTTAAATAGCCATTTTATCTAATTTTCCCAAAGTACTACTAATTCAAGGCATGTGGGTATATCACACACTTTATGAAAGGTCTAAAACCATGGTGGGAATTATACCACATACCACAATAAAGGAAATGCTCACCATTTATTTTATGCAGTTTAAATGACATAACATTGTATTCAAATTATGATTGAATTAACATTACCCGGGAGAGACAAACGGAAATACACAGTAATGTGTTAATAGGGGATACTTTGCCTTCATAAAATTACCACTCCTATTTTCTTGCTCCAAATTTTCTACATCTTTAATGTCTGACCTCTATGTGCAGGAGGGGGGGATGTGCTCTTTATGCCCCTGCTCTGTGGGGTTTCCTTTAGTATTTGTAAAAGAAAGGCATGTCTATCCCAGCATATCAAACTGTTTCAAGACATTGGCTCTGCACTTTCCCCATCTGCAAAGAACTGCCTTCCTGGTACTTATCAGAGATGACCTCTCTTTGAGGCTCAATATTTTGCAAAGTTCAGCTGAAAATGATTAGTACAAATGGAGAATTGCCTGGATGTTCCTTATTTTCCTTTATAGAATTATACTTTGGCAAAGTGCCAATAATGAGGGACATTCTAAAAAATATTCCTATGAACTCAGTGACAGTAACTGGGGAAAATTTAATGATCTTAGAATACCCTCTTTAGGAGTAGAAATTTCATTTTTAAAAGTCTTGCAATCAAATGATAGGGCTAGAGTGATAGTACAGCAGGTAGGGCACTTGCCTTGCTGGGGTTTGATCCACAGCATCCGTAAGGTCCCCTAAACCCATAAGAAGTACAGAGCCAAGAGCAATCTCTAAGTACCGCTGGGTGTGGCCCCCACACCGGAAAAAAAAAATATTGCAACCAAATGAGATTTTCCTGTATGTCCGGTCACTGGGAAGCTTTGAGTCAAAATTTTGTTAAATCACCACCCATTTTCTGTCCTCAACATGCCTTGTTTATCTTCCCCCTTATTCATCATCATATTTCTGTGTTCCTATGTTTTCAGTTATCCCAGAGATTTTATGAAACAAGACATTGTAAGAGAAGTATTTGCATTAATAGTCTTTAAAAAGAAGTGGTAAATGAGATGAAGAGATAGTACAGGGGATAACACACTTACTCATGCAGCTGACCCTGGTTCCATCTCCAGCACCACATGAGTGACCCTGAGTCCAGTGCCAGGAGCAAGCACTGAATGCCCCCAGGTGTGGCCCAAAACCAAAGCTTTGGGGGAAAGTGTCCTTGGATTAATAGAATCATATAACTGTTTAGTGAAAAGACAGTTAGCATCTTCTTTGACAAACCAAAACTAAAAGGAATAGAATACTTCTCCAACCTTCAATATTGTCTCTTAGCATCCTGGGCTGTTTTCCATAAGAAAGCTGGCTCTCTTTATGGAGTTTTGAACTATCAAAGTGTTTTTATTCAGAATATTCCTTTTTTTTTTCTGACTTGTCCTAGGGAGAAATGTGCCTGTTGCTTGTTACATCACCACACAGTAAAACTCACTTTTTAGGAAGATAGTAAACACAAAATGTCCTTTCTGCATGGAGCAATATCAGTTTCAAAGGCAGCATCTAAACCTAGTACTGCTCTGTGCAGGAAGGGGAGGGATCAGCATCCCTTTCCCCCCACCCCCACCGTTCTACAGCACCTCAATGCTATAATGGCTACTGAGTGAGTAGCGTGATACTGAGTTACTCATAAGCTCTTTGGGCCTCAGTGTGAATCATTAAGAGGAAGCCCGAATTGCGAAGGCTTAAAAGGAAGAGGGCTTCTTTCTTGTTTAAAACATTCTACACAATCACATCCAGTTAATTCTTTTCTATTTTAAATCACTGCCTCAAAACTGCTATCCCCTTTCCTGCAAAGGAGCCATTTCCTTTCACAGGGTTGTTCTACACAGCTGCAGTTGTGACTAACGTCCTTCTCCACACACACACACACACACACACACACACACACACAATTAAAAACAAAACAAGACCAAAAAAAAAGCCCTCCAAGGACGACTGCCTCCATAAACAAAAAATGTAAGATGCAGAGAGTTCTTGCCAGATCAGCAGAGCTCTTTAATATCAACAGTTGACTCCTCACTACCAGCCTCTACAGGTCTATACCTAGCACTTTCCTGTGGAGACTCAGACCACTGATCACCCTTTCCAAGGTCGCAAGCCACAATAAAAGACTACCAAGTGACAAAAGTAGGATTCCAGCCAAGGCCTGTCCTACTCCAAAATATATGCGGTTAAACACTACCTGTGGGGACTCCTGCTTGTCAAAAAATCCAGCAAGTCTCTTACCAGAGACTGACTACCCCAACAGAGCTGTCCTCCCGGATTCTCCCTCATGGACAAAGGGTTGTCACTCCTCCTTGCTCCTAGTGAATTCCTAAAAACAACTCAGATGTGCTCCTTTTGACTCCAGAAGACCACAAGAGTTTCCTAAAGAAGACAGTTACCGAAGAAAAAAGATGCTCAAATTAGTTAGGTCATCTATCTCCAAGCCTGCTTTTCCACTTGGAGTATGGCAATAGCAAGTGTGCACACTTGAGAATCCAATACATTCAAATACGTAAAGCCCTTAGAACAGTAAGTAGTACATAATAAAATTTCAGTAATTGTTAGTTACAATATTGTTATTCACGAAATTCCGTTGATCGTCGAATTTCTTGAGCGGTCTCAGTAACCTCTCCATTCGTCCTATCCCTGAGATTTTAGAAGACTCTCTCTACTCAGCCTTCCCAACGATGCCACATTGGAGGCTCTTTCAGGGTCAGGGGAATGAGATCCAGCTTGTTATTGGCTTTGGCATATGAATACACCATGGGAAGCTTGTGAGGCTCTCCCATGTGGACAGGAAACTTAGTAGCTTGCTATTTCTCCCAGAGGGAGAAGTATATTATAAGGTATCACGCAGTGGCCACGCGCTTCTGGGAGCTTGCTCTGGATATTGTCCGTTGATGGGATTACACACACCCGTGTTCCTCTGCCGGTACCTTCATGCGTGAGGCTTGTTCAAATGTGTGGAGAGGGGCCTTGAGCATGTCTGTGGCTAGGTTCTGGAGGTCTTCGGCCATCGGGAGGTCTGCTCAGGGCAGGGAGGGAAGCTGGAGCCCATCCCCTCCTAGGGGTCTCGGGGAAGACAGCCAGGCATGTGGGCAAGAGACTCTCTTTTATTGTTATTAACAACAACTAATATTGTTATTAATGATGACATGTTATGGTGCTGCTATCAGCACCTCCTATGTAAAAGAAAGGCATCTGGACTACAGATATAGACCAAGGATTGGAACAACAAAGGAGAGTGGTTCTTAACCCTGACAACATGAAAATCCTCAAATGAGTAAGGGCTGAGGCTTTTCCCCCCTAATTCCCAGAAGCAAGTGGGGAAGGGGTGGGGGTGTGGAAAGAGAAGGAAAGTGTCTGCCATAGAGGCAAGTGGGGGAGGAGCTAGCAGGAGGGAAACTGGGGTTATTGGTGGTGGGAAATGGACACGGATGGAGGAGTGGGTGTTAGATCATTGTATGACTAAAACCTGATCATGAACAGCTTTGTAACTGTGTATCTCATGGTGACTCAATTAAAAAAAAAATTCCCAGAAGGGTAGCTTATGTTCTAATACATATTTTATAGCTTCTACTTCTGTCCTTCCATCTATATAATTTCAATTCTAAATACTCACAGTCCCCGTAAAATCTCACTGTCTATACCATAAAACCACTGACAAATAAGAGTGAGGTTCAAAAATAGTTAATAAGCTTTAGAACAAAGAGCTCATGAGTAGTAGAGTTGAGACTCAAACTCCAGTCTTTTCATCCAAATGCCAGTAGAGATCACATCGTGTTAAAGTGATGAAAATAGAAAGGTGTTGCAAGGCCCAGAGTCAGTCAAACCCCATCTACAGTACCCCTCTGAAAATGTTATTCTTTTTGAAATAGGTGGCCAGTGTCACTCCCTATAGAAGCATAAAGGACGTAACAATTTGGACAATATTTTGTCACCAAGGGAAACAAATAATCCAAATTCTAATATTTCTGTGTATCTCTCTTTTACACACTTCCACAGGTGATACTTACTCAACTCCTGATTAATAAAACATGCCCAGGGCTGGGGAGATGGCTCAAAAGGCTGGAGCACAGGCTTTGCATGCTGGAGTCCAGGATCAATATCCAGCACTACATGATCCCCCCAAGCACTGCAAGAAACCACTGAGCATAGTTAGGTGTGGACCCAAAACAACACACAAAAGAAATGCCCAGGAGATAAGACTTTATTATAAACTGTAAACTTCACATTGTAATTATCAAACAGCACCAATACTCAAACATCCCCTTCATTGTTGAACTCAAAAAATCCTCCAGTGTCCAGAGAAGAGCTGGTGTTTTGGAAGTGCCATGTAGGGAGAACTAAGGTCACTTTCTTCTCTGAAATCCTATGATGCTCTTCCAAACACCATTTTCTCCCTCATCAATCATGGGAGCTTCATATTTGCCTGGAAGGCATAAGAGTAGATACCAGTTCAGAGTTCTTCAGCATGGTCTCTCAGAGATAAGCCAGAATTGATGTACAAGTGGCACATACAGATATGTGGGACCTGGCAATCAATGCTGCATGCTTAAGTCAGATGCGTAACCTTAATTCCCCAGCCATCAGAGCTTGCACTTTAAAAACAGTGACTGTTCCTTAGGCGAACAGGTCACCAAACATGATGACCTCTTATTGTTTGTGTTGCAAGGCACAATGCCCAAAAGTAGAGAAAGAGTATGGGGAATATTGTTTGCCATGGAGACATGGGGTGGGTGGGAAAAGGGGGATATTGGTGGTGGGGAATGTGCACTGGTGGAGGGATGGGTGTTTGATCATTGTGTGATTGTAACCCAAACATGAAAGCTTGTAACTATCTCATGGTGATTCAATAATTTTTTTAAAAAAGGAGGTTAACTTTTAAATGGAAACACAGAAAATTCTCTGCTCAAGTGATGTGTAGAACAAGAAAATGTAAGTAGATCATAATTTTAAAAAGTGAAAAAAAAAAGAAAATGTAAGTAGATCATTTGAGCCGTCCAATTCTAAGTAAGTGAAACAAACTATCATAGCCTCTATTTCAACCAGTAAAATTAAAGATTCCCACCACACCTCCCAGGAGATATTTTTTTTAATTAACAAAGGAGTAATTTAGGAGCAAAATATAAATATTCCACTAAAAACACACATACACAAAAAAGCCTAAGAAAAACTGGGTACCTTGCTACTGTAGTTGTAAAGCCAACATACACATGCTGCCAAATCTACATACAGGACAAATATTTATAGCTGAGCAGGATTTAAATGGCCAGTATCATTTCCTTCCAGAGATACTCTGATGCTTAAGAAAACTAAGAAAGTTTTTTTTTAATTTAGTGACTGTGAAATTACAAATGTTATTAGTTTTCAGGCATGCAAACAACACCCATCCCTTCACCACCCATCCCTTCTCCATCAATGCCCCCTGTTTTCCTCCTACCCACTAGTCTGCTTCTATGAGAGGCATTCTCTTTCTAATCTCTCTCTCCCTCCAATTTCTCACTCTCCAATCTCTCTCATTATATATGTATATATATACACACTACACACATGCATATATATATACACACACATATATAATACTCACACGTGTTTTGCACTGTGGTTTACAGTACTGTTGCTAATAGAGTTTCCTACATAACACCTTTTAGCATCCCCTCCTCCTCCCAGCTGAATGCTCCCCTCCATCACAGAAGTTGTCCCCTCCCTATCCTATCCCACAGCCCCCTCATGTGGCATGTTTCCCACTGAATACCAGTTCTCATGTTCTTTGTTTCCATTGTCTTTGGGTATTTGTTATCCCAACGTTATGTCTCTCTGTATCCTGCATATGAGAGAGATCATTCTGTATGGATCTCTCTCCTTCTGTCTAACTTCACTCAACATGATACTCTCCAGGTTTCTCCATATAACAGCAAATTGCATGACTTTATTTTTATTTATGGCTGAGTAATATTCCATTGTGTATAGGTATCATAGTTTTTTTACCCAATCATCTATTCTTGGACACTTGGGTTGTTTTCAAATTTTGGTTATCATGGATAGTGCTGCAAGGAACATAGGGGTGTAAATGTCTTTTCTCGATTTCGTTTCTGGGCCTTGGGGGTATATTCCAAGAAATGGGGTTGCTGGGTCAAATGTAAGATCAATTCTTATGGATTTTTTTAGGAATGCCCATAATGTTTCCCAGAAAGTCTGGACCATTTGACATTCCCACCAGCAGTGAATGAGAGTCCCTTTCTCCCTGTATCCACACAAACATTGATGTCCTTGATTTGGGGGGAGGAGGGGCAGGGAGGGAATGAGATGATATGATAACTCCTTGTGGTTTTTATTTGTATCTCCCTCATGATTAGTGATGCAGAGCATTTTTATGTGCCTTTTGGCCACTTGTAATGAAAATTAAGATTCTAAGAGAAGAACTATACCAATGCAAGGTATCATACCTGTTAGTCAAAATTAATTATCTGAAATCAGCTGAGGTCACTCAGAATCAAAGGAGATGAAGGCAAAATTTTACCTATGATAAACAATCTGTTTCTACTTTCAATTTCCAAATAATACATTGCAATATTTCTGATAATATTTCCCATAAATTTTAGCCTGAAGGGAATTTGATTTGAGGAAATAATATAGGATTTACAAGTGACAGTTTTGGTTTTTTTCATATCCTGTGAAGCTATAGTCCATGGGCAAAATTATTCCAAAATTTGAGTCAGGAAGAAGGGAGGTAAAGGATTAGTGACTAAAGAGGAAATGAACAACTTTACAGGATGTAATTATAAATTTCCTTGTTAAGATCAAAAATTAAGTTGAAACTACTACAAAATCTGGATTCGGAAATAAAATAAAATGTAGGTGTAAGTCGGTTCTAAGCATGATTGTTTTGGGGGGAAAATAATGATAACTATAAAAATTAACTCTGCCTGAAAGAGAGAGACAGACATAGAAAGATTGCACTCATCTGTGGAATATAGAATAATAGACTATAAGACTAACACCCAAGAATAGTAGAAATAAGTACCAGGAGGTTGTCTCCATGGCTTGGAGGCTGGTCTCTCATTCTGGGCAACTCAGAGAAAGGAACACCAAGTAAAATGTGGTTGGAGGTCATGTGGGGGAAGGATGATGCGGGCCGAATATAGACTAGAGACTGAACACAATGGCCACTCAACACCTTTATTGCAAACCACAACACCTAATCAGAGAGAGAGAACAAAAGAGAATACCCTGCCATAGTGGCAGTGTGGGGTGGGGGGAGACGGGACTGGGGAGTGGGGGAGGGATGTTGGGTTTACCGGTGGTGGAGAATGGGCACTGGTGAAGGGGTGGGTTATCGAACTTTGTATGGGGGAAACATGAGCACAAAAATGTATAAATCTGTAACTGTACCCTCACGTTGACTCACTAATTAAAAATAAACTATTAATTAAAAAAATTAACTCTGCCTTTTAAAATTATGGTATGTCTCATTGTCTTATGCATTCACCAAGGGACCTCCCAACCCCCATCTACCTACATTTAGTACTAAGAACCACTTTTCTGTATGTGAGATTTAGAACTAACCCAACCTGGGACACTTGTTTAAAATTAACAAGTACTGATCTGTATCTGGATTGGAGCAATAGCACAGCGGTAAGGCATTTGCCTTGTGCGCAGCAGACCCAGGTTCGATTTCTCCGCCCCTCTTGGAGAGCCTGGCAAGTATCCCACCTGCACAGCAGAGCCTGGCAAGCTACCCGTGGCATATTCGATATGCCAAAAACAGCAACAAGTCTCAAGATGGAGACATTACTGGTGCCCGCTGGAGAAAATCGATGAGCAATGGAATGACAGTGATAGATCTATATCTGAGCTCTTCCAAATTGCTGAAGGCAGATTATTCTCTTGAGGCTGAATTCAGTCACTTCCCAGGGAGTAATGAAGTCCTATTTGCTGACCATCTTAGATGAAAGAAGTACACAAATTCAAGACATTCTTCTCACATTACATAAGTAATAGTCATCATTTGTTTTTTTTAACTTTTAGAGAATTTGCCTACTAGCCCAATGAGCACTGTGGAGTCACTATAAACGGAAGAGAAGATCTTCTATGACCTTTCTAGATTTTCTGTGGAGTAAATGAACAGTCTGTGCCAGCCAGCCCTCTTTTCCTCACCTTTTTACACTTTCCTGGAGTTGAGCAAAGGGGAAGATGAGAGAAACTAAGAAATGTAAAAAAACAGACAATCGTCTATCTGCCCTGTAGTAACTTAATCCCAGAAAGTTACTTTTCCAGGGTTTTCCAAGAATGCCAAAGGAACCTGACTAAATGATCTGTTCAGAGATTTCAATGCAATTTCATAAATTACACACACACACACTGTAATTCTTGCCTTTGAAGTACTTCTTTTTTTTTTTTTTTTGGCTTTTTGGGTCACACCCAGCGATGCTCAGGGGTTACTCCTGGCTTTGCACTCAGGAGTTACTCCTGGCGGTGCTTGGGGGACCATATGGGATGCCGGGGATCGAACCCAGGTCAGCCGAGTGCAAGGCAAACGCCCTACCCACTGTGCTATCGCTCCGGCCCCTGAAGTACTTCTTATAGTAATAAAAAAGTAAGATGTGATATAAAGAATAATAATGGTGATATTATAGATATGAAAGTCAAAAGCAAACAGATTCAGTAGTAAAATCAGGTATGCCTCAATTCCAAATCTCCTTACTCCAGTCCCAAAACTTTTAACACTCTAACCCCATCTCTACTACTACAAAAGAACTTTCTAGTCTGCACCTCTAGAGGGCCTTACTATTTCTTCCCAAAGCAAATCCCATTCCAGTTAGGAACAAAGATTGCTTTTGGACATTAACCATTAATTACCCTTTAATCTTCATCTATAATCATGAGCCAGGCTACAACCCTATAAAGAAATTTCTTCCAAAGGGTAATGATTTTTATTTTCCTCACATGCGGGAATTGTCCAGAAAAACAATCAGACCCTAAAATTTACTATGACAACCTACTTTCAGAGAGAGTTCAATTTCTCTGAGGGTGAGAGAAATTATTAAGATCTCAATATGAATTCCAATTTTCACCAGGTGTAAAGTCTGTTCCCAGTATGGCTTAGTAAAAGCCAACCACAACTTCCACTGTTTTCCCCTCAGGTGATCAGCTGAAATCACTCTTGCTTTACATTCCAATCATTCTTTCTCTCCCATACAACTGACTCAAAGGCTTCTTTAAGATTTCAGTGGAAGACCCAGCTCCTGCTAATAGTGCTTCTCCAATTACCATGGACCCCTCTCACACTTTGATCTGTCTATCCATTTATTCCAGACTTCTGACTCTAGGAATCATTAAGTAGCCTTTCCTCTTCTAGATGGCAAACTCTGTCATGCCTCATAATTGAGTGGGCACTCGATAAATGAATGCTATAGTGCTCTGAGGAATAATACACTTCCTATTGGCAGTAAATCCAAGAGAAACTTCCTCAGAAGAGAGGACTGTCAATTACCACTTAACAAGCCTGGGTTTTGGCTCCCCAAGAAAAAGTGACACAATAACGACTCGCTCCCCAACAACCTTCACACTGCTGTCTGGTTGTAGCCCTCCAGTCACCTGGCACGTGGTGGGCCCCATAGAAGGTGTCTCAACAAGTCCCAGTTGGGAGATTGATCTGTGAAAGCCTGAGATGGGTGGTATGTAATCCATCACTGATAGGCAGGTGCCAGCTGGGTTCCAACCAGTCTGGCTGTGCAGAGTGCCTGACCTCCCGTGGTTCTTGGCTCTCTCGCAAATTTAGCTGGATGTGAGCTGCCTGCCTGCCCAGGAGCAGGATGCACACAGTGAGGTCTGGGAGACCATTCTGGAACACTGAGCAAAAAGGGGATTTGCTTTTGTTTCCTCTGCAATAGCTAGCACAACATCCCTGCTATGCCGGTGGTGAAGACCATTCAAACTCAACCACACGGCCTTCCTTCTTTGTCCCCTGGGGTTGGCCTAAAACTTTGGGCTAGACACCACGTGAGCCACAATTAGAATGTGAATCACTTGGGAAATGTGCAAATGCTCAATCACACACAGGCTCCATTTCCAGACATCGGTATTGAACTGCTCAAGTGCAGACCCTCAGTGAGTGTTTATATTTTCATGTTTATCCAGAATATTTTAGTTGGAAATCCACCACCCTCCACTGTTCTAATCCTGGGCCTATATCTCTAATTCCTTTGGCTTTCTCTTTGACCTGGTGACTGCTGAAAAAAGAAGAAATAAATGCCATTATTTTTAATTATAGTGACTAACAACTCTTGAAAGTGTATTTTTTCATAGGCACGTTCTAAGTACAAGAAGTGGGTGTACTTGTTATTCCTTTTTCCTGGGTTATTAAAAAAATGAGACATAGAAATAGGTTAAAATATTTCACAGCTAGGGCCGGAGCAATAGTACAGTGGGCAGGGGATTTGCCTGGCATGCGGCTGACAGCATCCCATATGGTCCATTACACCACTAGGAGTAAGTCTTGACTCAGAGCCAGAGTAAGTCCTAAGCATTGACAGGTGTGGCCCAAAAACAAACAAATGAACAAAAAAAATCAGGTGTCCTCTGGATACTAAACAGATATAATCACTTTCTCAGATAATCATATTTTGAAATACATAAATATGATTCCATCATCTCTTGACCAAAAGCCCCTGATGGCTGGCTTATTCACTGCTAATGAGATAAAAACACAAATACTCCTCAAAACCTTCACCAATTGTATTTGAATACCTCTATGGTAAACTCCTACTCCTTTGAGTCACTTTACCCTCCATTTCTGAACTACTGCAATTTTTTTTTTTTTTTTGCTTTTTGGGTCACACCTGGCAATTCACAGGTGTAACTCCTGGCTCTGCACTCAGGAATTACCCCTGGCGGTGTTCAGGGGACCATATGGGATGCTGAGAATCGAACCCAGGTTGGTCGCATGCAAGGCAAACACCCTACCCGCTGTGCTATTGCTCCAGCCCCTGAATTACTGCAATTCTCATAATTCATGAAAGAACCCTGAAAGCAGCTTGAAAACTGAGACTAGCTTCCACACTCCAGATGAGATCATTAGTAGCATTAGAACTCTACATAACTGTGTTTCTAAAATAAGTTAGAGATTCAAGGACAAACCGTTCCATAGAGCCAAGCTAAGTATTCACTTAGAAACTCAGTTCTTCGAGGAGTACAAACAGCAACATAACATGAATTTACACTGCACCACATCACTAAGTATGATAACATTAAAGACATCTCTATCCACTTCCACAAAACTTTGAAAACTTGAAAAGCTGAATTATCATTGTGAACCAACTTAAGAGCTTGCTGCACTATTTACAATTGCCAGAATCTGGAAAAAACCCGAGTGCCCAAGAACAGATGACTGATTAAAGAAACATTGGTATATCTACACAGTGGAATACTGTGCAGCTATTAGAAAAGATGAAGTCATGAAATTTGCATATAAGTGGATCAACATGGAGAGTATTATGCTAAATGAAATGAGTCAGAAACAATGGGACAGACACAGAATGACTGCACCTATTTGTAGAATATAAAGTAACATAATAGGAGAATAACACCTAAGGATAGTAGAGATAAAGGCCGGGAGGGTGGAAGTTAATCTCATGTGCTAGGGGGAAAGGCAGGAGGGATGAAGAGACCACTAAGCAAATGATGGTTGGAGGGATCACTCGGGATGGTAGATGCATGCTGAAAGTAGGCTATGGCCCAAACATGATGGCTGCTTAGTGCCTATGCTGCAAACCATGACACCAAAAGGAGAGAGAGAGTAAGAGGGAATGTGTCTGCCACAGAGGCAGGGGGTGGGAAGGGGTGGGAGTGGCAAGAGGGACACTGGGAGCATTGGTGGTGGAGAATAGGCACTGGTGGAGGGATGGGTAATCGAGCATTGTTTGGTTGAAATGTAATCACCAAAATTTGTAAGTCTGTAATTATCTCACGATGATTCATTAAAATAAAAAAAAAGTTTTAAAGAAGAACTTGCTGCACTACTCAACACTTGTAGGTTCAATTCTTATGCCCTAATAAACATTCATGTAGATTTAGCTGGCTCAGAAATAACTAAGAATCCCACTTACCTTATAAGAGTGTTTTAAATATTATAGCACTACATTCCCTGTATCAGAAACACTTTGTCCTTGTATCAGAAAACAAAACCAAACAGAACACCAGAAAAAAAATTAATGAGTTTAGAAGATGAGTTCAGAATGTGCTCCACCTGTTTAAATGCAAACTTCTTGTGGTTTGCTCTAAGTCTTCCAACTCTATAATCTTCCCTTTAATACTGCACTCACACCTGTCTATGAGCTGACAAAATTCAGGGTGTGCTTCATTCAGAGAGTACCTTTCTGGTGAGCCAAGTTCCAAATAACAACTCCCACCTTGCTTCAGATTAAAAGATTACACATCACAGAATTATTTGACTTCATGTAAGTTAAGTCTAGCCCAGGATGTCATAGCAGTGGCACCATTGACATTTTGAACTAGGTAATTCTTTGATGAGTAAATATCCTTTAATAAGATAATCAGCAGAAGCTCCGGGCTTTACTTTTTAAGTGCAATAATACTTCTCTCTGATACCAGACAAAAAAAAATGTTCTCTAGGGTGCAAAAGAACTCCCATTTGAGATCACTGGTCTAGACCAAACTCAACCCATTTTGGAGTATCTAATTTCTGTAACTAATTCTTACCAAGTCGGCTACATTTTCACTTTGTAGATTTTTTTTTAAAAAAATAAATCTACAAAATACCCTTGAAAGCTCAAAAACTTTGTTCTTAGCAGAGGGTAGTCCTCAATATACATTCCGATGATTGATTTGTATTAAGTCCACATTGATCAACTGGTTTGGGGTTGAAGGAATAGTAGGGAGTTGACTTAGGCAGGATTCACAAGAAAGTAACAATTTAAGACAGCCTTCCAGAACCGTGCCTACATTGGTGCAGGAGAACCAGGTTGGATTACTGCTTGTGGATGGACAGAGTGGAGTTTTGTCCATGGCTCTATAGTAGGCTCACCACACTCTCAGGAGGGTGTCTATCAGTTAAAAAATCAGTTCTTACTACTTTAAGCAATAGTGGGAATTTAGTTAAATAATTCAGATAAGTGAAGTCTCACAGAATGGGCAGCTTTTTTTTAAAAAATTTTATTGAATCACTGTGAGATAGTTACACGCTTTCATGTTTGGGTTACAATCACACATTGATCAAACACCCATCCCTCCACCAGTGGACAAGAATGGCAGCTTTCAGGAGAGGACTAAGACTCAGGCTGAAGAACCAGTTTGGATGTTATTTCCCATTTTTCTCAAACTTTTCTGTGAGTCATGTGGTTCTCCAATTGGCTTCCTTCATGGCAACACAATGGCTGCACCAGTGCAGGCTTAACACCCATACCCTACATTGCTAAGAAGGGTGTGTCCTTCCAAATGAGTACTGCAAACACACACATACACACATACATACACACAACTGTCCCTTGTAGTGGCAGACTTGTGGGTCGGAGGCATATGGGTAGGAGTGGGAATTGGTGGAAGGAAGTAGACGCTGGGAAAAGCATGGTGTTGAAACACAATATGCCTGAAACTTAATCATGAATAACTGAAATTTCATGATCACACACACACACACACACACACACACACACACAAATTCAGAGACTGAGCTGCTGAACCAGAAACTCTTGGGTTGGTAGAGGGCTAAAAAGTTTACTTTGACTTGCCTTCCAGGTGATTCAATGGAAATTCAAATGTGAGAGCCACTGATTTACATAAGATTTTCAAACTGTCTTTATATGATTTATGTTAGGAGCTTAAAAGATTCCTGATGTCTAATACTCCTAATAATCTGATGGAGGGCCAGACCCCAAACATGATAATTACATTCCCAAAACTGCTGAATGTGGGGCTCAAGCTTCAATAAATTTTGGGGAGGGGTCTTGTGTCCACATCTATGGGGATCACTCCCAGCAATGCTCAGGAACCATGTGTGGGACTAGGGATAGAAATGGGTCAACCACATGCAAGGAAAGTGCCTTAATCCTTCTCCATGGCTACAGTACTTTTTAACTTTAAAATTTTTTACTGTTTTTTTTAATCACAGTGATAAACACATTTACAGAGTTGCGTTATATGACTGGATTTCAGACTCACTACCAATGGCCCTGTTTCCCTCCCCATCCTCTGCTGTCCCCTTCCAACTGCCACTATGGCAGGCACCCCTCCCTCTATCTCCTCCTCCCCACTCCGTCTCTCTCCCCCTCTCTACCTCTCTCTCTCCCCCTTGGTATTATGGTATGGAACACAGATAGTGAAAGTTTATCAGGTATATCCCTTAACCTACTTTCAACACTCAGCTCCTTTCCAAAATGATCATTTCCAACTATCATTGTCATGCAGTTTCCTTCTCTTTTCTAACTGCCCTTTACCCCACACACATTCTCCTGGTAAGCTTCTAATGATTGAACAGTCCTCCAGGATCCTGTTTACCCTTGCCTTGGATATCAGTCACAGACTCAGTCTTTCTTCTCTCTCTCTCTCTCTCTCTCTCTCTCTCTCTCTCTCTCTCTCTCTCTCTACATATATATATATATAAATATATACATTTATTTATTTATTTAACATCCCACAAATAAATGCAGTCATTCTATACCTGTCCCTGTCCTTCTGACTCATTTCACTCAGCGCGATACTCTCCATGTCCATCTATTTATAATCAATTTGTACCGGTGATTCTCATGCACAGTCAACTTTAAACACCACTGATTTATGCCATTAACAAATTATCAAATGCTTCCTTTCCAGCAGGTCTGACTTTGCAGGGGGGAAACTCCAAACAATAATAGTGAGTTTTTTGTTGAAATATTGAATGTAATCAGAGTAAAGAGAAAGTATAGTGAAATTTATCAGCTACACAGGCAGGCTGGGGGGTTAGGGAGTGGGAGGTGGGGGGAAGGTTAACTGTGGTACTTGGTGGTGGAATGTGTGCACTGGTGAAGGGATGGGTGTTTGAGCATTGTGTAACTGAGACTTGAGCCTCAAAGCTTTGTAACTTTCCACACGGTGATTCAATTAAAAAAAAAAAAAAAGACTTTATTCAAGAAACCAGGAAGGGAATGAATCTCTTTCATTTCACTGGGAAGTCACACAATTTGATAATGGTTTGATGGAAACTACGGAGTTACCATCCAAAGACTTTAGACAATGATGAGGAATTATAGTAATCAGTGCTTCCAACTAGCATATTAGACTGATGATTCCATATGTTGCCTATAATTATCAGTTTTTAAGGCTTAAAAAAGTGATCAACAGAACATGATGGCCACTTAATACCTCTACTGAAAACCACAACACCCAAAAAGTAGAGAGAGAGCAAAAGGGAATGCCCTGCCACAGAGTTGGAGTGGGGTGGAGAGATGGGGTGGGGATGGTGGGAAGATGCTGGGACCATTGGCGGGGGAGAATGGGCACTGGTGGAGGGATGGGTACTTGGCTATTGTATGACTGAAATGCAAGCATGAAAGTTTTTTTGTCCGTAACTGTAGCTCAGGGTAATTCACTAATAAAAAATGTTTTTAAAAATGTGGTCAACATTAATCTTCATTAATCTTCATTGACTATGTTCCCTAACCCAATTTCCTTAGAGAAATAGAAAAAATATAGTGATAGCACAGTGGGTAAGGCATTTGCCTTGCATGTGGCCGACTCGGGTTCAATTCCTCCACCCCTCTTGGAGAGCCTAGCAAGCTACTGATAGTATCTCTCCCACACGTGAGAGCCTGGCAAGCTACCTGTGGTGTATTTGACATGCCAAATACAGTAACAACAAGTCTCACAATGGAGACGTTACTAGTGCCCACTGGAGCAAATCAATGAGCAATGGGATGACAGTGTTAATAAGATAAGTGAAGCTATTTAGTAGTGCAACTGCATGGTGGAAGATCTCTAAGAGGCTGGAACAATAATACAGTGGTTAGAGATTGTTGCCTTGCAAGTGGCTAAGCCAGGTTTGATCCCTGGCATCCTATCATCCTATTCAGTCACCCCAGCAACACCAGGAATAATTCCTGAATGCAGAGCCAGGACTAACCCCTAAGCCCCTAAGCATTGCCAGATGTGACCCAAAAAGCCAAAAAAAAAATTTAAAAAACAATTCTTAGTCATGTCCCCTAAGGATCATAAGAGGACATACATAACTTCTGAATTCTACCCTAGACCTACTGAATCAAGGTGTCCAAGTCAGGAGACAAAAATATTCACTTCTGCCAGATATTTCAGGGGTTCTTCTGGATTAGTAAAACACTTGTATGAGTTATATCCAAAGGGCTGAGGAGGTCGGGGGAGTATCTCAAAGGAATTGCATGAACGTATGCTTAACAAATAGTTGTTCCTTTCCTTTCTTTTGAGTTCTATTACTAACATTACTATGTTCCATGTTATTCTGTCCTTATCCTACCTTGCTTACCAAATGAGCCACCTTCATAGTGAGTTTTCTAAGAAATACTAGATATTAAGCCTTGAACTAAAACCCATCATAGTAATGGTTTCCCCTGGGGAAGAAGATTCACAGGAAGCAACTAAATAGATGTGTTAACTGTCAGCATTCTATTTCTTGGAGGCAAAAAACCACTCACATTTTTTTATTATTTACAAAAAAATTAACAAATAAATAGAACCACAACTGAATCCATTAAAGTTAACTTAATTCTGTAACCTGATAATAAAATTAAATGGTTCCAGGGAGTTGAGGAAATAGTACAACCAGCCAATGTTTGACTTGCAGGCACGCAGGAGATCTGGTTTGATTTTTAGCACCGATACGGTCCACCAAGTTCTCAAGAGTGATCCCTGAGTGCAGAGCCAGGAGAATGGCTGAATATGCCCCTCCTCAAAATAAACAAATAAAAAATAAAATAACTTAATATCTTTGGCTATAAAGGCCTGTTAAAAATATTTTCTCTTCCTTTGAATTTTATACTTGCCTCATAGTGGCTTTCATAAGTTAAAAAAATGTTTTTAATCTATCACAAATCTTTAACATGGCCTACAAAGTGCACCCCTAAGTGTCAGCATGAAATGCAAGATTCCATGTAATCCAGTTCTCAGTTTTACTTCCCTTTTAAATCCATTTACTCCCCAATTTTAGCCCTACTTTCTAAACCTTCCAGAATTCCTAGTATTTCCTTTAATACTCAATATTCTTTTGCCCTTGTTCTGTCTGCCTCCCGCAGTCTCCTTCCCTCTTTAACCACTGTCTCCATCAGATCAACATTGGGTAATATTAAGGAACACGGAAGAGCCTGACAAGCTCTCCATGGTATATTCTATATGCCAAACACAGTAACAATAACAGTCTCATTCCCCTGACCCTGAAAAGAGCTCCAATCATTGGGAAAGATGAGTAAAGAGAGGCTGCTAAAATCTCAGGGGTGGGACGAATGGAGATGTTATTGGTGCCCACTTAAGTAAATCGATGAACAACATGACAGTGATACAATGAATGTTAAGGTAATGAAATCAGTACCTTAAGACAACAAAGTTACTCCCTTACTCTTTTGGGATCTGTCTGTCTGTCTGTCTGTCTGTCTGTCATCCCATTGTTCATCGATTTGTTCGAGTGGACACCAGTAACGTCTCTCATTGAGAGATTTATTGTTACTGTTTTTGGCATAGCCAATATGCATGGGTAGCTTGCCAGGTTCTACCACGTGGGCTCGATACTCTCAGTAGCTTGCCGGGATCTCCTAGAGGGGCGGAGGAATCAAACTCGGGTTGGCCAAGTGAAAGGTAAACACCCAACCGCTGTGCTATCACTTTTGGGATCAACAAGTTTTATTCTTTTCTCAGAAGACCTAGGTGGAAAATATTTTAGAATTTATGACCAACAACTTCTGTTGTATATTCAACTTTTACAATATTTGAAATATTGCAAAACCCATTTTTATTCATAGCCATAAAATATAGGCCCTGGCCACTTGCTGGCCTCTATTCTGACCATTACCAGAGACATGCAGGGAGCAAAATACTATCCATCTAGTCATTCAGAGGCTGAAGTTAATAGAATAGTTAACTCAGACACTTCTTGTTATTGTGAAGGGGTAAGGAGAGGGGAGGATCTTATGCAAGTAATTGAAATGCTCCTGTCTGGAAGAATTAGCCGATAACTTCTGATTGCAAGAAATTGGCCAAATTAGTCCTTTAGTCCCAGTCAACAATAAGGGGAGCAGGAAGTATGATCCCACCATATATTTAGCAATAAGAAAATTTAAAATATCTTGGTAAAAATGATAATTCTGTTCACCAGGGAGACAAAGCTCTGCAAGTCTTTTCTGGTATCCTTGTCCCTTAGCCAAATTTAGCTACTCTTCTCTGTAAGCTTTTTGCACCTTGTATACCCCTTGCACTGTCCATAGGTTTCCACACTTCTATCTTCTCTGTTGCCCTAAATACATCCTGAGCTTCCTCACAGTATCCATCTCCAATAACACAATGCCTAGCAGATGCTCAAGGTGTGTTTCTTCAATAAATAAATAAATATAGCAGCTTGGAGAGCAAAAGGGATTACCTACATTTTTCTCTGAAAGCCTATAAATCCATCACTACCAACTTAACTGGCCTAGTTACCACAAGTCTCCACTTAAGATACATTTCTATATATGGCTCTTGTTACAAACTCATCTCTCCTTATACTTTTTCTTGAATTAACCAAAACTTTAAAGAGAATTGGTCCCTAAGACTACAGACTGCCTGGATAGTGTATAGATCTGTTACAGGTGGGAAGGCACAGGAATTTTTCCAAACTAAGGCTAATCAGAGATAGCAATATGTTACAGATTGTTTTGATTCAACTACAAAAGGCCTGTGGGATTGAACTCAGAGAGCTGCAGCCAAATTCATCCGTTAGTGTATTTACATCACATGGAGAGACAGAAAGGCTAATACATGTTTGTCAAAGATAAGACTTACTATGCCATATCAGCATTTATCTTGTAGTTGTGTACATTTATCTGACCAAAACATTAAAACAGGCCACATGACTTAATAATATTTCAACCTGTCATATTGATTCCACTCAGCCACTGAACCACTTTCCTCTTCTGAAAGTGACAGAGCTCAATATAAGATGGTTTTTCAGAACCCCAAGAACACCAAGGATACCATGCACCTAAGGTTTTACCATCACACCTTAATGCATCTAGCCGTCCAATAATCAGTTGCATGTGTAACATGGGTGAGGTGCTGCCGTTGTATTCCCAAGGCTATCTAAAGGGTGGGGAAAACAATTTTTAAGGCAAAAACTCCACTAATTGATGGAGTAAAACTTCATGTTTACCAATCATAAGCTGAAACCTGCATGAACTTTCCCACCAGAGTATATCCTGACTCACAGTTTTCTTCTCTCCACCTCCTGGCTGAGTTCTTGATAGCCCACCATCTGGCTACCATTGACAAATAAATACAGAACCAAGACAAGGAGAACACATACAGCCGGGCACTGCCAGGCACTTCTCAGATGACCACTGACATAGCAACCAGAAAACATGGTCATGCTGCCAAGATTGAGTCCTTCAATCTTCAACATAAAAACTTTGTATGTGTAGATATAGACATATAGATATATACACCATTTCTTTCTAAAGGTGAAATCACTCTGTTGTACCCTCTGACTCTCATTAGATAGTTAGCGGGCCCCAGCAAACAATGCACCTCAAACAGTAGAAATTGAGCAAAACTGAAGTACATAAAAGCAAATTATAGGCTCAGGCACTGCAAAAAACAAAAATCAGTCCTTTCTAGGAGTCTTGACTTTGCTTCCTTTTCTCTTTCCTTCAGCTTTGTAATTGAATGGTACAAAGTATACCAAGAAGAATAAACCTATGCCTCCCTCCTCCAAACAAAGAAAGGTTAAGCTTTTAATTACAGGCCCTCGAACTACCATTTTATGCAATTAGCAATTAACTATAATCATTGATGAGAGAATGCAGAGCTGCGCGGGCAATTTCCCACCTCCTCAACCCAGACTAGGTTATTTTCGTCCCGTTTTGTTTCCGAGGACAAGTTACAACCGCTACACACACTCTCACTTAAAGAATTTTTTTTTTAAGCAAAATAGCATCTCAACGTGCTATTGGGACAGGCATCTCGAATCCCACACCAAAGCAGCCCCGACAGTTATGAATCACCCCCCGCCACACACACACACACACACACACACACACACACACACACACACACACACACAGAGCCCCTCCTTTCCATCACTTTCAGGTGGAGAGTGGCGGTCCCAGGAAGGTGCTACCTACCAGCCTCACAGTACCAGCCTCTCTTTGGGCTGCAGGAGAGGGTGGTAGAGAGATGCATGTGGCCCCTGGAAGCTGCAATCCCCCCCCCCCTCCGGGCTGCCAGCCCCGTTAGTAGGAAGGCGGTGGCAACAGCAGCGATAGTTGCATCAGCGTTAAATAGTGGCTGGTTGCTGCTGCTGCATTTACTGTTGGCTGCTGCCGGAGGATACTGTAATGACTGTAGGGAGCGCACAGCTGCTGCGGCGGCAGGTTCCCTGGATCAGGAAATTAGGGCAGGCACTGGGGATTGGAGGCGAGGGCGGCGCGCGAGCCAACCAGAGGCCGCCCCGGGCCCCCGTGAGCCCCGGGCGGACGCACGGAGCAGCCGGGCCCCAGGAGCAGTCCGGGTGGCAGCGGCGGCCGCGGCCACTCACGCACGCACGCTCACACTCGCACACCCCCGGCGCAGGCACCTGTCTGGCCCGAGCTTCTCAGAGGAACGCGTCGAGGGGACAGGAGGGCTCACTTCTCCGCCACCCACACCCCCGCCCCGCTGACCACTCCCCCTCCGACCCCCGCCTCGCTCCTCACCCCGCGCTCCAGCCGCCGCCAGTGTGGGTGCTCCGAGGCCGGCGCCCGGCTCTTGTATCTTCGCCTCTCCTCTCTCGGGCTCTCCCCCACCCTCGTCCTCCCCTCCCCTCCACTCTCCCCACCCCCCTCCTCTGCAGCGCCTGCATTATTTGCTGCCAGCAGCTCGCACTGTCGCTGCAGCTCGGGGAGGTGGGTGGGTGGGTTGGCTGGTGGGGAGGAGATTGTGCAAGTTGGAGGGGAGGGGGTGCCCTCTTCCCAGCTCCCTTTCCCCCCCACTGCTAACTCCTTCCCCCTCCTCTCCCCCCTCCCCCTTCCCCGCCCCCACCTCCTTCCTCCTTTGCAAGGGCTGGTAACTTGTTGTGCGGAGCGAGCGGCGGCACCATCCAGGCGGGCACCATGGGCACGTCCGCGCGCTGGGCGCTCTGGCTGCTGCTCGCGCTGTGCTGGGCGTCCGGGGAGAGCGGCACCAACGGAGCGGGTGAGTGGGGACGCGCCCCTCTGCGAGCTGCTCAGACGGGACCCATCGGGGTGCCAGGGGGCCCCCGAGGCGTGGGTCTCCTTTTGCCCACCCCCCCCCCCCTTTCTGAAAGGCAGCTAGCTGCTCTCGTCGCCTTCTTTCCCTCCCCACCCTGGTGGCGCCTCTGAGCTGTCAGCGCCTCGGCTACCCGGAGCGGGGCTGGGGGTGGGGGGGCGGGGGAACTGGGGGGACAGTAAGGGTTGGAAGGACCGGGTTCCTAAAGCCTTGCCTGAACTAGTCCTCATTCCCTTATCCTTCCTGCCCCCCAAAGTCAGTTCCGCCGCGTTTTCACCCCGTGTGGCAGGGGTTGGGGGATGTAGGCTTCTGAGCCATTGAACAATGGTTCTGTCTCCTCTGCCAGGCGGGGTGTTAGGAAGGAGATAGAGGGCCGGGCCGAGGGGGGCAGCGGCAGCCCGGGGCGCGCTCTGGTGGGCGGTGGAGGGTGGTGGGCGCTCTCCCGGACGCGGGCCGGGTAAGAGAGTACCGTTCAGTGGGCGTTTGTCAGGCGGAGCCCGCACAAGTGTGCAGCGCGCGCGCCCGGACTGCGACCGAGTCGCGGCTGGTTCTCTGGAGTGCGGGTCCGAGGACGAGTGAGGCTGGAAAGAGGACTCCCCTCCAGGTGTCCCCCACCCCATCCCCACCTCCACTGCCTCTGCACGAGCCCGAGTTTATCAGCCCTGGGGTGTCCGGGATAGCTGTATACGGGGGAGGGGATCGGAGACTTAATCAGGTTAGTTTGCTGATCCTCCTCCCCCACCGCGCCGAGGTTTCCTCTAGAGGAACTGAGTCCCAGTCGGAGGACTGTAATTAGCCCTCCTTCTAAACAATAGATCAAAGGAGTCGCGCCGGGACCGGTGTGTGCCTGGCTGGGGAGGACCTATGGACGGATCGAGTCCCCCGGGGTCTGCCACCTGGGGCCTGGGAGGGAGCCTTGTCCTTAGCCACCCTCCTGTACAACTTTGCGGAGCGGGCGAGAAGTCCTCCCCAAAGATTTCTTTGGGATCCTGGCTGGCTCCTGAAGTGATCTTGACCTGACACCAAAGAGCTTGCTCCCCAGCTCGAGGGAATCACGACCCAAAGCTCCCCGAGGGCTGAGTACCCGTGCCAGAGTCACTCTCTCCTGTCGCCTTCTGGCTTAGGAGGCCCGCCTGCCTGCAGTCACGTGTCTCCCGGAGTGCCAGCGAACTTTACAGTGTGTGGTCAAGCAGCCTCTCGGGCAATCCTTGCAGCTTTTCAGTCTCCGAATGTCCTCTGCCCTTTGGTTCCCACTGTCCCGAGCGTGTGAAACGGGGACTGGCGCTTCTGCCCGATGCGATTGGCTGTCCGCCCTGATCACGTTTGTGCGGGTCACGTGGCTCGGCGGACTCATAATTTAGCAACCCGAGCAGGACTATCTTCAGGGAAATACGTAAGAGACCAGAAAGGCTCCAGTGAACTCTCTTCTCAAATGCTTTCCCTGCCCTGGTTCCTTGGACAGGGCCAGGGAGCTGGCAGGAGTAGTGAAGATGGCTTCCGATGTCTAACACACTTCAGAACCTGGGGAAATCCGTGCTTACCAGAGTTTTCAAATTAACCATTAATGGATGAGCAATGCTAACTTATTAAAAGATTTCTCAAAATAATACCTTGACTAGCATTGTACTTTTCATAGCATTTCAAAACACTAAGAGATGCCGGATAGTACTAAAAACTGCACAGGAAGGTGGGAGAAAAGGTTCATGCTGAACCTCAGCTCTTGGGCATGCAGGCTGACTTCTTTGGACCTTGGTTTGTCAAGATTTCCTATCCCCTACCCCATCATGGACTCTAGAGCAGGTCAGGCTTGCTCACACGCTGGCAACCAACTTAAGGGAGGCTCATGTGAGAAGTCGAAATTTTGTGTTTCAGCCTGCCTGGTTGTGACCGTGCATGGGAGTTCTAGGACATTTTCCTTCCTCCAAGGGAGTCAAGATTAATGTCAGGAGTTGTCCCTCTCTTTATTAAGGTCAGAAGCCAGAAGGCCTGGAGTTTTGTGAGAGTTTTAGATATGGTTTGCAACTAACAAAAGAGAAGAGAGAAACTTTTATGACCATGGGGAATTGATTGGTGAATAATGCTGGCCATCGGGTTAGCACCAAGGATTATAATCCTCATTCTAGGCCAAAGAATAAGCAGGTAGGGAGACTCCATAAGAAGGTCACTAGAGGCACCCTCAGTTCTCAATGACATTTTTTGTAAAGTTTGGTGCAGCTTTGTTTCGTCAGATCATCTCGTTGCCCATCTCACGTGACATTTAGCTCTGTGCCTATCCTGTGACATTTTGATGTTTTTGCTTTTATTGCTTAAGTCCCTAGATACCTAAAGCATGTCTAAAAGCCAATTTAAGCAAAGCTGCCAAATGTTCAAAGTCAGCTGCAACAAACTCGGCTTTAAACTTTTCTAGCAAAAGTAATTATGGTAGCCTCTCACTCCAAGAAGGATCAACTGAAGTGTTTCTGCCTTTTACAAAACTGGATAATCATGAACTCAGTCTTGAGGGGTATATGTGCACGTACATGCGTGCACATGCACATGTATGTTGCTGTTCACAAGTCTAGGAGAGGTTAAAGTACTAACAAGCCTTCTCTGCTGTAGGGGTATCAAACTGATCAGACATTTTAAGAACTGGACTTGAAATGGCCCAAAGAACAAAGAGATAGATAGTTTTCATCCATATTGCTCTGAGCTTTGATTCAGAAACCAGGAGACTTGAAGTACAGCATAGAAACAGAGATAACTGATGATATCTAGGTCAATTTTTTTTTGTTTCTTACATAGTCTTTACAAGTTATTCTTTTTAGTAGAGGGGCTGATGAGCAATTGTAGGCAGTCACTTATGTGGTTGCAATAAAAAATTACTTTGGATATTGACCTTTTTAAACTTTTAATTTTTTAACTGAATAACAGTGAGATAAAGTCACAAAGTTGCTCATGTTATTTTTAAAGTTACCTTCACATAGTAGCCATTAGAAAAATCAAATCTTTGGCTGATCTCAGTTTAATCCCCAGCACCATATATGGCCCCCAGCACTGTCAAGAGTAACCCCTAATAGGGCCAGAGAGATAGTGGGTAGGGTGCTTGCCTTGTATGTGGCCAACCCAGATTCTATCTTTGGCATTTCATATGCTTCCTTGAGCCCACCAGAACTTCCTTCTTAATGCAGAGCCAGGAGTAAGCCATGAACACCAGTGGGTGTGACCCCTCCCCCCAAAAAACCAACACAAAACAAAGAAGAGTGACCGCTAAGGCAGTAGAAATGAAGAACATGAGGAACTGGTCTTCAGTAGAAGCATGCCACTGGAGAACGGGAGCAAAGGACAGTAATAGAACACTAAGACAATAGTGGCGGGAAATGTCTACTCTGGAGGAGAAGGGGTATTCAAAAGTGGTACAGTGATATGCATGAAGCCCTATCTGTAACAGAATTGTAAACTACAGTGCCTAAAAGAGAAAAAGGTACCTGCCTCAGAGGCAGGATTGCAGTTGGAAGGGAAACTGAGGACACTGGTGGAGGGAAGTAGACAATAACGGAGGAACTGATGTTGAAAAACTGAATGCCTGAAACCCAGTAACTTTGTAAATCCTGGTTCCTCAATTAAAAATAAAAAAGAGCAATCTCTGAGCACAGAGCAAGGAGTACGCATGAGCACTTTTGGGTGTGGACTAACCCCCACTCCCCCAAACAGAAGAAAGTCATGGTGCTAGGATGATAGCTTAAAAGGCTGAAGTGTATGTGGGTCCTTTGACCCTAGGCACTGTCTGGGTGCTGCTTTGTTGTACTGGAAAGACCTTCCCCCCCCAACCCCAACCCCTGCCAAAAAAAAATGAAAAATAAAAAATCTTTATGTCTATTTAAGGTTTCTAATGACACTAGTTAGAAATGTGTCACCCTGGGAGGAATTCTCCTGGTGAACAATTACAGTTGCTCTGCAGATGGTTAGCTGGTAGCTCACAGTTGTCCAAAATGTTCCTTTCCACTTTTAAGTTGATCTTTTCAAAGTACTTAGACTGGAACAGAAACACTAATTTAAAGTCAGAGAGTTCAATATTACTTTGTGCAGGTGACAGATCAGATATACCTCTTGAGAGCCCTGGAGAAATCTATTTTACTGTTTTTTTTTTCCTTCACCCAGTTGAACAGCTATTACTATGAAATCCAAGGATGGATAGTTTGTTTTGTTTAGGGGCCACACCCAGCTGTGCTTAGGTCTTACTACTGGCTCTGCACTAGGCATCACCCCTGACAGGGCCCAAGGAACCTGTTTGGGTGCCAGAGATTGAACATGGGTTGGCTGCTTGCAAGGCAAGTGCATTGTCCGCAGTACTGTCTCTCCAGCCCCAAGTTCCCTGAGTACTGAAACGCAGAATATGACTTGGCTGCAGAAGCATCTGGCTTTGTAGGTGAAGATTATCTCAGCTTCTGTGTATTTTTTTTCATTTGGGAGAACCACACCCAGCAGGGCTTGGAGGTTACTCCTGGCCATGCTTGGGGACCAGGTGGTAACGAGAATCAAGTCCAGGGTTTATCACATATGTAAAGCATGTGTTCTGCTCCTTTAAGCCATAATTCCAGTCTGCTATTTTCAATCTGAATCTTTGTCTCTGCTAAACTCTTATGCTTGTTTGTAATACTAATTCTAAAGCTTATTAATATCACCTAGTTAGATGTACTCTCCATATTATAGGAACTAAATGAGATGGCTGGTGACCCCTTACACTGAGCACTTTTTCCTTCACTAAAGTCTTCTAGGGGGAGCTTGTGCCTGCTAGCTGATGACTGTAAAAAAGAGAACGCTAAAAGAGGATTGCTCTTTAATTGGACATCCTTTACATACTATGTATCTTCTTTTTTTAAAAATTTATTTATTTTTTGGTTCATACTGGTGATGTTTAGGACTGACTCCTGGCTCTGAGCTCAGGAATCATTCCTGGAAGAGCTCAGTAGACCATAAGGGGATGTCAGGTTTCAAACTTGGGTTGGCCACATCCAAGGCAAGCACCCTACCTGATCCAGCCCCTACTATGTATCTGAAAGATGTTATGTGGATGAGTGGAATGAAGAATAATCATGGCCTTGTAATTAAGAGAAAACTTTAAGAGTAGAAACTATGAAATGGAACCAGTCTAAAGTAGTTGATCTTGCCATCAAGTTGTATTATCTGGATTAGGACCCCTGATAATAGTTTTTATGTATCTACTTGCGGTGCGGGGGCTGGAGCAATAGCACATCAGTAGGGCATTTGCCTTTCACTCGGCTGACCCATGTTCGATTCCTCTGCCCCACTCGGAGAACCCGGCAAGCTACCGAGAGTATCATGCTCGCACGGCAGAGCCTGGCAAGCTACCTGTGGCATATTGGATATGCCCAAAACAGTAACAATAAGTCTCACAATGAGAGACGTTATTGTTGCCCACTCGAACAAATCGATGAGCAATGGGATGACAGTGACTTGTGGTGCAGGGAGGATGGTATGGCTTGGGTCTTGCAATTTTCCAAGTAAGGTGATAAAACCTTGTTTGGTGATAGACTATTAGTGATGGTTAATGAAGCAAGTTACTTTATGTGTCCATATGTTGTCACTAAGTAATTTCCCAAATACTCTGAGAAAATAGGGTTTCTATTTGCTTCTAATATTTGGTTTATCTAAGGAGTCTTTGTAAAATCTGAATTACCTGAGCTATATGTTTTCTAAGTGGTAAGAGATTGGCACAGCTGTCTTTGTACATTTGCTTGAAACTACTTGCCATCTATCTTGGAACACCTATCACATGTCATGTGACAGGCACCAGGTACACAGAACACAATGACACAAAGGTAGCTGGTCCCGTCCATCATGGCATATATATTAGTGGGGAGGGAAGAAGAAGAACTCAGTATCCAAAAGAAAAGAGCCCACAATAGAAGCTTTGGGGAGAAGCAGATCCAGCTTTTAAGAATTAATCCAGAAGGAGAGAGAGAAAGAGAGAGAGAGAGAAAGAGAGAGAGAGAGCGCGCAGTAAAATTTGCTACCTGAGTTAGAGGTTTCCTCCTGATCATCAAGAACTAAAGTCTGATGTGACAAAGGCAGAAATTGTTCCACTCCTGCAGATGACCTCCCAAAAATGATCTGAAGTATTGGATGGCTGCCAGAATTGCCAAAGAATACTAAAACATGTCAAGAAGTAAAATCAGGGTCCTGTACATCAAAGTTCTAGTTTTAACAGCCACTTCTAGCTTTTCCCAAGTGTCAAAATATCTCTCTTTACATGAAATGAGGTTGACCAAACTTGGTTGACACACTCATCCTGACAGTTAAGTATAGGAATGAGCCTTGTGTTTTGATAAGATGTCACAAGATGAGGTGGAAGTATCCCCGTAGGTACAGTGACTCTTATAATCTAGCAAAAGTTGCCAAACTTATTTGACCTAAGCCCCCCATTTCTGGGGGTGGGGAGTGAAGGGGGAATGATTCAATATTCCCTCTGGAAATTTACATATTTTAAATGATCAAACAGAAAGTGCACCCCTCCAGTTGTACCTGAGGATGTACAACCAACCCTTTGGATCTTTCCAGCACTTCACTTGGAATAGTATCCCTCACTGTGAGAAACACTGGAGAGTTGTATTCCAGCTAGGAATGCAAATGATCACACCTGGTTTCAAGTTCAGAACAGCGGAAAGAATGAACTAAAAGAAACCTAGTTCATGCTAACTTGATTGGAGAACTAATAAAATCAACTGATGCATCTAGAAATACTAATTATAAAGAATATGGAAATGTCAGGCACCAGGTTCTGAGTAATAAAGTTAAATTCTAGACTCTGCTGTAGGGGAACTTTTAAAAAATTTTCTTTTTGTTGTTTTTTTTTTTTTGAGGGGGGTCATACCCAGTGAAGCTCAGGGGTTGCTCCTGGCTCTGCACTCAGGAATTACTCCTGGCGGTGCTCGGGACCATACGGGATGCTGGGAATCAACCCAGCTTGACCATGTGCAAGGCAAACGCCCTACCCACTGTGCTGTCACTCCAGCCTGGGGATTTTCTTTTTTAGAGATGGAAACATCTAAACATCTAAAAAAAAAAGGGTAGATATAGTAATCTCAACACATGCAGTTGTGTGATAGGCATAGGGAGCTATAGGAATGGTCTCATTCTAGAGGGGACAGGTGAATACACTCCAGGTAGATAATGAAAAGGGATTATGTAAAAATTAGGACAAAGCAGTGCTCAAGGCACAAGCCAAGAGAGGACAGTGGGGCCTCTTCCTATAGCTTGAGTAGATGGTGTGTACTAACCCATAGAGAAAAGGTGGAAGTAGAAGGGAACCAGATTCCATCTTGGAGCCAGCGGAAGACTGGAAGTCATACCATCTTCAGAATTTCTGCCCATTCTAGGGTGTGTGAATCACCATCTTGATTAGAAAAGAGAATGTTGCAGCCAGGCAGTGGTGCAGGAGGAAAATTCAGACTGAGATGAAAGCTGAGCAATGGACAGGGCTTGATGCAGACTATGGGAGAAGAACTTAGTTTCATGAGTGAACTTCTGACCTCAAGCAAGTGATGGAGGCCAAAGATAGGACAGTGGAAGGGAAAAATAGATTTTTACATGAGCCTTTTTACCATGCATAGCTGTTAAGCATCTAGATAAATTTTACTTACCTAATAGACACAAAGCTCTACCTCAGGGTGTCACCAATTGGCATTTATCACCAAGGTACAGCCTGTGGTAGGCAGAAGGGACTATGGGGTGTGTGGAATTAGTACTATATATTGCAACCCTAAAGATGAAATAGTTGCCTCCTTTTGTGGGTAGAATCTCTGCCTCCTAACCCTTGCACACAGGTTTTAAAGTATGGTCAGGAATCAGCCATGTCATCATCTCGGGAGATAGGACCCAGATCTGTGCATTAACAAGTCCTCCACATACTTATGATGATACAATCACAGCATGAGACCACTGACTCAGTAGCTAACCTACGAAGACTTATAATGTCCCACACAAATTAGGTGGAAAGTCTTTGGCCAGTGTGCCCTAGATAAGAAAAATAAGCACTGAGGATACACAGGAATTTTTTTTAAGAAACTGAAATGGCACCGAGAGGGAGAGAATCTACCTTACCTATAAGAATGTTAGGATCATATTTTGACAAGCAACCTAATTCTGGATTTAAGCTGGCCTTACCCCCTAAATTATCAGTCAAAGGAATACTCTTAAAGGTAGAGTAGGCGCTTTGTCATGTTTGCATGCTCGGTAGCATAGAATCTGGAGCCAGACTGCCTGGGTTCAAACTGTCACACTGCTCAGGTGCATCTGGGAGAAGTACTGTCACACTGTCACACTGCTGAGGTGCATCTGGGAGAACTGGCCTTCCATTCTCCAAACAGGTTTCCTGACTTATGGAAGAGAAACAGTCACACCGGCTACATAGAATTGAAGCTAAATTAGCTGAGGTAATTCGATGGCAACAATTTTGAAACAAAGTCATTTTTCACTGAATCTTAAGACCTTCTTCACCCAAGAGAAATGGGAAAACTGCTTGGCAGTTGTACTCTGGGAGTCTCTTCCTTCAATAATTTCACAGGATTAGTCCAATTCCTGACCAGTTTTCTTTCAGATGACCCACGGTGATTCTCACATTGCTTCAGAGGCCGATTTTGAGTCTAGAACATAACTTTTGGGCTTATCAGAATAGGCCCTCTTCCTTAGCTCCTCTGATGGACCTTCTTCCCTTTAGGAAAACCTTCTTTTTTTTTTTTTTGCTGACTTGGAAATCTGCTTGTCCTAAAATGAGTTTTTTGCTCAAGAATTGAAAGATTGCCATTAAAGCAGCAAGCAGTCAAAGTGAACACAACTAAAAATAAATGCCCTTGGCAGCCCAAGTGCCAAAGCAAATGGACTGAAGAAATTCCAGTAGATGATAACACCTGTATGCTCAAACAGTGAGGAGAGGGGAGAGATTTGAAGCCTTGGCCTTGTTCCTCCCAATGGTGTGGCAGGTTCAAGCTCACGGCTAAGTCTGGTGCTCAGAAATATCTTCAAACACTATGCATCCCTGAGAGCGCACTCCTGCAGAGGTGGTGCTCAGAGCCATACTAGGAAATGGTAAAGGCCCACTTTAAAGACTTGGTATTAACTGAAAGGTCTTGGAGTTATTTTACTGAAGCTTACATATTGTTCTTCCATGTTAACCCTTGCAGGGAT
Organism: Sorex araneus; assembly: GCF_027595985.1. Lineage (NCBI taxonomy): Eukaryota > Metazoa > Chordata > Mammalia > Eulipotyphla > Soricidae > Sorex > Sorex araneus. The sequence goes on along the minus strand of NC_073302.1, from coordinate 69,918,292 downwards.
AATTAGACAACGGCAGGCTGACTTCTATATGCATTATAAAACCCTGAGTTTCTTGGAGCCAGTGAACTGCCAACATGTCTGGGTAGCAGCGTTAACTATTTAGGTAAGCAAGGCTCCTGGGAAAGGGGTGCCTTGAACTAAGTTGGCGTACTTTGATTCCATCTGTGAAACTGACAGTACAAACGATTAATTTTTCACCATTCTGAGTATTCACTAATTACAAATCTAAATAATCATATGTGTGACTAGGGCCAAGTGACTTCCAGTTCTTTCTATGTGTAGTAGATACAAGAACACCTAGATTGGTGTGTCATTAATTTTTTTATTTTATTTTTATAAAGTTGTTCACAATAATTTATTACATTCAACATTTTAACACCAATCCCACCACCATTACACCTTCTCACCACCATTATTTTGAATTTTTCCACCACCACCCACGACTGCCCCAGAAGCAGATGCTAAATAATTTATTTGTATTGTTTGTTGTGAATAATCCACTAAAAATGATCCAAAAAACTTTTCTTCGAGAAAAGTATGTGAAAACTGTTGCATCTCACCTTGGAGCGATTAAGCCCCTGTATAAGAGATCACTAACATGTTGTTATAGGTTGAGCCTTGTGTGATATATATGTATATGTGTGTATATGTATATATATATCAGTGGCATAAAGTATGAGATATCATGGCCACACTCCAGGAATTCTAAAATTTTAAATAGGGTGATAGATATATTTTTAACTGGATGGTGAGTTTGTGGTCCAGAGATATCTCTTCAGTGTGTTGCTCTCTTTGGAGATTTATGAGTCTCTGGATCATGGCCATTAGTGAATTTATATGGCACCAAGAGGCAGTTCGTGTGCATAACTGCTTGCACCCAGAAGCACAGGGAGCTGGGGGGAGGATGCCCATTCCAAACTCCATGTGAGCCCGGAGATTTCAGTCACAAAACCCCAAAACCTGGGTTTTCCAGCAGATTCATTCTCATGTGTGAGGAGCTCATCCTGAGCCTTTGAAGATTGGCTGTGAGCATGCAGCGACTGGGTTCTAGAGAGTTTCGGCTGCTGGGACTTTGTTTGGGCAGGTAGTAGACTTATCCACCCACCTGTGAGGTACCCCTGATGAAGTCAGCCTGGTGTGGCATGAGGAGACATCTCTGCAGCATGTGCTCTCTTCCGAGATTTACTTGTGAGTCTATCGGTAATTTTTTAAAGCAATACAATTCTTTCTCCAAGTTCTTCAATAGTTTAAAAAAATAGTCTTCCTGATTGAAATGGACACGCAATCCAAGTTTCCTACTGGTGTGGCTTTTCCCCCCATTTCCCCATCTATCTCACCTTGGCCCTATGAAAATACTATGGCACACAGGACTTGGAAGAGCTCACTGGTGCCAGCATTGTGCACTCCAAGTTTTTAACTTTTTGCACAGTTAGACCTTGGGGTCTATAAATTTGAAAGGCATCATTAACTTTAGCTTATCCTTAGAATTCAAAGAACCATGGATATAGATTATTTTAAACTCAAGCTCTTCCCTTTGTGAATCTATGACACTGAGCTGGACTTAACTGTCATGGATGAAAATAGATTATAGCTCATAATTTTGTAATCCCCAAAGCTTTGAAAACCAAAAGCTTATCTTACTTGGATTTTCCCTGGAGTTATGTATATTCCTAGTTGAGCACCCATAATGAAAAGTTGGAAACTTGGGCAAAAACCTGTGTTGCAGTGAAGTGACTGATTTAGAATCTGAATTCTCACTGTTCTGCACAATGCAGAGAATTAAGCAGAACTAGGAAACACATTCTGGTGAGAGGAGCCATCTCAGAAAAAATGCATAAGACTCCTCTTATGACACATTGACTCTGGTATGTACATCCAGTGGCTCATACTATAATGTGGTTTAATTAACACAAACTACAGCATCATTGTCACTGTGTTAAGAAAACAGGGAACCTTTAGTGGAAGATGCATTCCAGAGTCCCTTTCTAATGGAGTGCCATATACATCATGGCAAAGCACCACTTTTTTGACAGCCAGGCAGAAGTAGGGTCATGTGAAGACATATGAGATAAGGAAATCTAAAAACTAGCAGGATCAGAGAGATAGGTAAGATCCTGGTTTGATTTCAGGCACCATATATGCCACGAATCACAAAAACCCATTGATTGTTGATATCTCGAGTGGGCTCAGTAACCTCTCCACTCGTCCTATCCTGGAGATTTTAGAAGGCTCTCTCCACTCGGCCTTCCCATGCCGCATTGGAGGCTCTTTCAGGGTCAGGGGAATGAGATCCAGCCTGTTACTGGCTTTAGCATATGAATACACCATGGGAAGCTTGCAAGGCTGTCCCATTTGGGCAGAAAACTCTCAGTAGCTTGTTAGTTTCTCCCAGAGAGAGAAGTAGGTTATAAGATATCTTCTGGGATATCTTCTGGGGGCTTGCATTTAAGTCTCTGGATGTTGGGCCTTGATGGGATTACACACACCTGGGTTCCTCTGCCAGTACCTTCACACCTGAGGCTTGTCCAAACGTATGGAGAGGGGCCTGGAGCATGGCTGTGGCTAGGTTCTGGTGGTCTTTGGCTGCGGGGAGCTCAAGGCAGAGAGGGAAGCTGGATCCCATCCCCTCTGAGGGGCCCCGGGGAAGATAGCCAGGTGTGTGGGCAAGAGACTCTCTCAGGGACCATATATGGTCTCTCAAATATTGCTAGGAGTAATCTGGGAGCACCAGGTTAGAAGTAAGCCTTGAACCTACCTAGATGTGTTCTAACCTTTCCCTTGCTCCATGAAAAAAATAAAGCAATATAGAAGTTAAATTTCTGGGCTAGAATGATAATACAACGGGTAGGGAATTTGCCTTGCATGCAGTTGACTTGAGTTTGATCCCCAGCATCCCATATGGTTCCCCGAGCACCATCAGGAATAACCCCTGAGCATCACTAGGTGTGACCAAAAAAGCCAAAAAAAAAAGTCAAACTTATTTTTGGCTAGGATTTTTGAACACTGAGAAAATGTTTTCAACTTGCCCAATATCAGCTACTGAGGTGGTGTTGCTGAGATGCTATTATCAGTTATTATTGTTGGTGAACTTGTGTATCACAATTACTTTTAGACACCCTCCAGGCTCGGTTTGTTATTGTTGCTGGATTTGTTGTTGTTGCTGACTGGGAGCAACTGGAAGTTGCTGGGATGACTGTGGTGCCAGGGATTGAACCCAGGGCACCTGCATGCAGAGATGTATGTACCCTAGCCTGCCAAGCCATCTCCTTGGCTCTAGATGCTCTTTAAGGTGACACTAATCTGAATATTTGCTTAGTATATTTTGTGTTCTTATTTAATTGTAGACCCATTTGAGGGCCTACAAATATAAGTAGCTCCAGCCTTCATTTGTAAAGAACTCTTAAGCACCTAACTCTAAAGCAAAAAGTCATCATTGCCACCTATGTTCAGTTCTCCTTGTACAAGTTGGATGATACAATGAACTTGTGGACAATGTACATGCAAGTATCATTATTTTTTGTTTCTTTTTTGACTGTAAACCTCTGGGCACAAACAATTCATAACCTTGCCATCTTCATGGCAACCTGGAAAATTTTTTGCAAGTATATTTATATCTCTGTTCTCTGATAACAAAGTGTACTTTTTCTACTTTTCAAATAAAGTTCTTAGAGCCCGGCAAGCTACCAAGAGTATCGCACCCACACAGCAGAGCCTGGCAAGCTACCCATGGTGTATTGGATATGCCAAAAACAGTAACAATAAGTCTCACAATGAGAGACGTTACTGGTGCCCGCTTGAACAAATTGATAAGCAATGGTATGACAGTGACAGAGTTGTTTCATAGCACTGCCACAGTCTTGAGTGGGAATAAGAATGTAGAGCCAGAGACCCCCTAGTAAAAGTGCCCTCACATTGAGAAATTTGAGACTATATTAAGATGACAGGTATCATAGAGGGGAAAGCAGGGAACAACTGGCTTCTTTGTGTTTGTCTAGCAGTATCAAAACAATCAGGTGATGCATTCTAGCGACCTCTGCTATTCCCATCTTCCTCCTCAGTTCCAAACCCCTAAAACCTTACATCTGATAAAAGCTGTGGGAAGGAATGAAACATATGAAATGTAGGTAGCAAATGCTCCAGAACCATACCACTTTTTGATTCTGGGCCTTAGCTTCATTAGACTTGGGAACAGAGTGGTGCATACAGTTCATTACATTTGAGATCTAGGAAGTAATCACATCCTTATGGTAAGCTTGACTTAGACCAAATTTACATCTCCTTGGGAATTAACCACATAGCATAAAGTTCTCCTAGACAGAAGAGTGTAGTTGATGGTAGGGGTTGTGGGGGGGACTAGACTTCTGTGTACATAAAACAAGAGTTCTAGTCTGTGCCTGTCACTAGAGCACTTGTTCATATGCTAGCATGCTACAGCTGCAGTTGCTGAAAGGTGGCAGGAAACTTGGAGGCTGTCAGCTTGGAAATCCTCCCCAAGAAAGCTTCATGATGTATAGAACTCTACTGTGTTCTTGAATATTTGCAATTTGCAATATATTTGCATTAAGCCACCAGTTCTTTGCCTCTTATGTCAAAGAAGTTGCATACCTAAGACAGCCTGTGGATGTCTTCACCTTCATGATAGTGTCCCAAGTCAGGCCCCAAAAACCCTCCAATTGGGGCCGGAGCGATAGCACAGCGGGTAGGGCATTTACCTTGCACATGGCCGACCCGGGTTCGATCCCCGGCATCCCATATGGTCCCCCAAGCACCGCCAGGAGTAATTTCTGAGTGCAAAGCCAGGAGTAACCCTGAGCATCGCTGGGTGTGACCCAAAAAGCAAAAAAAAAAAAAAAAAAACCCTCCAAAACCACTAAAAGCCCTATTTGAAAGAATTAGTTCATACTGATATGTGAAGTAGTGAACTGTGCTTAGGAAATCTCAGGTTAAGAATAATAAAGTCGAGATCTGTAACTCTTAACTTGCTTTGTCGTGCCCCTATCACTAAGTTTATAAAATGACCTCCCATTGTCTCTTAACTGTACTTTCTTGATACTTTTTATCTTATCTTGGAGTCATTTTATGAAAACATCTTTTTTCAATTGGATCTCAAGTTCTAAAAGAAGAATCATGTGTTATTTACTTCACTTTGATCCTCTCCTTGCTTTCCCTTTCTAAATCTCCTTTGCTTTTCTTGTGATATTTCACAAATAATAGTATGCAAGATGGCCAAAAATTGCTGCTAAAAAGTTGGGATTTGGATGCATAATTATAGCTGAACTAGTGACTTAATGAGGGAAAAGGTGTCTAGAAGCAGGGTCAATTGACCTCTGTTCTCTATGAACAATCTGAGTTTCTTCTATCTTGGTTTTGCTCCATTGACTTCAATGTTACTATCTTTGCCACCATATCTAATGTTCAGTAACCACAAAGGAATGACAAAAGGAAAATGGATCCCCTATAAAACTATCCCTTTGAAGATATTTACTAGAAATTGTTTATTTACTAGAAATTTTATATATACTATTTCTATTTATATTCTCCAATCAGAACCTAATCCCATGGCTATTCCTTTAAAGGGACTGAGAAATTGACGTATGCTTATCTGGAAATTACTGTCAGTCAGTGTCCCAAGGCCCATCCAACTCTGACTAGTTAGAATGGTGGCTTTCTGGGTCTGTGTGTGTACCTCTGGGAGGATTCCTATCCTGAGGCTTGGGGAATTGCATCACCCTTACATCCAATGCTTAGCTAAGTATTTCCTCCCAATTTTAGGGAAAAAAGGCAAATGTGATTCCTCCCAATTCCAGTGCACAAATGGCCGCTGTATTACAATGTTGTGGAAATGTGACGGGGATGAAGACTGTGCTGATGGCAGTGATGAAAAGAATTGTGGTGAGTATGGAGTTTAACAGTCTCACTATCAACCTCACTTGGACACTAGGGGATTTTATTGAAATTTGATGATGTTATATTCATTTCTACAAATGGATAGATGTTCCAAAAATTAAGTCCAATTAATTTGTACCAAAGTCCTAAAAACTCTACAGTGCCTTCTTGTCTAGAGAAATATTTGACTGTTAGACACAGGGTTACCAACTTGAGTGTGGGTTGTTAAAAAGGAGTTCCAATAACTGAAGCTGGTTTAGCTAAGTTCAGCAAACGTTTGAAATTAGGGAGAAGGATCAGAAGTAGAGACAAGATCGCTTAGAATAAACTTTCTTTTTTTAATTTCCAAATGGCTCTGATCCCAGAAAAGAAAGCAAGCCATGGATACTAAGAAATACCCTAAAGTTTTAAGGGACTCTCCATAGAAACTACAAGCCAGTGTGGGGGTGGGAGATAGCATAATCATCAGTACACATTCCTATTGTGCACTTGACCTGGGTTCAAGTCCCTGCACCACATCATCTCCCAAGCATTGCCAGGCGCAGCCCCAGAGGTCCCTGTGAACTGCCAGGGTGGCTCAGGAATCCCCAGCATTGAGGCTGCAGTATGGCATCTTCAGGCCCTTGCTCTGAGCCAAATGAGCACAAGTCAAAGATCAGGGAAGTTGTCTTTATTTCTCCATCTATAACAGCAGCTCAGTTTGAAGAATTGAACATATTGTAAGACAGTCTCCTTCCAAGAGAATGGGGATGTACCATAATGCCCATTGACCAATATCAAAAGATCAATGTGAGAAATCCTTGTTTATTTCATCTGAATAGCCTCATGTCATGCTCTGAGAACTAAAAACTATACTTCATGGTGGCATATAGATATTTTGAATGTATGCTCAAGGTTCTGTATGATCACTTTATTCTATTACTTTTTAAAATTGTGATACAACATAGTGTGTGAATAACAGTGATATTCTTATTTGACTTTTAAAATACAAGTATATAAAGATGCCCACTATGCAAACTAGAAGTGCAGACAAAAAGTAGAGGCTACAGGCAGGTTTCATTACTGGGTTTTTTGGTCATGTCCTTATCTACTTCTTCATGCAAAATTATGAAAGCATTAAAGCTTAAACATCATCTCCAACTTTGTGTCCATATGAGGTAAGAAGGTAAGAAAGCAAAAACAAAAATAAAAATTTAAATGAGTATATAATCAAGATCACACTATATGGAAAAAATTAAATATCCACTTAAAGGTAGAGAAGTGGGAGCTGTGCCCAGAAACCTCTGAATACTTATTTGGCCTGGAGCCAAACCCAGCTGTGTTCAGAGATCACTCTTGAAAGTGCTTAGTGGACAATTTTTAGCAGAATTCTTTCTTTTAACCATGTCAACTATCATATTTAGTCTTCTTCAACTTGAATTCTTAAACTACGTGTTTCTAATGGCCCTGGTGGTTCATTCTTTGATAAATGCTAGGCCAAACTAATAATTAAGTAACTAAGATACTCTACATATAACTGCTACAATCTCTTCCTCTGTCATACATCTAAGTTCCTATTCATCTCAAGTCTCAGTTCAAATATCTTTTTTTTAACTATCCCTGTTTACGTTCATGAAGATGAATTTTAGATAGCAATTTGTCTTTTCCTATTTATAATTCATTTGAACAATAATGCATCCAATCCTTCCTATCCTTGTATCATTTTATACTTCCAAAGAGCACATGGTTTCTGAGGCCAGGGAGATAGCTCAATGGGCACATATCTAGGGTTCATGTCTTGAGTGAAGACATTTCTTGAGTGAACCCAAATTTAAACCTCAGCACCACATGGCTCCCATGAATTAAATTGTCAGGATCCATTAAATACACTAAAGAAGTATAGGTGAAACTGTTTAGGAAATGGATCTCAGAAGTATATTTAGTGATGAACTTCATTGGAACTACACAAACTAAAAAGGTTTTGCCTGAGAAGAATGATTTTCCTGGAAATTTGGGTTGAGAATATACGTATGTAGACTAGAAAGAGTATGATCAGAGAAGCATAAGTTTAAGAATATACTGTGTGACTACTTGTCAGGTCTCTTAATCTCTTAATTTCTTCAGGGCTAAGGTAACAAAACTATCTGGTGTGCTCTCTGTCCTGGTTTAAGAAACCATACAACAGATATATAGATGACAGATGCAAATGACTGCTGAGATTGTTACAACATGGACAACAAGTTGCATGGTCAATCTAATTATAGGAGAAAGGCTTACCCTAATAAGAATTAATAGAACTGATATCTTGTGCAAGACTTTTAACTTCTGTGCTCAGTTACAGACTAGTAACTTTTATAGCAGCTTCAACAACTTTTCACAGGATGGTGTTAGTACTTAGAATTTAGATTCTAAGCACAATATCCCTTGGTAACAGATATGGTATAGTAGCATTTTATTCCAGAAACATTAATGGTACTGTAAATCATGATGCATAAATTTTTTTAAAATACACACACATATATATGTGTGTATATATGTATGTATATACACACACACACACACATATATATATATATAATCATATCTCTTAAACACAGGTTTAGACTTTTCTTAGTAGGTTCCCCTCTCAGTAGTCTTGTATGGGTAACATTATTCAGTACTGGAATTTGATTTCCTATGTCTACACTGAACATATTGAGAAGCTCCTAGATCAAGACCTCAAATGACATTTCATTCCATATGATTTTGTTACAGGAAAAATACAAACCACTGTAAAAAAAAAACTATGTTATTTTGCTATTTACAGTGTTAAGGGTTTACCAGACTATGATCCAATCATAGCATAGTGTGTTCAGCTATGAATGCAATGCTTGAATAATGTAGACAAAAACTCATAAAGAAGATGAAACAGTTACTTGATACCAGCATTATTAAACAAGAAATTCATTTTAAAGTATCCTCTCACAGTTTTTTTTCTTAATTACCTTACAACTTAAGACTACTTATAATGTATCTTACAATGTAAGAGCACTTTGATCTTACATTGACTTTAGTATCATTCTCGAATGATTTCCTTCCTTTTCCTTACGTAGCACCACCTACCCCATCTAAATTTCCCAAAGACTATTGACAGTCTTGGTCCTAATTAATTCCACTTTATTTTTAAAGTAAAATATGTCAAAATCAAAACACAGTTTTGTTCCTAATGAGAAGAACAGTTTGGGAAATGATTTCAAACTTTAACCCTGAAAATAAATTTTAATAGAAAAGAAGACATGTGCTGAGTCTGACTTTGTGTGCAACAATGGCCAGTGTGTTCCCAGCCGATGGCAATGTGACGGCGACCCAGACTGTGAGGATGGTTCTGATGAAAGCCCTGAACAGTGCCGTGAGTGTGACTTGCTTTGGACTCGAAATTTTCCAATACTTGTAGCTCCAAGTATTCTTTATGATTCGCTGTTAGTTTTTCTTTGCCTCCCTTAAAGTTTAAGAAGATCAACTTTAAAGTCATTAAACGGTTGATCATTCTCCTTCAAAGTATGTTTCCCCCAGTCTAACAAGACTGAAATTCTCTTGGGCAGCTTCACTATTGAAAATTAAAGACTGAAGTCAGAGTTTTGATTAAGAACTCCTTGACTAGGTGCATAGATTTCAAATGTGTAATAATCATGAGCAGATGGTAGCCTGATCCTGGAAGCTAAGACAATACCAGAGGACCCCTCTGGGCCAAGTATAAGCTTTTGGTCCACTGCTTCTCATGTTATGAAAAATTAAAATATATTGGTGAAAGGATAAGGTGACTATTCATGGGGTAGTAGAGTAGTTTTAACACACAAACAACCTAAAATTATCATTAAAGTAGGGAACTTTATCATTAAAGAAGAGAACATTTCACAGGACAAGTATTTTAGGATGATATTTAAAAAAAAATTCTATGAGCTGGTAGAAAAGATGACTTGAAAGAGATCAATTATGATAATTTGAATGTCAAGATGAGAAAAGGCTTGGAGTTCATTTTGAGGCAGCAAATTCTGTCAAAGCACTGAAAGGGAAGGACTAACATTAATGAGGGTTTAGTTCCATAAAATGACTACAAAAGAAAATCAAGCAGAAAGAAAGATAAGTGTGTTAATTTCCATCTTCTAACAAGGAAGTGAAGAGAGTGATAAGAATACTGGCCAAGGCAGCTAAGCTACCGCAGGGCAAGCCAAAGATTTACCCCCCGAGTTTTCATGGAGAACTAGTAAGGAACTAGGGCATGTCATAACTTGTTGCAAGACGTAAATCGAATTGAGTTTGTGAAGAAAGCCTTTAAAAGGAACCCAGGCAAAGGAAGACATCAGAGCCATTAAGCCATCCAGTAGATAAGTAATGGTCAAGGAGCAGGCCAGCTAATAAATCTGACCACACCAAGTCAAACTAAAGCTAGTATGGAGCATGCCGAGGAACCCTGAAGGAGAGACGTGGTAAGCGCTCCTTCAGTCATGGGTCAAAGCCAGGTAGCATAGTTTGGCCTGGCTTTAAATGGAGCTGGCAAAGGATCTGCCTCCGGTTTCAATCAGAAAGCTCAGTCTCACCAGTGAGCCAGGCCACTGAGGTTCATGTGTAACACTTCAGGCAGCACAGAGCAGCAGCTTTGCACTGATGAGTTTGAAGGCTCTTTTGAGACTGTATATCATCAACAGATATGAGAACATGCCGCCTAAATGAAATCAGCTGTGGCACCAGTTCTACTCAGTGTATCCCAGTGTCCTGGAGATGTGATGGTGAAAATGATTGTGACAGTGGAGAAGATGAAGAAAACTGTGGTAAGAAGATGAGTGGCTGAGTGGCTCATCCCAAAGGCCCTTTTCCTCAAAGAAGGGTGGGCAGGGGAAGCTAACTTAAGCGTGAAGATGGCAGTTACATCGACTTGCTTTTCAGTGACTTCACTTATCTGCTCAGCTACTTGTCCTTCCTAATTGCCCTCACTCTGAAAAGCTCACATGGTAATTGACCATTGCTTGCTTTGGTGTTTCTTCTAGGCAAATAGAAATAAGGTAAGTTGCTCCAGACATTAGGATTTAAAAGTTCAAATGAAGCTTTTGTCCCTTTTAAGACTACAATCCGTCTGCCTTCCTCACTTGAGCTCAGTGACACTGGAAAGAGGCGACAGCTAGCAAACACTTTAGGTCCAAACCAGAACTGCTGGTTGGAAGAAGTTGAGCATTCCATTGACGTTTCTCCAAGTTTTAACCTGTGTAAAAGTTGAATTGGAGAGAAATATAAATTAGCATCTTGCTCAGAGACCCAGAAAGAAAACTACCCAACCAGTGGTACCTTTGCCTTCTACCACAGTTCTTACCTGTAAAAACTGTTTTCCATTCTCTCATGTGACTCTTCTTGGCAAATATTCTTCTCATAAAATGCTACATGTTAAAGGTGAGGCCCTGGGAAATTCTCGAGATTGTACAAACATTGCTCTGACCGCTCTTTCAAGCTATCGCCCACTTTATAGGGCTCTAAAAGTTTCCAAGTGTGGCCTCCTGATGCAGTAGAAAACAAACGAGCTAAAGGCCTATACAGTTGAAACACCAGTATTGTATGTCGAAGTCATCTCCTAAGGTCAATTCTGCTGCACCTAGTCCAATGAGTTTTGGTATTCAGTCCTAGAAAAAAATCCTAGAATTGAGCTTTTATGTATTGGTAATCCCTGAAGCTGCCAAGTATTAACCTCTTAATTCTTTGCTTCCCAAGAGAGTTATGGTCTCTACTCTAATCACCACCAAATTGTAACTTTAATTTGTTCAACAGGAATTTGAGTCCAAGTTCAAACAGGCTAGTCTGACTAGCTTATCATTATTAGCATACCTGGCTGCTAGATTGCTATTCAAGCCTTAGCCATGACTTTGTAAAACTTTGGTGTTGGAAACCTGTTATTCCTGACCCTCTTTCGAAAGGCCAATAGAGAAGAAAGTATGAGTGATGGTATAACAAATGGCTTCTTTTTTTGTGATATTGTCATGGTGCTTGTCATGAATGTATGCTTGCCTCTATTGCTAATGCCTAATATTCTCAGCTAGTGATATTTGGCCTAGTCTGATGAATTGTTTGGCCATTTAAAGATAGTTTCTGCCTTCCAAAATGAATTCGTAGTGATTAATTGGTCACTGTCCCTTGAAGAGTTGACTGTGATTCTCATCTCTAATTTTGCATCTTCAACTAATTTTTGATCCTTTATTTCTATTCATATTCAACTATCCCTCTTTTTTCCTTTTTCTTTGTTAAACATGGTAAGAATATCTCTAGTATTCCAGAAACTTGGATGTCGCTATGATTTTACTTTAGTTCTTAAGTAGAATTTTAAAGAGTCATGGTCAAAGAGTAGCATAAGGGACTTAGGGCTTTGAAACCGGTGCTTAGAAGTCTGAGTGGCACATGCTCTCTCTCAATAGGTAATATAACATGCAGTGCGGATGAGTTCACATGCTCCAGTGGCCGCTGCATCTCCAGGAACTTTGTATGCAATGGCCAAGATGACTGTAGTGATGGTAGTGATGAGCTTGACTGTGCCCCACCCACCTGTGGAGCCCATGAATTCCAGTGCAGCACCTCCACCACCTTCTGCATCCCCCTCAGCTGGGTGTGTGATAATGATGTCGACTGCTCAGACCTGTCAGACGAGACCCTGGAAGAGTGTGGCCGCCAGCTAGTGATGCACACCAAGTGCCCAACCAGTGAGATCCAGTGTGGCTCTGGCGAGTGCATCCACAAGAAGTGGCGATGTGATGGTGATCCTGACTGCAAGGATGGCAGCGACGAGGTCAACTGTCGTAAGTAGCTTTCTATCACAGTTGCACATCTGTTCCTGGTGCAGTTGCCATGGACCAAGAGGGAACCATTTTGGCCCACATCATACAGTGCTAATCCCTTCCTTGTAGCTTCTCGAACCTGCCGACCTGACCAGTTTGAGTGTGAGGATGGTAGCTGCATCCATGGCAGCCGGCAGTGTAATGGCATCCGAGATTGTGTGGATGGATCCGATGAAGTCAACTGCAAAAATGGTAAGGGCCTCTTCTTGTGAGTCCCGGAAAGGGCTGCTCTGATTAGACCCACTAATGGAATCCCTCTTCTGTGTTTCCCTTTATAGTTAATCAGTGCCTAGGCCCTGGAAAATTCAAGTGCAGAAGTGGAGAATGTATTGATAGCAGCAAAGTATGTAACCAGGAGCAGGACTGCAGGGACTGGAGTGACGAGCCCCTGAAAGAATGTCGTAAGTGAGGGGGTTGCTAGAGTACAGATCTGGGGAGGTTAATTGGATTCAGAAGAGGTTATGCTTTTGGAACCCTGCATAATGCCCAGTTAAACTGCTTTTAATAAGTTAAGTTCAACTGATAGTGTGAGGAGTGAAATTTGATGATTTAAAAGCCCAGACTGACAAAATACTGCATAGTTAGAGTTGTCTGAACCAGAGATACTACTTGCCAAGAATATAGAGTTTATTTTGCCCCTGTGGACTCTGAAATCCCTTATCTTTAAGAACAACAACAACAACAAAAATCAGATTAGATTTTCTTTATGCATGGATCTGACCAGACTAATGATAGATTAGTTCTCACATGTAGCTAAGATGTTTAAGGAGAAAAATATTTTTTAGAATAAACACCAGCTTAAATGAACTATAAAGTAACTCAAATACATTTCATTTCAGATGTAAATGAATGCTTGGTTAATAATGGTGGATGTTCCCACATCTGTAAAGACCTAGTTATAGGTTATGAATGTGATTGTGCAGCTGGGTTTGAACTGATCGACAGAAAAACCTGTGGAGGTAAGTTCAAGAAGAGAATCTAATTCCTACAGAGGATGGGTCAGGGCAGTTTGTCTCTAGTGTGAGGAACAGACAAACCAACTTTTTTTTTATATATATAATTTATTTATTTTTAATTAGAGAATCACCGTGAGGGTACAGTTACAGATTTATACACTTTTGTGCTTATACTTCCCTCATACAAAGTTCGGAAACCCATCCCTTCACCAGTGCCCATTCTCCACCACCCGTAAACCCAGCGTCCCTCCCACCCTCCCCAATCCCATCTCCCCCCCACCCCACCCTGCCACTGTGGCAGGGCATTCCCTTCTGTTCTCTCTCTCTCTAATTAGCTGTTGTGGTTTGCAATAAAGGTGTTGAGTGGCTGCTGTGCTCAGTCTCTAGCCCTCATTCAGCCCGCAACTCCCTTCCCCCACATGGCCTTCGACTACAATGTAGCTGGTGATCACTTCTCTGAGTTGCCCTTTCCCCGGAACGTGAGGCCAGCCTCGAAGCCATGGGGTCAACCTCCTGGTACTTATTTCTACAGTTCTTGGGTATTAGTCTCCCACTCTGATATTCTATATACCATAGATGAGTGCAGTCTTTCTATGTCTGTCTCTCTCTTTCTGACTCATTTCACTCAGCATGAACCTTTTCATGCCCATCCACTTAACTACAAAATTCTTGACTTCCTTTTTTCTAACAGCTGCATAGTATTCCATTGTATAGATGTACCAAAGTTTCCTCAACCAGTCATCCGTTTTGGGGCATTCGGGTTTTTTCCAGATTCTGGCTATTGTAAACAGTGCTGCAATGAACATACATGTGCAGATGTTGTTTCGATTGTACTTTTTTGCCTCTCTGGGATATATTCCCAGCAGTGGTATTGCTGGGTCAAATGGGAATTCAATATCTAATTTTTTGAGAATCGTCCAAATTGTTTTCCAGAAGGGCTGAACCAGTCTGCATTCCCACCAGCAGTGAAGAAGGGTCCCTTTCTCCCCACATCCTCTCCAACAGCGGTTGCTTTTGTTCTTTTGGATGTGTGCTAGTCTCTGTGGTGTGAGGTGGTATCTCATGGTTGTTTTGATCTGCATCTCTCTGATGATTAGTGATGCAGAGCACTTTTTCATGTGCCTTTCAGACAAACTAACTTTCAACTCCCTTCTAGATATTGATGAATGCCAAAATCCAGGAATCTGCAGTCAAATTTGCATCAACTTAAAAGGCGGTTACAAATGTGAATGTAGTCGTGGCTATCAAATGGATCTTGCCACTGGTGTGTGCAAGGCAGTAGGTAAATGGACTTGATACTTGGGCCCAGATGTGCTCAGGGGCCACTTAGCTGTACCAATGGCACCGGGGTAGGTAAATGGGCTTATACTGGATTTACTCTGGTACTTTTGAGTTCACCTCCTTCTCAAAGGTGCAGCCAGTGACTCCAACAGATTACATATGGAATTAAAATGGCAGATCATTCCTTTAGACACATGCCTTGATCATTCTTTTGGCATATGAACCAATCCTATCAACCAGGTTTTCTTACTCTGTTTCTAATGACGTGAGAGCAAGCAATTCAAGTAAATCACTTGTTTATCAGCTACCCTAATCTTGGATTCTGTGACAACCACCATATCCCCTCCCCCCGCCCCCCCCACACACACCACTGCCTACTTAACACTGGAAAGCACTTGCAGGTCCCAGGGCATGTATTCTGGCAAGATTACTTTAGAAAGTACTACAGCAGTGCCTTCACTTTTAAATGGTTCTCTGTTGGGTGGAGGAGTTTTAAACAGACTTTGCCTTATTTCAGTCAACCCCAAACCTGACTTCTGTCTTACAGGCAAAGAGCCAAGTCTGATCTTTACCAACCGAAGGGACATCAGGAAGATTGGCTTAGAGAGGAAAGAATATATCCAACTAGTTGAACAGCTGAGAAACACTGTGGCCCTGGATGCAGACATTGCTGCTCAGAAATTGTTCTGGGCTGATCTGAGCCAAAAGGCCATCTTCAGGTAACTTTCAGTTCTGTTCTGACATGGGACAATTTGGAGGATTCTCTCTAGTGCAACCTAACATTTAATTAGCTGGTGATAGTCAACCTAAGCTCTGGCTCTTAAAGTTTATCAGCACTTCCTAACTAGAAACTAGCAGTTATCTATGAAGAGGGCTATAGTTAGAAAGATAGCAGATCACATATTAATTTCTCCATTCTCTCCCTCTTTGCAGTTAACTAAAGGTAGTGTGTAGTCACTACAGATAGAAATGGTAGTGACAGTTTTTTTTATATATATAGTGGAAAACTTAGTGAAACAAATTATTGGAAAGTATGTTGTTATTAAACACATAGAATAGATAACCAGCATCTATAAAACCAACATTATTTAGTATCAGCATCATGGCTTAGATAACCTGAGTTTGGAGCTATGGTTTTATTAGAGTTCCTTCTGAACAAAACTGTTGACCATTTTGCAAGCACAGAGTCCATTCATAGGCTTTGATGGTGTAAAACTCTTAAATTTCTTGTGGCCTATTCTGTTTCAGTGCCTCAATTGATGACAAGGTTGGTAGACATGTTAAAATGATCGACAATGTCTATAATCCTGCAGCCATTGCTGTTGATTGGGTGTACAAGACCATCTACTGGACTGATGCGGCTTCTAAGACTATTTCAGTAGCTACCCTAGATGGAACCAAGAGGAAACGCCTGTTTAACTCTGACTTGCGAGAGCCTGCCTCCATAGCTGTGGACCCATTGTCTGGGTTTGTATTCTTTTTTTCATTGCCTAGCCTTCTAGCTGCTGTGTGAGGTAGTCCTGAAAGCCCACAGGACAAGGTGTCAGTGTTGCCATGGTTAAGCAATCTTAGGATGGTCTCATCGAGATTGTGCCCTAGCCCCAACACCTAAGTTGCGTCAGTGCTGACACCATCACAGTAATGAAACCTTTCCAATCTGAGATTTACTGTATCTGAATCCTGTGGCCACCCAGCTTCAACAAAAGTGAAATTTAATTCCTCGCTGCACATTTTACCTGGTTCATTCTGGATGATCAGATCTAAGAAGTGGCAGAAATTGTAGGGCGTTGGGTGATCACATTATCAAGACTTTTATCTGAAAGTTCTAATTGTCTGAAAATCCAATTAAAATACATAGAGCTCCACAAGAACATTTCTTAGAGATGTGTCCCTAAATTTCCACTTAGTAACATGGAAAAGCTGCTTAGGAAGTGGACTAAGACTGTAGAAACCAGAGTATACTCCCAGGAAGACTAATTAAGAGCATCATGAGCCAGCCCTTAACATAGAACTCAACAGATACTCATCTTTCACTCTGCAAAAAAGACTTGGTCTTTCATATAACCTGTGCTTTCAAGCTAGAATTTAAATGTCAGACTTATGTAGATTAAGATGGTTAATAAGCCCATAAATTCTTAATGTTAACTTTTGTTTACTGAGACCATAATTTAGACCTAAGTATTACTGTTTGTTTTAGAGAAGCCAATCCCTAGAATTTTCTAGTAATTCTCGTATTTTAACTTTTGTCTCAAGCTACAACTTTATTCCTTTTAAGCATCTATGACTTATTTCTGATTTATTTATTCCTAGCTTTGTTTACTGGTCAGATTGGGGAGAACCAGCCAAAATAGAAAAAGCAGGAATGAATGGATTTGATAGACGGTCATTGGTGACAGTGGATATCCAATGGCCCAATGGAATTACACTTGGTATGTGTTTGTTTCCTTCATGAGTTCAGCTATCTTTACCATCTTAACTCTTCTCCATACTTAATTCTGGACTTTCATCAGATAACTTTAATGATTGCTTCTAGAATTGTGTGGGGTCCCATCCTGTCCCGCAGGGAGGACCCTTCGTGGGGCTAAGGAGGGGACGTAACCGAATGAACAGACGCAGAGACAGAAGGAGGAGGAGAGAGAGAGAGAGTTTATTCACAGCAGTTACAATACTTATACCTCTTGGTGGGAGGGGGGTGGTATGCATGCTTGGACCCCCACAGGAACAATAGTAAAATGTTGATCAGGCATGGCCGTTGGCTAGTGAGACAAGTGGTGAAATGATAAGATCACAGGAATCCCAAGCAGCCTCCGCTTGACTAGACGATAAGAGCCAAGCTCTGTAAGATGGCTCCCTACATCTCCCCCTGTTTTGTTTTAAATTAAATGTGGTCAGGGGAGGCATTGTCTGGTATCCACTGTGACACAAACACGAAAGCATGAAAGTACACATCTCAAGGGGGGAGATGCGGGCGACACATGTGCTGGGCCACATGGCACAAGCAGCACATGGGCTCAGGCAGCATATGCGCAGGCTTCCTTTGTTCAAGGTGTCTTTTATAGGGTCTCTTCAACCTGCCCCCACGTGGGGGCTTCTTCTCGGGTAAAAGTCCGTTGCTAAGGAGGTTACCAGGGAGGTTGGGAGTGGTGATGGTCTTCTTTAGAAAGTCTTATCAGGTCTGTTTTCTGTATCCACAGGGTGGGTCAGTCTCAGTATTCTCCTTCCCAGAGACTTTATTAATCTGTTTCATTGCCAAGGGCCTTTTCCTATCTACCTGCCTACATCATATTCCTCCCTAGAGATTTCACCACCTTAAATCTTTAAGGGGAAAATGGTCGGTGATCCATCTTCTGAAGCTGCTTCATGCTGACAGAGGGGCGCAGACCCTGCCTGCACAAGGGGTGAAACCTCAAGCTACCTTAGTTTTTAGTGGGCCCCAGGCAATGAACTGGTGGGTTCCTGAAGTTATCTGAAAGAAAAGATCAGATCAATTAGACTGAGGGATGGCACTTTGAAATGATTAGACTCTGGAGATGTGGAAGGTCCTTTCTGACCTAGTAAGGACAAAATAGTTTGCTGTCTTAGGAGACATAAGAGTTAAAGCAACAGAACCCAAAGCAATATAATGCCATACCCATTTCTGTCATAAAAACAATGGAAAAGAATAACTGCTCCACCCATGGTTGATAGAAAATGACTTCCTATGTCCAGATTTTTCTAGTGGCCTAGAAGCACCACACCACTTCTCAGGTTGGAAAATCTACCTATCCACTGAAGCTGTCATTTGGAAGCAGTAGATATTTATACCTAGAATATGAGCATTTGATCATTTACTTGATGTCAAGCTGCCAATCCTCTCCTTGGTAAATTCCTTGATGCTGAACAAGTGTTAGGAAAGGAAGCCCAGAATTTCCACTAGGTTCATTAATGAAACAGAAATCACAGTACTGAGTTCCTTCCCATGAAAGATGGCTTTCAGACTAGTGATAGCAAGTTCAACATTGAGTCCCAAAGACTAGGCTGCTTACTTTACAGTCAGCAAAACACATTTTACCTGAATTATCCAAAAGGGATACCTTTTAGGTCAAGATTAGAATACATTTACTAGATCACTCTGTAGAATTTGAATCTGATTCTTTAAAAGGCAAGTTACAGAAACATGGTTTTCTCTCCACCTTCATTTTAAAATTTGCCTGATGGCTTAACAAATCTGACTTGTTCTTTTGCATAAACACAGCAAGATTGGAGAACTCTCCATATTGGGGTACCCCATTATTTACTGAGAAGTCCTGGGGGTTGGGCTAAAGACAGGAGGCACACCAATAACGGCATTAATCTTATGTGGCACGTCAGAGTTACCCAGGCCTGGCCATAAATGTCCCACGATGAACTGGATGGTCTCGAGCTTTCAGGTTGAACTGGAGGTGGCCTTTTCCGTAGATGCATCCTGGCAGAAAGGAGTCCATCCCCTCCCTTTTTCAGAGCTGAGAGAGATCCTGGTTTCCAGGGTTTTTCTTGATGCTGAGTAGGCCCAGATTGTGTCAGTCACACAGATTCCCGGATTTCTCATTTTCCATAGCAGTGATGATTTCCATTCTTTCCTTAAGCCAACTGGCCTCCAGGGTCTCCCTGAGGTTTGTAGGGTACTTGAAACAGTACCTGTTAAATACCTGCTCCTGTCATTTAGACCAATCCCTTGACTCTTTCCCTGAAAGAGGGCTTTGGGGTCCCATAATTGATTTTCCTGTCTGCATGAGGGGTAGACCCTATTACAGAGAGGAAAGACTTTTGTCTGGATTTATGCAAACCAACATAGTGCCACGAAGCATCAAAAACATACCGAAGGTACAAAGAAGAGAAAAACATTTCACTTTACTCACAGTGAGATACAACACACCCATTTGTTGTGGTTCCTAGTCAAAGACGCTAAAATCTGTAGAGAAAAAGGTGTACAATTTAACATCATATTTAACCCATTCAATCCCATGTTGAAAATGTTGACTTCCCATTGATAAGAGCACTGTACTGGGAGTCCAGTGTACAGTTAAACATGTCTAATTCATTTAATCTCATTTGAAAAACCCTTGATTTCTCGAAACTTTTGAAGAACTCAATTATCTAAGAGCACTGTAACAGGAGTCCAGACAATCCATCCAATATCTTTTCCATAGATCCTACCAAAAACATACTAGAACAATTCTGTATGTGATTTAAAGAGTTTCTTAAAACAGTGATCAGTTTCTTTCCTTCAAACACAACCTCAAACCTACACATTCCTTTATATTCATTCTGTCCTGTACCTTTCCTTCAACCCATTTCAAAATCAACTTCACTTTAACAGAACTACTTTCCTTTTTCCAACTGATGATATCTGCATCCATTATCTTTCTGACTTAAGACATACATCTATATTCCTTATAGTCGTCCCACAAATTTAAACTCTTATTTTACTAAACTCAGTACAACATGATTTCCCAAATTTGGACACTAATTATCAATCATCTCATTTAACACGACAAAACTGCTCTGCCATACCATTTCAAAAGCATTGTCAGTTCTATAGATATTCAAAAAGGTTTAGAAAGTTCTTACAACATATATTCACTTGGCAAAAGTTCACTTCACATTAGAAATTAACCAGGAGACATCTTAGAATTCTGATTTCTAGGAAAACACAAATATAAAGATTAAAACACTCATAGATTACCATAAAACATTAAGGATCTCACACTTGCGTACAAAGTTCTCTGATGGTCCGAGCTAGGTATGATACCTGGTGACAAAGCTTTGCAATGAATAAAGTTATCAGAATAATAACATGCATTTTCATGTACTGGACAGACTGACTTAACAATAGTCAGTAAAAGTTCCCACATCTCAAACTTTAACCAAGGCCCAATACTATGGCTTTAGACTATCAGGCTGACACCTGAGATTAATCTATTATAATTCTTTGCTAAGTATCAATAGAAATTTTAGTTACCGAGTCTCAGATCAAATAAAACACTTGTAGAATAAATTTTGCAACCAATTTTATAACTCTAGAAAAACATATTTTAACTAAACCATTACTCTTCGAACCTGTTTTTAACCACAACTATTTCAGCTCACATTCTAATAATCCAATATAGATGCATATGTACATTTACACAACAGCATAAGACCTTTAAACCATCAATTTTTATGAAACATGAGTAAATCTTCTTTGGCTTAAGTTCAGTAGTTCTCGTACCTTAGTTAGTTCAAATCACAAGCTTTCTAACTTTATCAATTCCACAATACAAATATGCTTTCAAACACAGAAAAAGCCCTATGGGTATTTATATATATATATTTTTTTTTTTTTAACCAAACTTTGATAATAGCATAGAAAGAAAAGCATTTGGACTGTCAAATGTTTATGGAAACACAAGTAAACTTTGTTTATTTTGAGGGTTTCTGTACCTCTGTTGCTTGAAAAACAGCTAAATTCCTCATTAAAATTGGCTGAGGCTTTTAAGATAAAGCCTTGCACTCTCTGAATTCTTATTTCACTTTTAGTTTTCTGGCTCTAGCTCTGTAGCTTTTTCTAGATAGTACAGCTACTGGAATTCAAAAGAATTTCAACTGTTAATAACTATTAATGTTCTTCCAATAAGAAATTTAGAATAAAAATTTCAATTTCTTTGTAGGCGCCACATTCTAATTAGAAATCTTTGTTTAAACCTGGTCTAACAGGTTCCAAAATCACATAGATCCTTTAAATTGCTGAACTGCATATCACTCTGATCTCTTGAGATGATCCTGTTTTCCCCAGGCCTAATTTTTACCACTGATTTTCACTCTGGCTCCAGCACTCAAGTGTTCCACATGGAGAGACAGACAGACAAACAAACAGACAGACAATAAGTTCACTAAAAACACCACACGTACATGTGCACACATCTGCAGTTGATCTATCGATCTGACCCTTCAGAAACAGCAAGGAAAAAACTGATAGACTGAGAAAGGAAGGAACAAGTCCCCAGGGGAAAGTTAAGCCCTGTCGGCCGATTGGGAACATTGCTCCCCGTTTCTCTGCCTGACCAGCCCGTTTCCTGCTTGTTAAAAATGGGTCAAGAAAGCGCTTTTGTTGATATAAGCTGGCAAAACCTTTTCAAAATTGTTGAAACCTAAGGTGGTCAGATGCTAGCATTTTTCTTTCTTGGTCAAGACTAGTTCTGAGGCAGGGAACTAGTGACTTCTTATCAGATTTGGGGATAAGCTACCTTAGTGATATACTTTTATTTCCTGATATTATTAAACACTTAACCACATGATCTTGCATTTTCCTGCCTTCTCTGCTGATAATAATAAGCAGAACTAAGAGAAAGATAATGAGACAATTACACACACACTAAAGGCACACGCACAAAGCACACTCCTGCACTCGCTCGGACCGGTCCTTCTTTCACGAGGGTGCGCACCCACTCACCACATTCACACTGAAATTCCTGAACCTGCCCTACGGACGTCCACATTATCTTTGGTCTTATCCCCCTGACAATGGGGTTGCTCCAATGTACATTGGGCTCTTTCTAATTAGAAGCTAGCAAACTAAAGGCAAAGCGGGGGTTATCATCAGGATGCAAGGGAATTGAGAAAAAGCAGTCTTTTAAATCAAGTAGT
Organism: Sorex araneus; assembly: GCF_027595985.1. Classification (NCBI taxonomy): domain Eukaryota; kingdom Metazoa; phylum Chordata; class Mammalia; order Eulipotyphla; family Soricidae; genus Sorex; species Sorex araneus. The sequence continues at coordinate 69,895,695 of NC_073302.1, read as the reverse complement.
AGAATTTGAGGAGTCAGTTCCGTGCATGGGGGTGGCCTCATCCCCACAGACTGAGGGAGCCTTGGAAACAGAGGATAAGCAGGCCATAAAGCAAGAAGAGAAAAGAAAGGGTCACTGGTAGGCTGTTTCTGCCAACTCGACAGAAATGAAAACACAGAACAAAGGGGTTCAAGCCTTCCACCAGTTGCTGCTTCACTGGTAGGCTGTTTCTGCCAACTCGACAGAAATGAAGACACAGGACAAAGGGATTCGACCTTCCACCAGTGACTGTCTACACTGGGAGGTAGTTTCTGCCAACTAGACAGAAATGAAAACACAGGACAAAGGGATTCGACCTTCCACCAGTGACTGTCTACACTGGGAGGTAGTTTCTGCCAACTCGACAGAAATGAAAACACAAAAGACACAAGAAGGGGGCGGGGGGGATGGGGACACTCATAACAAACCACTCAGATGCATGTCTGGCTGGTGAGGAACTTAGCCATAGTGGATCAGCCTGAGAGGTGACTTGCGGCCGGTGTCTAAACCAGCACCACCCTAGACCATATGTTCCTCGTGGAATCGCAGACAGCCCAATCGGACTCCGTAACCTTAAAGGGATCTTAAGGATGCCAAGTCGTGGAGCCACAGACTCAGTACAAGGACGAGGACGTCCAAGACTGCACAATCACTCACACATACACACAAGACAAGGGAATTCAAGCCTTTCCGCCAGTGACCGTCTCGTCCTCAACACGAGACTGTATTCAAGCCCGGTCCCATACCAGGGTGTGCGCCAAGAGAGAGGCGACCCTCAGAGACACTCACTTTTCCGTGAATTCGTCGGCCGACGTGAACTTGACCGGGCGTTCGGTGGTCCCCTAGTGCCCCACGCTGGGCGCCAGATGTGGGGTCCCATCCTGTCCCGCAGGGAGGACCCTTCGTGGGGCTAAGGAGGGGACGTAACCGAATGAACAGACGCAGAGACAGAAGGAGGAGGAGAGAGAGAGAGAGTTTATTCACAGCAGTTACAATACTTATACCTCTTGGTGGGAGGGGGGTGGTATGCATGCTTGGACCCCCACAGGAACAATAGTAAAATGTTGATCAGGCATGGCCGTTGGCTAGTGAGACAAGTGGTGAAATGATAAGATCACAGGAATCCCAAGCAGCCTCCGCTTGACTAGACGATAAGAGCCAAGCTCTGTAAGATGGCTCCCTACAGAATTGAAATATTAGATGAGAATAAGCTGTTTAAGTAGAATGATAGACTTAACTAATGGCATCCTCCATACTTATTAGCTTTTCTGTCCATTTGGACCTGATATGTGACACAAATGTATTGTACCCACCCCCAAGGATCTGTCATCTTAAATATCCTGGCATATCATTTCCTAAATTTTAAGTTTTCTTTTGCCTTGTTTTCATTTGCCTTGCTTCTAAGCTATTTTTGGTTTTGCTTTGCTTTGCCTGGGAGCACTACCAACTGCTAGTCTCTTTTTGTTACTCCTATAATTTGGGCGACATATTTTGAGTTAGTTAATTCAATAAATGGAGGCACTCCTTGAGTCCTCTGCATGATGTGATGCATGCTGCTGCAGAAGGTCATTATCACCCAAACCAAGACCACTTGCTGGAGAAGGACTGTGAAAGTAGAAAATGGAGTTCTTCAGATATTGTTGTCAGAGACTAGTATTATACTAACCTATCATACAATGACAACTTTTTTTTTATATCTAGACTTAATAAAGAGTCGTCTCTACTGGCTTGATTCCAAGTTGCACATGTTATCCAGTGTGGACTTGAACGGCCAAGATCGCAGGATAGTCCTAAAGTCTCTGGAGTTTCTCGCTCATCCTCTCGCACTAACAATATTTGAGGTAAATCCTTGCCCCACACCTAAGTGTACCTTTGAGTTACTGTAGCACCACAGAGAGAAAAGGCAACAGGGAGGAAAGGTGGGCAGAGGAGCATGACTTGAATTATATCACCTAAAATCGAGGACAGTAGAAATGAATTCCTTTTAACCCTAATACTTTAAGAAAGCTGTAATTGTTTCTCTTGTGAATGTACATCTGATGTTTCAGATCAGCATTAGATAAATATAATCGACTAAACTGCCAGTGACCTAAAATAGTGACATGTCAATTATTTTTTGTACTAATTTGGGGGTTACATTTTAGGACCGTGTCTTCTGGATAGATGGGGAAAATGAAGCTGTCTATAGTGCCAATAAATTCACTGGAACAGAACTGGCCACACTAGTCAACAACCTTAACGATGCCCAAGACATTATTGTCTACCATGAGCTTGTACAGCCATCAGGTAACGTCAGAAAGCATAACCCTTAATAATCATGTCACAGAACCTGCCAGGGTGCAGAAGCTCTTTTAGAAAACAACTTGCTATCTGTACTTTAAAGTTTAATTGTAAATATGTCAAACACTTTGAGCCTATCATTTGATTGAACCTATTTGATATATTTCTGATTTCCTAGTGAGTTTCCAATCTTCATTCTTATTTATCCTCAATGTTCAATCTTTTATTTCAGTCTTATCTCCTTGCTCTTCATTTCAAGAGTATTGCACTAGCCATAAATGCACTATTTTTATGCCATGAACATTCTCAGCCTTTCTTTTTTCTTTTGTTCTATCTTATATATTGATTGCCTGATCCTCAGATACATTTGATCATATTGGCTCCTGATCAAAACACTTGACTCATTCCATCAAAATAAATGCCCTCACAATACTCTATAGCTGTTTCTTCCACTTTGTGGGACCAATGAGGAGAGCATGTATAACTCCTTCCTGTGAACCTTCAGGGACCAACAGTGAGTGCCAGACTTGGCACTTCTCCTTTCACCCACACTCTTACCACCCATCTGTTTATGGCAGAATTTATATTTCACTTGCAAGAAATTTCTTCACCAAGAGGGCGGATGGCTGTGTGCTGTTCTTTGAGCCCACTGCCTCTACCCTTATGTTTACTCTTCACTGGTATTGGTTCTACTTTAAAGACAAGATTTGTCTCCATAAGGTCTTTTAAAGATATCATGAGCATTTAGAGTAATAGAGCTTTCTGTATACCAGACACTTGGATGCCTGTGTTAAGGAACTTTTGCTTCTGATTAGGCAAAAATTGGTGTCAAGAAGACATGGAGAATGGAGGATGTGAATACTTATGCCTGCCAGCACCACAAATTAATGATCACTCTCCTAAATATACCTGTTCCTGTCCCAATGGATACAATCTAGAAGAAAATGGCCAGGGTTGTCAAAGTAAGCCTTTATACTTATCCACCACAAACAGATTGTGTGTGTGCAATAAAGAGAACAAGATGCTTACAACAAAGAAAATGATCTAAATTTTAGGAATTTTGTTTGGACTCTTAGATTTAAGAGCATTCCTGCTAATGTTTCATTATTATTTCAGTATTTCAAGGATTCAAGTTATTATTTCAGTACTTTTAAGTCAATTCAATGTATGGTAAGTCTGTATTAAAATAATGAGTTTTTAAATCACCAGGCTACTTATAATGACTTATGCCATTTTGCCCCCATAACAGCTCTGAGCTAGCCAACTTGTAGATCATTAAGCAAAGTCTTAATATTCTTTTTCAAAAGGAAAAGCATGACATTTTACTTACAGAACACCTTCTCGTCCAGTGGGTGATACTCTCATAAACACAATTAAATCAAAGTTTTGTTTTACTTTTCTGTTGTAAAACTTTTGATTGTCAGATTAAACTTGCATGTGGAGAGCAAAGAACTCATTATGAATTTTTTATTAGCTTAATACAGAGCTATGTACCATGAGTACTAGCCCAGTTTACTGAAAAAGCAATTGAAAACAATGTGGTAGTAAAAATGAGTGTGCCTGGTAATGAGATTTAAAAGAGATTTTCTTATAACTCCCAGGAGTCTGAGGCATTGTTTCAAGGGGTCATCAGAGTAAATATACATCTTTTTGAATTGTCAAGTTCTAAATCCTGAAGGTTCCTCTCATCGCCTCCTACGTCTCTGGTTTTGACTGAGGACTACTTTTCTGTTTTGACATATTCACTATGGAAGTTGGTTGAGCAGTGGTTTGCCTGTTTCCCATGGTTTTTTGTCCAAAAACAAAACAACCACAACAAGATAACACATGGCTTGTCTGAAGTAAGCAGCCACCCAAGTACCTTGGCATTAACCAGGTTCTTGGTTTTTATAATTCAGGTACTGCAACTACTGTGACTTACAGTGAAACAAAAGATACCAACACAACAGAAATTTCACCAACTAGTGGACTAGTTCCTGGAGGTATTGGGTTCAGTGTTGCAAACTGTTAATCCTAACTAACAGTCACAGTCTGTATTGCTTATATTACGTTAAATTAATTCAGCCTTTAACTACTAGTTGTGCCCCTGTTTTGGTAACCTACGTTTAAACACCGAATACTTATAACTTGCAAATCTCAGCCTGACCTGATTTATTCAGGTTCTGTTGGAGAACCATTAATGGAATAGCTATTACAGCATGTGATTCAAATACTAGACCAGTTTTTCTTGGTATAAATTTAGAGTCAGTACTGAATGTGAACGGTGAATGCAAGGATCTGAGTGTCTACATGAGGGGCAAATTTCTAATTCTAAATTCCTATTCTTTTCTAAGCTAAATCCTTTTGTTCCCTGTAGAGATCAATGTGACCACAGCAGTATCAGAGGTCAGTGTCCCCCCGAAAGGGACTTCTGCTGCCTGGGCCATCCTTCCCCTCTGTAAGTAGATTTTATCTGGATTCAATGAACCTTTTTGATATCAGATTCCTAGCTCATCTACAGACTCCCCTCCTGTGATCCCTTATACTACCTTAGCTTTGGTGGCACTGAATGACTTTTGCCCCCCACCCACCTCCTTAGTCCCCAACAGACTGAGTTGTATTTCATGCTTTCTACTTTAAATTTATAATTGGCTTCCTTCCTTTCACATAAGTCCCTTTAAGATAAAGTAGTGTTTTATTACTCTTTGAAACAGAGAATGCACATGCATGTAAATGATTTTACATTTTTAGAGTTATGGGCTTGGTAGAGGCTAAATTTATTTATTTTTATTTTTAAAATTATTTTTAATTAGTGAATCAACGTGAGGGTACAGTTACAGTTTTATACATTTTTGTGCTCGTGTTTTCCCCATACAAAGTTCAAGAACCCATTCCTTCACCAGTGCCCATTCCCTACCACCAGTAAACCAAGCATCTCTCCCGCCCTCCCCAGTCCCGTCTCCCCCCACCCCACACTGCCACTATGGCAGGATATTCCCTTTTGATCTCTCTCTCTCTGATTAGGTGTTGTGGTTTGCAATAAAGGTGTTCAGTGGCCATTGTGTTCAGTCTCTAGTCTATATTCGGCACGCATCACCCTTCCCCCGCATGACCTCCGACCACATTTTACTTGGTTTTCCCTTCTCTGAGTTGCCCAGAATGAGAGACCAGCCTCCAAGCCATGGGGACAACCTCCTGGTACTTATTTCTACTAATCTTGGGTGTTAGTCTTATAGTCTATTATTCTATGCTCCACAGATGAGTGCAATCTTTCTATGTCTGTCTCTCTCTTTCTGACTCATTTCACTTAGCATGATACTTTCCATGCTGATCCACTTATATGCAAACGTCATGACCTCATTTTTCCTAACAGCTGCATAGTATTCCATTGTATAGATGTACCAGAGTTTCTTCAACCAGTCATCTATTCTAGGGCACTCGGGTTTTTTCCAGATTCTGGCTATTGTAAACAGTGCTGCGATGAACATATAAGTGCAGATGTCATTTCGACTATACTTTTTGGCTTTTCTGGGATATATTCCCAGCAGTGGTATTGCTGGGTCAAATGGGATTTCAACCTCTAATTTTTTGAGAATCATCCATATTGTTTTCCAAAATGGCTGAACTAGTCAGCATTCCCACCAGCAGTGTAGAAAGGTCCCTTTCTCCCCACATCCTCTCCAACAGCGGTTGCTTTTGTCCTTTTGGATGTGTGCTAGCCTGGTAGAGGCTAAATTTAAAAATGTGTTTTTTTAAATTTTATTTTTTTAATTGAATCACAGTGAGATGCACTATTATAAAGTTGTTCATGATTGGCTTTCAGTCATATAATGTTCCAATACCCATCCTTTTACCAGTATACATTTCCCACTGCCAAGAATTGGCTTTTGAATTTAGTTGTATGCAGGAACTGTGGTTTACAAGGTTACTGATTGTTGAGTTTTAGGCATCTAGTATTTCATCATCAATTCCACCACCAGTGTTACCTTATTCCATCCCCACCCTAACCTCACTTTTCAACTTGACAGACACATTACAAAGTTCCAGAGGTTGCAGCTTAGATCTCATATTCTCAGTTTTGTTGAGTCTGTGTTTTAGATATATGACTGTAGAACTCATCTATATCACCAATATAACTGAAGTCCTGACCACTGTTCAACCACTACTTCCTATTCTCCTCTCCTCATCCCCCCTCAATTTTATTCCTTCTCTGTCCTCCTGTCTAACCACTTGGGTTTGAGTGATCTAGGTATCCTGCACTACAATACATTTTCTCATCCAGCATTCTATATACCACAGATACATGAAATTACCCTGTGTTTATCTTTCTTCTCCTAGCTTACTTTATGCAACATGATAAATTAACAACTGTTCAGAATACGCAAACCCAGGAAAAAGAACCTTACAACTAGTACTGGGAGGTTCCTAATGCACCTTGTTTTAAAGGCCTTTTTGTCTGAAATTACTGGCTTCCAAGCTTGAATCAAAACCTAAGAACACTCGAACTCCCAGAAGCTTCTGCAATACAGTTGGTTTAAGAAGGGTCTCTTCATTCTACACTTGATCAGATGAATATATCTAGCTTAATACCAGTGCTTGGAAAAACACTTGACTGCTGGACTGTGTTAAAGTATTAAAAATCTCCTGGCCTATTTATAGTCTAAATGCTAATTATCCTGACTTCATAAATAATTATACTCTTGTCAGTTATCAAAGATTATTAAATATATTCTTCTGTGTTTGTTTTGAGACTAGATCATACTTAGTCATCCTCTCACTTCTTTCAGTGCTTTTAGCAATGGCAGCAGTGGGAGGCTACCTGATGTGGCGGAATTGGCAACATAAAAATATGAAAAGCATGAACTTTGACAATCCTGTCTACTTGAAGACCACAGAAGAAGACCTATCAATAGACATTGGTAGACACAGTGCTTCTGTTGGACACACTTACCCAGCAGTAAGTTGGTGTTGTGTCTTGATGTACCATGTAAATTCCTATAGGACTTTTTGGAAAGAGGATTGTTTATCTCATACTATGCCTTCCTGAGCAGGCTGAGGAACATGAGGCCACAAAATATTTAATCTACTGTCTGGGAATTAGGTAGTATAAGATCAGATCTAAGGATCTAAAATCAGATCTAAGGATCTGATTTTTTTTTGAATGACAATATTATTTTAGATATTTTTGGTTACTGAAACAGCATATAAATCAATACATAAATCAATGTTGAACCATTAAATCAGTTGCCTGCTTAGTACTTAAGAAGTTAGCTTATTGTGTCTAGGGAAGTTGGCTTAAAGTCAGCGTATTCATGTAAACCAAATTACCAAAAGCATAGAAGTAGCTTATCCTACCTAGTCCATTTAATTTCTCTTTCGGTAGTAGGGTCAGTCACTTATTCTTTAGTTGAAAACCAAATGGAGTATTAACTAGTACTAGCAAAATCAGACCGGGTAGTTTCTCTCTCTATACCATGTAGAGTAGAATTCAAGTTACAAGGCACTAGTGGTACAACTTATTGCCAGTTTGGGTCTGACTTCACTTTTTGGGGGGTTTCTAAATAACTAAACCAAAAGCAAAGATGCATTTCAGAAACTGGAGTTGCCACCAATGAATGATCACCAAGTTTATCCCACCTTTTCTTTCCCACAGATATCAGTTGTAAGCACAGATGATGATCTAGCTTGACTTCTGAAACAAGTCTTGACCTTTGAGGTCTAAAACCAATATCCCACTTCGGAATGGTAACCAAGCCAGCAGCTGAAGTCTCTTGCTTCATCCAGCCCAGAAGAACGTCAAGATATCTGTGTGGATCAAGCTTGACCATTATATATACACACATGTGTATGTGTGTATATATATATAATACTTTTGTAAATATCCCGTCCATATTCTACTTCAGCTTTGGATGTGGTTACCAAATATCTGTAAACCTTGAATATCTAGACAGTATTGCCACCTCTGGCCAAATATGCACTTTCCCTAGAAAGCCATATTCCAGCAATGAAACTTGTTCTATAATGTATACCACCTGTACATACACTGTATAGGCCATCTGTAAATATCCCAGAGAACAATCACTATTCTTAAGCACTTTGGAAATATTTCTATGTAAATTATTGTAAACTTTTTCAATGGTTGGGACAATGGCAATAGGATAAAACGGGTTACTAAGATGAAATTGCCAAAAAAAAATTTCTTAACTAATTTTGTACGTATGAATGAAATCTTTGACCTCAGTGGAGGTTTACAAAGACTGAGTGTTCAAACTATTGTACATTTTTTTCAAGTGCTAAAAAAAATTAAACCAAGCAGCTTAACCATGGTTTGTGCCTATTCCTCCAGGATAAACTCCTATAAAATAGTTTAGCAGTGTTGTGTTCTAACTTAATATGTGAGCTGTAGGTCTTGATGTTGTATAACCAACGCTATAATTTGGCTTATTTCTCTAACAGTCAAGTACTAATATATTGAATTATTTTCTCCCCAGCTATTTTTCATAAAAGAACCCAGTTTAGCATACCTTAAATACCTCTGACTTAAATCCTTTTTCATTAATATCCTAAGATTTCTATCAATTGTTCTTTATACTCATCTGTTTTCTATACTGTGTCATTTCACATGAACAAGTGCCTTCTAAGGCATGCAAAAGAAATTTCTTGTTTTAAATGTCAAGATAGTCTATTATCAGGAGGTCTAGGGCTAGGGAAGGATAACAGCTAGCATCAATCCTGAACAATCTACTAAATCCTTGGGTTCTCTGTGTGGTCTGAAGACCACAGCATCAACATCACCTAAAAACTAATTAGAACTGCAAATTCTCAGGTCTGTTTTCCACACCTGCTAAATCAAATTCTAGGGGTGGTATCCCAGAGTATGTATTTTTACAGTGCTTCAGGGGATTCTGATATAAATTAAAGTTTAAAAACCATCATTCTAATATGACTTCATGAGGAATGCACGCTAGCTCCTAATTCTTCAGTCTAGCTGACAGAGAAAGTTCTGTAGACAATAACAGTAGTGTTTAGTGTGAACAGTATATAAGAAGTGTGGATAGAAGGAAAAGCAGTGCAGGATAGTTATGAGAGTGTTTAGTGTAAAAAAGTATATATGAAGTGTGGATAGGAGAAAAAGCAGTGCAGGACTGTTTTCCATCAGATTGGCATAACTTGTTTTCTCTAAAGTCTCAGGATAGCAAGGAAAGATACAGGACCTAGGAGGAGGATCTTAAGTGCACAGTGAGGAGTGGAGTTCACTGAAGAAAATGAGATTCTACCAGGGATTAACTGACCATTTCAGTAGCAAAAGAATGAAGAGAAGGAACCAAAGAGACAGCACAGGATGCTTGCCTTGTAATGTAGCCAACCAGGGTTTGATCCCCAACATCTCATAAGGTTCCCTGAGCACCACCATGAGTAATTCTTGAGTGCTGAGCCAGGAGTAACCCCTGAGCCTCACTAGGTGGGTGACCCCAAAACAAAGACAAGAGAAGATGTTTTGAGTAGTTAAATGGGCCCATGAGTGACTCATATTCCGCTTGCATATGGTTTATGAGTCAGCTGACATCATGCGGAAGCAGGGAAACCAATAATCATAAAGACATTGCTTCTATCATCTTGGTTTTGTTCAAATAGAAGAAAGTGAGTAGATAGGTGTGGACCTTTTTCTTTTTTATGGTAGGTGTGAAGGTCAAGCAGAAGCAAAAAGGCTTAGTCATGGAAGTAAGGAGCTCTGCTTTCCACCTGTTGCTTACTCTACAAATAGTTACCACACTAAACAAGATGTAGCCTGCTGACATGGGGTGGTTGGAGTAGATATTTGATATGTAGGTTGGTACTCACCAAACCTGGAAGGATATTTGACTGGTATTTTGGAATGCTACAAGATTTCCTCCTAGGAAGCTCAAAGGTATCAATGTTTCCTCCATTACAAGAATTACACACTATTACTTACAAGGTTCAAAGCCACAATTATAGAGAACAAAATAAAGTATTAGTCTCTGTCCTCTTTTAGATTCCATTCCCTGATACTTTCTGATTTAAGTTTAAGTCCAATTTTTGTAGTGTACAAAGCATTTCATTCTTTTGCTTTTCTCTAAGCAGTCATGACAGAAACTCAAATCTGGTACAAACTCACTTGAAGCAATAAACTAAATATAGCTATTTAAATTAAAAGTCAATTCAGCATGTAATATATAGTTCATACAGGATTTGAGTGTTGGATTTAGTATCCAAATGGGAATTGTAAGAATATGTAAAACACTGTTTCTGTTTCTATAGTATAATGTACAAGATGAGAACTAAAACATAAAATATAAAGCTTATCAAATAATAAAGGATTATATTTGAAGTAAAATGTGTTTATCACAGAATGTGACTAAATGTCAGTCCTCTGAGACATTGGGCACTGCTACAAATAACTGATAAATTAAAAAAATTGTGGACTCTGGTAAAGGCATCCAGCCCAAGTCTTTGAATCTAAATTTTTAAGTAAGTTTTTCAGACTAGTAAGCAAGAATTAGTCCCATCTGTCTGCTAGCTCCCTTAAAAACATCCTTAGAGCTACTTTACAACCTTGGTACTATTTATAATCCATGGCTATCTAATCTTTTGGGGGTTTGCATGTTTGTTTTGTGATCACACCCTGCAGTGTTCAGGGTTTATTCCTGGTTCTGTACCCAGGAATTACTTCTGGCTGTGCTCGGGAACTTAATGGGATGCTGGGGATAGAACCGCGTTGGCCATGTGCAAGGCAAACATCCTACCTGCTATACTACCCTTTGCTCCAGCCCCAGAGGTTTTTTATTCTTGATGAACCCACAACCTAAATAAGCAAAAAAAAAAAAACACACACAATTGAGGTTCCAACTTTTACATTTGCTTCTATGCTTTATATCTGTTAATCTCCTAGCCACTCTTAAAGATGAAAGGTATTATTATTCCCTTGGACTCCCTTATACTTAAGTTATTCTCAATTATAGGAGTAGAAGTTTTATTTAGCAACTGTAAAGACTATTTTGAAGGAGATTTTTTTTAAAAAAATGAAGTAGGAATATATGGTATTTAAAGAACTTACTTCAATTTAAAACATGTAGAAATGAGGCAGAGGGTGTGACTCAGCTGTAGAACACTATTTTGCATGTGTTTGGCCCTGAATTTGATCCCCATCACCACCCAAGAACAATAACAGAGCATTTAGAAGTGAAAGACCTAATAGAAGTATATATTTTATCTAACCATATCCCTAACTAAAAGATTCTGGCAGAATGTCCTCCTGTGTCATATCACTGAACTGCACAGTTCCTTAGGATATTTCCTGGTGATTCAGGTTATTATTTTAAACACAAGTGGAAGGTAGAACTTTGTTTTAATGATTTTTTTGCTATGATAACTTAGGTCTAAGAGTAAAGAACACAATTTGCATATTGTGATCACTGAGTTTGAACTCCTCAGTTTCCTGATCCTCTTTCCTGAGAAAAATGATTCATTGTGTGGTTACGTTTTAATGATATTATAGATCTAAGTCATGGGAGATCAGAAATACAAAAAAAGCAGAAAATTCCAGTACACTTTTTCAAATACAGTAGAGATGAATTTGAACAATGGCATTTTATAAACTTATTTCTTTCATATCAAGCGTAGAAGTTTTCCAGCTCCAACAGCTTCATGTGACTGGAAATTAATCACTTTGTAGGGACTCATTCTTGTCTACCCTCACTAAAAAAGCGCAGAGTGAGTTAGCAGCTGGGTATGAGGCTAAATCTGAGGATGAATATGGTACCAAGAAACAGAATTAAGTTTTGTCTCATGTTTTGAACATGTCTCTTGCGTCAGTTCCATGTTTTTGAGACTGACCTGAAAATAGGAAAGTGAGCCTTCTGCCCAATTTCTGCTCATGAAATTCTCCTTCCCTCCTTTAGGCCCTGGGCAGACAGGCCAAATATAGGGTATTGGCACTGTTTGTGACCTGTGGCAACTCAAAAAAAAAAAAAAAAGCTTTCTCCTTTATTGTGTGCAAGGGAAAACTCAGATGGGCAGCACGGTGATTCTCAGCTGACCTCTCTATGTCTGTCTAGTGTGTAGTTTCCTTGGGAAGTTAAAAATTCCCTCAGCAAATGAGATGACAAGATATTCTGGCTGGGACATGGGAAGGATTAAGTGAAGGCACACTCAAGTTGCTTAGCTCAATCTGGTATTCAATAGGTACAGAGCAAAAATCACAGCTTGCCATGGCCCTGGATGATCAACCTTTGTCTGCATTTTGTGTGACAATCTAGACATGAGAAGTGACTTTACAGTGACAGCTACAGGTAATTTGACTCAGTGTTGAATGTAATGTGCATTAGACTTCTACCCATTTACCACTACGTCTGTCTGATGAGATCTAACTCTGAAACTCAGATCCCTTTTCTATGTGTTTTAAAAAAAAAAAGGGCTTAGAGGATAACTTCTCTGTTGTTCGAATCACAACCTGCAACGTGTATCCTCTCTTGCTCTTTTATCCTCCTTAACGTATTCTGAATAAAACAATTTTACTTGTTTTTTTTTTTTAAAAAAAAAGGTCTTAAAGGATTACACGATTAAAACCCAGAAGCAAAGCAGGAGTTTTCTTCTTCCTTTTTACTGACTTGCCTACAATATCAAAACAAGTATTTGCAAACTTGGCAGCTAAAAAACTTTGAATTGGGGCTGGAGAGATAGCACAGCGGGTAGGGCATTTGCCTTGCACGCGGCCGACCCGGGTTCAAATCCCAGCATCCCATATGGTCCCCTGAGCACAGCCAGGGGTAATTCCTGAGTGCAGAGCCAGGAGTGACCCTGTGCATCGCCAAGTGTGACCCAAAAAAAAAAAAACTTTGAATCTCCCTTAAATTTTTTTCTACATGTTTAACAATGTGCTAAATAAATGCAGATATATATTTTATTTGATCTGTAAAATAATCTAAATAGAAAAGTTATACCTGCTGTATGAAAACAGTGGAAATAGCCTGTGAGTTTTCTAATGGTGTTTGTTCACATCCCCTCTCAAAAGGAGGCAGGTCTGTGTCAAGGTTGCAACCTCTACCACTGAGCTGGGAAAGCTCTAGCAGTTTCTCAGGTGTCTCAGATGTGAAGAAAGGCTGGCTGTGTGCCGGAAGCGTAATGCTAGCAGGGCTAGCAAAACTACATCATGTTAGCACAGAATAATTTTGTGACTTATGTGTCATGGCTTCAATAAGTTAGAAGCTCCAGAATCATTTTCCTTGATTATTTGTGTAAAACAGAAATAGATAACTAGATTGTGAAGTAAATAAAGATTCTGTTTATAGACATGTAGCATCATTTCTGTATATAGGAATATTGGGAGAAACTAGTGTTACCCAATGAATCTTACATTTTAAGACTCTTCAAAGGTGGTCCGTGCCCAGGAATCCAGGAAGAATGGTGACATGTCATCTGAGTAATGCTGCTGTAACACAGGACTGGATCTTAGGCATTTGGGAATCTACCCTTCAAAGCCGGCTATTTCTCAATGCAAATACATACATGAAGAGGAATGAATCTTCAAGCAAAATAACTGGTTTAACAAACAAAAACTCTTGCTCCTTTAAAAAAAATCACTTGAAACCAAAATGTGATTTAAGAGCATGAAATGCCTTAGGAGTCCAGAGCATACAACCAAGTGATCACACGTAGGATTTTCAGCATTCTGAAGGCAAGTTGGAATCATCCAGTTCTGCTAACCTGTAGATACACATTTTCTCTTATGAGTGAACTGTACATTTAAATAAAAGTTTATTTTTGAGATCACTGTTATGAGCCTTCCCTTTTTTCTTGACAACTTTTTAGAGGCTTTCATTTATGTCTTTCTTAACTAAATCTCTGACAGTGAATCTCCATCACTCCTTCCTGGGTAACAATGAAGGCCACCCAGATCTGGACTCCTCAAGCTGAAAGAGTCAGAAAAGTCCTCTTTCTCACCATGGTTAGAAGTACTGTTTGCTTCTAACAAACATGACACATGCCAACCTCAACGAGAACATCACACTCTCAACACCCTTGCCACCCCTCTGTGAACGAAAGGGGAATCACAGCTACTGTCACTGAGGAATGTTGGGCCAGACCTGCTACCCCAGTAGACCAATGAATAGGCACTAGGTGGCCATGGGGGACATGCCTCCATCTGTCAGAAAGAAACAGAACTAGGACCCAGAAGTTGATCACTCTGACACTTCGCCCTCCTCAGCTTTGAGGTAATCTGCATCAAAAGTCATTTATAAAATAGCTACATTTTTTTCTGAGCCTGAGAAACACACCATTTGAAACTCTTCCCAAGCAATGGCTCTGCATTGTCTGAATGATATTGAGTGCAGAAACTTGAAATAGGTTTAGTAACTCCTAAAACAGTAGAGGCAAATTTGGAAAGAGAAACTATAAAAACAAACACACCTAAAAACTCAGCAGTGAGGGGGCTAGAGCGATAGCACAGCAGGTAGACCATCTGCCTTGCATGCAGCCGACCTGGGTTTGATTCCCAGCATCCTATGTGGTCCCCTGAGCACCCCCAGGGGTAGTTCTTGAGTGCAGAGCCAGGAGTAACCCCTATGTATTGCCAGGTGTGACCCAGAAAGCAAAAAATAAACAAACTCAGCAGTGAATCTTTAATGAATTTAAGGATTTGATGAATTAGTGAAATATTGAATGAATAGCCCCATGACCATGAGATTGATACAGTAAATTTCCATGTTTCACCGCTACTTCACTAGGTATGGCCACAGGTAAATTGCTTATCATTTAAGCTTCTGTCTTCCTCTGAAAATCTTATTACCTACATCACTGTATCACAGTCATCTCATTGCTCATCGATTTGCTCAAGCAGGCACCAATAATGTCTCCATTATAAGACTTGTATTACCTACATCAATAGGAATAAAGAGGCAACACATTTAAGGTGTTTTGCTCCAACACACTTTATACCTAGTACCCCAAATCACAATTCATTTTGTTGTTGTTTGTTTTAAAAGTTGGAAATCCTTTCCTTGTGTCTATTCAGAGATCTGATTTTGTCTGCAATTTTAAATTGATCCCATTTGCAAGTATTCCTTCTTATATATCTCCTGAAATGTGACCATTTGATGATCATTTGCCATTCAAAGAAATCAAGATTATTTGAGCATTATTATTTTATCTCTACTATAAATTACTATCTATAATCTGCACCTATAAACATTGCAGAAAGTCTCCTATTATACCCTTTGCTGACTAAAGAGCACAGGTGACAGGAATTAGCCCACTAATCATATGAAAAGTTTCTCTCTCTCTGCCTTGATTGTCTCCAGCGGTAGGACCGTTTTGCCCTTGCCTAAATAAACCAAGCACTCTCCTCCTGTGAATTCTCCCTTGGCTCTGTCCTCAGGAAATCAGTCCCACAATTCCTCCAGGTTCTCTGCTGAAGTCATCTCCTTGGAAGGCTTCCTTAACTATCACATTCAAATTACACTCCTTCTTCATTCTCTGTCCTCTTACTGTTTGTTCTTAATAGCTCTTATCCCTACCTATTACATGGGCCATAATGTACCAATTCCTTATTAGGATAAGTACCATGAAAAACAGACCTGTAATATGTCCTATTTAGTAGCTTTGCATTTTTTAGAATTCAGAACAAAGTCTAGCACATAGGTATTCTCTAAATGAAGTATGAGAGGGGGGAAGCGAGTGGGAGAGAGGGAGATGGAGAGAGAGAGGGGAGCGAGAGAGGGGGGAGAGAGAGAGGGGGGAGAGGGAGGGAGGAGGGGAGAAGGAGAGAGAGAAGGGGGAGAATGTCTAAGAAGGTACCCTCTAAAGGGACTGATATGTAGATACACTTCAATTTCACTAAAATTGTTTACATTGCCCTCTGATTTCTAACCTAGGATGTGCTAATTATAAAATTGTCCTTGAATCGTTTAGAAACTGTCATTGAGTCCCCTGAGACAGAAGAAGAAACTCGAATTGTTAGTTACCTAATGCCATCTTTCAACATGTATTAGTCCTTCTTAGGAAATCATTCTATGATTAAAAGATTACTTGTGCTCAGATTAAAAGGAAATTTGCTTTTAACTTAACACACACACCTGATTTTCATGGCAGTAGCAACAACAACAGCTGCAAATGGAAAGAGAAAATATAATCCTCAACAAATGTCACAGGTGGGTAAATTGAAGAAAACAAAATACTCTTTTCTTTAAGAAAACAAAACATTCTGCCTTTGATCCACCAGAAGCAAGAAATGCCTCTAAAGTAGAGACTATGCCTCTAATTAAATGTCCAGACCCCCAACCAGACATTTTCCCACATTTTTGAGACTTTGGGTTAGTCACATTTTCTGAGCGTCCAGGAATTTAGGCAAAGAGAGCTGACCTCACCTTGGGGGAACAGAGTTTAGCCTGTCTTCTTAAGAGAAAAGAGTCACAAAGAGACATAGATGGAGCTGGAGCAATAGTACAGCGGGTATGCATTTATTTGCCTTGCACATGGCCAACCTGGGTTCAATTCCCAGCATCCCATATGGTCCCCCAAGCACCATCAGGAGTAATTTCTGAGTGCAGAGCCAGGTGTAACCTCTGTGCATCGCCAGGTGTGACCCAAAAAGCCAAAAAAAAAGTGACATAGGTCAGTATTCTTCAACCTTTTGTATATCTGAAGGCCAGCATCTGTCCTACATATCTGTCCATGAACCAGTGGTTCTTACCAAGGAGATTTCAGTCTTTCTACACCTGTGGACCAGCGCAGGTCCAAGGACCAATGGTTGAAGACCAGTGATGTAGACCTGAAAACACTGGTTGAAACTCAGAATTTGGGATCCAGTTAGTAGGATGCTTGTCTTGCATACAGCTGACTGGGGTTCCATCTCCAGTACCCAATATGGCCCCTGAGCTTTCTCAAGAGTGATCGCTGAGCACAGAGCTAGCAGTAAACCCTGAAAACCAGCGAATGTGACCCCCAAACCCAAACAACAATAAAACAAAAACAGAAACTTAGGATTTTTTTAAGCTACTAAACAACTTCAGAGGACCGGGGAGCAGCAGAATATCATTCCATTTTAAAAGGATCCCTCTGACTGCTTTATGAAGAAGAGACTGCACGAAGACAAGGCCAGCAACATAGGGATAAGTGAGAAGCCACTGGTAATGGACAGGTGGATGGCCATGGCTTGGACAGAGATGAGGGGAAAGGGAGTGACAGAAAATGCTGCTCCCCATCCAATGACCTAATGAAGGGAAAATCAGAGCTATATTTCTTGAGCAGAGACTCTTGTAACACACAAGACCCTACATTCAGGATCCTTTATCAGCTGTGCTCTCTTCCTGTGGGTATCAGTGGCTGCCTGCTAACTGGGTAGGGATGACAGAGACAGGTCCAGCATGGTTTTGAAAAACAAAAATCACAATGTAGTTGCATGGTCTCTGGGAGAAAATTCATGCCTGGAAGGAAAGTCTTGATCTAGAAGGAAGAAGCCTGATGTGATCTCAAGCACAGTGTCTCAGCACATAAAGGCAAACATTTTCCCACCCAAAGGGATTCTACCTACAATGGAAAGGTCTTTGGGTACACGTTTTATAAGGGTCTTCTGAGTGTGTGAAGTTATCTCTTGAATACTGTTGTTATTTCTTCAATACTGATGTCTTTAGAGGCCTTTCATATTCTATGGGTGGCTGGCACTTTCCTTTTTAAAATGTAATGGTTGTAAAGTTCAACATCTTGTCTAGCCAATAATTTTTGTTTTCTGATTATCATCTGATCCCTAAAAGGCCTTGGAGAATCAAATTACTTAGCCTAAGAAATTTTAGGATTCTGCTATATAGACCTACAAGAGTCACCAAGATTACCATTAGAAGAAGTTATCAGCTGAGTTGAGAAGCAGAAAACAACTGCCTGAGTTGGGTTAAGAGAGGTGCTCGGTGACCGAATTTTTGTTTTCATGCTGGAAGCCTGGGTGTGATCCCTGACACCAGCCAACAATGACCCCTAGGACTGAGCCACAAGAGCACTGCTGGGTATGGCCCAAAACTAAAAAACAAAATAAACTTTTGTCTGATGTTGGAGTAGCACACCGCATTGGATGGGATGTAATGTAGAAAGCATCTGATCTTAATTGACAAAATATCAACACAAAAGGCTTAACCTGTAACAATATCTTAGTAATCTCTTTTTTTTAATTTTAATTTTTTTATTGAGTCACCATGTGGAAAGTTACAAAGTTTTCAGGTTTAAATCTCAGTTATACAATGCTCGAATACCCATCCCTTCACCAGTGAACATATTCCACCACCAAGAATCCCAGTATAGCTCCACCCCGCACCCGAACACCCCTAACCCCCCCATTCCCCTAGCCCCCCCACCCTTAGCCCCCCCGCCTGTGTAAATAATAAATTTCACTTTACTTTCACTTTGATTACATTCAATATTTCAACAAAACTCACTATTATTGTTTGGAGAGTCTCTCCCCTAAAGTCAGACCTGCTGAAAAGGAAGCATTAGATAATTTGTTTTCCATTGCTGAGGATGAAGAGGTATGAGGTCGAGTGACCATACTTAGTGGCCTTTCGGTTTTGGGTTTCTGTATTTTAGTATTTTAGTAACTAAGTCCAGAGAGATATCTGCCAGAAGTTGCATCATTGCCAACTTGTACTTCTCAGTTACATTATATTCCACATATGAGTGCAATCTTTCTATGTCTGTCTCTTTCTTTCTGACTCATTTCACTCAACATGATACTTTCCATGTTGATCCATTTATATGCAAATTTCATGAATTCATGTTTTCTGACGGCTACATAGTATTCCATTGTGTAGATGTACCGAGTTTCTTTAACCAGTCATCTGTTTTGGGGCACTCTGGTTTTTTCCAGATTCTGGCTATTGTAAACAGTGCTGCAATGAACATAGAAATACATATGCCATCTCTACTATATCTTTTTGCCTCTCCGGGATATATTCCCAGGAGTGGTATTGCTGGGTCAAATGGAAGCTCAATTTCTAATTTTTTGAGAAACGTCCATATTGTTTTCCAAAAGGGCTGAACCAGTCGGCATTCCCACCAGCAGTGAAGAAGAGTCCCTTTCTCCCCGCATCCACGCCAACACCGGTTGTTTTTGTTTTTGGAGATGTGGGCCAGTCTCTGGGGTGTGAGATGATATCTCATGGTTGTTTTGATCTGCATTTCCCTTATGATTAGTGATGTGGAACATTTTCTCATGTGCGTCTGAGCCATTCGGATTTCTTCTTTAGGAAAGTTTCTGTTCATTTCATCAGCCCATATTTTGATCGGGTTGGCAGTTTTCTTCTTGTGGAGTTCAACCAGTGCATTGTATATCCTTGTTATCAACCCTTTATCGGATGGGTACTGCGTAAATATCCTTTCCCATTCTGTAGATTGTCTTTGTACTTTGGTCACTGTTTCTCTTGAGGTGCAGAAGCTTCTTAGTTTGAGATAGTCCCATTTATTTATCTCTGTTTTCACTTGCTTGGCCAGTGGCGTGTCAGCTTTGAAGATACCTTTGGCTTCAATGTCGTGGAGGGTTTTGCCGACCTTGTCTTCAATATATCTTAGGGATTCTGGTCTGATGTTGAGGTCCTTAATCCATTTTGATCTGACTTTTGTACATGGTGATAGGTGGAGGTCTAAGCCCATTTTTTTGCATGTAGCTGTCCAGTTTTGCCAGCACAATTTGTTAAACATGCTTTCCTTGCTCCACTTTGCCTTTTTTGCTCCCTTATCAAATATTAGATGGTCATATATTTGGGGGGATGTGTCAGAGTATTCAACCTTGTTCCATTGGTCTGCCACTCTGCCTTTGTTCCAGTACCAAGCTGTTTTAATGACTACCGCTTTGTAGTAGAGTTGGAAGTTGGGGAGGTTGATTCCTCCCATTTTCTTTTCCCCAAGAATTGCTTTAGCTATTCGTGGGGGCTTATTGTTCCATATGAATTTCAGGAGTGCTTGCTCCATTTCTTTGAAGAATGATAAGGGTATCCCTATAGGGATCACATTGAATTTGTACAATGCTTTGGGGAGAATTGCCATTTTGACAATATTAATTCTTCCAATCCATGAGCAGGGGATATTTTTCCATTTCCTCATGTCTTCTTTTTTTTCCTGAAGTAACATTTTGTAGTTTTCATTATACAAGTCCTTTACCTCCTTAGTTAAGCTGATTCCGAGGTATTTGATTTTTTGAGGCACAATTGTGAACGGGATAGCTTTTATCATGTCGCTTTCTTCTCTCTCACTATTTGCATATAAAAAAGCCATGGACTTTTGGGTATTGATTTTATAGCCTGCAACTTTACTATACAAGTCTATTGTTTCTAGGAGTTTCTTGGTAGAGGTTTTAGGGTTTTCTAAGTATAATATCATATCATCAGCGAATAGTGAGAGCTTGATTTCTTCCTTTCCTACCTGAATGGCCTTAATATCTTTTTCTTGCCTAATCGCTATTGCAAGTACTTCCAGTACTATATTGAACAGAAGAGGAGAGAGTGGGCATCCTTGTCTTGTCCCTGTTCTCAGAGGGAAGGGTCTTAGTTTTTCCCCATTGAGGATGATGCTTGCCATAGGCTTGTGGTAGATGGCTTTGACTATATTGAGGAAGGTCCCTTCTATACCCATTTTGGCGAGAGTTTTCATCATAAACGGGTGCTGGATCTTGTCAAATGCTTTCTCTGCATCTATTGATATGATTATATGATTTTTATCTTTTCTTTTATTGATATGATGGATTATGTTGATTGATTTCTGAATGTTAAACCATCCTTGCATCCCCGGGATGAATCCCACTTGGTCGTGGTGTATGATCTTTTTGATGAGTTGTTGAATTCTGTTTGCTAATATTTTGTTGAAAATCTTTGCATCTGTGTTCATCAGGGATATTGGCCTGTAGTTTTCTTTTTTTGTGGTGTCCTTGTTTGCTTTTGGTATTAGGGAGATGTGAGCCTCATAGAAACTGTTTGGGAGGGTTCCCGCGGCTGTTTCAAGTTCAAAGCACTTTTTTTTTTCCGCGCCACAAAGTTCATACCTGCTCAAAGGACCCACAAAATGTCGGACACCACGCCTTCTCCCGGAGGGGAGAGAGACCAAGAAGGAAGGATATTTCCTCCGTTAGCCGGCATAGGGCAAAAGCTTGGTTCACAGTCTCCATACATGATTGTAAGCACTTGCTGGAACCCCAAATCCTAAAGCTATCTCTGGTTCCTGCTCGTTCCACATCCACCAGCTGTGCAGAGGCATGGCCACCCAGGTCGTCGAAACTCGGCCGAGCCCGAGCTCCGGCCCCGGCTGTTAGTAATCTCTTTTACAAGGGCTTAATAGCTCCACCGTGAGATACACAATCTTCACTAACTTTCTTCTGAGGAAACATTTTTTGATTATTCTTTCAGCAAATTATAAGAATCAATGCAAAATAAATTCTTGAGGGTCAGCTATGTAGGCAGGCTTAAGAGAAGGTTGGGAAAATTAGAGATAATGGTGGTGGGAAGGTGCAATGATGGTGGGATTTGTGTTGGCATATTGAATGTCTGTAATGAATTGTCATGAATAACTTTGTAAATCACAGTGATTATATAAAGTGTAGTAGGGGAAAAATTTTTTTTTATTTGCCTGATGTTTTACACAGCAAAGAGACCCATTTATCAGACCACGCACAAATCACACCCAGAGTCATAATTATTACTATAAAAGGTCTAGAAATCCAAAAGATTGTGAACTCTTTAAGACTAAAAGAGAACATTGTTTGGGAAGATGTGAACTTCCTAGAATCCAAAGTTAAAGGAAAAAAGTCTTTTTTTATGTGTTTCATAGATTAAGAAATGAAGTAATTCTTAAAAGAGAAAGCCTCAGTTTCCCCTTGCCAGTGAGAGAGGAAGCCACAGTTTCCTCTTGCCAGATATTCCCTTTCTCCTGCATCAACTGACACATATTTCTTCCTCAAGGCCCTGGCTCAGAGGTCCTGGAATTTCCCAGGACAATAAAACCCTGCCCTGGGGCCTAGGCTGATGGGGAGACTAAGATAAGGGACAATATTTCCCAGAGAGATTTAGACAAGGTAGACATCCCTGTGATTTTCTGACATCTTTTGTGAACACTTGCCAACTGATAAGAAATGAAAGAAGTCTTTAAAAGGGCCTATATAAAACTCCCATTTAACTTAGTCCTAAACTAAGTTCCCCCCTACTAAGTTCCTTTTTTTTTCTAATTTCTAATACACTTTTCTACTTTCCAACTCTGAGTATGAGCATCTTCATTGCTCAGTATTTTCACTGTTGAAAATACTGAAGAACAGAACTCTTCATGATGTTGAAGCTAAAAGCATCTTTAAGGATGAAACACCACTGACCATGCAAATAGAAGCAAATTTAAACAAATGGGACTACATCAAACTAAGAAGTTTCTGCACTTCAAAAGAAACAGTGACCAAAACACAGGAAGAGCCCACAGAATGGGAAAGAATATTTACCCAATACCCATCTGATAAGGGATTAATATCCAGAATATGCAAGACACTAGTAGAATCGTACAAGAAAAAAACTTCCAACCCATCAAAATATGGGGAGAATAAATGAAAAGAAGTTTCCTCAAAAAAGAAATACAAATGGCCAAAAGGCACATGAAAAAATGCTCCACATCGCTAGTCATCAGGAAGATGCAAATCAAAACAGCAATGAGATATCATCTCATACCACAGAGACTGGCACACATTCAAAAGAAGAAAAGCAACCAGTGCTGGCATGGTTGTGAGGAAAAAGGGACACTCTTTCACTATTGGTGGGAAAGCCAACTGGTCCAGCCTTTCTGGAAAACAATATGGACAGTCCTTCAAAAACTAGAAATTAATTTTCCGTATGACCCTGCAATACCACTTCTGGGAATATATCCCAAGGATACACAAAAGCACAGTAGAAATGATATCTGTACCTATATGTTCATTGCAGCACTGTTCACAATAGCCAAAATCTGGAAACAACCCAAGTGCCCTAAAACAGATGACTCTACAACAATGGAATACTATGTAGCTGTTAGGAGAGATGTACTCATGAAATTTGCTTGTAAATGGATAGACATGGAGAGTATCTTGCTAAGTGAAATGAGTCAGAAAGAGAGGGACAAACATAGAAGGACTGCACTCATTTGTGGAGTTATAGAATAACATCAGATGAGGCTGACCCAAGGATAGTAGATACAAGGGCCAGGAGAATTGCCCCATGGCTGGAAGCCTACTTCATGAGCAGAGGGGAGAAGAGAGTGGAATAGATAAGGGATCACTAAGAAAATGATGGCTGGAGCAGTCAGTTGGGATGGGAGATATGTGCCGAAAGTAGATAACGGACCAAATATGATAACCTCTCAGTGTGTGTGTTGCAAGCAATAATGCCCAAAAGTAGAGAGAGTATGGGGAATGTTGTCTGCCATGGAGGCAGGGGGAGGTTGGGAAAGGGGGCATATACAAGGGATATTGGTGGTGGGGAATGTGCACTGGTGGAGGGATGGGTGTTTGATCATTGTGTGATTGTAACCCAAACATGAAAGCTTGTAACTATCTCACGGTGATTCAATGCAATTAAAAAAATACTGCAGAATTTGGGAATCATAGACAAGCACAGAGACCTGCCATGGCTGCTGGCCCTGCATCTCCTGCATCAGTCTCTGAAGCATGCATCTCAACAGCTTTGATGCAGGAAAGAGTCTTTCCCAATGCCTGTTCCTATTCAGAAAGTCAGCCACAACTGCCTCTATCTTGGGATCTGGTCACCTCCAAAAATAACAAGGTTGAGAACAGTCTATGTGCTGTTTCTTCTCCCTGCTTCTCCCTCCCCTGTAGGCACCCTGTTCCTATACACTCCAACCCATCTTCAACAAGAGACAGATAAGATTACAATGGGCCTAATAGAGCCACTTTTTCCAAAAGGGGCACAACAGTTTCTACAGAATCTCAAGTTTCTTCAGAAAGCCAGTAAAAATAGGGCAGAAAAAGATTTAAAACCAAAATAAACTGTGGGAGTTGTTTATTGGGATTTGTTTTTGCCTTGCTAAAAGGCTGTAAATGTTCAACAAAGCGAAAATTCTGTTCTGCTACAAAAGATGAAACAACTCTGGACTTACCCAAGGGGAGTCCTAAACGGGTAGTCTACAAAGTTCTGAAGTTTTGGCTCACATTCTGGGGGGGAAGAGATATAAAGAGGAAGGTGGGGTGTTCGGGGAGCTGTGGTGTGGAGCAGCAGCTTATGTAGGGGCTGGCCCATGCAGGGGCTCCCCCACTGCATTTTAGTCTGCTTGCATTGGCTGCTCTGGCAGCCCTTTCTTCTCTCCAGTCCTTCATTCAAATGGTTGGGCCACACCAACTCCAATGAGTGACTTTTGATGAAGGCACAGAAAAGAGCTCCATGAATGATAAGGGTTTACATGGCAGCAATAAAAGGAGAGAATTTTCAGACCTGTCCTACATTAAAAGCAAGAGAACCAGGGACAGGGATCTAACTCAGAGGGGAAGATTATTTGAAGTCTCACTTTTGATGTCCTCCCCTGCCTAGGGTATAGCCCTGGTGAACCCCAAGAACCATCAGTCAAGGTATAAAGGTCAGATTCGCAACACTGGGAACAGTGATGTGAGGTGTGGTCCCTCGGCCCCTAAGCATGATGTAGTCACCTGTCCCCTTCCCCCCACCAAAAAGACTTACTGAACTAACTCATAAACTACAAAAGATTAAATCTGAGGGGACAAGTCCGCCAGGCTCTTACAATTCTGCAACTATGGACTCTCTAAGATGTGGCACAGAAATTCAAGCACATTATTATCTGAAAGTTAAAGGCCAGTGTGACCCCAGGTGAGACCATATAGTGCTAAATTTGTTAGGTGGGATCAGGTCAATGTATACAACTTACAGCAATGGGCTACAGGGTCTTGAATTAGTCCAAGCTATGCAATCATCATCTTGCCAAAATGCAAGTATGATTCACTTCCTATCTTTGATGACTTCTTATTTCCTATAGAAAGAAAGCCAAGGGCCTTAAGGCTCAGGCTCAAATCCATTATGATCCCTGCTACTCAATTCTATATCCTGTGATTCTCCAGCCCAAACCCAAGCTCTGATCATGTTCAGCTGTGTGTAATCCCTCCATCTCCACATCCTATTTCCTACAAGAGCTAGACCTTCCTCCAACTCTTCCTCTGTACAGAGTGTTCTTATCGTTCCTTATGTGGCTCTCACTGGTCTTCCAAGATTTGGTTCAGATGTTACCTTTCCCTGGAAGCCTTCCCTCTTGTCCCACTTTAGATCATGTAGGTATATAATTATTTAATAACATGGTTATCTATTGTTATGTGGCTTTCTCCTGATTGAATGAAATAAAAAACTTCTTTCATATAAGAATTTAGTTTGGGCTAGGGAGATAACTCAAAGGGCTTTTCTTAAGGGAAGATCAGAGTCTATCCCTGTATTATATGGTCCTGTGAGCATTATCAGAAGCCAGCAAGCCATGAGTTGCCCCTAAGCATCACTGAGGTATAACAAAACAAAAATTTGTTTAACAATCATTGTCCTCTCCCATCCCTGTGAATAGCACAAATGTAGGTACTTAAATATCAGATATTGTTTACTAAATTATACTAATCCCATGAATGCAAGCAATATTTTATAAATAAGCATACCAGAGGCTACTGTCACTGTCATCACGTTGTTCATCTATTTGCTCGAGCGGGCATCAGTAATGTCTCCATTGTGAGACTTGTTGTTACTGTTTTTGGCATATTGAATATGCCACGGGGAGCTTGCTAGGTGAGCAAGTTAAATGATAATTTGTTTCTTAAATTGCCCTTAAGAGATTATTTGTCCATTCACATGATCTCCTATGCCCCATACAATATTGAGGTCATTTTATGAACTTGCATCCAAAAAAACACAAATCTGCTTTTTGAATATGTTTAATTGCGGCAAAACTTACATCCTTAAAGGCAGACTTAAATTTTAGAAACTGCAAAACTCACTGAGCATCCCATTAGGAACAAAGTAGATTCCCATTCTAGTTAATGCCGTTTTGAGACCCTCTATAGCTATCTCAGTAAGAAAATTCTTATAGATTATCCATAATCAATAGCACTAGCTTTGAAATTAACATAAGCACAGAAGTAAAGTATATGTCACTAACTTATGGCGAAGGAGCAAAGAACATACAAAAGAAAGTCTCATCAGTAAATGGTGGTGAGAAAACTGGACAGCCAACATCAAAAGAATAAAACTTGATCACAAACACCATACAAAAAAATTTAATTCAAAATGTAATGCATAAGACCTTAAACCACAATAGTCATAATATACATAAATCCCAATACACATTATACTCAGACTAATAAACATTGTAGCAGAAGTGCTAGTGGAATTTTGTAAATTGATACAGCCATTATTTAACAAAAATATAATGATAAATCTTTCCATTTACAACTATGGGGATCAATGAAAAAATATTATTACTTAATAGAGTAAGTGGGATTAAAAAAAAAGATAAGAGATTAAGCATAGGACAGATCAGGACAGATCCAGGACAGATCAGCCTTAAAGATGTATTTGGGACTTGACTTAAACAGCAAGTAAGATAGAAGCAAACATAAGCAAAACTGAGACCACATCAAACAAAAAAGCTACACAGGAAAGCTATCATCAAAACAAATCAATACAGAATACAGAGAGAAGATATTTTCAAACCACACATCTGACAATGGATTAATATCCAAAATATATAAAGAACCTATATAACCAAAAACCAAAATAGACCAACCATATTTTTTAAAAAAGAAAATCTAAATAGACATTTTTCCAAAGATGATATTATGATGGCCAGTTGGTATATGAAGAGGTGTTTATCACCTTATTACAAAAAAATCAAAACAATGAGACATGCACTTTATGCCTAAAAGAACAGCCAGTATTCACAAAAAAACAAAAACATTGTCAGAATTTTATAAATGGTTGCAGCCATTTTTTTTAAAATATAAAAATAAAACTTTCCCATTTGCAACAACATGGGTAAACTTAAAATATATTACTACCTGATGGAATAAGTGGGATAAAAGACAAATGTTACATGATTTCACTCATATGTAGTACTCAAAACAAAAATAATGAAATAAAGCAAAAGTAAACTTTTAGTTTACAAAATTAAATTAGTGATGACTAGAAGGAAGGTGGAAAGGGGGAAGGATATATCGTAAAAGGGGCCAGCTTTATGGAGACTAGAATTAGACTTTCAATGACGTTAGTGTAGCATATACAGATTGACTTATAAGGATACAGACCTGAAATAAGATATATGACAATGCTGTGACCTACCACAATGTTTAGATTTAAAAAAAGGGAAAAACAAATAAAATCCAGCCAATAGAATTACACTAAACGGGATAAGCAATGCCATTTAGGACATTGCTTCTTAAACTATGGGTCTCAAACTTACATGGGATAACTGAACATCAACATCTGGAAAAATTTGGCAATGGTGAAAGGTTTCTGAATGCACAATGACCAAAAATTAATTCAAAATCAACCACATAAGAAATTCCAGGAGTTTCTGGCAGCATTTCCCCCACCCTTTCATTTCTCAGACAAAAAAAAATTTCCAGTGGAAAAATGTTTTAAGGAGGCCTGGTGTAGGTTACAAAATACTAATGGGATTATCTTTAAAGTTATAATCTAATAACCACATAGGTCACTTTACATTCATACTTAAAACTGATTTACCTACTAATATCTTATTTTGGCATGACAACAAATGTCTTCATATGTTCTGGGATAAGAGTTAAGAAATTTGAGGTAAGGTTTTTTAGCACTTACTTGCTTTGCAGCCCTGGTCATTTCTTTTCCATCATCAAGTCTCCATTCGGTTCTTCAGCTGTATAGAGGCGAAAGTCAACATCCATGAATCAGTGGCTTCTTTAGCTCCTCCTCCATAACCAGCAGGATTCTGGGTACTGTGTAACAAACACAGATGATTGAGATAAATCCCTTGAATTTATCACAATTAAGTAATGAGGTAATGCTGTGCTCAATTATTACCAAGTGAATAAGCTCCTAGAAGGCCCAGGAGTGGGGAAATCTTTGGTGCTGCCTCAATAAAGGGTAGAAGAATTATATTTATCAGATAAACACCTCTCTTAAATTCTTATGAAACAAAAAGATCCTCCCTGAAATAAAAATGGAAAGAAAATAATTACTCAGAAAATTTTACATTGAATTTTAAGGATGCTGATATGTCCTTTTATCTGTCAATAGAATCTGAAAATATTCAAACATACTCCATTTTAGGAAACTGATTACATTTAAATAAATTCCCATTATCTAAGTATAACTATCTTTTTTTCCCTAAGTCTTCAGGATAACACCAAGACAGTATATTAATGAATAGACTTAATATCATAATAGTAAATGAAATGGTTCTTTCTTAATGGAATTATGACATTTGGGAATTTATTTATGAAATATTTAACTCTGGGGCTGTAATATTGGCTTGCCCTGTGTCTATATACCTGGTATCTGTATTTTGAGTCTGAAAATAAAGTGACTAGGGAACTGCTTAATCACCATATCTTGTTCTCTCTAGAGAGGCAGTGTACCCTACAAGTAAATACACAAAAGCTGGAGTTAAGAGATGTTTGGTTTCTATCTTTGTTTTACCACTAATTTGCTTTATAGTCCTGGTAACTTCACTTTTATCTCCAAGCTTTCATTAATTTTTCTGGAAAATGATTTCACGATAAAATTTGACTATGTCACTTCACATACTGATTATAAAAACCAGATTGGATTACAGATCTATACTTTTAAATGAGGGTAATTTTATTATTTCCAGCTGAAAATAATGGATTTTTTTCCATTCCTCTTTGAGAAAAAAAAAGACATTTTCCTTATTTACTTTTTTCAGGTTCACTCCCCACAAAGAAATTTTATTGAAGTTTGGCATCAAGGACTTCTGGTTTACAATGAAAATTACTGTGTAGAATGTTCTGTGTTTAAAATAAGAACACCCAGATTGACAATGCCAAGTCAATCACATACTGATACCAAATGAAAGGCAACTTAATCCATCAAATCTTCTGTTGATGCCAATGACCTCCCTTCCAGCAGCCCATACAGAGATATGCTTACTCTACTGATAATTTGAGCTGCAGCACTTTCAAAGAATCTGAAAGATGTTCTCAGAAAACTTAAATTTGGGGATGTTTTTATTTCTATCTGAAAATAGTGGTGGCTTCAGGCTTAAATTCGTGCTTTTCCTTTTACGTTTTGGGTTACTTCGTGTTCTGGTTGTCACTAGCCTAGCCTATCTCAGGAGCTGATGCAATTAAGTGAAACTTCATTGAGAGTGGTAGCTGCAATCAGATGATCAAATTGCAGCACTGTACTTAAAACATAATAAACAGTGTAGAAGGAAATATGTAGAATTCCTGCCCAGAACAGGAGATGGTGCCTGCTGAAAATGACAAATGTCCAGAACTGTGGAGATGCAGAAACTCCAGTTATATCATGAAGTTCTGAAGGGGGGTGGGGTGGGGTCTGTGTGTGTGTTTAAATGATTATTTAAACCTGTAAAAAAACATCTGAAACTATTTATTTTCTTTAAAAAATTAGTCATTTAAAAATGTTGCACTCTAACTCTGGTCTTAGTATTTCATAAGCAAGTGTCAATCAGACTGGATTTATTTAGCTGAACTAGAAAAAGAATAATTTTTCAGTGACATGAGCAGCTGCTCACAGCCACTCCACAGGAAAAAAATAAATCTTTTTATTTGCAGTTTTTCATCAATAGAATCACTTTTTTTGTCTCAGAAATCCCTCAAACTATGAAGAGTTGAGCAAAAGCTTTATCTTTCATGCTTTGGAAATCAGAACATAAAGCTTTCTTGGTACTTTTACCTAAGTCTCATTGTTAATGTAACTATTTCCCACAAGTGCCAGGTTTATCTTCCCCAAACACACTTAGTGGATATCATCACCTTTTTTGCCATGGTAACCATAGAAAAGTTTTCAAATTAATATCAAACTCTTAAAATGGATTTTCAAAGTCCTTTAAATGACTTTTCCAGTGAATTCTACCAATTAAGGAAAAATTAACTCATGAACTTATTCTTTACCACTTCTTTTCTTTTGTTGGATTTTTTTTTTGAGGGACAAGGGGGTGGTGGTGGAAGTAGCACACTCAGCAGTGCTCAAGGGCTATTACTGGCTCTGTGATCAGGACTGGCCGCTGGTGGTATTAAAGGATCGTTTGTGGTGCCAGGGATTTGAACCAAAATTATAATTATTGCAGCCACATGTAAGGAAAGTGCATGTAATCTTACCTCCTGTACCATTTCTCTAGCCCTATTTTAAAGCATTTCATACCCTGTGTACCCTGACCCTCTTCCATAAGATTAGAGCAAGGAATCTTTCTCAACTCATTTCTCCAAAAGTACTCTAATGCCAAAATGAAAGATATCACAAAAATTAAACTGATGAACATAGATGCAAACATTCTGTACAAAATATTGGTAAATCAGTGAAATAACATATAAAATAATAATGCATCATGATCACACTATGCTTGGCTTATTTGAAGAATGTAGAGCTGGTTCAACATTGAAATCCAATGTAATCTACATGTGAATAGGTTTAAAGGATTGATCATCTCAATAGATATAGAAATTTAATTTTTAAAAGCATAACATCTGGGGCTGGAGCAAGAGCACAGCGAGTAGGCATTTGCCTTGCATGCGGCTGACCTGGGTTCAATTTCAGCATGCCATATGGTCCCCTGAGCACTGCCAGGAGTGATTCCTGAGTGCAAAGCCAGGAGAAACCCTTGAGCATCCCAGGTGTGACCAAAAAAAGCAAAAAAAAGAAAAATATATAACATCTGTTGATTTTTTAAAAGTCAACAAAAAATAAAACATTCTCAAGCTCAGAAATAACATTCTCAAAATATTTATAGCATCACACGCTTAATAATAAAGACTGATTTTTCCCAAAATCAGAAATGAAATAGGGTCATTTTCTATCACTACTTTTATCCTGTATAATATATCAAGATATGATCATGTTACAGCTTACCTAACCTTGTCTCTATTGAAGAATGCTCACATTGCATCCAATTGTTCTAATTTTGACATATTTTTGTCATCACCTCCTACTGATACAATAAGTACAAAACCCGTTATATTTTTTCATAGTCCATATGGCTTTTTGCCTCATGCTGATGAAAATCAGGAATAAATAAACTAGAATCACCCTTAAAAAATAAACGAGAAAGACCTTGGATATTTGGAGTCAACATTGTCCATTAGAAGAGACCTAATATTTTGAGTTTCCACAGAGATATAGCCAGTTTTCACTCCTGTCTCCACATACACATGGCAGGAATTGAAGTTTTGACTTAACCAAAAAGAAAAAAGAAGAAGAATGCATCACTCCCAAAGGTTGGGATTTATTCTAAAAATGCCAAAGAATTTGGACCAAATATAGAAAACAATCACCAATGTATCAATGAATCAGCATTGCTCATGCCCAGAGTTTTAAGAAGCATGTTAGTCCCCTGCCTTTAAAAAAAAAGGCAAGGATCACACACAACTTCATAAAGTCTTTTACCATGAAAGTGGTCTAAATTATGCTGGGAATGTGGCTCTGTGTGGCAAAGTACATGCATCACATTCCTGAGAACACGGTTTGATCCCCTGTACTGGAAAGAAAAATAGAAAAGGGACTAAATTAAACAAAGAGGAAAACTAACTTTATAAGAAAATGTCAGTGGAGAGAAAAAAAGAAACTGTCTAAACATATCTTTATAATTCTGGCTTTATTACCCACAGAAGCTCATGTTGCTTTTTAAAAAATAAAAATAAAGATGAAGCATAAGGAAAGCTCTTAGATGTTAAAGACAATCATCGTCATCATCATCATCATCCCGTTGATCATCGAATTTCTCAAGTGGTCTCAGGAACATCTCCATTCCTCCTAGCCTTTAGATTTTAGAAGCTTCTCTTTACTCATTGTTCCCAATGATGCCGCATTGGAGGCTCTTTTAGGGTCAGGGGAATGAGACGCAGCATTGTTACTGGTTTTGACATATGATTATGCCATGGGAAGTTTGCGAGTCTCTCCCATGTGGGCCGGAAACTCTCGATATCCTGCTGTTCTCCCAGAGGGAGAAGTAGGCTATAAGATGCCACTTCCAGCAGCTTGGTTTTAAGTCTTTGGATGCTGGCCATTGGTGGGATTACATGGTGCCAGGGGCAGTCCCTGGGTGTGACCGCCTACCTACTGGAAAATGGGAAATCTGGGCAGAACAGGCCCAGTCCTGATCTGAGCAGGCTTGGAGGTCCCAGCCCCGGGTCCTACACACCTGGATTCTTCTGCCGTTACCTCCATGCGTGAGGCTCACCTGAACATGTGGAGAGGGGCCTTGAGCTTTAGCCTGTGGCTAAGGCTCCGGAGGTCTTCGGCTGCGGTAGCTCTGCTCGGGGCTGGGAGGGAGTTAAAGACAATACCAAACAAAAAATGGTGCATAGAATGATTACAGCATAATTTTTTTTCTTTTTGGATCACACCTGGCGATGCACAGCTGTTACTCCTGGCTCTACACTCAGGAGTTACTCCTGGCGGTGCTCAGGGGACCATATGGAATGCTGGGAATCGAACCCAGGTCGACTGCGTGCAAGGTAAATGCCCTACCCGCTGTGCTATTGCTCCAGCCCCTACAGTATAAAATTTAAAAATAAATTCCAAAAATTAAAACACAAAGAAGGAAAAAAAGACAAAATACTTAACCAAAGAAACATCTAGAGTTCAGAGAAAATGACATAGATAATATCATCAAAAAAATCATAAATCCACTTATTTAAAGAGAAAGACATACATTTCCAGATGGAATAAAACCTACTGAAAGTCTGGCACAGAAAACATACATACACACACACACAACCACACCACTACAACAACAACAGCACTTCAGAAAATTAAGGACAAAATTAAGATGGTAAGTATTTTCTGGAAAAACTGTAGGTCATAAATAAAGCATAAGTCATCAGAATGTCACTGAACATCTCAACAACAATATAAGATTGTGAAAGCGTAATAATGGTTTTAATCATCTTACTAGTTTAACAGAGAAGTCTACACTCAGACTATTAATCAAATGTGGGGGGTGAAAGACTCACAAATGAATCTCAGAAGAGAGCAACGCACTGCAAAGATGTCTCCCCACCCTCCACCGGGGTGATTTCATCTGGGCACCTGGGGGGCAGGTATGTCCCTCCTCCTGTCCCAAAAGCACCCCGGCAGCCACAAACCTCCAGAACCCAATTACAGCCACTCTCATAGCTGAACTTCACAAGCTCACCCCGAGCCCCCCCACTCATGAGATTGAATCCACTGAAAAAACCCAGGTGTACGGGATTTGTGACTGAAATCTCCAGGCTCATCCGGAGTCAGTAATGGGCCTCTCCTCCCAATTCCCTGTGCTTCAGGTGTCCTGGCAATCATGCCCACAAACTGCCTCTGGGTGCCATGTAAGTGCATAAATGGCCATGATCCAAAGATGCACAAATGAATCGCAGAACAGAGCAAGACGCTGCAGAGATGCCTCTGGACTCCAAAATCACCATCAATATTAGTGATCTCTAATACAGGGGCTTAATTGCTCCAATGTGAGATACAACAATTTTCACACACTTTCCTCTAAGGAAATCTTTTTGGATCATTTTTAATCAATTATTCATAACAAACAAACCAAAATAATTATTTAACATCTGCCTTTGAGGCAGGCTTGATGGTGGTGGGAAAATTTGAAATAATGGTGGTGGGAAGGTGTAATGATGGTGGGATTGGTGTTGAAATACTAATGCAATCAATTACTATGAACAACTCTATGAAAATAAAAAATAAATTAAAAAAATGTGATTGATAAAATGAGCACATTTTTAGATATAGGAAGTCTTCAAAAGATTTGCCAAACAAATGCAAAATTAAGTGATTACACATCCAAAGAATTAAAAAGTAACCATACAAGAAAAATAATAAAATTTCTGCAATTGGATCACAAATACATTTTTTACTTTACTCCCCAATATTTTTGTTTGTTTTTAAATTTTTTATTAGTGAATCACCATGAGGTACAGTTACAGACTTACAACTTTTCAGCTTGTGTTTTAGTCATATAATGCTCGAGTACTGATCCCTCCACCAGTGCCCATTCTCCAACACCGATGATCCCAGTATCCCTCCCACCCCCATCCCATCCCCCACCCCACCCCACCTCTGTGGCAGGGTATTCCCTTTTGTTCTCTCTCTCCTTTTGGGTGTTGTGGTTTGCAATGGAGGTATTGAGTGGCCATTGTGTTTGATCTATAGTCCACCTGAAGTTGTGCATCTCTCATTCCCAGCGGGTCCTCGAACGACACTTTACCTGGTGTTCCTTTCTCTATCTGCCTTTTCTTCCAGCATGTGAGGTCAGCTTCCAAGCCGTGGAGCCAACCTCCTGCTACTTATCTCTACTATTCTTGGGTGCTAGTCTCCCATTCTGTTACTTTATATTCCACAGATGAGTGCAATCTTTCTATGTCTGTTTCTCTCTTTCTGACTCATTTCACTTAGCATGATACTTTCCATGTTGATCCACTTATATGCAAATATCATGACTTCATCTTTTCTAACAGGTGCATAGTATTCCATTGTGTAGATGTACCAAAGTTTCTTTAACCAGTCTGTTAAAGAACCATCTGTTCTTGGGCAATCGATTGTTTTCCAGATTCGGGCTATTGTAAACAGTGCTACAATGAACATTTGAATGCAGATGTCATTTCTACTATACTTTTTGCCTCTCTGTGATATATTCCCAGGAGTGGTATTGCTGGTCAAATGGTAGCTTAATTTATAATTTTTTGAGAACCGTTTATACTGTTTTCCAAAAGAGCTGATCCAGTCGGCATTCCCACTAGCAGTGTAGGAGGGTCCCTTTCTCCCCACATCCACACCAACAGCAGTTGCTTTTGTTCTTATGGATGTGTGCCAGTCTCTGTGGTGTGAGGTGGTATCTCACAGTTGTTTTGATCTGCATCTCTCTGATGATTAGTGATGAACATTTTTCATGTGCCTTTTTGCGTTTTGTATTTCTTCCTTGAGAAAGTTTCTGTTAATTCATCACTCCATATTTTGATGGGGTTGGATGTTTTCTTCTTGCAGATTCCAACCAGTGCCTTGTATATCCTTGATATCAACCCCTTATCAGATAGGTATTGGGTGAATATTCTTTCCCATTCTGTAGATTGTCTTTGTATTCTGGTCACTGTATCTCTTTTTTAAATTTTAATTTTAATTTATTTTTTTAATTTTAATTTTTATTAGTGAATCACTGTGAAGTACAGTTACAAACTTATTAACTTTCATGTTTGCATTTGGTTTATATCCCTCGACCAGTGCCCATTCTCCTCCACCAATGTTCCCAGTATCCCTCCCACCACCCCAATCCCAACCCCCACCACCCCACCCTGCCTCTGCTGCAGGGCATTCCATTTTGTTCTGTCTCCTGTTGGATGTTGTAGTTTGCAATAGAAGTATTGAGTGGCCATCATGTTCGGTCTATAGTCTACTTTCGGTATGCAGCTTTCAACCCAAGTGGGTCCTCCCAACATTCTCTACTAGGTATTTCCTTCTTATTTTAGCTGCCTTTTCCCCCAGCATGTAAGACCAGTTTCCAAGCTGTGGGGCAGACCTCCTGGTTCTTATCTCTACTACTCTTGGTTGTTAATCTCCCATTCTGCTACTTTATATGCCACATATAAGTGCGATCTTTCTATGTCTGTCTCTTTCTTTCTGACTCATTTCACCCAACATGATACTTTCCATGTTAATCCACTTATATGCAAATTTCATGACTTCATCTTTCCTAACAGCTGCGTAGTATTCCATTGTGTAGATGTTTCAAAGTTTCTTTAACCAGTCACCTGTTTGGGGGCACTCTGGTTTTTTCCAGATTTTGGCTATTGTAAACAGTGCTGCAATGAACATACAAATGCAGATGTCAATTCTACTATACCTTTTTGCCTCTCTGGGATATATTCCCAGGAGTGGGATTGCTGGGTCAAATGGGAGCTCGATTTCTAATTTCTTGAGATTCATCCATATTATTTTCCAAAAGGGCTGAACCAGTCAGCATTCCCACCAGCAGTGAAGGAGAATCCCATTCTCCCCACATCCGCGCCAAAAACGGTTGCTTTTGTTTTTTAGATGTGGGTGGTCACTGTATCTTTTGTGGTGCAGAAGCTTCTTGGACTCCCCAATATTTTGTGTGAGGTAAATCACATCTGCCTAACAAGTATAGATAATACAGATAAGTAAAAAGAAAAAGTCTAACATCAATATGCTGACATCATGGTTTTTTAATTAACTCAGGATTTTGTTTGTTTGTTCACTTTGGTTTGATTTTTGAGTTGACACCTAGTGCTCAGAGCTTACACCTAGCTCTCCACTCAGGTATCACTATCACAGGTAATAACCTGTGATGCACATGGGCCCATATGCAGTAATCCCTAAACACAGAGCCAGGTATGTCCCAAAAAACAAAAACAGAACTATGTATCATAGATATAGGTGGGTTGGGGTTAAGAGTGACAAACAGAGCTGCTGTCTGCCTCCTCCCTCTACTACTGCAAAATATAAACCAAAACCTGGAGTAGCACTGTAGCATTGTCATCTCATTGCTCATTGATTTGCTCGAGTAGACATCAGTAAAGTCTCCATTGTGAGACTTGTTACTGTTTTTGGCATATTGAATATGCCATGGATAGCTTGCCAGGCTCTGATGTACAGGTGGGATACTCTCGGTAGCTTTCAGGGCTCTCCAAGAGGGATGGAGGAATTGAACCCGGGTCAGCCCATGCAAGGCAAATGCCCTACCCACTGTGCTATCGCTCCAGTCCAAAACCTGGAGTGACAACAAAAATATAGCTGAAGCTCATATGAATGATAGGAGAGTTCCTGGACTAACTGGGGATAGTGGGAAGCCCTTACCAACAGAGAAACCCTTCATAGAGCAACAACGCAACTAGAATACTTCTATACTTCTATACTTCCAAAGTATAGAACTTTGCAAAACCAAGGGACAGGAGTTATACAAACACAGAAAACCCCAATACATACAACACTAAGACAGTAAGTAAGAAGCCATTAGCTATAAACAGAGATCAGAATAATCAGCAGCACCATTCCTGAGGTGAGCTTCACCCACCCCAAACTAATAGTGGAGTCCACTTTCCCGGGGGCTGAGGCACTTGCTTAAGCCACTCTTAATCTCACCTCATTGCTGGCAAGCAAGCAGCACCAATAGTCGAAAGCTACCTGTAGACCTCTTAAAGCAAAACCACTTAGAGAACGATCCCTCATTGCCATCTGTGTTTCCTTCAGTCCTGAAGGGAGTAATCTATGACCAAGGCCTCAGTTTCTCCTTAATTCCTTCCATACATAACTAGTTGTCCCAACTACACCTGGGCCTATGTGACCTCAACAAAGCAGCATAAGAACTACTAGTCATTAATGACCTTAAACATCTAGTTGCCATTTCAACCCTCTCAACCTCTGGACACTTGTAATCTTGCTCCCTTGACTGTTCTCCAGATTACCTCAAACTTGGAACACTGGTATGAGCACTAACAAACTCAAAATTCTTCACCTCCAATCACGGACCTTCTAGAACATGGGGGTCACATGTTTCCTGTGGAAACAAACAATCTTGTTATTCCAGGTTGCTCCTGAGACTTATGTGACTTGGCAAAGAAAAGCCACTGGCTCTTTTGGGTACAAACCCCAAGATATCATCCAGACATGCTCATACATGGCACACAGCTGCACCTGGGCACTTGTAAGCTCCAGTTACTGGTCTCTGTCCAGATCTCCTCAAATGTGATGGACAAATAGCCAGGGTACTGATGATTTGAACCTTTGGTTTCAGTCCAGATCCACTCAAACTTGGTGCTACAGGCTTTGCAAAGCATTTGCAACCTTGCACTACATGTCACAAGCCAGGATCTGCTTATCTTTGCACTAGTATTGCACTCAGTTGCTGGCAAATGCAAATTCCCTTGTAGCTACACAGGCCTGTTTAGTGCCGTAGCTGCTGCTGGAAACTCACAACCACAAGCCTTTAGTTGCTACTCATGGTTCTTAACCTGTGAACCAGTTACCTATAAAGGTCCAATGGGCAGTGCGGTGGTTGGGTGGGGGTGCTGTAACAAAATTGTAGCCCTATATCACTGTATCAGTGTCATCC
The DNA here is from genome assembly GCF_027595985.1 of Sorex araneus. NCBI lineage: Eukaryota > Metazoa > Chordata > Mammalia > Eulipotyphla > Soricidae > Sorex > Sorex araneus. The sequence continues at coordinate 69,857,124 of NC_073302.1, read as the reverse complement.
TGTTGCTCATCGATTTGCTCGAGTGGGTATCAGTAACGTCTCCATTGTGAGACTTGTTGTTACTGTTTTTGGCATATCGAATACACCATGGGTAGCTTGCTAGGCTCTGCTGTGCGGGCGAGTTACTCTCGGTAGCTTGCCAGGCTCTCTGAGAGGGATGGAGGAATCGAACCCAGGTTGGCTGCGTGCAAGGCAAACGCCCTACCTGCTGTGCTATTGCTCCAGCCCATAGCCCTATATACAAATATTTATACATACAAGTATTTGTACTCATAAAACAATGTTGCCTCAAAAAAAATAAACTTGGGGGGATTGGGGAGCACACCTAGTGGTGATCATGGCTTACTCCTAGTTCTGTGCTCAGGGAATACTCCTGATGGAGCTTGGGATATAATATTCAATGGTGGGATCTGAAGCCAGAGCAGCCACATATAAGTTTGGCATGATGTTTATGGGTCTCTCTGGACCCATAAACAACTTTTTAAAAATTCTGCCCTTTGGGGGGTTGGGGACAAAGTCAGGGTTTAGCAAGACATATGCCTGCCTCTGGTCAAGCCCTGGTACCCCTACCTCCAGTACCAATGGGTGTGACCTTGGAGACCACTAAGCACCATTGGAGTTGATGAACCTTGTGGTTCCAAGCAATGCAGGACCCAAGCTGCTCCTCTTCCTTTGTCCTCACATCATCTGTCCACTCCAGTTGACTGAGAACTCTCAGGCCTCCTAAGCATCAATCAGGAAGCTCTTCCACCCAAAATTACTGCAGTTGGGCATAAGATTTACATAAATGTAGTGAATATAATCCCAAATTGCATAAATGGAAGGATATCAAGAGGAAGAATGTGGAGGCAGAGAGTTGGGAAAGTTTTGTAAGTGACTGAAGTTTTTATCTGTTATTGCAAGTCCATTGATAATATCTAACTAAGTCCAAAAGTAAATAAACCAAGGTCTAACAATAAAACCTTATCATATCATATTGAAAGTGAAGTAAAATATTAGCAAGGAAAGCAGTAGCAGTTCCTACCACTTGGCCCTCTGTGGCTGGGATCAGTGGAAAGGAAGGAGATGGCTAGTCTTCATTCTAATTACTCTACAACTTTTAAACTTTAAAACCAATGTATTTTTTACAATAAGGATAACTATAGGGGGCAGAGAGATAGTACAATGGGTAGGGTGCTTTTCTTGCATGTGGCTGACTGGAGTTCAATCCCCAGCACCTCAGAAGGTCCCCCGAGCACATCCAGAAGTGATCCCTGAGTGCAGAGCCAGGAGTAAACTTGAGCACATGCAGGTATGGCTCACAAACCAAAAACTAATAAAGTTAAAAAATAACTAGAGAAGGCAGAGAGAGAGAGTTTAGGGATTAAGCTCTTGCTTCACATGTAGCACCACATGGTGCCCTGAGCACCACTGGGTACAGTGCCTGGATGGCCCCCCTCCTGAGGCCTGTGCATTGAGCCATGCCTGCCAGGTTAGTCTAGAACCAGTTGGTTGTGTACCTGGGCCTCCTGAGTACTGCTTAAGATGACCCTCCCACCAACACCAGTTTAAATAGTTTAAATAATTTTAAATAATAGTTTAAATAAGTTTAAATAATTTTTTTAAAGTTAAGTAACTATGAAAGAGTCAATGGACTGGAGTGATAGTACAGTGAATAGGGCATTTGCCTTGCACATGGCTGACCTGGTTTGATCCCCAGGTCCTCCAGACACTGCCAGGAGTAATTCCTGAGTTTATAGCCAGGAGTAACCCCTGAGAATCATCAGATGTGACCGGGAACCCCCCCCCAAAAAAAAGACATCTAGAGAGAGAGCTCAGAGAGTTAGGGCACACCCTCTGCTTGGGAGAATTATGGGCTCAGTCCCCAGCACTGCATGTTCCTTGGAGCACCTCCTAGAGCAAACCCCAGGCTACTGCGCTGAGAGGAGCCTCTGAGAACCTCCAGGTGTTGTACCAGAACAAAAGAAAACAAGCAAACAAACGCGCTCATAGAACAATGCCAAGGACTGCAATATAATGAACACACAGAGAGGAGGAAATTCCTCTACGCTTCGGCATAAGGAAGATAAGCTGTTGTTCCCAGAAACATGCTGGTCTCTGAATTCCAAGATGCGCTGAGGAACATGTGAACTGAGTCGGAATGCCAGAGGCGTGGTGTACCTGACCTCTATGTGAAATGGCAGCACAGAAAGTTTTCCGAACACACACCTGGATCAGGATCAGTTTCTCTATGGGAATTTTCCCTTGATCCCAGCTTGGGAGAATACCTTCTGTTAGAAAACTAGGCCCCGAGTCAGGGAAGCAAATTTTCTAAGAAGGTATTAAAAAAAAAAAAAAAAAAAAGACAGAAGCCTGAGAAGGGTGGGAAAGAGATGAAGTGATTAATGTGGCCCGCCTGCCATATGTTAGGTGCTGGGCTCAAACATTTACTAAGCTGATTTTTTTTTTTTTTTGCTTTTTTTGGGTCACACTGGTCATTGCACAGGGGTAACTCATGGCTCATGCACTCAGAAATTACTCCTGGCGGTACTCAGGGGACCATATGGAATGCTGGGAATCGAACCCGGATCGGCTGCATGCAAGGCAAACACCCTACCTGCTGTACTATCACTCCAGCCCCAGCTGAGAATTTTCTGACATGGTAGTTTGGTGTTTTCTATCATCTCCACCTACCACTGGGAGAGCTGTAGATCACTGGGTTAACCAGCTTGATCAAAATCACATTGTTAGTGAGACACAGGGCTTAAGTTTAAGCTACCGGTCTCTGACTAAAGTCCTCAAGAGCATGGAGAAGAAAAGATGATTTTTTTTCTTTGTTTCCTGGGAAACAATTTAACTTTAAGGGTTCTATTTCATAGCATTTAGTAATTCACACTATTAAATAATCATCACTGCTTCCCCTACCTCCACGCCCCCCCACCTCCTACCCAGGACTTTTTCGTCATCAAAACAAAAACTCTGAACTCATTAGCAATAGTTCTCCTTTGCTCATTCCTCAGTTCCTAGAATCTTCTGGTTTGCTTTCTGGGTCTATAAATTTTGTCTACTCTATTCACCTCATATAAGTAAAATCATACAAAATGTACTTTTGTGTCATTAACTCATTCAATGTAATGTTTTTCTTTGTGTATCATGAGTTCCTTTTAAAAATCAAATAATTTTCTACTGTGTATATATGGCAGATTGTATTTATCCATTTATCTGTTGAAGGACATATGATTTGCTCCCATCTTTTAACTTATAAAAATATTACTTTAAAAACTGGTGTACAAGTATCTCCTGATATATCTACCTTTAATTATTTAAGATGAAATTTGCATATTTTTAAGTCTTACCCCTTTGACCTTGTTCTTTAAAAGTTCCAAGTTTTCTTAAATTTCTCTACAATCCATTCCTCCATCAATATCATGTTTGAAAGCATTTCAGTCCAAAAAGAAAGATTAGAGGAAATGTATACTCTTCTAGTAGTTTGTGTCTTTATTCACTTTATTATTCAACAAATATTGTGAGAACAGATTCTGTGACTGATATAGTTTTAAATAATTGTAATATTTTATTAATAAAATACAGATATCTTGTTATTAAGCTTTTGTTCTACCTGTTAGTACATTCTTATCTGAGGTTTGTCATATCTCCAAATTACAGGAATTATTTGTATAGTATTTAAGGAGTCTTACGTTCATGACTGCAACATATGTGTATGTGTGCGCGCGTGTGTGTGTGTGTGTGTGTGTCGGGGTAGCAATAAATGAGCATTAAGACAGTTCTTAAACTTGAATAAAATGATGAACAATATGGCCAATCTGAAAATATCCAAGCTCCTTCAGGAGGAAAACAATTACTTGGTAATCCTTCCTTGTCCCCTACCCTTGCTCCTCTAGCCTAAGGACCTAATGAATACAGAAAAGCAGGGAGGAGGGGGAGAAAGAAGCAAAAGAATGAAGAAGTCTTCATTCCAATTGCACATCTGGTTCTGATAACTCCCATTTCCAGGAGGAGCAAGATATAGGGGTGTCTATATCCTCTTCATCATGTTTGGAAGTTTTGATTTTCCCAGTGATTTTATGGGAGCATCTATCATATGCCAGGCAATATTTTCTGATGAACTCAAATTCCACTGAGAATTCTAAAGGAAGTTGTGACTTTCTACCAAATCAGAAAAGACAACATGTGCAACTTTGTTCACATAAAAATTTCACCTCGTGTATTTTTTTTTGGATTTTCAAAATTTTCTGGTGCACCTATATATAGGACACTGATGAATCTGCAAACGATTTCAGAAGGAGCCCTGTCTTTCTTAGTTCTGAAATATCTTGGACAGCATAGTGCTATTGCAAATGAAAGCATTATGTTTTCCCCTGAAAGATGGATTTAGGGTTTTGTAACTGGTATCACCCCAAAAAAAAGTCTGAAATGAGTACAGCCCCATCTGGTCTATGGAGAACAGAGAGCAAAGAAACTATCTTTGTTTTCATGGCACCAAAGATGATATGAAAAGGGTCTGGAAAGCAGTGTGCTTCTCTGGTGTAAGCAAGGGCCAATGGAAGAAAGAATTGGTTCTGCTTAGTGACATAAACCAACATTAATCCTCGGCATGCCATGGTCCCCAGAGTGGGAGCATTATGTCCTAACACCCAAACTTAACTCAAAATTAACTCTTGCAAATAAAACATAAACAGGTTTACCAATCTGATAGTGCTTAAAAATCATAACTGGATTTGTATTCTGGCCTAGAAAGAAACTAGGATGGGGTCTCTCTGCCTCTCTTCCCAACACACTTATTCCACCATAGAACTTTTTCCTAAATGCAAATTCTCTCTAGCCTGATTTTTCTGGGACAATGATATTTTCTAGGATACCAAGATAGTACAATGTCCTCAGGCAGATCAGTTTTTAAAATGACTATAAATTAATTTTAAAGCCTGAGTAATACTCCAGGGAATGCTTATAATATGCATGTTCAAATGGCACCCTTCCTTTGAAAGATGCCTTATAACATACAAAGCACAAACACATGCTAAGATACAGAACGAAGGCAGGAAGAAAACAACAACTCTGCCAGTGGAGTATGTATAAGGGCCACAGCAAAGATGATCTTTCTAGTACTGGATGGCCCCACTTAAAATTTGCCCTTTGTGCCAACTTTGTATTGAACTAAAGTGGCTAACCTCATTATATTTTCTGCATTTAGCACCTCACAAATAACAAAGACACCTCCAGCTCTGGGTATGCTCTCTTTTCTCTCCTCTGTCTCTTGACTCCTGCCTTATATTGTACCGCTGTTTACTTGTTCACTGGCCCCTGAGCTTCGTTCTCTATGCCTCTTCGTCACTCATTTGGAAAGGCTTCATTTGCCACATCCTCTAAATCCTGCTATTATATGATCACAGGTAACACCCATGCACTGAAGTTAACATTCCTGTGTTAAGGTCACACACTGAAGGTGTTACAAGCTATAGTGGAAAATAGAATATTTCTATTTCTATTTTAATAGAATTTAAATAGAATTCTATTGGAATAAAATCTGAATAGAACTTTAGATCTCGCTACCTCATGCGGGATTTGTGATCAAGTGACCTGGTTAAGTTGAAGTTTCACATGTTAGAAAAATTTCCTTTGTTATGAGAATCAAACAAATTCTGGTTTTGCTTTGTTCTGGGGGGCCACACCCAGTAGAGATTAGAGTTTACTCCTGGCTCTCCACCCAGGGATCACTTCTGGTGGGCTTGGGGGAACATATGGGGTGCCAGGAATTGAACCCAGGCTGGCCACATGTAAGGCATGCACCTTATCCATTGTACTATTTCTCTGGCCCCCAAAATCCTCTTACCATTGCTACCATTATCCCCATAAAACCAATGGCAATTCCTTACACTCAGGTAAACCTGAGTGTTATTTATACATATGTTCCTTCCATGAAAATTACCTTTCTTCTACATATTTGACTTAATTCCTGCTTGTTCTCGGAAACAGAGTGGCAGGGAGGAGGGAGCTTATCATGAACCTTGGGGTCATCTTCACTAGGAAGTTCTCTCAGCCACTGTGGCATTCTTGTCACCATTATTTCCAATCACCTCTGTGCTTTTTCTAGGATCATTGATTCCCCAGAGCAATCGGCCTCCTATGAACTGCACATTCCTTGGAGCCAGACAGTGCTCCATACTTGATTTTTTTTCAAGGAGTAAAATTATATTTACTTGCAGATTAAATAATCAGGTTTGCAGGACACATTGACTGTTGACAATAAAAAAGAAATAGAATTAAAAAATAAATTGAGTTAACCTATAGAACACAAGTCAACATACAACAAATTGATGGTATTTAGATAAAAATAAATTATCTAAAAGGTAAATTAAGGAAACATTTACAATAGTGTCAGAAAAGAAAATATTCATATTTCAAGATCCTCCCCATGACTTGCTGTGTGACTTTCACAAGTTCCTAAACTATTGAGTTTCTGTCAGTAATGTTGTAACCAGATGCATTGAAAGATGTTGCATTTTTAATATCTTCATGACTGATTTTGAAATGTCCATCTTGAACATATGGCTAGGGTTGAGTTTTCACTCAACAAGTGTCTATTGAGTGAGCCGTCTAAGCTGCTTCCCATGTTTCCTACTTAATTCTCGCATGTCTCAATAGTTATGCCTTTTGAAATATTTTTTTTCAATGGGATTTCTTGGGGGCTGAGATAGTATAGGAGTCAGGTGCATGACATGCATGCATCAGACCTGGTTCGATCCCTGGTACAACACAGACTTCTGAGCATCTCTGGGTGTGGTCCCAGCAGCCCTGAGGCAAGAGGAGTATGACTTGGAGGAATCTGCGCACCCTCAGGGTGGTCTGGTGGTGCCCACCTTCCGCACTGCATGCTCAGGCCCTCAATGCTCAAGTGCCAGAAGTCAACCATCTGACCCAGATGATCAAGCATTACTAGGAGTGATTCTGGACCCGGAGCACCACTTGTGTGACAGGCTCCTTCCACACAAAAATGAAGCTTCTCATATATTGGCTAATTGTCTCATTTAAGTCATCTCATTACTAGATGACAGGTGCTTTATGAATAAACACCATTTACCTCCCATTATATCAGGTTTCTTCTCCTGCCTGAACCAACCTCAGTGACAGATTTGAAGCAAGCAGATAAACTTAGATAGGCCAGATGGACAGAGCCTCCCCTAAAGACTGCGAACACTTTTACAGACATTTCTCACATCTCCAACTGATAACTTTACAATATAGGCCTGTGTCTGCAGAAAACGGAAAGACTACTTTCATGGTGGAATTTCATCCCTCTCAAACCTACAAGAAAGAAGGGGCACTTGAGAGGAGAGAATATACGGGAGAAGGGAGAAGACAGAAAAATGATGTAAGAGTGATTAAAAGTTCATGAAAGTCATGGCAGTTCATGACTAAGAATGTCATGATTACTACATGGAAAGGCTCCTTTGTGGCAGCTGGTAAAACTTCTCAATTAGGGATTCACAGTTCTTCCAGTTTAACCATGCAGATAGATCCATCCTTCCTTCCATCCTTCCTCCCTTCCTCCCTTCCTCCTTCTCTCCCATCCTTCCTCCCTTCCTCCCTCCCTCCCCTCCCCTCCCATCCCCTCCCCTTTCTTTCGTTTTTGGGCCACACCTGGTGATGCACAGAGGTTACTCCTGGCTGTGCTCAGGGGACCATATGGGTTGCTGAGAACCGAACCCAGGTCGGCGGCATGCAAGGCAAACACCTTACCTGCTGTGCTATTGCTCCAGCCCCCCAGCCCCTGCTCTATCTTTAGATAACTTTATTTGTGTGGTTTTTGAACTCTAGTCTTAGAACTCTATGGTGCCTCCTATAATACTGTATCACTGTATCTCTGTCATTCCGTTGTTCGTCTATTTACTCAAGCGGGCACCAGTAACATCTCTATTCCTCCCAGCCCTGAAATTTTAGCAGCCTCTCTTTACTCGTCTTTCCCAAGATTCCCAAAGATTGGAGGCTCTGTCAGAGTCAGGGGAATGAGACCTATTGTTACTGTTTTTGGCATATCAAATATGCCACAGGTAGCTTGCCAGGCTCTGCCTGTGCAGGTGGGATACTCTCGGTAGCTTGCCGGGCTCTCAGAGAGGTATATATATTACACTATGAACAAGAACATGAAATAACTGATTTCTGATTAAATACCCACAATCATGAAATTTAAGGGTAAGTCCAGTTTAAAGTAAGGGTCAGGGAGATAGCTCAAGTGAGAACACTTCCCAGAATGTGCAAGGCCCCTAGTTAAACTTCACATACTGCAGGATCCTATTAAAAACATAAAGTAGGTGCCTCCTATATAGGTAAAGTATCTGTGGAACATAAACATTCAGGGAGAATTTTGGACACCTTTCACCAAAATCCTGAGGGAAAGCAACATGAACAAAAATTGAAATAAGTGCTTTCAGGTGAATACTTATACTGCCAACTACCATTCCTGTTGCCCATACTAGACGTGTGTATGTGTGTTCAAGCTCCAAATAGAGAAATGGTATGTTGAGGCAGAGATGAGATTTATGTATTATCCAGCAATTAACAAATATTGACAGCTATAATAATACTTTATCCTTGATTAATCCTATAATTTGCTTCCATAATACTATAGCTAATCATGTAAAGGTCTGAACTCTCAGCGAGCCTGCCTCAGCACACAACTTCCTGTTCTGGATGGGACACCAAGTAAATACAGTACTGACATTTCTCAATTTTAAAGATATTGACACAGCTGTGGATGCTTTGCCTGTATTTTACTCACTCTATTTATGCCAAAATTTACTTCTTGATATGAATTTTATATAAAATATGGGACAGATTGTTTTAGCCTGCAACCTTAAAAAAAACTGGAGCTAGATGCTAAGGATAGAATTCAAATGGTAAGGCCTGAGTTTGATTCCAGGCACTGCACACCCCATCATAGCCCCACTAAGTGTGATCCTGATGACCCCAAAGTACCACTGGAGCTGAGCCCCCAAATATCAGGTATATTTATTACCCTTGCCTCAGTGCTGGATAATGTTCCTGTTCTTAAAAATATTAGAGCTTAAACAGTCCAAAGAACTTATTACAAATGTTCTTTTATTTTATTTTTGTCTTGAACCACCATGAATTACAAATTACAAAATAAGGAGCTGGAGTGATAGCATAGTGGGTAGGGCGTTTGCCTTGCACGCGGCCAACCCGGGTTCAAATCCCAGCATCCCATATGGTCCCCTGAGCACCGCCAGGAGTAATTCCTGAGTGCAGAGCCAGGAGTATCCCCTATGCATCACCAGGTGTGACCCAAAAAAACAAAACAAAACAAAACAAAAACAAATTACAAAATACAGGATGGGATTCAGGTGTTCAATGTTCCAACACCAATCCCTTCACCAGTGGCTATTTCCCTCCACCAGTCTTTCCAGTTTTCCCCCAGCCCCCAGCCTGCCTCTACATTTTTCTTTTCTTTTTCATTTTAGGGACTTTGGTTTACTGTTACTGACAGAGTATCATACACACCTCTTTGCTTCCTTTCAGCATCACATCCTCCTCCAGAGTGATTGTCTCCCTCCATCATTATGAATGTTCCCTCCTGTGTCTTATCCCCACCTCTCTCCAGTGCTAAGCTACTTACTGAAGGTAGTTCTTAATTTTTATTACCTTTGAGCATTTGTTATTCCCCTACTATGTTATGTTATATTCTTCATATGAGTGAGATCATTCTGTGTTTGTCCCTCCTCTCCCTCCAACTAATTTCACTAAACATGATACTCTCCAGATCCATACACATAGCAGCAAATTGCATGACTTCATCTTTTATTATGGCCCAGTAGTATTCCATTGTGTATATGTACAATTGTTGAAAATAGCCAAAACCTAAGAAGTGCCCAAGGACAAACGATTGGATTTAAAAAACCTATGGTATTCATACATAACATTCTCCTATTTAAAAGCAGAAATATTACACTCCATCAATTCCTAGAAATTCACTTTTAAAACAACCCAACTATCTCTATAGAACTGTAGTACTGTAGTCCCGTTGTTCATCGATTTGCTTGAGCGGGCACCAGTAACATCTCCATTGTGAGACTTGTTGTTACTGTTTTTGGCATATCGAATACACCACGGGTAGCTTGCTAGGCTCTGCCTTGTGATCTGGATACTATATGTAGCTTGCCGGGCTCTCCGAGAGGGACAGAGGAATTGAACCCGGGTTGACCGCATGCAAGGCAAATGCCCTACCTGCTGTGCTATTGCTCCAGTCCAGTCTCTATAGCATTTCTAAAATTTGCTATAGCATGCCTTTTTAAAATCTATACTAGACTGTTGCCTATTTTAGCTATTTTGCCTGCTAGAAAGTTTCCACACAATGATAAAGAATAAAATGAGTTCTTGACTTTTTAACACATTAATCTCCAAGTCCCAAGCAACGGAAACTTAAACTTTCACCAGTCATGTGCATAGTAATTATAAATGTGACATATTATTAAAATAATTTTTAGCTGCAAGTAACAAAAAAACCCCTGACAATCTAAATCATAAAGAATATATTGTCACTTAATACAAAATCCTGAAGTACTACCCCCAGAGTTCGCTTAACACTATCATTATGAATTCAAATTCTTTCCATATTTTTATCACTCTGACCTTAGCTTGTTCTCAAACTGGCTCTTTCAGAGTGGATAAGTAGCTGCATAGGACAACAATAAGAAAATTTCTTTATTCAATGAATTCCTTGTTTTTACTGAGAAAATTTTCTGAGAATTCTGTGACAATTCTTCTCTGACTTATCATTGATTGAAAGGTTGGATGCGGGTGAGACTATGGGATAATGGTGAAGGAAACTTGGAGTACTGGTTGCTATATTGTTGTATCTCTACAAATGTCAAATAATTGCCTCTATTGTACTATAGATGGATACACCAATAAAAATTAAATAAGTAAAAAATACATACATCATATAACCATGATTAAATTAAAGACAAAAGAAATAGAATCATGATTGGCCAATACAACTGTAATGTGGAACATTTAAGCAGTAACAGACTATAAAGGAGGAAATAGGAAATGTGAGACATGAATCCAAAATAAATGCAAAAGCAAAAGTTCCTGCAGTATGGTCATTTGATACATTCATTTTTTTATTTAATCATTTAACAAAGACTTTCTGGGACCCTTTAAAAATACATGTATTAGTCTAAGCAGCAGGAGGATATCATAATAAGAAAAAATAGACAGTTCCTAATGTCATGAATTCTTGATTCAATGGACATTTTTTGATTGTTCACATTTTATATTGGCCTAATGCTAGGAAGGCATCATAGAGAGAAAATATTCCAATCTCATCTCAGACATGAGGAAACAGAAGCTGGGCATGAGTAGGTCTTTTGCTAAAACAAATCACCTGATTTTAGGTTGTTATCAATTTGCATTTTTACTGATTTCAACTAATTAGATGCAAAGTTTTTTTTTTTAAGTATAAAATACAGCTGTCATTTGCTAACCGACAATGTGATTTTATAAAACAAATTACATTGTGGGTACTTATTTACTTTATGAGATGGTTTACCATAAAAGTCACTTAAAAGCTGGAACAATAGTTCAGCAGGTAGGTCATTTGTCTTGCATGAGGCTGACCTGCAATCCCATATGGCTCCCCAGTCACGGCCAGGAGTAATTCCTGAACAAAGAGCCAGGAGAAAACCCTGAGGACTGCTGGGTATGTGCCCCGCCCCCCCAACAAACAAAACGAAACTAAAGATTCATTTAGATCACATCTATAAGCCATTAAGAAAATAAAATGTAGGGGTCAACTAGATAGTATAGTGGGAAATGTGTTTGCTTTCTACACAGCTAAGGTTTGACCCTGCAGTTATGCATATAGTCTCCCAAGGATTCCCAAGAGTGATCCCTAAGCCTAGAGAAGATCTGGGTGTGGCTTTCAAACAAAATTAAATTAAATGTGACTTATAAAATTAGTTCATACTCTTTTTTTGAGGCAATCTCTTTGTGAATCATGAAATTTAAAATCCCTTCCTTGTATTCCCTAGCCTATCTCATGGCTCTCCCCTCTCAAGTTTTATGCTGTGCCGCTAAATCCCTGCGGATCAGTGAGGAACTTTTAATCTGCATCCAGAAGAGGTTATTTAGAACCAACAGAGTCCTTTCAAAGACAGGTATCCTGAGTACTTCTTACTTTTCTATTCTGTATGTTGCTAGTTTTGAGATACCTCAGCCAATTAATTTAGCACAAATCCTATGGGATCCCCATTAATAGGTAAACCCTATACGAACTGAGTCACTCAGTATAATTTTTACTGTATTTAATGCTAAATTGTTAGTTCTGCATATTGCTCTGTAAATTTTCTCCATAGATACACACAGAGATACACAAATGCACAAGGCAAAGACCAGAAACACACTAATTCTTATCAGTACATCACAGCACACATCCGAGCATCATGTGATCAAATGCACAGTGAGAATTAAATCTGTGAAACAAATGGAATGACCCCCAAGAAAGATAATTAAAAATAAGCTCTTTACAACATTACTCATTTTATGGAATCTATTTGTAACTAATCGAATGAAGAAATGGGAAAATATGAACTAGGGTATATATAACGGATGCCTCTAGACAATAGGGTCATCAAATTATAATCTGGTATTTGGCCAACTCCAGCTTGGTGGCCAACTCCAGCTCACCATCTGTTACATGTGATGAATAACATTTACATTTTTCAGTGATAAAAAATTAATAGCATAATATTCTATTATTCTATTTGATAGAGGAATAATATCACCATAAAAATGGCATAAAATTAGAATTTCAGCAACATAAATGAAGATTTGTTGGGATACAGACACAATCTATAGACTGTCAAAGACTGCTCTGGGACTACAACAGTAGAGTTGAATAGTTGTGACAAAAACTAATAGGCCACAAAGAGTAAAATATTTCCTGTTTGGCCCTTAATAAAACAGTTCATTAACTTCTTCCTGCTCCAAAAGAATTTTTAGCAACTAATAATGTCAAATTTTTCCTCGGGAAATTTACTGGAATATAAAGACAAGGGCAGAAAGAAGACTTGTTTTACTTTTTTACCCTTTTATGCACTTTTGAAATTTGCTTCATCTTGTATTATATAATTTAAGGGAAAGACATTTAAAAAATAAATAGACAACATTTTTATTAAACTAGTTTATGAATCAACATAGTGTTGACACTGTCTGATCTGGATAACAATAACTGCATCCTGCTCAGTACATTCTGTCACTGGCAAAACTCCCCAAGGTGATCTTTAGGGGTGTCAGGGAGATGGGGAATCGGATATGTATGTGACCTGTGGGTTTTGGTTTTTGACTATAATTTAAAGAATAATTTGCTCTCCTGAAGACAGGGCAAAAGGGATGTTGAATTTTCTTATTCCCTGTTGCAGATTAATAGAAATAATTTTTGTGTTATGCAACATAACTTCATGATCACTTTGAAAAGAAATTAAAATCTTCCCTATGGCTAACTGGAATAAGATACACTGGCACAGGGGCCAGAGCAATAGCACAGCGGGTAGGGCGTTTGCCTTGCACGTGGCCAACCCAGGTTCGATCCCCGGCATCCCACCATATGGTCCCCCAAGCACTGCCAGGAGTAATTCCTGAGTGCAAAGCCAGGAGTGACCCCTGTGCATCGCTGGGTGTGACCCAAAAAGCAAAAAAAAAAAAAAATACACTGGCACAGAGAACCAGACCTACGGTGAAGGGCAAGAGAGTTTTCTGCAAACCCGGAGGTGAGCAATCTGTGAAGCTCTGAGCCCTAAGTAAGCTTGCAGATTCAGAAGAAACCTCAGGAAGAGCTATAACTTCAGAGTATGTAGATAAAAGAAATTGGAGTCGTTGTTACACATTCTATGTATATAGCCAGTGCATTAAGAAAGATAATGTTGTAAAATAATGACAGAATTTGAATTTTAAAAAATCTGTATTAGGGCTCCTCAATTAATGCTAAACCAAATGAAGGCTTTAAAACCCTTACTCTGGGGCTGGGAATATAGCTCAGCAGCAAACTGTTTGCCTTGCATCTGTGAAACCCTGAGTTCATCCCTGGCACTACAAAACAAACAAACCAGAGCCCTTACTCTGATAGGGCATCTTGAAAATTAACTCCAGTTTACTTACATGAAAATAAAATGAGAAATATAAATCAATATTCAACACAAAGTTTTAGGGGGAAACACTGACTCTTGGTAGGCATTCCCTTTCCTCCCTCACCCAGTGTGTGAGAGAGACAAAGGCAGCCAGATAATAGCAGGTACTAGAAATAGACCTCGATGTTGCAGGAAGGCAAAGTCAGACAAAGTCACTCTATTTCTGAGACAAATGAGAACAAAATAAACCCACCGCATAATAATGTCTAATCACAGAAAAAAACAAGGTATGAAAACCATACAAACAACCAAATAGCCCTTTTCCTGTGTGTGAGACAGCCAGTCACTTCTCAGCAACTACAGCTTTAGTTCAATTTTCTTAACCCAATCATAGAATTCCCCCAAATTCCCAATAACAACCAATCCAAACTCCTGCTTCCTTAATGCCTCTCTCAAACCATCTAACACAAGCTCAAATTCTACAGTATATCCTATAATATCCTCAACATTTTATCAATCTAGTATTTTACTGGACTGGAGCGATAGCACAGTGGGTAGGGCAGTTGCCTTGCATGCGACCTACCCAGGTTCTATTCCTCCATCCCTTTAGGAGAGCCCTACTACCGAGAGTATCCCACCCGCATGACAGAGCCTGACAAGCTACCCACGACATATTAAATATGCCAAAAACAGTAATAAATCTCACAATGGAGACGTTACTGGTGCCCACTTGAGCAAATCAATGAACAACGGGATGACAGTGCTGACAGTGCTGTAATGCTATAGTATTTTACTAGAATTACACACAATCTCCATTGATACAAGGTCTTTCTTAAGACAACAAGCAAAAAACCCCAACCTTATTCAATACCAGATGTATTCTGGGAGGATTTTGGCAGTAGAGCACAGATGAATAGAATAGATTGTTTTTGTTTGGTTTATTTTTAACAGGGGACACATCTGACGGGGCTTACTGCTTGCTCCTGGCTCTGCACTTAGGGATCACTCCTGTAGAAGTTTAGGAGACCTTATGGGGTGCCAGGGATTGAATCAGGATTGAACACATGCAAGGCAATATGCTCTAGCTTGTAGCATCTTGCACCAGAATAAAGATACTCAGGCTCAAAATAGCATGTTTATTCCTGATTTTGACCACCCGTGGGGCAAGCGATCAAGATTTATATGCCAAGTATATTTTCTTCATGTTGATTCTTGCCATTGTCCTAAAAACTAGAGTTGCTGATCTTTGTTCTCTAGTGTTTATTAAAGCTCAATAGAAAAAAAAATAAAATGAACTACCTGAAACATACATATGTAAATCCTTGTCTTCCTCTGAGAACTCTGAAATCTATCCTTAAAGTCAAGGAAGCCAACTTCATATTTGCCTTCCGTTGTTTGGCATCTGTAGAACAGCCTTTACCAGATTCAGCCTCCGTGCATCTAACACTGTGAGGGTTTCATAAAATCTCATTACTGCTCACTGTCAAGCTTTCCAGATGCCATTCATTACATGAACACTTTCAACGCAGGAGGAAATGCATTTCCTTCAAGATAATGCCAGGAACAGCTTCACTTCTCTTGAGCAATCGGTTTGTTTTCATTTTATACATGGTATGAATTGTGCAACTGTGAAGTTTCCAATTTCAAGTGAGTTTTTTTTTTTGAAAAGTGAGCCAAATCTGGAACATGAATAGTCTGCCTTCTGAGTATCTGATGAGTCCTGGCTCCTTGTGATATTTCTAACAGTGTTTATCTTCTTCCCTATGCCAAATATGTTGCCTCACTGCATTTTACATACCTGTGTAAGCTGCCTTAGTTTTTTTTTTTTAATGAAGCAAGCTGTAAAGAGAGAGAAAATAAAACTCATACCTTATAGTGTGACATAAATTAAAGCATTTAGAAGAAGGTAAGTCCTGAGGTGGGTCAGTGGACACTGGATCTTGAAAGTGAACAGTTGAAGGACCAGGAGCACATTCTGAGGTAGAGTTGGAGAGTTGGCTCAAAAGAGGAAGGTGCATAATTTGCACCCAGGCACCCTGGTTTTGATCCCAGACATGGCATGATCCCCCTAAGCATGACCAGTTGTGGTGCCCACACCCCCCAAAGGACAAAAAAATTACTTTGGAAGAGCAAAGTGCATTTCTTGAAATCTATTTGACTACAGAAGTGGTGCCCTTAGACATAAGTCATAACAAAGGCCTCTGTGGTGTCTTTTCTGATACTAAGATGGAGGCAAAGCTGAAGTCAGCAGAGCATACACGGGAGGCAGGGGCAAACAGGACAACAGGAGACTTGTCACATGACACAAGCCTTGAAATGCAGGTCCAGGAAGGAATGGCTAAATAGGACATAGAAGACAGAAGCAGAAGCCCAGGGTCCGAGTTCACCAGAACTGTGCTTCTCTGTGTGGAACATACACAAGTGTCCCGAGCCCCACTCTCAGGAGCCAGGGATGGAGGTGGTGGCAGAAAGACTGTTTCTGCCTTCTAAGGTCCACACAGCAGAGGACCACAGACATAAGGATTTTAATAACAACAAAAAAAGTGGTTTTTGATAGCTCTGCTATCTGGGGGCTGGAGCGATAGCACAGTGGTAGGGCATTCGCCTTTTTTATTTTTTTTTTGCTTTTTGGGTCACACCCGGCGATGCACAGGGGTCACTCCTGGCTCTGCACTCAGGAATCTCCCCTGGCGGTTCTCAGGGGACCATATGGGATGCTGGGATTTGAACCAGGGTTGGCCACGTGCAAGGCAAACGCCCTACCCGCTGTGCTATCGCTCCAGCCCCGGGCATTCGCCTTTTAAGTGGCTGACCCATGTTTGATTCCTCCGCCCCTCTCAGAGCTCCTGGCAAGCTACCAAGAGTATTGTGCCAGCCAGCAGAGCCTGACAAGCTACCCATGGCATATTGGATATACCAAAAACAGTAACAATAAGTCTCACAATGAGAGACATTACTGGTGCCCGTTTGAACAAATTGTTGAGCAATGGGATGACAGTGACCTGTTATCTGGAATCTGTGTCAGTGGAGTTGGTTTCTTCAGGGTCCCTCTTCCTAGTGTTCAGTGGCTGTCTCTGCCTCTGGCTTCATGCTGTCTCTTCTATGCAATCTGTCCCCTAATCCCTTCTTAAGAGGCTACCAGTCAGATCGGATTAGGGTCCACCGAAATAGCCACATTTGACCTCAATAACCTCTTGGAAGACCCAATCTCCAAATACAGTCTCAGTCCAGGGCATACAATGTGTGGTTTGAGAAAGGGGGCACAGTTCAGCCCACTCCGGGGAGCTATAGCAGCATCTGGAGAAGGCAGAAAACATACAACGGCTCAAATACAAGGATCAACAGGTACCACACATTTGGTCTCTGTAAGATGTGGCACTCACCAAAGAAAGGTAGCTGGGTTGAATGTGCATCCTAAAGAGAAGGTGCCTCCTGCCCCCACTGTGACTCTCTGAAAATCAGGCAGAGCTCCTTGATTCCAGAAACCTCTAACCAATCATATCAGTAAGGAAGACTGGACTCTGGCCTGAATGGATGAGACAAAAATTTTGCTTACAATGTTTTAATTAAAATGGTGGAAAATTTGTGACTTATCTTTAAGTATGAGTGCCAGAGGAAACAAAGTGACTCAGACTGGCCATACTCTCTTCTTGTCACTAAATAGGGAAACAACCAGGTTTACTCAAACTCTTCATTTTCTTACCTTGCCTAGACTCTCTTCCATAGGCCCATGCAACTTTCACTTCTCTGTTCTGATTACTTATTGGAGGAACTCATCCACTTTGTTAACATCACCTCTATCTTTATTAGCACATGCTGACCAATGGTGCTGACAGCTCTCATCCCAATGTCTTTAAGAATGCTGGGGCCGCCAGAACGGATGACTGGTTGAGGAAACTTTGGTACATCTATACAATGGAATACTATGCAGCTGTTAGAAAAAAGGAGGTCAAGAATTTTGTAGTCAAGTGGATGGGCATGAAAAGTTTCATGCTGAGTGAAATGAGTCAGAAAGAGAGAGATAGACATAGAAAGATTGCACTCATCTATGGTATATAGAATAACAGAGTGGGAGACTAACACCCAAGAACTGTAGAAATAAGTACCAGGAGGTTGACTCCATGGCTTCGAGGCTGGCCTCACGTTCTGGGGAAAGGTCAACTCAGAGAAGCGATCACCAACTACATTGTAGTCGAAGGCCATGTGGGGGAAGGGAGTTGCGGGCTGAATGAGGGCTAGAGACTGAGCACAGCGGCCACTCAACACCTTTATTGCAAACCACAACAGCTAATTAGAGAGAGAAAACAGAAGGGAATGCCTTGCCACAGTGGCAGGGTGGGGTGGGGGGGAGATGGGATTGGGGAGGGTGGGAGGGACACTGGGTTTACGGGTGGTGGAGAATGGGCACTGGTGAAGGGATGGGTTCCCAAACTTTGTATGAGGGAAGTATAAGCACAAAAGTGTATAAATCTGTAACTGTACCCTCACGGTGATTCTCTAATTAAAAATAAATAAATTAAAAAAAAAAAAAGAATGCTGGGGCCGGAGCGATAGCACAGTGGGTAGGGCGTTTGCCTTGCATGCGGCCGACCCAGGTTCGATCCCCAGCATCCCATATGGTCCCCCAAGCACTGCCAGGAGTAATTCCTGAGTGCAAAGCCAGGAGTAACCCCTGAGCATCGCTGGGTGTGACCCAAAAAGCAAAAAAAAAAAAAAAAAGAATGCATCTCTTCAATTCTGAGACATTGAGGCTTTGCTTCATCTGCAAACTAGCTGTAAAACATACCCACTGTTCTTCCACTTGATCCCAACTAAAGTTGGTCTAGCCTGCCTGATGTAGAGCTGTTGGGATTCTCTAATTTGAGTTTCAGTTTGGTTTCTGTGAGAGTGTATGTGGGAGGGGGAGAATGAGAGGAAAAAGGAGGGAGGGAGAGGAGAGACATAAAGGGAGTAGGGAGGGAGGAAGAGAGAAAAATAAAAAGAGAAAGAGAGAGAGTGTGAGAGAGAGAACACATTCTCACTGTAAGTGGGAAAAAAAGTCACATACTGTTGTAAGGAAAAATTTCCTGTCTAAGTCCCATTAATGAGTGAACCCTTTATTCAGAAAAAAAAAAAAGTCTATGACATTTTCTATGCTGCCTACTAAATATCCTCTAATAATAACTCTGACATTATCATTTAATCACTTCAATATTGGTTTTGTTACATTAGCAAGTAAATTCCTTGTTGCTTTTATTGCAATCCCTTCAGTAGATGCTTGACTTTCAGTGTGATCCCTCCCAGGAACCTTTCCTGAGTAGACGCCAACCCTGAAGGCTATACTCATTAGAGCTCATTAAATGGAATAGTAGACCTAAATCCAACTTGATGCTTAAGCTAAAAGTGTAGAGAATAACCAGAAGTTATTGAATGAAATACTGAAAGCAACAAAATTCTGGTTTCAGCATATAAGTGAATAATCCCAGGAAAAGGATCAAAAAAGACAAAACAGGTTATGAACAACCCAAAGCTAAGTGGCAGCTCAAATACTTAAACTCTCCAAGCTATGAAAAAAAATCAAAACAAGAGATCACAAAACCAAGGGAAGATGTACATAAATAACCACAAATAAAGACAGGGGTAAACAGTCTAACCTAAAATATAGGACAGATTCAGATAGAGAGTATAGGAGATCAGGCACGTAGCTGACTGAGTGACCCTGGTCTGAATCTCCAGCACTAAGTATGGTCTCCTGAGTGGTCATACTTCAACACCGAGTCAGTAACAGCCCATGAGCACTGCTTGGTGTGGTCCAATCCCCACACCCAAATAATAGGTTTGTTTCTTTCTTTAAAGGTAAGTCTAGAACTATTGTGGAAAGATGGCATAAGCAAAGTTTTAAGCTACAAAATTTTCCGATTGAATAACTCAAGCCGCTTAAATTTTAGATGAGGATTATAGCAGTGGGGTGGGGGTGGGGGGAGTCAGAGTCACAAAGTCCTGAGTACCTTCTGACATTCCTTGCTAGAATACCAGGATACATACACCAATATATACCTGCAAGCTTATGGAACATAATACATTGCTCACAGAAGCTATATGCTTTCCAACATCTTTCTGTGTTGGAAGCTTAAGTTTTTATCTTTTTATCATTGGTCTCTTGATCTACAGTTTGGGATCCTTTCTCAAGGTGAAGAGACTCCTTTATCCCTCAGTGATTTTTTAAAGATATGTCTTCATAACTTCCACAGGAAAGGTTCTCATGTGCTCTTTCATACTGTACAAACAACTATTCATTTTCTATACATGAACTTAACTGGTTACTCTTCAAAAATCAAGCCGAAGAATTGCATGACATGGAAAAAACCATCATTCTTGCCATTGAAGGAGCCGATTTATTAAAAGTAAATAAGCCAGAGTGATAGCACAGCAGGCAGGGCACTACATTACACACAGCAGACCTGGGTTCAATCCCCAGGACCCTGAATGTTCCCCCGGAATTCACCAGGAGGATCTCTGAATGCAGAACCAGGATTAAGTCCTAAGCACCACCAGTAGGAACAAAACAAAACAAACTGACAAAGCAAGTAAATAATAACTCAAAGGAAACCAAATTCTGAACCCAGTCCTCCTTGTAGATTACTACTTTATGTGGTCAAAGAATGCCAGAGAAGTATCATCAGAAACGATCACATAAGAATTTAGACTAGTGGTTACCAAGGATGGGGGAATGAACTGGAGACTTATTCTTTAACGAGCACAAAAGTTTGGTTTGAGATGGCAAAAGAGTTCTACAAGTGGGTAATTGTCATGTTTGAGCAACATTGTGAACATTCTAAGTGTCACTGAATTGTACACTGCAAATTATTAAGTTAAGTTACGCATATTTCCCTACAATTCAAAAAATATAGTGATTACGACTAACATTGAAATAATTTCCTTTCTCCAATCCTCCTTTTATTATATTTCTTGTTAGGTAAGGTTATGCAGGGAAGTTAAACATACTATGTGCAATGCACTAGCCCCATCTAAAGCACATTGTAACACAGCCTATTTATTCTTTGCTTTTCCCAAAGTTGATGGTGCTTTTGCTTTTGTAGTTATTATCAGGAATGCCAGGGAGAAAACCCGGGAGCTTATGTATTCAAGGCATGCACTTTACCACTGAGCTACATCTCCAGCCTAAAACCAATCTTACTTTTTGGGTTTAGTACAAGAGTCAGGGAGTGTGTAGGCTAAATGGGAAGTTTGTGCACTAATTAAAAGTGGTGGCACAATGCAAATTTCTAGCATTTAATAAGTGCCTAATGAATGTTTGCTCTACCAAATTGGATCAAATAGATAAACCGCTGGGGAATAACAAAAGGATGCCAGAATCCTATTCTAAGATCCTTTTTGATCTATATATAAAGGTCTATTAATCCATAGGGAATATAAAAATATTTGTTATGAGGCAATACTATAGTTCATTTGATCTCATTCCAAATTTAGACTATTTTTTTAAAAGCTGCCTCTTTATCTGCAGTTTTACTCTCTGGAACAACTGGAGTCAATGGGAAATGGGTGTTTGGGGGATTATCTATAATAAAGCAAATGGCAGTAATAGGTACAAGAGGCAGATTTACTGGGCAGAGGTTACTTATTCCCCGGCTGGGGATACACTAGAATCTGAAAAGTGAAAATAGGCATTAATTGGACCTACCTTTAATTTCTGAGGGTGAACTGAATTTTTATAAGCATGGTAATTATAATCAGATAATTTATATTACACTGCTTTTTCAAATACAAAACAAGGACATAAACCCATGTGCCACAAATATATAATCCTGTCATACTCATTGCATATTGTAGTAAGGTAACTGAAGAGGACAATGAGGTTGAGTGGGAAAAAAAAGAAATAATTGAATTAAAGAGCATGGGGAAAAGAAATACAGGGTAGGTAAGACAGGGGAGCAAGGACAAGGAAGGCAGTAGAGGAAAGATGCATTAACACATAGGAAAGAAGCTCTAGAATGCCAGGGATGGAAACAAGTTATTGAGTGGGTCTGAGGCAAGTGAGAGAGTGACAAACTATAACAAACTGATGGTACCCAGCTCTCTGCATTATCATGTGATGGTCAGTGTGCTCAGTGTCCTTCAATTGCTGTCCTGTGTTCCCTGCTCTAGAGAGATTTCCCCCTTCACTTAGACACAGAGGGAACCTGGTAGTCTCCTGGGCCCCATTCTCACTGTTCACTCTCCCTATATGCTATTTACTTTCACAGCTACTGGTTTTATAAGCAGATGCCCCTATTTTCATCTCTACTGGCCATATTCTAGCACTGACCACCCCTCTCTCACCCAGATAGGAAATTTGTTGCCTTTGAGACCTGTTCATTCTATTACCAGTGCCTATGCTGTGAGTGTTGATCTCACAATGGCAAACCTAGTTGACTTGACTAAGGTTTTATTGCCTCCAGTAACAGAAAATTATACAAATAGGCTTAAGCTGCAAGTAGGATAATATATAATAAATGTAACAGAATAGAGTTTTGCTCTCTTTCTCCTGCAAAAATGTCTTCTTACAAGGCTCAATAGAAATCAATAGAAGACAAAAATGTCTTCTTACAAGGCTCAATAGAAATTGGAGGGTGAGATGGGACTGGGCAAGGGGCAGTGGTGGTGGTGGTGGTGGTGGCAAGACAAAAAGAGAGGGAGCTGACTTAGTGCACTTGGGGAAAGTGGACAAAATGATTTAACTTCTCGTGTAGCTGTATCAGATGCCTTTCATTGATCCAATCAGCTGCTCAGGCAGACTGCATCAGCTCACTAAAGCCTAGCTGCTAAGAATCCACTTCTACTAGTGAGTTAAGGAATAGAAATCATGAGATGATGGGGCCAGAGACTGCTGTTACCCCAGAACAACCCCACCCATCTCTCCCCAAGACTCTTCAGATCTCCTTCCATGAACACTACCAATGTTGTTTCCACCTAAATCAACATAATACCTTGTAGTGTATTAAAACAGATTCCTAGGTTCCATACATTAAAATCCAGATATAAGAGTCTGAGATGGGGCCAGAGAACTTGCACCTCTATGAACCACACCACCAGTGGCAATGATCTACAGGATACAGTTCAAGCAGATGAACATGCTCCAATAGGCCTCTCTGCCTGGTTCTCATCATCTCTTTATTAAAGTACCTGCAGCCATCATTTTTTATGTCATATTCCAGCACTGAGCATGTGCTTGGAAGTGCACTATAAGAATTTGCTTTAAAAACCATAATACCGTGGAAGCCCCCAGCCCCGCCTGGCAGCTCTGAGCCATCTTGCCCACCGGCCCTGACCCCTCCCTCTTCTCCAGGTAATTTGGATTTCCCTTTGGAGACCCCGCCCAACGTGGAGGAGCCCTCCCCTCGTCCCCTGCCCACGGTAGGGGGCCCGCTCGGAAGCCCCCAGTCCCATCTGGCAGCTCTGAGCCACCTCGCCCACCTGCCCTGACCCCTTCCTCTTCTGAAGGTTAGGGGCGTGTCCTCTCGTCAGGGGGCGTGGTCTCAAGGGGGCGTGGCCTATTTCTGGAGCGGCACCCGCTTATGAGGCCACAGTTATTTCTCCCATTCCATGTATGGTGCTTTGGTCACAATTTGTATAACCTATTCCTCTTATGATACCCTGGTTATCTTAGTCACTATATGCTAATAGTTAATTAGCCTATCCCAT
This sequence comes from Sorex araneus, assembly GCF_027595985.1. Classification (NCBI taxonomy): domain Eukaryota; kingdom Metazoa; phylum Chordata; class Mammalia; order Eulipotyphla; family Soricidae; genus Sorex; species Sorex araneus. The sequence goes on along the minus strand of NC_073302.1, from coordinate 69,833,302 downwards.
CCTAATTTCATAAACACTGTCGTGAACACATCAAGTGGAACAAGAAGTCCTTTTTAAAGAGATTATAGCCCCACATCTTCAATTGAGGCCCCTCATAAGCTAAAGGTGGAGCGCCTGACAATAAAGCCCATAAAAACGTAAAGAAACAGTGGAAATCCCCACTGCCAGGAGAGATGGAAGAGAGGATCTCAGAAACCCGAACAGGGACTTCCAAGAAATACAATCTCCTCTCAGATAAAGAATTCTGAGAGGAAATCGTGAAGATGGTTCACGAACTCAAAGCAACTATGGAACGAACATCCAATAAATTAAGGGAGGATATGGATGCAGCATTGGAACGGTCCACCAAAACAATCCAGGAAGAAATAAGAGCAGAAATCTCAAAGCTACGAACAGAAGTGACACTATTAAAAGAATCGGTAGATGAAATTAAAAACTCAGTAGGAGCCCTCAATAATAGAATGGCTACAGCTGAAGACAGAATCAGTGAGCTTGAAGATGAGTTGCAGAAAGCATATAGGCAACAACAAATAATGGCAAAAGATCTCAACATGGCTCTAGAGCGAATTAGAGTCCTAGGGGATGACCACAAGAGAAGCAACATAAGAATCATTGGAGTAGCAGAACCACAGAGAACCAATTACAGTGAAAAAAACACAATCAAAGACATCATTGCTAAGAAATTCCCAGAGCTAGAGAATGTGGGCATCCAGATCCAAGGAGTCCAAAGGGTGCCAGCTAAAAGGGACCGAAATAAAAAATCCCCAAGGCATATCATAGTCAGAGTGACGGATGCCGTGGATAGAGACACAATACTGCAAGCAGCAAGATCAAAGAAGGAGATCATATACAAAGGAGCACCCCTTAGATTCACAGTAGACCTATCAGAAGAAAGCTTCCAAGCCTGAAGACAATGGAGGGATATAGTGAAAAAACTTAATGAAATGAACGCCTCACCAATTACCCGGCTAAATTCTCAGTTAAACTTGAAGGAACCATACACTATTTCACAGAGAAACAACAGCTCAGGAACTTCATAGACTCAAGACCAAAATTAAAAGAAGGACTAAAAGGGCTACTATAAGACAAGGAAAAACCCTAGAAGAACAACAAATCCTACAGAAAGATGGCACAAAAATCCCACGACAATAATTCCTCTCAATGTTAACGGTCTAAATGCACCAATCAAGAGGCACAGAGTGGCAAAATGGATTCAGAAACTAAACCCAACTTTCTGCTGCCTACAAGAAACACATCCGAACAGTCAGAGCAAACACAGACTCAAAGTTAAAGGATGGAAAACAATCCTGCAAGCAAACAACTCCCTCAAAAAAGCTGGAGTGGCCATAGAGTATCCGACAACATAGATTTCAGGCTGAAAAAGATCAGAAGGGACAGTGAAGGTCATTTTCTACTCATCAAGGGATATGTACAACAGGAAGAAATCACACTCTTAAACATATATGCACCTAATGAACGACCAGCTAAATACTTAAAAGAACTAAGAGAATTTAAGGGGGACATAACTAGCACCATGATAGTAGTTGGAGACTTCAACACTGCCCTATCACCTCTGGATAGATTGACAAGAACAGCACTGAGCAAGGAAACAATGGCTCTGAAGGAAGTAATGGAGGCGACAGGGCTAATAGACCTATACAGGGCTATGCACCCCAAAAAGAAAGAATACACATTTTTTTTCCAGCGCACACAGAACATTTTTCAAAATGGACCACATTCTGGGTCACAAACTATACCTTAATAGAATTTGGAAGATAGAAATTGTATCAACTGTCTTTTCAGACCATGATGCACTGAAGATGGAAGTTAATCACAAACAGACGTGGAGAACCAAATCAAATACCTGGAAATTAAACAACTCACTGTTGAACAATAAGTGGGTCACGAAGGAAATCAAGGAGGAAATAAAATACATTGAAACAAATGAGAATGAAGACACAAGCTACCAGAACCTATGGCATGCAGCTAAAGTTGTGTTAAGGGGAAAATTTATAGCTCTGCAAGCATTCCTCAGGAAGGAAGAAAGGGCCTATATAGATAGCTTGACTTCACAGCTCAAGATCTTAGAAAAGGACCAGCAAAAGGAACCCAAACCACATCGAAGGAAAGAAATAATAAAATTTAGAGCAGAAATTAATGATATGGAAACCCGAAAAACAATCCGAAAGATCAATGAAACCAAGAGCTGGTTCTTCAAGAAAATAAATAAGATTGATAAACCGCTAGCAAGACTCACAAAGAGAGAGAGAGAACCCTAATAAACTGAATCAGAAATGAAAAGGGGGACATCACAACAGAAACCAAGGAGATTCAAAAGATCAGAGACTACTTTGAAAGTCTGTATGCCACAAAACAAGAGAACCTAGAAGAAATGGACAAATTCCTTGATTCCTACAATCTCCCAAGATTGAAACAAGAAGACTTGGAACACCTGAATAGGCCCATAAGTATCAAGGAAATCGAAACTGTAATCAAAAGTCTCCCCAAAATCAAAAGCCCAGGTCCAGATGGATTCACTGGCGAATTCTTCCAAACATTTAAAGAAGAGTTGGTGCCAGTTCTCTTCAAGCATTTCCAGGAAATTGAAAAGACAGGAACTCTCCCGAACAGTTTCTCTGAGGCACATATCTCCCTGATACCAAAAGCAAACAAAGACACCACTAACAAAGAAAACTAAAGACCAATATCTCTGATGAACACCGATGCAAAGATCCTCAACAAAATACTAGCAAAGAGGATCCAACAACTCATCAAAAAGATCATACACCATGACCAAGTGGGATTCATCCTGGGGATGAAAGGATGGTTTAACATTCGGAGATCAATCAACATAATCCATCATAAAAAAGTAAAGATAAAAACCATATGATCATATCAATAGATGCAGAGAAAGCATTTGACAAGATCCAGCACCCGTTTATGATAAAAAAAAAAAAACTCTTGCCAAAATGGGTATAGAAGGCACTTTCCTGAAGACAGTCAAAGCCATCTACCACAAACCTACAGCAAGCATTATCATCAATGGGGAAAAACTAAGGGCCTTTCCTCTAAGATCGGGGACAAGACGAGGATGCACACTCTCACCACTTCTCTTTAATATAGTACTGGAAGTACTAGCAATAGCCATTAGGCAAGAAAAAGATATGAAGGGCATTCAGATAGTAAAGGAAAAAATCAAACTCTCACTATTTGCAGACGATGTGATACTATATCTAGAGAAGCCTAAAAGCTCTAGTAAGAAACTCTTAGAAACAATTGATCTGTACAGTAAGGTCGCAGGCTACAAAATCAATATGCAAAAAAACAATGGCCTTCCTATATGCAAACAGTGAGACAGTGGAAAGGGACATGAAAAAAGCAATCCCGTTCACAATCGTGCCCCAGAAAATCAAATACCTTGGGATCAGCTTAACCAAGGAAGCTCTACAAAGAAAACTATAAAACACTACTCCATGAAATAAAAGAGGACATGAGAAAATGGAAACATATCCCCTGCTCATGGATAGGGAGAATCAACATTGTCAAAATGGCAATATTCCCCAAAGCATTATACAGATTCAACGCGACCGATTCCTATAAGGATACTCATGACATTCTTCAAAGAAATGGATCAAGCAATCTTCAAATTCATATGGAACAATAAAGGCCACGGATAGCTAAAACAAATTTTGGGAAAAAGATGATGGGAGGCATCACCCTCCCCAACCTTAAACTTTACTACAAAGCGGTAACAATTAAAACAGCATGGTACTGGAACAAAGGCAGAGCTGCAGACCAATGTAACAGAGTGGAATACCCCAACATACAACCCCAAATGTATGATCATCTAATCTTTGATAAGGGGGTAAGAAAAGTGAAGTGGAGTAAGGAAAGCCTCTTCAACAAATGGTGCTGGCATAACTGGAAAACCACATGCAAAAGAATGGGCTTAGACCTCAACTTGACACCATGCACAAAAATCAGATCAAAATGGATTAAAGACCTCAACATCAGACCACAGTCCATAAGGTGCATCGAAGACAAGGTCGGCAAAACCCTCCACGATATTGAAGATAAAGGTATCTTCAGAAATGACATGGAACTAAGCAATCAAGTAAAAACAGAGATAAACAAATGGGACTACGTTAAACTAAGAAGTTTCTGCACCGCAAAAGACATAGGGACCAGAATACAAAGGCAATCTACAGAGTGGGAAAGGATATTCACCCAATATCCATCTGATAAAGGATTGATATCGAGGGTATACAAAGCACTAGTTGAACTCTACAAGAAGAAAACATCCAACCCCATCAGAAAATGGGCCAAAGAAATGAACAGAAACTTTTCCAAGAAAGAGATATGAATGACTAAAAGGTACATGAAAAAATGCTCTGCATTACTAATTATCAGGGAGATGCAGAACAAAACAACCATGAGATACCACCTCACACCACAGAGAATGGCACACATCCAAAAGAACAAAAGCAACCACTGTTGGAGAGAATGTGGAGAGAAAGGGACCCTTCTACACTGCTGGTGGGAATGCCGACTGGTCCAGCCCCTTTGGAAAACAATGTGGACACTTCTCAAAAAATTAGAAATTGAGCTCCCATTTGACCTAGCAATACCACTTCTGGGAATATACCCCGGAGAAGAAAAAAAGCATAGTGAAATGACATCTGCACTTATATGTTCATCGCAGCACTATTTACAATAGCCAGAATCTGGAAAAAACCCAAGTGCCCAAGAACAGATGACTGGTTAAGGAAACTTTGGTACATCTATACAATGGAATACTATGCAGCTTTTAGAAAAAATGAAGTCATGAACTTTGCATATAAGTGGATCAACATGGAAAGTATGCTAAGTGAAATAAGCCAGAAAGAGAGGGACAGACAGAAATATTGCACTCATCTGTGGAATGTAAAATGGCAGAGTAGGAGACTAATACCCCAGAATAGTAGTTTATAATACCAGGAGGTTGGCTCCATGGCTTGGAAGCTAGCCTCACACACTGGGGGAAAGTCATCCCAGATAGAGAAAGGAACACCAAGTAAAATGTGATTGGAAATCCCAAGCGGGAAGGAAGATGCACGCTGAAAGCAGACTAGAGACTACGTGATGGCCACTCAATACCCACAACACCCAAAAGGAGAGAGAGGACAAATTGGAATGCTCTGCCACAGAGGCGGAGTGGGGTGGGGGGGGTGGGATAGGGAGGTGGGAGGGATACTGGGTTCATAAGTGGTGGAGAATGGACACTGGTGGAGGGATGGTCTCTCGAACATTGCATGAGGGTAAAACAAGCACAAAAATGTGTAAATCTGTAACTGCACCCTCACTGTGACTCACTAATTTAAAAAAATCAATATATTATTAAAAAATAAGTTTCTACTCAAAAAAACCCCATAATACCCACAAGTAGAAAGAGGCAAATTGCCATTGAAGCAGTGGGAGGGGTTCGCTGAGGTGGGAAGGGATACGGGGACATTGGTGGTGGAAAACGTACACCGGTGGAGGGATGGGTGTTTGATCATTGTATGACAAATTCAAACTGTAGCTTATGGAGAGAGAGAAAGTGAGAAAGAAAAAAACAGGAAGAAAGGAAAGGAGAAGAGGAAAGGAAAAAGGTTGACTTTGAGACTGTTCTTTCATACTTCTTTCTCAATGTCACCCAAAGCAGCAGAACAAGTTGCTTTGAGTAGTAACAACTCCAGAATACTTATTTGGCTGTCTTGCTAGTGGACATGTTCAAAGGCCAAGTTCTAAATGAACATCTTTCTAATGTGTAGATTGCATGTAGAATATTCAGAGCCCACTATCAGTCTCTGTGACCCTCAATGTTTGTTTTTCTGGATCTCCTACTCTTCATTCTAGCCACCAATTTAGTTTGAATCAAAAGATCTAGATTTGCTCAAAAGGAAAAGGATCTCAAGCTTTAACCGTTGGATCAACTCTAATCCAGATCACTGAATTTCAAGCACTGGAATTTGGAGGAAAAGTCTGTTAAAGTAGCAACTTCATTGTAAAAGTTGGATTCAGTATTTCTGAATTTCCAGGTCTTCATGCTATCATAATTCTATCAAAATCTCCTCTGTAAAGCACCTGCCATAGAGGCAGGCAGGGAGTGGGGGGATTATTGGGAGGCTTAAATGGCGTGTGATGGGAGGGAATCTGGGGACACTGGTGCTGGGAAATGTACACTGGGGAGGGATGGGAGGGATGAGTGTTGAAATACTGTAGGACTGAAATCCAATCATCCAAATCCAATGAAATCAAATCCAATGAACAGCTTTGTAAAAATAAATATTTAAATTTAAATTTATTTTTATTTTAAATTTAAATTTATTTTAAATATTTATTTAGAAATATATGTTTAAAAACCTTAAATAAATTTTATTTAAAAAAAACCTCTATTGACTGAACACAATGGCCACTCAACACCTTTATTGCAAACCACAACACCTAATCAGAGAGAGAGAACAAAAGGGAATACCCTGCCATAGTGGCAGTGTGGGGTGGGGGGAGACGGGACTGGGGAGGGTGGGAGGGATGCTGGGTTTACTGGTGGTGGAGAATGGGCACTGGTGAAGGGATGGGTTCTCAAACTTTGTATGGGGGAAACATGAGCACAAAAATGTATAAATCTGTAACTGTACCCTCACAGTAATTCACTAATAAAAAATAAAAAATAAATAAATAAAAAAGAATTTTAGTTATTATAGCTGCTCTTTAAAACCTTGTGAAGTCAAGCCTGCAAACAGGAAAATCTGAGGAGGAGGAATTGAGTGAAAAAATAAAAATACAACTCTTGACTTTTTCCTTCACTGAGGAATACTAAATATATGCAGAATTCTATGGTTTTTCCATTATTTCTACAATAAATAAGTTCTATGTCTACTTTAAAAAATAAATAAATAAATAAATAAACCTCTATTTCTTGCAGGGTTCATTTAAGTCAGGTTGAAGAGCCTGAACCCGAAGTCCTGTAGTCATTGGTCCATTCTTGCTCTATCTCTTAATGATCTATACTTCTTCCCTGCAAGGTCAATGCAGATTTCAAACATCAACCTCAGAGGATTATTGGGAGCCTTAATTGAGAACAAGGAGCACCTCGCCCAGGTCGCCCCCATCTCCCGCAGCCGCTGCCTTTGTCTCTCCTGGTCCCCACCCGACGCCCAGCTGAGGTCAGCCTCGCACACACACCCTCACCCTGGACCACTTGGAACTGTTGCCATGAAGCCAGCATGAGAGAACAAAGACACCCAGGGAACTGATAGTGAAAAAAGGATCCCAGACAACTCTGAAAGACCCAGTTGGGGCGTACTGCCAGGTACGCCCACTCACCTTTCCTGACCAGGAGTGCTGCATAGAGGTGATCAGTAACACCTGCACACTCCTGAGGATTGCAGGCTCAACCGAAATGGTGACTATTAGGAGATGCAGGATATATTCAAACAGGTATTCGGAACATACCACTCAGAAGGAGCGCTTTGATGCTGTGGCTAATCCCTTAGGAGACAACCTCATTCATGGCAAAAATTTTCACACATGCTGTGACTCAAAGTGGAGAAAACACAGAATGACCAGCTCTCTGGGGGAAGGAGGACTGCTTCCTCTTGCTTACATCTGATCTTCAATAGCATAGAGTTGTCTCAAGATAAATGACATGTTTTTTAAAATCTAATGACAGGAACATCATGGACATATTACAATTATATATATGATCCTTTGGAAGAGGTGCTATTTGATCCCATAAAGTCAAAAATTCCTTAATCTAAAATGCTCCATGAAGAACCATAATATGTTTGTTGAAGGATGAACAGGAGTTGAAGTGAAATCAGAGGAGGCCTTTGAAGTTTTCTGAGGAGGCCAAAAGAGACGTATTGTGAACACACTTGAATCATGAGTCCAGCCGTTCATATAGCATGTTCAACATTAAGTTGGTTCATGCGTCCTTGGATGCAGATAGAGACAATCTCTTGCAGGAAAAAGAACAAATTTCTATAAGCCAGCAGTCCTTGGTAGATCTCTGAAAGTGAAAGAACCTGACAAAAGCAGATGGAAATAGATTACATGAAGCAGGTAACATTGATCAGTCATTGATGACACTGAGGACTTGCATGGAGGTCCTGAGAGAGAATCAAATATGTGGAACAAGATGGTTCCATATAGATTCAAAGTTAACCCATCTGTTCAAGAACTACTTTGATGGGGAAGGAAAATTACCCATGATTGTGTGTGTGAAGCCAAAGGCTGAAGATTATGAAGAGAGCCAGCAAGTCATGAGATTTGCAGAAATGACTTAAGATGTTGAACTGATAAGACGAGTAGACAAGGCTATATGTGGTTTGACAGCTGGAAGACCGTACAGAAGCCAGGTTCATGTTGGTCCAGTTGGAAATGAACTGTTGGTTACAGATGTGGTTATACGAAGTTTTCCTACGTTACCTTCCTATGGGATTCTGGATACCAATGATGAGCAGACTCTTCCCAAACTGAAACATTTTTTTATATTGCATATTAACTTATTACCATCTATCTGATATGCATTTAGAAACTGTACTTATTCTTTTGATATATTAATAAGAAGTTCACAAAAGTTCATGGAAGCTCAAGGGGATTTTTTTCTCTAATTTTTTTAATTAGTGAGTCACCATGAGGGTACAGTTACAGATTTTCACATTTTCATGCTCGTATTTCCCTCATACAATGTTTGAGAACCCATCCCTTCACCAGTGCCCATTCTCCACCACCAATAAACCCAGTATCCCTCCCAACCCCCAATCTCATCTCCCCCCACCCCACCCTGCCTCTGTGGCAGGGCATTCCCTTTTGTTCTCCAAGTGAGTGTTGTGGTTTGCAGTAGGGTGAAACATTAGAGAAATGACATCACCGGGGCAAATGATGGTCAATGGGTTTAACAAGCAATACATTTTAGAACTTTGTTGACAGTACCTTTTTAAATAAAGAAAACTACATTCGAGAAAAACTAAATGAAAAAGAAAAGGTGATATCACAACCAAAATTGGAAATGGGACTGAAGAGTAACAAAACTTTAGAATATAAGATTGAAATTCTAGAGAAAACATAAGATAAAGCAATCTGTAACAGGAAATTAAAACACAGAATCAAAAAAACTTCAGCAACAGTTTTCTGATAAAGAGATTGGAGCACAGGTTGCAAGGCATGATGATGGAACCAAGATGAAAGTCAGGTGGCAGCCAAACAGCTGGAGATGCAGAATAAACTCTGGGTCAAAGATAAAAAATGGAAACAACTGAAAGCTGTAGACACTGAGTAAATTTAGCAGAGAAGCTGGAGACACTCTCAGGAGCGGGACTGAGAAAGTCACTCAGACCTGTTTCTCTGTCTTCAGTCCCTACTGCACCAATCATCCATCACCAACATAGACAATCATGCTGCAGGAGACAGATGGGCAGATCATAAACCTGCCTCTAACGTGAAAACTGAGGCAGTCATGCAGCCACATGTCCCTCACGCCATCACAGTCTGTTGCAAGTGAAAAGGCACTAGCTAAGTGAGAAGTACATGCTGGCCCACCAGGAACAAGCCACCAGTGGGGAAATTGAGACTGAACTGATTAAGGGTGATATTTATAAAACAAGGGGTGGTGGACAGTCTTCAGTTTACCGATATTGAGACATTAAAACAAATCACAAGAGCCGTGAACTGACCATTTCAATTGTGAGATGTTTCCATCTGCGTTGGTGGCATCTCCAGAGCCATGCTGAACAAAACATGCTTTGTTGCAGATCATGGGCCTCAGTATATCATACACTGGCCTAGATCAAAGATGCCCTGTTCCCAAGACAGCTATAATTTGAAAGCCTTTGTGACATGCCTTGCCGTATTTAATATTAATAGTGGAGTAACTCTCTTTATTGCCATATCAACTTTATAATGCCACTCTTTTGTATAATAATCTAATTCATGCACTTTGTCTTCTGTGATTAGGGAAGACTGTGTCTAGATCACGCTTCATTTTTGGTTGTGACTTTTCTTGCTCTGAGTATTTCATAAGGCTTTGTAAACATAACAAATGCTGCTATTGACTAGCTGCAAGAATGCACATGACATTTGACAACTGAGGCAGAGATGTCACTGGCCAATAACAGTACCATGTTATAAGTTGTTTTAGATTTTGTATGCATTCACTTTGACATTTAGGTATACCAAAAAATTGGAATAATAAGCACTAAGAAATGAAAAAAATAAGTGAGAAAAGGACTTAGAGAAGTATTTTAAAGAGCATAAGATCTTAGCCATCTCTAAGATTTATTCATTTTAAGGAGCACTGAGCCTCTTTCTTGGTGCTTAACACAAAACTCACAATCCAGGTATTCTTCCTTAGTCACACACCCATCTTAATCCTGATGATCTCTCCTACAGCAAGAAAGCTGAATCTGGAGCCCAGGTATTCTCACTGCTCATTAGCTTGTTCCCCACTATCTGTGGTGGAAGTCAGCGGAGGTTGTATCTTGAATCACAAAGGGAAGACTAGGCCAGGACTGCATGACTCAAAGTACACTAACTGAGGAATCTCCCCTTGTAAAGTTCTAGACTGCAATATGTCTGTAACGATATCCGACTAGCAGTCGCATAATGAAACCTTACCGTGGCCTGGTTAGTGACTGATTTCATCCTGGTGTGGACCAGCAGCGGCCACTGAACTAAGGCCTGCTTTCACAGTCATCTTCCTTCCGCAACCTCCCTTGTTATCTCCTGCGGATCACTTAGTGGTACTTTCTGTCACATGGCGTTTTTATGAGGTTACATGCTCTCAGATGTATCCCAGCACCTTTAGTACAGAGAGATAATGACACATCAGCAATTAATGGCTTCTCCTATCAGGACTGACTCACCTGGCAATCTCCTAGATGGCACTTCACACTCCAGTACCAATAGAGCCTGCAGCAGCAAAATGAGCAGGAACTGAGCTTTTACTGCCTGGCTCTCACAGGCCTTGTCATATTTTAACTTCAAAATAATCAGGTAATCTCGGCATTGTTAAGCCCTTTCATCAGAGAAGGAAACAAAAGATAGTTTGAGCAACCTACCTTTACTTGGTCAAAGAGATACTGTCTTGAAAGCAAATGCAAATGACAGGTTGTCTTGACCACTGTTTGTTGTAAGCATGGAGAGCTGAGGTAACCTTTGTTTTCCGTGCAGCCACCACAGCAAAACAGCTAACAGACTTACTGGCCTCGCTCTTGGGGGGGTCTCAAGTTCTAAGTGAGCATCTTTCTAGTCTGGCAATTCCATGGTGAAGAGCCCACTTGACAGTCTCCCAGTGACTCTCCTTGTTTGTTTTCCTGGATCGCCTGTTCACCATACTAGCGGAGTGGTCAGCTTCTCTCCCTACTAGTCATCTTACCAGCTTCTTTAAGAAGTACTTTTATTTCCAAACTTGTGTTAATGCTATGTCCTACCACCACTGAAAGTCTTTAAAAAGAGACATTTTAGGTATTCAAAATGCTGATTCGAATTCGGCATCCTACATGGTACCCCCACAAGCAAGGTCAGGAGCAACCCCTGAGCACTGCCATATGTGACCCCAAAACAAAACAAAACAAAATTAAGGCAGAGGTTCAAGGCTACTGCTGCCGTGGCCAGGCCTTGAAAGGATCAGGCAAATCCCCTCCTGAAGCCAACCCTTTATATTCTCAGGTTGACAGGTGGCAATGATGAAAGTGATTTAAAACTGGCAGCTGCATTAGTTTGGAAACTCTGCAGAAAACAGGTTTTCTGGATAAAAGGAAGGTTTAAGGACCAGGACAGGTTTCAGGCATCAGGTTAGTCCTCCAAACTCATCAGCCCACTTTTACTCTTCCGTTTAAAAAACAGAATTCATCCAAATAAATGTGGAGATCTAATTGGCTTATTTAAATGGCTCAAGAATCAGCAGCATCTCATTCAGCATGGTAGAAAACTGAAAAGGATTCTATAAAACAGGAGGCTTTTATGGCCAGAAGGAGGGCGGGACAGGTTATTAGCAAAAGAAAGACCTCTTCAGGCAAAGTCATGTTCCCTGGAGAGGAAGGCCTGGAGGTCTGAGTAAACAGAATACCGAACTGGAGCTGACCCTACCAGAAAACTATAGGCTGATTAGTTTAAAATTCCATTTATGGGAGCAGCAATTAGGCTAGTTATTAGTATTCTTGGGCCCTCCGTGACCTATTTGGCACCTGTTGTTTCCTCCCTCCCTTCCTCCCTCCCTCCCTCCCTCCCTCCCTCCCTCCCTCCCTTCCTTCCTTCCTTCCTTCCTTCCTTCCTTCCTTCCTTCCTTCCTTCCTTCCTTCCTTCCTTCCTTCCTTCCTTCCTTCCTTCCTTTCTTCCTTCCTTCCTTCCTTCCTTCCTTCCTTCCTTCCTCCCTTCCTCCCTCCCTTCCTTCCTTCCTTCCTTCCTTCCTTCCTTCCTTCCTTCCTTCCTTCCTTCCTTCCTTCCTTCCTTCCTTCCTTCCTTCCTTCCTTCCTTCCCCCAAATTTCTGACTTCAACTTGTTTTCCCATATTAGGTTTTTGGGAGCATTACAAAATGCAGATTTTTCAGATCTCTAGTCAGATGGAAAGAGGAAGAATCCTTGTGGTCTGGGACTAGGAATTGGTGCCTTTTCCTACCTTTCCTCTTTTACCATGAGTTAGTTCTAATGCAGTTAGTTGCTCAGGGAACCAGCTGATTTTTAAAGACATGGCACAGGAGACAGTTCTCTGGAAATTAAGGGGGAAAACAATAGCCCTCTGCTATTTAAATCAGATTCTGGGAGGTCTGAAGATATTTTCCATGATGATAACATGAATTCCTTAATACAATTCATTTCTTCTACTATCATCCAGGAACCACTTATTTTTAACATCTTATTTTGCTTAAGGAAATGCTAATTATCTGTGGCATCATATTTCTATTTATGTTCTGTACAGTAAAGGAGGCAACACCTCGGATGGACAAACTTATCACAACCCCAAGGGAATATTCACAAGGACAGGAATATAAACCAGGCCCTACTTTCCTCAGAGCTTCTCTCCATATTCACAGGCCCCTGACACAAGTAAAGCTTAAACCCTGATCTAATACCAGGATTAAAGGGACAGAGTGCACTGGAGCCATAGTAGAGTGGGTAGGACATTTGCCTTGCATGGAGCTGACCTGAGTTCAATCTCAGGCACCCCATACAGTTGCCCGAGCCCACCAGGAATGACCGCTGAATTCAGAGCCAGGAGTAAGCCCTAAGCACTGCCAGGTCTGGGCACACTCCCTAGCCTTCACCACCCCACCCCCCATGCCCCAATTGGGATATTGTGCATTCACTTCCTATTCCTAAAGCTATTTGGGCTTAAGTAAGTAAAGGCTTCTCGCTGTCTCCTCTTTATGGAATTATTACATAATACCTGCATGGCCTTTTATAGTTTCCAGGTCATTTTCCTTTTCATTACTCTCTCATCTGATCTCAGAAAAACCCAATATAAAAGGTTAGGCTCAAATCATCTATCCAAGGTAACTTAGATGTGAAATAAAAAAAAAAAAGGTCATTTGAAACCAGGGTTTTTATTTTAAGTCTTCTCAGCCATTTGTCCTAACTTTGCTGAATAAATTTTATGAAATAGTAAATAGATGGATGGATGGTTGATCTTATGTGAAACAATGATAAAGATTTTTAAATATACACCTAATTGTACTAACTTAGATACATACTACTCATTATAAACAAGATGTCTATATTTAAGTAGAAACCTGGCATTAAAAATGTCAAACTGTCCAACAGAAATCTAATGTGTGAATTTATTAGTTGACCTTTTCTCAGTAATAGAATATCTGGATATTAGTTCACCCTAGTACTAATGGTAGTTACTTAATGTTGTGAAATATGAGGCGCGTTTTATTTTAACTTTTTTTACATTCCTTAATTTTTGAATGCTGATCTAGAATCCTTGTAAAATGAAATGTAAATGAGAGATTGTTCTGAATAGCTCCAATTAGGAGTATGCCCAATGGGTTGGAACAAATGTTCATGTTAGAACATGAACATTAGCAATAGAGAACATAGCAGGACCTACTCATCCAGAAAAAATAAAGGGGGAATAAATCTGCATTGCAGAGGATCAAAAATCTGCCATCCCCCAATACGTCTTTGGCAAAGGTTAATTTTACAGTAGAGACCCGGAAGGCAGAATGGAGATTACCTTCAAAGAGACATTTGCTTGTAAACATCCCTTAAGGGGAAGATCTAATTAATGAAGAGGCAGAACTTAAATTGTTTTACTGAACCTTTCCTGCTTAAGTTCACAACTGACCTTCCTTTTCTTTCTTTTCAAAATCCTCTGCAAAAACTAAATAGTTGAAAGATGTTGCCTGGGGTGAGGGAGATAGCTCCAAGGGCTGGCACATTTTCCATGTGGGAACCCTAGGTCCAATCCCTGCTATCACTTGCTCCTCTGAGCGTTGCCAGGTGTTATCCCTTTCATATTGCTCAGCATAGTCTCTGAGCATTATCAGGTGTAACCTCAATTCCCCTCAATTAAAAACAACAACCTCCCAGTACCTGTGGGGTCTTGAGAGATAGCTTAATAGGCTGAGCACAAGACCTATATGTATTAACCACTAAACACCTTTAGGAGTGACTTCCTGAGCACAGAACATGGAATAATCCACAAGCATGACTGGGTGTCACCCCCGCAAAAAAGAAAAATTAAAACAAAAAATGGTATCTAAGACTACCTGGAGAGTTACTCAGCTCTGCAGTATTTGTCCCATGTGTATAGGAAGACTACATGTTTCTAATTTATTTTTTTAAATAACTTATTTCTTCTATCAATCTATCTGATACTTGATTATTTGTCTAGCTGAAGAACCCAGAGGGGGTTCAGGATGTTCTCTTTTGTGTGCTCACTTTATTCACAACCAAATGATGCACCTTTTTAAAGTTTACAAACAATATGGAGGAGTTGGCAGGTTTGATGATGACTTAGGCACTGTCAGCCCTGGACTAGCCGTCTTTGGGCATCTTCACAAGAAGGAAAATAATGTCATTGGGTAGATTTATTTAGCGTTCTTTCACTTTCTTATAATTGAATGTTATCCCAAAGGGTGTGTCAGGAAGAATAGGGCATACCCCCCTACCACTCTAGATTCTTCTCAGGTTTGTCAAGCAATTAAATTCACATGAGAAGCATAGTGGGCAAAAAGAGGAATTTAATTCAATACACATGAGATACTTTTATAGATTTACTTCCAAAGGCAATGGGGCAAAATGAGGGATTCTATTCTAAACTAAGACTGGGCTAGAAACTAAGGGTTTGAAGGAGATACTTGGTGAGGAGAGTAAATTACATGACAAAGAGCAGATGCTCTAGAATTAAATGTTTACTTTGCCATAACCTTTCTGACAGGAAGGTTGATTAAAGGTGGGTTGGTTACAAACTGCTGTCTGTAGAGTCGTGTGCAAACCAGTTTGGGTCTGCAGGCTTAAAGGTTGAAAACTACTGCTTTTAAAGTTTAGTCTTTGTGGGAGAGATTGTACAGCAGGTAAGGCAATTTCCCCAGGTGATCTCGGCACTACAGATGGTACCTCAAGCACCACCAGAAGTGATCCCTGAGCACAGAGCCAGGAATAAGCCCTGAGTACTGCCAGCTGTGAACTCCTAAATAAATAAATTTTATTTATTTAATAAATAATCAAAATAAAATTTGATCCATTGATCTGTGTTAAACTAAGAATAATATCATCATAATACACTAATTATGTTACTTATGCTTTTCAATGAGTATAACTCACACACACACACAAACACACATATTCACCACTTAAGGTTTAACTCTTCTGTTCTGAGATTTTTTAAATATCTTTTCAATGCAGAGGCAGAATATTTTTTCTTACACTGCACAGAAAGTCTTTACTTACACTATGCAATTTTGCCTTGATTGATAACTATTGATCTATACAAGAAAGTAAAAATGGTTTTGGAGAAAAACTATATAAGCAATTTGAATAGTATTATTGAGTCATCATTAATCATTTGTAATTTCTTCTCTTTGCCACATTTATTAATCCTTAAAGATTTTCAGAGAATGGTTCTATTCCAACGTACCATCTGTTCAAGCACATTCCTTATATTCTTACTAGGTTTTCACAGATGCCACTTTTTAAATCAGCAAATCTCCTTAGGAGCATCATCTGGCGCCCATCAACCCTATTCCGGGGAGCCCCTAGTCACTGCAGCAATTCCATAGTCAGAGCAGATGTTCCATATTCTATGGCGTATTTCCCTCCCTTGGTACCATTCTTGAATGCAAATTTTGAAGTGAAAAAAAAAACCTTTGGGTGCAAGTGTGTTCTGCAAATGTTCTCACTGTAGCAAATGCAGTTCTCAGCAGCCTCATTTCTGCTCTTCTAAAGACCTGATTAGACAGTCTGCTTAGAGTGCAAGGAACAAAAAAAAAAAAAGACATTGACAAATGGAGACCAAGAGCAAAACACTGGAAAATTAAAAGAAGTTAGACGCAAAACAATGACAAAGAATATGAGACTAAACTTTTAAAAGAAATACTAGGTCTATTCTGCAGTGAAAAGAAAAGTAAGGTTCTGGTTTGGGCAGAAGAGAACATGTTTTTGGAAGGTATGTGAAATATAACTGTGACAAACTACTCAATATAAAACAGAAGACTGAGAAATTTTCCACAGAACTAGAGTGGTGAAGGCAATTCATTTGGATAACTCAGCCCAGATCTTTATTAAATGCCAGAATCTGATATTTAAATTACTCAAAAACATTCCTTCCAGATCCTACAACTTACTTGTTCCACATGGACATAACTTCATAGTGAAAATTAGATACAGTTGAGTCAGACACATACTAGTAACTTCTTTAATACTCTGGGCATGTCCCATTTATCTAATGTTTCACTTACCTTGGTTCTAAATCCAGTGGGACTCATCAACTACTAGGTCATTCCCAGCTTCAAAGTACAGTGCTAGTACACAGCCCACATGTTTATATTTCATGTTGAATTGTATTGTATCTAGTTATGAAGTAGCAAGGGCCAGGACATTAGCACAAGCGATAGAACCCATGGTTAGTGTGTGCAATACCCTAAGTTCAATCCCTCTACCACCCAGCACTCCTAGGTATAGTCTCTATGAGAAAAACAGCATAATATATGGCAATATCCTTTAAATCAACTGAGGCAAGGGACCAAAAAGAACCATGTTGAAAGACCATGTATACTTATGAGGAACAATAACTGAAGATTGGAAATCAAAGTAAGAATTTCTAAGTAAGTGTAACATTATTGGGGGGCTGCTAGTTCTGCCACAGCAGTACAGAGACGAGAAAACATACCCAAAGTGGCAGGTGGATAAATCCAAATTCTGGATCCAGCTCTGGCAGCCACTCATAGAAGAATATTAGACCAGAAACTCATTTTTATGAGTCTTACTTCTTCATCTTTACGAAGAACTTTACTTTTTATGAATGCTTTTGGAAAAGTAGTTGCAGTCTCCAGATTTTTTTTTCCTTTTTGGGTCACACTGGCATTGCACAGGGATTACTCCTGGCTCATGCACTCAGGAATTACTCCTGGCGGTGCTCAGGGGATCATATGGGATGCTGGGAATCGAATCTAGGTTGGCCCCGCTAGGCAAATGCCCTACCCACTGTACTATCGTTCCAGCCCCCCAGTCTCCAGATTTAAGCCTGATTACAAGACAGCAATGTAAAGAATATTTAGGTACATCTTTCTGTTCTCCCCATCTCACTCTCTCTTTCGGTTACTTGCTGTTCCCATTCATTGCACCTTTCAACTATGAGACAGGCAAAATTCAAGAGAAAGAACTGAACCTATACCTAAATAATTCAATTATTGGAAGAAATTCACCATATTTAGCAAGGACCTTAAAAACAGCAATAAAAATCTACTACTTTTTTTCTTTCCTTGGAAATTGGAGAGTGTTGCTTTCGTAATGTCTTTTGTTATGACTAGGGCATTAATCATCAAGATCCTCATCTCAACCTCTACTTTTCAATTACAATCTTAGTCATAGATTTCAAGTCTTTGAAACAAGTGCAGCTGCCCAAGTGAATGCCCAAGATTTCATCTTCATCTGATCTCTCTGCCTTTCAGGACACGAACTAGGTAAATTTGCAAGATGTTTGTGTTCGTCAACCTTGCAGCCCTTACCATTTGTCTGTTTCTCTCATTTCAGACTACTTGCTCCCCTGAAGCCAGAATTGTATTCAGAATTGAATCTGAATTTGTTCTGAAATGCCCTATCCCCAAGCCTGCTATCCATCTTCTCCATGTCATCCCATCACCCCATTCATTATACTCTCAACATGACAGCATATCATTTTTCTCTGTTTCATTCTTTCAGTATTGCAAAAGGTAGGTGAAGGTTTACTGGCAAACTTATTTCACAAAGAGGATTAATGTTTTAAAAGTTCATTGTTCCTAAATGATAACTGCAGATTTTAGAGACTGATCCAGACATAGATGCCAGCTTAACTGTGCCCAAGACTAATGTGGTAGCAACTAGCCACATGTGACTAATGTAATTTAAATAGAAATTAATTAAAATGAAATAAAATGGAAAGTTCTATTTCTTATGGAGCTATAGTTATTTTCAATCTATATTGTGTATTTCAATCAATACACAATATTCTATAAGTCAGTATTGTTTTAATATAAAGGGATTAATTTGGAATGGTGGGCCATAAATGTGATCATTCCTTCTGTGCTGAGAAATTCCATGCACGTTAAGAATGAATATGTCCAGAGTGCTTCTAGTTATAAAATCAGTAATTGGGAGGAAGAGACTGAATTAGAGAGAAATTACTATTTTCTGATGAGTATTTCATGGCAAGATTTCTCATCAGCAGACCTACTGAAGAAAAGTAGAGGGGCATTCTCTTTTCACACTAACAGAAATCTTCCAATAAAACCCATTTCTCAGAAAACATGATCAAGATCAAAAACTATTAAGTAATTTTCCCAAAACTTTGGAATCAGAATACAAAAGTGAATCAATCTGGATTTCAAAGATTTTTTTCATTATGACTTGTAGCCTATTTACCAATGTCACGAAGGCAATGCAGGTGGGTCTATAAGGCCTGAACTTCAAAGATCACTGGGTTTCTTTCTCTTCCAAGTGCTACTGGAGGCTATGTTGGTCCAAAGAAATATTTTTAATATAACATTTAGAGATAATTACAGATTCACATGGGATTTCAAGAATAGAGATATAGCTTGCCTATCCTATGCAGCTTGGTAATGGGGACACAGGAACAAGCTTTTTTATTTTTTTAATCTTCAAAGACTTTACACATAATGGGAAACATGTATGAGTAATTAATTTGGAGCTGGTTAAAAGAAAAATATAATGCCATGTCACCCATCAGTTAGTAAGTAAATTAAAGGTGTTCTAGCCAAATTTTTGTACAAGGGACACTCCCATAATATATGGTTAGAATGTAAAGTGAGGCAAATTGGAAGAAAGTTGGCAACATACATCAAATATTTGTCTTTCATCTTTTTTTTTTAAATACCTTCTACATATCAGATACTAGGCTAAATCTTGGAAGTAAAATGAGGCAGATACTGTCCAAATCTTCTGGCATACACAGATAAGCTTTTGTTAGAAGTGCAGGCGTAGATAAAATAAAGATGTCAAGGAAGTGCTCATAAGGGAGATCAGTTCAGTCTTAACTGATTAGGCAAAGAAGAAAAGATTGGAGGGAAGAAGTTAGACTTCTACCTACAGCGACAAGTAGGAGTCACAGGAGAGACAGGCTGTTGTGAAGAAAGGAAGGAACAGCACAGGAGAAGTTTCAGAATAAAGGGACTCAAAAAAAATATGTGAAACTCTCTGAAGAAATATCCCAGAACACAAAATAAATAAAAACCTTTCAAATCTAAATAATTTTATCATATTGTTATTTCTAATCATGGAGTATAAAATACTTAAATCAATAGAAGAGATTTGGCTAAATCATAGCTAGTCTATCCACAGTAAAGAGTATTTTGTCTTCATTAAACAATAACTACAAAGTTCTTTGGGGTGGGGGCAGTGGATCATATCCAGCAGTGCTCAGGGACTACTTCTGGCTCTGTGCTCTGGAATCACTCCTTGGGAAACCATCAGGGGTTGCAATAATCAAATCCAGATAGGCTGCATGCAAGGCAAGTGCTCTAACCACTGTATTATCGCTCCAGTCCCAAGTACTTTTAAAATATTAAGAATACTACATTAAAATGTTGAATGAAAATGGCAAGATATAAAAATTTATATCCAATATGATAGTAATCATATTGCACTAATATACGCCTCAGAACCTGGGCCCTACGAAAATAGACGAGAACACTGTTCGGATATCCCAAAGAAGAATCGAAAGAGCTATGCTTGTAATATCACGTTTCACTCAAGTGAGAGAAGGAGTCCAGAGTTCCAGCCTCCGTCAATAATCGAGGACCAGGGATGTTGTCTCATTTGCCAAGGCGTCGAAAATCAGAAGGGCCAGACATGTAATGCAATTTAGAAATGACCGCTGGACTAGAGCTGTTACTGACTGGATTCCATGAAACGTCAAAAGACCACGTGGACACCAAACTACGAGATGGTCAGATTTCTTCCTTAAGACCCTGAACGAACAGTTTGAGGCTCTTTGTGTTCCTGGAGCAAGCAGATGCCATTGGGCTACACTGGCACATGACAGGGATGAATGGAGACATTACTGGTGCCCGCTCGAGTAAATCGATGAGTAATAGGATGATAAGTGACACAAGTGATACAAGAGATGATAGTAATCATATTAAATTGTGTGCAAAACTGGAAGAAGGGGGGGTTAAAAATAGTGATTGTCTTTGGGTAATGAGAATATAACTGGTTCATATATATGTGTATATAAGCTTTTGTTAGAAGTGCAGTTAGAAGTACTGGTTTGTAGCACACTGGCTAGCAAAATGCATTTGCTTTCTCTGTAACGTTGGTTAAATCACTTAAGGTCTATGTTTCAGTTTCCCATGCTTAAATTAAGAGAAAACACCCATATAACAAATTAGCATAAGTATTAGCAGAGTACCATATCTGGGAATGCTATTATTATTGATTACTAGTATTCTGATCCCTATTGCATAATTTTCTCTAATGCATTTATATTGCTTTTATATTGGAGAAATCAAGTCTCTCAGTTAAATGCCTTATAAGTTAGTGTAATTGTTATTTAAATGAAACACTGAGATGGTGCAGCTAACCCAACATGGAAAATACAGAGACATGCCAGGAAAGATTAGTTATAAATAAGGATAATATCTGAATCTACTTTTTTCTGGAAAGGTGGGGGATTCGGGCCACACCTGGAAGTGCTTAGAGGTAACTCCTGGTTCTGCACCCAGGAATCATTCCTGGTGGTATTTGGCAGACCATCTGGGATGCCAGGGGCTGAACCTGGACCAGCAACATCAAAACAAATGCCCTACCCTCTATACTATATCTCTGGTCCTCTGCACTGACTTTTGAAAAGCAACAATTTTGGAAGAAGATGTACAGAAAGGAATTCAAGACAAATAGAACATCAAGCAAAGACTGAGAATCTTTCCAGGACAATGGGGTGTGAAGATCCTCCAGTCTCGCTTTCCAGCTGTGCAGGTCAGCCACAACACCTACCACATCTTTAAACTCAGGAAGAGCAGTCACCAGTTTCTGAACATCCTGTGGTGGGAAACGTCTTTGGGTGAAAAGTGTGTCCAAATATGGATACTCATCAACTATTGCACCTGCATTGACACAAATCAGGGCAAATTCAAATGACACCCCCATACCAATATTTGGGGTGTAAGAGTCACCTACATGAAGCTCATCAAGGCAATGCTGCTCAATCTAATACATGGCTATGGTGTTTCTGCTTGTCTTGTGATGCCTGGCAAACATCACTAACTTTACTGTTGTTCAGTGTTAAAACACTTAGAGTATTAAAAGTTCAGGTATGATGTAAAAAATATAATAGGGCCAGAGAGATACAACCATTGGCCAGAGAGATTGTATAGCAGGTAAGGTGCTTAAAGTAAACCTAGGTTTGATCCCTAGCACTGCATATTGTCCCCTGAGTACCACCAGGATTGATCCCTGAGCACAGCCAGGTGTGACCCCTAAAACCAAAAAAATCAAAAAAGTAAAATCTTATTGCAACAAAAGAGGAAATTAACACCAAAAAATGTGATCTTTTTATTTGACATAATAGTACAGTGGGTTCTGAAGGCAAAGGTGCATTTATGTAACATATGAAAAGTGTTATGACAGAATTAACCACAACATAGAGAAAATAAGAAGTTGGAAAACAGCAAAGTGTGTGATAAGAGAAATATCTATATAGTCTACCTATAAAACCCTAGAAATGCATTTACTCTAGAAATACATTTAGGATCTTAAAGGCTAGATTTGAGGTCTACTACTGGTTAAAAACTACACCAGAAAATATTATACCAGCAGGTGCAGACCCCTATTACTTGTTACTACAATTTTAAAGCATGGTTAAAAACCAAACTATAGGGGCTAGAGCGATAGCACAGCTGTTAGGGCATTTGCCTTGCATGCAGCCAAACCGGCTTTGATTCCCAGCATCATATATGGTTTCCCAAGCACCGATAGGAGTAATTCCTCAGTGCTTGAGCCAGGAGTAACCCCTGTGCATCGCCGGATGTGACCCCAAAATTAAATAAATAAATAAAAACTAAACTATATGACAAAGATTAGTGAGAAAACTACAAATCAAAGAGGATACGAAAGATGATTTAATTTTGAAATTTCAGACATTGGAATATCAGGATTAAAATCATAGAATATGTTGTTGGGGGGCTCTTCTTCCTTCTTTATAAAAAATTAATCTCTACTGGATAAAATTCTTAAATGTGAGAAAAGAAATTATAAGAATAAAATATTTTAAAAAAAGAATAAAATATTTAAGGACTACAGCAGAAAAGACTTTTTCTAATATAACACAACATCAAGATACCATAAAGCAATATTTTACATGGATAAACATCTCACCAAAGGATAAAACACAGAAAAAAAGTTCTAATCAATATCACATGCAAAGGGTTTGTCTTAATAGTAACTAAGCTCTCCTACAAATCAAGAATATACCAATAGTTCAATGTAGAATACAAAAAGTCAATCATAAGAAAGTATTCAACTGCACTCACTCATAAGGGAAGTATGAATTTTAACTAATCCACACACCTTCATTCACTTACAAAATGGCCAAAACTCGGGGTTGGAGCGATAGCACAGCGGGTAGGCTGTTTGCCTTGCACGAGGCCGACCTGGGTTTGATTCCCAGCATCCCATATGGTCCCCCCGAGCACTGCCAGGAGTAATTCCTGAGAGCACGAGCCAGGAGTGACCCCTGTGCATCACCGGGTGTGACCCAAAAAGCAAAAAAAAAAAGAAAGAAAAAAGGCCAAAACTCAAGAAGTATGACAAAACACTCATACACTACCGGTGAATTGCATATTGGTAAAACTTTTAGGAAGGAAATTAGGCATCATCAATCAACATCACAAATATGCAATATTTGACCTGGCAATTTGACCCCTAGCAATTCATCCTTCCTATGGATTGAACATGTGTAAAATAAGTTACAGATAAAGTTATTCATCATACTATCATTTGTAAGAGTAGAAATTATAAATAAACTGGATGTCTATCACTATTAGGTTACTAAGTGGCTAGTTTCAAAATGTGGCAGATATTTAAGTTCAACTATGAAAATACTTCTAAGACATATGGTTAGTTAGAAAAATCAGAGTATAGCATACTGTGACTTATGTTAATGAAGAGCTATTCAGATGGAGAGATGGAGACAGGTTTTGCTCCTGTATGTTTGGAATCTAGCTGGAAAGATAACCAAAAAATAGCTAAAGTATTTTTGGGAGGGAGACCAACTTTCTACCTACTTCAGAGCTCATGTACTTTCGTACCATTTGAAGTATATTTTTTGTTGCTATAAGCATGAATGTTAGTCTAAGCAAATTTAACTTCTTCTGAGCAGAAGAAATTTCCACCTCTTCTTTGTTACCCCTACATTTTTCACTTGCTCTTTTGCTGTTTGCAGCACCTAAAAACTATGTGCAAGTTAAAAACTATGAATTTGTCTTAATTGAGTTCACACCTCCAGCATCTAGAACAGTGCTTCACACACAAAAAGAAAAAAAAATTTCCAACAACTAGGCTCTTACAGAACCAGGTAAAGCAGAACTTTGTGACCTTGGACTCCAGGCTCAACGGGACCTGGAAACAGAGATCCTCTGCCTGCTTCCCCCAAATTTTTGGCGTCCTAGGGATCACAACCAGATGACCCACCTTACCAGCACCAGATAAATACCTCATCAGCAGACCTCTACTACCACCACTACCTGGCCACCACCATGTTCCAGGCCACTTTCCGGACCGCATGGCTGCAAGACATCATAAGACACTTAATACCCATTTTCCATAATTACCGCACCATATTTGATAGGGTTTAAATATGGTGTGAACTATGGGAACACCTGTAAGGGTGATTAGAGGCCACCCTAAAAGCCCCCATACCTCTCAGAGAGCCCATCAAGCTACCAAGAGTATCCTGCCCACACGACAGAGCCTGGCAAGCTACCCATGGCATATTCCATAAGCCAAAAACAGTAGCAAAAATGGGCCTCATTCCCCTGACACTAAACGAGCCCCTAATATGGCAGCATTAAGAAGGATGAGCAAGGAGAGGCTGATAAAATATCAGGGATGAACTAGATTGCCAAAAGGAAAAAGGACTAAAATGACTGTCTGTACTTTCAATGCATGTATGCTGGCATCAGAAGCATCCACTGAGGGCCTTATGGTGCAAGTGCAGAAAATCAAGTACGACATCATAAGTCTGAGAAGATGATCAATGAGAAAGCATCGATCACATCACACCATTTTCGACACTGGATAAGAACTGTTCCTCACAACATGCGACAATAGAGGTGCTGGTGGTGTCGGTGTCCTTGCCAACATGAACTTAGCTGTAAGCATTGATTCATACGAATACCTAACAACCTGAATCGGCTGAATATGCTGGAGTAGATGTGGCTCACTGCCAGCAGTTTCTATCTTCATCTTCTATGCACCAACATCCAACTATGATGAAGAAGAAATTGAGAAGTTCTACATGGAGCTGGAGAAGTTCTATTAAGAAGACCACACCTTCTACAAGATCATTGTTGGTGATTTTAATGCCAAGATAGGGCCTAGAAAGTCGCCTGAAGAACTCCACATTGGAACACATGGCCTAGAATAAAACGAACACGGTGAGAGACCATCTGAGTTCATCATGTTGACCAAGACTATCCATGGTAACTCACAGTTCTAGAAGGCCGAATCTAAACACTGGACATGGGAGTCTCCTGGTGGACAGTTCCACAATGAAATTGACCACATCATACTCAATTGACAGTTTTGCCTGACCGATGTCGCTGTTGTCCCAAAATTCCAAATGGGATTGGACCACCGTCTCCTTCCTGCAAAATTCTACTTCACAGAGTAGGGAGAAAGGACTGGAAAGTTTAAGAAGAAAATTCCCAGAATGACCACCAATTGGGAGCTATTTGGCACTATTGCGGCAATGTGGGAAGATGCCATCATTGACAATATCGACGAGGAATACAATCGATTAGTTCAGCACCTCCATGACTGTGTGAGGAATCCCAAGAGTGGGAAGGCCAAAAAACAGATACCTGTCTTTGGAAACTCTCGAGCTCATTCACCAACACGGTTTGGCATGAGCCTCAGGCAATAACAAACTAACGTCAGAGCTCACAAAGCTGTGCAGAGAACTGATAAAGGAAAAACTCAAAGATAGAAGAGCAGGAGTGTTGGCTGATGTGGCAGAAGCCAAAAAAAGCATTTGCAATGCTCGCCTATCCTTAGCCAACCACAAGATCAAGATGATTGCCTTCTGACGCCCTGATGGATCTATCACATCTTCCAGAAGGGCAATGGGGAGGATTATTCATGACTTCTACTCAGATCTCTTTGATAGCCATGTCCATCTGCCCACATACCAAATTCCGCAGGATGGATATGTCGTTCCCAATGTTCTCCCTTCCAAAATCCAACACGCCATTTCATCAGTAAAGATGCATACAGCACCCAGTCCAGACAAGGTCAGACCAGAACACCTGAAAAATCTGCTGCCAGTACTCATCAATACACTGGCTCAGCTCTTCACACGCTATCTGTTCTAAGGCAAGATTCCATCCCAGTGAAAAACCAGCAGGATCATTCTGTTGTATAAGAAGGGAGACATCCACAACATTCACAACTATCACCCATGGATGTGAAGATAGATGGTTAGCAAATACACTACCTCCACTTTGCTGATGACATCATTCTAATAACACCAAACATTAGCCAAGCGGCACAAATGCTGGCTGACTTCCACCCTGAGTGTGGAAATGTCGGACTGCAGCTGAATCTCACCAAGACAATGTTCATGAAAAACGAACTAGTCCCTTATGTTCCATTTGTTCTCAATGGAACGAACATCTCCAAATGCAGCAGCTAGGTGTACCTGGGTCAAGAACTCAACATGGCACCAGAACTGCGCAGGAGGAAGAGACCAGCATGGAACACCTTCAAGAGCGTTAAAGAAGTGGTTAAGAGGATGAAGAACCTCTGGCTCTGGGCACATCTTTTTGACTCCACCATTCTTCCTGAACTAACATACGCCTCAGAGTCCTGGGCCCTACAAAAACAGGATGAGAATGCTATTTGGGTATCCCAAAGAGGAATTGAAAGAGCTACGCTTGTAATATCACATTTCACTCAAGTGAGAGAATGAATCCGGAGTTCTGACCTCCATCGATGATCAAGAATCAGGGATGCTGTCTCATTTGCCAAAGCGTTGAAAATCAAATGGGCCAGACACATAATGCCATTTAGAGGTGACTGCTAGACTAGAGTTATTACCAACTGGATTCCACGAGACATCAAAAGACCACTTGGCTGCCCACCTATGAGATGGTCAGACTTCTTCATCAAGACCCTGGATGAACAGTTTGAGGCTCTTCATGTTCCTAGAGAGAGCAGATACCAGTGGGCTACACTAGCACGTGACAGGGACTAATGGAGACGTTACTGGCACCTGCTCAAGCAAATCGAAGATCAATGGGATGACACATGATCCAAGTGAAACTAGGCTCCCAAGCAATAGTCAGGTTGTCTGGGATCGGGGACTAGCAATATCAGCCACTCCAGCCACAGATTTGATGCTCTCACTGTAATGCTCTTTGAGTCCAGCAGAATTGGGGGCCTCCAAGGTTACAATCAGTGGTGCTTGCAGGATTGAATTTCAGTCCTTTGAGGGATAAAATTTAAAATTTCTTCCCTAAACCCAATGAAGAAATTTAAAGACTTTACCTTGGAAGAAACTCTGGCCACCTTTTATATATGATTTTACAAGTAGGGTGATATGACTAACACAGCAGCTAAGGAGAGCTGCATTGACCTAAGAATACCTATTGATGTGAGTTTCTATCATGAAATATTCTACCTTATTTTGGGGGGGGTTGCTTTTTGTTTTTGTTGTTGTTGTTTTGCTTTTTGGGTCACACCTGCAATGCACAGGGGTTACTCCTGCTTCTGCACTCAGGAATTACCCCTGGTGGTGCTCAGGGACCATATTGGATGCTGGGAATCAAACCAGGGTCCGCTGCATGAAAGGGGAATGCCCTACCCGCTGTGCTATCACTTCAGGCTCCTCTACCTTATTTTTTGAGCATTAGCACAATTCAGAGTTTATTCAGATTTTGCTAGGTTTACTAGATTTTGTTTATTTTTTTAATTTTATTGACATTCTGTGATTTAGAATACTATGAATAGTAGCTCCTTATGCACATGCACATAATTCCAACACCACACATCACCAGGGTGTCCTCCCCCCTCTCCCAAGGACCTGAACACCTCTTTCTTTCATCCACTTTCCTTCGTGCTCCCACCTCCATCATTGCTCTGAACCTTTGTTGCTACCTCACTGCGTATCTTTAAGTCCCATATGTGAGAGAGATCATTCTCTATCTATCCCTTTCTTTCTGACTTCACTCAGCATGACATCCTCTTGTTCCATACATATTGCTCCAAAGTGCATGATTTTGTTTTTAGAGCTACATAATCCATTGTGTATATACACCACAATTTCTTGTCCTTATTCTTAAGAGACAGGAGGATGAGAATAAGAGAAAGGAAGAAAGCATATTAGAGATTGGACAGAATCTGGGTCAGGAGAGATAGCATAGTGGGTAGGGTGTTTGCCTTGCATGTGGTTGGCATGTGTTTGATCCCTGATACCTCATATGGTCCCCAGCGCCCCATTAGGAGTGATCCCTGAGTGCAGAGCCAGGAGTAAGTCCTGAGCACTGCCAGATGCCCCCCATCCCCAACTCACAACAAACATAAAGATCAGATAGAATCTTAAAGACAGAACTCCACAGCAGTGATACCAAGGAATATCCATTTGAGAAAAGATTAAAATAAAATAATCATGTGAATGAAATCTGCTTTTTTAGTACATGTAAAATCTTTTCTAAGCAGGGTAGGAAAGATTATTTGAGATCTCATTTATATTGAGAGGAAAAGATATTATAAAGTCTACTTTTAGCATTCTGCTGCTATTTTCACCCCTGCCCTACACACATACACCCTGCTTAGAGGGATTCCTAGGTCCTATACTACCATCACAACAGTTAAGCTTCAAGACACAGGTCCATGTTTGATAGCAAATTCAGTCCATCTGATCTCAGCATGCATACACTGAACATTTTCTAGAAGTTGAGTGATATTGTTATTAGCAATAATCTCTGCTTCTTCTGATTATCTGATTATCAGTAGATTTGAGTGCACATAATCGTCCTCTGCGTCACACACTGGAGAGCTTTGCCAGGGCACAGGCTAAGAGGCTCTAAATCCCTCCTGACACTTGTGTCTTCCCTATTGGCAAGATTAGAGCAGTTAACAGCCAGGGGCATAGGTGCTCAGACCCCTCAGACAGGTTGGGTTACCTCAGACAGGAAGACGCCATTCTAAAGGCAATACCAGGTCTGCTGGGCCAGGCCCTTCTCTTTAAGTCAATTCAGAGCTCATCATTTGCTCTCCTAGTGCCTGTAAGCAGGCTAGGGACCTTCCGAGAGGCAAAAAGCAGCAGCTGCGTGCCCGCTCTCCCAGCCATGCTGAAACAGAGCGAGAGGCGACGTTCTTGGGGCTCCAAGCCCTGGAACACTATGGGAAGTGAGGTCACGCCTCACGCAGGGGCTAGCCAACACCGTGGGAGCATCTGCTCCGCGGGAGGCCGCAGTGGCTCCCAAGCCAGCATCACACCTTGGACCGAAGGCAACTATAACTACTACATAGAGGAGGAGGAGGGGGAGGACGGAGAGGAGATGGAGGAATGGAAAGATGACCTAGCCGAGGAGGACCCCCAGGCGGAAGCCACGTCCCAGCTCCAGGACGGCGCAGACCTGCCGGCAGCCAGGTCCACGCTGAACGTGAACGTGGGCGGCCAGAGCTACCACCTGGACTCCCGCGAGGTGGCCTGCTACCCCAAGACGCGCTTGGGCCGCCTGGTGACCGCGCACAGCCGCAGCCGCCAGCTGGGCCTGTGTGACGACTACGAGGAGGAGACGGACGAGTACTTCTTCGACCGCGACCCCGCGGTCTTCCAGCTCGTGTCCAACTTCTACGCGTCCGGGGTGCTGCTGGTACGCGACGAGCTGTGCCCGCGCAGCTTCCTGGAGGAGCTGGGCTACTGGGGGGTGAGGCTCAAGTACACGCCGCGCTGCTGCCGCATCTGCTTCGAGGAGCGGCGCGACGAGCTGAGCGAGCAGCTCAAGATCCAGCGCGAGCTGCGGGCCCAGGCGCAGGCCGAGGAGGCCGAGGAGCTCTTCCGCGACATGCGCTTCTTCGGGCCGCAGCGCCAGCGCCTCTGGAACCTCATGGAGAAGCCCTTCTCGTCGGTGGCGGCCAAGATCATCGGCGTGGCCTCCAGCCTCTTCGTGCTCATCTCGGTGGTGGCGCTGGCCTTGAACACGGTGGAGGAGATGCACCCGCAGACGGGCCGGGGCGCGGGCGGCGACGCGCGGCCTGTCCTGGAGCACGTGGAGCTGCTGTGCATGGCCTTCTTCACGCTCGAGTTCCTGCTGCGCCTGGCCTCCACGCCCGATCTGCGGCGCTTCGCGCGGAGCGCCCTCAACCTGGTGGACCTGGTGGCCATTCTGCCCCTCTACCTGCAGCTGCTGCTCGAGGGCGTCACGGGTGAGGACCATGGGCATGGCAAGGGCTCGCCCCGGGAACACGACCTGGAGACCGTGGGCCGCGTGGGCAAGGTGGGCCAGGTGCTGCGCATCATGCGCCTCATGCGCATCTTCCGCATCCTCAAGCTGGCCCGGCACTCCACTGGCCTGCGTGCCTTTGGCTTCACGCTGTGTCAGTGCTACCAGCAGGTGGGCTGCCTGCTGCTCTTCATCACCCTGGGTATCTTCTCCTTCTCCGCGGCCGCTTACTCTGTGGAGCACGACGTGCCCGGCACCAATTTCACCAGCATCCCCCACGCCTGGTGGTGGGCAGCGGTGAGTACCACGGCTCTCTCGCCTTTGCCACGCTCTTCCACAGCTGGGCAGAGGCTGGGCCTTCCTTTCCGTGGTTATCAGTCATCTCTCTGTCTTTTTGTTTCCTGATGCTTACTCAGCCTTGCTCAAGGATGATTCTCTCTTCATTCCCTCCCTACCACCAGTTAATACACAGAGGCAGGTATTTAAGGAGTAGGAAAGTATACATTCAAAGCCCAGTAAGTGACGGAAGTTGACTTGGTCCTAGCAACCCCCAAATGCAAAATTAAGTTAAGTACATTGACGGTCAAAGACTTTTTTTGGGGGGGGCGGAGGGGTTGTTCTGGTTTTTTTGGGGGGCCACAACTGGCAGTGCTCAGGGTTTATTGCTGACTCTGTGCTCAGTGATAACTCCTGGCAAGGTTTGAGGGATCATATAAGATACCATGTGCAAGGCAAACGCCCTACCTTTTGTAATTGTCACTGCCCGCCCCCCACAGTCCCAATGGCAAGTTTTCAGATAAATTTATTGTTAATGTATGTGGGAAGCTTCATTATCATTTTTCAAATGTGTCATTTACAAAACATCTGTTGACTTCACGGTTTATAAAGTTTCATCTTGTTTCAGATACAAAGATACGGAGATTGCTGCAGTGGTCAAGTGGTAGAGCACATGCAAATCAATAGTTCAGTTCCCAGCACCACTGGTTTCTTTCCTCACCCACCCCAGCCAGGTGGTCCCTATACAGAAACCAAAACAGAGAAAAAAAAATGGAATGTGGCTTCAACTTTTGCAGGAAATTATTTAATATATATAATTAAATATATAAAATTGAAGCTGTATATATATCCATATATATATATAGGGATGGAAGTGAGATTTATTTAAGTAAAAATGAGACTGAACCGTGTCAACCCTAACTGAAATATTGCTGTTCCAAGGCTAAATCTGAATGTGGAAAGAAGTATCTAAAACTGCAATTTGTTCCAGTGTGACCAAAATGCTTTCAGGACCAGTTGTCATTATTCCATATTATAACCAGAGGAAATAAAGAGCAAAGAGTTTGACTACAGACGTATAACATAACAAAGTAAGTGTTGAAACCCAAGTCTGTCCAACTTCCAAACTCCTGCCTGTTCTACAGCCAGCTGTAGCTCTTTCAAGTTTCAGTGCTTTTGCATGCCTTGCCTAATTTGCAGTTAGTATCTTTTTAATTTTTGTCATTATTTTCTTTGGCATTTGCCTTTTCATAATAACTTAATCATTTTTTCATGCATCAACATTTTTCACATGCTAGACTAAATTCCTGAAGAGTCCGTGATTCCTTGAAATGCTTCAAATCAGTGAGTAAGTGAATATATGTGATAGGAAACAACAATGTATAAAATTTCCTCAACAAAAAATATTACTTGTAATACCTTTTAGGTATTAAGCAAATATAGCCAGATTTCCCCCATGTAGATAATTTCAATTTTAATATTGAATATATCAGAACCCAAAGTCTGGTACAAACTTCTGAGACAATCCAGTTAAGAGTTACTGATAAAATAGTGTAGTATGGTAGTTTAGATTCTAGTGTAAGATCCACTAATAATTAGCGGTAGCTCTAAATAATTGAGAAAACTTTATTCACTCCCCTTTTTTTTCAATTTCCACATCTCTATAAAGGACAAGATGTAGGCCTCTATAGTCAATGATTCTTTCATCATGGAAAGGGGGAATGTTCATATGAACAACAGGATTTGCTATTGTTAGTAAATAAAAGATGATGTTAGACTTCTCAATGAGCTAGCCCAGTGCTGCTCATCTGATCTTATTTCAAATGATGAAAAGCCAACCTGTAGTACAGACTTGAACTGTATATATGCAGACAGAGCTGATAGAAGTTGATTTGTCCTCAGAAAATGACATTTACCTTGGAGGTGAGTACAGCAGAAAGGAAAAAGAACAAATCCACATGCTGGTAAAATAATGCCACATTTCAGAGTGTGTTTCTATTCATCCAAATATCTTAGAAGGCTAGTTTTACAGGCTGAACTTAAAATCTCTGATACTTTAGCTCTAACCCACAAAATTTATTTTTAATCTTTTGTATATTAATACAAATATCTTGACAGACAAGAATTCTGTTTTTACTAATGGATTCTTTCTTAGAAATCTGAAGTGAAGCCTCTTAATTCAATTTCTTGATCAATGTAATACCAATAATGCTCAAGTTTTCAAATTATTTGGGTCAAAGATATCTTAACAGAGTAGAGCTCATGCTTCACATGAAGAAGTCTCAGAAATTATTCTTCACACCACATAGTCCCACATACAACAGACTATAAGTAGCCCCTGGACTCCACTAATTGTGGTCCAAGAAACACACGAAGCTTTTCTTTCAAATTATCTCCTTCATATGTCACCTAAAGTTATTTTATTCAAGATTAGTATTTTTCAACAATTTTGTAAGAAACAATCACCATTTTTATCAAGAATAATTTTTTTTCAATCCTATTTTTACCAACATGAGTTTTCTTTTGTGGTCAGTATCACAATCAGGCACTACTGTCACAGATCAAAATCTACATGCAGATTTAAAAAAATGCTGAACTTTACCAATTACCAATGGTATTTTTCCATTTTAGTCTCTAAACTATTATCTATTATCTAAACTATTAAAAAGAAGTGTGATTTAGATAAAAGACTGATAACTTGTATTTCCTTCCAAACTCATCAGAGAAATTCCTCTTAGATAATCTAGAACTGCCCTGTTTTGCAGGACTGACATAATATTAAAACAGTTCTTTTGTGTACTTCTGGTTATAATAAACAATATATATTATCATGTTCTCAGTAGAGTAAAAGGAAAATAACATTTTCAAACGGATGCGGACCAAATGTCTGTTTTCTTATGTTAAAGGTACAAATACTAGTACCATCTCTTCATGTACCTTATAAAACTGTCTTACTCATTTACTGAAAAACATTTTTTGAGCATCTCTAGTATACCAAGTGGTATGCTAAACATTATGTATACTGATAGAAAATAACTTGAGAGGCTGAATATACATTTGATGAGAAAGTTAAGGAAGCATCTTTAATGAGGAGAAGAAATTCATCGCATGGATCTAAACTAAACAAGCATTAGAATATGAGAAGTGGAATGCTAAAATAACTCTGATCTAATGGTCTCCAAACTTTATGAATCATATCTCTCATAATTTTAAATACTTTGAGCACAAAACCATGATAAATGTGTATTTAGCTATTTATAAATTATAAGTTATCTTTTGGCCACAGTAATGATGTATCTCAAACCACTGTGAAATAAAATGACTTAAATCATCAAGCATTTATTTAGCTCATGAGCTTTCAAGTCAGCTCTTTAAATTTTATTCAACTAGGAGATTCTTCTCATTTGTACTGGTGTCAGTCACTTGCATGTTTGAAGTGAATGATCAACTGACAGCTAAAATGAAGAAGACTAGATCGTGTGATTTTTATCTTCCAAGACTGTATCTATGGCTGTAGCAAAGGAGGCCAAGGTGGGGGGAGTGTGTGTGTGTGTGTGTGTGTGTGAGAGAGAGAGAGAGAGAGAGAGAGAGAGAGAGAGAGAGAGAGAAAGAAAAAGAGAAAGTACAAACCCAATCATGAAAGCAATGGTTA
The DNA here is from genome assembly GCF_027595985.1 of Sorex araneus. Classification (NCBI taxonomy): domain Eukaryota; kingdom Metazoa; phylum Chordata; class Mammalia; order Eulipotyphla; family Soricidae; genus Sorex; species Sorex araneus. The sequence goes on along the minus strand of NC_073302.1, from coordinate 69,799,027 downwards.
AATTTATGTTCCTGTCATTTGCTAAACCCATTGACCAAAGCAAGTTGCAAGGTCAGTCAAAGGACAGAGAAAGTTAGCCCTGTCCCTGTAGGAAAAGCTCTGCAACGTTATATGGCAAAGATCATAGTTGGAAACAAGAGAAAATAAAGAATTAGGTCCTGGTTTACAATCCCTCTACTTCAGTGAGATGTTACTGCTCTATTGTACACATCAGAAAACATTGACCCACACACTGAAAATTTAAAGTTGTGGAAAAGAAAACTACAACTGCTGTATTCTAACATCACTCCAGTGCTATATCCCATGTGGTAAATTCACCTCCAGAGGCGGTTTCTCTAATTCATCCATCTCTGTTTTAGTACTTTCAGACAACCCTACAAACTAACTTGCTTTTAATAATTTTTCCTCTGTGCCAAGGATCCTGCGACCTTCCTCTGTAATTCAACTCAGGGTTTTAAGGGGAATATAGTAATTTTCATTTTTGTGGATTCTCCAACAGCTGCAAAATAAATCCCTTATGGACACTCATGTCTTCACATACTCATGCATTAGGATAAAAGATAGATTCATCCTACTCATCTGTCAGATGGAGGTTATTTGTAAGCACTAATATAATAGAAAACATATGTAAAGTGCTCGCCTGTAGTACATCTGCAATAAATAGAAGCTATCACATCTGACGACTTGATAGTGTTTATCACATGGAAGCAATAACCTTTACTTCCAGATTCATTTTTGAGAAAATAATACATAAGTGATTTTTTCTCTGTTGAGGAAAAGAGAGTGACTATGAAACATACAAAAGGTTCTGCTCTTATATCTTCTGGGAGAGCTTCTCAGTGTCCAGATAAACAGACCCAGGCCTGGAACAGATCCAGTCATGGTGGAACTCTTCAGATTGCCTTGGTGTGGGAAAATGCGTGGCACAGCATAAGAACAGTCAAGCTGTACCCATTGATCTCCAGTGTGATGATGTTTTTCAGTAGAAAGGAAAAATTCAACTGTTCAAAAACCATTTCCTTTAGAGATGTCCAGAGCAAATTAAAGCTATAGAAACCAAGCAGTAAACTATGTCAAGAATGCATTTCCTTTAAAACTCTTTATAAAGAAAATTTATCTCTAGCCAAGGCATCAGAAAATTGTGCTTCAGACTTTGCTCCCAACTCTGATTTCATAAAGTATGCCCCTTTAGAATATCATTAAGGACCAAAGAGATAGAACAAAGGTTAATTCATTAGCCTTGCAGACGGCTGGCAATTCCCAGCATCACATATACTCCCTTGAACACCACCGGGAGGATCATTGAGCACAGAGCCAGGAGTAAGACCTGAGTATAGCCCAAACCCTCCCTCAAAAAAAATTTTTTTTAAGATAATTGAGGTTTACTTTATTTTATTTATTCTTTCTCAGTTTGCTTTCTTGTTTTAAGAAGATCCATTCAGAAGATGAATCAGACAGTTTCAGTAAAGAAAACAGAAAACAAAATGCGCATTTTACTTTATTTATTTATTTATTTATTTTTATTTTTTAATTGAGTCACCGTAAGAACAGCCACAGGTCTTTTAGGATCGAGTCTCAGTCATACTATGCTCAAACACCCATCCCTTCACCAGTGCACATGTTCCACCACCAATAACCCCAGCATACCCCCCTCCCATTCCCTCTCTGCTTGTGTGGCAGATGATTTTCACTTTACTCTTTCCTTACTTTGATTACATTCAATTTCAACAGGAAACTCACTATCATTATTTCGAGTTTTTCCCCCAACAGTCAGACCTGTCGGAATGTCATCATTAGATTGTATGTTTTCTATTGTTGGTAACAATGACATATGATGTTGCACGGTCGCAAAAGCAGCTGCCCAGATTTGGAATTCTGGTATTAGGTCCAGAAGTATTTCTGCCAGCAGTCACTGCATCCCAAGGTTGGTTTCTGTGGCACTGGGATCATGGCTGTTCAGGAGCGGAGGAGCTGTTCATGGGTGACAGCTTGAGGTCTCATTTGGGCAGGAGGCAGGGCCGGTTCTGCCTCCCCCATCGCAAGATTCCGCATGAAACCTGTCCCATCACTGAAAACTCCTACCTCTCTTTCCAGTTGGTTCTGAACATTGGCGGTCACCATAATGTCCAGGCGGGAAAAGGCCAAGGGACAGAAACTCCTCCCCTCCCGGGGCTGCACGGGGCCGTAGCTTAATTCAGAGTCCAGGAGTATATCTGCCAGCAGCCACTGCGTTTCTGAGATTGGTTTCTGTGCTGCTGGGATAATGGATGCTCAGGGGTGGCGGAGCCATTCCTGAGTATATACAAAATGGGTATTTTAAATTACACTGTAGCACTGTCGTCTTGTTGTTCATCGATTTGCTTGAGTGGGCACCAGTAATGCCTCCATTGTGAGACTTGTTACTGTTTTTGACATATGGAATACTCCACGGGTAGCTTGCCAGGCTCTGTTGTGTGGGCAGGATACCCTTAGTAGCTTGCCAGGCTCCCCAAGAGGGATGGAGGAATCGAACCCGGGTCTGCCACATGCAAGACAAATGCCCTACCCGCTGTGCTATTAAATAGGGAATCTAATTCTGATAAATAGATATCTAGGAGTTAAACAACTGGAAGACAAGAGGCAGAAACTGAGATGATCCAAGTAACTGTAAGAAATACTGTTGGCTTTTGGGTTGGGGGAACAAATAGAATAATCCGTACCTAGGAATATAGCAGAAATCCCTCTGCCACAGAGGTTGCAAGCACCTCTAGGATGGCATCAGGAGGCTGATGTGGAAGAAGGAACAATGCTGCAGCTATAGGTCTCTGCTACCAGTGAAGATCCTTCCAGAAACCAGAAGCAGGTATAAGGACCCTTTTCTCGGCACCCCATCTTCCAGTTTCTCAACAGTGTCTCCCATTGTCCGAATACAACCAGAGGATGGGAGGTAAAGGAAATTCTGAGAAATGTAGTGCAAACTTACAGAGAAGAAGACAGAAAAATGTTGGGCTTGGTACTGTAAGACAGTATGTAAATGTTTGGTACAGGTGTTTGGATTTTCCTGGCTCCTGCATAAATAACACAGGAATCATTCATGGGACAATGGCTGCTAGGCACTTCCTGACTTGGAGTGATCCCTTAATAGCTCTTTATACTCTACTTCTCTTGTTGGCCAATAGGACTTGGGGAGACCTTAAGAGAATTGTAGATTGTATGGAAATTACCAAGTAAACTGAGGATGCAAAAGCCATTGTTACTGCTGTGGTGGATTATGAATTCAAAAACTGAGCTTTTCCATGCTTTCTTCCTGTTGTATACTTTATGTGCATGTCATACCTTTAATATACAGGTAAGTGCGGTTTTTTCAAGATAATCATCCTGGTTTCTTGCAAACAATTATTCCAAGGAATCAAAACATTCTTGGAGTTCCACTGCATAATTATCTTCAGAATCTGTCACATGTCCAGATTGATTCTTTCTAATCTACCTTCCGAGGACCAACTCAGTACTTAAAAATAACATTCACCCTTAATTTAAGGGGCACTTCAAGTTAACCCTTAAGGCAGATATGACCATTAGTTTTAAGGTCTTATCATTAACCTCAGTGTACACATATTGATCCCAAAAAGGAACTCCTAATATATTTATAGCAATAGCAGATTGACTCAGCTAAGTATAACCTTTGAAGCTAATTCTTATGAAGGACAACTTGCATTGAGGCATGTAATAATTTGTGTGATTTTTGCTTTTCTTTATTCTACTTTTTAAAAATTGAGCCTACTCTAGCAGTCCTATATATGTATACCCAGGGTCTTCCCTGAGTCATGCACAGCCCTGAGGCAGGTCTGATGGCTTGGAGCTCAGGCCTGCATTCAGTGCTGTTCAGGCTCAGCAGTATTATTGGCAACCAGGGATATCACTTGCAGTGACTGGGTGTTCATACAGCCACCTGTATGTGCAACATATGTACTCCGAAGCTTGAGCTATCTGCCTGGTACCAACTTTTTTATTGTCATTATTTCCATTTGTTTTCTCTTTCTCTTTGCTGTTGTCATTGTAATGACTATAGGCTACACACACTTGTCTGTGTTGCTTACACACTTGATTGTGGTATTCACCGGATGCTGCAAATGTGAACTGGTGCTCACACTCTCAGCCATGGCGCTCACCCAGAGTAAACTTGCCTGGAGATGTGACACTCACACATATGTACACCCAAGCTTGCACTGGGCCATAGTGCTCACACATCTTTAGTTGCAGTGCACACAGATAACTGCATCTTCCCAGGAGATCATCTACTGTGTGTCAGCCCCAGAGTCCCAGACATCATAGGCACTTGTGGGTAGCACCAGGAAAGCTTTGTAACTGTATCTAACAATCACTGTCACTGTCATCCCATTGCTCATCGATTTGTTCGAGGGGGCACCAGTAATGTCTCTCATTGTGAGACTTATTTGTTACTGTTTTTGGCATATCCAATATGCCACAGGTAGCTTGCCAGGCTCTGTCGGACGGGCGAGATACTCTCAGTAGCTTGCAGGCTCTCCGAGAGGGGTAGAGGAATCGAACACAGGTCGGCCGCATGAAAGGCGAATGCCCTACTGCTGTGCTATTGCTCCAGCCACAGTGATTAAATAATAATAATGCAATAAAATAAATTTAACATTATGAATAAAAAAAATAATGTGGAGTTCATGCCCAATTCAATCAGCTTAATCAATGGCTGAATAAACAGCAGTACTTTTAAAAAAAAAGAGTATGTGCTAATTTAATCTGGAAAATATTCATCTTTATCAACCTCAAATTCTTTTAAAATGAAAATGGGCTGTTATGTTGAAAATTCTATTTTTATTTTGAATCATAATTCCTAAATGCATGGATCAATATGGGTACCAATATTTGCTCTACTCCTGGTTCATTACAAATAAAACAAACATTCATTGTTGAAGAAGAAATTCAATTATCAGTATTCCAAAGATTCAGAGGAAAAATTAGATGTTTATCGTCACTATAGAGTTCCATGGGCCCCGATTTTCTGATTAGTGGGTAACATTTTAAGTAAGATCATATCCTGATTCTGGGACCTACAGGCTGAAGCAAACATGTTGAATTTCAGCAAAGAGGTAGGTTTCAAGTTTACAGAGTAACTGTACCAAACTTTTTTTTTAAGGATATTTAGATGGATTGCAGATATTTTGGTCACATTTCTAATACAACTCATGCTAATGTGAGAAATCACTCTGTGAGGTCACTTGAGTCAGTTGGGGTCTTTAGTTTTCAAGACTTTAAAGAGAGAAATGCCTTGATGTCTGGAGTGGAGAGAAAAGGTTACCTAAAGCCAGGCAATCCTGAGTTTCTCTTGAAGCCAAGGAGTAAAAAGTGGATCACAGGATGGTCAAATTCTTCACATAACAGACAATATATAAATTAGCTCTGCATTTTGAACAAATTCCTTGGGAAGAGTCAGACAGAGCCTCCTAGCAGAAGAGCTATTTCCCCAAAAATAGAGAGATCCAAGATATACAAAAATATTTAGATCATATTGGACACATCAAATGTTTAATCTTCTTTAAGCCAAGTCTCTCTGCTTTGACTTTTCACTCAAAAGTTCAGCCAAAAAAAAAAAGTGAGGTTAGATTTGGAAGCAAATCCAATATGGGGAATGGTCAGAAGTTTAAAATACTTTCTCTCAATTCTTCTATGACCTCCCTCCTGGTTTTTTTTAGAAACGTCATGCACAAAGCCCCTGCTTTGACCGTTCAAGAATGCTTCATTTTCTAAAACTACCCATCATTCAACTCTCTATTGAAACTCACAGTGACCTTAACCAGGAAATGTCCAGTTGACTCTTGCACACTGAGGGATTAGGGTCATCAGCCCCCTGAGCAGTCAAATCTGTGTAAACTTTTCACTGGTTTCCCTAAGAACTTAAATATTGGGTCCAGGAAGAGGAAGAGAGTTCAAAGGGGTGCAGCTAATATGTTTCATGTACAAGTCCCCAAATCTATTTCTCGGCACTGCATGCCCTCCCACTGTCCCCAGCACTACTGGGGTGACTGTGGTGGCCTTCAGAACACTGGGTCCAAGTGTCCTCAGACTGAGGAATAAACTATTAGACATACATAAAGGGGCCAAGTATTCCTGGGAGCCCTCAGTCACTACTGGAGAGCACTCCCAGCAAAACCTTCACTCCTAATAGCCTGCAGTTGACAGAGAAGCCTTGTGATGACACAATAGCAGATGTTTTATATAGCATATGTAGTATATATTGTAAACTGGAGGGAAAGTGCCATCAATATCATAAGGAAGAGAAAATAAGCTTAAAGCACCATATATGGGCCAGACGATAGTATAGATAGTAGGGCACTTTCTCTGCATGCAACTAATCTGGGTTTGATCCCTGGTACCACATGTAGTCCCACAACCACCTCCAGGAGTGACTTCTGAGTCCAGAGCCAGGAGTAAGCACTGAGCACTGCCAGATGTGGCCCCAAAACAAAATTTAAAAAAAATCTAAAAAATTAAATAAAGTACTATACAATATTTATTGACACCATAAGTTAATGATGTTTGTTTACAAGGATATCTCATGTAAGTGTATCAGTATGTTTCAAATTGACATTGTTTGAAAGCCAACTAAAGTATATGCAACATGAAAATGACGTTAGTGATATGCAAAACTGTTTTCCAGTTCCTACACAGGCAGAAATCTGACTCAGATTCCTTTTTTTCTCTTTACCTGACAAGGAACTGAGCCCAGGGCCTCACATACTCAAGACAAATCCTTTACCATGTCCCTGGCCCTGATTCTTTTATTTTTGATTTGACTGATGACTAGAAACACACAAATGCACACATAATTTATTTTATGTTTTTGTTTTGGGGGCCTTAACCTCATCTATATCATGTTACCTGTCTTAGCAGCTTGTTGTATTCTCCCACTGTGGAAGGGGCAGTCCATCTCTCAGCTGATCTGTCACAGGAAATGGAGCAATGAGAGTTGGGGCATCCCCCTAAAGGAAAGGGCACCCTTTCCCTTTTATGTGCTTGATGGAGATGTGGTTCTCATCAACTCCACCAAATTTGCCCAGATGGTCCTCTTCTCTCTTACATTCTAACCAGTCAGTCACACTTACTCTATGTCCTTACTTACTCTCGTGCTATCCAAACAAAGATTTTCACATTACTAAAGTTCATCTCAGTACAGGTCAACGAGATGATTTTGTACATGTTGCTAACATCTGCAGGAAATAATGGCAACAACAACAGAAATCAATGAAGCAAATAATGCCCCCTAGAGTTGTGCAATGCACAGCATCAGTTACCCTCCTCACCCCATAATCCCCCGAAATTGTGAACAGTCAGCCTGCCTAAAAGACTTCTGGTAACTTTGCCAATAGCCTGGGAATCAAAGGAAGTCTTAGTACATGAGGCATAAAAAATGAGCCCCAAGAGATTTTCTTGGGTTTTTCTCTGGCTACACAGAATGATAACTAGTCCCTTGAGTCTCTACATTTTGAAACAGAAGCTTGTTAACCTAAATAAATCTCTAATTAGTAGAATTTAAAGCAGTGTGACAAGAGCGATGGGAAGAATCATGCAGGGTGAACATATTTTTGATTGTGTTTTACAAAGCCCCTTCACAAAATAATGAATGTTTCTTCGGTGTTTTGCAATTGAAACTATTAAATGCATTAAATTAATTTTCTTAGTCTTCATGAGAGCACTTACAGTTAGCCATCAGCAGTTTCAGATGTAGGAGGCAGGATTTAGAGATTCTGAATGTTTTGCCTGAGATCACTCACAGGTAAAGGTCAGAATCGAAATTTGAGCCCAAATTATGCTAGTTCAAAACCAGAACTCTTCATTTTTTTTAAGACCATATCCAGTATTGCTCAGGGATTACTCCTGCTCTGAACTCAGGGCTCAGGAAACCATATGGATTACTGGTGGTCCAAAATGGGTCAGCTGCATGCAAGGCAAATGCTCTACCTACTGTACTACCTTTCTGGCCTCCCAAACTATAACTCTTTCTAGTACCTCTATCTTGTAGGCAGACTGAGGAGCTTTCTGTCCTAAAGTTGGTTCCTTGCTGAGGGAAGGGAAAAGATCGAGATTTATTGATTCTTTTTTACACCAGAAACTTAGCATATGCTCTACCTTTCACAACAACCCTTTAAAGTAAGTGTTCTCTCCCTAAAATACTTTAAGTGATAGTTATGTTGTCAGAGGGGGTCAGTGCCTGGCGGAGGAGGAGTAGGACTGGAATAAATTTGAACAAGCTCTGACACAGTACAGAAACTCTGGTCCTGCAGCCCTGTGAAGGCAACTGTCAGGTTGCTCCTGAGACCCACTTGATCTGTGTGGCATGGGACATGCTCCCGCCATCTATGTCTTCAGGGAGCTGTGGTTCATAGGCTGACATGGTTAAGCTCTTTGCAGAAAAGTAGAAGTCAGACCCCATCTCTCCCTGGTTCATGCTTTTTATCTTTCACTGCACTGAAACATTTCCAGAGAAGACAAATAATACAGTAAAATCATTTTATTGAGAGAGGGTATTAGTTCTATCCTTAGATTTAGCAGGTTCCGAATGTGAGTTTCTTCAGCGAGAAAGAGGAAAGATAGTGGAACATTATGGCTGAGAGCAGGAAATAAGGGATTACAGTCTGATCTGGGTGCTTTGAGTCTCTGAACATAGTGCGGGGGCAGATCACGGCAGGGCAGCTCCTTTTCAGAATACAACATTTCAGTTTTATCTTTTTTTGATAAAAAGATAAAATTGGTGATAAAATTCTTCACCAATGGATGTTTCTTGAACACCCACTGCATTTAGTACTTAAACCCCAGTCCTAGGTCTAGAGATGTTACAAGGTTTTAGGCAAATGTCTTGCATTCAGCCAACCCAGGTTCATTCCCTGCACCATGGTCTCTTGTCATCATCAGCTGTAGCTCTGGAGCTCTCCAAGCACTGTTAGGATATATCTGGGGGACTTAATGGTAATCCCTGGTACCACAGGGTCCAAGCAGCATTGTATTCTCAAGTCCTCTCATAGAACCACTGGCCTGGTTGGCTGAAAATTGCCTGGGGGATCCCTGGATTTCTAGAGTACTACTTGAGTGACCGCATTATATAATAATGGGCATCTCAAATATATCAGATCCTAAGTTTATGTTCTTTCCATTACCCAAATGATTTTGGGTTCCTCACAAAGCTGTCTCTGTGGGGAACTTTGTGTGCTTTCTGGAAACGGAATGCATTTCTACCCAATTCTTCCCCTTCCTTATACTAACAATTCCATTCTTCTTCCCTTTCTGTACAGGTGAGCATCTCCACTGTGGGCTATGGAGACATGTACCCAGAGACCCACCTAGGCAGGCTTTTTGCCTTCCTCTGCATTGCTTTTGGAATCATTCTCAATGGAATGCCCATTTCCATCCTCTACAACAAGTTCTCTGATTACTACAGCAAACTCAAAGCTTATGAGTATACTGCTATGAGGAGAGAAAGGGGAAATGTGGAGTTCTTACAGAGAGCCAGAAAGAAGATGGCTGAGTGTTTAGCTAGAAGCAACTTACAGCCCACCCCAAGACAAGAGAATTAGCTCTTTGTAGGATGGACAAGTGGTATATTCCCTGAATGTCAAGGCTTTATTTCTCCTTCCTATTTTTGCTGAAATTACCAGGACTGGCAGTGAACAGACATGGGAAGAAGATATACACATAGGGCATTTGGTTCACAAAGTTTGACCTCTAGAAATATTCATTATGGCTCAGACCCAGATATCCTCACAGTACTCATTAACTATGATTGTGTGAGAGTCTGACCTTCCCCATGACATTGATATTGAGAATTCCTGGAAAGGGTCAACATCTTAGCTTTCTCTAATGGCTTCTCAGGGATTCCCAAGAAATATCTTTGGACTTGAGTTGACTTCAGAAGAATTTCCTTGCTTTAAAGGAAAAAAATATTAATTTCCCAAACAGGGAGATTGTTGCCACGGGAACTATCTGATCTTCTGAGCTAAACTGTCCTCCATCAGCAGTCTAGATTTACCAGCTGTAGGATCTGAAGCAAGTTACTTTAACCACCTCAACCCATATTTTCAACTGTTAAGATGTAGGTTACAGGGGCCGGAATGATAGCACAGTGGGTAGGGCATTTGCCTTGCACGCGGCCGACCCAGGTTCGATCCCCGGCATCCCATATGGTCCCCCAAGCACCGCCAGGAGTAATTCCTGAGTGCAAAGCCAGGAGTAACCCCTGAGCATTGCTGGGTGTGACCCAAAAAGAAAAAAAAAAGATGTAGGTTACAGAAACTCACCTTGTCATCTGGGGATTGGAATGGAGAAATTACCTGAAAATAATAAATGGTATCTGTTAAAACTGTTTGACTAGCAATTTGCTAGTCTCTAGACTAGCAAATTCTCTAGATCCTCATTTCTCAACTGAGGACCATATGGTCCCTTGTGGGATTCCAGGATTTTCCAAGAGCACCAACAGGTGAAAAATCATATAAGTGAGGTCCCTTAGCATGAGAACAGAAGGCCAAGTGGTAGGATAAAGAATGAGACACAGAAAGGAAACAAGATCAGAAGGGGGTCATGGTCAGAAAAAAGTTGCGACCAGGGGGTCTCAAATGAGGGAGATTATGTCCCCCTGTGACCCCTCTGAACATTTGAGAAATTCTCGAGATGCTGCTGATTATCACATTGTGGAAGATGGTAATAGGTAGTGACCTGAGATGCAGCTAGACACACACAGGACCTCCTCATGTCAGGAAGTACTTGACCGAAAATGTTACTAATGTCCAAGTTGAGAAACCCTAGTGTAGTAAATAGGAGAGCACCACACTTGGTCTGTGAGAGCATGAGAAACCCTCTCCCTTGATTAGAACATCCACATATTCTCCCTTCTCAGGGTCCCCTTGCCAAAAGTAAAGTAAACAAAACCCAGCACTGCGTGATGAACAATAGTTCTATGCAGAGCACTGAACAAAGGGCATTTACTTATCCAAAGGAACAAAAGCAAGCAGTGTTGGCATTGGGAATATATCCTGGAGGGGCAAAAAGGTATAGTAGAAATGGCATCTGCATTTGTATGTTCATTGCAGCACTGTTTAAAATAGCCAAAATCTGGAAAAAAACAGAGTGCCCCAAAACAGATGACTGGTCAAAGAAATTTTGGTAGATCTATACAATGGAATACTATGCAGCTGTCAGAAAAGATGAAGTCATGAAATTTGCATATAAGTGGATCAACATGGAAAGTATCATGTTAAGTGAAATGAGTCAGAAAGAGAGAGACAGACATAGAAAGATTGCACTCATCTGTGGAATATAAAATAACAGAGTGGGAGACTAACACCCAAGAGTTGTAGAGATAAGGATCAGGAGGTTTACCCCATAGCTTGGAAACTGGCCTCACATGCTGGGGGAAAAGGCAGCTCAGATAGAGAAGGGAACACCAAGTAGAGGATGTTGGGAAGATGCAAACTAAAAGTAGACTATAGACTGAACATGAAGGCCACTCAATACCTCTATTGCAAACTGCAACACCCAAAAGGAGAGAGAGAACAAAAGGGAATGCCCTGCGCAGAGGCAGGGTGGGGTGTTGTGGGATGGGTGGGGTGGTTAGAGGGATATTGGGATCATTGGTAAAGGTGAATGGGCACTGGTGGAGGGATGGGTAAACAATCACTGTATGAGTGAAATGCAAATACAAAAGTTCATATGTTTGTAACTGTACATCACAGTGATTCTCTAATAAAAAATTTAAAAATAAATAAAATAAATTAAATGTAGTGGAAAAAAAGGGCACTTACTTGAGCCCTCTGCTCTGGGCTTTCTTTGTAACCACAAACTCTCCTAGGACATTGCTGTTATTCCTATCCCTATTCTGTCCTCCTTGGATACCCTGGTTGCTTTTTGTTATTGTTGTTATGCCACAGTGGGCAGTACTTGGGACCTACTACCAGCTCTGTGCTTGAGGGTCTTCTTTTTGTCTTGGGACCATGCATAGTGGTGCTCTGCCTCTTCAGACATGTAAGTTTTCATGAATTTTGTATTGTAGGTGAATGATTGAAACCCAGAGAAGTAAAGAAAAAAAATGTCCAAAAATGTCAAATATCTGTATCCCCTTTCAACCCCTTTCCTATGCCCATAGCAGACACCGTTAGTGGATCACATGACTTATTCCCTTTGGAAAGCGTATTCATTGCACTTCTCTAGCAGCCAACACAAATCTGTCAGAGTTGACACTCAAGACCTGCTTGCAGTCCTGGCATGTGCTCAGATTTTAAAATTTTAAAGTGAGACTAAAATCAGTTCCTACAATCTCCTAGTAATACACTTCTTTTCTGAAGAATTTCCCTATAAATACAGAAAGAAATTGTGCAGACTATGCTCATATTATCCTTAATTCCAACAAAACCATTGCAAGTGAATCTCCCTGAATCTCAAATTACACACTGTATGAAGACTACTAATATTTCCCTGTGGAGGGGGTGCAGTGAGGTGGAAAGCCCAAAGGCCGCATTGCACGCAGAAGCCCTGGTTAATCACTGGCACCACTTGGCTCTCTAAGCACTATGGGAACAGTGAAATGACAGTACCCCTCAAATGGCATGTGGCCACAAAACAAAGACAAAGTATCTTCTGAAATAATTAACTGATTTGTGAACACAAACTATCTGACATATTATCTGTTATATAATAGGTGCTCAGATGATGAGAATTCTTATTATTCTTTATACCCAGTGTCATTATTATATGCTATCCAGGACATACTCTTCTATTTTTTATTTTTGTTTTGGCTAAACTCAGAAGTGTTCATCCCACTAGTTTCTGGCTGGCTCTGGACTCAGGGATCACTTCTGGAAGGGTCTAGGGGATCAAACCAGGGTCAGTCACATACAAGGGAAGCATCCTACTCACTGCATTCTCTCTCCAGTCCCCAGAGCACCTTTTATGTGATGGTCATTATTCTCTGTATGATTGAACTATTCTCCAATATAAATCTTCAGGAATGTGTGCATTTCTCCACTACATTCAAGTTATGTGCATTCATGTGACCTTCTTGAGACCAAACAAATGTGAGCAAAAAAGATTTTGGGCTAAGCATTCAATTGCTGACTTTTCTCTTCCTTTTCTTTTTCTTTCTTCTTTTCCCCTGGTATCTGTGAAAAGAGATGTCAAAATGGAGCATCTATCATAAGCCAACATCTCTGAATGACAGTGAATAATAGAATCACAGGCTGACCCCAATTACATGTAGTTCAAATGAGAAATATATCTTCATTGGGAAAAGCCACTGTGATTTTGTAGTTGTTCTTTTCTGCAGTCATAACCTAATTCAAATGGATGAACACTTTTTTTCTATATCAGTTCCACAGAAGTTGAAACAATTTATAAAAGATAAATGACTTGAAATATTCATGTGTCTGAACTGTTCACATACCCAAGGTATTTTGTTACTTTCCTACGCAGTGTTAAATGATTTTGCTTAACCTGTTAAAATGCTACATCGTGTGCTAAGTTGAGTTCTGGACACTTATGTGAGCACATTTAGCATCATTGTTGCATACAACAAAGATTCAAATTCACAAGAATCTTCATCATCACTCATCACCATTACTGTGCTTCATTGCCAACCCTTGGGACAATCCAAGAACAGGGATTGTTATCATCTCCATTTCAAGGAAGAAGAAACTGAAGTACAAAGCAATTAAGCAAAATGATCAAAGTTTCAGTGAAACAAAAAATAAGCAAGAAGAAGTTGAGGTCAAGTATGCTTAAACCTGATGTCTGTTCTTTCCATGCTGCTGAATACCCTTCCCAAGGAAGATAGTTAGATTCTGTGCAGTGTATTTTTCTGAGTCACTTCTGCTTCCCACTGAGTGGTCCTGCCCAACATCAGAACTGTCCTCATTCTACCACATGCAGCTATTATACTGTCCCACTCCACTGAGATGGGACAGCAACTGTACCACCCTTAGCCAATTCACCCATGCAAATTAAAACATGGTATTCAGGGAGAGACTATGTATCAAATGGACTATCAAGAGAGGTAACTGCCTCTCTTCTCTTCCAAAATTTCTTGAAATTTCTATGCTAAATTTTTCCCTTCAGAAATAACCACAGAGACAACTTTTCCAAGCCTGCTCATCCCTGTTGAGCTGCAGAAGCATGTGTGTATATGTATGTGTGTGTGAGAGAGAGAGAGAGAGAGAAAGAGAGAGAGAGAGAACACACAAACACAGTCTGACCCACCAACTGACTTCATATTCCTCCAGGCCATTTATTTCATTAACATTCAGGATGCTCGTGGGAATGTGAAAAAAGGGAACAAATTCATTTTCCCACACCTTGGAAATTGTTTCCAAAAAATAATTTGCTTTGTTATTTCAGAAGGCTAAGGAGAGGAGAAAACAGGTCAAGAAGTAGCAAAAAACTAGGGGCAGATGGAAGCAGAGAGATAGAGGAGTTAAGGTGCATGCTTGGCATCATCCCTGGTGCCACATGATCCTCAATCATCACTGAGTGTAGTCCTGGAGGCCCACAAGTGTACCCAATAACCCTTTGTACAATAACACCTGAATAGCATCTGATACCTGAACAGGCCTGAGCAACACTACACCACTGGGTTCTCTCACTGATCCACCATCCACGTTAGTCAAAAATTGCTAGGAAGGGTCCCCTCGTCTCCTGAGTATTGTGTTAGGAGCTCTCTCCAAAAAGTAAAAAATTAAAATTAAAATGAGAGGCAGAGTGGAATGGGAGGGAAGGAAGTGCTAAAGATAAATAGACCTGGGTTGGGGGCCAGAGTGGAAGCACAGAGGGTAGAGTGTTTGCCTTGTACTTAGCCAACCCAGATTCGATCCCCGGCACCCCATTTGGTCCCCCGAGCACTGCCAGGAGTAATTCCTGAGTGCAGAGCCAGGAGTAACCCCTGGGTGTCATTGGGTGTGACCCCAAAACAAAACATATGAAAACCAAAACAAGCAGATAAGTAGAACTGGGGAAGAGTGAGTGATGGGAAGGAAGAGATGAGTTGGAGAATACAATGTGAGTGAGAAAGGTTCTGGAGTTCCATGAGATCAACAATCTTTCATCATTTTACAAAACTTTCTAAGTTACCAACGACCCACATCTGGGGTGTCTTAAGGTTTTTCCATTTTCTCACACACTCGGAAGTACAGCTTACCCAGTGACTACCACAGTCTTTTGGAAGAGTGCATGGCAGACAGGGGTGCAGATTGGGAAAAGATTTCACTGAGAAATATAAACCTAGGAAAAGCTTAGGTTAATAGGACGCTGCCAAAAAGGGGGCAAATAGGCCTTCACCTCAAAGTAAAAGACAAAGTGCTGTGCTTTTCCTGGGTTTATATTCTGTTTCTTGGGTGTGGGATCCTTACCTGTGGGACAGAGACTCTGTGATTTGGGCCTGGGATCTGGGTTTGGCAGAGTTTCTTATTATTACTTTGTTGCTACCTGCACCCTACAGCTAAGTATTTGGCTGAACTGGTGTAAGCTGGTATGTGGGCCTTTACTCCTGGGACCAAACCTGCTGAGACATCCTGGATATTCAAGAACTCGAACGTTTCTCCCCAGTGTGACTGTCTAGGTGATTTATATCTTTTTAACTCCTGGTGGTAACCATGCTATCTTCTCCATCCTTGTCTTGTGCCTCAGAACATGGAATCTGGTAACAGTGATATTTTGTAATGGTGTCACCCCTTGGTGTGAAGACAAAAGCTCCACTAATACTCGTCAGTTAAGCTCTTTTGAGGGTAGAGGACACACACTTCAGTACGCTGGGGCTATTTCTAGCAATGCTTGGAGAACCATATGATGCTAGGGATTGAACTGGTATTGCCTGCATGCATGGTAGCAAGCATCGTAACCCATGGGCTCCCTCTCCAACCCTTTAGGCATTTACTATGGTTAGTCTCGAAAAGGGAAAGAGAAGAAATTTTCAAATTCAACTGTGTTCAAAACATAGTCCTATCACATTACCTAGAATTCAACAAATGTTTGTCGATAACATACTTGTGCTAAGCACTACCCTTGGTACTGGGTTACAATAACAAAAACGCTTTGCCTGGTAAAAGAGAATAAGTGAAAAGGAAAATATATAACATCTTAGTGATACGTATGGGCAAAAACCATAAGAGGATATGGGTTTAAGGCAAATTTAAGGCAAATTCTCAAATAACATGATTTCATTAGTTGTCACTTCTTACGTTTATGATGAAACAAGTATCTGTAAAACATGAATATATGTTGAGAACCTGGTTCTAAGTTCTTCCTTTTAAAGTCACAATTTCCAAACTCCTACTGACAATATTATGTAGAATTCCTGTAACAATATTCATGGGAAGGGCACTTATAAATAAAATGTTCAGAGTAGCCTCGTTGTAAAGGATGATGAGGTACAAAACTTTGTAGGGGAGAGGTGAGGCATTAATCCTGCATATATGGGCGCAAATGCCAGGACAAATGCCTTTAGTATACTTAGTAAGAGAGTGAAAAGCTGGAAGGATCAATTGTAACTCATGTTGCAGTAAAAGAAAAAAATGGGGGTGTCAACATTATAGTAAAATAGTCAAGAAAGTGACAATTTTTTTAAAAATGGGGCATTTGAAACCAGCTTTGTCAGAGGCTATAGTTCCTTTAACGACACATTCCAGAGTGAAGATAAAGTGTCTGAACATAAAACCATTAAAGAAGGGAAAGGTACTGAGAGACAAGGCTATTAGAAGTTTCACCTATGTAGATATCAGAGTCCCCAAGAATTGGATAGAAGTGGGATTGAAAAGGAAGGAAGTAAACTAGGTCCCAATCCTCAAGGAATTCAAGGAGGACTTGAAAATTATGATGACTGAATTACAAGGAGAGGGTCAAAAGATTAGGAAGGAATGAGGTAGAAGGAAGGAACAATGAGCAAAGGGATACTTACAAGGGTTGTTGGATAGAAAATTACCCCCACTTGAAATGACTGCAGGGAAATGAGTCCTTAAGAAAGAGAACTAGGTATCAATTAGGTTCACTGGTAAACACAACTTACATTTAGTTTTCAGACAAATCAAGGATGTTGAATGAACCTGCAAGACACAGTACAGTCCCACAAAACAAAGGCGTGGTTCATCCAGTGGAAACCCAAAATGCAAAAGTAAAGTTAGAAGGAAAGGATGAAACTGGAAGAAAATTCTGATGAATCCTAGTTTCAAGTACCATAGTAAAAAAAAAAAGTCATAGATTTTGGAAACTATAGGCACTGGGAGTCAGAAAAGGAGTTAAAAAATGAAATTTTGAGAGTGATCGTCTAGGAGTCACAGGTTTCTATTGTGACTATCAGACACAGGCTAAGGTGTGATAAGATGATCCTGCTGGTCTCAAAGCTGATAACAATATGAGAACAGGAGTGTGAAAGGTGGGAGGGACATGCAGACCCAGACCCACCTCGCCCTCCTACCAAGAAAAGCATGGATTAGGGTTTAGGGCACAAGATCTAATATGTAACTGCAGGTCTTGAAATTTCCTTAGAGACTGGAAGAAGAAAAATCCTAGAAGAGTACTCATTGATTTCTACTACTTCTAAAGTCCATGTCCTTGGGCAAATGACTTAAGCTTGCTGAACCAGTTTCAAAATCCACAATGTGGCCCAATAAAACCTACCTTACATGGTTAAAATTAGATAATGCTCAAAGAAGTCTAGAAGATAGAGTGCATCTGATATGGTGATGTCTTTTAACTATAGGCCCCATGGTCTGTGCCTCAGGTTACTCATGAGTTCAAATCTTTGAATTTACCTCAAACTAACAGTGATTCAGGACTAACAAAGGACTAAAAAATTATCTGATCCTCAATTCCTTGCATACAAAGCTCAGGAAAAAATACCACACACACACACACACACACACAAACACACACACACAGAGCTCTCTATTTTTTTGAATCACCATGAAATATAGCTACAAAGCTTTCATGTTTGTATTTCAGTCATACAATGATCAAACACCCAAACACCCATCCCTCCACCAGTGCACACTCTCCAACCAACAATGTCCTCAGTATACCTCTCCCTGCCTCCATGACAATAATTTCCCCCATATTCTCTCTCTACTTTTGGGCATTGACACACAGATCTTTTAAGGAATAAAAGGGACAATGATTAATAAATAGGCTATTAAGTTTTCCTAACTTCTTCCTCTGGATAAGCTTCCAAAGCGTTACTACATAATTTTTCTTCCCTACCACAATGATTTCTAGAGTGAAACTGGAAGATTCTGAGTTCTGGCATCTTTTTCTCATGGAGAAAGAACTTCTTTTCAGCGCTGCTACTCAGACCTTTATTGAGAGGTTGGAGCACACTAAGGGGCAAAGCTGAATCATGCTACAAGGAAACACAGATTGGACTTTGGAGTTGACATTGGGCTACAAGAATCTCAAACCCTAAAGCATACTCTCCAAGATGAAGGATAGTGGTAAGTGGGTAATACAAGGAAATGAGAGAAGCTCAGAGAACAATTCAAAGATGTTGCGTGAACATTCCTGTGGTCGGAGGCGCTGAGACAAGGAACTCGGAAGAAATGTATTTCATGGAGGGTCTAAGTTCTCTCTGACTCTTAGGCAAAGGTAGAGAGCCCCATAATCTACTTTTATTGATCATGGAAACTCAAGGGTTTAATACAGTCACCAATTAAGGGCACAATACAGTCACCAAAGGAGTTACAGGAAGATCATGCAAAGTTCTTCAGCATAGGGGAAAACAAACAATGTAGGATCTACATACTGACAACAAGCAGGCATAAGCAGAACTGGGGATCTGTGAGAAAAGACTGACAATTGTTATAATTTAGGAAATTATTTACTAAGGCAGCCAAAAGAATATATTCAACCTCATCCAAACCACTGGGCTCATCCTGGTAGCTCAGTCCAGCCCCAACACAAAGACTATGTGAGTGAGTGTGGTGCTACTGAAATAGTCTGTTCATAGTCTTTGTTTCTCTCTCCAAGTCTGCCACATTAGTGGCTGTTCCCACAGGCTGGAAGTCAAGGGCACCATGTGCATTTTTCTCCACCTTGTTCTTGGCTCAGAGTACAGCAATCCACCTGCTTGAGGCGCAGTCAGATAGCTACAGAGTCAAGGTTGTCTTCCGCACAGGTGTCCTTGGAGGCCACTTTCCCCTTTCAGCAAGGGGTGGTGGCAGCTGCTCCCACTGCAGCTGCCTTGCCATATGCAGTAGGTAATTGAGATGAACTCACCTCACAACTGTGTCCTGCTTCAGTTCGCCCTCAATCCAGTCTTCTAGTTTCAAACTTTTGCTTTTCACTTAACCCTGAGTGACTTAGAGTTAATCATTAAATAAAACTCACTGAAGGCTATTCCACGCCACCCCCCTCTCCACCCTAAAGTGGAATAATTCCTGTGGCCTAGGATTGTTGTGACTCATATGGAGAATATAAATATCTGAAATGGGCATGGCAAGTTATAGCTTATCAATGAATGATGGGGTGGTGGTGGAAGTGGCACCATTACTACTAGTAATGGCAACAACACTAAGACAACAGATGAGGTGCTGGCTGACTCACAGTCATCAATCCTAGATGGAAAGTACATTGGCTCAACAGTTTTGAGGACAGTGTTCCACTCTCAGGCTTGCTAAAGACTGCTGTGGTAAAGCTGGGTTAACTCCCCAACTATCTGCATTTGTTTCATTTCAAGTGAAGATATTTCCATCAACTTCAGAGAGAAAAATAAAACGGCAGGAATGGCCTTTAGAGAACACCTAGTCCAACTCTTTCTTCTCTGAAATTTTATAGAAATAAAACTTGAAGTCAAGAATGTGACTCATTAAATTTATGCAATCACTGTTATTTCTGGATCCACAGAGACTTGATTTGTTTTTAATTTTTCTTTATTTTGTCTACTAGAGTGTGTTGGGAGGAATGCAAATGAAAGAGACAAAGAATACAGAGAGATTGAGAAATAGTAAAATGGGTGAGCTGCTTGCTTTGCTTACAGCCTACCCAGCTTTGTTCCCCAGCACTCCATATAGTCTCCTGAGCACTGCCAGGAGTGGCCACTGAATGCAAAGCCAAGAGTAAGCCTGAGCATTGATGGGTTTGACCCCCAAACAAAGAATAAGGAGCTATCTGACATTATTTTCTCTTGATTTACTTGGGGGGGAACAAATTGGGGGAGGGAGACAAGACAAATTCATGCAAACAAATGTTTCTTTAAATGCGGTGATTTATCTGAAAGATGTAAAATATTTGCATAAACAAATTATGGTAACCATCCTACAATGTGTTCCCATGTTTCGGTATTCTCACCCTTGTATCATCCCCTCCCACATTGCACTATGGTTGATCTGTGAGACTAGTAGAATAAGGTAGAGGCAATAGTATGTCTGGTCAGAAAATAAGTAAATTTAATAGTTGCAACTGTCTTGAGCTTTCTTTCCAAGAACTGATCTGGAGGACATTGGTTTCCATGAAACTTATCTGGAGGACATTGGTTTCCAGAAAACATTCAGAAAGTCCGTGTCTTGAGTCTTGATGACTCTTGTTCTTCAGAGAGCCCAGGGCTGGTTCATATTAGTCAATCTCTGAAGAATGATGATGATCTGTGTTTATATATTATCAATCTATCACTTCACTTCACTGCATAAAAAATATTCTGCTAGAAGCCATCCAAATATTGCTGCTAGAAATAACACATATGTAATACTGCATAGTTAATACTGACAGGAATCCAGACAAAATTTATTTAGTGGTTCTAGCTCAGAGACTTGGCTTTCAAACTGTCTGTAGCATCTACAGTAATCTAGGGCTGGTGGATTCTGTTTCCAAGCTCATTTGGTATGGATTGTAAGTTCTTCACTGCTTTTGGCTACATACCTTAGCACAGGGGCCCCTTCACTGCCTCAGTCAAGAGTTTCCCACCCTGAGAAGTTGGGGTGCATCACCATCCCTGCATGTGAATGTGTTCATCAACCTGGAAGCTCTCCAAGTTCCACCACTTTATATTTTAGGTTTTAAGAGAGATTCATTACATAGGTGTGATTGATGAAGTCATTGGGCACTGTGAGGGCAATTCAATCTTTAGTCTCTCCCTCCTCACAAGTTCATAAGTGATCCTAAAAGGTCCAACCCTCAAGTCACATGGTGGGTTCTCCTCTAGAATGAGTGACCATCCAGATGCTATCTAGGGGCCCACCAACAGTAACTTCATTAGCATGAACTCAAGCATGGCTTAAAGGGATTCACTGGGATTAAAAATTCTCACCCTTTAGCTCAGAAAATTACAAACATTTTAGTATCTGTGTGCCATAGAGAAAAGGATGAAGAACACACACATACACACATATATGTATGACATATATATTTTATTAGATTGCATTATTACAAAAGCTTCTACATGATTTCCACAATCTTAGAAAGAAAAATCTGTCATCTTGCCAAATCCCCTTCGTGTTTTGAATTTTTCTATTTTTTTCTTACCCCAGCTGGATAAAATTTCTAGCCTTTAAAAGGCTCATGAGGTTGGGTTAACCCACCTAAATAATTTTCTTGGTGCAATATGAACACATTATACTGGCAGAAGTAACACAAACCCAGTGTTAACAGGAGGCATGTTAAAATTCTATCTAATGCACCAGATACTATTTGGTCTGTTACTGAGTAGATGAGCATCTTCAGACAAGACTCTTTATTTCTGGATCACAATTTTCCTCTAACTCTAATATTATTTTCCTTTTATTTATTTATTTATTTATATTTGGGGCCACACCCAATGATGCTTAAGAGGTTACTCTTGGCTCTGTACTCAGCATTACTCCTAGCAGTGCTCAGGGGACCATGTGGGATGCTGGAGATCAAATCCATGTCAGCTTTGTGCAAGGCAAATGCCCTTCCCGCTGTACTATCTCTCCAGCCCAATTCTAATAGTTTCTCATTGAGAGTAAGTTCTCTCAGTTATCAAATCATATTTCATAATGTTATTTGTCTTGCTTCAGAGCTACAAAATAAAGTTCAAATGAAACCTTTGTTCTCAAGGAAGTATTGTAATCTAAATGCAGCATTATTATTCTTTAAATGAAAATAAAAATTATCTGGGATCATTAAAATATTGATGCTGGGACCTTATCCTCAGAGAATTCAATGTTTAGGACCCTAGAGAAAGGCATAAAAGACATCATAAATAACATGACCCTCTCTTTGGCAAAAACAAATGGAGAGGGTTAGGTCGGGCATTGGATTTGAAAGTCTTTCAAGGACACGATGAACAAAGCTGAGGACAGTGGCAGGTGGGTGAAATTGTGTGTTTTGTGTTAGATAACACTAACAATTCCATAATTTCAGTTTTCTATGTTTATTTCTCATGATGCCCTGAATGTGCTTTAAGGATCCAACCTAGCAGGTCCATGAAATGAGATTCATATCTCAAAAGTGGTAACTTCTACCATAAGTGTGGAGGTTTCACTTTTATGACAAGCCAATTGCGTATAATCATAATATGATTTTATTGACAGAAGCCCACATTGCAACAACATAAGGACACAATGCAATCAGCAGTAAAAGGGAGAAGGTGGGCTACAAATAAAGTAGAAAGCTGACAGATAGTAACAGAGATGAGATTTCCTTCTAAGAAGCTACTTCTAATCAAGGGTCTGCAGCTCTTGCTAAGAAATGAAAAGCGCTTCAAAACCATCAGCAAAGGATCTAGAATATGTCTCAAATTGGTCCAAGTTGATAGTCAAATCCACATCATATTTTATATATTTTCAGGACCACCTGCTAATTTAATTTAGTCAGAGCCTCTTACATAGCCTGGTCCTATTATGTCATGAGTTTTGACTATTTGCTTATTAGCATCTTCTAAGCAGGTATTTGATTTTGATTTATGTTACTCTTTTTTTTGCTTCTTTGGCCACACCCACTGATGTTCAGGGGTTACTTCTGGTTTTTTACTCAGAAATTACTCCTGGTGGTGCTTGGGGGGGCCATATGGGATACAGGGGATCAAACCTGGGTCAACAGTATACAAGGCAAACGCCCTATCCACTCTACTATCTCTCCAGCCCCACTCTTTTCTCACACTTTGCATCAACTGAGATTTGGCTTTATCTCAACGTCCCCACCATTTCATCAGCCAGAGTCATTACAATGTCAATACATATCACTATATTACTGTATGACTGTCATCCTGTTGCTCATCGATTTGCTCGAGCAGGCACCAGTAACGCTTCCATTGTGAGACTTCTTGTTACTGTTTTTGGCATATTGAATATGCCACAGGTAGCTTGCCAGGCTCTGCTGTGCAGGTGAGATACTCTCAGTAGCTTGCCAGGCTCTCCGAGAGGGACAGAGGAATCAAACCCGGGTCAGCCGAGTGCAAGGTCTACCCACTGTGCTATTGCTCCAGTCCAGTCAATACATATAACAACATTTATCTATAAGGACTGAAACACAGAGTTTCAGACACACTGTTCTGACTCTAGAACTCAAGGCTAGACTAAGTGTCTTGAGAGAAATGAATAGAACAAATCTTTGTCTACTATCACTATGCATGTATATGTGTGTAAGAGAGACAGACACACATAGATAGGTAACTAAACAGGTACACACATAAACAGCCTCTGACAACAAAACAATTGACAATTTAACAACAGACAGATGATTATAATACTCTCTGCCAAAGTCTTGGTGTATACAATTTTGATTTGTAGGCTTTAAATCAATACAACTTAAATATGCCAAAAAATATGAATTTTTTCTTTTAAGGTAATAGAGTGTCCTTTCAAAAAAAAGTACTAGGTATTTAGAAGAATTTTCCAAAGACATCTACAACTTCATTGTACTTCACTATTTTTTACATTTTAGAAACAGAAATCAACCCCTGGAGGCATAGTAGGGTGTATATTATTCTCGTTAGTAGAAATGAAACATTTTGTTTATAAAGGTGCAATGGATTGTTACCTTACAAATATGACAGTTTTGTATCTTTTAGAAAATTTTAATATTTTTATTATAAAACTTTCCTATGAATAGAAATATGTACATGTCCTTTTTCTTAGAGGACAAAAAGATAAATTTATCTGTCTTTGTTATTTTTCATTCAAAGAAAAAAGGAGCACTGGAAATATAATTCTAAGTAAATGAGGAAGTCAGAGGCATTGGAAAAAGGTGGAAGTTTTTAAGTATTTCAAGTATTTAAGATGTCTAAGGACGGGATGGTCAATTAAGGTAAACTTTCAGGAACACGGGTCTCATAAAGTTCAACAGCACTAATACAGTAGAAATATCCATATGCTGTGTTAAAATTCCAATAAAAAACTTTTGATCTTATATAGATGGAGCACCATATATAAAGGCAGAAACAGAATGACTGATGGAAATTATTCTGTGATATATAGAAATATTTAAACCCACCTATAAAAAGAATTAAAACTTTTAAACCACAAGTTGACATTTTTCCATTAGTCTGGTAGACCTTGGACATAAAATATATCCAAAGTATTAGTTGGGAATTATTTTTCCTACAAAAATATTTATTTTAAGCTAAAGTTGGCCCCAATTTTAAAAGATAAAATGATTTTTAATTAATTTAACTCTGACATTGCTAAAAAGATCTTGCACTATAATGGGAAATTCATTGCTTAATTCAGATTTTTCATCCCTTGTAAAATATTGTTAGGCTTATTTTAATAAATTTTCCATAACTGAAATAATTTTTAACCTTTTATAGACCTCAGGAGCAGCAACCAGTTATTCCAGCCTGGTATTAATAAACAAAATGGATTTATTTTGAAAAACAACAGCAACAGAAAAGGGCACAGATTGGAGAATACATTTATGGTAACACCCACATTCCCTAAATCTAAATTCAAGGATGCTCATCCCTTAAATAACCCCTTTGGAACCTCTCCCTCAATTCATTCTACCAGAAGAGAAACAGAATTCTTCTGCTGGAGAAGCAAGGCATGTTGGGTTCTATAATTTGTTCATTTGCACATTCATGAACACTCTTTTTAGCCTGCTGATCTCATTTAAGTACAATTTCAAGATACTATTATTCATATCTCCATCTGAAAGTGTTAAGCATGTGTGAGTCTTGAGGGAGAGGAAGGGAGTAACACACAGAGGGAAGAATAGGGAGAGAGAAAGAGAATAAACTAAAGAGAATAAGCTAAAATTCCGTTAAAATTATTTAAATTTTTCTGTAGAACACTAAATCTGTACATTTTTTGACTACTGAGATAAACTTTTACTATTATTTGCTTCATGTCTTTTCATTTTATATAGCATCATTTGAATTTTGTGCAAATCCTAATTGCCACTCATTGTACAATTAGCAACTTACATTTTCTAATCTTTTTTAAAAAACTTCTGGCTGAATACTAAAAATATAAATGCTTACATTTTCTCAAAAATTCACGTTGAAACTTAATCCCCAATGTCATGTATTTGGAAGTGGAACTTGAGGGAAGAGATTAGTTAATGAGGGTAAAGCCCTCCTCAATAGGATTAGTGAGTGACTTTGTGAAAGAAGCTCCCTCACTCTTCTACCTCTGAGTATAGAGCAACAATGTGATTAGAACCTCAACATCTGAATTTTGCAACAGAAAGCTGATAGACCTGAAAGTGAATTCTCACCAGATACAGAATTTACTCATGGGCTTTCCAAATTCTAGATCCATGAAACACAAATGTTGTGTAAGCTGCCCAATTTGTGGTAGTTTTGTTATAGCAACCACAATGAATTTAGACATCATAATCCTAGTTTCTCCACATTCATTCAATTTTATATGAAGACTATATCTTTATTTTAAATATAAAAATCTGCCATGTGGGCCAGAGTGATTATACAGAGGTAGGGCATTTGCTTTGCATGAGGCCAACCCAGGTTTGATCCCTGGTATCACATATGATTCCCTGAGCCTGCTATGAGTGATTTCTGAGAGCAGAGGCAAGAGTAAGCCCTGAGCATTGCTGGGTAAGGCCAAAAAACAAAAATCAAGAAATTTGCCATATCATCGACTAGTGTGTGTTTAATTAGAAAAATGATTTAATTATAACTAAAATAATTATTTCAGCTTAATAATTTACCACAATCACAGGGATCTCTACTGCTCATGTTGCCAATATATTTGAAACAGTATGTCACAATGCACATACTGTGATTAATATATACATTAATATATGGGGGGGCAAGGCTGAGGGAGTGAGTTCAACAACTGAAATAATCTATTGGGCACAGACTAGCTCAGTGATGTGTTCGAGTCTAATGGAAGAGCCCAGTCCACACTCTGCAATGTGACAATTTATTAATGCAACAACTTAAACAAATGGCTCATTGCTACTATATTGTGTTTTTTTTTTTGGGCTTTTAGGTCACAATCTGACATACTCAGGGGCTACACCTGGCTCTGCACTCAGGAATTACTCGTGGTGATGCTCGGGGCACCATATGGGATGCCTGGTATTGAACCTGGGTCGGGTGCATGCAAGGCTTATACCGTACCCACTGTACTATCTTGAATACCCACTACTATATTGAATACTATGGTTCAGAAGGGGGAGAAGAGACTTAGGGACCTAACAGATGTAAAATTTGAAGAGAGGCAATAATAATTTCAGAGAAAACTTCAGTTTTGTTGTGCCATCAGACCTAACTTTTGCTATTCCCTCCAGAAAATACACACAAGCTGGGCCAGGGTTTTGTAATAAATTTAATCTCTCTTCAGCACAGATTTAGTCTGCTAATAGGTAAAAAAAATAAAATGGGTAGCTTCCCTTTAGTCACTAATATTGGTTAGCCTAATTTGACGTAACATGAGCTCTGATTTGAATTCAGTCTTTGGTGAAAAATACTAATTAATTTGAATTACTCATCATCTCTCTTTCATGCTAAGAATTGTACCTGGGATCTGAGGAGCTTTATATAGTATCATGACACAGTAGATGGGGCCAGGTACGGCATCTGTTCCATGGTTGCTTCTCTGCAGGCAGCCACTGAAGTAAGTCATCCCATCTGTTTTTCACTCCTTACCTCGGAACCTAAGAAGAATTCACTATTCAGATGTCCTTGTGCTCAGAGATTCTTTTTCTGGTCAACATAGCCAATAGTGATGTGCTCTCCTCAGACTTATCACAAAGCTCATAGACA
Organism: Sorex araneus; assembly: GCF_027595985.1. Lineage (NCBI taxonomy): Eukaryota > Metazoa > Chordata > Mammalia > Eulipotyphla > Soricidae > Sorex > Sorex araneus. The sequence continues at coordinate 69,771,873 of NC_073302.1, read as the reverse complement.
CTGTGGCAATCTGTACCCTGTGGCATGACAGAAGTACTAGGTGCTGTCTTGGGATTTTTTTTTTTTGCTCCAAGATGCTACTGTGTCTATTTGACTGTGACCAGTCTCCTCTGAACAGAGGACCGGGTGTTCCTCCAAGGAACTTTCAGTCCGTTAAATATAGCTTTAGTGGGCACTGTTAAAGGAATTGGTGTTGGAACAATATATGCCTGAAACCCAATCATAAGCTATATTTGTAACTTTGTAATTCAATGATTTGATAAAAAAGACAAAAAAAAAAGAACTGAGACAAATTTCCTCTGCCTTGATGGTGTATCAATTTGCCAAGATTTTGTTTTCCCTCTTATCCACCTATTGGGACATTTCAATGCAGTCAGATAATATTGATTAATAAAAAATATCAATACAAAAACATTGATCTTCTTTTCAAGAGTTGACAGCATACTCTTCATTGAATCCTTTAAAGCATCATCCCAACTCCATTTCCAGATAATTTCTATCAGCCATTGTACAGCAGAAATTCACCTGATCTTACTCCATCACATATTTTCCTACTGGTATACATTTAATGTTATGAATCTTTTATACTGCCTTCAACCCCTTGGTTTTTACTAGATGGAAGGTTCTAGGGTTGGTCTCCAGCACTGCATGCCCCTCATCAACATCACTGTACCACACGTCACCCCCTCTTCCAAGTACAAAGTGGCAAGAACAGTAAAATGAAAAATCTGCATGCCCAGCACCGATTCAATACCTGGTAACACTTTACTATCCAAATCTTCCTTGACTTACAATGGAGTTTTATCCTGATAAACTCACTGTAAATTGAAAATATCATGTCAAACAATGCATTTAATACACATAACCAACTGAATATAGTTTAGCCTAGCCTACCTTAAACAATTTCAGAACACTTACATTAACCTACAGTTGGACTAACATAAAGTCCCTTTATAATAAATTTCTCATCTTATATAATTTATTGACTATTATACTGAAGGTGAAAAACAGCGCATAGGCTCCTGGCTCTACCCTCATGATTGCATGGATGACTGAGAGTAGCGATTTGCTGCCACTGCTCAGCATCAAAAGAGTATTTATACTGTTTATCAGTAGCTTGGGAAAGGCTGGACAAAATTCAGGTTTCAAAGTACGGTTTTACTGAATGCAAGCAACTGAGTTTTCTACTGAATGCTCACCAAGACTGAGAAGGGTCAGAGGCAGAGGGACATTTCTTCTCCATCCACATATATTTTAAGTCAGGGATGTCTTAATTTGACTATCCCTCTTTCCTGTCCTTCTCTCACTCCCTACATAGACAACACACATACACACACACACACTTTGTTCTTTGAAAAAATTAATTTTAAAAAGTTACATTTTAAGTTTACAGAAAAATTAAGAAGTAGCATTCCCATCTTCCTCTTTTCCATCTACTCTCAGATTCTCCTACCACTCACATCTTTTTTAAAAAAAAATTTAAATTTTATTGAATCACCATGAGATAGTTACAAGCTTTTATGTTTGGGTTACAATCTCACAATGATCAAACACCCATCCTTCCACCAGTGCACATTCCCCACCACCAATATCCCGGGTATACCCCCCCTTTCCCACCCTCTCCCTGCCTCTAAGGCAGACAATATTCCCCATACTCTATCTCTACTTTTGGGCATTATAACTTGTAACACACTGAGAGGTCATCATGTTTGGTCCATCATCTACTTTCAGCATGCATCTCCCATCCCAACTGGTTCCTCTAGCCATCATTTTCTTAGTGATCCCTTCTCTATTCCATCTGCCTTCTCCCCTCTAATCATAAAGCAGTCTTCCAGCTATGGGGCAATCCCCCTGGCCCTTCTATCTGCCATCCTTGGGTGTCAGCCTCATGTGATGCTACCCTACATTCCATAGATGAGTGCAGTCCCTCGATGTGATGTCTGTCCCTCTCTTTCTGACTCATTTCACTTAGCATGATACTCTCCATGTTAATCCATTTATAAGAAAATTTCATTACTTCATTTCTCCTAATAGCTGCTATAGGACTAATATCCAGCATATATAAGATACTTGTAGAATTGTATAAGAAAAAAACCTCCAACCCCACCAAAAAATGGGGAGAAGAAATGAACAGAAGTTTCCTCAAAAAAGAAATACAAATGGACAAAAGGCTCCACATCACTAGTCATCAGGGAGATGTAAATCAAAACAACAATGAGATATCATCTCACACCAAAGAGACTGGCACACATTCAAAAGAACAAAAGCAACCATTCACATCTTATATCTGTATGTTAGTATAGCATGCTTGTTACAACCGATGAACCAATAGTGAAAGCATTACTAACTAAAGAGCATCACTTATGTTAGGGTTCACACTTAATGTTGCACAGTTCTACAGGCTTTAGGAAATATATAATGCCATATATCAACCACTAAGTTATTTAATAAAAATACACAATCATTTAGTACAGTCACTGCCATAAAAACCTCCTTTGTTCCAGAGCCAGAGTGATAGTACAGTGGGCCGGGCATTTGCCATGTACACAGCTAACACGATTTGATCCTCAGTATCCCATACGTCCCCTGAGCCCACCAGAAGTGATCTCTAAGCACAGAGCTAGGAGTTACCTCTGAGCAACCCCCCTCCAAAAAATATCTCTTTATTCCATTTACTCTTCACTGAATTATTGGCAACAATGATGATTTGCCTGTTTTCCCTTTCTAGAGTATCATATAGTATGCAACCTTTTCAGATTTTCTTCTTTTGTACTGTCTTGAATATTAAAAGATATTAAAAGTCCTCTGTTTTCATGGCTTTACAGCTCATTGATTTTCACTAATGAATAATATTAGGGAAGTGGTATGGATATATCATATGGAAAGTCATCTTGGTTGCCTCCAGTTTTAGCCAATTATCAAAAAAGCAATTACTAGCATTTATGTGTAGGTTTTTATGTGGATAAAATCTTCTATTCTTTTGAGTAAATACAATTAATTGTTGATATCATGGTTTATGACTGTTTACCTTTTAATAGAGCTATGAAGCTGTCTTTCACTGTAAGTATATCATGTTAAATTCCTACCAGTCACGAAGACAGCTCCTGCCGCTCCGCATCTTAATTAACATTAATTAACATTTGGTGCTGTCGATATTTTTGGATTTCAATATAATAGGTATGCTATATGATGACCGCTAAATTTACGCATTTATAATGTTATATAGCTTATATTCTCATAGACTAATTTCCACCTGTATATTTTCTTTGCTGGAGTTTCTGTTCACATTTTTTGCCCATTTTTAATTGTACTCCCTTATCAGTTTAAGAGCTTTGGGGTGTGTATTTTAGATACAAATCCCTCATCAGATATGAGTTTTACAAACATTTCCTCCCAATGTGTGGCTATTCTTTTGATTATCTAAAAATATCTTTCACAAATCAATTTTTTTACTTTAATGAAGTATAATTTAACAAATTTTCCTTTCATGGAGTATGCTTTTAGTGGTAGATCTAAATTTTTATTGTCAAACCTATCATCACCCAACTTCTTCTATGTTATTTTCTAGTTTTTAATTTGCTTTACATTTTACATCTATGGTTCATTTCGAGTTAAGTGGAGCTGTGAAAGGTTTCTAGTCTCAATCTAGGTATTTTGGACTTTTTCAGGGAAGGGATGAATATGGGGATAAAAATCATAATTTCATATATGCAGAGTATCACAGACCATTTGGGGGTCTTCTGCACATGGGTGTCCAGCTTTCCACTTTGGAACTCACTTTAAGAACTCTGAAAGACCTGACGTTTTACCCATTTGTCAATTAATTACAGTTTCTTGGAGGAAGTCATGAGGCTCCTGGAGGAGAGAAAAAGAACTCCCTTACTTATACAAGAAAAAGTCGCATCTGCTTCTTATTCACTTTGATTTCCTGCCATCAATTCCCACAGGAGTATCAAAGAACAGCCTGAGCCACGTGCTGCTCACACAGAGGGTTTGTGTCTCACTTGCAGAACACCAAGCATAGAAAAACCAAATCTTTTTTAAGAGTCTTCAAAGAAATAGGATTGATCTTTTCCAAATTGGGGACATTTTCAATACTATGAGTGCTTTTCCTCTGATTTAGAGATATTCCCTCTACTTTACAAGGCTATCTGCTAAGCAAAAGTCATTGAAAAGTTATTTCGAAGGAAAACACAGTATCTGTGCATAAATTCATGACACTCATGAGGAAATATCTCTCCACACTATGACATATCGCCTATAAATATTTCAGTGTGCACACTCTAAAAATAAATTCTCATGTATTATTACAATACCATAACAAATAGGAAATATTTCATATCATAATACCACAACTTGAACATTAATATCTGGCCCATATTAAAATTTCTCCAATTATACCAACAATCTATTTTATGACTTAAAAATTATAAAACTGAATTCTATCAAGTATAACAATTACATTCAATTGTTTCACCTCTTTGGTCTCTTTTTCCTGTAGAATGATTCCTTCCTTATTTTTCACATTAAAAAATAGTCCCACTTGGGCAATGAGACTTAGTCCCTTCAGTGGAAGGACTACAGAACAATGAAGAATTAGGAAGAAGGAAAATCTATCAGGGAATTGTTCAATTAAAGAGCAACCCTTCCCAATGGTGAATTTACCAATGGGTAAGGAGGAAATTACCAACACTAAATTCAAAATCTAGTAGGGAAAGTTTTGAAGAGATATTTACACAATTTCAGTCTACATATTCTGAAATAACTTACTAATTTAAAGGAAGTAGCTTTCAAGTAGCATTTTTTTGAGAAGGCAGACCCTCCTTAGTCAGGATCAAGTTAATATCACCAAGGACTGGACAAACCCAAAGCAGGTGCCTGCTAGGGAAACTGGAAGATATTACTGCTAACTATTCCTGCCTCCAAATGCAAATTCTGGATTTTGTAAGGCAAATGCAACTTGAGGGGGCATTCTACAAAAACTCTTTTGTGCTCTTAAAACATTACAGAACCAGGTAGATGGCTTAAGGTCCTCTAATGGCAACCATAACCACAGCTTATGGTTGCATGTGGTGGTCTCAGTTTGATCCATGATCCTGAGCACTAATCTTGAAGTAGCCCTTAGCGCTTCTGGGTCTGGCCCCATAACAAAATAAACAGAAAAAATATCACAATCATGGGATATCTTGAAACACTGTTGGAAAGGTTGGTGTAGTGCTACTGCAGTAACTATAAAACAACTTCAATACGTTGTACACTAGAATACATCAATAAAATGTGTGTGTTGCTGCTTATTAACAAAAGTGGCAATGCTAAGGTTGGGATGGGGGAGGTAATTCAGTGATAGTGCACATGCCTAACAAGTGTGAGGACCCACACCTGGAGGTAATGGGGGAATTACCTCCCCCATTCCTGGTATCACATAAAATATTAACAGGCAAAAACAACAACAACAATTCGAAGACCTTGAATGGCAAAGAAATGATGAGGGGGCTGGAAATAGGACAGGGAAGGGACAACATGTATAAAATATTGAATTTTAAATTAAATTAATTAAATAATTAGAAAATAAACTATGTTAGGGGAGGAGTGAGTACTGAGGATAAAAATCATAATCTCATATGTACAAAGTATGCAGCCTACAACTGAGCTGTAGCCCAGCTAACACTGTCACAGATCATCTGTTTTTTTGCACATGGGTGTCAGACTTGATTTCAAGTCATTAACTTACTTAAATTAATAAATATTGCATTTAAAACAATAGCATTTAAAACTATTCAAGACTAAAGAAAAATACGGCGTTTTAACAAATACAGCATGTAATCCTGAATAAATGCTGGGTTAGAAAACTAAAAGAGTCACAAAGGATATTATTCTGGGCCAGGGAAATAGCACGGTGGTCAGGGGTATATATTATGCAAATGTTAGGGCTGAGTTCAAATGCATGCTCCCCTGAACACAACCAGCAGTATCCCCAGTGGTACTTGGCACCACAGGACCCAGAACCTCTTGTCTTAGTATTAAACCATCTGTCTGGCTCATTGAGTATCACCAGGAGTGGCCCCTGATATGAGTATTGTTTGGGAGCCCCACCCTAAAAAAAGGTTATTACAGGAACAATTGACTTTAGTATGTGGACTGTAGATTATAATAGTATTCTACTCTTGCTAAATGTACTAGTCTTCAGACACACTGTGGTAACGAAAAATGTATATCTTATCTAAAGAAAGACACAGTATTTAGGAACTAGGAAAACATCATCAATTTACTCTCAAATGATTCCAAAATATACATCTGACAAAAATGTAGTTAGAGAAAGAATGAGAACCTGGGCAAATATAAACAACTGATGGATCTGGGTGAAGATTATAGTTATGATTTTTGCAACTGTTTTGTAAGTTTAAAATTATATTCCCGGGGCTGGAGAGATAGCACAGCGGGTAGGGCGTTTGCCTTGCACGCGGCCCACCCGGGTTCAAATCCCAGCATCCCATATGGTCCCCTGAGCACGGCCAGGGGTAATTCCTGAGTGCAGAGCCAGGAGTGACCCCTGTGCATCGCCAGGTGTGACCCAAAAAGCAAAAAAAAAAAAAAAAAAAAAATTATATTCCCTCCTCTATTCTTACTCTGACACAAAATTGTGGTGTGATAATGAGAATTGGCCCTGGAGACCACTTAGAATTCTCACATCCACATCCACCTGAACTGGTTGTGATCCCTTATACTGAACCAGTGTTTCCTAAGATGGGAGCTAACAATCCCAAAGGAACAGGATGCCAATGAAACCAAATAAAGGGTTTGGTAGAATACTTGGCAGGAATTAAGAGACACTTTCTCTTTATTTAAGAAGGTAGGTACTAAAAATTTTGTTTTTCTGAAAAGAGGGCCAAATAAGTTTGAAAACCGATGGGCTGGCCTGTTTCTCTCTCCAGGCCTCCATTCTGCGTGCAAAAATGTGACGTTAGCTGCCATGGGATTGAAACTATGGCACAGAATTAAAGCTGTCACAAGGAAAGGCCTGGGTTTTTGCTCACTTCTCCCAGGTCACTTGGTCACTGACACTTGGAGATGCAGATGCTTGCACAAGTCTTTCCCCACTGTTCCTGCTGTTCTGGAAGCTCCCAGAATACATCATGTCAATTGTGCCTGAGTTTCTCATTTCAAGTTGTATCATGTAGAGGATGGGGCTTGTTTCCCAGGTTGCTGGAACTAGGAGGATCAATATGTGTTGTTAGCCAAGGTAAGTCAGAATGTCCAGCAACTGTGCTAGTGCCAAACATACAGGAAATAGTGGCCATTTGACTGGCAAGTAACTGACTTCAGAGCATCTCTGGAATTGGGTGCAAAACTACTCTTCCTGTCTCAGTTTTTTGGTAATTTTTGTCATGGTCTTTCTTCAAATTTCCTGTTTGGAGGTGTCTCTGAACATACTGTTGATTCTTGGACAATATGGTGTTTATAGGCATCTCAATTCAATTAAAACCACACATATACATTATGTTGGTCATCCATATTTCCTTTTTTGTTGTTAATTTTATTTTGGACCACACCTGGCAGTACTCAGGGACGCTCCGGGAAGTGATTGGGGGACTATATGGATGCTAGTGGTCGAACCTAGATCAGCCACATGCAAGGCAAAAAGCCTTATTCACAGTACTATCTCTCTGCCCCCCCACCCAGATTTCTGATCTGGAGATTCAACCAACCAACATTTACAGATTGTTGAGTCAATTCATGTGAAACAACAGATATTTAAAAATTCATGTATAAGTGGACCTATGAAGATTTGTATTGTTCAATAATCAACAGTAAATAAGTGAGGATTTTAAACTACCAAAATTTTACACCACTGACAATGGCTTATAATACTACCCTGAAAAACATAGTATAAAACCATTAACCTCTCTCCCCATTCAATGCTGAATTGTTCCTGCCAGTAAAAAAGGACATATAAAGTCTGAAATTTTAGTATAAACAGATTATAAATAGAGAATGTCACAGCAAAGCCAAGCCAACATGTCAGAGATCCTTCTAGTAGTGTGTACACACCTTTCTGGGGACTATTAGACTTGATATCAAGTCATTAAAAGTTTATGTGATAGAATGTCTATCTTTGAATGATTCAAAGTTGGAAAAGGTTTTTAAAAATTCTCATATATTTGGGGGAATGAAAATTTATAGAAAATGAGTTGTATAATTAGCTTTATAGACTAGGAATAAAAGGGTTATAGCTAGACTGTAATGCTGATCATTAAAGAGATTTGGGGGTTAGGAAAACTGCAAATATCTCCCCTCAAGAAAATTAAATAAACAAGCACCAAAAATGTGCGAACTCAGTCCCAAACTGATCAATAGCAATCAAACAGGAAAGAGGCATAACACAATGCAATAAGCTTCTCAAAGTAGAAGCCAAGAAAATGGTGTTACAGCTTAGAGGGATCTAACTTTTAATAAAATCTGTGCCATTCTAAAGGCTTTTCATAAATATCTAAAAATCCCAAGAATTCTCACATGCCCTAAAATCTGTAGAAAACCGAATTTTTTTATTAGATTTCCTACTATTTATTATTAAATTAACAGAATGGCTTCAAAACCAAATGTATTGTTTTATAGTTTTCTCAGGGGACTTCCCAAGCATGTTTAATAACTTCCAGACTAATTAACAGTTGTATAAATAACAGTCAGCCAGGCCACACAGCTCAATTCTCCAACCCAGGATGTGTTGCTTACAGACCCTAGGATGGGGACATAGGGTGCTAGGGATTAAAGTGATATTCCATGAATGCAAATCATGCACCCCTGGCCCCTGTGCTATTTTATCTCTCCAGTCCACTATTTCACAGTCTTCATTTGAATTAGAAATAGATTTCACAGAGCTAAAAGAAAGATGCTAGGTACTATGTCCCTTGGGAGGTTCCACAGGGGACTCCATTTCCTCCCCATTAGATAGGAAAGCAAATGTTTATACTGGGTTACTCATTATTTCCTCCAATAAGAACTCAAAATTGAGATACTGAAAATTATATGAATGACATAAAAATGTAAGATTATAATGACACAGAACGTCCTGGAGTGCGCAGCTGCAAATGCTGCCATGCAACCTCTTATACTCTAGCCCACTGATGTACAAAAAGTAGCACACATTTGTTTGGGTTTAAATACATGCTTGTAAATTCTTATACAAGGATTCAAGTGGCTTCAGGATGAAATACGATAATCTTCACACACTTCCCATTTCTGTTGTTGGGAAGGTGCACGGTGGTGGGATTGGTGTTTGAATATTAGCTGTAATGAACTATTGTGAACAACTTTATAAAAATAAAATAAATTTAAAATATAAATAAAATACTTGGTTCCCACGCAGCCGCCGGGACTTGGGACCCTTGCCGCCGCCGCCTCTTCCCGCGTCCCACCGCCCCAGCTTTCCCGTCCGCCCAGCTCCCTCCAACCCGGCCTTTTCCCAGGTAATCAGGAGACTCCCAGCCACGCCTCCCGAGTGCGCCCCTGGTTCCCACGCGGCCGCCGGGACTTGGGACCCTTGCCGCCGCCGCCTCTTCCCGCGTCCCACCGCCCCAGCTTTCCCGTCCGCCCGGCTCCCTCCAACCCGGCCTTTTCCCAGGTAATCAGGAGACTCCCAGCCACGCCTCCCGAGTGCGCCCCTGGTTCCCACGCGGCCGCCGGGACTTGGGACCCTTGCCGCCGCCGCCTCTTCCCGCATCCCACCGCCCCAGCTTTCCTGGCCGCCCGGCTCCCTCCAACCCGGCCTTTTCCGAGCAAGAGGTAGTAGGAATAAACACCTACAAGGTTCCAATCCTATACTTCCATAACAATATGAAGAAGCAGCGAAAATCCCCTCCAGGAAGAGAGGGAGAAGAAAAGATACTAGAAACCTCAAAAGAGTCTCCCAACATCTACGACCTCTCAGATAAACAATTCAGAGAGGAAATCTGGAGGAGAGTCGACCTACTCCAAGCAACTATGGAACAGACATCCAATAAATTAAGGGAGGAGATGAATCAAGCGCTGGAACGGTCTACCAAGAAAATACAGGAAGAAATGAGAGCAGAAATGAGAGCAGAAATTTCAAACCTTCGAACGGAAGTCTCACAAATAAAGGAATCGGTAGATGAAATAAAAATCTCACTAGATGCCCTCAACAGCAGAATGACTACAGCCGAAGACAGAATCAGCGATCTGGAAGATGAGCTTCAGAAAGCTTACAGACAACAACAAATCATGGCCAAAGACCTCAAAATGGCTATAGAGCGAATCAGAGCCCTGGGAGATGACTTCAAGAGGAACAACATAAGAATCATTGGAGTACCAGAACCGCAGGGAAGCAACCCCAATGAAAAAAACACAGTCAAAGATATCATTGCTAAGAAATTCCCAGAGCTGGACAAGGCAGGCATCCAGATACAAGGAGTCCGAAGAGTACCAGCAAAAAGAGACCCGAATAAAAAGACCCCAAGACATATCATAGTCAGAATGACGGATACCATGGATAGAGACACAATTCTGCAACCAGCAAGGTCAAGGAAGGAAATCACATACAAAGGAGCACCCCTCAGATTTACGGCGGATCTGTCAGAAGAAACCCTCCGAGCCCGAAGACAATGGTGGGACATAGTGAAAAAACTCAACGAAATGAATGCCTCACCAAGAATACTTTATCCGGCTAAACTCTCACTCAAACTCGAAGGAACCATACACTACTTCTCGGATAAACAACAGCTCAGGTCCTTCATAGACTCAAAACCAATCTTGAAAGAAGGTCTCAAGGGGCTACTGTAAGACAAGGAGGAGCCCCATAAGAACAACAAATCCCACAGAAAGATGACACAAAACCACATCACAATAATCTCTCTCAATGTCAATGGCCTAAATGCACCTATCAAGAGACACAGAGTGGCAAAATGGATCCGGAAATTAAACCCAACATTCTGCTGTTTACAAGAAACACACCTGAACAAACAGAGTAAACATAGACTCAAAGTCAAAGGATGGAAAACAATCCTCCAAGCAAACAACCCCCTTAAAAAAGCTGGAGTGGCCATCCTGGTATCCAACAACATAGATTTCAGGATGAAAAAGATCAAAAGGGACAGCGAAGGTCATTTTCTGTTTATCAAGGGATATGTACAACAGGAAGAAATCACACTCTTAAACGTATATGCTCCTAACGAACGACCGGCTAAATATTTAAAACAACTCCTAACAGACTTCAAAGAGGACATCACTAACAGCACAATTGTAGTCGGAGACTTCAATACGGCCTTATCGCCTCTAGACAGATCCACAAGAACAAAACTCAACAAGGAAACACTGACTCTGAAATAAGAGATTGAAGAGAGAGGCCTAATAGACCTATACAGGGCCTTACACCCCAAAACGAAAGAATACACATTCTTTTCCAGTGCACATGGAACATTTTCTAAAATAGACCATGTACTGGGCCCCAGAACATACCTCAATAGAATTGGAAAAATAGAAATTGTATCAACCATCTTTTCAGACCACGATGCGCTGAAGATAGAAGCTAACCACTCACAAACAGGGAAAATCAAATCAAACACCTGGAAATTAAACAATTCAATGTTGAACAATGAGTGGGTCAGGAAGGAAATCAAGGAAGAAATCAAAAGATACTTAGAAACAAATGAGAATGAAGACACGAGCTACCAAAACCTATGGGATGCAGCTAAAGCCGTGTTAAGGGGAAAATTTATAGCTCTCCAAGCATTCCTCAGGAAGGAAGAAAGGACCCACATAGATAGCTTGACTTCACGACTCAAGACCTTAGAAAAGGACCAGAAAAAGGACCCCAAACCAGACCGAAGGAAAGAAATAATAAAAATTAGAGCAGAAATTAATGACATCGAAACCAAAAAGACAATCCGAAAGATCAATGAAACAAAGAGTTGGTTCTTTGAGAAAATAAATAAGATTGATAAACCGCTAGCAAGACTCACAAAGAAAGAAAGAGAGAAAACTCTAATAAATCGAATCAGAAATGAAAAGGGGGACATCATAACAGAAACCAGTGAGATTCAAAAGATCATTAGAGACTACTTTGAAGGTCTTTACGCCACAAAAAAGGAGAACCTAAAAGAAATGGATGGATTCCTTGATTCCTACAATCTCCCAACACTGAAGAAAGAAGACCTGGAATACCTGAATAGACCCATCAATGTTAAGGAAATTGAAACGGTAATCAAAAACCTCCCCAAAAACAAAAGCCCAGGCCCAGATGGTTTCACTGGCGAATTCTTCCAAACATTTAAAGAAGACCTATTGCCTGTTTTCCTCAAACTTTTCCAGGAAATTGAAAAAACAGGAACTCTCCCAAACAGTTTCTATGAAGCACATATCTCCCTAATACCAAAAGCAAACAAAGACACCACTAAGAAAGAAAATTACAGACCAATTTCCCTGATGAACACCGATGCGAAGATCCTCAACAAAATACTAGCAAATAGGATCCAACAACTCATCAAAAAGATCATACATCACGACCAAGTGGGATTCATCCCAGGGATGCAAGGATGGTTTAACATTCGGAAATCAATCAACATAATCCAGCATATCAACAAAAGTAAAGACAAAAACCATATGATCATATCAATAGATGCAGAGAAAGCATTTGACAAGATCCAACATCCTTTCATGATGAAAACCCTCGCCAAAATGGGGTTTGGAGGAACTTTCCTCAAGATAGTCGAAGCCATCTATCACAAGCCTACGGCAAGCATTATCCTCAACGGGGAAAAACTAAGGGCCTTTCCTCTGAGATCGGGCACAAGACAAGGATGCCCACTCTCACCACTCCTCTTCAATATAGTACTGGAAGTACTTGCGATAGCTATTAGACAAGAAAAAGAGATTAAGGGCATCCAGATAGGAAAGGAAGAAATCAAACTCTCACTATTTGCAGACGACATGATACTATATCTAGAGAAGCCTAAAACCTCTACTAAGAAACTCTTAGAAACAATAGACTTATACAGTAAAGTTGCAGGCTACAAAATCAATACCCAAAAATCCATGGCCTTCATATATGCAAACAATGAGGCAGAGGAAATGGACATGAAAAAAGCAATCCCATTCACAATCGTGCCCAAGAAAATCAAGTACCTCGGAATCAGCTTAACCAAGGAAGTAAAAGACCTTTACAAAGAAAACTACAAAACGCTACTCCATGAAATCAAAGAGGACATGAGGAAATGGAAACATATACCCTGCTCGTGGATAGGGAGAATCAATGTTGTCAAAATGGCAATACTCCCTAAAGCATTATACAGATTCAATGCGATCCCTATAAGTATACCCATGACATTCTTCAAAGAAATGGATCAAGCAATCCTAAATTTCATATGGAATAACAAACGTCCAAGGATAGCTAAAACAATTCTTGGGAAAAAGATGATGGGAGGCATCACCCTCCCCAACCTCAATCTTTACTACAAAGCAGTAACAATTAAAACAGCATGGTACTGGAACAAAGGCAGAGCCGTAGACCAATGGAACAGGGTGGAATATCCCTACACACAACCCCAAATGTATGATCATCTAATCTTTGATAAGGGAGCAAGAGATGTGAAGTGGAGCAAAGAAAGCCTCTTTAACAAATGGTGCTGGCACAACTGGACAACCACATGCAAAAAAATGGGTTTAGACCTTGACCTGACACCATGCACAAAAGTCAGATCAAAATGGATTAAAGACCTCAACATTAGACCACAAACCATAAGGTACATTGAAGACAAGGTCGGCAAAACCCTCCACGATATTGAAGATAAAGGTATCTTCAAAGGTGACACGGAACTAAGCAATCTAGTAAAAACAGAGATCAACAAATGGGACTACATTAAACTAAAAAGCTTCTGCACTGCAAGAGATACAGTGACCAGAATCCAAAGACTATCCACAGAATGGGAAAGGATATTTACACAATACCCATCAATAAGGGGTTGATATCAATGGTATATAAAGCACTGGTTGAACTCTACAAGAAGAAAACATCCAACCCCATCAAAAAATGGGGCGAAGAAATGAACAGAAACTTTATCAAGGAAGAAATACGAATGGCCAAAAGGCACATGAAAAAGTGCTCTGCATCACTAATCATCAGAGAGATGCAGATCAAAACAACCATGAGATACCACCTCACACCACAGAGATTAGCACACATCCAAAAGAACAAAAGCAACCGCTGTTGGAGAGGATGTGGGGAGAAAGGGACCCTTCTTCACTGCTGGTGGGAATGCCGACTGGTTCAGCCCTTCTGGAAAACAATTTGGACGATTCTCAAAAAATTAGATATTGAATTCCCATTTGACCCAGCAATACCACTGCTGGGAATATATCCCAGAGAGGCAAAAAAGTACAATCGAAACAACATCTGCACATGTATTTTCATCGCAGCACTGTTTACAATAGCCAGAATCTGGAAAAAACCCGAATGCCCCAGAACGGATGACTGGTTGAGGAAACTTTGGTACATCTATCCAATGGAATACTATGCAGCTGTTAGAAAAAAGGAGGTCAAGAATTTTGTAGTTAAGTGGATGGGCATGAAAAGTTTCATGCTGAGTGAAATGAGTCAGAAAGAGAGAGATAGACATAGAAAGACTGCACTCATCTATGGTATATAGAATATCAGAGTGGGAGAATAATACCCAAGAACTGTAGAAATAAGTACCAGGAGGTTGACCCCATGGCTTCGAGGCTGGCCTCACGTTCCGGGGAAAGGGCAACTCAGAGAAGGGATCACCAACTACATTGTAGTCGAAGGCCATGTGGGAGAAGGGAGTTTCGGGCTGAATGAGGGCTAGAGACTGAGCACAGCGGCCACTCAACACCTTTATTGCAAACCACAACAGCTAATTAGAGAGAGAGAACAGAAGGGAATGCCCTGCCACAGTGGCAGGGTGGGTTGGGGGGGAGATGGGATTGGGGAGGGTGGGAGGGACGCTGGGTTTACGGGTGGTGGAGAATGGGTACTGGTGAAGGAATGGGTTCCCGAACTTTGTATGAGGGAACTATAAGCACAAAAGTGTATAAATCTGTAACTGTACCCTCACGGTGATTCTCTAATTAAAAATAAATAAATTATTTAAAAAAAAGATTAGAAGGGACAGCGAAGGCCACTTTCTATTCATCAAGGGAAGGGATATGTACAACAGGAGGAAATCACACTCTTAAACATATACGCACCCAATGAACGACCGGCTAAATACTTAAAACAACTCCTTACAGACCTCAAAGAGGACATCACTAACAGCACAATAGTAGTTGGAGACTTCAATATCCCCCTATCACCTCTGGATAGATCAACAAGAACAAAACTCAGCAAGGAAACACTGACTCTGAAAGAAGAAATTGAAGAGAGAGGCCTAATAGACCTATACAGGGCTTTACACCCCCAAAAGAAAGAATACACATTCTTTTCCAGTGCACACGGAACATTTTCCAAAATAGACCATGTACTGGGCCCCAGAACATACCTCAATAGAATCAGAAAAATAGAAATTGTATCAATCATCTTTTCAGACCACGAAGCGCTGAAGATAGAAGCCAACCACACACCGACACGGAGAACCAAATTAAACACCTGGAAACTAAACAACTCAATGCTGAACAATGAGTGGGTCAGAAAGGAAATCAAAGAAGAAATCAAGAAATACTTAGAAACAAATGAAAATGAGGACACGAGTTATCAAAACCTATGGGACGCAGCTAAAGCCGTGTTAAGGGGAAAATTTATAGCTCTCCAAGCACTCCTCAGGAGGGAAGAAAGGGCCCACATAGAGAATTTGACTTCACAGCTCAAGACCTTAGAAAAGGACCGGAAAAAGGAACCCAAACCAGACCGAAGGAAAGAAATAATAAAAATTAGAGCCGAAATTAATGACATTGAAACCAAAAAGACAATCCGAAAGATCAATGAAACAAAGAGCTGGTTCTTTGAGAAAATAAATAAGATTGATAAACCGCTAGCAAGACTCACAAAGAAAGAGAGAGAGAGAACCCTAATAAATCGAATCAGAAATGAAAAGGGGGACATTATAACAGAAACCAGTGAGATTCCAAAGATCATTAGAGACTACTTCGAAGGTCTATATGCCACAAAACAAGAGAACCTAAAAGAAATGGATGAATTCCTTGACTCCTACAATCTCCCAAGTCTGAACAAAGAAGACTTGGAATACTTGAATAGACCCATTAATGTTAAGGAAATTGAAACTGTAATAAAAAATCTCCCCAAAAGCAAAAGCCCAGGCCCAGATGGATTCACTGGTGAATTCTTTCAAACATTCCAAGAAGACCTGTTGCCAATTTTCCTCAAGCTTTTCCAGGAAATTGAAAAAACAGGAACTCTCCCAAACAGTTTCTATGAAGCACACATCGCCCTAATACCAAAACCACACAAAGACACCACTAAGAAAGAAAACTATAGACCAATATCCCTGATGAACACCGATGCGAAGATCCTCAACAAAATACTAGCAAATAGGATCCAACAACTCATCAAGAAGATCATACACCATGACCAAGTGGGATTCATCCCGGGGATGCAGGGATGGTTTAACATCCGGAAATCGATCAACATAATCCATCATATCAACAAAAGTAAAGATAAAAACCATATGATCATATCAATAGATGCAGAGAAAGCATTCGACAAGATTCAACATCCGTTCATGATGAAAACTCTCACCAAAATGGGTTTTGGAGGAACTTTCCTCAAGATAGTCGAAGCCATCTACCATAAGCCTACTGCAAGCATTATTCACAATGAAGAAAAACTAAGGGCCTTTCCTCTAAGATCAGGCACAAGACAAGGATGCCCACTCTCACCACTTCTCTTCAATATAGTACTGGAAATACTTGCGATAGCTGTTAGACAAGAAAAAGAGACCAAGGGCATCCAGATAGGAAAGGAAGAAATCAAACTCTCACTATTTGCAGATGATATGATACTATATCTAGAGGAGCCCAAAGCCTCTACTAAGAAACTCTTAGAAACAATAGACTTATACAGTAAATTTGCAGGCTACAAAATCTATACGCAAAAATCCATGGCTTTCCTATATACAAACAATGAGGCAGAGGAAAGGGACACGAAAAAAGCAATCCCATTCACAATCGTGCCCAAGAAAATCAAGTACCTCGGAATCAGCTTAACTAAGGATGTAAAAGACCTCTACAAAGAAAACTATAAAACGCTACTCCATGAAATAAAAGAAGACATGAGAAAATGGAAACATATACCTTGCTCATGGATAGGGAGAATCAATATTGTCAAAATGACAATACTCCCCAAAGCATTATACAGATTCAACGCGATCCCTATAAATATACCCATGACATTCTTCAATAAAATGGATCAAGCAATCCTAAAATTCATATGGAACAACAAACGCCCACGGATAGCTAAAACAATTCTTGGGAAAAAGATGATGGGAGGCATCACCCTCCCCAACCTCAAACTCTACTACAAAGCAGTAACAATTAAAACAGCATGGTACTGGAACAAAGGCAGAGCCGTAGACCAATGGAACAGGGTGGAATATCCCTACACACAACCCCAAATGTATGATCATCTAATCTTTGATAAGGGAGCAAGAGATGTGAAGTGGATCAAGGAAAGTCTCTTCAACAAATGGTGCTGGAACAACTGGACAACTACATGCAAAAAATGGGCTTAGACCTTGACCTGACACCATGCACAAAAGTCAGATCAAAATGGATTAAAGACCTCAACATTAGACCACAAACCATAAGGTACATTGAAGACAAGGTCGGCAAAACCCTCCACGATATTGAAGATAAAGTTATCTTCAAAGGTGACACAGAACTAAGCAATCTAGTAAAAACAGAGATCAACAAATGGGACTACATTAAACTAAAAAGCTTCTGCACCGCAAAAGATACAGTGACCAGAATCCAAAGACTATCCACAGAATGGGAAAGGATATTTACACAATACCCATCAATAAGGGGTTGATATCAATGGTATATAAAGCATTGGTTGAACTCTACAAGAAGAAAACATCCAACCCCATCAAAAAATGGGGCAAAGAAATGAACAGAAACTTTACCAAGGAAGAAATACTAATGGCCAAAAGGCACATGAAAAAGTGCTCTACATCACTAATCATCAGAGAGATGCAGATCAAAACAACCACGAGATACCACCTCACACCACAGAGACTAGCACACATCCAAAAGAACAAAAGCAACCGCTGTTGGAGAGGATGTGGGGAGAAAGGGACCCTTCTTCACTGCTGGTGGGAATGCCGACTGGTTCAGCCCTTCTGGAAAACAATTTGGACGATTCTCAAAAAATTAGAGGTTGAGCTCCCATTTGACCCAGCAATACCACTGCTGGGAATATATCCCAGAGAGGCAAAAAAGTATAATCGAAACAACATCTGCACATGTATGTTCATCGCAGCACTATTTACAATAGCCAGAATCTGGAAAAAACCCGAATGCCCTAGAATGGATGACTGGCTGAGGAAACTTTGGTACATCTATACAATGGAATACTATGCAGCTGTCAGAAAAAAGGAGGTCACGAATTTTGTATTTAAGTGGATGGGCATGAAAAGTTTCATGCTGAGTGAAATGAGTCAGAAAGAGAGAGACAGACATAGAAAGATTGCACTCATCTAGGGTATATAGAATAACCGAGTGGGAGACTAACACCCAAGAATTGTAGAAATAAGTACTAGGAGGTTGACTCCATGGCTTGGAGGCTGGCCTCACATTCTGGGGAAAGGGCAACTCAGAGAAGGGATCACCAACTATAATGTAGTCGAAGGCCATATGGGGGAAGGGAGTTGCGGGCTGAATGAGGGCTAGAGACTGAGCACAGTGGCCACTCAACACCTTTATTGCAAACCACAACAGCTAATTAGAGAGAGAGAACAGAAGGGAATGCCCTGCCACAGTGGCAGGGTGGGGTGGGGGGAGATGGGATCGGGGAGGATGGGAGGGATGCTGGGTTTACTGGTGGTGGAGAATGGGCACTGGTGAAGGGATGGGTTCCCGAACTTTGTATGAGGGAAGCATAAGCACAAAAGTGTATAAATCTGTAAATGTGCTCTCAGGGTGATTCACGAATTAAAAATAAATAAATAAATTAAAATTAAAAAAACAAAACAAAAAAAATATAACTGAATTAATTTGTAAAAAAAAATTAAAAAATAAAAAAATAATAAAATATAAATAAAATACTTCAAAATTGTAAGAATAAAGAATAAGAAAATAAATAATGGAGGAACCAACCTATTTAGAGAACTAATAAAAGAGAGGAATTTTAATAAATCAACAAGGAATTTCAGGCTTTGAAAAGGGGAGAAAAGTCGTGTTGTCATCTTAAAAAGTGCTTCTTTAATAGAGATTTTAAGTAAATGATAGGGAAGCTGGCTGGAGCAATAGCACAGCGGTAAAACGTTTGCCTTTCATGCGGCCAACCCATATTTGATTCCTCTGCCCCTCTCAGAGAGCCCAGCAAGCTACCGAGAGTATTGAACCCGAACAGCAGAGCCTGGCAAGCTACCCGTGGAGTATTGGATATGCCAAAAACAGTAACAATAAGTCTCACAATTGTTAACATAACATAACATAACAATGAGAGATGTTACTGGTGCCCATTTGAACAAATCGATGAGCAATGGGATGACAGTAACAGTGACAGATAAAAATATAATATACCAAAATAAATTGAATCCCTAATTTGCTGCAGTACACCGTAATTCAAGATATTCTAGATAGTCTACTTAAGTCACAAACAAAAATAAAGAATGTAAGCATGGAAGCAGGAAAGCAAAGCACCATGAAGAAATTTATTCCTTGGAAGCAAATTTTAGTGCAAATTTTAAAGACAAGAAAGTAGGTCTTGCAAGGGTTTTTTGTTTGTTTGTTTGTTTGGTAGTTTGTTTGTTTTTTACTTCACATTCGGTAGTTCTCAGGGTTTATTTCTGGGTCTGTGCTCAGGGATTCTGGCAGGGCTTGCAGGACCATATGGGGCACCAGGGATCAAACCTGGGTTAGCCATGTGCAAGTCAATGCTTTACTTGCTACACTATCTCTCCAGCCTAGTTTTTGCAAAGTTTTAAAGAAAAGAAAGTGTTACCTCAGTGCTTCAAATAAAATAAATTTTAAGAAAATTTAAAAATTATAATTATTTTTATTTACTTTTTTAAAAAGATCAAGAAAGTGTAAACTAATGATAATAAACCCAGCTAGGATATAATTTAAAAAATTTTTACAAAACAGGAAAATAAATTAATATATGAAAAAGCTCATAAGATACAGCAGTAGTATTTATCTAATTAAGAAAGAATTCAGAGGCATTCAGAAATGGAGATGTAAAAATCAAAAGACTAGGTGATAAATCAAATACAGAGCTAGCATCAAACTGTAGAAATAATGATTTTAGATGTTAGTATTATAAAGCTAGTCATTAAATACATTCATGTATTCAAACAAATACACATTTGTAAATGACATAACAAAAATCAGAAAATTGGAGAAGATGAACTAGGATGAATTGTGGTGGTTCAAATGTTTTGTTTCATAACAAGGAAGCAATCAATACTTACGTTTAAGTCCACAGAAACTTTTAAAATGCCTTGATAGGACTCAGATCAACTGTGTACAAGGTACACTCTCTGTACTGTCTCTCCAGCTCTTTGATGATGTCATTTTAAAATAAAAATGCTGTTACATACCTTTTTTTTGAAAATAGTATGTGTTCACAGAAAAGTGTGGAATACCAATGATAGGTAACTCTAAGTGGCATATTTTGGGGCGAGTTTTCATTTATAGCTTTGTACTTCTCTGAATCACTGAGTATTATTTGTCATCAAACATCAGTCTTTGCAAAGAAGAACCAAATCCTGAAAATAAACAGGCTACCAGATTAAATGGGTTGTAGGGGTCCAGTGATTATAACTTCATTCTTTAAAGATACTCTATTCTGTGATAAAGACTATTATGTACAGATCTCTATTCTGCAACAAACCCATTTTTATTATTTTAGAATTCAGAGGTCTGAATTTGATTAAAATCAGATTTGGAATCTCAAATTAAACATTTTGTCTCTAGAATTTTCTAGAAGAATGGTTTTTGAGCACAGAGCACCAAGGCTGGACTACCAGGACAGACTCCCACTGACCATCTTCCATCCCTACCCTAAACATCTTTGCTTTGATGTAGGCTCTCAAAGCAGCTTTCTAATCACAAATTGGCTTCTTGTGCAGTTTTCCTACACAGAGAATTAACAGGTGCCAACCACGCAAGGGCCGAGATCTATTTGTCTTGTTCACTGGTATATTTGCTGCACCTGATGCATGGCATCAAGTTCAGGCACTTGATGACTCTTCATTAAGCAACTGAACACAAGATTTCATCTTCTTGACAGTTACACATGCAAGATACAAATTGACATTCTGGTTTATGCACTGGACTCTATGAACTTGGGTAGCCAGCCAGGCTGAAAGAGCAACCATCCTCTGGGTAATGGCAGAATTATGACTCAGAGTTTACAATGCTCACAGCCCACATACCTTTATGGCAGCACAAAGGTCCTATCTACTAAAGGCCCAAGCTGGCCTTTCTCAATAGCTTTTTTTATCTTGTCTTGTTTCTTAAACTGTTAATCAAGACACCAAATATTACACCTACAGTTTCGCATTTATTTCTAAGTGACAGAATAATCATTACTGTGATTTTGCAGTTGTTGTTTGCTAACACTTATTCTTGAGAATACAGGAGACTCAGAATTATAAGGTCATTTTACCACTCCTCTCCTCCAAAGCAAAATAGCCAAGTATTTCTTATTGTTTTTGTAACTTTGGTTCATTTGACTTACTGGGTTGTGATTTTAGTATTTCAGGGTTAAAATCAGAGTTAGCAGTATTTATATGTAGATTTATATTTAGGAGTTGAGGGGGTGGATTATACTGAAAACCAAAGAGATAGAAGAAAGCTAGTGCTTTGAATTCAAGAGATGGGAGTGACTTTGGTGGAGGAGAGAGAATAACTTCCAGAGTCTCGGAAGGGATGGTGATTTCTGTTTTCAAGTCACTATGCAGCCCTAGGGAAGCACGTCTGTGGAATGTTCTGGCATCTTGGAAGCAGAGGAGTAGAGGATAGCTGAGAGAGGTTTGTGGGAAGAGGACTGTCCATCAGACAGCTGAGGATTAGCGTCACAGTGCCCGCTGGCAGTGAGACTGTGTCTGTGACCTCCGCAGACTCAGCTCTTCCCATAGAAGTCCGGTGCCCAGGTTTGTCAAGGATCTGATGGAGGTCACAGAGTCCTAATCAAGAATCAAATCAGACATCTTATCTTCTTTGATAACAGGTTTTATTTACTAGGAAGATGATTTTCTTACAATGCTGCTCAAAATGATTTCTTTCACATGTGGGATTTAAAAATAAACAGTGAGGTAGCAATGAAGTTACAAAGGGAACATAAGGGGGAACTGATTTATATAAATGAGTTAGGGAGGTCAAAGGCAAGGGGTTGTGGTCTGCAAAAGGGAGATGGGTACACTATGCAAGGGACAGGAACCAGGAATGAAGAGGGACCGCACAACACATTTCCCCCTTCTGTCCAATCCAGGTATTGGCCCCACACAGGGGTTCTTCCCCCCCTCCATTTCCCAAAGGAACCATAAGTTAGCCTCTTTGGTGGAACCTTCACTGGGGCAGATTAATCACCAGAAATACATCAGGCCAATAAGTCATTAGCTCCACCTCAATAAATATTACACCAAAAACACAATAGTAACAGTGAGCGTGAAGATCTAAGCTGCATAAGTCACAATGGTAAAGCAATGCAGAAGCCCACCAAGCTTACTTAGTGAGAAACTAGCCCAGAAGACCCCAACAGTAATGAAGTGCTAGACAACCTCTCTGACAAGGAATTTAGAAGGGAGCTACTGAGGATGAATAGGAAACGAAAAGAAGCAATAGACTGTGCTGCCAATAAAATACAAGAGGGGGTGGTGGGCATTCTATTATCAGACTACATTGATTTCAGACTGAAGAAGGTTACAGGAGACAGTGAAGGTCATTTCTTATTGATCAAGGGATCTGTACAGCAGGAAGAACTTACACTCCTAAATATATATGCACCTAATGAGGGACCAGCAAAGTACTTAAAATAACTACTCATAGACTTGAAGAAAGACATTGATAACAACAAAATACTAGTGGGAGATTTCAACACCACTTTATCATCTCTCAATAGATCAATCAGACTCAACCTTAGCAAGGATATACTTTATCTGAGGGAAGAAATGGAAGAAAGGGGCTTAGTAGATATACACAGGATACTTCATCCTCAAAAAGCTGAATACACATTCTTCTCAAGTGTGCATCAGACATTCACCAAGATAGACCACATGCTGAGCCACAAAACATACCTCCATAACATTAAGAAGATAGATGGTATCAACAATCTTCTCAGACCATGATGTAATTAAAATGGAAGTAAATCACACACACAAACAGAAAATCAAAGCAAACACCTGGAAATTAAACAGCTCACTGCTGAACAACAAGTGGCTTAGATAGGAAATCAAAAGATTACTGGAAACGAACGAAAATGAGGACATGAGTTACCAAAACTTATCAAACATCGTAAAAACTGTTTAAGAGGAAAGTTTATAGTTCTACAAGCATTCCACAGGAAGGAAGAACGAGCCCACATAACCTAACCTCACAGCTCAAGAGCTTGGAGAATGACCAACAAAAGGAGCCCAACCCAGGCAGGAGGAAAGAAATAAGAAAAAAACAATCCCATTCACAATAGTACCCCAGAATATCAAGTACCTGGGAATCAGCTTAACCAAAGAGGTGAAGGACTTATACAAGGAAACTTACAAAACATTACTTCAAGAAATAAAGGAGAACTCTAGGAAACGGAGACACATCCCCTGCTCATGGATAGGAAGGATTAACATTATCAAAATGGCAATACTCCCCAAAGGACTATACAGATTTAATGCAGTCCCTATCAGGATACCCATGACATTTTTCAAAGAAATATACAAAACACTCCTGAAATTCTTATGGAACAATAAACCCCCACAAATAGCTAAAGTAATCCTTGGGAAAAAGAAGATGGGTGGCATCACCTTCCCTATTTTCAAACTATACTACAAAGCAGTAGTAATTAAAACAGTATTATATTGGTCTAGAAACAGATCTGCAGATCAATGGAACAGAGTTGAATATTCTGTCACAGACTCTCATATATATATGACCACTTAATCATTGTCAAAGGAGCAAGAAATGTGAAGTGGAACAAGGAAAGTCTCTTCAACAAGTGGTGCTGGGAAAACTGGATAACTACCTGCATAAAAATAAACTCTGACCTCTGTCTAATGCCAAGCACAAAAGTCAGGTCAAAGTGGATTACAGATCTCAATATCAGACATGAATCCATAAAGTCATGGAGAAAAATATAGGCAGGACCCTCCTTGACATTGAAGCTAAAAGCATCTTTAAGGACGAAACAGCACTGACCATGCAAGTGGAAACAAACATAAACAGATGGGACTACATCAAACTAAGAAGTTTCTGCACTTCAAGAGAAACAGTGACTAAATTACAGAGATAGCCCACAGAATGGGAAAGAACATTTATCCAATACCATCTGACAAGGGATTAATATCCAGTGACACAAGACACTAGTAGAATTGTACTATAAGAAAACTTCCAACCCCATCAAAAAATGGGGAGTAGAAATCAACAGAAGCTTCCTCAAAAAGGAAATATAAATGGCCAAAAGGCACATGAAAAATGCTCCACATTGGTAATCATCAGGGAGATGCAGATCAAAACAACAATGAGATATCTCACACCACAGAGACTGGCACACATTCAAAAGAACAAAAGCAACCAGTGCTGGCATGAATGTGGGAGAAAAGGGACGCTCTTACACTGTTGGTGGGAATCCCAACTGGTCCAGCCTTTCTGGAAAACAATATGAGACAGTCCTTCAAAAGCTAGAAATTGAGCTTCCATATGACCCTGCAATACCACTTCTGAGAATATATCACGAGGATGCAAAAAAGCATAGTAGAAATGACATTTGTACCTTTATGTTCATTGCAGCACTGTTCACAACAGCCAGAATCTGGAAATAACCCGAGTGCTTGAGAATAGATGACTGGTTAAAGAAATTTTAGTACATCTACACAATGGAATACTATGCCCCTATTAGGAGAGATGAAGTCATGAAATTTGCTTATAAGTGGATAAACATGGAGAGTATCATGCTAAGTGTAATGAGTCAGAAAGAGAAGGACAGACATAGGACTTCACTCATTTATGCAGTATAAAATAACATAACATGAGACTGACACCCAAGGACAGTAGACACAAGGGCCAGGAGGATTGCTCCATAGTTGGAAGCCTGCCTCATGAATGAGGAGGGGCCCGGGGAGAAGGCAGCTGGAATAGAGAAGGGGTCAATTAGAAAATGATGGTTGGAGGGATCATTTGGGGAGGGAGATGTGTGCTGAAAGTAGATAAAGGACCAAATGTGATGGCCTCTCATCTGTATTGCAAACCATAATGCCCAAAAGTAGAGAGTATAGAGGAAACTATCTGCCAGGGAGGCAGGGGGAGGATGGGAAAGGGGGCATATACTAGGGAGATTGGTGTTGGGGAATGTGCACTGGTGGAGGGATGGGTGTTTGAACATTGTAACTCAAACATGAAAGCTTGTAACTGTATCTCACGGTGATTCAATTAAAAAAAAGAGTGGGAGGGTATCTTAATTTGATATGATGGTGAATGGGTTCTCATTCAACAGATTTGTTTTAATTTTTTAACATTTGTAAATGTTTCTGGTCTAGCTGGCAATATTGCATGTGATGGTGAAGAATATCTGACAACAGGTCCATGGTCAATAAATTCCAAGGCACAGAGTGTCTTTGTGAGAGTAGGACTGGATGGGGCAAATATTAATTCCTTGAGTTGTGACTTTTGTAATGACTTATTTTTAATCCTACTGGTCTGCACAAAATAATATTCATGTATAATCAATGTCCTTTAAATTACTTTGATATAACTTGTAACACACTTATAAAAACCTATTTCCCCTACTATATTTTTCAAATTGGTTACGAATGATGACACAGAACAGATCCAATGTCTCTCTTTTCCTTGAGACTTATGAATAACCAGTGGATTCTAACCAAGCCTTCCAGACAACCAACTGATAAGGACAGCAATTAATTTTATCAGTTGTAAGTTACCAACATTAGATTATCAACATGAGAACAAGCCAATAATTTTTATCTTTTCCCCTCCTTTTTTCCTCAGGGGCCAGGTATGGAGAGAAAGCTTTGTTTAAAATGATATCACTTATCAGTGGGCATGGTTTAATTTAGGCTTTTCTGAAAGTGAAAACAATTACACAAGTCCTAAAGCCTTGTGCTTCGTGAGTTCCTTTACTAGAATGTCAAGTAGAAATCAAATGAAGATGGGGGGGTGAAGTGGGGCCATAGTACAGTGGGGTGGGGTGATAGTATGTGGCCAACCTTGGCTCAATCTCTGGCATTCCAGATGGTCCCTTGCATCCACCAGGACTAATTCCTGAGTGTAGAACCAAGAGTAAATCCTGAGCACTGCTGGGTGTGGCCCAAAAACAAAATTAAAAAATCAAGTGGAGATAAATTAGTGTAACAAATGTATTCATCTTTCTTCCTTTGTCACTGTGACGTTGAATCAGTAGAGTATTACATTCAGATCATGAGTGGATTGCAGTATGTTGAAATTATACAAATCTGGTTCAAGTTCATAACCAATCTTGTCTGTAATGCTTAGTACACACATTCACATTCAGCATTCAATTGTTCTGAACATAGCTGAGACACAGCAGGGCATACAGTATCATTTTCACACATATCAGGTAAGAACAGAAAAGCTCCGAAGGTTGGATGTTTTGTCCAAGGTTACTTCATAGACTCATACAGATGACATCCTGGGATTAAGAGTCAGGAGCAATGACTCCCTTTTGAATTCACAGCTATTTGCCTGACTGCTTCCTGGCTTTGCAGCTGATGTACTTGACTGTCTTGGTATTACTTTCATGTTCTTTTCCATAAGGACAGCTGAAGTGAAGCTTTGGGAAGTGAAGAGCTAGTGGTGTATGTCTAGGAATAGAATATTGACTATGAAGGCCATGGCATTTTCACGAGAACACTAAGTTTGGGAACAGGAAACTGGGTGTATCACCATCAACAGGGAATCAGAAAGAATGATTTTGCCAATTCATGAGATCTAACTTGGGTAAGAATTCCATATGTGGAAAGATGAAAGAAAAAGTACAAGATATAGTAATAGTGCTTATGTGCTTTACAGTGCTTATGACCTGAGGTGATTTTATTTGTTGCATAAAAGAAAAAGTGGTCAGATTAAATAGAAAAATAAGAATTTTATTTTATTTTTTAATTAGTGAAGCACCATGAGGGTATAGTAACAGATTTACATATTTTCGTACTTGTGTTTCCCTCATACAATGTTCGAGCACCCATCCCTCCACCAGGGTCCATTCTCCACCACCAGTGAACCCAGTGTCCCTCCCACCCCCCCAATCCCATTCCCAATGCCCCCCTCTGTGGCAGGCCATTCCCTTTTGTTCTCTCTCTCCTTTTGGGTGTTGTGGTCTGTAATAGGGGTATTGAGTGGCCATCGTGTTCAATCTATAGTCTACTTTCAGCACACATCTCCCCTCCCGAGTGGGTCCTCCAACCACAGTTTACTTGATATTCCCTTCTCTACCTGAACTGCCTTTTCCCCCAGCATGTGAGGCCAGCTTCCAAGCCATGGAACCAACCTCCTGGTACTTATTTCTACTATTCTTGGGTGTTAGTCTCCTACTCTGTTATTTTATATTCCACAGATGAGCGCAATCTTTCTATGTCTGTCTCTCTCTTTCTGACTCATTTCACTTAGCATGATACTTTCCACGTTGACCCACTTATATGCAAAATTCATGACTTCATCTTTTCTAACAGCTGCATAGTATTCCATTGTATAGATGTACCAAAGTTTCTTTAACCAGTCATCTGTTCTCGGGAACTCAGGTTTTTTCCAGGTTCTGGCTATTGTAAACAGTGCTGCGATGCACATATAAGTGCAGATGTCATTTCGACTATACTTTTTTGCTTTTCCGGGGTCTATTCCCAGAAGTGGTATTGCTGGTTCAAATGGGAGCTCAATTTCTAATTTTTTGAGGAGCATCCATATTGTTTTCCAGAAGGGCTGAACAAGTCAGCATTCCCACCAACAGTGTAGAAGGGTCCCTTTCTCCCCACATCTCCTCCAACAGCGGTTGCTTTTGTTCTTTTGGATGTGTGCCATTCTCTGGGGTGTGAGGTGGTATCTCATAGTTTTTTTTGATCTGCATATTCCTGATGATTAGTGATGAACATCATTTGGAAAATAAGAAATTTTAATTCAGGGAAAGAACTATATAAAGTCTTGCAGGTATTGAGAAACTTAGGGAACTGAGGATTTCATCTAAAGTATAACCTCATGAAAAATCAAATCACTCATGAGAAATCTGATAGAAGGAAAAAGGAGAGGTGAATAAAATATAAGCAGGGTATGAAGAGCTTTAGTTAGAAATTTAAAAACCTGAATTAGACACAATGAAGAGCATTTAGATGAAGCAAAAGGAAGAGGAAACCACACAATTCTCTTAACGAATGGTTTCCAAAAACACTTCAAGGAGGGATAAGTTTCAAGATAAGAGAAAAAACTAGGAAAGAACTACAATTGCCTTTCCTGAGGAAGACCTTTAGACCCATAGAGATTGCAGTTCTGGAAGGAAAATAGATCCTGGCAAAATTACAAACATGAAAATGACAGAAGTTAGACAAAATTCCAACTCAAATCATTTCTGATTTCCCCCGTGGCACATACTGCAAATAATCTGTGAAAGCACAGAAAAACTGGACAGCGGAAAAGCTCAAGGT
This sequence comes from Sorex araneus, assembly GCF_027595985.1. NCBI lineage: Eukaryota > Metazoa > Chordata > Mammalia > Eulipotyphla > Soricidae > Sorex > Sorex araneus. The sequence goes on along the minus strand of NC_073302.1, from coordinate 69,742,858 downwards.
TTCCAAGAGAGAAGGAGGACATATTCCAGAAAAAATAGACTCTTGGCAAGCTCTGAAAATCACAAGCTGGAGCACTTTGCAGGTGGTTTATCAATTTATAATGGAAAGCAGTGATTTTCAAGAACTCAAATGGGTCAGCAGCAAACTAAGACAGGGAGACTTCATGTTTCCTTTGAGTAAAGTGTTCAGTTTGCAGTAGACTGAAGTGATAGTACAAAAAATAGTGTGCTTGCCTTACATGTGGTCAACCCAGATTCAATTCCTGACACCTCATCTTATCCCCCAAGCCTACCAAGAGTGACTCCTGAGTGTAAAGCCAGGAGTAAGCCCTAAGCACCACTGGGTCTGGCCAAAAAACTAAAAAAAGAAAAAGAAAAAATTCACAGACTATTGGAATTGCCCAAGAAGCACTGATTGGCATATCCCTGTCAACCTAGGCAACAAATGAGAGCTCTCTAGCTGAGTTTGAGCTGGAACCTTGGCCAAGTCTCGAAGAAAATGTTTGGTAACAACTTGAGTAAAGATATAGAAGCAATAGTGTACTGAAGTTGGCTTGTTAAATTTTCAGAAAATTTGTGAGTAGGCTGGCATCATATTGTTAGTTGGGTCACAGTGTGTTAGACAATAGAAATTAGCAGGTACTGTGAATCAGGGTCTTTCCCCACCCTGCAAGAGGAGGTAGTTAATTATATCCTACCACATTATGAAGGTTAGTTAATTAGGACTTTTTTGATTAAAGATAAAATTGGCTCAAGCAAGGAAACAAACAAAAAGAAACCCAGCAATTTCAAGTAATTGAAAGTCCAAGATGAGGTCTCAGGCAGAGTTGGAATCAGGGCCCAAATGATGACACAGAATGATCTTTCTTCCTCTGTTGCTTCCCTTCTATTCTTCTCTCTTTTGTGTTAGTTTCACTCACTGATTCAAGGTTTTCACCTTCTTTTCACCAACAGTGGAAAGAGAGCTCTTTTTCACCAATAATTAGCAAGATATCAAATCATTTAAAGTTAGGTAAATAGAATAATTTGAAAGTTCAGTCCTGGACTATGCTCCCATCTCTATGTATGGAGATGAAGACTGAGGAGGTAAAGTGCCACGAAAAAAATAAAATGCAGATTCCAGGAGAAGGAAAGATGGATGCTGGGTATCCAAAGAACCAGCACTTCCATCCATTTAATCTGTAAAAAATAACTGATAAATGGTAATTCAGCTAAAGAGGTGTAATCTTAGGTGACCTGAATAAATGGACATAGAATTTTAACTCAGGAAATTTTAACAGTTATGCTATAATTGCTTAGCTACTCTTGGAATATTCTGTTCCTGGCACTGCACTTTGTAAGGGACATTAAATATTTATGAGACAGTTGATGAGATTGTCCTGAAAACATGTATATAGAGAAAATATGTAAAAAATGTTTTTTTTAAAAATCAAGAACTGCTTGTTTTGGAGAAAAGAAGCCTTAAGAGTCTACACATTCTGTCTACAGATATCCATGCCTCTTCTAACAAAGATTGTTCCTGTGTACTTTAGTGTTTTTCAATCTGTGATCTTCATAATATTCCAAAGGGGACACAAATAAAAACCGCACAAATGAGGGTCCATAGTGTATGAGAGTAGGGGTTCAATTAATAGGAAGTGGGGAAGGGTATCACATAATGGAAATAAGGCCGGAAGGGGCCGAAGGTTGGGAAAGAGTTGAGGAACATTGCTGTAGAGGATAGTTACAGGATCAGAGAAAAGGCAGATTGGTTCAACATACACTCCCCTATTGCCATGATCACTACCCAAATACTGAATTTTGACCCTTTTTTGGGAGGGTGGGGTGGTAAGTTTGGGCCATAGAACCCAGCAGTGCTCAGGGCTTACTCCTGGCTCTGTATTCAGGGATCTCTCCTGGTGGTACTCAGGGTGCCAAGGATTGAACCCAGGCCAGCCCTGTGGAAGGCAAGCAATTTACCTTATGTATTATCCACCAACTGTTGAATTTTTGACAAGATTGTTGTTTGTGTGTGTGTGCTGTGAGGGGGGTGGGCACACTCAGGGGTGTTCAGGGATTACTCCTGGCTCTGGGTTCAGGAATAACTCATGGAGCACTTGGGGGACCATTTGGGGTGCTAGGGATCAAACCTGGGTTTGCTACATGCAAGACAAGAATCCTACCTAGTGTACTATCACACTGGCCCCTGAATTCTGATTCTGAAATCAGGGACTTTGTCATAAGAAATGCCCAATCAAGACTTGGATGATCACACTCTTGGAAAGTCAAAGAAGAGTCTGCTTGGGATACTACACAGAAAAATAGCATCACATGTGGAGGCCAGGCTCAAAAGTCAGAAAGACATAAATCATGTGTACTAATTTCACCTTGAAACCTGCCAATAAAGTATGATGGTGTGGATCATAGTTTGGGGTCTGTGATATATATTATGAGCATTAATATTCAGGCCCTATTTAAATTCAAGGGGACTAGAAAGGGAATGTCCATGCACGCAAAATTCAGCAAACTAAGGGCTCAACATGCCTGTATCTTTTATGGGAGCTGATGCTGTTTCCTGCTTAGGGAGAACTGGAGGGAGGGGGAGGGTTTTTCAGTGATTATGGATGAATCAGGGGACGACACATTGGCTCCTCATGAAGGCACTCTCCAGGATGACTTCTGTTGTTTCTAATAAGTCCTCTGTTGTTGCTGGAGTAACTTATTGCTTCTGTCTGAGGTCAATAAATAACGCAAAAGGGAATCATAAGGAGTATAATCTTTTAAACACTGACATCAAAAAGCCCTGTGAAAAATTTGTGGGGACAAAGTAAAACCAAAGTCCATTCAAGTCTGCTACTTCACATCTGATTTGGGCTTTTCTGACTGACTACAGACTAGTAGGGGCATTGTGGTCAGACCACTGCCTCTCTCCCCAACCACTGTTACTCTAGAAGCACATTTTGTTGAATCATTCTGTCCTATGAACATTTTGCCTGGCTTCTGTTCCTGGGAGAGAAATTTTTTTTGAAATTGAGTCACAGTGACATACACAGTTTTAAGTAGTTCATGTTCTCTTTTTTCCTCCTACTGCCCTCCACCCCTCCAACTCTCTCCTCTCTTCCTCTCTCTCCGTCTCTCCCTCTCCCTCCCTTTCCTTTCCCCTTTCTTTCTCCCTCCTTCCCTCCCTCTCTCTCCCATCATCTCCTCTCCTATCTCTCTGTGTGTCTCTCTCTCTTTCTCTCTCTCTAACTTCCCTAGTAATTAGATTGATTTTGAACAACTCTTTTAGACAGTACCGAATTTTGTATTAGCAATAAGAACACTCGTAATTGATAAGTGGAAAGGGGAACTGGAGGTGGAGGGTATTGTAGTTAGTCATCCAAACACTGTAATTAGAGGGTGAGCTAGTCAAAAGTCTAGGCAAGAGAGGAGGCTGGCTATCAAATGACCACATGGCTAATGATGTAGTCAATCATGCCCACATAATGAAACCCTAATAAACACTCCAGACATCAAGCTAAGTGAACTGCTGTTGGAAAACACAATGATATTCTGAGACGGGACTGTCTCCTGACTCTGGGGCATGGACTTGCTGCTCAATACTCAGGACCCTTCCTCCTCTCAGTCTATTTTTTTTTAATATTTATTGGTCCTAATTTGTATCCTTGGCAATGAAATTACAGCCATCAGTTTATGCTTTCCTGAGTTTTGTGCGTTACTCTTATGAATTATTGAACCTAGGAGTATTGTGGGAAACTCTTGAGTAGAAGCCAATGGGGATGGTCCAGGGACTCAAAAACTATGGCTGGTCTCCAAAAGGGTTGCCCTGTTGGGGGGGATCATGCCCTTAAAACTGAAATCTCAGGGATTCCAAACTGATTTGGTCTACTGCCCCTTTTTCAGAAAAACAAAAAAAGACCACTCAGCGTCCTGTTGGCAATCCATCTTCTTTAAGCATGTAAACTGAAAGCTCCTCCCAAATGTACCCCAAATTATTCCTATTCCCTGGAATTTTCCAGTAATTCCAAGTCCCTTGAGATAATGCACACTTTAAAAAATGGTGCCCTAGGTGATTAGTGTCAAAACTGTGTGGAATACACAACTTGGTGTCTTTGTCTAGGATCTAATTATATAGTACTCCTGAAGTCTTACTATGAAACCCTAATTTTTTTAAGCATAGACAAAAAAAATGCTTATTGTAACCCATAGAAAATCTATTAAATAATAGCCTTTTACTATTTCCCTTTATGAATTTTATTTTCAAAAATGCAAGGAAAATTAGTTCACACAATTTCACGTGACCTGCTCCTGCCTTTGTAAGTCAGCTCAGGCCTCATGATGGAACCACTTGTCTGCAGTGAGGTCACCAGCCCAGGAAAAGAGAGAAGGCAGAGACCCTCTGTCCAAATCAGAGTATGACCCAGGAGACACTAAACACCATCCAGCAAGAGGAGCAGGTCCGGGGCCTAATCATTTAAAGCTTGGCGAGATTTTTCTTTTCTTTCAGAAAAGCATCAATCAAAAAATACCTACTGCCTAATTTCACAGACTGACAGAAAGGGAAAAGCAGTGCAAGTGCTTTTGCACTTGCAAGAACAATGCATTTTCCCACCAGCCCCTCTGAGGCAGGCAAACAGCCCTGTTCACCCTCGACACATCTATTCACAGCCCTGATGGTGCACCCGGAGTAGTGACCCAAGCTCCGTGAGCAGTGAAGTTCACTGAATGAATTCCCAGACAATGAAAGCAGGATCAAGGGTGGATGTGAAGGCAGACCTTGCGAGCTGAATGGAAAGACTTTCTGAAGAGGCTAAGAAGGAACTTCTGTTGCTAGCAGGGGTTAAGGCGAGAATCTCAGTCATGTTGAGGGCCCCGTGGCTGAGAAAGTTGTGCGGGGCCAGAAGGGTTGAGGACACCCATGGCCAGGGAGATTCCTGCAGGTCTGAAACCTTGTTCTGATCCAACTGTTGTATCAGAGAAAAACACGAGAAAATAATCCGCGCAAGGGCACTTTTTAGCAGCATCTTTATCACAGACATTTTTCAACACCAAATCCCACAACAGGACCTCCTGCATGATGCTATTTAGGGCAGTTATGGGAGACTCTGAATGCTGGAATGCCATTTAAATTCATTAGCTAAGACTGATTAAAAAGATCTCTCCATCCAGGAAAATCTTGTTAGGGAAACTGATGAGCTGCAGCGAGCGCTCTCTCACTGAGCTGACGCAGGCTCGAAATCACCGACATCATTCTCTGTCACTGACAATAAAGCGGGAGGGAGAATTCACCGGCCCAAGTGCCTGGCCTCAGGAAGGTCTCAGGGGCCGGAGTAGCAACTGAAGAGCATTCAGTGGGATAGCAGATCTGTCTCTAATCATCTATCAACCTGCAGTAGTGACCAACTCTCTGCTGAATTGTGTCATCAGTTTTCAACATAGGATACATGTAAGAATCACCGAGGGAACCTCTAATAATTCAGGTACCCAGACTCCACCCCACAGCAATTAAATCAGAAACCCTAGAGAGGGGCCCAGCAATCAGTGTTTTGAAGGTCCTTAGATGATTCCAGTGTGTCAGAAACTTGATTACCACTGCATTTCCTGGTCTCTAAGGATACTCCAGGAGCCCTTCTCCTGTTCCTCCTTTTTCATACTAATTGGGTGATGAGTAATAAAGTCCAAAATAGAAGTGGCTTAAATAACAAGAGTTTATTTTCTTAATAAATAAAATCTTGGTTTTCAAAACAGGGCCCGGGAACTAGAACCATCCATATCACCTAGGAACATGTTAGAAATGCAGCATTTTTTTTCTTTTAAATTTTTAAAATTTTATTGAATCACCATGAGATAGTTATAGGCTTTCATGTTTGGGTTACAATCTCACAATGATTAAACACCCATCCCTCCACCAGTGCACATTCCCCACCACTGATATCCCGGGTATACCCCCCCTCTCCCACCCTCCCCCTGCCTCTATGGCAGACAATATTCCCCATACTCTCTCTCTACTTTTGGGCATTATAGCTTGCAACACAGACACTGAGAGGTGATCATGTTTGGTCCATTATCTACTTTCGGCATGGAAATGCAGCATCTTATGCTCCACACCAGACCAACTAAACCAGAAACTTTAGGTGCAGGGACCTAAAAATCTACCTTAACAAGCCCTGCAGATAATTTGAGATCCACTGCCATAAAAAATTTTACAGGTAGGCAGTCCAAAGCTAATGAAGTTGTCAGGGCCCCAGGCTACTTTCTGAAACCATTCCTATAATTCCAAGGGGGAAGAACATGGTCCATACAACCCATTAATGCTGCTGGAATCCTAGCCATCATATTCAAGTTCAATTGAGAAAATGCTAAAGAAAGGCTCTTACTCTCCTGAGCAAATCGATGAGCAACAGGATGACAGTGATACAGTGATACAGTGGTACTTTTATTTTCCTCTTACATTTCACTGGCAAAAATTCTGTGCTGATGACTGTAAATGTTGTTTTTGACTTGGGTACAGGGTCATTCAGCTGAAAATTAGTTTTTTTTTAAAGGACTAAGTAGGTATACTGGAGTGCTTGGTGCTGTTTTGTTTTTGCAGTACTGGGGATCAAGCCTGGCTCACACACTTGCAAGGTAGGTGTTCTACTATTGAGACATCCCCACCCCTTCAGAATGCTTTTTATGTGTTGAGGACTGTGTTAAATTCATCATATACAGTATCTTTTTTAACCTTCACAAGTCTTTAGGGATTGCTACTCTCATTTTATAGATGCAAAAGCTGGGGCTTGCAGAGGTTGGATAATGTGCCTGATGTCACACAATGAGGAAGTGATGGAGCAGGATTTCAATGGAGGCAGTTTATCAGCAAAACATGTGCTCTTAGCCTCACAGCTATCCTACTCACACAAAAAGCACTGGAGGCAATGAGTGGTGACTAATGACTGATATTTTATATTGCTTCCTCATTAGCAGTCATCATGTATCAATGTAACACTGATTTTGCCATCACTTAATTGGGCTGAGCTGACAAAAGCAATCCCAACCCAGGTTTCCAGTTCATGACGGAGGCACCTGCACATTAGGAAATTCAGCCCTCTGGGACAGGAGAGAGAGTAAGAAGATTTAAGGTGCTTGCCTATCATACAGCTCTTGCTGCACCACGGGTTCAAATCTTAGCACTACATACAGTCCCTTGAGCAACACCAGGCCTGGACCCTCAGCAGAGCCAGGTGTGTTCTCTTAACATCAACAAGTATGGCTACCTCCTCTCCCTGTCAAAAAAAAAAAAAGTTTTATCAGGCCAGAGCCATAGTACAGCAGGTAGGGAGCTTGCCTTGCGTGTGGCTGACCTGGATCTGATCTCTGGCCCAAATGGTCTCATGAGCACAGCTAGGAGTAATCTCGAAATGCAGAATCAGGAGTATCTACTACAAACAATTTTATAAATAATGGTGTTTTTGTAAAAGATAAATAAAAGAATTTCAGGTCTAAGATTGGAGAGACGGTCCAGGGTTAAGACACTTGTCTTGCACTCAGCTGACATCATTTCAATCCCCTGGAATAGTGTATGCCCTGCCTCAACCCCCCACCCCTACCCCCACCACACACACAGACACACACAGACACACACACACAGACACACACACCATCAGGAGTGATCTCTGAGCATAGAGCCAGGAGTAAGACTTGACACTACCAGGTGTGGCTCAACACTCTCACTAAAAAAAAAAAAAAAAGGAGTTCAAGTCCAAGGCAAAAAGGATTACCTTTAAAACTTGCTAAGTTGTAAAGCAATTTTGGGGAAAAGGAAGAAGAGAGGCATCACCTTACCCAACCTCAAGCTCTACTACAAGGCGGTAATAATTAAAACTGCATGGTACTGGAACAAAGGTAGAGCAGTAGACCAATGGAACAGATTAGAATACCCTTACACAAAACCTCAAATATATGATCATCTAATCTTTGATACGCAAGCAAGAAATGTAAAATGGAGCAAAGAAAGTCCCTTTAACAAATGGTGCTGGCAACACTGGACAGCTACATGCAAAAAAATGAGCTCAGACTTATACCTAACACCATGCACTAAAGTCAGATCAAAATGGATTAAAGACCTCAATATTAGACCTCAATATTAGAATCCATAAGGTACATTGAAGACAAGGTCGGCAAAACCCTCCACAACATTGAAGTTACAGGTATCTTCAAAGGGGACTCGCCACTGACCAGGCAAGTGGAAACAGAGATAAACAAATGGGACTATCTTAAACTGAGAAGCTTCTGTACCTCTAAAGATACAGCAACCAGAATACAAAGACAGTCTACAGAATGGGAAAGGATATTCACCCAACACCCATCAGATAAGGGGTTGATATCAAGGATTTACAAAGCACTGGTTAAACTCCACAAGAAGAAAACATCCAACCCCATCAGAAAATGGGGTGATGAAATGAACAAAAACTTTCTCAAGTAAGAAATCCGAATGACTAAAAGACACATGAAAAAATGCTCCTCAACACTAATCATCAGGGAGATGCAGATCAAAACAACAATGAGATACCATCTCACAGCACAGAGACTGGCCCACATCCAAAAGAACAAAAGTGACCAGTGTTGGCACAGATGTGGGGAGAAAGGGACTCTCCTTCACTGCTGGTGAGAATGCTGACTGGTTCAGCACTTTTGGAAAACAGTATGGACGCTTCTCAAAAAATTGGAAATTGAGTTCCCATTTGACCCAGCAATACCACTTCTGGAAATATATCCCGAAGATGCAAAAAAGCATAGTAACGTGACATCTGCACCTATATGTTCATTGCTGCACTGTTCACAATAGCCAGGATCTGGAAAAAAACCCGAGTTCCCGAGAACAGATGACTGGCTAAAGAAACTTTGGCACATCTACACAATGGAATACCATGCAGCTGTTAGAAAAGATGAAGTCATGAAATTTGCATATAGGTGGATCAACATGGAAAGTATCATGTTAAGTGAAATGAGTCAGAAAGAGAGGGACAGACATAGAAAGATTGCACTCATTTGTGGAATATAAAGTAACAGAATGGGAGACTAACACCCAAGAATAGTACAGATAAGTATCAAGAGGAGTACTCCACAGCTTGGAAGCTGACCTCACATGTTAGGTGAAGAAGCAGCTCTGATAGAGAAGGGATCACCAAGCAAAGGGTCCTAGGCGGGCCCACTAGGAATGGGAGGTACAGGCTGAAAATAGACTATAGACCGAACAAGATGCCTTCTTAATACCTCTGTAGCAAACCACAACACCTAAGAAGAGAGAGTGAACAAATGGGAATGCCCTGCCACAGAGGCAGGGTGGGGGGAAGGGGACAGGGTGGGGGTGGTGGGAAAGATGCTGGGACCATTATTGGTGGAAAATGGGCACTGGTGGAGGGATGGGCACTCAATCATTGTATGACTGAAAACCTGCAAGTCTGTAACTTTGTCTCACGGTGATTCACTAATAAAAAAATAATAAACAAATAAATAAAATAAAAATAAATAAAATAAAATTAATGTTTAAAAAAAAAACTTGCTAAGTTGGGGCTGGAGCTATAGCACAACAGATAGGGCATTTGCCTTGCATGAGGCTGACCCGGGTTTGATTTCCAGCATCCCACATGGTCCCCCAGGCACCGCCAGGAGTAATTCCTGAGTGCATGAGCCAGGAGTAACCCCTGTGCAACGCCAGGTATGACTGAAAAAGAAATCATGATAATGAACAATCATGAAATCCTGTTGATCATCAAATTGCTCGAGCGGTCTCAGTAACCTCTCCATTCGTCCTATCCCTGAGATTTTAGAAGCCTGTCTCTACTCGGCCTTCCCAACGATGCCGCATTGAAGGTTCTTTCAGGGTCAGGGGAATGAGATCTAGCTTGTTACTGGCTTTGGCATATGAATACACCATGGGAAGCTTGCGAGGCTCTCCCATGTGGGCAGGAAACTCTCAGTAGCTTGCTAGTTTCTCCCAGAGGGAGAAGTAGGTTATGAGATATTTTGCGGCCGCTTTGCGGCCGCAAGCTTCTGGAAGCTTGCTTTTAAGTCTCTGGATGTTGGCTGCTGATGGGATTACATACACCTGGGTTCCTCTGCCGGTCCCTTCATGCGTGAGGCTTGTCCAAATGTGTGGAGAGGAGCCTTGAGCATGGCTTTGGCTAGGTTCCGGTGGTCTTCGGCTGCCGGGAGCTCTGCTCAGGACTGGGAGGGAAGCTGGAGCCCATCCCCTCTGAGGGGCCCCGGGGAAGACAGCCAGGCGTTCAGGCAAGAGACCCAAAAAGAAAGAAAAGAAAATAAAGTGTAACTAACTTTAAAAGAAATTTTAAAAGGGGAGGCTTGATTGATAGCATAGCGGGTAGGGAGTTTGCCTTGCACGCGGCCAACACGGGTTCAATTCCCAGCATCCCATTTGGTTCCCTGAGCACCATCAGGAGTAATTCCTGAGCACAGAGTGAGGAGTAACCCCTGTGCATTGCCAGGTATGACCAAAAAAGCAAAAAAAAAAAAAAAACCCAAATCCCAGACTGAAAATCCCAGCAAGTGAAGGACTCTGATGCTAAGTCTTGCTGACTTTATAGGGAATTTGCCAGCAGACCGCTCCCTTTGCCGCACTGCTTCGCTGAGTGCGGGGGGTGGGGGGGCACTGAGGACACACAGCAGGTGGTTTCAATCAGGCAACTGTGGACTCTTTCATCTGCAAGGGACATGGGGAATGATGCTGCTCAGTGATTTCTAACTCTACTTTCAATAGCAGAACCTGGTGTAACTCTAAGAAAATGTTACTTAAAAAAAAAAAAAAGAAAATGCTACTCGAAATCTAAACACTGTAAACCAATGTCAGGAGTGGGGATGCACTGGCTGGAGTTCAAATGATTGGTCAGGAAACCCATCTGCACTGCCCCTCATCCATCCGCACTGAAGTTTCCTGGTCTTTTAAAGCACTCTTCTGGAACTCCCTGCCCCCTGCCCCCTCTCACTGGCCTCATTTCCAGTCCTTTTTATGGAGGACAGAATTAAGACTCCACCAGTTTTTTAACAACACAGTTTGTCAAAACACCCGGTTATTGGTTAGGGATTAAAACTCATCTGTCATCAGAGTTCTTCACAATCATCCTTTGGATCCTAGAACTCTCCTCAAAAGTCTCTGTCAAATCATCACCTTATCTCAAAAGAATCATTTACTCTCCCACCAAATCAAAGCACAAGTTATTACCTGCTTCCAGAGCAAGTAAGAACATCATCACTCCCACCACTGCCTGGTAAAGGAGAAATGGACATTTTTTTATTCTTCAGTTCTTGGAGTTCTTGTGTCTGAACTGCAGGTCACCTGAGCCTCTGTGTCAAGTCCCAGGAACACGCAGCAGAAAGTAAGAACCAGGGGACAGAACCAGTGAGCAAGGTTTATAGTACAGGAAAAGCTTGTGAAATATATTGAAAAATTAAGTAGGATAGAAGCTATTTTAAGAAAATAAAAGTTTCACATGCAGGTCTCATAAATATTCCATTTCCATGTTTGATTTTTACTGCTGACTTAAATATTGACTCTATATTCCTCAGTGTGCTGGAATTTCATGTCTTTCTCTCCATTTTTGGCTTTACCTTTAGAACTTTAACTTTAGAAATTTTTCTAGAGACATTCTGACTTGAAGAAGCTCATTTTCACTGGAGTGTTACTGTTCTTTTTCGGTCACCTAAATCCTGCAATGAACCTTCCCATCCATATCCTGCCTCAGCCTTTTTTGATTCAAACAATTCTCAAGTTTTAAGTGGGTGACAAATGTTTTCTTTTTTTTCCCCCTTAACATAAAGAGGAAAGAGTTTTCCACCTGGCCCTTATTTTCCTCAGTTCTCCAATCTCCCTTAAAAATCAGGCCAGTGGCTTACTCTCTCAAGCCCATGTTCTTCGAACATGTATATACTCGCTTGTTTGTCTTTTTGCTTACTTGCTCTGTCAAGCTCATGTCTTAAACACATGTTCCTTTCTTTCTCCCTCTCCAATCTTTCTGTTATATCTTTCCTTCTGCCTGGTTTGGGCTCTTTTTGTTAGTCCTTTTCTAAAATCCTGAGCTGTGAAGTCAAGTCATTTAAGTGGGTCCTTTCTTCCTTCCTAAGAAATGCTTGCAGCACTATAAATTTTCTCCTTCCCTCTCCCATTTTTCTAAATAAGTTTTGTTCAATAAAAACTATCTTGCTTCACACACACAAAAATCAAGGTAGTGTGCACAAAAATGAATTCAAATGAATTAAAATTTTGAATGTTAGACCTAAACAATACATAGGACACATAGATACAAAACAGATAATATGCCCCTTAGAGATATGTTTGTGAAATCAACTCCAATCGCCAGGGAAATGAAAACAAATATGAATAAATGGGACTACATCAATCTAAAAAGCTTCCAGACATAGAAGGAAGTTATCAAAAAGGCATTCCATTAAGTGGGAGAAGATATTTGCCAATCATACATCTGACAAAGAATCAGTATTCCAAATACGTAAAGGACTTGTATGATTCAACAACAAAAATATAAACAATTGTTTTAAAAATAGAGGATCAAATAGTCATTTCACTGAGACACAGATGAGCAACAGGCACATGAACAGATGCTCCTCATCACTTATCAGGGAAATGCAAAACAATGAGCTGACATCTCCACACCTGTGAAAATGGCTATTCCTAAGAAGAGTAAATGCTGGGTCAGATAGCACAGGGGTCAAGGCATTCACCTTAATTATGAGAAGTTCTATATATTATTTAGTAACTAAAAATTATAAATATCTAAAGCTTTAATCTTAATATACCATCAAAATTTTACACAATAGTTTTTCACTGAATCATCACACCACAATTGCAGCTAACAATAGAATCATAAGTGGAAAGAGTTGTTTCACTTTTTCAGGGAAATGGACATGAATTTCCTGGACTTTTTGTACGGAGATTGCAAAAAATAACAGATAACCTTATCTAGAGCTCAATAGTGATGTTACTTCATAATGACAAAATATTATTTGTGGGGGGCTGGAGCGGTATCACAGCGGGTAGGGCGTTTGCCTTGCACGTGGCTGACCCGGGTTCAAATCCCAGCATCCCATATGGTCCCCTGAGCACAACCAGGAGTAATTACTGAGTGCAGAGCCAGGAGTAACCCCTGTGGATCGCCAGGTGTGACCCAAAGAGAAAAAAAATATTATTTGTGGAACATTAAAATCAAGACTCTAATACAAACATGTTTGCCCCAAATATAGCTTATTAATGAGAAAATAAGCAGGGTTTTAAAGCTTAGCAATTGATAAATTCTAGGCATGCTACCTCCAATGATACATTTAAGTCAAGGAATTTGAAAAATGGTAGGTTTGGGAAGAAGCTTTTGATCTTCACCTGAAATATACGCTAAGATTCTCAGGTGAGAGAACTGAAGAAAGTGGAACATTATTTCTCTCCAAGAGAGGCACGCTGATAGGTACCTGAACAGGCTTGCTATTACTCCAGATTATTACATTTAACTCATACTTTTTTCCTTTTCTCATGGCCTTTTCCTTTTCATTGAACATAGCAGAAATAACCCCTAAGGTTTAGCTGCTTCCCTGGGGGTTCTTCATTTTCTTTTGAAGACTCCTGTGTCAAGTAGAACTTACATTAAATGAATTTGCATTCACTTCTGTCATGAAATAAGATGGTGCTGGTGTTTACAGATCAGTAAAATCTTTGGAACCATCCTTACTTGGTGTAGAAACTGTGCAGCTAACAAATATTCTTCATTTTATCATCACCCTTTCCAGAATCTGAATCTTAATTACTAGACTACTATGTCAAAGTTTTTTGAGTAAAATGTTCTCTGATATGTGTCCGAATGGGGCAAATCATTTTTCCTCATTTCTAGTTTCTGGAATAATTTTTAGAGCTTTATTGTTTATTTTTTGCTTTTTTTTGGGCCCGGCAATACACTGGGCTTATACACTGGGCTTTGCGCTCAGGAATTAATTAGTCCTGGCAGTGCTCGGGGATCATATTTGAGGTTGGGGATTGAATGCTGGTCTGTAGTAGATACTCCTGGTTCTCAGCATAGGAGATCACTCCTAGCTCTGCGCATGAGACCATGCGAGATGCCAGGGATCAGATCCAGGCCAACCATATGCAAGGCAAACACCCTACCTGCTGTTCTAGCCTTGAGCTTTATTCTTTTTTAATTAAAAAAAAATATATATATATATATATATATATATATATTTACATTGCAACTTTGTGACTTGAGAACCAAACAGGGCATCTGTCTGAAGAATGATAAACACCTACAAAGTTTTACAAAATACTTTTATACTCACGATCTTATTTGAGTCTGCTCCCCCAACTCCGAGATTTTTTTCTAGTATTAACTCTAATTTTACGGATGAAAAACTGGAGGCTCTGGTTCAGCTTATTTTCAAAGGATTGTGACTAGGGAACAAATGAACAGAAGTTACCTCATCCTAGCCCTGGGGAATTGAAAAAGGGAAGTTCTCAAAGAGGTAAAGACCTGCCCTCCTTCCCAGGGACAGGGTTCAACCACAAATCTGGGATCCTCTGAAAGCAACTGTGCCAGGCTTTTCCCTGCAGCTGCAACCATCAGCAAGCCCCACCTGTGTAGAGAATCTTAATGCTTAAAAGCTACTGTAAACGCAAGCAGGAGGCTTGCTTTAAAGGTGGGAATCTGAGGACAAGATCACCTGCCTAAGCCAGTGGTATCACCCATAAAAGGTCCAACTTCCTCCCGAAAAAAGTCCAAGACTGTTTACAGAACCTACCTGGCATTGGGCACCGTGGGGATTATCCCAGCAATTCCTGACAATTCTTGGCCACCTGTGGAACTCCAGGCCCCACAGTCCTGGCCTGTGGGGGCCACGTTTCGTGTTTAGCTCTCTGATTAACACCTGAAGGGAACCAGGTCCTTCTGGAGTGTCTGGGTCCCAGGTACTAAGCTAGTTGAGGAAGAGATGAGTGTGGGGAGGACTCACGTTCTTCACAAAGTTGTGTGTGTGGTCTCAGGGCTGTCATCAAAGCAGGCCTTTCTTGGCCGTAGTGGCCTTGCCAGCCCTCTGCTGCTCTGCCCTGGCTTTCAGTCTGCACTGCCTCTGGGCATCAGGGCAGCTGCAACCTCCTCCACCGGTCCCAGGCTCTGAGGGCTCATATTTGTGCACCGAGCGGTGGCAGCAACCCTTAGCTGACTGCAACGACTGCGACTGTTCTCTCAAACACTGGCCCCTGCATCTTTTCTAGGCAACAGAACAAAAGCTGCCGAGGCCTAGGGAGGTATATAAAGATTCAGTGTCTCATTATTCCCTCTGGGTTCCAGTCCCCAGACCTCACTGTTTTGCCTATTCCAAAGACACATTCCTGTTTCGCTAAGATGCTTCAGGCATGGAGCCCTTTCAGGCCAAAAGACAGTAACTGTGCTTAATGGCTCGCGGTGGGAGGAAAAGCTTAATATTTCGGAAAAAAAAGTCAATAGAAATATTCAAAGAAATTTATCTACTTTGTCTCCTGGTGCTAAACCATACTTCACTGCGGCTAGCCAAGACCATTCTATAGTTGAAAGCCCCACACTTCTGGACTAAACCTGAGTTCTTTGGACCAGGTAAGTGAACCCAAACTACTACTACTACTTTCACCAAAAAACCAAACTCAGTAGATTCCATTAAACCTTTAAACTTGGGCAATTTGGTCAATAAATTTCTAAGTATGTTACTTGCAGGCAATAGTTTAAAGGTGCTTATCCAACCACGGTTATTTGCATTTTCAAAGGAGCCAATTTGGGTTTCAAGTGCTTTTTCCATTAGCTTCCAGAACAAGTAGGCTGAATTGATTGCAAGGTGCCTACAAACCCCATTATAGTCCAAATGGAATGATGATTCACTCGCAGGTCTAAGTAGTTTCTGTATTAGGGCTATACCCAGCAGTGCTCAGGGTTCCCTTTTGGTGGTGCTTGGGGAACTATATGTGGTTCAGGAGACTGACTTCAGGTCGTCCATACGAAAGCCAAATTCCTTACCTGCCGAATGTTTTTCAAGTGTAGAAATGTGATTATGCATTTGGGGACAAGGATTGCTAAAACAATTGCTGTTGAGTTTCTAGCATGGCTGCAGATTTGTCTAAAAAAGGGAGCATAAGTGAAAGGGACATGGGGACCTGGGAGGGGTTTTTGTGACACTTGGGAGGAAGTGGGCTCTGTGGTGATGTTGGAGTGATGTATGCTTGAAACTATCATTAACACTATTGTAGATTTTAGTAGCAGTAAGTGTTAGAAAAAACAATACCAAACGTGTCCCAAATTCCTTTTCTTGGCGACTAAAGGTCTTTAGGTCAATGTCTTCATTGTTACACCAACAAGAATGAGGGTTCTGAATACAAGAGACTTTCTATCTAAAAGGAGAGTATTTTCAACATCTGGAAGTCATTTTTGGTATCTAAATGATTCATTATGCTTAATCATCATCATCAAATGCATGAAGTCAGATGATTCTCATAACCTCACTCGATTTCTATCACCTTTCACTTGGAGTTGTCACACATAAGGCACAATTAAGAACTAATTGTCTTCCCCCCAAGACGTAATGAATTCCCATAAGATCAAGAAAGCATTTCTTATAACCATGTTTTTGTGGCTCTTTCATCTGCTTATATTCAGATGGGCACTCGTCCATGTTTAAAAACGGAATAAAGTGTTTGGATGCAATCTCTCAAACATCATTCCTCCATAAGGATGGAAATGGAAACATCAGCACCTTCCCAGGAACAGCACGGCAATCAGTCTGATTGTTCCAGAATGCAGAGCAGCTTTGGAGTCACTGTTCATAAGAAGACATGCAGCATGCAAAGCATACTGGGTCTCCTGGTTAAGACTATTCATTTCAAAATTTTAAGACTGCATCTGAGAAAAGATAGGCCAGGGAACTTGTGACATTTCGATATAGTATTTTCTAACACCCTTTTTTGTTGTTGTTCTGGGGCCACACCCGCAGTGCTTAGCTTACTCCTGGCTCGGTGCCCAGGGATCACTCCTGGCAGTGCTTAGAGGACCATATGGGATACTGAGGCTCCAATTCAGGTCAGTCATGAGCAAGGAAAGCACCCTGTCCACTATATTATTTCTCCAGGTCCCTTGCTTTCAAAGCAGGAAAGGAGTAACTGGAGGGGATAAAGGATTTTGAGCAGTACCATATATGATTCCTGGATCAGACCTTTAGATGTGGCCCTGATGACCCTGAGCACTGACAAGGTCCTAGTGCTGACCACACTGTCAGGCCTATGCTGCTAGGCTGAGAATGACAGAGTGGTCTATGGGACCTTAAGCAGTACCAGGGAGCACAGCTCCCCATTAGAAAAGGAGGGTAGTTTGCTAGGGCCGCTGTAACAAATACCACAGGTTGCATGGTTTAATCAAGTTCCTCTGTTCACAGATCCAGACTAAAGTCCAACATGTCAGAGTTGGTTCTACTTGGGAAGTCTCTCTTTGTCAAACGACATGCCACCTTCTTCTGTCTTCAGAAATTCTATTCTTTTTTTTTTTAATTTATTTATTTTTAATTAGAGAATCACCGTGAGGGTACAGTTACAGATTTATACACTTTTGTGCTTATACTTCCCTCATACAAAGTTCGGGAACCCATCCCTTCACCAGTGCCCATTCTCCACCACCCGTAAACCCAGCGTCCCTCCCACCCTCCCCAATCCCATCTCCCCCCCACCCCACCCTGCCACTGTGGCAAGGCATTCCCTTCTGTTCTCTCTCTCTAATTAGCTGTTGTGGTTTGCAATAAAGGTGTTGAGTGGCCGCTGTGCTCAGTCTCTAGCCCTCATTCAGCCCGCAACTCCCTTCCCCCACATGGCCTTCGACTACCATGTAGTTGGTGATCGCTTCTCTGAGTTGACCTTTCCCCGGAACGTGAGGCCAGCCTCGAAGCCTTGGAGTCAACCTCCTGGTACTTATTTCTACAGTTCTTGGGTGTTAGTCTCCCACTCTGTTATTCTATATACCATAGATGAGTGCAATCTTTCTATGTCTGTCTCTCTCTTTCTGACTCATTTCACTCAGCATGAAACTTTTCATGCCCATCCACTTGACTACAAAATTCTTGACCTCCTTTTTTCTAACAGCTGCATAGTATTCCATTGTATAGATGTACCAAAGTTTCCTCAACCAGTCATCCGTTCTGGGGCATTCGGGTTTTTTCCAGATTCTGGCTATTGTAAACAGTGCTGCGATGAACATACATGTGCAGATGTTGTTTCGATTGTACTTTTTTGCCTCTCTGGGATGTGCATCTCCTTGCCTCTTCTTATAAAGACACCAGTCACGTGGGATGAGGGCCGATGCCTGTGACTCAGTAACCTCCTGAAGGGCCCCATCTCCAAAGTCAGTCATATTCTAAGTGCTGCGGGTTACGACTTCAACACAAGAGGTTGGAGAGATAGAACAGAGGTTTAGGTGCTTACCTTCTTGGCAACTGACTGTTCAAATCTCTGGCACTGCATATGGTCCCTGAGGGCTGCCAGGAGCAATCCCAGAGCACCAGGATGTGGTAATGGCCCCAAAACAAAAAGGAAGTGGTTTAAGAGTTTAAACAACAATGATGTATAGGGTGGGGAAAAAATAATAGTAATATAGAAAAGCACACAATGAAAACAACGAGACAACTACCAATTCCAGAGAAAATATAATGATTAAACATAAGGAGAGTTCACTACTTTCTTCAATATTTAACAATTGATGTTGGATAATCATACCAGCTTTGAACACTGATGTTTCCATTGGGAAGATGGAGAGAAAGGAAGTGGGAGAACAATAGTGATGAATTCTTAACCTGTACTCTCCCACAATAGAAAGTTAAAAAAAAAAAAACAAGGGGGAAGGGCAGGAAGGCTGGAGCAATACAGCAGATACAGGGGTTGCCAGGGATCGAATATGGCTGACATAGGTTTGATCTCTGGCATCCCAACTGATCCCCCATGCATCTATCACTGTCACTGTCGTCCCATTGCTCATCGATTTGCTCAAGTGGGCACCAGCAACGTCTCCATTGTGAGACTTGTTGTTACTGTTTTTGGCATATGGAATATGCGATGGGTAGCTTGCCAGGCTCTGCTGTGCGAGTGGGATACTCTTGGTAGCTTGCTGGGCTCTCTGAGGACGGAGGAATCAAACCCAGGTTAGCCACGTGCAAGGCAAACACCCCACCCACTGTGCTATTGCTCCAGCCTCATGCGTCACTAGGAATATTTCCTGAATGCAGAGTAACCCCCTAAGCTTCACTTGGTGTGGTCCAAAAATTTTAAAAAAAGGGCCTAACACTGGTAAAATTAAGTAACACCCCAAATTTTGTTTTAAATAAAAAGATATTTATTTAAAATTGTCACAGATCTTTAAAAAGGGCATGACATTACTCTTGCTCTTGAGAGGGCAAGGCATGGTATGGAGGAGTGGGGCGGGATTACCACTTTGCTACATGTTTTAACTTATAATCACAAAACTTTATTTTTGTCTCAAATATTCAACAAATAGCATTCATTGTTTAACTTTTAATTCTTCATGGGCTCAGTATAATGAAAAGACAAACTTATAAGTTCTGATGTTGCCTTTTCCCCATTTCCTTGACTCATCTCCAGGTCCCAAGTAGTCCCACAAACACCCTTCCTGCCAGCCGATGGAGATGAGGCAGGGTGGGTAGAATCCATGCTGAAACAGGTTCTAAGTACCAGCTCTTTTGCACAGGGTTCAATAAGCCCGGTAGCAGAGGGTGGCAGTTTAACTGGGAGAAGGCCTGGGACACTACAGTTTGTTCATAAAAGGCATACTAATTCTCTAGCAAGTTTAACTACACTGACAAACCCAAGTGAAAACCTGGATCATACCTCTAGATGCGGATGATGTTAACATATTTTGTCTGATAACATATTTAATATAGGTAAGTCTTATAAAGAATCATGCAATTGAAAGAGATAGTACAGGGGAAAGGTACTTTGCCTTGCATGTCGTTGGCAGGTATACCACGTAGGTATTCTGTTGTAACAGATTATTTATAGAAGTAAGGCTTGGTATCAAAAGCAGTCAGGGACACAAAGGCAGGGGAGTCTGATGGATGCACTAACTCTAGGCTAGAAGCTTAAAGAATACAAAAACCACTAATGTTTATATAAGACCATAAAAAACCATAAAAGACTTCAACCAGCTCTGGCATTTCTGGGGGAAAAAAAAAGACCCCAAAATCAACAATGATCACCTGACTTCCAACTATGCTGCAAAGCAATAAGAACTAAAATTGCATATTGGAATAGACATACAGATCAAGGAAAGCCCAGAAAACAAATCTAAATACTTATCAGTACTTAATTTATGACAAAAGATTATAATTAAAGACTGTTAAACCACAAGATGAAGAAAGCAGAGACTTCAATAAATTGTTAGGAAAACTGTAGTCAGTGTAAAAAAATAACCCCATAAATAAAAGTAAATTCAAAATAAATGAAAGGCCTCAACATAAAACCTGAAATCATAAGGTACAACACAGAAGATACTGTAGTGAAACATGATTAGTAACAGAGGCTCTTGGAGAACTCACCTCAATAGCAAGGGAGCTGAAAGTAGTAAAGAAAGACAACTGCAACCATACTGAACTGCTATATTTCCATACATCAAAATAGATACAGAACTGAGATGGCTTACTAAATGGGAGAAAGTATTTGCACATCACACTACTGATAAGGGATTTAGTGTAGATAAGCCCCTTATAAGGAATCTTGGAATTTGGGGGCTGGAGAGAGAGTACCGGGTAAGACATTCGTCTTGCATGTGGCCAGCAGGTGTTCAAGCCCGGGCACCACATATGGTCCCTTGAGTTCTGAGTCAGGAAGATCCCCTGAATACCACTGGGTAGGGCTCAAAAACTTAAAATCCTCTCCTCCCCCCAAACACATACAACTTAACAAAAACACTAAAAAATGGGTATATTCGAAAAAACACTTTTCCAAAGAGATGGTGAACAGGCACTTGGGGGAAAGAAAGCTCATTAATAATCATGAGGAAAATTCAAATTAAGACCATTCTCATACCTACGAGAATGGTTTGCATCAAGAGTAAAGCACACAGTAAATATTGGGGAGTAAATGGAGAAAAAAAAAAACTCTGGCAAATAGTTAAGGAGAATATATACTGGTGTAATTATTTTAAAAAGTGCTATGGAGCTTCCTTAAGACACTAAAGTCAGAGATCACATGTAATCCAGCAGTTCCACTTCTGGCTATCTAAAGAATACAAATAACACTAACAAGAAAGTCACAACCACCTCAGTATTCATTACTGAGCTTTTCACAATAGATAAAATATGGAAGCAACTGAAGCACCAGTTGATAGATGTTTTGATAAAGATGTAGTGCATGTATAAAATGGAGAACTATTCTGCACTTTTCTTTAAAGAAAAGAACATTTTGACACATTCACAGTAAAATGGAAGGAGCTTGAGAAAATTATCTGAAGTGAAATAAATCAGAAGGAAAAGGCAAACAGGATAATTTTATTCACATGTGATTTAAGGGGAAAAATGATGAAAAAAAAGCATAATAAAAAGAAACCAGGACACTAATAATAGTAGTAAGTTACATGAAAAGAGATTTAATGAGGGTAGGGAGTTGTGAAAAAATACAACACAACAAACACAAGGAAAAAAAGTATCTAATTCATCCATAGACCTAAGTCTAATATAATACATGTAACTTTTAATGAGTTACTTGCCATTCAAATAAAGACAAGCTCCCTAACCTGAACTTTAACTCACATCCCTGCACTGTTAACCAATTTGCATTTCTTCTGTTCTACTTTAATTATTGGCTTCTATTTCTTCATCAAGTGTCTCCTTCAGAGAAGGTCTTTTTACAAGGATCTTAGAAGATCTTAGATACTTGGATCCAAGGATCTTAGACACTTGGAAGTTCCAAAGATTTTCCCCAGTGACCTTGACCTCAACACTGCTGATCACCTAAATCATCAGCACACTTCCCTCTGTATGTCTCAATGAACTCAAGAGGCTTCCAGCACAGAAACCAACCTAAGGTGAGTAGAATTGCTGCCCTCCCTGCTGGACAGCCTCCTGCAGCCACCAAGCCCCTATGCTTTCCTGGCATCCAGTTCAAAAGTTTCACTTCATTGGTTCCTGCAAAGAATTCCCAGTGGTTTTGATTTATAACAATCTACCTTCTTTTGTTGTTACTGTGAGACTTGTTACTGTTTTTGGCATAACAAGTCTCACAATGGAGACGTTACTAGTGCCCGCTCGAGCAAATTGATGAACAAAAGGATGACAGTGCTACAGTGCTACCTTCTTTTGAGGTCCTCTGAAGTCCTACCTCCTCTTTGAAGTCTTCTCAGACTACTGCTCTTCAAAAAAGTCCTTCTTCCTGAAATCAGAGCATGCAATTCCCTCCTCCTATCTATCTGGTTGGTCCCACGTACACCACTGATAAATCTTTCTCATGACTGACTCTGTACTATGATTTTGTTATTTACTATTCAAAACTACTCATACTACTCAATGACAAATATTAAAAACAAAAATCTTTTTGAGAAATGATTTTATAAATACATTCTTGTACAAAGAAGAAACGCATATACAGAGCATCTAAATTATCAGTTTTCCACATTGAGAAAACAGAACAAAATAAGAAAAAACTGATCCAATCTTATTATAATCTATGCAGTCAATTTTTCAAGTAGGATTTCTACTCCTTTGCTGGTGTTTTTGTTTTTTTCCAATGTGGGAATCAGGCTTTTCAGACCAGCTTTGACTTTGTTTGCAATTTCTTGATCAGAACTCTGGAGAAGGCTGAAAAACAAACAAAAACAAAAATCAGACAAAAAATTAGTATTGATAAGAAAAAAAAACCCAACAAACTCTAGATCATCAACAAATGTAATCTGTACCTACATTATAAAAAAATTCACTAACATGTGAGAAAAAGATATGAATGCGATTTTTTTCCCCCTAGTCACCAGATAAATGATGGGGTTCATAGCATATATTCTAAAACCACATTAGCAAAAAAATGCCCATTGAGTTCTCTGGCAGAGCCAGACAAGCAAATGTAGGAGCAACTCGCTTCTATACATAAATGACCTACATTTACCTTAATGTGGGGCTTTTTCTACATGTATTCAATCCTTGCCTCTTCATCTACATACCCCAGGACCTGGTGGGGTTTACTTCACCACCCCACTAGTACAAACTAATGGCCAAGAAACACTGACCAAGTGATTGAGCTGACTGAGGGAGTTGACAGAGAATAGGTAACGGGTATGATAGATAGGTAGGGGTTAAAGGCCTTATTGCTTAAGTCTATATCTGAAACACTAGGCGTCTTACTTTGAAACTTAACTGACTGAATGTGAAACCTGGCAAGATCATTCAGTGTAACAGTACAAGACAACAGAAAACATGCTATTTAAAATCTCCCGAGACTCAAGTTTCATGACATACAGAATAAATCAAGGAAAGAATCCACCTTCTGCCTCAAAGGACTCTCTTTTCAAGCTCTAATGACCTAATGCAGAGTTTCTCAAACTTTCCTTCTTATTTGAATCACCTGAAGGAGATTTTCACACTTTCAACATCTAATATTCGTAACGACATGGTTGACAGCCAGACCACAATCATGACAATGACATCACCATAATCTCTGAGGACAGGACTCAGGATACTGTAGCTTTTAAGTCTGTTTTAGAGGATTTCAATGTGCAAACAACTTTGAGGACCACTGACCTGAAGCAGATATTTTCAACAGCCAGTTCACAAGCGTGAAAAGGTTGAAAACCACTGATCTACAGAATCTAGTTAGATCCTAACACTTAGTAAGTATTCAACCAAAATGAGATAGTGGACAAAATAATGTCAGCACTACTTTCTGCGATGCTGCTGGAGTGATCCCTCATCAATGAACAAAATTCTTTTTTTTTTTCTTTAAAGAAGAGCTAGGTCCCAAGCACTAGATTGCAGAACACCAGGACCAAAATTTCCTATTCTCCCATTCTTCACAACCACATATAAACACTGACCTCCGTAACACAACAAGTCAAAGAAATTAATTGGCATTTTCCAAAGTCCCCGGGTCCATTAATGTCTTTCATGTCCACAACAAGGAGAAATTAAAAGCACCAAGCAACATTTGCCACTTATGGGAGACAAGCAACAAGTAGAGCTTGTACTTACAGAATTAAAAAATAAAGTGTCCTATTAGGTTTGTGAATCACTAGGTGTTTTTAATTTATCTGTCATGGCTAAGTACATAGTTTCTTAGAGCTTAATAGTAACAAAGTCACTGAACACAAACTATACTATTAAGGATACTACTAGCATTTTATAATGCAGATATCTCAATTTTTATAAGAAACTAGAATTATTATTTTCATCTTACAACCAGTCCAGTCTGGTGGATTGGAGCAATAGCACAGCGGGTAGGGCCTTGAATGAGGCCGACCTGGGTTCATTCCTCAGTTCCTCTCGGAGAGCCCGGCAAGCTACCAAAGAGTATTTCGCCCGCTTGGCAGAGCCTGGCAAGCTACCCATGGTGTATTCGATATGCCAAAATACAGTAACAAGTCTCACTTGGAGACATTAATGGTGCCCGCTTGAGCAAATCGATGAGCAACGGGATGACAGTGATACAGTGATTTTACAACCAAGGAAATTAATGCTCAGAAAAACTGAGTAATCTGAGCAATGCTACACGGTGAGCTGAGACCATCTATCTTGAACTTATGATTGCCAGACAGTTCTGTTCCTGTGAGCTATCTTCAGATTAGATACACAACTGATTCTCTTTTTTGTACTCACCCTAAAACAATTAACAAAAAAGTTTAAAATAAAATTTGAAAAATTGTGTGAGTTTGAAATAAAATACAAACAAAATTTCAAAGAGATTAAGCATATAACCATATTAGAAATCCAAACAAAAAAGTAACTGTATTATTATATCATTGATATTCAACTTCCGATCAGCACCTCAAATAATTTCATCAGTTACTATTCTAAAATAATCTGAATGGTGTATCTTTCCTATGTTTGAAATGCACCCAAGAGGAATTATGATTGATGAGCAATCTTTATAAATTAATTCCACAGCATTCACTGAAATTTTTAGTTAATTGAGTGTAATGAAAGAATGTGTCAGAAGGTGTTAACATTTCAAAAGCCCAGTAAAAAAATTCATATGAAAAGAGTTCTTGTTTCAGCTAATGGATTCTGGCTCTTCAACATCAACTGGAAAATAAATTAATTTTAATGAGAAATGAGAAAAATTATATGCATCACCCATGTATTTGGAGATGCTAATCAAATTACATACTTAACTCTTCTAACACTTAAAAACAATACAGAGTAAATGGCATAGTGTACTGCATGTGAACAACGGTAGGAAACTCAAACCAAGTTTGCTGTTTACCCAAACCTTGGAAAACACAAGAAAACAAACAAAAACAGCCCAAAAGAATTGCTTTAAAGCGACACAAATATCTATCTTAAAGTGATTTTACCTGGGAATAGAATACAAGAAAATACCAATTACATGTAAAATATAAACCCAGTGAACTATGAAGGTTCAGAATACATGCAAGGAGAGCATATACCTCAACACACAAATCATCAGTTTTCTACCTTTTTAATTAGAAATAATTGTTTCACAAACAGATTTCAGTAGGAAGTTTCTTGATGTCTTTTAAAACAGCTGAAAATAATTAGACAATTTTCAGTTTTCATACAGACCACACTAATTCATTGAAAAAATATACCCACCCAAACACTGTTTAAGCTAAACCCATCAATGAGGTGAAAGAATCATATGATGCCTTGTGCTTATCATAATTTTATGATCTTTGGCATCCAAAAGAAGACACCTGAAAAATTTATAAGGATTGGTTGAAAGAGTTACAGAAAAATATTTCACAATCATTTCCCAGCTACAGCCTCCTTATGACTGTGTTCCCTTCCTATGGGCCCCCTAGTCTTGTGCCATGGCCACCCATTTACATGATATTCACCTGTGGCCCCAGGTTGAGAAATGCTGGTCTCTATCATGAGTACTTGAGAACATAGCAGACTTTTGGAAACAAGTAGAATAATGAGACAAACGAGAGAGAAGTCTCTCTTACGAGATGGGACAGGGATGATCCCGTGCAGAGAAACAAAACATCTTACATACCTAGAGAGAATAATAGCACCTCGATTTACATTAGCCCAGGACTTCAAATTCTTCATACCAACATGCTCAACCAGTGTTTTTGCGAAACAACCTGTAAGAAACAAAAAGATTCAAATCCCAGATCTCCTCCAGTGCCTATTTTTTGTAAATACTTCTTAAAATGTATGTACTTTTTAAACCAGTGTTACTTGTTTTGTGGTTGATGCTAGGAATCAAACCATAAGCCCTGGACACAGAAAATATGCACTTTATCTGAGCTACATATTTTATGCATATATTATTATTCTTTTGTGCTTAAGGGCTACTCCTAGCTCTGTGCTTGGGAGGGAGAACTGTTCAGGTGGTGCTGGGGATCAGAGAATGCTCTCAGCCCACTCTGCTTTCTCCCCAGTCTTGCAAATATTTTAACAAAATAAAAACAAATACCAATTTCTCACTCAACTTCCTTTAATACTAAAAGGAACGGCTCATGTTTTTATGTTTAAAAAAAATGCAATTTTTCAACTTTGATCCAAACCCTAAATTATGCTCAAGAAAAACAGTAAATTCTTCTAAGACACTCACTTGGTCATGTTTGCCTTTCTCTATACTATTTAATAATTAAGTCCTGATCTGAAAGTTATTCAGGAAGTAAATGACAGCAGCTCCTTTTATTTGGTGGAAATCAAATTTTCCTTCTTTGAAAATGTTCACTCAGAAGAAATCGCCAAGGGGGTGAATGAACACCAGACAAAATTTTCTCTACAAACTAAATATTCACCCATCAAACATATCATTCCTCATCTGCTATTATGGTACATCTGATTCCCAAGATCCTGTCATAGTAGCATATTCACCGCCATTGTAAGTACAGCTAATTCTGGGACAAAGGAAGAATTTTCACATAATCTTGAACTCTTACGAGCTATCTACACTCATTTGGGGCTATATGAAAATGAGTAACACATCAGGCTTGAAGAGACATTTTAGAACTAACTATATCTGGGCATTTTATTACAGTGGGTAAGGCGTTTGCCTTGCATGAGGCCAACCCGGCTTCGATTCCTCCGTCCCTCTCGGAGAGCCCGGCAAGCTACCGAGAGTATCCCGCCCACACAGCAGAGCCTGGCAAGCTACCCGTGGTGTATCTGATATACCAAATCCAGTAACAACAAGTCTCATGATGGAGACGTTAGTGGTGCCCACTCGAGCAAATCGATTAACAACGGGATGACAGTGCAGACAAACAGGACAGTATATACTTAAAGTTTTTTTGGCCAAACCCGGTGATGCTCAGGGGTTACTTCTAGCTTTGCATTCAGGAACTACTCCTGGAGGTGCTCAGGAGACCAGATGGAATTCAGGTCAGGTGCGTGCAAGGCAAATGTATTATAATTCCAGCCCTGTCTGTGCGGTTTTTTTTGTTTGTTTTGTTTTGTTTTGTTTTTGTTTTTGGGTCACACCCGGAGATGCACAGGGGTTACTCCTGGCTCATGCACTCAGGAATTACTCCTGGCCATGCTCAGGGGACCATATGGGATGCTGGGATTTGAATCCGGGTCTGCCACGTGCAAGGCAAATGCCCTACCCGCTGTGCTATTGCTCCAGCCCCTGTCTGTGCATTTTAATTGAGGGAAAAAGTCACTAGAAAATTTCTTGGATTATATAAGTAAGCTAAATAACTATATTGACAAAAGCCAAACTCAACTATGTACCAACTTTTAAATAATATATGATTCAATACATTTTTTATTCAAAATTATAAGCCTTGTCCTTTATAGAAAACTTTATAATGAAAAAAATAGGCCCAACTCACTATTCTTAGAAGTAGAGTAGGAAGGATTGCCCAGGGCCAGGAAGAGATAGAATAAGGGACTAGGTGTCCACCTTGTACTCGGTCAGTTTCAGTTTGATTCTGGTACCACAGATGGTCCTGAGCATTGCTAGGAAAGCCAGTGAGAGGCAAAGACTGGATTGCTGTTTGTCAGGAATTTCTTCTGTTTTCTGGGCCACATCTGGTACTGCTCAGAGCTTATTCTTCGCTTAGTGCTCAGGTATTACTCCTGGTAGGGCTTAGGGGAGCATAGGATGCCTGGGATCAAACCTGGGTCAGTCACATGCCACGCACATGTACATACATACCCACAGTACATACTGTCTCTGATCTGTCACATGTATTTTAATGCCAATAGGAACCAACTAAAAATTATCTCATGCGAAAAATTTTTCATTTATCTTTTCTTCAAAAACTAGGAAAATGCTGTCTCCTTAAACTGAAGCTCTTGCTACCCAAGAGAAATAAAGCAGTATTTTAGGGCACCAGCTAGTGCAGCCAGAAGTCTGAAGGAGCAAAGGAGCAAGGTGAAAGCCTGTGAGAAAGAATTCCACATAAACTATAAAAAAACTTCAAATTTCACATCGTACCTTCTTTTCCTTGTTCCTTCATCTTTTTATCTTGTTCTATTAACCACTTCAGGACTAAGTGCCCTGCAGGATGTTCTGCAACATGAAGCTGTGAGGGGTCAAGAACATAATAGTTTTAATTCACTTTTGGGGTTGTCCTTTATAGAAAACTTTATAATGAAAAAAATAGGCCCAACTCACTATTCTTAGAAGTAGAGTAGGAAGGATTGCCCAGGGCCAGGAAGAGATAGAATAAGGGCAATACCACACATGGCAGTGCTTGGGCTCTACTCCTAGCTATGAGCTCAGGGAACTGTATGCAGAGCCAGAGATCAAACTCAGTTATCTGTACTTACCCAGGCCCTTAAAAAAAAAAGGCACTATGGTTTACAGTAATACTAATGGTAGGGGTTTCCTGCACAACATTCCAACATCACATTCTCTGCCCGGGCATCTGCACCCCTCCGAGACTGTCCTGGGACCCCCCAGGACCTGCTGCAATAAGCTTCCCACTAAACACATTAATTTCAAAATGAAATTTAAAAAGATTTTCTTTATCTGTGCCTTACCCTACAATTTTCCTACATCATCACATACAGGTTAGAAAGCATCAAAAGATCCACAAAGCTTTAAGTATTTAGTAGATCAGTGTTTTCTGGAGCAACCTACTTATTTCTACCTACTGGACTCGAATGTAGATGGTTATTCAAGATCACACAACCACTGAGAAACAATTGAGGCTCAGCTGTACCAGTTCCCATTTGAAGACTGAAAATTAGACCAAACTCTGACTAGACTATGAGGAACACATAACCCTCTGGTCAGAACAGTAGCGCAGACACAGTCAAAACTGATGGTTCTATATAGTGGGACACATTAAGAAAGTACCACCTGATGAGGAAGCCAAGCAAGCAATTTTTCAATTCAATCTTTTCCAAGCATCCCATCTATTAATCCTAAAGAACCTAAGCTCCGCTGTCCTTCCTGAGCAGGAGACAGAGGGCTCAATCTATGTGTAGAGAACACCTTTATCATTCAAGCATCGAGCTGGCTGGCTAATATGATTACTCTAGAAGGGAAGAGACTTTCCAGAGATTCTTGGCCTCCACCTCTACTCCCCCACTGCAGAAGCCAGGCAGCTCTCCATATACATCTGTTCCTCAAAACTTTACCAGGGTGTGTGGGAGTACAGACCCCGCATGGCTTCTGCCTTTCCCTTCCCTCTACTCTGCCCTCTATTCCTTAAGCAGGTCAGACCCCTTCTTTCTGTCAAAATGCTGCCCATGCTTTCCCCCCACAGATCTTCTCTTTTCCCTTCTTCACTGAGCTACTAATCCTTAAGATCTCAACTTGGCTTACTGCCATAGCCACAGGGAATATTTCCTAGGATAGCTTGGCTCTGGCTGTTATACAATTTCATACCTCGGTACAAAATTACACAATACTTGTGTAAAAATTTATTTATATTAAAACACTGGGAAGGGGCGGGCATTGCTGATCATGGCTGCCTCGCACATAGTGCATAAATCAGTAACTTCAGATGAAAAGCCAAACAGTCTCAAAATAAAAGTAGAAGCTATTGGAAAACGCAAATACTTTAATAAGGGAATTAAAGGGATTAATAAGACTTTATGGAAAAAGATTCTGGAGACAAAGAAGGATGAGTAAGGCTTTTTAAAGAGAGAGAGACTGAGGAAAGCAGCAAATACAAATGCAGAGAGGTGCAAAAATCCACAGCAAATTAAAAATAGAATTAAAAGCATCAAGTATGGGCGAGAGGCAGCATGGGGTCAATCATGCACAACAAAGAGTCTCACATTAAGAGGATTTTGCTTTCACTCTGTAGGAAATATGGAGGAACTGCAAATGTCTGAGAAAGACCATGTTGTTCTAGCATTGTACAATGAATTCACAATTCAACTGTCCTGGCACTGAGTGGAGGTAAACGTCACTACAGTTCTCTTTACAGCAACGTCCTGAATGAATGGCGCCTTTGCAGCCATGGCAGCTTTTGTGCCTGTCTTAAAATAGCATATTACCTCTCCATCCTTGCCACCAGGATGCAGCTCTGCCGCTGCCAAGCTGGCAATGGCATTCATGGCCGGCTGAACGTCTCCAGTGGCAGTTCCCAAAATATCAGACACCAACACACATGCCGATTTATCTAGCACCATCTCTTGGGCATGTTCTTGCAGGTAGCTCAGCAAAGCTGGAGAAATGGATTCCAGGAGCTCTCGGCGGCGAATCTCTGTATCTTTCTTACTGTTAGAGGAAGTTGAAGAAGGTATTGAGTCAGATGTCAGGGGAAATATGGAGATCTGATTCTCACAGGAACCTCGCACAGCTACGTCACAGCCAACTGCAATAGGCTCCTACTGTGCACAGCACAAGAAGCACGGTGAGGGTGGGATGTCTGCCTTTGTGTGGGATCCGAGGATCTGCACAGTGTCTGGCACAGAACAGAAACTCAGTGAGGGAAGATATCTTATATAGAACAACAACAAAAAAAATGCAAAATAGTAGTAAATACTTTTTGGGCCCAATGTCTTTTTTAAGATAAAAACATGAAGAATCTGAAAACTACATGCTTAAAGTGGCACTGAATTTAGACAGAAAAGAAGAACAAGAGAATATGCCTGTTGGTAGGTTTCTAGAAGCATGAGCCACTTAAATAACCAGAGAAGAGTTAAAAAAAGGGGGGGGGGGCAGTTTGAGCCATTCTTAAAAAAAAACAAAAGTTCAAGTCTTTCCTGTTTTCCTTTTTTTACCTGTGTGCGTTTCCATCTCCCATCTGTAGAACTGCAATGATTTCTCGCACTATATGTGCAGGATCTCTGGGACTTAGTAAATATAACAGAACCTTCCTTCCATATTTGTCATTTACTATGTTAGACAAGGAATTGATAATTTCCTGAAAAATTAGAAACAGAAAATTTATATATATATATATATATATATATATATATATATATATATATATATATACTTAAAGTACATGTAGAACCTAAGTGGTAAAGAGGAGACTTAACCATTCCCCTCTCCTACCCCCCAAGTAGTTAATAGAAATGTGGAGTTTGGGGCCCAAGGGATAGTACAGGGGGGTTAAGCTACCTGCCTTGCACAGGGCCAATCCTGGATCCACATGGTCCCCCCACCAGACACAGAGCTAAGTGTGGCACAAACTCTACTTTCCCACCCCAGCAAAAATGTGAAATTAGTTGGTTTTGAAACCACCCCCTCTAAAGGGCAAAACTCCGCCTGCAATACACAACTGATCCTCTGATAGGACTGAACAATCCTTTTGAACTTAACTGATGGAGCCCAAGATTTATGAAATATATTTAAAAGAAAAGAGTTATCTTTACTCATTGAGGAAACTATTTCTAGGAGCACTGCCTGCTGGGGTCACTGAGGCAGATGACAGTTCACTGGCAGCTGCACTAAAATGTACCCTCAGCATTACTAGAATTTCTGCAAAAGTGCAAGTGGGAAATAAAGGAACTCTTGAAGAGAGTTAAATGACAGAATGAAGAGATAAAGTCTTTTAAAGTAACGCTGCTTATTCATGGAAGTAGTTTAAGTATTGAAAACAACATGAGGGGATCAGTCAGGAAGATGGCTCATGGGAGCCCCAGTGGATACCTAGAGTAGGCCCATACTGAAGGCCTCCCTGGAGCAATCACAAATAATCACACACAAATTTCCCAACTTGCCCAAGAAGTTACTTTTCTGAGATGTTTGAACTTGATAAATGGCAATGTCATTCCCACCCCAACTAAGCTCCTCTGTAAATCTGAGTTTTCAAAGACAGTAAAGTGACTGTTAAAAAAATTTTTTATTCTTGGAGCCAGGGTGGCTAAAGTGGTAGCCACAAAGTCCCTGTGTTCATTCCTGTGGGGGAAGGGGACAGTGGGATTCTTTATTCTTAACAGAGAATACGTAACAGAAATGCCACATTCATTTTTGTGCTCTCTAATATTCCTATTTCTTGTGATAAACCTAATAGGAAAAAAAGTGTGTTTGTGCACTAGAGCTTTGTAGAAACAGTAGGGACTACAAAAATTTCTGACTGAATGTCCAGGTAAGGAACCAGAAAGAGAAGAGGCGACGAATGGGAGGATGTCCTGCCACTGGCAGAGTTCCAACCAGTCTGGCACCCTAACACTGAGTCTAGTCTCTTTCAAAGAAAACACAAGCCCCTTTCTTATTAACAAAAGGTACTCTCCATGACATGATACACTCAAACCTGCTCTTCTCTTGAGTGCCTATTAGACAAGACTAATAATTTTAAACAAGGAATTACTTAAGTGCAAGAAATCA
The DNA here is from genome assembly GCF_027595985.1 of Sorex araneus. NCBI lineage: Eukaryota > Metazoa > Chordata > Mammalia > Eulipotyphla > Soricidae > Sorex > Sorex araneus. Next base: position 69,709,954 of record NC_073302.1, on the reverse strand, counting down.
AGCTAAATTAAACTAATTACAACTATGAGATCACAACACAGAAGAATTTTTAACGCTAAGGTCAATAACTTCAGATTCCTACACACCATATTTGTTTTAAAAATACTGAGTTTTCAAAGGCACATGAAAAAGTGCTCTACATCACTAATCATCAGAGAGATGCAGATCAAAACAACCATGAGATACCACCTCACACCACAGAGACCAGCACACATCCAAAAGAACAAAAGCAACCACTGTTGGAGAGGATGTGGGGAGAAAGGGACCCTTCTACACTGCTGGTGGGAATGCCGACTGGTTCGGCCCTTCTGGAAAACAATATGGACGATTCTCAAAAAATTAGATATTGAGCTCCCATTTGACCCAGCAATACCACTGCTGGGAATATATCCCAGAGAGGCAAAAAAGTATAATCGAAACGACATCTGCACATGTATGTTCATCGCAGCACTGTTTACAATAGCCAGAATCTGGAAAAAACCCGAATGCCCTAGAACAGATGACTGGTTGAGGAAACTTTGGTACATCTATACAATGGAATACTATGCAGCTGTCAGAAAAAAGGAGGTCATGAATTTTGTATTTAAGTGGATTGGCATGAAAAGTTTCATGCTGAGTGAAATGAGTCAGAAAGAGAGAGACAGACATAGAAAGATTGCACACATCTATGGTATATAGAATAACAGAATGGGAGACTAACACCCAAAAATTGTAGAAATAAGTACCAGGAGGTTGGCTTGGAGGCTGGCCTCACATTCTGGGGAAAGGGCAACTCAGAGAAGGGATCACCAACTTTAATGCAGTCGAAGGCCATGTGGGGGAAGGGAATTGCGGGCTGAATGAGGGTTAGAGTCTGAGCACAGTGGCCACTCAACACCTTTATTGCAAAACACAGCAGCTAATTAGAGAGAGAGAACAGGAGGGAATGCCCTGCCACAGTGGCAGGGTGGGGTGGGGGGAGATGGGATTGGGGAGGGTAGGAGGGATGCTGGGTTTACTGGTGGTGGAGAATGGGCACTGGTGAAGGGATGGGTTCCCGAACTTTGTATGAAGGAAGCATAAGCACAAAAGTGTATACATCTGTAACTGTACCCTCACGGTGATTCACTAATTAAAAATAAATAAATTAAAAAAAAATACTGAGTTTTCCTCATTTTCTTTATGTGTTTGTGCTTCTTCTAATTAAAACTAATTAAAATATGTGGTTAATTTTTCATCAAAATAAAAAACTGATGAAGCATATACCTACGGTCAATTTCTAAATCCATAAAAAATAAATACCCACAATTTTGTTGTTATAAAAAAACGGCATGGGGTGTGTATACACAAACATATATGTATATATGTATCTTTAAAAACAAATGAATTAATGAACTAAAAAGGTCTCCTTTCTGAAATTTCTTTTCTTTCTTGTTGTGTAAGTATGAAACCAGGAATGTATTTCTTATGTACATAACATTTTCCATGGCTTTCATACTTTAAGGATTAGTTCAACGCATATGGCTTTTGGATAGAAGTGGTTTAACCTTAACATAAGAAAGTAGGATTTCTACAATATATAAAATCCATCTACAAATACCAAAGACCAGTTCTCAAACTCACAGAACTTTTTTGCCTTCAGTAATTGAGGAATTTGTCATTGAAATTCGCTTAAAAAGTTTCCAAAATTGTCTGCCATAGAGGCAGGGGGAGGGGGAGATATACCGGGGACATTGATGGTAGAAAATGTACACTGGTGGAGGAATGGGTGTTTGATCATTTATGATTGAACTCAAACATGAAAGTTTTGTAGCTGTAGCTCATGGTGATTAAATAAATAAATAAATAAACTTGTTGAATAACCAAAGAATAAATAATTCATGAGAAGCAGGTTACTTGAAGTGTGAATGGCAAAATAGAGAATTGATAGTTAGCAAAAAATGTTTCCAGAAGAGTAAAATGTTTACAGTCATATAAAACTCAATACGTGTGGGTGTGTCTGTGTGTGTGTGAGCACTTAATTCTCCCTCAACTCACCCTTATTTTAGGTCACATTTGCCATAAAAAAATATATACTTCTAGAAAAAAAAACAAAAGAAAACAGCTTGGGTGCAAAAAGAATACTTAACAGTTGTCTAATGCGTAAAAATAACAGTACGGTTGATTCTTGTGTTGAATTTGGACTGTAAATACAATCTGCGTAATCCATGAAAAATCCTTTCACCTCATTATAATAAACGCCCTTATGGATTAAAAAAAAGTCATACACCTGTCTGACCCATAGGACATTATGAAGAACAAATCAGAAAGTTTGAACTGTAGACAGTTATAAGGGAATTATTTAATACTAAAGATTTAGCCCTTAGTATACAGCACTGAAACCTAGGATATTAAATAGAGAAGGCGGAGTCACACATTTGGCTTCCTCTCTTGTTGGAGAAACCAACAATAAAGGTTCAGTTTATCTCCTCAGCAGAGTCCGTTTGCTTTCATTCTCTTTCTTTTTTTTTTCATGGTCTTTTTCTTTTTTCAAACTTTTTTTTTTAATTTATTCTTTTATTGAATCACCATGGGGCTGGAACGATAGCACAGTGATTGAGTGTTCGCCTTTCACGAGGCTGACCCAAATTCGATTCCTCCGCCCCTCTCGGAGAGCCCGGCAAGCTACCGAGAGTATCAAGCCCGAGCGGAAGAGCCTGGCAAGCTACCCGTGCATAATGGATATGCCAAAAACAGTAACAATAAGTCTCTCAATGAGAGATGTTACTGGTGCCCGCTCGAACAAATCGATGAGCAATGGGATGACAGTGACATTGAATCACCATGTGGAAAGTTACAAAGCTTTCAGGTTTAAGTCCCAGTTATACAATGCTTAAACACCCATCCCTTCACCAGTGCACATTTTCCACCACCAAGAATCACAGTATACCCCCCCACCTCCCCAGCCCCCTACCCTGCCTGTGTAACTGATAAATTTCACTTTACTTTCACTTTATTTTGATTACATTTAATATTTCAACAAAAAACTCACTATTATTGTTTGGAGTTTCTCCCCCCAAAGTCTGACCTGCTGAAAAGGAAGCATTTGATGATTTGTTTTCCATTGCTGAGTCATTCTCTTATGCTCCAAGCAGGCATATGAAGTGAGGACAGAGAGAAGAGCTCCGAGGGTATGTTTGACCAGATGACCCCTGTGAGATTCTCAGAATCTTGTTCTGTGACTCTCTTTTACAAGTAAAGGTGAAGTTTGAAAGGTGCAAAATTTGAGTAGGGTTAGAGAGTGTGCGGGCATTTTCACTCGGAGGAAGACATGCCAAAAGCAACACATGGTGGGGCTAGAGCGATAGCACAGCGGGTAGGTCATTTGCCTTGCATGCAGCCAACCTGGGTTTGATTCCCAGCACCTCAGATGGTCACCTGAGCATTGCCAGGAGTAATTCCTGAGTGCAGAGCCAGGAGTAACCCCTGTACATTGTCCGGTGTGACCCAAAAAGGGAAAAAAAAAAGCAACACATGGTATGGAGAACTGAGCCTATGGTGCAGTTCTTGGAAACTCTGACTTTTAAGTGAAATGATGAAAGCAGGCAGTCAAACAGAAAAGGAAATGATGATTGGCTTCACTAGAAAGGGCAAAAGTCAAGGAGAGGCAAGGGAAACTTGGCACAAAGTAAAAAATAGAAAGAACTTAATTAATAACTAATAATTAGAAGGATATCAGATCACAAATCAGTGAGCAATCCTCTCAAGTGTTTTTGTTTTACATTTACTTTTGGTTTTTTTAGTCACACCCAAGAGGGCACAAGGCTTCTTCTTGGCTCTCTCTTCAGGGATCACTCTTGGCAGTGCTCAAGGAACCAGTAGCAGTGCCAGGGATTGAACCAACCAGAGTTGGCTGTGTGCAAGGCAAGCACATTAATCTTTAAGCAAGATCTGTCTCTTATTCCCCGAAAGTGTTTTGTTTTAAAAAAACATAGTAATTTTATTCAATTACTTTTGGGGGAGGTCCTCCAAATACCTGAAAGATGCAGTTTAACATATAGGATCTGTGTCTACAAGATAAAAACAAATTCTGGCGACTGGCCGCACAACAATGTGTGTCTACTTAAAACGACTGAACAATACACTTAAAAAACTTAAGTGGCAAATTTCATTTAAGTGTACCTTAGTGCAATTAAAATGAAAAAGGAGGAAGACCTATCCCCATGGAGATCACATTCCCAGAAGCGGCAGGTGAGTGGTGGCGCTTCCCGTATAAAGCACTATTCTGCCATGGTCCCTAGGGCTCCCTCCCATCTCCCTGCCAGGCCAATGAATGTTCCAGAGTTTGTGCCCCTAGTTAATCAGGAGTAACTGCAAAATGAATGGATGGCAAAAACAAAAAGCACTGGAGCTGAGAGGACATTCGGCTGGGAGAACTCGTACTATTCCATGGAGAGTGAACTTAGTGAAAAGGTAGAGTATTTATTAGGCTGAAATTTCAACCTGACATTTTAGGAAATCCAGTTACTCTGCATAGAGTGCTTAGTAATACTAAGCTTTCTGGGCTATTTTTAAAAGCATTTAATATGCAACGGTTTTTGTAGTGGTTTTGTGGGAAATACAGACGCTCGACTATACAAACTTAAGCATATCATAGTGAGCAACCCACTGACTCTGCTAAGTAAATGTCGTAAATAAAGAAGAAAATACACAAAAATGCTCATAAAACTATTTGGAAGAGCAAAACATATTAACTTTAACAGAAAACTGGAAAAATAAAGAATTCAGAATTGATGTGAGCAAATTATGGTCCACTGGCCAAATCTCATCTATAGGTGTAGTCCACTTTAATACATCTAAAAAAGGGATATATATATATATTTTTTCTAATTTATTTTGGTTTTGGGGCCACACCTGTGGTGTTCAGGGTTACTCCTGAGCACACTCAGCGATCACTCTTGGCAAGTTCAGAGGTCCATAGGAAGTGCAGGGAATCAGACCCAGGCCGGCCACGTGCAAGGCAAGAGCCCTACCTGCTGGACCACCACTCTGGCCTGATCGTTATATTTTAAAAGACTGTAATAAAACAAATAGAAATAGGTGACAACAGTCACATATAGGAGGCAAAGTCTCTATTACATCGCTGTTTATTTTTAAAAAGGCCTGCTTTTTCCTAAAATGGTGGATGAAAAGTCAGATTGGTAGAGGGAATGGTGCTGCAACAATGAATGCCCAAAACAACTGTATTATTAACAACTAAGTAAACTAAGGTGTCTAAATAAAGTTAAAAATGAAAAGACCCACTGAGTGATACAATGAATCAAAATAATAATAAACAAAAAAACCCCACCAAATTTCATGAGAAAACAATAACAAAAGACATCACTTAGACCACTTATAAAGATTTTGTGAACAGGCTAATTATTACAATTACTACAATTCACCTACAGAGTGAACAGGTAAGAAAATGTGTACAAATAATAAATATGAAAGTAATCCTAAGGGTACACAATGGCCAAAATTTTCATTGTATTTGTTAAATTTTATTCTCTCTGTCAGATGATGAGAAGTTGAATGTTCATTTTATTATGCTTGATGCCTTCCTGTATACTTAAATGATAATATATTTTAAAGTATGCATCAATGTTTATTCAGCCTTAAACAGCAACTGGCCAATATACTCATTTCCTTATCAGAGAAACATTGCTGTCAAAGCAGCTGTAATATACTAACAGTTCCAGGGTTAAAAGGAGCAACTTTGGGGCTGGAGTGATAGCACAGCGGGTAGGGCGTTTGCCTTGCACGCGGCCGACCCGGGTTCAAATCCCAGCATCCCATATGGTCCCCTGAGCACCGCCAGGGGTGATTCCTGAGTGCATGAGCCAGGAGTGACCCCTGTGCATTGCTGGGTGTGACCCAAAAAAGCAAAAAAAAAAAAAAAAAAAAAAAAAAAGGAGCAACTTTTAAAAATAGATCAAGTTTTCTCGATCACTGTATGACTGAAACGTAAGCATGAAAACTTTTAAGTCTGTAACTTTGTCTCACAGTGATTCACTAATTAAAAAAAAATCAGTTTTGTTTATTTCTGATAGCAGAGTAGGTGGGAAACTGTGTATTCATTTCGAAGTGCAAGGGCTCAGCTGACCAGGCTGTGATTGCAACTTGACATTTCATTAAGCCTAAAATGCTTAGTAACACTAAGCTTTCCTGGTTATTTTCAAAAAATGCCACATTCTTCAAAGAGGTTTTTGGCAGATGGGTGGGGAAAAGGCAAGAGCAATTAGCATTCCAGAATTTCATCTCTAGTCATAGCTTAATAATACAAAGAATGTGTTTAACATTTGTCATATAGAAGAAAGAGATCAGCAAGCCAGGCCATTCTCAAAGTAAGCCAAAGTATGAGGAAGTCATTAGGTATGTGGGTAAAATAGTTGTGAGGATCAAACTGAGAAGAACAGGAATTAAAAACTATTTCATTGGTGATTTTAAGAGGGGCAGAGCTCTGGGAAAAAATTAATCTATCAGACACTTGTGACAAATTCTAAAGAAAGTTCGGTTTCTCTGGAAATCCATGGGCAACAGTTATGCAAATTCTAGTTGTCAGGAAAATATTAAACAAAAGCAAATTTTCAATAGCCCAGCCTATTTCCATTCCCATGAAACAACTTTATTCATTAACCAGTCTATGGTCTCTCACATCTCTGTCACCACAATGAAAACAATCATTATTGATTAGTCAAAAGGGTAATAAAGTCACAAGGCACATGTCAAAACACTCAGTTGTGACACAAAAGCCTTGCCAACTCGATTCTTCCCACAATTCCACCCTAAAGAAAGTCAACACAATCTTAAAAGTCATCACAATCAGCCAAGAGCAAAAAAACCTGGAAAATGACAAGGGCATGAGAAGTTCTCACACACTGGGACCTACAACTGGCATCTAAGGGAAAGAAAAACTCGCCTTTCCCTCTACTAGCCAAAATATTTCCTTTATACATTGGCTCAACTAGTTCAGATAGGCTACAAAAAGAACCACAGCACCACCATAAGACAACAGGTAAATTCTCTTTCTGAGCATTCATCCCTGGAGACAGTGTCAGAGTATTTTGTCACTAAAATTTCTCCAAGGGTCCCATGTGATTCAAGCACTGAGTTTTGTGTAATTTTCAGATAATTCACCAGTGTGGATGCAGAACATGCGGTTTATAAACCATTTCCAAGTTTAGTCACCGGCCCAGATGTTGCAGTTTTTCTCTCTACCCCTGCAACCTGTCATACAGCCAACACCATTTGGACACTATATAGTTAAAAAAGGGATGAGAGGATCACAGAATCAGAACTATGAAAAAGGGGCAATCACTGGAGAAGGAAGCAAATGCTTTGGAGCAGTTTTTCTAAGAGGGAGAGGCTCAGTGTTCTTACTGAAAGCAAACTTAAGGTTAAATTAACTGCATTCAATGACCATTTCACGGTCACAACACGAGTCTGAAAGAAATTGCTCAAATGTGAAAAGGAAGCTAGCCTTCTAATTTTACAATCATTTTATATTATAGTCTATAAAAAGTTATCACAAAAGCTCTAAGTATCACAACTGAGTTTTATCAGTTTTTCTTCTTCAGCGCAACCCAAGGCAGATGTATTGATAAGCTGGTAACTGTGCAAAGGTAGTTTCTCCAAAAGAAAGAAGAGAGAAAAAAGATCATGGATCTCCTCTACCTAGATATGAATTTCTCAATAATTAAAGAATTACTGTATAAGCCTGATCAAATGTAAACAGCGCATTGCTAATTTTTCATTTAATATGTGACGTCCTACACAAAGACATGCTATCTTAACTAGACTTTTAATACTTAAAACATTTTAGTACCAAGGGGCTGGAGAGATAGCACAGCGGGTAGGGCGTTTGCCTTGCACGCGGCCGACCCGGGTTCAAATCCCAGCATCCCATATGGTCCCCTGAGCACAGCCAGGGGTAATTCCTGAGTGCAGAGCCAGGAGTAACCCCTGTGCATCGCCGGGTGTGACCCCCCCCCCCAAAAAAAAAGCAAAAAAAAAAAAAAACATTTTAGTACCAAGTAATAAGATCATAGCTCATATATGAATAAAGTAAACCTTGTAATGTATTTAATTAAGGCAACAGAAAATAACAACATACTGAAAGTCTAATTCCAAGCCATTACACGAGTAAACTCAAATGTACACACACAAAATGACTCAAGTTCAAGATCATCAGAATTACTTACTGATATGATTATCTGCTTCACAAGCTTAGTATCATCAATACAATCAAATGCTGCCAGTAAAACCAAATGGGAGTATTGTCCCTGTAGAATTAGAAGTTGGCAGAGGTTAAAAACAATAATACAAAGTGTCCCTTTTATTCCACTCATAGAACCACTTTATAATGTAGCTAACAATGACAACTTGTCCAACACAATATAAATAATATAGATAAAATCCATTCAAGGGGGCTGGAGTGATAGTACAGAGGGTAGGGCGTTTGCCTCGCACGAGGCCAACCCGGGTTTGATTCCTAGCATCCCATATGGTCCCCCAAGCAACGCCAGGAGTAATTCTTGAGTGCAGAGCCAGGAGTAACCCCTGAGCATCGCTGGGTGTGACCCAAAAAGAAAAAAAAAAGAAGGAAAAAAAAGCCATTTAAAGGAAAATACTCTTCTCATATCAGGACCTCGTTAACTTAAATAATCAAGAAAAGCAAATTCTTCAACACCAAACAGCAAACTGAAAAAAAAAAGAAAATTAACAGAACCCAAAAAACTAACCAGAATATAATGCCTTTTTAAATAGGAAGGAAGGAAGGAAGGAAGGAAGGAAGGAAGGAAGGAAGGAAGGAAGGAAGGAAGGAAGGAAGGAAGGAAGGAAGGAAGGAAGGAAGGAAGGAAGGAAGGAAGGAAGGAAAGAAGGGAGGGAGGGGGCCGGAGCGATAGCACAGCGGGTAGGGCGTTTGCTTTGCACGCGGCCGACCCGGGTTCGATCCCCGGCATCCCATATGGTCCCCCAAGCACTGCCAGGAGTAATTCCTGAGTGTAAAGCCAGGAGTAACCCCTGAGCATCGCTGGGTTGTGACCCAAAAAGCAAAAAAAAAAAAAAAGAAAGAAGGGAGGGAGGGAGGGGGGAGGGAGGGGGGAGGGAGGGAGGGGAAGGGCAGGTGGGAAGGCAGGGAGGCAGGCCAGTCAGTGGTCCAAGTGACAGCTCAATGAGCTGAGCACACAGAAGACCTGTGTTCAATCCCTGTCACTGCATGGTCCCCAAACAAAACCAGGAATAACTGATCCCTTGATCACTGCCTGGTGTGGCTCCTGATCCAAAAGCCACAACAAGGGGTAGAGATGAGGCAGGGGAGATGGAGCACATGTTCTGTATGCATTGCATGTGGGAGCCCTGGGTTTAATCCCTGACCCTGCACAGTCCCCAAGCACAGCTAAAAGTGGCCCAAATATAAAAAATTCACAAACTACTCAGTTACACTATTCATGAAAAGCTTCTTGAAAATTAAACACAAAATTCAAAGTAAAAGCCTACAGAGAATACAAAATATTATGTAGAATAATGGCCAGTGGGAGGAAGAATAGCAGGAAGGGTGCTTGTCTTGCATGCAGCCAAATCAGGTTTGATCTCTGAGTGCAAAGCTAGGAGTAAGCCCTGAGCACACTGGGAGTTGCTCCAAAATGAAAATTTATGTAGAGCACAAGGAAACTATACAGCATTCAAATTATGAAAAATTACACAAATGCAAGTGTACATACATAATATGCATATACAATATATGTGCACAAAATTATATATACTACATAATAATCTCTAACAATAATCTTTGCAGTATATGTCATTTTCACTTTCTTTTGTATATAGTTGAAGAACTCTAAGTCATTTTTCAATTTCTTTTCCAAATGATCTAATTTTTTCCAAATGATCCTAAGTAATTAGAATAGAAATATTAAAAAGGGACCTGGGATGTAATTCAGTGGTAAACCACATGCATCAAAACCAAGAGACCCTGATTTGAGCCACAGCACCACAAAAAGGAAAATATAAACTACAGTAATATACTTATACAGAATATGAAAATCACGTTTAAATGAAGGCTTTGAAAATGGATAGCAATATAAGATTACAAATGATACACTGTGACTTTCACAATAGCAGACTTTTAAAATAATCATTCCCATGAGGTGTTCATACGATTCTGTTTTGGGGCCACATCTGGATGTGCTCAAGGCCTACTCCCATCTATGCTAAGGGATCATGCCTGGCGGGGCTTGGGGAACCACATGCAGTGCTGGGGATCAAACCCAGGCCAGCAGCATGCCAGGCAAGCACCCTACCCACAGTACTCTCTCTCAGGCCCCTGATGTATGATTTAAGAGACTTCTATTTAATGTAAAATTTTTTTTAAAAAATCAATTGTTTACTGAACTTGTGGCATCATACTCTTTGTATTTCAGAATATACATTATTTTAACTGTGAGGAAAGATTTAATTCTTTATAACAGCCACATTCATAGTCAAGTCTAATGAATCTTATAGGATTTAACTGGGAAGAAGTAAATTGCTAAATATAACGTCAAAAAGACAATATGGAATAAACAACAACCTCATAAAAATGAAACAGCTGACTATAAAATGAAGACTACATAAAATCAGTTTATAAATCATATAAATGAGTATCATGATATAAAATAATTCACATTTAGAATAACAAAATATCCTATTTTATCTACCCAAAAGTAAAAAAAAACAATTGATAAGAAATACTCTGGCAAAATTTGAGAAAAAGTAGGCACACTTTTTCATGCTGTTGGTGAGACTGTAAAGTGCTTCAACTTCTTCCTTCCTTCCTTCCTTCCTTCCTTCCTTCCTTCCTTCCTTCCTTCCTTCCTTCCTTCCTTCCTTCCTTCCTTCCTCCCTCCCTCCCTCCCTCCCTCTCTCGCCCTTTGGGTCACACCCAGCAATGCACAGGGGTTACTTCTGGCTCATGCACTCAGGAATTACTCCTGGTGGTGCTCAGGGGACCATATGGGATGCTGGGAATCAAACCCAGGTTGGCCGCGTGCAAGGCGCTGTACCATTGCTCCAACCCTGGTTCAACTTCTTTAAAAGGCAACTGACATTATAAAAATCTCTAATGTTTGTAAAAAAAAAATCTTTAATGTTTGTAAAGTAACTTTTTGTTCTAACAATTTTTAGTCTTAGAATTACATTATAGTCATGCTTTTTCACAAATACACAAAGAGGTATAAACAAATGACAAAACACTAAAAACTACCCAAGTATCTAAGAGTAGAAACTGGCAAAATAAATTATGGGACAGTCATAAAATGAAAGATTCTGGTCATTAATAAGACATAAATAGATGTATGTATTTAAATAAAATTGCCTCTGAAATGAGAAAAAGTATTCACCGCAGACTTCCATTCATTAAGGTATACATGAGTGAGCAGGCACACACATAAATAAGCACAAAACAGAGTGAACACAAAAGAACTTGAAAGCGACCTTAACTGTTACATATGTATTTTTAGGGGTATTCTGGTGGACCCTGGCCATCATACATCCAAGGCAAGTGCTCTATGACTGAGCTACATCTGGTCCCCAACCTCCTCAGCAATGCTGAGGGTCACTCACAGTGATTTCTGGCATGGCAGTACAGCCTTGAGGGTCTACTGCTCAAGGTTTCACATATGCAAAGCCTGAACTATACTTCTTTGTGCTATCTCCCCAAGACTTAGGAGATTTTACAAAATGGAAACATTTAAGAATTATGTAAAAGATGCCCCCAATATTTAGAAATTTGTTACTTCTAATTAACTGAAAGATTAAACTCATAGCTTATATTAGCATATTTCATCCTTTTTTATAGCAATTCTTTGAGACAAAAGACACCATATTGTTAATTTTTGCTATGACAAACTTCTGATGGAATTAGGTTCTCAAAATACTGCTGTTGGTCTAAACTACAAATTTAAAATAACTAAATTACATAATATCTGAAAATGTGGAGAGTGGTCTTGAGTATGGCTGTGGCTGGGTTCTGGAGGTTTTCTCCACACGCTCAGACGAGCCTCACCCATGAAAGAACCAAGAGAGGAACCCAGGTATGCGGGACCCAGGGCTGAGATCTCAAAGTGTGCTAGGATTGAGACTGGGCCTCCTCCACCCAGATCCCCAGTTTTCCAGTAGCTTGGCAGTCACACCCACAAACTGCCCCTGGCACTATGTAATCTCATCAGCGGCCAAGATCCAGAGACTAGAAAACAAAGCTCCTGGAAGAGAACAGCACAATTTTTCCTGCAGCATGGCTGGCAGCACAGCCTCTTTATTTTTTTTCCTAATTTCTAAAAACTGAAATGCAGTTAAACTTAAACTTCATTATGGTGTCTTCCCTATTGACTCTTGCCTTCAAATAGCACTGCTTTAAAATGTTCTTTCTAGACCAATATTTATTTTCAACTAGTGTTAGATTTGTTATTCCATGGAAAACATTATAAAGAAGTTTCACTGTATTTTTAACATTTTTATAGTTTTCTATTTTACTGTTGTATTTTGAAAACTTTAATTATGGGCGTATTTCAGAGAGTCTATAAAAATAAGTTTTAAGTAATGTTCATCTTGATTAATTCTCATATTAGCCAGAAATTACACAATTTCATAATGGACAGGATACTTTTATTTTCTATACATTGGCATCCATGGCCACCACCTCACCCGCACAGCAGAGCCTGGCAAGCTCCCCGTGGCATATTCCATATGCCAAAAACAATAACAAGTCTCACAATGGAGATGTTACTGGTGCCTGCTCGAGCAAATCAATGAGCAACGGGATAACAGTGATGAATTTTTTTTAAAAATTTTATTATTAATATTATTTTCCCCGCATGGCAGAGTCTGGCAAGCTATACGTGACGTATTTGATATGCCAAAAACAGTAACAACAACATGCTCTTCGTGTTTCTGGAGTGAGCAGATGCCACTGGGCTACACTAGCACTCGTCAGGGACAAATGAAGACGTTACTGGCACTCACTCGAGCAAATCGATGAACAACAGAATGATAGTGATACAATGACAGAGTGATACATGATATCATTTTTATTATCACACCTTCAAGAACTTTCTATTAGGAATGTTATGAACATTCTTTTCATAAGCTCATTTCTAATTTGAAGTATTCAAGTTAAAAGGTCATATGAAAGATTTACTTAATGACAAGCTATGAATCACATATTCTCAAAATCTGGAAATAACCCCCTAGAAAGTCTTTTATTTCATTTTGTTACAGGAAAGCCAGCTGACTTCTGGGAGATTTTCTATTATTTTCCTAGCTTCCACATCTACAGAAGATACAGATTTGTAAGCCTTCACACGTACTTGTTTGTGTTCAAGCATTTCTATTTATCAGAGTCCATGCTAATACTCACTGGATTTTGTTGGTATGATTATCAATATCAGCAATAATTTAGAAACAATAAAATATAATACAAAAACTATTTCAAAAATTACCTGACCACACAAATTTTATCCAAAAGGTAATTTTTTTGTTTTTGGTAGCAATGATAATTTAGCAAAAAGTTCTGGACTGCAATTTGCCACATTTATTCAAAGGCTAAAAGCCCACATGCACACACTTCAACTAGACAGTAATTTCCATAATAACATGACTGGACAAACACAAACTAGCTTCAAAAGTGGGTAACTGTCACATGTTAGAAGGGAAATTTCATTTTGTGTAAATTTAATAATATATGAAAACACATTGGAATGCAAAGAAAAACGATGAATAAAACTGGTTTTTAAACTTTTATAGCAGACATGAATTTTACTATTAAGGTAACTAAAAGAAATAGAATTTTATTATACTTACATTAGCTACCTTTTCAACATAAGTCTTCATTGTTTTTACAATCACTTTTCTGTCCTTAAAAAAGAAAAGTTTCATGAACTTTTATAGATTTTTGCTATCAATTTAGTTATACAGTTATAGATTTAGCAATAGAGAACTGCATATGTCAAAATTTTACATAATGTTAGAGTGGCTTACTTTTCATTACAGAAAATAACATAATAGAACCAAAAAAATTGCAAGGCTATATAAAAGGTCTCAGAGTTACATAATCTTAGGCTTGTCTGTGATAATCCACTGAGTTATGCTATCAAATCATAAAATGATAAATTATAAATTATCTTTACAGTGAGAAAGAAGAAATCCCTCCTCTACTTTTTGTGTTGGGGTGGAGGGATTGGGGCTGGGTTGAGTGATATCCAGCAGTGGAGATCCCTGTCCAGATGTCTCAACTATTTTCCAAGGAATGTCTAGCAGAGATGTCATTTAATGTGTATTTTCTGAATAGAAATTAAATTAAAAAGCAGAGAGAATACATCTGACTTGAAAGGCAAAAGTCTGATGCTCAAGAAAACAGTTGTAGACTTAGGAAGTATAGCTCATAGGATTAGAGGTCTAGTCTTGCATGATCCAGGTCCAGAGTGTGATTCCCTGGCACTGAATGGCCCTCAAACTCCACATAGCCGAATCTGTGCACTGAACTGTCACGTTTACACAGTCAGGCTGAGAAGCACAGGGGCTGTGAGCACTGCCTCAGAGAACCAAAACAATTTTTAGAAGGGAAAAATTAACCTTTCAGTTAAATTTCTGTAATTAAAAGGGTTGCTATCTTTTCCCTCAAAGTATGAAGCACTCATGTGAGCAAATGTGTAACTGTTCACTATCTCCCCTTTCTACCTTCCGCTGTAAGATTATTAAATGGGGAATCAAAGAGCCTAAAAAGGCATTAAAACTTCTACAACCCAATCAGGGGTGAAGCCTACAAGCCGGTTGGGGAGCTGACTCAAGTCAGCATGCGCACCACACAGCCCCTAAACACTATATATCTGTGGTCAGTGCACTGCCAGTTGGTATCAGGCTGAGCTCTGCCAGAGTGACTCTTGTGAATATAATAGCAACAACCCAAATGCCACCATACTTTTCAATGAAAACAGTTTTAGATTTGTAAAACAGAACTAAAGTTACTAAAAGGGGTAGCAGAGTAGGGAAGATGGAGGCAAAAGAGAAGGGTCCTAGGGATAAATGGAGGAGAAGTAGTAACACTTTAGTGGGGTAGTAAAGTGTGGTAACATTGTACCCTAAAACTTAAGATTCAGACTCAAACTTTCAGGGCTTATTCCTGGCTCTGTGATCAGTTATCACTCCTGGCAGACTCAGAGAACCATTATGAAGTGACAGTGATTGAAACCAGCTCAGCTGTGTGCAAGGCAAGAGCCTTGCCCTATTATACTATCTCTCTGGCCCCTAACACATTCTTACAAACCTTGAAACACTAGGTCTAAAGAAGATTCAATTCCTATGGCATCATGAAGCACAGCTTGGCACAGATCACGTTATTCATGTACAAGAACAAGAGGGCGAAACCAAAGGATCCAAAGTGAAGCCTTGCTGACATCCACCTCAACCACTTACCTTGGGCGTGCCATGCCAAAGGCAGTGCATGGCTACTCTGGCGCCATCATGTGTGTGTGCCAGGTATATCACTGCTTCTCGGATGGCTTCAATCATTTCCTGCAGTCAAAAAGAGTCTATAAATAGAGTATGGGCTTTGGCTTAGCCTTTCTTCATGCCTAAAACGCCAAATAGCTTAGGGCTTAATACACATACTTTGCACAACATGGTGATTATTGCTGGGTACAGCCCTGGAGGCCCTAAAGCAATATTGGGATGACCTGGGAATATTTAGCACCCCAGGGCCAGTCAACCAGCATATTCTTTAGGTCTTTGCACTGAAACATAGGTCCGGTTGCTAAAAAATGGTGGGAAAGAACCCCAGGCCTCCTGAACATTGCTTGAGACCCATCCCCACCAAATATGCCTACTGGAACTCATTAAGCAAACAGATGAGGAGGGAGACAGCATAGGTAACAAAGATTTGGTTTTTTAATTTTAATTTTGTAGACATGCACACAGAAATACTGCATCATTGTAACAATTATTTTCCATTAAGAGCAGCAAATACTGCTGGCAGTCCATTTCTAATACAACACCTAATTTTTACCTAGGCTTAGTCCAAGATTATGCTTGTTCTAAATGATTCATTTATGTATTTATATATTGCTCTGGGGTCAAATACAGTGATGTTTAGAGCTTACTCCTGGCACTTATGGCTCAGGGAACCATATGAGGTGCCAAGGATGGAACCTGAGCTGGTTGTGTGCAAGGCAAGTGTTCCACCTGCTGTACTTTCTCAAGCCCTTAAATGATTTAGTGAAAAAGACTAAGAGGTATCTGTTGCAAGAGGAAGTTGCAATCTTTGATCTGTATATTTACATTTCAGTTAGGCCCTCTACCTTTTAGTAAAACTCAGTATTCATTTCCTAAAAGGAAATTTAGCTTACTCTTATTCTTAAGTCTTCATTTTCAATATATGTAATTTCTTTTCTATTTCTTAAGTCCAACTTAATAAGTCTGGAAGCTTATAGCCAGAGGGCCCTATTTCAGTCCATTCTGAACTTAAACTTTGTATTAAATACAAGTCTTTTGGAAGGAGAAAGGTGGATGCCCATTTTCATTAAAGGAACCATTTCATTCTTAGCTATCTTACAATCCTATCCTGGGACAAATCTTGAGAACACAGTGTGTATCTTACATACTTAAATCATGAAGCTCTTCAAAGCTATCCAGTTGAAAAGTTCCATATAATTCAATTATGTTTCCATCACCCCCAAAAGATTTTTAAAGGTCTGTTCTGTAATACCCCCAAAACACATGTTTCAGTACTTTCTATGTTACCAGCAATTTTGTGCTAATAGCAAAACAAATTTAATACTAAAAAGATAAAGACTTTCATCGTTCGATTATATTCAAATAATCATTTCCTTAGCTCTGAGAAGAATACCTAGGAGATCGAGTATGGTTTATAGAAAATACTATGATTTACAGAAAAAGAAGAAAAAAAATCCCTGGAAGATTAGCAATAGCTGCTATAGTCACAGAACCACAAGCTAAAGTAGAAAGCTACTCAGGGTCAAACTTACCTAAGTATTCACTAAAAAGAAGTAATTTTTTTAAGTTTTATTACTAGAATGGGGATAAACAGTCAATGAATTTTAGGTATAAAACAAAGATCAGGGGACTGCATGGATTTTCACTTTGTATTCTTGTCACTGACTCAAAGGACTGCAATTTTCCTTCATTCTGTGCCTCATCTCTGTCACATATAGAAGGTCCATTTTTCATGGTCCATTTAGTTTACTTAAGTGCTCGTTCTTAACCTCTTATCACCAAAATAATTTTCTTTTGTACAGACACAAGAGAATTTCAAACTACCAGAATGCTGATTACCTCTTTACTTGTTAGTTTTCAGATTAAGTTAGTTAGAAGACATTCTGTACTACATTGAAAAATAAAAAATGCAACATTGTGTTTTCTGCCAAAAATCTAAACAGAATTAGCTGACCTACATAAAGAAAGTTTAAAAAATTATCTTCTCTAAAGGAACAACTCTTTATAATGTCCAAAAGCCTATACACATCAAAAACAAGAGTTTTACACTTTTGCATGGCTATTTCTGTTTTGGTTTAAAACTAAAACAAAAACTTACCGATCTTAACTTTGGGGTTGCATAAGTAAAAAAGTCCAAGAATACTTTGTGTACCAATGAGTGCTTAATCACAGCTTCCCTAAAAATAGAAAATAAAGAAAACATTAGATCTGGTATTAGAGAAAGATAACAGTTGTCTTAAGATAATAAAAATGAATGATATGACTTTAGCAAGCATAATTTGTCAAAAGATGTATCTTTCAGCAACAGTCAAATCATAAAAAGTCCAACTTTTAGTCTATAGAATAATTTCAGTAATAACTATACAAACAACAAAATTTGTTAATCAAAAAATGCAAATCACTTTCTGTAAACAGTCTCTTAAGACATCCTTTTTTAAAAAACCCAACAATGCACAATTTTTAATAGAATGGACCTATTTTTTTCCACAACTATTGTTTTGTCAAGTAAATTATAAAATATATCCATTTTACTGAATAATTTTAGCAGAATTAGTAACTGAAATCATCAAAATGGTAGCGACTGCAACAACTCCTAACTGATAAAGAAAAAGCCTCCTCATGGCTCGGCAGTTAACACATTCAGGTGAGCAGGGGACGCTGATGTTCAGGCTCTACAGAGCCCAATTCATATGAAGCAGTGCTTCTCAATCTTTTTCTGACTGTGGCCCTCTTCCAACTTTGTTTCCTTTCTGAGGCCCTCCTATCTTACCAGCTGGTCCCTCAGTCTTTTGCCATGACTCCAATTTTTATTACTTTTCACTTGTGACTCCTTAGTACATCCTGGGGCCTTCAGGAGGGCCGTATGGCCCATGACTGAAAAATATTCTGACAAAGAATATCTAAGCAGACAGTAAAAACAATTTGCCTCTATGGTCAAACACTGCTCGGAGGGTCTGGATAACATAACCCTACTAAATCTGCAGAACTCTCTATATTCTACTTATTATCCCAAATTTACAGAAATGGAAATCGAGGCATAGGAAGGTTAAGCTGCCCAAGGACACAGATAAGTAACTGAGGTGGACATGAGATTACATGCAGGTAATCTGATCCCAAGGTCTATGCCTTAGTAATTCTACTATGGTACAAATGCCAAGGCCACAGGTCTGGCATTCTAATTGTTACTATTCAGCTGAAATAACTGACCAAAATTATAAAATTACTCACTTTTTCAATGAACAGGAATTAATGTTTTCCTCATTCAAATGCTATTTGTTAAAAAATAACACATAGCTTTCTTACTTTTGGGCCATTGGAGTGAGAATCTGTTTCATTTCATCCATGATAAGTTCTAGTTTTTCTGGCTGTACCTGTAATACTTTCTCCAGAGTTGGATGATCTGCTGACTGCAACAACAAAAGTTACATCTCTGTAAACTTGAATTTCTTCAACTACAGAACAAAACAACCAATAATATTTACTTAAAATGAATTTAAAATGTATTCCAAATTTCCTGTATTTACATAACCAAAGTCCTAAAATGAATATATAAAACTTAAAAATCACTGAGTAATTCCTGAGTATCTTTCTTTGTTCATCCATCCATCAATGTACTTAGAGGGGCGGAGAGTGTACAGAGTACAGCAACTGCCTTGCACATGCTGACCCAGATTCAATCCTTGGCTTTCAAATGGTTCTCAGAGCACTTCCAGAAGTGATTCCTGAGCCCAGAGCCAAGAGTAACCCCCAAAGACCACTGGGTGCTACACCCACCTAACCCCCACACGAAAAAGAATATACTTACAGCTAGACTACACAACCAGTCAACTCAACCAGCCAACTGATACTACTTAAGCATCAAGTATGTGACTACCAGTAGGGTCAAATGGTCAGTTCATAAATTCCTGCCACCAAGTATAACTAGCTGGATTTTTTTTCTTCCCCCTCTTTTTTTAGAAGTGGGGAGATACATCTATGAATATGCAGGGGCAACTACTGGCTCTGTGCTCAAGAAATATTCTTGGTGGGGCTCAGGGGACCATATGGGATACCAGGGACCAAGGTAGGCAGAATACAAGTCAAGGTCGGCAGAATACAAGTCAAGCGCCCCAACTGCTCTATTATCTCTCTGACCCCAATTACTGGATTCTTATAGTTACTGCTACAAAACAGGACTGGAAAACAGTACAATGGGTAGGTCATCTGCCTTGCATGTGGCCGACCTGGGTTCTATTCCAAGCATCCTATAAGGTCCCCTAGCCTCACCAAAGTGATCCCTGAGTGGACAGTCAAGAGTTAGTCCTGATACTGTTGAGAGCACACCCCACAAACCATGCTAAAACAGAAAAAAATTAAGCAAAAATCAAAGAAACAGCACCAAAGTCAATATAAGTGCAGTTCCAACCCAGGTACTAATTAATGCATATTACTTGAGAGGTAAGTGTGTGTTTATATTCCAATATCTGAAATAAAAGCTAATATTGTTTTAGGCCTATTACTGACATTTTTCAAGTCCTGTATTAAATATGGGGAGAGTTCTCCCCATTTCCCTTTCTTTCTGGATATAACACGGAGAGAGGTGATCAATATAGGAGAAACATAATTTTTTTTACAATGTACCATTTGTTATTGAGATGTCCACCAAAGTCTAACTAGAAACACAAGTACTAAAGGGGCCAGAGCCGTAGTACAGCAGGTATGGCATTTGCTTTGCACATGGCAGATCAGGGTTCGACCCCAGCAAACTCTATGGTTTCCTGAGTACCATCAAGAGTAATTCCTGAGTGCAGAGCCAGGAGTAACCCTGGGTGTGGCTCAACAACAATAACAACAACAACAAAAGAAACAAAAAAACACACTGACACTGACAAAAGCATTAGAATGAGTATTTGATAGGGAACAAAAAACTAGTTTTAACTCAAAGGGCATTAAAGATAGTATGGTTGGAGAGAAAGAAACTGTATGATCGTACCTAACACCAGAGATAATCTAAAAGGGGAGAAACAGAGTTTGAGAGTCTCAAAAGGACCAGCCAAAATAAAAATAGTCTGAAACAGAGCATTAGAAGGGGAAGGGGGGGGGCAACAACCAGCACTTAAACAGTAAAAGCACCAGAAAAAAAGTCCTAAAACTTTGCCTTGTAGAGCTGGAATGTGTTCCCATAGAGCTCCTCTGTCAGCATGTTCCGCTGCTCCAGGATCGCCTTGTCGTTGTACGCATACTCCACGATGGCCGAGGCTTCCGCGTGCCTGAGCATCTTCTTCACGTGGCCTTTAAAACTTCTCATTATTTCTGCAATCTGTGGTTTACTCCTAAACCCAAGGTGATTATGAGAAAGGGTAAATGACAAGAGGAGAAAGCTGGATGACATTAAAATACTCAACTTCTCCATCAATACTTATGCTTTTGATGTACAGTTACTAGAATATTAGTATGTGTGAGGCCCTGGGGTTGTTCCCTGGTACCAGCCTAGTCCCCCACCAAGCACTATCAGATATAACTATAGAGTCTCCAAACACTACCCTGGCCAAGAAAGCAAGCACTGCTGGAAGTGACCCCCCACACAATTCAAAAACAAAAGCAAACAAAAATAGAGTTATAAAATAACTCACCCATACATGAGAAACTTCTTGACAATATTTCTGGAATATTTAGCTTTACTTAATTCAACCAAATCACCTAAAAAACAAAATACATTATAATGATTTGATACCCTCACTTCAATCCTCCAGATATAAAGAACTAAATAAACACAATCCTAGGAAAACATACACAAAATGCTCTTTTCCCTAGGCAAACAAAAAAAGAACAAAGTCCGGCAGAGAATACACTGCCTTCTGGCAAATTATTTCCAGCTCATTCAAGAAGTTCAATAAGTATTATAAATAATCATAAATATATAGTAAATACCTCGCAATTCTTCAAAAGCCTGTTTTCTTTGTTCTTCATTACCATACTGAATATAACACTGGATCACACGAGTCGAATCATGTGCAAATGCAATCTGTAGGGAAAAAATGCACCTTTAGACTCACGCTCACTGACGATTTTTGTTTTGGGCCAGCAGGTAGGGTACTTGCCTTGCATGCAGCCACCCCAGGTTTGATCCCCAGCATCCAATATGGTTCCCAATGCCTCAACAGGAGTGGCTCAATATCCATACATAAAGATTTTATTTTTCTTTAATATTTTAAATGCTTTATTGTGATCACTTTTAGAATCCCTTGTTAGAAAAAAAAAAAGATGGGTCCAAGGATAAAAATCAAAACTTGCTTGGAGTAAAAATACTTGTTTTAATTATACAGAATGGCATATTTGGGTTTTTCTGCATGCCATATGGCACTGCAACAGGGACAGATTTACCCACTGCCCATTTATCCCTCTTATAATTAGATCCAAACAAAATTAAACCAAATCTGTCTAATGATCTTCTCATTTCTGAGTTATTTTCCCCAAGAGGGGAATTTCCCAATTAAAACTTTCTATTATCCAATGATTTTGAAACTATATAATCTAAGGACGTTTGGTTTTGGCAACTGAACATTTAGAAATAGGACACATTTAGGTACACCCATAAGAAAAAAGATGTACTGCTGTATACCTATACATCCTGAAAATTATAAAATAAGCCAATAACTCAATTTCTCATATTCACTATACTTCCAGAACATACAATCAGCTTTATTACTAGTAAAGTTGTATTTCAAAACCGATTCCTTTAATAAGTTTTAGTGATTAAGGCATATGTAGCACACATGATCCCTTGAGCACTGTTGGTTGTGGCCCAACAAACCCTCCCTTCAAAAAATAAATGACAATATTGCAAACATGTAACCTGAACTATTAAAAAAATTTTTTTGAGCCACACTCCCAGATTTACTTGCTTTTAAAGTTGTGTGCAGATTTATTTAAAAGTAAAAAACTGATACTTTTAATCATCTTTTAAAAGTACCTTTTGCACACACATTGATTCTATAATATATATCCAATGTTATGTCTTAAATATTTTTCCTAGGTAGATGTCAAAGCAACTTTAAGAGTGAAAAAATATTACATTTATCAGGAATTAGGAATTTATTCTTCTGAGCTAAAAACAAAACTTAATGTCACTGAGGCCCAGATGTATCAACTGCTGAACTGGGTGATCACATGAAGTTCAATAATTTATGCATAGGTTAGCACAATCCCAATCACACAGCAAAGAATCAGGCACATGCTGATATACAATTATTTGATGGAATTAGACTTCTGGCAATGATCATAATATAGCTCATACAGATGCTGATGTACAAAGCTGTATATCTGACACTAATGTAATATTTAAAATGTTACCTCAACTTAAAAAAGAAACATAAACATTTAAAAAAAAAAAAGATAAAAGCATTACTACTGCCGAAATCTAAACATTTTATAAGAAACTAAATGAGACTTTGAATACCAAACTAATCTGCAAACCTACTGCCATGAATAATAACATTTACTTGGGAGAAGACTTTGAGAGTAAAATGTTTATAAATCAAAACCAAATGATTTCTACTAAAGTTAGGGGTCATTCTATCCTAAACAGATCTTGCTAGGGGCCAGAGTGATAGGACAGAGGGCAGGGTGTTTGCCTTGCACATGGCCGATCTGGGTACTACCCCTGGCATCAAACATGATCCCCTAAGCACTACCAGGAGTGATTCCTGAGTGCAGAGCCAGGAGTAACCCCTGAGCACTGCAGGTGGCAGGGTGTAGTCCAAAAAACATAAACAAAAAAAAGATCTTACTAGATTGGAAGGAAGGTGGAGGGGCGGCAGCAGCTGGGAACTTACTATTTCAAGACATTCCTGCAAACTGAACTATAGTGTCTAGTTAGATCACCTAAATGCAAAGGCACTGTCCCTCTAAGGCGCCCAAAGATAGCGAGTCTTACAAATGACCAGACACTAAGCACTTATCCAAAATACAGAAGAGTGAAGTTTACTATAAAACAGTTAAAAGAAAGAATAACAAAAAGAACTCACAATTTTTTTATAAAGGAATAACAAAAAGAACTCACAATTTTTTATAAAGATTTTTGCATATTTGTAGAAACAAGGAAAGTAATCATGTTTGCATCGCATACACTAAAAAGTCAGCGACTAAAAAGAACATATGAAAGGAACTTCAGAGCAATACTAATGAACTATTTCCTCAGTTAATAGAGGGCCATGGACCTATCTCAGTGCCAGAGCATTTCCCGTGCATATGTGGAGCATTAATTTAATCTCTGGCACCACACTGTAATTTTGAGAACATCACTAATGTTAAGTAGCACTGTTGTCCCGTTGTTCATCAATTTGCTCGAGCAGTCACCAGTAATGTCTCCATTGTGAGATTTGTTACTATTTTTGGCATACTGAATACGCCAGGGGCAGCCTGTCAGGCTCTGCCGTGCAGGCGGGAGACTCTCGGTAGTTGGCTGGGCTCTCCAAGAGGAAGGATAAATCGAAACCAGGTTAGCCATGTGCAAGGCAAATGCCCTAACCGCTGTGCTATTGCTCCAGTCCAATGTTAAGTATTTTAAATGACACTGGCAATTTATAGTCTGTTGAGCTCTCATGGACGGGATCGAGAGAGTACAGGGGTAAGCTGCCTTGGCTGCACAATGGACCACAGTGGTCCTCCAAGTACAGTCTGGGCATCATTGCTTGTTGCTCCCCAAAAGAAAGATTTCTCATGGAAAACCTCAAGAACACAAAGCATTAAAGACACTGTGCTTATAGTAAACTTCATGTGTCACTTAGGATCTTTAGTCAGATTTCTGTTGAAACATCAGTGATACATGTTATATTTTCTTTTCTTTTGGCAGCTATATTTTATAATAAACAAGGTATTATTTCATAATACCTTGCACAATGTTTATTTCTATTACAAGTTTTGTAAGATGTCCATTGGAAAACCTAGGATTTATGCAAATTTACTAATTAAGTATGTAAAATACAATGATATGGTCAAATAAGTGGTTTTATAGTTTCCAAGAAGTAAGGTCCCTCACCATTAAATTTATTGTTTATAAGGCATTATAAAAACTATTGAGAGATGAGACCTGGGGCGGCCACACACGAACGGCTCCTCTGCTCCTAAAAGATCCTGGAGGCCTATCAACTACTTTTAGTACCCAGAGGCTTCTTACAGAAATGTCTCTAGACTGTGAACTGAGCTGCGACCCCATGCCGCCCTGGGAGGGGAAAGGTTTTTCTCTCTCAGCTTTTCCTTTCCGAGGTGGCCGCGGCGGTGCTGAGTGGCGACCGCCATCTTTTAGAGCCCAGTAACCTGAAGTACGAGCTTGCAGTGACGCAACATCTGGCAGAAATTTCTCTCTACTTAATTACTAAAATACCAGAAATCCAAAACCTCATATACTCTTCATTCTCAGCAATGGAAAACAATGGCAAACAAATTATCAAATGATGCCTTTTCAGCAGGTTTGATTGTTGGCGGAAAATTGCAAATAGTAATAGTTTTCTGTTAAAATACTGAATGTAATCAAAGTATATAGAGAGTAAAGTAAAGATCATTAGCCACAGAGGTGGGGGTGGGGAGATGGGATGGGAGGTATACTGGGGTTCTTGGTGGTGGAACATGTGCACTGGTAAAGGGATAGGGGTTTGAGCATTGTATGTCTGAGACTTAAACCTGAAAGCTTTGTAACTTTTTTCATGATGATTCAATTAAAAAATAAAGTATTGATGGTGTGGATGTTAGTTAAGCCTATGTGGCAATTATTTCACAATCAATGTATATCAAAACATTATGTTGTATATCTCAAACTGGGGGAAGCTAAATATGTTTAAAATTACATTTCACCTGTCATGGACAATTAACCTTTAATAAGAATGAGTCAATTTCCATTTTTTTAAATTACAGCCATGAGTATGCCCTACTTACAGTTTTAATTTTTCCCTGAATCAACTTTTGCAAATCACTCATCAACTTCACTCTTTTTTCTTTGTTACAGTCTTTTCTGTCAAAAGAGGGAGGAAACATAGTTTAAGACATTATTTTAAAACTCACAAAACTCAAAGACCCTGCTAGTATATATTCATCCAGTTCAGTATGATTTTCTCTTTGCAGGCAGCAAACCTCTGACATTAAAATTACTATTCCAGAGCAGCCGGAGAAAAGTCATTTTCTCAAAGGTAGAAACTCATCTCAAAAGGTATAATTTTATGCATCAATCTAAATCTTTACAGCCAGAACTTCAAAAGTAAAGAAAATAATAAGAGAAGCCCAAGAAACCACATACTTAAGCATTTCAAAACGCCGCCGATTAGAAAATGTCCCTCATTTCCTCAGAAATCTCTTAGAATGTCAAATGGATAAAAAAAATCTTATCCATTTCCACAAACATATCTGACACCATGCAAATGATTCCACACATTTCTGCAACGTGCATCTACCCAAATACTGATGCCTGTTCTGGAGTATTCGGAGTACTCCCCTTAAATAACCTAAGAGTTATGCCATTTGTTTCAGGACATCTCTGTATTTATAAGGTACACCTTTATTCTTCCAGCATCTCAAAAAGAGAAACAAAGATTACCTTCTTAAGGTCTCCCAAATCTGCTTAGCACGAACAACAATGTCATAGTTGGTTTTATCACTGAGTTGCCGGCTCTGTTTCAACTCTTTCTTCTTCTTTTTGAAGTCATCCCATTTGGGTTTCTTGGTTGCTGATTCTAGTCATTACAGGAATAGTTTCCAATCATATGAAACATGTTGGGTGCCATAAACTATTACAAGTTAGGTCTACAGGGCAATCATAATCAGGATCAACATTCGTTGTAGAAACCAAAAGGGGGGGAGCATCATTCCCTGTAAATTTATACTGTATAAATTTTTACTTTTTGAAATAAGTTTTCAATAAAGCAAATTTAGTCCAAATTAAAATTTTAAAAATTGGGGGCCAGAGATAGCTTAAGGGTTGGGAGAGCTCAGTGTAGCAGTTGATGTGAGAGGTCAAAGGTATTAATAATACCCTAAGCACTGCCAACCACGACCCTGACACAATACCAAGTATGACCCCCAAACCGAAAATGAAACGCAACAGGAAAAACAACACATCCAAAAACTCACTAGCTAGCCGAAGCAATAAGATAGCGGGGAGGGCGTCTGCCTTGCACACA
The DNA here is from genome assembly GCF_027595985.1 of Sorex araneus. Lineage (NCBI taxonomy): Eukaryota > Metazoa > Chordata > Mammalia > Eulipotyphla > Soricidae > Sorex > Sorex araneus. The sequence continues at coordinate 69,683,318 of NC_073302.1, read as the reverse complement.
GCCGACCCAGGTTCAATCTCTGGCATCCTATCATATGGTCACCCAAGCACACTGGGAGTAATTCCTGAGTTCAGAGCCAGGAGTAACTCCTGAGCATCACTGGGTGTGACCCAAAAAGCAAAATGAATAAAAAAATAAATCATTTAAAAAAAAAAAGGGTTAAAAAAAATTCACAAGTGTCATTTCATTTTTACAATCCTGTGAAGTAGATACCACAATTAACCTCCTTCACGGCAAGGAAGCAAAGGCACCAAGCAGTCAAGTTTCTTATCAAAGTTCACACAACCCCTAAGTGGTAGGAACAAGACTAAAACAGCAACAATTCTAAACTTTATGTTCTGCTGCCTCTTATTTATGACAATATACAATCAAATTGCCCGAGTCCTCTAGAGTAATAAAATAGTTATGTATCTTACTGTGGTATTTTGGTAAAAACTGTAGTATTTACTGTAAGGCATTCAATTTATGTTAGTAAGATTACAAAATCTAAGTAACGTATCAACTGACTGAAAAGCCCAAAGAAGTCAAAGAGTAACAGTAAAATGGGTTATTATTCACTTGAATATCTTAAAAGTAGCTATGTCTCAATCTCTTTGTGGTTAGAAAATATGCTTGCAGGCCAGAGATACAGTATAGCAGACAAGGAACTTGCCTTGCACTGATGAGGGTGGATCACTGGTGTCCCATATACTCCCCATAGCACAGAGCTCTGAACTGCTGTGTCTGCCTTCAATCTTCCACCTCCACCCCCTGCCCCCGAAAAAACTATACAACACACACACACACAAACCAAGAAAAACAAACAAAAAACCAACAGAAAACAACAAAAAAATACAAAATCATATTATAATCCCCAACAATCAACACATTAGTTCCTTTGAAGCTCTTTTCCTATGCTTTTTCTATTAGACTTTTTCAAAAATCAGAATTTGTCTTCACTTACACATGTTTTAGGTTGTGAGCATACTTACCATTAAAAAAAAAAGTATGCTTCACAAGGTACTTAATTATTCCCATTTATTTCCAGGCTGGAAATAGATGATTACAGACAACAGACAACAACATTTATTGCCACAAATATTAGGGCATCATATACTATACAGCTGAGGGTAACTGCTTCAGAGTTCATTTAATTCCAAAACTATGTGGACACCCTTGTCTTATGTCATGCTAGATTGCAGCAACTATACGACAACAAACAAAGAACTTTTTATAAACAAAATTTATACAAATAAACTTTGGACTGTCTTATACTTAATCCCTTGCCGTTGCTGGTTTAAAAGTTAAAAATAAAACCAGAATACCATTCTGAGATGTCAGGAGCGTTAGCGACTGAGGCACAAAAGCACCAGGGCATGATAGGACGAGTATGTGTTTGTGTTTAAAATCCAGATGGGAGAGAACTGTTTCAGTTTATTTAGAGGAGAGGAAAAAGGAAGTAGGAGAATTAAGCTGGAAGAGAAATCGATGAAAGATGGAAGGAGAGGAAGGAAAAGAGAAAAGCAGGCAGCGATGGAAGAACCCTTGTTTCTTAATGACAATGAAATGTTCCTTCCTGATTTTCCCCCCCATCTCCCTGTCTTCAGACCACTGTCCCATTGTCAGTGGCCCTAGGCAGAGATCAGGGTAAGGGAACTGGAATTACAAGAGGCCCTGGTTGTGGGGCTCGCAACAAAGGATCACAATGTCAGGGGTTAAGGCGGGGAGGGGGGCAGTGGGGCGAAGACAGAGAAAGACCCTAGAGCCGCTGCAGAGATTATGTAATCCTTCGCATGAAACCTGGACACTGCTCAGTACAGGGCAGTGCACAATATGGGCACACTAACAACAGAGAGCAGAGTTCTGCATCAGACATGCTCCTCAAATATCACATCGGAGATAGAGCAGTATGTTTCAGTACACAAACCAGAGTCCTGACAACTCTTCCAATAAAGCCAGAGTTAACAGGTACATACTGCACCCTCCCTGGAACTGCCTGCTATCTTATCTGATAGGCTCAATATAATAGAGTGGTCCAGTCACCAATATAATTCACCAAGGCACCCTAAAGCAAAAGCAGATATTTAGCTGGGACTTGCTGGTTATTTTAAGAAGAATCTCCTCAATGGTGAGATCCTGTATCATCACTGATTATTCTTTTCCTCCTTAGTCCTAGTACATTGTATTTGTTTTGATTGGTGGATAAATTATTCTAGCTTGCACAAAAGAATGTTTTATGGAGATTTCACTGTAAGAAGCCATTACAGATTAGCTTAACTCCCTAGCTAGAGTAATTTACCAAGCAGTAAAGAAATAAACTAGAAGCAATGAAAGGCAATTTTGACAAGAGAAAATACCTCCTGTCCAAGGAACAAGAATGGGAGGGACCTAATGGAAATTTTTTTTTGGGGGGGCAGGGAGGGGAGGCAAGGCACCATACCCAGCAATGCTCAGGGGTTACTCCTGGCTCTGCGTGCAGAGATCACTCCTCACAATGCTTTGGGGACCACATGGGCTGCTGGGGATTGAATCTGGTTCGGCTGTGTGCAAAGCAAGTGTTCTACCTATTGTATTATCTCTCGGCCCCCACCCCCACCACCCCATGGAATTCTTGAGTAAATACCTGTGCACTATTATTCAGGAAGGGAAAGGCTTCCACAAAACTTGTTCAAGTGACCAGTACTTACCATTACTTGTACTGTCAGACTGGAATTTTCTCTTCCTGTTACTTTTATTTGCCTGTTGAAATTTATTCTTTGGTAATTTATCCCCTTGCTGCTTGTTCTTGAACTGTTTCACACCCTTTTTCCCAGGTTTTGTGGCACTTTTCTCAAAGTTCTTAGATGTGATTTTAGATTTGCCATCCTTAACAACTTTTCTTGGGGGCATCTTTGAAGAACTAGAATCTAGTAACAATAACAAGTAATTATTAATTTAATGATCATGGACAAAGTAAAATAAAATACTTTCATTTCCTGAGTAGTATTTGCTACAGAATATTATACACTCGTGAAACACTTTACTTTTCAAAGCTGAGACACACTTAAAACTACCTCTGCTTGGGGACGGAGCAATAGCACAGCAGGAAGGGCATTTGCATGGCACAAGGCTGACCCGGGTTTGATTCCCAGCATCCCATTTGGCCCCCCCAAGCACCACCAGGAGTAATTTCTGAGTGCATGAGCCAGGAGTAACCCTTGTGCACTACCAGGTGTGACCCATAAAAAAAAGCAAAAAAAACAAAACAAAAAAACAACAACAACAACAAAAAAGACCCAAAAAACCCAAAAAGATACCCCTGCTTAAAAAATTATGGGAGTACTACAACTAGGGCACATGCCAACAAGTGTTAAACCTGGGTTCCTAGGCCTCCTCAGTGATCCTAGGGCCAGATATGGACACACTTGTATGCGTGCCCAGGCACATTATGGAAAACTTATAAAGCAGAGAAATGTGTAATAAAAAAATTGAGAGACTGACATTATAGATAGAGCAGGTCCATAAACTGGTGCCCCAGTACAAATGCAGAAAGAGTGAAAACCACTAGTCTACCACCTAGGTATAACTGCTGGCCCACCAATATAAGACAGAGGCCAGCCCTTGGGTATAACAATGTTGTATTTCTGTAGTAAACATATACTAGGGATGAGACAGATTTGTATTTTATTTTAGTAACTATGTCTTTAAACATTTTTAATATTTCAAAAGCATAATAGCAATCTGAGAAGAAATGGAGATGAAATAAAAATTGTATTGTCATTTAAAGGTGTTCACTATCACTATCATCCCGTTGCTCATCAATTTGTTCGAGCAGGCACCAGTAACGTCTCTCATTGAGAAACATATTGTTACTGTTTTTGGCATATCCAATACGCACGGGTAGCTTGCCAGACTCTGCCGCACAGGCTCGATACTCTCGGTAGCTTGCTGGGCTCTCCAAGAGGGGTGGAGGAATCGAACTCAGGTCAGCCACGTGAAAGGCGAACGCCCAACTGCTGTGCTATCACTCCAGCCACATTAACACATTAAAGGTGTTAATGTTCAAAAATTCCTCGTTTAAAAAATTGCTTCTAAGGGGCTGGAGTGATAGCACTGCGGGTAGGGTTTGCCCTGCACGCGGCCAACCCGGGTTCGAGTCCCAGCATCCCATATGGTCCCCCGAGCACTGCCAGGAGTAATTTCTGAGTGCAAAGCCCAGAGTAATCCCAGTGCATTGCCAGGTGTGACCCAAAAAGCAAAAAGCAAAAAAAAAAAAAAAATTGTAAAATTGTTTCTAAGTCTACAGTAGATACTTAATAAAAATCACTGACTATCAATTGTTGGCTAAAAAATAAGACAGAAGTTGTAATAGCTCTTCCCTAATACTGCTATCAAAAATAGATGTGTGGATATATATATCAGTAACAAGTCTCACATTAGAGACATTACTGATGCCTGCTCGAGCAAACTGATGAACAACGGGATGACAGTGATAGAGTGATAGTGATATATATAGATAGATAGATAGATAGATAGATAGATACATACATACATACATACATACATACATACTGCTTCGGAAACATTTAGAGCCTGGCACCGGCACAGCAGAGCCTGGCAAGATACCCGTAGCGTATTTGATATGCCAAAACAGTAACAAGTCTCACAATTGAGACGTTACTGGTGCCCGCTCGAGCAAATCGATGAACAACGGAAGGACAGTGCTACAGTGCTACAGAAAACATTTAGCCATTTATACAGTCACTAACTTTCCTCTTTTGCAATACTGACACCTGATGGAATAACAGAGACATCACAATTCTGAAGATAAAAGTATCTGGTTTATTATCAATTATTTTCAAGCAGTATCAAGTTTATTTCAATCAGCCATAAATTATAAATTTTATTTAAATACAATATATTATGGTAACTAAGGAACAAAACAAGACAACTGCATTGTTGTTTGAGACAGCAATGTAGCTTTTCCAATTATTCTGGAATTTCTAAACTATCTACATTTCAAGAAATAACCACATAAATACTCAATTATAGCTTCTTCTCTTTTACTATTTTTTTTTGATTTGGGAAAGATTTTTATTTAATTTTATACATAGCTTTCAAAGTTAAAATTTTAATAATGCATATGCTGGTTTAAATAGAACATTATATTGTATAGTTGATTTTAAAAATACCTAATTTATTGCTGATGTTTCATAACTATTTTCTTCTGAGAATATGATAATTAATTTGAATTTCAGTAGAATCTTACAAAGCAGGCATTTTGCAAAATCTTCTAGCTGTATAGAATAATATGACAAATATCTAATAACAGGTTCTATGTTTTGAACCTAAAATTTAAACAGGCAAAATTTACTTTATAAACTATAATGCTCTTTTACTATTTTAATTCTAATCCTTGATCAAGAATATAAATTGGAATCTGTAATACATTTGTTATCCCACCAAATAAATCTTCCATTACAAGAATCACACCAATCACATGAGAAGTTTAGGTTTTGGTACAGCTAGCTTACCATTTTTCTTTGGAAATCCTTTTTCTTGTGATTTCTTTGAACCTTTTCCTGAGAATTTCTTTTTCCCTTTGACTTCCATTGTATCAATGCTGGGAAAACAAACCAACCAAAAAATAATAATAATAACAAAAATAATCAAATTGTTTCTTATCCAGCAAAAGTCACTGTCATTACTGCATCTGGTCCAGATTTAGAGATGAAGTTATTATCACCTGAGTATACCATGGGCACTTAACAAAATTCTAGGATCTAGAATCACTGTTAGGATTTTAAAACAGAAAATAAACCAAATTTCAATTAAAAAAAAAAACCCTATGGGCTGGAGTGATAGCACAGCGGGTAGGGCGTTTGCCTTGCACGCAGTGGACCCGAGTTCGATTCCCAGCATCCCATATGGTCCCCCAGCACCGACAGGAGTAATTCCTGAGTGCATGAGCCAGGAGTAACCCCTGTGCATTGCTGGCTTTGACCCAAAAAGAAAAAAAAAACAAAACCCTAAGCAAACATATAACTGGCTAGTGTGTGATGTATTTAGAGGCATTACTTTAGCAATATAGCGCAGTATTTACATTAAATATGACACAAGTGTCAATGCTTAAATATTTTGTAACCTGGGGAGCCTTTTGATAAGAAATTGACAATACTGCCAACTATTTTCTTTATTTGGGGCGAGGAGGCAAGGGACACTCAGCAGTTCTCGGGGTTTGATGATACTGGTGATATTCAGGGAAACATGACATGCCCGGGATTGAACCGAGGTCTCCCCATGCAGTGCACCTCTCCAGTCCTTGGTCTCTACTCTGAACAAGCAACAGGTTGAAAGAAAACAGAATTATCAAAAATTACGGGTGAATGTTTAAAACCTGAAACTTCCCTTGGTAACTTTTAAATCTAAAGTCATTTAAAAGACAATGGAGGGCCAGAGTGATAGTACGGAGGGATAGGTGTTTAACTTGCACCCGGCTGACCACGGTTCAATCCCCACCTGAGTGCAGATCTAGGAGTCACCTCTGAATATCGCTGGGTGTGACCCAAAAAGCAAAAAAAAAAACACAAGACAATGGAGCTCACACAACAGACAACTTTCAAACTTCCCCGATTATGTTAGAGGGGACCCAGTTAATTGTCAGTGACGCCAAAAAGATTACATCGAAATATTCTTCCATTTAAAGGAATCTCCCTAACAGGTTACTTCTGGGTACAGAAACCCCACGTTGCCTTTCTATCCATTTATCATTTTCATAAATATTCTATCACATTGCTTTATTATTTGGGTTTCCTAAAACTGTTATCTTGGTGCTCAATTGGCTTGGCTTTGGGCAGTGCCGCGACTTTATCTATGCTAAGAATTCCCAATGTCTCTCTCCACTAGAAAATACTTCTTGGTCACCAAGACCTGTGAGTCTGCCCGAAGACACCTCAGTTGTTAACCTTAATAAGTTTCCCCCACGTACTAGTCCAAAATAAAACCCTTCATATATTCCAACATCATACCCCAATCAATATCCTCCTCTATCCCTCCTTCCCTGTCTCAGTCAAAGGCACATCATCTATTCCTGTGCTCAAAGAAGAAACCCAAGATTTGCCTTCGATGTTGTCCTCTCCTTGACTGCTACTGACTCATCTAGTCCTCTTCCTCTCCTTTTAAAACTCCCTCTAACTCCTCTTTCCCCAGTCATCACTCTAACCCAATCATCAGTCTCCAGTTACTAATTCATGAAGTCCAAATGTAATTTAAACGATTGCTTTCTCTTTACAGAGAACTAGACCTACCTCTAGAGCTCTACGGAACCTCTTCCTCCACCACTACCCTCCTAACTGGACCGGACAGCCTTGGACTCCCAGCTTACTACACTCGTCTCTCTCTAGCTTCCACCCCAGGACTTAGCCAAGTTACTGTCCAGCTTAAAGCAGCCTCCCTGGGCTCCCCGGGGCGGGGCCGGGAGAACATTCGCGCTTAGGGTTCGGCTTTACGATCACTTCCTCCGACCCTCCCATCAGCCTTCTCGGCACTCTGGCTTGCGCAGCGCTGAGAATGTACACGGGGGTCGTCAGGCTGCGGGGGGCATTTCGTCGGACACGCCGCAGGGAGCCCAGGCGACTTAGGAGGGATCAACCCGGAGTCCCTGACCCCGTGGAAGTCTGGACAGGTGCTAAACCCGCCCTCGCCGCCGAGGTCCCGGCAACCCCCCCAACTCAGAAGCAGCCACAGAAGCCCGCCCGGCTGTGGACAAGTCCGGACACCTCAACCCTCTCAGACCGTCCCTCTCTCGGCCAGGGCAGGTGCGAATTCCTCCCCGGAACACAGGCTACAGCCTCCCCGCTCACCTGACACGTGGGACCCACACACGCGCCGAGGGTCGCACCGGGCCGCCGCTTCCGCTTCCTTGTTTTGCCCCGCCCCCAGGGCCGGCTTTTTCTACCACCTAGCGCCTCCCCTCCCCAATGCAGCGGATCTTTGGGTTCTCGAGGCGGGAACTAGTAGGGGGAAAAAAAAAAAACACCCCACAGAATCGGGCATTTCAATTGGTGGGCGTCTGTTATTCCTCATCGGGTAGCGCGAGAGTTTGCGTACCGAGTTGATTTGTCCCTTGAAAGGATCCGTCGGAGGGGGGGAGGATGTACGCGGCGCCTGAAAATGACGTCATTAACCCTGTCGCGTCTGAGCCCGGAGAAGACTTTAGTTTCTCGGGATTGCTGTGTGCTCGCCGGTAGAGGTCCGAGCGGCGCGCCTCGTCGGCGGGTGTACGTCGTGTGTTGGAGATCGTAAACTCGCTAACGTGGGCGAAGGGGTGTCTCGGGAGTCGGTTTGGATTGTGCCACCCGTTTCTCGTTTGCTAGCTCTATGGCTTTGTGCAGGTAGTAAATTTCTTCAAACCTTAGTTACCTGACGAAAAAGAAGTAGCTAGATGATCCGTAAAGGGTGCTGGGCGCAGTGAATGATCCTTGCAAGCGCTTAGCAAAGGCGCCCCATTTCATAGTCTGCCCCTCTCAGTAAGCCATTTTCTACAAGATGAGTCCAGAGTGAAGATGTCACCTCCTTTTTTTATAGATGAGAACACTGATTGTACACGTGTAGTGAGGGAACAAGAAATATATTCCCTAGTAGTTCTGGATTCTGGAAGCCCCGAATCAAGCTCTTGACAGGTGGTTTCAAGTCTCTAGTGGAGAGCCCTTCACCCCTTCAGATTTCTGGTGATTCAGTCCCTTACTGGCTTGTGGTTGCATGAGCCCATCTCTGCTTTGGCCTTTTTGTGACATTCTTCTTGTGATCTGTATTTTAAAGGCACCTGTTACTAGCTTTCGGGGTCACTATCCAGAATGATCATATTAACCTGGAGAGGCTAATAACTTACTTGTATAATATCTTAACTTGTAGATGTATCTTAATTACATCTACAAATCCCACCTCCCTCTCCTCCCTCCCCTCTACCTCCCACTCACTCCCCCCCACCCCAAGAGAAAAGGGAACTGTCACAGGCTCTGGAGGTTAGAACTTGGATGTATCTTTTGCAGAGCAACTGTGCAACCATTGATCTGGAAAGTTCTTAATTGGGATTTGATGTATCTAATTTAAAGACATACTAGATTACAACTAGTTGTCTCCTGCCCATTTAGGCATTAGGGTTGAGGCTGGCAATTCTCTACTAATTTTAGCCTACCAGTTTTCAATCTTTTCATCCCCTCTGACATGCATTGGATTGCTAGTTGAAAACCACTGCCCTAGACTAGAGGTTCTCAGACTTCTTTTTGAATAATCACTTGGAGAGCTTTTCAAATTCCTAATGTTGTCCAGATATTCCTAATAACATGACTGAGGGCCAGACCACAACTATGATAATGACATTCCAATCATCTCAGAGTAGGACCCAGGTTTTAGTGGTTTAAAGCCTGTTTTGGTTATTGTAATGTGCAATCATCTCTTAGAACCACCACTCAGTCTAGATTATATGCTAATTAAGGTTGGGGTGTGGGTATTGTTACTTCCCAAGTACCAATCCCATGAATTAGTATACAGATTTTAATAAATGCTATTGTCTTCCTTCAGTCTCATATATATATACCAGTCTCACATATACAATATTTGTAGTCTCATGAATAATTTTAGTAGATCTAAGGAGAAAGTGGTAATGTATGCTAGCCTGATTGGGCAAAACGGACTAATATGACTATCCTCTGGACTTCTATGCTTAATCCATTCTCTAGTAATTGCTCTCAAGAAGAAACTATAGATATAACCAGAATTTTAGGAGGTCCTTGGTAGTGCATAAGGTTAAGTGGTTAGTGCTAGCCAAAAAATAAACAAAACAAACTTCACAATATCGTACCCTATCTAAAATCTTATCAGTATTTTTGAACTCCATAGGTAACAGCATCCCCATATCATTGCAAACTCGTTTATGTAATGTTTTAAACATATACAGGGCGGGGGTGGGGAGATCCCATACTATTCATTTGTCTTCACTGAGAGGCAAGTTTATTACATGCAAAAGTTCTACATTATTATTAAAATGTTCACTTATCAAGTCTATTGTTAAGGAGTATACTGGCTGCAGTTCTTTATTTGAATTGAATTGAAAATATCTTGCTGGGTGGCAAGAAGAACAACATAAGGAGTCTATTCTGTAATTTTAGTTTTGCTTTATTGGGTCACATCAAGCTTTGCTTAGGGCTTCTTACTGGCTTTGTGCTTAGGACATCTCCTGGTTATGTTTGCGGGACCATAGGTGATGGTGGATTCAAACTGGGGTCAGCCATATGCAAGGCAATTGCCTGTCTCATATTATGTTTCCAGCCCCTTACTCTATGATTTTGTAGTTGCCACACCCATGAATTGTTCAGATATCTAACAATCTAAATGTTGACCATTCCACATATTCCTAGAGAAAGAAGATGCTATTTATAAATTATAGGACATGCAATTTAATCAGAGCAACAAGACTTCCACACACCCAAGAGGTTAATAACAATATTACAGCCATGCAGTTAAGAGTGAACTAATCCTAAAATAATTTTTTAAAGATACAATAAAGGGCTGGGGAGATAGCTCAAAAGGTTGGAGTGCATGCATTCCGCATGCATTCCTGAAATCCTGAGTTTGAGGGGATTGCCCTGGGCATAGGACCACAGTTTTGAACCATCCTGCTCACACTCCCAGGCTGAATATTGCAAGGAGTGGTTATATTCCAAGCACATCTTGAAAGGTTCAAAAGAATAAAACATTTATTTATTTTAGTCCACACTCACAGTACTCAGGGCTCACTCCTGACTCTGCCCTCAGGAATCACTCCTGGCAGAGCTTGAGTACTGTATTGAATGATGGGAATTGAACCCCTGGTTGGCCTGATATAAAGCAATTGCCCTACCCTTAGTACTATAGCTTCAGCCACTTAATTAGTAATTAAAGAAGAGCACTGGCTCAGAATCCAGGGTCTTTATAACCTTAAAATTGCTTATCTCTTTGGGTCTGCTCTGCTTATGTAAAAGGGAGTAACAGCACATCTACATATTTTTAAAATCTGGGCCATATCAGCAATGCTCAGAGGCCACCAGGACTACAACTATTTAAGCTGTCTCACAAGCCCGGTGACTTATCTTTGGAGGTTGCTCTGTTGCTTAAAGATAAAGAGATATTCCAGTGGGTAAGGCACTGCTGACTTGAGTTCTATTGCTGGCTTCCCGACATGGTCTCCTGAACTCCGCTAGGATTAACTCCTGAGCACAGAACCAGGAGTAAGCCCTGAGCACAACTGGGTGTGGCCCAAACAGCAACCAAAAGTTTAAAAAGCAGTAATATATATCAAATTATTAGCCAATAGTGTTAACTGATTCATAACTTGAGAGAAGTGGGAAACCAAGGTGTATCTATTAGAAGTGTGCTTGGTTGAGGGGCAAGAGATAGAGTAAAGTGGTTGAAATACTGTCACTTGCCTTGCTTGTGGCTGGTACCAGTTTGATACCCTGCGCATGCACATGGCCCCCTGCCCAATGCCAGGAGTGATCCCTGAACACAGAGGCAGCAATAAGCCTAGGCACTGCTGCCAGTGCTTGGCCGCTACCCCTTCACAAAACAAACAACAAAAATAAAGTAACAAAGGAGTAAAAGATAAGATGCTCTTGGTTCTACATCCTGAGAGGCTCAGACAACGACTTAATTCTTTCAGTCTATGGGCCACCATCCTTGGCATGTTGACTTTTCTTTCTCAGGCTCTTTTGTTTTGTTTTGTTTTTTCTTTTGCATTTTTCAACCTCTTTAGATTCATTCCCCCCCCCCCCCGTGTGGTCTGCTTTCCACACCAAAGTTTGTGTGAGGTTAGTTTAATTCCCTTTTTTTTGGGGGGGTGTCATACCCGGCGATGCTCAGGGGTTACTCCCAGCTATGCACTCAGGAGTTATCCCTGGAGGTGCTTAGGGGACCATGTGGGATGCTAGACCCGCTGTACTATCGCTCCCGTACACACACCACACCACCCATTCACTTCTAAGTTAGATCACATAGGCTTGTCTATCTGACTGATTTATTTCACACTTACTTTATGATTGTAAGATGTATTTATCACTTTCAGGAATTATATCAGAGTTCAGAGCTAGGAAAATGGCTAAAAAAATAATGATATACTCCCCACCACCTACCAATTAGTGCTCTTTACTTTTATTCCAGAAGGAAAAGATTCGCCATGACTTCCCTTATTTCTCAGTGCCTAGACTGAGTCACAAGGCCATCCTAGAACTGGAAGACTCTCAGACATTTAGATTTTATTCTCTTTTCAGTTCTCTAGTAAAATTGAAGATTCACCTGGCAAATAGTTATTCATTTATCAATAGAGATTTAATTTAAATTAAATCAAACTGTTTTAAAAATAAATTAACCAGATTAAGCTATAGTTTAAAATAATTGTAGTTTCCAAGGTAATGGATATCAGTCGTGACTACACATCAGAATTACCTGTGGAATTTAACACATAGCGAGAGGGAAAAGGAAAGGGGGAGAGGGAGAGAGAAATTCTGAATTTGTTTGAAGTGGGCCTGGGAATCAAGAATTCGGAAAATCCCCCCAGATCAGAAAAATGTGCAGCTAAGATTAAGAACCACTTGTTTAAGGAATGTTTCAAGTTGTTGATTGATTTTCTAGTTAACTGAGGATTAAAGCCTATAATCTTTTGGTCTTTCCTTTTGCAGAATTAAAGTATCATATGTTGTATCCCTTGTAGCTTAAGACCTCCTGTAGTGATATAATATCACTATGTATTAAAAGTGGTTTAAATTTGTACTATACATTTTCAGATATGTTCTGGAAAATGTTTGCTCTCCCCTTCATTCCTTGTCATTTTGTGAAAGTTTTCTCCTTTTTATAAAAATAAAGTGTGTTAGGTATCAGCTCCCACACATCTCCCCTCCAAAATAAGTTCTTTAGAATTCTAATTAATGGATTTTTACTAATTGGTGCTGTTTCTCTATTTCTCAGATGCATAAGCAGAAATAAAGGGCACATTATTGATACAAAGCATAAGTGAGATTTTGGCAAAGATTGGGTTTTATTTTCAGGACCTATTAGAATCATAAATCCATGGAAACGGAGCAGTTGCCAACACATTTTTTAATTTAAAAAGAACTGTTTCTGAGTAGGATGGATTATGTTTTCCAATACCATAAATTTGCTAAAATGTGCACTAATGTAATCTAAATATTAATTGTGCATTCTTAATGTTCTGGTTGCTCTCCAGTAAACACAAAATGACCTTGTCCTAATTTACTTTCTTTGAAGGCATACTTAGGATCATAAAAAAATCTATGATCAAAATGGATGTTTGCTCTTATTGTAATATAAAGTACAACCTTTAATGAGAGATCATGTCAGTATTTTATGGAGAAAATATTAATTAATTGATATTCAGAGCCCATAAATTATCATTTATTCACAGAACACCTAGACTTGCTCTGGTTTTGTAAAATAAACTTTCACAAGCATCATATGCTAACTACAGGTTTTAGCTAGAATAAGAGAAGCATGACTTTGGTTTAAGATTTTGTTTAATTTTTTTAGGATTGAAAAAAGATATTTCCTTTATAAAGTATTACTGGATTTGACATGTGATTTTCTTGGTTTATGAGCAATAAAGTTTTACTAACCAAGGATGTTAATTTCTAATTATTCTTCATTTCACATATAAGAACTATAGAATAATTGAGTTAGAACTTATAATGATTATACATTTTAGCTCCACCTACCTCCCCAATATTCTTTCTCTTTTTTTCTTTTATGTTTTTGGCCACACTCAGCAGTGCTCAGGGCTCATTCTTGGCTCTGTGCTCAGGGATCACTCCTGGCAGTGGGAATCATATATGGTGCCAGGGGTTGATCCATGGTCCCCGGTATTATCTATACAATCCTGACTTTCTTTTAAAATAGGAAAGCTATAAAGGGGAGATTACGGGGCTGGAGAGATAGCACAGCAGGTAGGGCGTTTGCCTTGCATGTGGCCGACCCGGGTTCAAATCCCAGCATCCCATATGGTCCCCTGAGCACCGCCAGGCATAATTCCTGAGTGCAGAGCCAGGAGTGACCCCTGTGCATCACGAGGTGTGACCCAAAAAGCTAAAAAAAAATAAAGGGGAGATTCCAGGGACCAGTTATAATCTCTTTAGGACTACAATAGGCACTCATCATTTTTTATACTGTTCATTCAATTTTCATCTCACCCTCCATTATTAATCTATTGAATTTCTGGTTTTGTGCCTTAAAAACCTCACTTTCAATGAGTATGAGCCCCTTCATAATAAGGGTTCCCATTGACTCTCTGCTCGCCAAGCTAAACTCTGATTCTATGAGTACTCAGTATTTGACAATCCATTTCTATCTTACAATCGATGTGCCCAGAATGTCTTCCTGGTCCCATCTGGCTTATGAACTAATGAATTAATAAGTCCTTATATTTAAGCATTCCATCTCTATAAAGGTTAAGTAATAAGACAGGAGTTATCAAGTGGCAGATAATTGTCCATTATAGTCGTCCTGACCTACCTTCGAAATCCTGAGATCCTATGTTGTTTGGATTTACCATGAACTCTGAGATCCTGTTATTTGGATTTACCATGAACTCTGCATCATAACTTTTCTCCGCTGATAACTCACACCCCACAGTCTGCTGGATGTTATGGTCCAAGCAGGAACACCCGGTTTCACTAGAGGATAGATGTACTGTATAACATTTTCCTGATTCAGGTCCCACTAAGAGCCTTTCATTTACTCTGGTGTAAGGATAAGATGAAGATTTAATGAGCATTTTCTTCTTCCTCTATAATAAGGAATACAAGATGTCTTTACTTTGAAGGGAATGTGCTGACATGTTCCTGATCCTAATATATATATATATATATATATATATATATATGTATATATATGTATATATACATATATATATCTCCTTCTTTTTAGCCACTTTTAAGATTCCTGAAAGCTTTACTGAAGTAGGCTGTTGCCGAATCTTTGTTGAGTTTATCTTCTGTGTTATGAAAAACATGTTTCTTACCAAGGTCTCTAGTACACTATACATGCCTTTATTTTGTTGATGTAATGGATCAATGTGTTGTTCTGCAGGATGTCCAGATGGCCCAGATCTCTTTGGACTATATTAAGACAGAAGGTGGGCGAGCTAACATAGCCCTGGTGCAGAACTGTAAATGAGTATTGTTGTTCATTCCAAGGAATGTGAACTGATCCTATATTCCATCTATTTTTTCCATCGTATTTTGCCATCTGCTATGATAACTAAGGCATGTCACTTTCACTCTTCAGGCTTCAGAGCAATGTGTTTGCCCCATCCCCTGTGGTCCCTATCAGGATATTAAAATCCGTGTCCCAAGGACAGGATGCCAAGTCAATATTTCCCTACTTGTTCACTTTTATCTCCTAGCCCCGTGGTCAGGAGCCCTCATAATTCAACCCTGATGCTCCTCTGCTTCTGACATTATACGCTGGTCAATTCTGGAATGTCCTTTAGAAGATTATCTATTTTTTTCCTTATCAGGCCCAGCATGTCTCCAGCTGGATTATGTTGGGTTTCATTTTTGGCCTGGAAGTCAGGAGAGAAAGTGGGGATAACACTTTCTGCTGTTGTTGTTTGCATTTTTTTTCCCGGCCACACTCAGAGATGATCAGAGCTTATTCCTGGCTCTGCATTTAGGGACCACTCCTGGATGGCTTATGGGACCATATGGGTATTGGGGATTAAATCCAGGTCAGCCATGAGTAAGGAAGTTCCTCACCCTTCGTACTGTTGCTCTGGCCCCAGTGGGGGCAATTCTTGGGGGAAAAGGAACTGGAAATAATGCCCTGCTCTCTTGAGCAGCTTCTATAGTGGCGTCCTGCACAAGGGAATGAACTCCTTATAAGGACAGGGATTTTCTGCAGGCTCTGCACGTGGATGACAGTCAGTGGCACCACAGTCTTTGATAGATTAACCATGGCCCATCTCATCTTTCAAGGTCTCAGGTGCTTTTTTTTTTTTCTCCTTTCTCCACTCAAGTCACTGCTTAAGTCTGATAGACAATATTTTCTGAGCATGAAAACATTGTCTTTCAGGGTTGGAGAGAGAGTACAGCAGGTAAGGCACTGGCCTTGCATGTGGCATGTCTGAGCTCCATCCCCAGCAACACACACAATCCTCAGAGCATCACCAGCAGTAAGCATCTACCCACCACAATAAGAGAGAAGTGTGTGAAGGTGGTTGTATTTCATTCTGAAGCCATTGAAGCCTGTATAGAAGAGAATACAAGCAAGTATGTAAAAACCAAACAAATGTGTGCTGCTTTAGGTACATTGGTAGGCTAGAATATTTGAGGTTGTGTGGCCTCAAATGCATTGCTCTCTTCTGGGAGCTTTATTTTATAGTCTCTGGATCTTGGCTGTTGATGAGATTACATGGGGCCGGGACAGTTTGTGGGTGTGACTGCCAATCTACTGGAAAACTGGGGAGCTGAGTGGAGGAGGCCCAGTCCTGATCCAAGCAGTAAAAAGCCAATTCTTATAGCAAATTCATACCTGCAGTAGGATTAACTCAGATATAACCTTTGGTTTTTACGTTTATTCTTTTACAAAATTCTTTTAAATTGAGAGTTTGTGGTTTACAATACTATTAATAATGATTTTTCATGCACATAATTTCAGTACCACACCAATAATCAGTGTACTCCTCCCTGTCCCAAAGACCCCCAAGACCCCTCCTTCCCTACCCTCCATTTGTGTATTGTTCACTTGCTGTGTATCTTTAAGTCCCAATTATGAGAAAGAATATTCTGTACCTTTCCTTTTCCTTCTCACTGACTCATCATGGTATCTTCTAGTTCCATGTTCTTTCAAATTGCATGATTTTATTCTTTCTTAGAGCTGCATAGTATCCAATTGTGGATATATAGCAAAAGTTCTTTTTACTCTTTTGAAGTTTTGTGTTGGGTCATATGGTTTAGAAATTCACACTGAAGAGCAATGTATGATATTTGTCAAATCTCAACTTGGAACCTCATGCTACATGGAACTTCTCCCAGACCTGTCCATCTGTGTAAGGCCCTGCATTCTGACACCTCAGTGACACAACATGAATCGATTTGACCTCTTCTTCTAAATTCTTCTATTACTTCCATCAGAAGTTTGCATGTGAACAAGAATGAATACATGTACTCAGTGGATGCAGACTTTTGAATGACACATACCTGAAAGAAATCTTTGAGAGCAGAGAACAAGGTCAAGTGAGCAAAAGAAACAAAAATGAGGATGAGAAGGCTCAAGGGAATGTGAAACAAATGGGAAAAGCAGAAATGCAGAGGAAGAAGTGAGAATTATGGGCACTTCTGACTTTTTTGCCATAGCAAATGACTGCAGATTTATGGATATTCAGTGTTTGTACCCCATGTATGAGAGGATCCACAAAATCATCATTGAGGTTTTTAATGTGATAAATTAGATGTTTGCAAATAGAGGCGAATCAGCTAATTTCCTTTGTAATCATTAACTTAACTTATTCTGACAAGTACATACCTAAATCACATTTAAAATAATATATAAATTTAGAGGGAATGTTGTTACTTTCACATTTCAAAATTCTTCATACATATGGAATGCCAAAAATTGAACTCAGGTTGGCCACGTGAAAAGCAAATGCTCTATGTGCTGTACTATAGCTCCAGGTCCAAAAATTCTTCATATTTTTATGGAAAATTTTTAAATTGAAGTATTCCTGTCATAAGTCAAGGCCCTTCTGGGGTCATCCAACAGATATTTCACAAAGGACTTATACGATTAAAATTCATAACTCAAATACTGACTGCATTATTTTTCTTTGCTTCTTTATCATTTGTCAACTAGATTTGTGAGCCCTCTATAGCATTAAAAATTTACTCTCAGGGATCAGCTGTGTGCAAAGCAAGCGTCTTGCCCTTACCCACTGTACTATCTCTCCAGTCCCAGGCCTGATTAGTTTTAGCTTAGGCTGGTCCAGCTTTACTGAGAGGTTAGGCATGGGACAAACTCCAACTTAATCACTTACCTCCCAGCAGAAATTTCAGCTTCCACTCAGTTCTAGACAAGCCTAGTTGGTCCAGTCTCTAGAGGAACTATGCCCGAGAGAATTCCAGTCTCATCTGTCCACAGCACTGTGTCTCAGCTGAGCCTTCTGTCCCTCGTCTCCTACAGGCCACTAGGCAGTGCCTGTAGTCATGTTTTTATACTTACCACTAAGGACAGATTAGTGTGAGTTCTCAGAGAAATAAAAATCAAAAGGACCTGTATCTAAGTCTATATATCTAGTCTGTTTTTATATCTACATATCTCTCATATCTATCTGTATGTCTGTATATCAACTATATCTATGTCTATATCCGGATTGATTTTAAGTAATTGGCTATGCAGCAATGGAGGCTGGCAAGTCCAAAATCTGCTGTTCAAATTAAAAAGGTGATTACTCTGGGGACTAGGGAAGAGCTGATGTTGAAATAAAGCCCTAATGTCATACACATGCAGTCAGAATTCCTATTTATCTCAGGAAGCTGGGTCTTTTGTTCTAGTCAGGGTTTTTATGTTTTGTTTGTTTTTCTTTGTTTTTTGATTGCACCCAGGAATGCTCAAGGGTTACTTCTAGCTCTGTACTCAGGAATTATTGCTGGTGGGATTCTGGGCACCACTTGAGATTAATCAATCCTGGGTTAGCAAGTGCCCTATCCACCTAACTCCCGTCTCCTATTCAGAAAGGGTTTTGATGGACTAAGTGCGGCCCACTCTTCCTATGGAAGGAAATATACTCATATTTAATTGACTTAAGTAGTAGCTCACCTAATACCAACCTGACACAAACATCCAGAATAACGTTTGAAAACATCTCTGGGCACGGGGTCAATAAAAAAAATTAACCTTGGGCCTGGAGGACAAGCTAGAGGAGGGAGAAGATAGTGCTCACTACTGGCCTCTGGTGGGCAGAGGGGGAAATGTTGCCACAGTACCACAATGTCTGAAACAGCCCCTCACATACTAAAGGCTTTTCTAGTCCCAACTATCAATAGGTTGAGAAATGTTGATGTGCAGTCCCCAGGAACAGGCTTGGTGATGTGACTAACATCATAAGCTGGAGCAAGTGGAGCTTTTTATATATGACCACTAGCTTCATTGTGAAAGAAACTGATCGGTCAAATTCTCTTAATGAAGCTACTTCTTTCCTTCTCATTCTAATTTGACTCTCAGGGAAAGAGGATTATTACACTGAGACAACAAGTCTGCTATTTAGGGATTTCTGAATAAATATGCATTTAATTTCTTCACACCAATTCAGTTCATCTTTTTAGCTGAAGATAGAATCTCATGGTGGGAGACAGGTACCACTCTTGAGTTTGGTGTTCAGGAACTCGCACAATAAACCGTGATGATGTTTAGAATGGTCAGTGCACGTCAGTGTTTTATTGTGTGAAACCCTGAACACCAAACTGAAGTGTGTGGCAGAGTACTGCCACCAGATGGCACCATTTCCCCTGAAACGCCTGACTAAACTGACAGGACCAATTACTCCCTACTATTTATAACTAATGATAGAGGAATGTCATAATTATCATTAATCCCCCCTAAAGACCAGTGCACAGAGTCCTAGTGCCAACAGGTGAATGTGGTCCTGTATGTTCTTGGTCAATTTTTCAGGCTCCCCTGACAAGCAATGACTTGAAGTACTATGGACTTCTCAATTGAGTGCTCAAATGGATATATACACAGCTATCTCAGTCCTTTTTTTGGCAGCTTGGTGAGGCATCTCAACTCTTTCTCAACATGCTTTTAGATGTGTAAAATAGTATGTATAGGACTATCAAGGAAATCAATGATATCAAATGAGAGTTATCAGACAATTTTTTAAAATGTGTAATATAGTATATCAGATAGCACAGTGGATAGGGCATTTGCCTTGCACACGGCTGACCCCAGGCTCGATTCCTCTGTCCCTCTCGGAGAGCCCGACAAGCTACAGAGAGTATCCCGCCCGCATGGCAGAGCCTGGCAAGCTACCCATGGCATATTCGATATGCCAAAAACACTTAACAAGTCTCACAATGGAGACATTACTGGTGCCCGATTTAGCAAATCAATGAACAACGGGACTACAGTGCGACAGTGCTACAGTAATATAATGATGCATGTGTTTCTTTATCAATGAAATAAACCAATATCCAGGGGCAGGTCTCCTACCCACTACAACTTTGAGATAATGAGCAAAATGGTATTTTGAGATACCTGCAACATCTTTACTGTGGCGTTTTAAACTTGGAATCATACTTGAGGAAACAGCTTGAGTTTTAGAAGCTAAGGAAATAAATATTTAATCTTCTCTCTCTTTTTTTTCAAAACAACTCTAGTTCATGAACTCTTGAATTCTTAGGGTCTACTGAAGATGGGAAGATCCTTGGTTTGTAATCCTTGGTTCAATTCTTCTTTAGTGAAGTGGTTGCACATTTTGCCAACTGAAGCTAAATAAGAAAAAGATTATTACAAAGATCTAATATGCCCTTTCCTCTCCCCCACCTCCCTGCTGACACCCTTCTTTTCTCCCCATCTTACTTGCCATTTCCCCAGAAACACAGATTTTTAAAATTTAAACCCAGGGGTGAACCAGCACCACAGCAGATGATTCAGGGCAGATCAACAAAGCACGGAAGCAAGAGGAAGATGTCAGAAAGCAGACAGTCCACCAAGACCTAAGCTACCTGCAGCGTTCAGACAGCCCCAGACAGACTTCCCCAGAAACCCTCCTGTCTCTTTGTGCACCTTACATTTGAGATGCTCCAGGAGTTATCACATAAACAGGTGTTTTTTTGAGGAAGGTGGCAGGGAAGAGACCTTCACTATCACTGACGGCTTGTGTGAACTGGGACTCAAATACTGCTACTGCTGGATATTTCTGTAAAGGAGATGTAAAATGCAATCCCAAAGAATATTTAATTAGTATTAGCATTCCTTGAGTCTGCTGTTGTGAATTGGTAAAAGCTTCTCTTCTGGAGTTCTCTTCCTTTTGGCTACTGAAACCAAAGCCACTTTCTGTTCTCTTTGTCCTCCTTTATTTCTTTACCCAAAGTCAAGTTCAGTCCCCAAATCCTACACAATCATTTGTTCTTTGCTTTTGAGTTCCTTTCTTTTCTCTCAGAAGTAGAGGGGATGCCTAATTGTTTAAAACCAACCAAGTTCAGTCATTAGAATATCAAGAAATATGACAGAATCTCTATGTCATCATTCCACCAAAAATATTGCTTTTACTCCCTCCCATTCTCCATCCATATCTTACTTCTTTATTTTCTTCATATTTCTTGTCCTTTAGGGGTGGGAATTGAGCCACACCTGGCTGTGCTCAGAGGACCACTCCTGGTGATGCTGGCAGGATCATATCTGGTGCTGGAGATTGGACTGGATGGGCTGCAGGAAAGGCTGGTATCTTCCATCTCCTGAAACATCTCTGGCCCTGTAGCTCTTTGCCTGAACTTATTTGTGTGCTTACTTTTATCTGTTTTCCACATTCAAGCGTAAGCTTCATGAATGCAGGGACTTGTCTTATTCTCTTCAACCTCCTTATTGCCTAGAACATGATTGTGTGTAGAGTCGATGCTTAAATAATGATTATCAAAAGAATGAATCAGACTGGAGTGCGATGGAATTCACTGGGAGCCTCAAATGGGTGGTCTCCATGGAGTGGGCCAATCAGCTCTAAAGAAGATAACCTCTCTTTTTCTTCTTTTTATTGGCAGTAAGCCAGCAGGGTGAAAGACAGCAGCCTCCTGCCCTCCAAGTGGCCATCTTGGCTGTACATTCATCATCATCATCATCATCATCATCATCATCATCATCGTCATCATCATCATCATCATTGTCATCATTATCATCATCATCCCGTTGACTGTCAAATTTCTTGAGCAGTCTCAGTAACGTCTCCAGTCGTTCTAGCCCTGAGATTTTAACAGCCTCTTTCTACTTGTCCTTCCCAACAATGCCACATTGGAGGCTCTTTCAGGGTCAGGGGAATGAGACCCAGCTTGTTATCGGTTTTGGCATATTAATACACCATGGGGAGTTTGCAAGGCTCTCCCATGTGGTCAGGAAACAGTTTGCCAGGTTCTCACAGGAGGAGAAGTAGGCTATAAGATATCACTTGTCCGCTTTGCTTCTGAGAGCTTACTTTTAAGTCTCTGGATGCTGGCCATTGATGGGATTACACGGGCTCTGGGGGCAGTCCCTGGGCATGACCACCTAGCTGCTGGGAAATGGGAAATCTGGGCAGAGGAGCCCAGTCCCTATCCAAGCAAGCTTGGACATCTCAGCCCCAGGTCCCACACACCTGGGTTCCTCTGCTGGTACCTTCATGCGTGAGGCTTGTCCAAACGTGTGGAGAGTGGCCTTGAGCATGGCTCTGACTAGGCTTCTGAGGTCTTCGGCACCGGGAGCTCTGCTCGGGGTGGGAGGGAAGCTGGAGCCCATCCCCTCCGAGTGGCCCCAGGGAAGACAGTCAGGCGCATGGGCAAGAGATATTCATAGGAAGCATTTTTATAATGAAAGAGAACAGGGAAGCATGTTTTTAGGAAGGGTGGGTTTCAGACTGATGGACACTAGAGTGACCAATAAATCTCCTCACACCCTGGCTCCGTGCACACTGCCCAGAAGTTGACTTCTTAAGTGCGAGGAATAAAATAGAGAATAAACTCTGGTAACTGTACATAATTTTTCATTTTATAATTTTTTGAAGCCCACATCCCATTGCCGCCACCATGTAAGCTTATCTACCAGTCTTGTTCTAGAGACTCATAAATAAATTTCAAAATAAATCAATTAGCTGCAAAATTTTCTGGATATCTGTTCCCTCCTGAGACCTCTGGGGTGATCTAGGAGTGGGGAGGGTCAGCTCCCTCCCTAGCAAAACTCCAGCAGCCACTCCCACACCCCAAACTCACCGCCATGCCTCTGGTCAACTGCCCAATTAAACATTCTGGATTTTCTGGAGCATGTAGTTGTATATGCGGCCATGCAACATCTTCAAACTCTATAACACTGACACCCCAGTAGAACCACATCGGATTGGATGGGATGTAAACCAATCTCGAAGCAGAAGGCTTAACTTGATATCAGTTTAGTAAACCCTCAGACAAGGACTTAATAGCCCCATGATGAGATCATGATGAGATCTTCACAAATTTTCACAAATTTTCTTCTGCAGAAATATTTTTTGATCATCCTGCAGTGGTAAAAAGCAGCAAAAAATAAATGATCCTGAGCCTGCTAAGAAGGCAGGCTTGAGCGGTGGTTGAGAAAATGTATACAATGGCAGAAGGTAACAGTGGTGGTAGGGCTGGTGTTGGAATATTGAATGCCTGTAACAAATCATCATGTACAACTTTGTAAACCACAGTGTTAAAATAAAGAGGGAAAAAAAATTTTGAATTGTAAACATGGAAACCAAGCATTTTGTACTGACATTCTCTAAAGTTCTGGTTATAAGGCATGAGAAAATAGAATATTTAGTCATATACACACATATACATACTATTTTTTATTAGTACATATGCAGTTTGTATTTTTATTATTAAAATTTTAATTTATTTGTAAATCACTTTACTTTCTCATTATTGGAGACTTTGGCTCCAGCAAAGCAAGGAGCCGTTTACCTAGACACTGAAGTGTAACTTTATGGGTAACAGGCAACAGAGAACTCTAAGTGGGAAACTATCATCATTTACATTTTCTAAGAAGGGAGAAAATAAGTTCTGGGAAAAAATAAGTTTGAGGAACTAAGTTTTAGTTCCAGAGTGACAGCCTAGAGAAACTGTAAAAGACACTAAGGCCAATAGGTGGAGCCATAGAGCAATTACCAAAGACAAATGGCAGCACTTTCATTTGATTTTCTTTTTTCCTAGAGCACTGTCACTTGGACTGCATACTGAATCTTCAGTAGTCCTTTGAAAGACCTCTGAGGACCTCTGCACTAGTATATTTTCTGCTAAGTAGCTATATGAAGGCCAAACATGAATTAGATTAGCGCACTTAACAAAATAATTGTTTATTCTCTGATCAAATCTTAAGAATTGCTATCCTATCAACCAATCCAAACTTCCACATAGGCATATGATCTTGTTGTATCAAATGGCCTAATAAAAATCAGAAGTGGATTTGGGCAATTTTAGAAAGCATTTTAGAATTTTAGAATCAAGAAGCACATTACTCTTTTGAATAATGCCACTGTTAAGATTCTTATTCAAGCCCCCTCATGCAGATTAAAGAATGATGTAAATTGAATGTTTTGGATGAAAATGAGCTTTTTGCAAATGTCAACTATCCTCTTCATGCACCATCAGTGACCCATATTATTGCCCAGTAGGAAGCACAATGAAAACCCCTGCAATCTGTTATTAAAGCCAGGAAACAGACACCCAGAGATATCTAGATAAAGGTCACTTACCAATTTGCTATATTTTTTTTTCTCTCCCTGGTTCAGATATGCCTGTCTGAATGGAATCCCTTCATCTCCCAATGCTCAGGATTTTCTTTTCTCTTTCTAAATGCCAGTATAGTATCATACATACTCAAAAATCCATCGAATATACATAACAAAGTCAATTAGTATTAAATGGCCATTAGGGTCACTATAATGACAGGGCTGGAGCGATAGCACAGCAGATAGGGTGTTTGCTTCGCATGCGTCCGACCCAGGTTCTATTCCTCTGCCCCTCTCAGAGAGCTGGGCAAGCAACCGAGAGTATCACGCCTGCAGGGCAGAGCCTGGCAAGCTACCTGTAGCATATTCGATATGCCAAAAACAGTAACATGTCTCACAATGGAGATGTGCCCACTTGAGCAAATCGATGAGCCATGGGATTACAGTGATACAGTGATACAGTGATAGGGTCACTATCATCTGTGTAGGATAATATTGGTTTGTCCTTTCTCCCTTGCCGCAGGAAGCTTAGGCTTATTGGGCTGAACCATTCACAGTGCTCTCGAGGCACTCCCATTTCTCTGTGGTTATCTTTAACCTCTTCTCTGTGCTCTGCTTTCCCTAAGTTTAATCACTTATATCCCCAAATCAGACCCTGTGACTTATAAGGTCAGATCCTTCTAAGGACTCTGGATTTTGTATTTGTAAGTGAAATAATTCTTTTCTCTTTCCCTCATATCCTTTGCATAGTTTATTTTAGAACAATGTCCTTTTTGTATAGACACAGGAAGACCATTAATGTTATGCTTTTGTAACTTGGGAGTTAATTGACTCCAAATAATATTTACTCCTTGGCATCTGTCATGTTTACTCGACTTAAGCCTTAGCTGCCCTTAGTTCCTAACATCCTGATGAAGGGACTAGATGGATCCAGGCATCGGTATGGAACTGGCTAAGTGCCATAAAACTTATAATAAGCTAAGAGCACGATGGTGGACAAATCCTGTCATGATCTAAAGAGAAGTGATTGGGCAAGGACCTGCTGGGGTTATGAAGGACTAATCTGACCTGAGGAGTGTAGCCTGGGATCTGTAGTGAGATGTCCCCAGGAGAGCTACTCTATAAATTTAATATAACTCATACTGAGTCCATAAAAAATGACTAATATTATTTAGGAGTAGAATTAAGATGAATATTTAAATGGGTATTGGACTAAGGAAAAAAGAAAGACACCCCTAGATGGTATTTCTCTCTTTAGCAGATCACCTTGCTGGATGAAATCTTTGTCTTAGAAGAGCTTCCCCAAAGGAAGGGCTTTACACATGTTGATTGTGCTATTTCACCAGGGTGTAGGGGGTGTAGCTGCTACCCCCAGTGCTTGAAGTTGGGCTCTAGACTGCTTCGAGACTGGGTGCAGGGAGAGGAGCATGGGGGAAAGTAGGAGACAGGCATGAGGAGGAATATGGGAGTGGGTGAGACTGGAAGGAGGCAGAGGGAGACAGTTGGAATAAACTGCAACTGATCACCAACCAGCCTGGCAACCCTGTTCCCTCCTTCATGTGTCTGTTGGCGGCAACTGCAGACTGGGGTAGGGAAGCGGCTCATGGCCACTGAAAGCATGTGGCAGGAGAGAACCCACGCCAAGCACTTTTTTTTTTTGAACACACAATCTGTGTCCAGCAATGCAAGTGCTTTTACACGCTGAAGTCTCTCCTGATTGCACTACACTGTCCTCTAAGAGACACATCGCTTCCTGATCCGTCTCCGCTTTACCACCTCACTGTGCAAGTCAACTGTGTGGTTTAGTATTTGCCATTTTTGATGCTTAAATACAAGGAATTGGTATGTCCTGAATGCTTGTGTCCCTCCAATTTTTATGTTGGAAATCCACCTCGAAACACTGTGGCATTCAGAGATGGGGGTCTCTGGAAGTTAATTAGGATTAAGTGACATCAGAGGGGAAGAGCACTCATGAATTAGATTAGTGCCCTTGTGAGTCATAGGAAAGTTTCCTTCCCCTCCAGTCTCAACCATGTGAGGCTACCATAAGAGATCATCCGAAAGAGAACTCTAACAGAACCCGAATGTGCTGGTACCGTCACCTCAGAAGGCCAAATTCCAGAACTTCGAGGAATAAAATTAGATGCTTGTAAACCTTTCAGTCTATGGTAATTTGTTATGGTAGCCAAAAGACTAAGACAGAACTCATTCTGTCTACCTTCCTTTACCAACTATGGAACAAAAATTAAACAAAAACAAAAACAACTCCCCCAACCCCCGCAGCCACATTGTATTCTGTAGCTTTTATCATTGATTTTTGTAGCTCTTTGAAATGTACAAAAATTTCATAATTTGCCGATTTTACTTTCACAATAATTTTCTCTTGCATTTTGGCTTTTAGAAATAATGCTACTCTTGATATTTATCTACATGTCTCCTGCTACACCTACACACAATTTTCTAGGGTATATATTTAGGCATATGATTACTAAATGGAGAGGATGCATACCTAACACCCAATTATTTTCCAAGAAATTTATATTCTCACCAACAATGCATGAATTCTCATAGCTCCAAGTTCTAACATTTGACAGGTTTTGACTTTTAATATTTAGCCAGTATAGAGAATGTGATATCTCATTGTGACTTTCATTTTTATTCCCATCAGTGTTAATAAAAGTGAACATACTTTATTTAGATTTTCTCATTTGTTAAGTGCCTAAATCTTTTGCTTGTGAGTTATACTGAGTTATTACATGCCTGATCGTGTCTAGTAATTCTTCATTTGTTCTGGACAAAGGCAGTCGTTTGTAGAGAAGACAAAGAAATTTTATCCAGAATATTATATGTATTGATATTATCCAGAAATTATATGTATTGAAAATATAGTTTTTCATTATACATTTTAAATATTTTGTTCTTTAATATTATTGATAAACATGAGTATTCAATTTTTATATTGTCCCAGTTTGTTAAAATTTTCCTTCAGTGGTGCTCCCTATGTTCTGTTTAATATTTTGATACTCAAATTTTCTAAAAGATTTATTATTTTCTAAAATACTTTTCTATTTTAGGACTAAATAAGTAACATGTATTATTATGTAATATCACCATGATACTGCTTTATATTATTATATATTATTTATAATTTTATTATTATAAAATAATATAATACATATTATTTAAATTCTATTTTCTATTTAAGTACTATAGATATAATTTCTATATAATAATTGACATAATTTATCTATATCGAATAATAAAATTATACAATTTAGTATATACTTAGTATATAATTATATAATAAATACAATATAGATACCCTTCTCTAACAAAACCCATAATATCAATGACATTAGCATCTAAAAAATCATCAAATGCTGATTATCATCATAGTGTGAATTTTGCAAGCTCTAAATAGCATTGGCATGCTGTCTACATAGTAATAATGTAGGTGGTAAGGATCTTTGCACTCTGATAGTGGAAGTGAGGGAGTAATTTGGTACACAAAAAGCATAAATTTTAACCCAATATTAACCAAGTTATAATCTAGTAATATAACAGTAATGAAAGTTCTGAATTTGCAGAAGAAAGGGCAATTTTGTAAGTCAACCCAATAGAATGCTGTACAGACATATTCATCTTGAACATTTCCCAGGGACCCCGATAGATAAAAGGAATATGAAGATAAATCATCTTATTTACTCAAACCATATATGAAAAGAGAGAAATATCTCAGGCACAAGATTCTGAGAGGGAAAAGACCAAGAAGTACAGAAACTCAATATGTAAATTACATTAATGGACTGGATTTCTATACATATTCTGAGCAATGGAAGGAGGGGCAGAAGCACGGTGGACCAACAAAGGGAAGAGATTTAGTTGAAATATTGATTATGTCAAGAGGGATTTATATGGCCACTAAAGAAGATTTTTAGAGCAGTCACACCCACTGGTGCAGAGTTCATTTCTGAATCTGTACTCAGGAATCACTCCTGGAGGGTTTAGGGGATAAGATGGGATGCTGGGAATCAAACCCAGGTCAGCTACAAGCAAGGCAAGTGCCCTACCCACTATACTAGCTCTCCAGACCCCAAAGCAGTAAATTTTTCATCAGAACTACAGTTTTTTTCCCCCAAATTCTTCAGAGCTATGAAGTGGTTTCTAACAATTTGAATCTTTTCCTTCTAGTTCCTTCCCAACAAGAATATGACAAAAAAATCACAGAAGCCTAAATATTATGAGCCTGAGATGCCTGAGAGGAAGCAAACCTCTCCTTGCAGCTCTGAGCCCAGACAGCATACACGCCATGCCTCAGGCCCACTCTTCCTCACCCCTGCTGCGTGGGTGAGCTATGTGTGAGGTCACTGATATCAGTTTATATTTTATCAGCTCCTTCACATATTTTGGAGGTCAGTAAGAGTCACTAGGGGGAGGTTGAGTTACATTTGGAAAACCAGAGGAAATATAGTTTGCAGATGTTCTCTCCCTTGCACTGTGAAAACTCACATCTGCTCGTTCTTGTGTATTACTTGGACATGACCTCTCCATGCATCATCGTCAACCACCTGCCCCAGAATTGCCACAGAACAACTGACTTGGAAAACCTAACTGGAAAATAAATGATCCAATGATTAACGAACATTCTATAGTATTTTAGGAAATGGATGTCAGACTCACCCAAATGCGTATAACCAGAGAGACATTTTATGGCTAGAGTGCTAGTGAAGAGAGCTAATGAAGTCCAAAGGTTAGAGAAAGCCTGCAGCTTTAAATTTCCATTTGCCTGCAATCAGAGTGGATTAAATAGATACGAGACATAAACTTATATATTTTGAATTTTTTTTAGAGGCAGGTCTTACAGGGCTGGTTTAGCAACTTACTACCACCAACAGTACAGGCATCCTCGTTTCCCATGCCTCCCCACCCTGGGGCATGGCTTGTATCACCAACCAAACACAACTACTTTTCTTCTCATCTTGTAACGCCTGAACCAAGTGAGCAGGTTACTTCCCAGGAGGACAGAGAAAATTTATCTTTGAGGCTTAAAAAAAAAAAGGGGGGGGAGAATAAAAGGGGAAGAAAACTTCCCAACAGAGCAGAGGTTGAAAGTCTCTGGCTGTCACAAGCCTTTACCTGCATCTCTCTACAACTAGAACAACTAAACTCTTGAGTTGTGGTTTAAAATTGCTCTCCAGAGAAAAAAAAGAAAAGTTCCTGCCATAGATGCAGGCAGCAGGGTGGATGTGGGGCAGTGGCAGGAGGGATACGGGGGATATTGGTGGTGGGACACTGGTAGAGGGATGGATGTTGGAGTATTGTATGACTGAAGTCCTATCATGAAGCTTTCTAACTATCTGACGATGATTCAATTAGAAAAATTTAAAAAATAATAAAAAGTTGCTCTCCAGAGAAGTCATGAGCCAGAAAATATTTGAAAGTGTCTATATCCTGCCCCTTGTTGGTCAAGTTTGGTCTCTCCACCTAGGCACACTTTCTCTTCTAAGCTTTCTGCCACGCCCGTTTCTGGTATTACACTAAAATCTATATCACCATTAAAGTTCATACCTCTCCCATGATAGTTCTAGTTAAACATTCGTCAAAGACATACTAAGTTGATCACTTTACCTTAGAGATATTGGGAGTTTGATTCCAGACTACCTCCATAAGGCAAATATTGCAACAGACCAAGTCACACATTTTTTTGGTTTCTCAGTATACACAAATTGTCTCTAAACTATACAGTAGCCTACCAGTGTGTAGCAGCATTATGTCTAAAAAGGCAAATATATACATATGGATATACATATTATATACCTGAATTAAAAAATATCTTAAATGCTAGCCAGTTGATCCTGGTTTAAAAATAGTGTTAAAAGACTCCTTCGATGCAGGGTGAGCACAACATTCAGTCAGTAAAAATTACAGGTCTGCAATGGACAAGAAAATGATGCACAATGAGACAAAGTCTGTCCATAATTGCCCTATGAATTTTCCAAATTGAGATTAAAGCAGTGTTTCATTGCTTTATTTTATTAGTATAGTACACTTGAATTTTATATTAGCTTTTTTCTATTTCTATTGAGAATTTTAACCCATATCCTTTGCATATTAAAAAATTTAAAGGTGAAAGAGCTTTATTTTCAATATATGCAAGTTGTAAAACTATCCTATCATTGTTGGTGTTTTATAAACGATCTTCCAATTAAGTTACTCATTCTTTAGCTCTATCTGTCCTACTATCCCATCTCCTATACTCTTTATTTAAAATAATTTTTGCTTTTTAATTTATTCTTTCATGTATCTAATGTTTCTTATCATGAGCATTATTGCTATTTAATACTTAATTTCTCAGCAATCTTTAATTGGGTGGACTCATATGTATGAATTCAGCTGAGTTTGAGGGAAGAAGCAGGATCAGGCCCTCAGTGTGTGGAGCCACACTGAGGATCTTTGCCATCTGCTGACATCTCAGTCGACAACTCCTCTGGTCAGGAATTCATCCTTACAAAAGGAAGGAGAGGCAGCAATGAGGGGGGAACTTCCGCCTTCCAGTACAAGCATTAGCTCTGGGCTCAGTGGAGGAGAGGAACAATCACTCCAAGTCGGTTTTGTTCTGTGCCTCCATTCTCCATGTGAGAGGAAATCTAGCCATTGCAAAGAATTTTGCAATGATGGATATGTACACAATAAAATTGTGTTTCAAAAATTACCTGGAGAACAAGCCTAAAATATAACAGGATTTCTTATAATTTCTCTTTTTACTCTAGCTTTGGGCTGGAGAAATAGCACAGCAGGTAGAGTGTTTGCCTTGCACGCAGCCGACGCAGGTTCGATTTCTTCGTCCCTCTCAGAGAGCCCGACAAGCTACCGAGAGTATCCCACCTGCACGGCAGAGCCTGGCAAGCTACCTGTGGCATATTCCATATGCCAAAAACAGTAACAACAAGTCTCACAATGGAGACGTTACTGGTGCCTGCTCGAGCAAATCGATGAGCAACGGACGGCAGTGCAGTGCTGCCCTAGCTTTGGGTGAACCTTCTGGCTGCAGCCATTCCACCTGTTCTACAAAAGAAGGCAAACATTGATCTCCCAAGAGGCAGCTCACATTTCCTCCCCTGCTCTTCACTGTTGTGGTCGACTGGGGACTGTACTCGGCAGTGGTGACCTGGGATCAAACACAGACTACCATCAAGCCATACCCCTAGCTCAGAGGTAACCGTTTTTTATCCTTTAAATCAGTGATTTCTGGAACTCATCTTTTCTTTTGGTTCTAGAGTTTCTCCAGGGCCTGGAAGCAGACAGATAGCATACTGGGAAGTTTGGGAAAAAACTGTACTGGTTTCCTAGCACAGTTTTGGCTTAAATGACTTGGTGGCTTAAAATGACACAAGTACATATACAGTTCTAGAGGTCAGAAGTCCAAAATCAGGCTGTTGGCAGGACGGGTAAATTCTGGAGGCTCTAAGGAGAATCCATTGTGTGTTCTACTTTATGGCAACTTTTGCAATCTTGTTTCTCCTTGGCTCACAGATGCCTCACTCCGATCCCTACCTCCATCCTTTGCATCTCACATATTACCCACTTACACAACAGAACTTTGCCTCCCCTCATCTTACACGCCTCCCCTCACACTGTGTCTATATCCTTTCCTCTTTTCATGAATTGAGGAACTCCCAGAATTCTTCAACTAGAAATCCTTAATTACATCTTTAAGGGAGATTTTTCCAAATAAGTTTCCATTCAGTTTTAGACAAATCTTTGTCAGGGCCACCTCTCAACCCAATACAACCATCTTGACTGGAACTAAAAGCTCCCAAGGGCAGCAAATTCACCTGTACCCATGCCATTTGCATTAGGGCACTCCAACAGACTGGTGCCATCTTATTGTCACCCGTCCCTCTCCTGAAAAGCATTCTTCAGCTCTGAGGCTAAGATCCTACAATATCCATCAAAAGATCCCTCTTTTAGACTCTCCAAACAATAATAGTGAGTTTTGTTGAAATATTGTATGCAATCAAAGTGAAAGTAAAGTGAAATTTATTAGTTACACAGGCAGGGGGGGGCTAAGGGTGGGGGGGCTAGGGGTGTGGGGGGGGCGGGGTGGAGCTATACTGGGATTCTTGGTGGTGGAATATGAGCACTGGTGAAGGGATGGGTATTCGAGCATTGTATAACAGATTTAAACCTGAAAACTTTGTAACTTCCCACATGGTGACTCAATAAAAAATTTTTAAAAAAAAAAAGATCCCTCTTTTATCTCTCTCTACTCTTCAAGAGATCCAGAGAATTCTTGTTGGAGAGGATTAACAGATGGTTCAGTGGCAACCTTGCCAACAAGAAACTCTAAGTTTGATCCCTGGTGCCAGTCTACATGGAACAAGGTCCAGTGCCTCTGCTGTCTGGGACTTCCAACACCAAAGCGTGTGTGGTCTCAAGATGTGATGGTTTTGCAACAGAAGTGTGCAACAAGGCAGCCACTTGGCAGTCCCAGCACGCACAGGTGTGAGCACAGCTCCTCTGGTCAAATACATCTTGTATACCAACAATGTGCATATGACACCCTAGCTAAAGAGCAGGACCCTCTGGTGAGTTCCTATGCAAACTTCACAGCCAAGGTGTGGGGTCCTTGGTCATCAGAACAGCAAGGCAAGAAAAGGGGATGGGGAAAACTACAAACTGAAAAACCAGTGCTTTGTTTTGTTTTGGGGTCACAACTGGGGGGCTCAGAGTTTGCTCCTGGCCGTGCACTCAGATCACTCTGTCAGTGCTCGGGGAATGATATGGGGTGCTGGGGATGAAACCTGGGTCTGCTGTGTGCAAGGCAAGGGTTCTACCTACTGTACTACTGGTCTGACCCAAACCAGTGCTGCTTAAAGAGACATTTTTCAGTTTCATTTGGAGGAAAACCTTATCTTTGTCCCAGGCCCTCTGACCTTGTCTTTCCTCTGTCAACATTAATTGAGACTTAATAGACATGCTTCATGGGCCAGGCTATACAAAAATCTATAAGCCATTAACTATAGCTATCTTAGACCAATAAGAATCAATTTCCACACTTGCCTTCAAAGCACTGCAGGCTCCAGAAGAGAACTGGAAAGTGACAGGCCCCAGTGGGACTGGTGATCAGAGGAGGCTGGCCAGGGACTAAGGCCTCCAGAGTTTGCAGACTGACGCTCAGGAGAAAGCTCTCAGTTAACCCTCAGGAGAATGATTCATCAGGAGTGGAGAAGGCCATTCCGTAACATGGGGAAGGAGCCAAGGTCTGGGAAGGATTTAAGAGGGAATTAGTAATGGGCAAGCTCCTGAAATAATTGGGCTTTGAAAATCCCGAGTTTTGCTTTTCTAAATGACTCCGGGTTGCATTATGCCTATTGATCTTCCCGAGCGTTCGCAGCCTGTAAATGATGAGCCTTTTACCGCACTCCATGACTGAAGGGCACACAACTGTGAGAACAGCTCATTTCATTTTTGTCGATTATACAAAAGATGCTATAGCTCAAGCCCTCTAGGCACCCATCTCAATACATAAATATGCCAATTAAGCTAAATGGAAATCCTGCAGGTTAAAAGTGCCTCATACACGAACAAGGCTTTTTCCAAAGCCAGAAAGTTTATCCACAGAGGAAATACCAAATCAACAAAAGTGGATTTGTGCCAAACCATTAAAGTTAAAAAAAAAAAAAAGAAAGAAAGAGAAAGAGAAAGAGAAAAAAAAGCAAAGAAGTAAGAGTCCTGGGATCCTAGAATGAAGAGAAAACATTTCTCTCTGAAGCCAACAGAAAAATAAAAAGCAACCTCTCAGTTGTGAATACATAATTCGAAGCAACTGTTGTTACTAAATATACACTTATTTCATGCTCTTGATGGGGCTGAGGCAGGGAGGGAAGGACAGAAACCAGGGTGATAACCACACTGACATCAACAGTTTCAGGTGCCCAACCTAGTCACAGCAGTGGTGGTCGGGGAGAAACCAGTGTCAGAAATGCCCCAGCTTTCTAGTCAGGGGATGGTATGAAGCAAACAACCTTCACCGCCTGCAGCTCCATAAAAAAAGAGACTCCCAGGCCCTGTGCTAGAGCAAATTAGGCCAAATGTGCAGTCTGGCAAAATCTGAAGGGTATTCTCATGTATATGTGGGGGTGTAAGAAGTCCCTGTCTCTGGTAAATGGTTCATCTGATGCTCACCATCTACCCTGCAATGCTTAGGCTGTTTTTGCTTAACCAGGAGCGTTCAGAAGAGGGGTCCAGATCGATTTGATGGGACAAAGGCAGCAGATAAATATGTTTTAAATCTAATCCCGGTCAATTTAAACAACTGGATCTCAGGAGAGACTCTTGAACAGATGTGTTTTCTTTACACATCTCCAAAGTCTTGGCAGGCAGCTTCCAACTTTGAACAGGGATTCCTGGGTCCTCTCTGACTTCATCTTCTCTCACTCTACTGGCAGCTCAGAGAACCACAAACAGCAGCAGGTTAAAGGAGTTTTAAATAAATTATTGGTTAATATAGCATTTGGGAATGGGCAGGGGGATAAAATATTTCATAATCATTCCAAAGTTTCTCCCACCATTATTGCTAAAAAAGGAATATAGATGCCATATATTTGATAATGTCAAAAAGATTACTATCATCTAATCAGACCCCAAGCATTTGCACTTACTAATTCATTCCTCACTCACTCATTCACAATGGCTTGCTAAGCTGTTGATTCAGTGAGCATCTGTCAACCATCTACTTGAAATAAAATTCTATTCAGTTTATTTTTCTGTAAACTTTACAAATAATCACCAATAATTGCGCTTTTTCTTTAGGTCTTGCTGTTTTCTGCCATATGTCTTAAACCCCACTTCTCAACAAAAAAGAAAGCTTGTAAGTGTCCTGAATTTCTTAGTCAATAGCAAGAATAGAGACTCTTATCCATCCTTGAGCAATAGGAACCAAGAATAACACTTTTCTCCATGGTATCTAGCATGCTCTGTTTTATTTTTCCTTATAGACATGATTTCTCTGATTGATGTTCATTTTCTCTAGGTAGAAGCATTGATCACAGAATTTTAAAATTCCTCACTATAGGCAGATTATAAATACTACAGCTTACCCATGGAAGTTAATGCTGGGAACACTCTCTCAGGTAAAAAACAAAAATCCTTGTGTAGGTCAGGATAGATAACTGGAAGAATTAACAAACATGTTTTGCATATAAGTAGACTGGGTTCAATCTCTGGCACTACATAACCTGCCCACAGCACTACCAGAAGTGACCCCTAGGCACAGAACTAGGAGTGGTGCTGAAGCACATCCAGGTATGACCCCCACACATGCATAAAACAAAACCAGATATTTGTATAACTGATAGCAGGCTTTCTGAAAAAAACTCAACGGTTCTGCGTGATTTAATTCAATTAACATCTGAGGTTGGTGGAATTCATGAATGTCAAACTGAGGATAGAAAAAAACAATCCCATGTAAGTGAATTCCCTATGGAAACTCGTAATATTGAAGACTCAATTGCACTTTTGAGTAGAAAGGATGTGAAGTGGGAACTGCACAGGACATTGAACTTACATCCCCAGGGAACTCAAAATATGCGATCAAGTACTCATTCCCATTATACAAAGCAGAAGCTCAAGACTCAAAGGAGTGAAGCTATTCACCTAAGGTGACAGTGCAGAATAATGGGAAGCCAATGGCAGCCGCACTGTAGCCAGCAGGCATTCATTTTTCTCTGGTGTTATCCCTAAAATAGGAAGACAGAAGTACTGACCAAGCCTGTAGGACAGCAGAGGCCTAACTGGCTGGAGTGCTTAGTGGCCATGGCAGGACAGAGGCTGTGCAGCAGAGGACGGACTCACCTGGGAACTGTTAAGCTGAGGAAGCTCTGCTTCATGGATGCTGAGATAAGGCGGAGCCAACTAGTCAATGGGAAGAAATGGACTGAGAGGCAAAGCAATCTGGCAACCAGATTACAAGTAGGTAATATACTATTTGGTTCAGTTCAGTGAAAACTACTGTAGTTTTATTCCTAGGGAGAAAACAGATAAACTTCCACTGCTGTTGGTCTCTAAGCTTTGCTATCAGAGAGGCATGGATTCCAAGCCAGGCTCTATCACACACTTGCTATGTAATTTTGCAGAGCTTACTTATCTTTCAGAGCCTCAGTTTTCTGGTTTATAAATGGGGATAGTAACGATACCAAGTTCGTGCAACATTTAAAGAGCTCCTACATGCAGTTATTCATAAGGTACCCTATCAGAAAAAGCATTATAGACCACAGTGGCTAAAAAGGAAAAAGAAAAGCGTATCTGCCATAGAGGCAGGCTGCGGGGTAGGAGGGAAACTGGGGACATTGGTGTTGGAACACTGTATGCCTGAAATCCAGTCATGAATACCTTTATGATCCATAGTGATTCAATAAATAAATATATAAATACATATTAAATGAAGAGCTCCTACAGGCAAAGCACTTACACTTACCACACAGAAAGCCTCTTGAAATATTTGGTAGGGGGGAGAGAAGATTAAGACAGTCTTCACTCTCAAGGGATTTTAGGAGGTATGGGTGTGTGGGTGAAATAGATCTTATTGAATGGGGTAATTAAGCAATTTAACCATATTTGTCTCATGGGATTCTCACAAGGAAGTATTTGTTGCATGAACAAGTGAGGGTACAGTCTACCTTTTCACAGAATAGCAGGATGACTTAAAAAAAAGATAAGACATTGAGGTAAGAGAGAGTACAGCAGGTAGTGTTGCTACTGACCCAGGTTTGAGGTCCACTATTCCATACGTTAAGTCAGGCCCTGTCAGTACTGATCCCTGAGTGCAATGCAAGGAGCAATGTTGGATGTAGCCCTTTCCCCAAAGGGTGGACATTTATGGGAAAAACAATTGCTCATCACTAGAAATAATTTTCTTTTTTGTTTTATTTTGTTTCATGGCCACACCCATTGATGCTTAGGACTAATTCCTGCTCTGCACTCAGGAATCTTCCCTGGCGGTGCTCGAGGGGACCATATGGGATGCCAGGGATAGAACCCGGGTTAGCTGCATGCAAGTTAGGAGCCTTACCTGCTGTACTTTCTCTGCAGCCCTAGAAATAACTTTTAACAGTAAGCATTCCCAACAATTCTTGACAGGGTACGAGTACGTACCCCAACCTTGGGAATATAGAAGTCAAAGATAGATGGGTCCTAGCAGGCCATCAGTAAATAGACCTTCAGAAGAGTAAAGACAGAATTTGTTTGCTCCTGTGCCTCTCCCGGGTCATTGTGTCTGAGCGCTGCAGTTCACGGCATTCTCCTTCTTTCCTTTGCTTTCATCCACTCCCTCTGACCACCCTGCTACTTCTCTCTCTGTCTGAGGTCTTTCTTCTGAACTCCAGACATGCAGATCCTGTTACTGACTGAACTTGGATGGCTCCAATTCCCCAAGTCCAAACGGAACCTATGATCTTCCCTCTTGTGCTCCTCCAATCTGTGCGCAAAGGCTCAAAGGAGTTTCC
This sequence comes from Sorex araneus, assembly GCF_027595985.1. Classification (NCBI taxonomy): domain Eukaryota; kingdom Metazoa; phylum Chordata; class Mammalia; order Eulipotyphla; family Soricidae; genus Sorex; species Sorex araneus. Next base: position 69,645,383 of record NC_073302.1, on the reverse strand, counting down.
TTGCCATGTCACTTTCAAAGGACTTCCCTGCTGGGTTGTCAGCGAAAAGTGAGGACACACTGTCAGTAGAGGGAGATGTCAGATAAGAAAAGAATCCCATAGGCCCGTTGACACACTCTGAAATCCGTTTTTCCCTCTTCACTCAGAAAATGATACTGAAAGAATTTGTTTTATTTTTTTTTTAACTCTAAAGAAATAATGTTTTCTAATCCTGACAAGGTATTTTTTGTAGTCGGGCAGTTTCCTTCTATAATTTTCCTTGTGAAAGTGAAACAGTGTTTGCATTTGTGTTTTAACATACAGTTTTCACAAATGCACATATTTAGGTCTGCCTTCCACCTTCATCCTCTGTATAGAGACACCACCCCATTAAGCTCACAGGAGGTGCTGAACCCATGCAAAATACAACCAAAGAGGCAAATCAGAAGAATACGGTATATGTCACAGGCCAGAGTTCCAGGGGTAGCAAGACTGGGGGTGTCACTACCTCTCACTGTCTCAGACAGTCCCGTGAGAGACACAGTGATCCAGCCTCAGCAGAGATGTGCGATCAGTTCTACACTCCTGTTGGCTAAATTCCCACCACTGTGTTTGTTAGTCAATCGATTACAATTTATACTGTTTCATCCTATACAATATGTCCTCCTTTTACTTGGAAATTATCTTTTTTTTTCTTTTTGGGTCACACCCAGAGATGCTCAGGGGTTACTCCTGGCTCTGCACTCAGGAATTGCTCCTGGCAGTGCTTGGGGGACCATATGGGATGCCGGGGATCGAACCCGGGTCAGCCGAGTGCAAGGCAAACGCCCTACCTGCTGTGCTATCGCTCCGGCCCCAAGGAAATTATCTTTTTAAAAAAATTTTATTGAATCACTGTGAGATAGTTACAAGCTTTCATGTTCGGGTTACAATCATACAATGATCAAAAAACCATCTCTTCACCAGTGCACATTCCCCATCACCAATATCCCCGGTATGCCCCCCCTTTCCCACCCTCCCCCTGCCTCCATGGTAGACAATATTCCCCATACTCTCTCTATTTTTGGGCATTATGGCTTGCAACACAGACACTGAGAAGTCATCATGTTTGGTGCATTATCTACTTTCAGCATGCATCTCCCATCCCGACTGATTCCTCCAGCCATCATTTTTTTAGTGATCCCTTCTCTATTCCATCTGCCTTCTCTATGCTCATGAAGAAGTCTTCCAGCTATGGGGCAATCCTCTTGGCCTTTGTATCTACTGTCCTTGGGTGTCAGCCTCATGTGATATTATTCTATACTCCACAAATGAGTGCAGTCCTTCTATGTCTGTCCCTCTCTTTCTGACTCATTTCACTTAGCATGATACTCTCCATGTCTATACATTTATAAGCAAATTTTATGACTTCATCTCTCCTAACAGCTGCATAGTATTCCATTGTGTAGATGTACCAAAGTTTCTTTAACCAGTCATCTGCTTTAGGGCACTTGGGTTGTTTACAGATTTTGGCTATTGTGAATACTGCTGCAATGAACATATAGGTACAGATGTCATTTCTACTGTGCTTTTTTTGCATCCTCAGGATATATTCCCAGAAGTGGTATTGCAGGGTCATACCCTGAAATTGAGGAAGCTCAATTTCTAGTTTTTGAGGGACTGTCTCATATTGTTTTCCAGAAAGACTGGACCAGTCAGCATTCCCACCAACAGTGAAAGAGCATCCCTTTTCCCCCACATTCATGAAAAGGCAGGGGGCTGCAGTGATAGTACAATGGGTAGGGCATTTGCCTTGTATGTGGCCAACCTGGGTTCGATTCCCAGTATTTCATATGGTCCCCCAAGCACCGCCAGGAGTAATTCCTGAGTACAGAGCCAGGAGTAACCCCTGAACATCGTGGGGTGTGACCCAAAAGGCAAAAAAATAAATAAGTAAAAAGCACGTATGGAGAAAGAGAGAGAGAGAGAGAGAGAGAGAGAGAGAGAGAGAGAATATAACATCTGGGGAAAGGATACTGATAATTGATTGATTCCACTTACAATTTCCCTATTTTTTTCTCCCTCCAATTCAACTTTCCTCTGTACTTTTCCTCATCATCTGACTCCTGGGTTCCACAGAATTTGGAGTAACAGGAGAATTAGTGCTATTAGAGCCTTCCAGGAAAAATTCTCACATGTACTCCCTAAATGCTAGGCCAATGTCAAGTTTTCCTGCTCCCCTTCCATTTCTGCTCTTTATTCTGGAAAGGCCATCTCCATCCTGCATCCTGCTAAGAATGGCTTAACTGGTTTTCTTTAAGAATTCAGAACAACATCACCATGAGACATTTGGATGCAATTCTAATAAGGCAGGTATGAATTCTGGAGGGAGGGGATTATTAAGAAGAAAATTGCCAGAGAAGGAATTCTATGTGCTACTTTTGAGAAGAATCAGATGCCCGGAATTTCTTTTGGTCCAGAAATAAATAAGACTATGTAGGCACACTGCATCTAGAGTATCACATTTAGCCGTACCACCAGTCCTTGAACATTCCTGCAAATTTACTCCCCAGAGACAGAATCTGCCTCTTCAACAATTCAGCTCTCACATTCTCATCAGGAGAGTGGTTTTATACAGGAAATAGTTGTGCAAAACAAATTCTATTGAACCAGTTCAACAGTGGAGCCTCATTTCACCTGAAGATAATTTTCAGTCAGCAAACACGCATTCAGTACCTACATAAGCCAGGAAACTTGGTAGGCAAAAGGAGTGGTGGTGGTGGAGGGCAGAGACTTACAAAGACGAAGTCAAGCCAGTTGTGTGTGACTTCTTGGGGATAGAACCCTAAAGAAAAAGTTACTCGAAAAACAATTAAAAAAAAAACAAACTAAAAAACCTCACATAGAAATAACCCAACAAGGCCAGAGAGAGGAGATAGCTCAAAGGGAGAGAGAGAACACAGGCTTTGTGTTCACAAGGCCATGAGTTAGATCTTTGGCATCTTGACTGCCCTTCCATTGCCCTGGTTGTTCCTGAGTGCTGCTGGGTGTGACTGGTGGTTGCCAACGCTGCTGGCCCGAGAGACGGAGCTTTTTTGTGGAGGTCCCATATTAAAATATAATTGGCAAATAAAAATCATCCGATATAGAGATTCATGATTTTTTTTGGTTTTTTTTTGGGGGGGTCACACCCGACGATGCACAGGGGTTACTCCTGGCTCATACACTCAGGAATTACTCCTGGCAGTGCTCGGGGGACCATATGGGATGCTGGGATTCGAACCCGGGTCGGCCGTGTGCAAGGCAAGCGCCCTACCCGCTGTGCTATTGCTCCAGCCCCAAGAGATTCATGATTTTGCTGGCATTCATAGTCATGGTCTGAACGAGTGACCACAGTACTGTGAATTCTTTCAGTTTATGTGCTTCGATTATGCAATTCAATCTCTGAGACAAAGGAAAACTAATAGTCTCTGCTCTCTAGAAATGTAGTTATTAACAGTTACTCAGTCACTAAATCATGACAACAGTTATTCCCAAGCCCCTGGAAGATGGAACAGGTTGGACAGGGATCCAGTAAGTATTCGGCGGGAACTGGGAAAAGCAATAAATGTGAACATGCTGGCAGACGAGTCTCTCTAAGACTATAGTTCTAAAAGAGCCTGGGCAGAAGAGTCTAAAATATATTTATTTTATCTGCAGTTGCAAGAAACAATGTTTTACCTATATAATAAAAGAATAAACAACTTACTCTTGCCAAACAGTTGTTCTAAAGCTCTCAATCTTGGACACTTTGCTATAAAAGCTTGACTTGACCCTCCTCCCATGATGCGTCTCTCTTGAATTGGCAATGTTTTCATTTCAGCCTCTCTGGGTTTTGCTCTGGCAATGCTTACTCTTTTGTGCTTAGCTCTGTGGTCTGCTTTTGATATTCCCTTTTGTAGGAACCTGTCTGTTTCCTGCCTGTTTCTAAGCTTAAGCAGTCAAATAATTCAGTTTTGTTCTCTCCTTGAAGCTACCAGCACACCCTAACATATTATGACAGTGTACATAAAAGTACTTTATACACAGTAAAGCAATGTACAAATGTTAATTGATGTGATTATAAGGAGCTGTTCTAAGTATCTCAAGTTGATTTCCAATCACAATTCCTGTTATCAGGTCAAATATGAAATAAAATTGCCCTTCTTACTTCTGTGTTGACGGAGCCATCCAGGCACAATACTATTATGACAGCTGGGATTCATTTGAAAATGAGCTTCACTTCACTTGGCATGTCAGATGGTAATTTAAAAAACTGGATCCTATTTTTTATATTAGAATTGGTTCACATTCAAGAAGCATATGCCCCATGTGAGAAGAAGGACTCAGACATGCGGCTGGTGGTGGGACATGAAACCAACAATGGGGATGTGGTTATGGGGCAAATCCTGGTAGAAGCATTGCAGGGACGGTCATACAAGGGAAGACATTTCCAAAACAAAGCCAATTTTGACAGGGGACAGGTGGTGATCTTGGCAGCTCACTGACTCAGCATGAGCCAGCCAAGGATCCCTGTGGATTTGCTGGCAGGAGGGCAGAGCCTTCCCAGAAGTGTTAGAAGAGATGGGCATGGCAAGCCAGCCTCTCATGGTTCCATGACAATCCCTGGAAGCCTGTGTAGGAATGCTTAGGCACAAATGTCATATTCCCTACCTTTGTCTATTTCTCATAGGACCATACCACTCAACAGACAGGCCTAGACACATGGGAACTCAGTTTAAATTCTATGTATTAGGTAGTCCTACTACATAATAAACAACAGCTTTTCTGAAAAAAAAAAAAACATATAGTTATCATGAACTTGGTAGATGTTAGGTGAAGGTGAAAAGTTACCTCTCTCCATGTTGCCTAATCCTGGATTTGAAGACGCAAACTTGTATGAAAGGCAAACCATCAGTGAGGATCAAAGGTGGGGAGAGGGCAGATCACTTATATATTGCATGTGCATACGGAAGAATAGAAAGAAATGTAGTACCGTAGCACTGTCGTCCCGTTGTTTATCGATTTGCTCGAGTGGGTACCAGTAATATCTCCAATGTGAGACTTGTTGTTACTGTTTTTGGCATATTGAATATGCCATGGATAGCTTGCCAGGCTCTGCCATGCGGGCAGGTTACTCTCTGTAGCTTACTGGGCTTTCCGGAAGGGACGGAAAAATCAATCCCGGGTCGACCACGTGCAAGGCAAATGCCCTACCTGCTGCGCTATTGCTTTAGCCCTAGAAAAGAAATGTATAACACTTATTTATGCGGGGAATGAACTGAAAGTCTGATGATGGGGGCAGATAGAGGCTCCTTAACAAGAGAAATTTATACAACTGAATTGTTGGTGGTAGGGGTTGAAAGGGAAGGGCATTGGGGTTTGGGGGGAGATGGGTACACTGGTGATTAACGTGGTGTTAGAATTATGTGCATGGGAAACCATTTTAATATATTATAAATCTCAAAACCTCAATCAATAAAAAGTAAAACAATTAAAATGTTTGATTTTGAACCATGTGAATTATTGACAATTAAAAATTAATTACAGTACTTTGACTACTGTCACCTTGCTTGTAATTGGGTATGATGTGAGGTCCTTCACTTTTTTTACCTCGGCCACTTATTTTCTTGATGTTTATGCTTTTTTGGGGGACCTAGAACTGTCACTGGTTACAGAGAGTACATAAAACTTGGCTGGTTTTTATGAAGGAAAAATTAGTTTACTTTCTGTTTTTGTCTGTATCCCTCCTACTTTGGTGGTTTAAACTTTAAGTGGAGATTTCTGGTAGAGGGAAAAATTGGTCCTAGGAGTGACCTGTAAGATAGCCTATCTCACTACAGTTGACTGAAGATCCAGGAGATGTCACCTTGTATGCTATAAAGAACAAGCAGGTGGCCAGAGAGACAGGACAGCAGGTGCAGCACTTACCAAGCACACTACTAACCCAGGTGCAATCCTGAGTAATCATATGGTTCTCAAGTCCCATCAGGAGTGATCCCTGAGTGCAGAGTCAGAAGTAAGCCCTGAGCACTGCCGGGTGTGTCTCTCCTCCCAAAAAAAGATCGAGTAGAAAGCCAAGTCAAATCAACATCAGAAGGAATGAGAGGTGATTTTATAGTCAAAGCAGAGATTTGAATATCAAGACCCAACTCTCACTCCATTTTTCTGTTATTCACATCAAAACTCCCGGGATGATATGTTTAAATAAACGTTCACTTTGTCATTACCTTTACTTCTCATCACTGAAAAGGCTTATGTGAAATCCATCATTAATTTCTGCTTACCTGTTACAGTTGCCAAACATATTTATTTTGTATTTGATCCCATAGCCAAATGTGTAACAATTTCCTCCCTTCATCTTCCTTCAAGCAATTTCTTTTGTCCGATGTCACCACAGTTCTTTTTACCGAGCACATCGTTCCACTTCTCTTGCTGGCTCTCTCTAATCGCCCTAATTTTAAAATGTTAATATTCTCAGCTCTGACTCTCTTTTTCCTTACATATCTTCCCAGAGACCTTGTCAGACATGTGCTTTAATTACCACCCATAGGCTGTCACTCTCCAACCTCTCCAGGTTCAGTTCTTCATGAGTTCCTGGGGCACACATCTGATTGCAATGCCAGTCTCCACTCACGGAAAGAGTTTAGTGGAAAAATCTGTGGGGTCCTCTCACATACTTCCTGTCCAGGTACTGAGAAGTAATATTTTAAGAGACATTTGTCCACCATAGGTTGGAGCCAAAGGCTGATAAAAAAAGAGTTGGATGCTGAGGCTAAGTCTCTGCATCTTTTATTTTCACAGGGTGATATAAGCATTGCAGTCAGCTCCTGTCTTGTGGTTCTGTATATGTTTTTGAAAATATGATGGGAATGTTCAATCATAATAGAAATGTGATATTAATGTAATCAACAAGAGTACTGAGTGCAAGACAGTAACAATGTAATAAGTTCAGGACATTGCATTGACCTATGTTAATATGTGATTTCATGCTATTTTGCATGGCCAGGGAGGTTTCACAGAATTCATGTGATTGCTAGATCAATGTGAAAATGCATTATCTGTTTGCCTTGAGCATGGTCAACTGTTGACCTCTTCAATTAAGTAGACTTGAGAATGAAAATTCAATTACAATGAACAAATGTTTCTTGAACACTTTATATGTGCAAGCTCCTATGCCAGGTCCTGTGAGGAATTTCTAGATTTATTTCTGTCTTTGGAGTGCTTGCAAGTGGTGAAGGTAGAGACACATGTGTGAATGACGACGGCATAACAGCTATCTCATCTTACGGAAGCAGAGGATAAGAACTCTGTGCTGATGCTACAGTATTTGTACACAGTCCCTCATAATGGGGAATAGTGGTTCTTTGCCTCATATCCATTTCCTTTCTTTGCACTAAACCCCCACTTTTCACAGGGTCTGTCCATTGGGTAAGATGAGTTTCTCTTCAGTTCAGTGATAAATCTTGGCTGATTTTGCCATTTTATAGTGATCTGGGTCTCTTGTCAGTGACTGGTTTAGAAATCAGCACGTGATCCTGTTCTGGCCAATCAAGCATGCAGACAAGTGTCTTAATTACTTAACATTTATGCCGCTATCTCCTCATTTGTTAAGTGAGGTTAATAATAACAACAACTATAACAACAACAACAATAATACATAGCTAACAATTGTCCAGTGGATAAAAATTACTTAATATTTGCACAGCATTTAGAATAGGCATCCCCAGAAGTGATAACCCCTTTATTATGACTCTGGATATTGGTGTTTTGGGATGTAATTATTGGTACTTCCACGGTTCTTTGTGACTTTAAGAGGGAATGGCTTATTAGTGAGGATGACTGAGTGAAATACATGCAGTTCATAAGGAAATCACTGAGGCACTGAGTCTTCAAACCAGAAGTCCAGTCTACTTTAGGACATCTTATGTGATATGATATATTTCTTCATTTTCAGTATTGTTCTGTCAGGGTCCTCTGTTATCAGCAAAGAACACTTTCATCTACCTGGTAACTTCCTGGAATCTTTCCTGGAGCTCCTTGTCCTGTGGGACTTTCAAATCTCACACACTTCCTGATTGCATAGCCCAATATGTGGGCTACTACAGGGCAGCTCCTGAACAACTGTTTTGACTCCCAGGGTTTTCAAGTGATCTTAACGGCATGAGTTGATTTCAGGAATATCTGAAGTTTTTGAAGGTGTCCTTAAATTTAGAATCTACTCTTAATATTCATCATGCATGCACTCTGAAGTGCCTTGCATGTTTGCAAATATCAAGGTGGTGTAATTGCCCAACCAAACACACTAAGTTAACACGCTCTCACTGCCTATTCTCAATCATTCCACATATAGTCCTAGGATTTAAATAAGCAACAATGAGTTACACACATTGAAATAAACTCTACCATATTAAATTAAAATTTTTTTTTCATTGACTTATCACTGATTTACAGCATCATAGAATTTATGGACTTTTGCTTCACCATCTATGTAACTGATCTAATCCAATACTAAATTCTAGGGCTACTTCCAGTGCTCCTTCCTCCATTTGCCCTCTTTTCTCTCTGGTAACCAACATAGTTTTCAAAGAGTCTAGAAGTTAGTTCTGTTTTTAATCACCAGTTTGTTTTGGTAATTGATATTTCAGCGGAGTAAAAACCATCTAAAAATTGTCTTTTACTTCTTTTCTTATCATAATCATCTCTAGTTCTATAATTTTATCCTCAAAGGCACAATTTCTTCATTTTTAATGGCAGAGTAGTATTCCTTTGAGTAATACTGTCATGGCATCTTCATCCAGTCATATGTTGATATGGGAATTTTGGTTGGTTCTATGTTTTGATTATGATGAATAATGCTGATATGAACACCGGAGCAAATATATTTTTTCCAATTATTTTTTATACTCTTTGAACAAAAGGATAAAAGTGGTATTTCTGGGTCATGAGGGATTTTTATCTTTTAAAGGAATTTCATATAATTATATTCTTTATTTTTATTCTTTCTCTTTCAAGTTTTTTCACTTAATTAAAATACTGAGTTTATTTCACATGTAAATTTCATCTCCCCACCACTCTCATCTGTCTGATCACCATTTACCATGTCCTATCATAACAATCCATACATACTTAAAACCAAGCAAGTGGGTGGGGTTTCATCTTTAAGAACTAAATAGTCATTTTGGACAACAAATTCTTGGCAATAGAACCTAGACAACATGGTAGAGAAAGTTCTAACTCTTCATTATATAAAGGATAGCCAGATATTAGCTGTTACAGAAATAAAATAAGACAGAATATTTAAAATTTTTTTATTAGTGAATCACCGTGGGGTACAGTTACAAACTTATGAACTTTTGTGTTTTATACAATGATCATTTACCCATCCTTCTACCAGTGCCTATATCCTTCTCACCACCCCCACCCTGCCCCCTACCTCCCCACCCCAATTCTGCAGCAGGGCATTCCCTTTTGTTATCTCTCCTTTTGGGTGTTGTAGTCTGCAGTAGAGGTATTGAGTGGCCATCATGTTCGGTCTATAGTCTACTTTCGGCACACATCTTTCAACCCAAACAGGTCCTCCCAACATCCTCTACTTGGTGTTCCCTTCTCTATCTGAGCTGTCTTTTCCCCCAGCATATGAGGCCAATTTCCAAGCTGTGGGGCAGACCTCCTTTTCTCTACTACTCTTGGGTGTTAGTATCCCATTCTGTTACTTTATATTCCACAAATGAGTGCGATCTTTTTATGTCCGTCTCTCTCTTAAGACAGAAAAATTTTTAATAAACTATTTAAATTATTTTCTTAAAGAGATTTCCTCCATAGCCAGAGATCTTGAATAGCCTCCTGGTCAGTCATCCAGAAGCAATTCCTCATGAAACTGATGAACTCAGCTTCCACTTTGGGAAGAACCATCTTTTTCTGTAATTGCTTGCATTTTTGCTGCAATATCTTCTATAGAACTGGGTTATTTTCGTATTTTAGAAGCTTTCTCCTATTTTTTGAAATATTCTTGACCTTTTGATCTTGGTGTTTATGGCTCTGAGTCTTTTCCATTCTGGTTTGATTTTTGTGTGTTTATGGCTGGAGTATCTCGTATAGATTTCTTTACTGGAGCTTTTTCTTCCACTTTTTTCTTCCTCATCCAAAGTCATCATCATCGTCATTGTTTTCATCCTCATCTGCAGCAGGTTTTACTTTTTTTTTTTTTTTTTTTTTTGCTTTTTGGGTCACACCCAGCGATGCTCAGGGGTTACTCCTGGCTTTGCACTCAGGAACTACTCCTGGCGGTGCTTGGGGGACCATATGGGATGCCGGGGATCGAACCCGGGTCGGCCGCGTGCAAGGCAAACGCCCTACCCGCTGTGCTATCGCTCCGGCCCCAGGTTTTACTTTTTCTGTGAATCTTGCCGCTCTCAGGAGCAGAACGTTTCCCAGATATGCTCAAGAGCTTCACATTGTCATCCTCTTCATCTTCTGACTCTCTGTCTTCCTCTACAGTGACTAAGTGCTTCCTAGAGATATGCAAAGGCCTTAAACTGCACTTCAACTACAGAACCACTGGTGATGTGATCTCAAAACCTCCAAGGGAAACCATTGGCTGCACAGAAATTTTTAAAGTTGCTAGTGTTACTTTACTCGGACTGCCTTCATAATTCATGGCTTCTGCTTCAACAGAAACAACTCATCAACGTGCAATTCATCCATTGCACTAGCCCCCAAACTGACGGTTCTCAAAGATGCCTGTGCTTACTTTCATCATTATCCACTTTAAAATGATAATCTTTGTCAGCCTTAGCTCATAATCGAAAAGACAGTTCTAGGGCCTCAGGAGGCTCATGTCCACATCCATGAATCTTCCATAGGGTGGTGGCATGCACTAAGGAGGGAGAGAAGGCAAATGGAGACACACAGCCACAGCAGGGGAGGAGCCCCACGCAGGGTGGAATCACACTGGGGCTATCCCTATACTTTTAAAAGAATTTTATACTGTTTTCCATAGCAGCTGCAACAATTTATATTCCGATTAACAGAGAACTCAAGTTATTATTTTTTTATCCACATGCTTACTGACATTTGATTCCAATCTTTTTGATCAAGATCATTCACATAGGTGTGATATTTCATTTAATTAAACTAGGTAATTTATCACGAACTTAAATTTCCACAAATAAGCTGAAGAGAATGGACAACAACTATTAAGGATTACATTAGATTACAGAGAGGTGAATTCTCTAAGTAATTGACAAAAATGATGCTCTCTCTTCCATGTTCATTTGTAGCATATATCTGTTCATGCATCAGAAAAATTATAAATACATAACTATTACAGCTCTTCTAAATGTATACAGATTGGAAAATTATATATTTTTTATTTTAATCTGGAAAAACATGGGTTGTATTTCTTAGGCCTAATTCTCTTGATTTACAAAGGCTTCCCATACAGAGTTCACAGTTTTTTCCTGCCATGATTGCAAGGAGGAAGCTACTAGGCCTAATTCCATGATTCTAATTACTTTTAACTTCTGGGTAAATGTATGTATGTATCTCATTCTACTTAACACCTTCCATGCGTTAGTCACTGTTAGGCATTTTGGAAAATTAAACAATCACTCAAGCTCAGATTAAAACTAAAAAAATTAATAGAAGAGAAAGATAGGTGTATGTTTAGGGCACAAAGAGATAAATTGCCTCATTGAAAGTATTGGATTAGGAGGGACAGGAGATAACTGCCAAAAATGTCAAAGATGAGAAAGGCTACTTTTAGTGACTAAGGCTGCTGGTCAACAAGATGTGTGGTGAGGCTGTATTTGAAAGGAGCCATGCGGTGGTATGAGTGAGAAAGATAGTTGGAATGGATTGGAAGGGAAGACTATTTCAAATTGAGTGGCCAGAATGATAGAAAGCACCAGAGTGGAAAGCTGAAAGCTGTGGGTGACTGACTGACTGATGAGAATATGTAGTTGCTGTTTATTCTAGTTTTCCCACAGAGTGAGCAGGTTGCCTGCGAGGCTTCATTAGATTGTCTTGCTGATGTGACAGCCATTCTTATAGAGGCTATTTGGGAAAGCCTGTTTTTTGGAAAAATCATCATTTGACATGTGACTGATAGCAAATGTCTTAAAATAAAGGAGAGGCCTTATTGGTATCTCATACTGTACATTTTTTTACTATAAATCTAAAAGAATAGACAAAATTTTCATCTTTATTTTCTTTACTCATACAGTAATCAAATATTGTCAATGAACAGTATTTATGACACCCTACATTCGATTGCATAAATTAGGTTAAACATTCATTAACACATTTATAAGTTGACTTGGTGAAAATATTTGCAAAAACATCACTAATGTTACAAACAGAAGATCACTCTTAATGATCTTGTGTCATACATATGCTTATGCATAAATATGAGGTAGGTTTCCTTAAAAATACCATACTCCCAAATTAAAGTAATAATGCTGGTTTTATTAAAATAATAATAACAATAAAGAAAAACAAAGAATTACAAAATAACTATGCTTCAGCTACACATGGGGAGTTGTACAGGGCCAGCTCAATAAGCACTAAGAAAAAGATGTCGATAAAATTATAATGTGCATTTCTGAGTTAGAAAAAATGATTTAAAATAACGCATCTTTGTAAAATTTACAACACATATGTGAAACATGAAGTATGAACTTGGATCTCAGGGACTTCTCAGGACTTCATTTTACTTATTGCTTTGGCTTGGCACTATCTTCTAAGCAAACCTGAAACAGAAAAGGTTATTCTATGACACCAAAAATAATTAAAGTCTACCCAGATCCAAAGGAACAAGCAAGCTGGATTTGTACTTTTTGCTCTCTTCTTTCCTCTTCATCCCCTCCCCCCCCTCCAAGCACTGCCTGCCCTTCCCTGGAAGTTTTATGGCAGCCTTAGATCTATATATACTGTCTATATTTAGTAAGTTTGATTATGCATAGCCTAAATTCAGATCTGAGATGATGATCCAGATTTCTGTTCACTGAAAGAACTTTTCCTTCCCCCCCCCCATAGGTTTTATAGCAAAGGCTATATTTGACTGACTTCCCTCTCTTCTTGCTCTCATTTGGTTAATTGCGCTTGTCTTTGCCCTTACTGTTCTCTGGGAGAAGACTCAGCATGCACCTCTATTCAAGCCACTTCTTTCCAGACATTTTAGTCTCACTGGGCTGCCACCTCGTCAGAGTGGGCTCCCTCACCACTCAACAGAATTACAGCTTCTGGGTCTTTGGGCCTTTATAGTGTGTAACATGTCACATTTCTTGTTGGCTTTCTTATTTTTTTTTTGTTTTTTTGTTTTGGTTTTTTTGTTTTGTTTTGTTTTGTTTTGTTTTGTTTTGCTTTTTGGGTCACACCTAGCGATGCACAGGGGTTACTCCTGGCTCTGCACTCAGGAATTACCCCTGAAAGTGCTCAGAGGACCATATGGGATGCTGGGAATCGAACCCGGGTCGGCCGTGTGCAAGACAAATGCCCTACCCACTGTGCTATTGCTCCAGCCCCGGCTTTCTTATTTTTGATGAATTTTTTTTTCTGGTTTGGGGCCACACCTGTCAGTGCTCAGAGGTAATTCCTGGCTCTGTGCATAAGAGTGACCCCTGGTTGTGCTCAGGGGACCCTTCGATGTGCTGGGGATTTGAACTGGGATCTGTGGGATGCCAGGAAAGCACCCTACTTCTGTACTATCTCTCTAGCCCCTTCTTGTTTGCTTTCTCCTATCCCGTTAGATAGCTTGATTTTTTTAATAAGCCTTCAGATATTTAATTTTTTTACACATATGGCAATATTTGCCCTTTTTAGAGTAAAATTCAGCAATTTTGATAAATACAGACATGTATTGTACTAAAATCCAGTATAAAAATTTCTGGCATCTTGAAAAACGCTCCCATATCCCTGTATGGCCACCCTACACTCTGATGTATTTTATATATGTAGAATGTTGTCTTTCCCATAATGTCCTATAAATGGAATCATATAGTACATAGAGTTTTGAGTTTGACTTTTTTCATTTAGCATAATATATCTGAAACACATCTGTATTTTAACATGTGATCAGTCCTAGATTCCTTTTAACTGCTGAAGTTTTTACTTGTATGCCTGGATCATAGTTTCTTTTTTAATTCTCCATTTGAAAGCCATTCTAGTTATTTCCAGTTTTCAGTGAGTAAAAATAAAGCAGCAAGAAACATTCAAATACATTTCCTATTTTATTGTATAAATATCTTAGAGTGAGATTGCTCAGTCTCATGATAAGTGAATACTTAACAATCTGAAATACTGTCAAATTGTTTTCCACAGTGGCTGTATGATTTGTTATTTTTACCAGCAATGAATGAGAGTTCCCGAAGCTCTCCATCTTCACCAGCACTTGGTATTATCAGAATTTTAATTTAATTTATTCATTCTAGTAGAAGTCTAGTGATATGACTTAAATTTGCATTTCTTCAGTGAGTAATTATTTTGAACATATTTCAATGTATCTTGCTGTTGTATTTTCTTTGATGAAGTGTTTATTGAAGTTTTTGCTTTTTAAAAAACAATAATTGTTTTCTGTGCTTTTTGGCTTATTTGAGTATATTGCATCAGTAATTCTTTTTATATACTGCATGTTTTTTAGCTAGCTGTTTACAGCTATGTAGTTTACAAATATTTTCATTGAGCTGTGACATCTTTTCACTCTCCTAATTGATCTTTTTCAGGTATCATATATACATGGGACAACAGTGCTACAGTGCAATATATTGTTCCCATTGTTCATCAATTTGCTCGAGTGGGCACCAGCAATGTCTCCATTGTGAGACTTGTTGTTACTGTTTTTGGCAAATCGAATACGCCACAGGTAGCTTGCCAGGCTCTGCCATGCGGGAGGGATACTCTCGGTAGCTTGCCAGGCTCTCCAAGAGGGACAGAGGAATCAAACCCAGGTCAGCCACGTGCAAGGCAAATGTCCTACTCACTGTGCTATCGCTCCAGTCCATATATATATATGTGTGTGTATATACACATATATACACACACATATATATACATATATACATAAATAGGCATAATATATCATTTTTTGACAAATTGTTTCTGGTATTATATCTAAGAAATATTTGAAGCACAAAAATTATTTTCTTTTGAAGGTTTTTTAAGGTTTTACACTTCAATCTATGATTTCTTTTTATTTAATTCTTATAGGTAATACAAAATATAGATAAAGGTTATTTTTTTTATTACAAGCTTATATCCAAGCATTCCAGCACCACTTTGGAAGACAATTATTATTGCTTTTTAACTTTCTTGGAAACTAGTTGATGAAATGCTTTGGGTCTTTTTTTTTTATCCTCTCTACTGCATATTGATTTGCATTTCATTCTTTCATTAGTACCATGGTGCTTGGATAACTGTAGCTCTGATTCTGGAAACGAGGCAAATATTCTATTCATCCTCTTCAGAAAGTTTACAACTATTTGGGATTATTTACTTGTGCACTTTTTTGATGCCTGTAAAATGTCAGCAAGTCTTGAAATTTTGTACAATCATGTGATGTAGGTGCTCATACATATTTCATTCTTTGCTATATCCCAGCACAGAAAAAAGTGCCTGGTCTGAAATAATTACTTAATAAACTGGATGAAAAAATTCATGAAAGAAAGCAGTAGTTAAGTTGAAGAAATTGAAGGAACTACGTTTGGGGAAAAGCAAGATAAATTTATTCTGTGAGAAGCTATGATAGAATAGAGGCATGATTTAAGTGTTGGCAAGATGAAATGGTCTTTAGACTGTGGCACTTAAAAAATGATTTTGGGGGGTCACACCCAGTGATGTTCAGGGGTTACTCCTGGCCTTGCACTCAGGTGGGGCTCAGGGGACCCAATAGGGTGCTGGAGATAGATCGTACATTGGTCATGTACAAGGTATGCGCCCTACCAACCGTAGTATTGTTCCAGCCCCAGCTTGTGGTATTTTTTATTGCAAGTTCAGCTTTCTAGGATCAGGAGTTCCATGGGACCATATTCATTCAACCATGAAAAATGTATCCAGCACTGTTTTTCAGCACTGCATTATAAATGGCAGTAGGCAGGGTCTTGTGCTCAAGGCGTGAGGGGTTGCAGAGGAGAAAATCCAAGATTGAGATGCATCATTATATGCCTGACCCTCTGAGTGGATGCGAGAAGCATCCAACCTAACCTTGCACTTGGAAGGCTCTCAGAAACCATGCAATTATGAAATGCCAGTTTTAATTGCAAACTATAAGTCCCAGCTTGCCTTTAAAGGGGACTTTATACTATTTCCTATTGTGTGTTGGGAAGCAGCTCCAGCGGTTTCTGGGCTTAGGACACTGGTGGGTGGTTTTATGAATGAACTCAGTGGCAATTTTCACAGCCAATGCTCTCTTGGCACCTTCTACCTCTCCTTTATGATGTGGCCATTATAATGACAAAACTGACTCTGCAGTTAACTAGTTCAGTAATACCTATGATCTCCTCACTTCAACAGCAGCTTCATGCAAGTAAGAATCGCACCTGCTCTGTCACCTGCATTTCCTGAACCCATCACAGCAAGGAGCCTGGTCAGAACCTGGACTAGACCATGGGACCAAACTGAAGAAGGGCCAGATTCCAGCGAAGAGTGAACCAACAGTTGCTGCCCATAGATGCAGGCAAGTGTGTGTTTGTCAGCATGCAGATTGTTACAACATGCCAGTCGACCAAAAGCTTGCATTTGGTAAAATGGGAGCACCGAAGGGCGATTAGAGGCTGCCCCCAAAGCCTCCGTTCCTTTCAGAGTCTGGCAAGCTGCCAAAGGTATCCCACCCACACAGCAGAGCCTGGAAAGCTATCCGTGGCATATTTGATATGCCAAAAACAGTAAAACTAATGGGCCTCATTCCCCTGACCCTAAAAGAGCCCCCAATATGGCAGCATTGGGAAGGACAAGTAAAGAGAGGCTATTAAAATCTCAGGGCCAACAAGTGGAGAGTAACAGAGCAGGTTACTGGCACCTGCTCAAGCAAATCGATGAACAACGGGATGATAGGTGATACAGGTGATATAGGTGATACAGGCAACCTTGCTCACCTTTAGCAAGACTTTCTAGATCTTTTAGTTTCAAATTACCTGAACATAATTAACAGGAAAAATAAGGTTGTCCCACTTCCCACCCAAAGAAGACACTTTGTGTAACTGTGGATGTTTCTGCATTTAATAATTTGTTGATTTTGAGAATTTTGTTTTTAAGCTACACTCAGAGGTGCTCAGGGCTTACTCCCAGCTCTGTACTCAGGAATTACTCCTGCTGGAGTTTTGGGGACCATTTGGGGGTGCCAGGGTTTGAACCTGGGTTGGTCCTCTGTGAGACAAGCACCCCACCCACAGTACTATTGCTCCAGCCCCTGATCTTGAGATGCTCTTTAGCATGTTACTACTGTACAGATGGTATCAGGGATCAACCAGAAACTGAAAATAAAATATTTGCTCTCATTGTCAGAAGGATCTACTGTACTTAAAATTGGATAACATTAAGAGCAAATAGAGAAAAATTTATTTATTTTGGTGCTAACTTACCATTAATTGCTCTGCATACCATTTATTTTCATTCTCTCAAACAGCCAGACACCACACACACAGAGACACACAGACACACACACACAGAGACACACACAGTGCTGCTTCTCTGTCCCTCTTACAGCAAGTTGGAGCTGAAAATTTAGGTGGGGGAGGCAGGAGAAGCCATACTACCACGCTGAAGTGAGAACGCCCATCTGCTAAGGCCTCTTAAAAGACTATCACTTACAGCTTAGAAGATAGCCTCACCTACTGAGGTAAAAGGCAGCTCAGATAGAGAAGGGAACAAGTAAATGGTGCTAGGAGGATCCACTCAGGATGGGAGATACATCCTGAAAGCAGACTATAGACCGAACATGATGGCCACTTAATACCTCTATTGCAAACCACAACACCCAAAAGTAGAGAGAGCAAAAGGGAATGCCCTGCCACAGAGGTGAGGTGGGGGGGGAGATGGGGGGGTGATGGAAGGGATACCGGGACCATTACTGTCTGTCAGCGGGCACCAGTAACATCTCTCATTGAGAGACTTATTGTTACTGTTTTTGGCATATCCAATATGCACGGGTAGCTTGCCAGGCTCTGCTGTGCGGGCGGGATACTCTCGGTAGCTTGCCAGGCTCTCCAAGAGGGGCGGAGGAATCGAACTCGGGTACGCTGCGTGAAAGGCGAACGCCCAACTGCTGTGCTATCGCTCCAGCCCACCAGGACCATTGGTGGTGGAAAATGGGCACTGGTGGAGGGATGGGTACTCTATCATTGTATGACTGAAATGCAAGCATGAAGGTTTATAAGTCTGTAACTGTACCTCATTGTGATTCACTAATTAAAAAAAAAAGACTATCATTTAGACCAGTGGGCTCTATTCTCCCTTCCCCCTAGTAGACATCTGAGATATTCAAAGGTAGCCACAAGAGGAAAGCATCTATCTCAATGGGGAATATAACATGAGAACTGGGGGTGATTGGTAGGATGGAAGGTGGGCAGAGGAAAGAAACAATATCAGAGTCAGAAAAAAGTCGAGGAATACTGATCTCGACTCTATCTCCCTGGAGAAGAGTGAGGCCTAGACATAAAAAATGACTGATAAAAGTCTGGAATCCTGCATTTGAAGCATCCTCTTCTGCTAAATTAAATGTCAGTCATGTGTGCTGCTGAATAAGGAAACAAAAGGAAAAGGAAAAGTATCTGTCCCTCCCTCAAAAGTCCATCTGTTTCCACAGGGCAAGGCCCTCCAGGATCACAAGACCCAGAAAAGCTCTTATTTGGCCTATGGCTATTGTGTTTATGCATTCATGCAAAGTAGCAGGTTGTAGAGGGCAAGGCTAAACTGTTCCCTGGGTTTTGGGATGAAAAACTATTCTTGTTAGATGAAATGAAAGTGAGACTCAAGAGTTACTAGTTCACATGGCCCTTATTTAAACCGGATGCTTTTGTCCATGTCTAAATGATCGTGTTTGGAATGAACTGCAAATTCTGCAAATTATCTATTTCCCTTACTGAGAGACAGAGACCAGAGGATAGGAAGGGAAGGGAGGAAGGAAAGAAAATAGCCTTCCTGAAACACTGTGAAAGTTTTTTTCAGGTGGTGCCAGGGATTGAACGCAAAGCATGTACCCCAGTTTTTTTTTAACTCTCTCTCCAGCTTATGTGCTCTTCCACCTTTCTCTGTGCTCAGTGATCACTCCAGGCAGGCTTGGGGACATAGAGGATGCAGGGGTTGAACCCAGGTTAGCTTCCTACAAGGAAAGCGTCCTGCCCATTGTACCATCACTCCAGCCCCCTGCATGGGTTTTAATGGACTCATACTGAATAGACTGGGGGAGTTTTTACAGAATTATTTGCTGTATTCATCTCACTGTGACAAGCTCTTTGTATCAGATAAAAATCTGCATAGCTTCTAGGCGAGAGATGTCCTGACTTATATGATTTACACATTTCAGAAGATGTACTTTACATGGATTCATGTTTTAGATGTACTGGAACAATGGTTACAAAAATCATCCCTTAGTGAATGAAGGTCAAAGGAGATCATCTTTAAACTCCACATTTGCAGATGAGAAAACTTAATGCCAATAGGAAAGTCACTTTGCCTGAGGTGACTCAGCTTGTTATACTCAGCTGGAATGGAAATTCACTTTGTCGGACTCTCCTGTGTTCTTTGTTTCAATATCAGATTGTTATATATAGAATTCTGTTTAATAAAACATAAAATATTCAACTCCGTGTCAAGATCCAAGTTTCCTTAGAGAGGAAAAGAAGATGCTTTTTATCTTCATTGGAATTGGAAAGATGGTTTTTTTTTAACTTCTTTGACCAGTTATGTGGATAGTCATCGTTTTATAAACATAGGTGCAGAATAGATAAGAGGATTTCTTACCTAAAGAAAGGATTCTTTAAGTCAAGGATGTTTCCAGATCTGAAGCCTGTCTGGTTTACCAATGCCACAATTTGAATGTCATAACTCTGTCTATAAGGCAGAAAGAAACACATTATCTCACAGGATCTATTATTCACATACATTCAGGAAAGCTTCACACATTTTAAGAGTACATGTTTTATATCTTAAAAAAATTTTATTAATGTGCCATGATTAAAAAGTCATTCATAGATGACTTTCAGGCATACAATGTTCCAAGATCAACTTTCCTCCAATATGCTTGGTGTCTGACATATGCTATATATGCTTATTAGGATGCTGTTAATACTAGAAGAGGTAAGGCAATTAAAGGCCATGGTTATTTGTTAGAAGAGTTTGACAGCTATTATTTCTTGATCTAAAAATTATAACTGTAAAAATGCTTTATGGGTCACCATTGAAGTCCTAGAACAATTTCAACCAAGGAAGGATTTGCTAAGTTAAAAATATCAAACTGATATGAAACAGCTAACAAACATAATTGGTTGTTTTTTATCTTGTTTGTTTTGTTTCATTTTATTTTGGGGTCCATACCCAGCAGTCTTCACAGCTAGCTCCTGGCTGAGGGACTATTCCTGATGGTGTGTGAGGGACATACTGGGTACTGGGTCAGTTGTGTGCAAGGCAAATGCTCTATCTGCTCTCCTGAAAAACTGATTTTTTTATCTACTTTCAGCTGTTCTAATTAATTCAGGTTTTTCACTCTAAATTTCTCTTCCAAGATACCCACATATAGAAGAAGTTTAGTACATCTATGGTACTTGAAAGTAAGTTCAATTGGATGTAGACATGAAGACAAGGAGCACCTTTGGAAAGATGCAAGCCTCCTGGAGTCATAGATAGCCTAATAAAATATGCATAGCAATCCCTAATACCAAGAAATAAAACATCTTGGGGTTGGAGTGATAGCACAGCAGGTAGGGTGTTTGCCTTGCACGCAGCCGACCCGGGTTTGATTCCCAACATCCCATATGGTCCCCCAGCACCGCCAGGAATAATTCCTGAGTGCAGAGCCAGGAGTAACCCCTGTGCATCACTGAGTGTGACCCAGAAGGAAAAAAATAAATAAAGAAAGAAAGAAAGAAAGAAAGAAAGAAAGAAAGAAAGAAAGAAAGAAAGAAAGAAAGAAAGAAAGAAAGAAAGAATGTATCTTCATCTAAGTCTCATGAAAATAAAGTAATTTTCTATCCCAGGAGCAATGTCATGTTAGTGCCAATGTATACAAGAGACCAAACCCAAATTCAATAATTCAGATGCAATAAACTTAAAGCCAACTCTATTGTCAATCTTCCAAAAATGTGTCCATAGGATCCTAAATAACTATAATTTTTGTTGAACCAGTTAGTTGGTAATGTATATTAAAAATTACACAAAACAAAACTGGGTTCTCTGACACCGTTATTTTGAATTTTATCAGGCCTACAGAGGTGATATAATGAGACATGTACCTGAGTCAAAGTTTTGAATACAAAACTATTGCTTTGATACCAGTATTTCTTTTATAATATTGAGGATCATATAAAAAAAACCCAAAAAACAACCTATGCAGCACTTATCTACATGGAGTATTTGGTAATTCATGATTTCATCTTCAGATTGACTAAAAGATACATTCATGGGATAGGCTCATTGCTGACAATCAGAGGAGAAAGTCATGGAGAAGAGAAGTAGCAGAAGTTTGGGGAAAATGTTCCAAGTAATCAAGGATTTCTGGTAGATAAAGGAAGGAATGGGAACCTACAAGGGTGTGAACTCCATACCAGTGTACTTCAGAGGAGTTTGAGTGTACGTCAAAGAACATTTTGAATGATTAGTTTTGCTTTTCAGTTAGTTGTTATAGTGAATTGAATTGTGCCCAGCCAAAATATATGCCTTGGTACCTGTCAATGAGACACTATTTGGAAAAAGAGTCTTCCTGCAGTAATGAAGTTTAGATTAAGTCAAACAATGTGTCAATCACAAATCCCATGACTATCATCCTTTTAAGAAAGGAACCATTAAGGTATGTAAGGGAAGAGGGGCCAAAACTGAAGCCAGATGTAGAGCCAGTGGAGACGTAGCTACAGAACACACAGAATGGCAAAGCAGAAACAGAAGCTCAAAGACACAAAGAAGCTTCTACCTGGAGCCATCACAGGCAACACAGTCATGACAACACCTAGTTTCACATTTCTAGCTTCCAGAATTGTGAAATAAGTCACTCAGGATGTGTGGTTTTCTATGGCAGCCCCAGGAAAGTAATATATTGTTTCCCAAATATGTATAAAGCACTTGTGAATGTGGGAAGTAAATACTGAATTCCAACCCACCATTAGAATTAAAATATATTGAGTTAAACATTAATCTATTTACTTGGATTTTACATGGGTAAAATCACAGTTCTATCTTCAATAGTAAGATACATATAACTGAGTAAATACCAAGCATATGATAGGCACATGCATCAGAGATAGAAGAATTGAAGGAACAATGCAGAACACAGAAATATCACTAAAAGCTGCAGTAGCACAGACCATTATTTCACTGCTTCTAATGGTCTCATCCTGTAAAACAGCTTCCCCTATAATTCCTTCTGATGCAGCTGTCTAAACACATAGCTAGTGAGAGGTTTCATTTTAGCAAAGTCCAAGCTGTTTAATGATGAACATTAGGAACAGCACTTAAAGCTTCCCAAAGCGTTAATTTTTTGATCAGCATTTCATTTTTTTCCAAAGCTAACCAAATTATGCATACCAAAAATCCCAGCAAAACTGGGGATATTAGGTCTTCACAGGGATCTGAAAAATTTAAGTTATGTTTTAAAATATTTTGGCACAGGGTAAGTGATTGAACTAAATCCTACAATAAGCTTATATTTATAAATCATTTTTTATTTTTCTATGTCTTAAAACAATTGATATAAACAATTGATATAAATGCATATATACTGAGACACATCTAGACAGATAAATATTTTTATATAGATAAAAGGCATAGATTGAGAGTTTAGTTGTGTGCATTATTACTATGACCATAACAGAAACAAAGAATTAAAAGATAAATATTAGAGCACTTGTGGGAAATATCACAAAATGTTTTTACTCATAGGCGAACTTAATCAAAAAACCTTTGGAGACCACCTGTGTAAACTTTAGCGATATAACTTTCATAAAGTTCATAGAAAGAGAGCTTCTATTTTATTGTTAAGAGCAATAAAATATATGGCAGACCAAGAAGGATGGGAAGCTGTCAAAAATAAAATACTAACAATGCAATCATAAATGATCCTGGTGGGGAAGAAAAGGGCACTCATTGTCATACCTGTGTGGCTGCAAAGGGACTTCTCCCAGAGGTCAGAGTTTAAAAGAGTATTCGACAATATGAGAGGGTCTAGACTATTCACTGCAGAACAAAGAGGTCACACCTTACTGAACAACTAATGTGAAAACACTGACATTCAGAAACTGCTGAGGTTTGTAGAAAATACCAAGGAAAACTATAAATTTAAAGCAAAAAGAAAAAAATGAAACTGATTAGGTCCAGTAAGAGTAAGAGTAAGATAGAGAATAAGGGAAGAGGAAACAGAACTATGATGGGCTGTTGTTATGTTCTATGTTAATTACTATACCAAGTACTTTCCTTAATATTTGCAAAAACTGCTTTTAGGACCTGGCCGAGCTGACGGTGTCATCAGGGGAGTTGATATCCTCTACAACAAAGACCAGAAGGTGAGCCTGGGAGTCAGGACGTCTACCTGAGGCTGCTGGTCAAGCTCTACTGTTTTCTGCCAACTCCATGTTCAACCAGCTTGTGCTGAAAAGACTATTCATGTGCTGGGTCAACCAGCGGCCTCTGTCCCTGTACTCTAGGATCCACAAGATGAAGCTTCCTGGGAGGGAAGGTAAGGCGGCCTTGATGCTGGTGGGGTCGATCACGGACTAGACCTGAAAGTGTCTGCCCAACTCAAATCCTCAAGGCCGGAGGCAAAATCCCAATCTTTGATCAGGTGGCCCTAGACTCCCCCAAAGGCTGGAGAACTGTCCTGCTCTTCACTCCCTCACAAAGGCCAGGAAGTACATAGGTATTTTGGCAAGGTTCCTGGGACTGCACACAGCCACACCAAACTGTATGGTACACTCCAAGGACTGTAAGTTCCAGTGTGCCAGAGGCAGAAGAACAAGCCATTACTATAAGAACAGACCCAATTCAGCATTACTATTAAAGATTTTGGATGTTGAAAAAAATTTTGCAAAAACACTTGTGTACCAACCAGGTGGCAGAAGTGATTGGACAGAACTAGGATAGACTAGACTCCAGAACCTAGTCTCTTTTCTCTATGCACGGGATCTCTCTCCCTCCTTTCTCCCATCTATATAATACTGTGTTGTCATGATATCTTGGCTTTTCCTTTCAATTTTTCCAGGCTAACTAAGATCTTCAAAAAAATGGATCATCATTCATGCAGCCTTCATTCATTTTGTTAATCTACCCTGCTGAATATGGGAAATCTGCTAAGAGGGATAAATCATAGACTGCCATTCAGTTCCCTTTCTTGGGAAAACTCAGTAAAAGAAATAATAGCACAATTCAACATTGGTGTTAGGTCGGGAGGGTTCAAAGAACCCATGAAGTCATGGCACAGATGCCTGAGGTAAATGTCATTTTTCCTTCTGAGTGAAGAAGATGATAGAAAAATATGTTTAATAAGGACATAAACCATGTCAGAAAGCAAATGAAGTGAACTAGAGATAGCCCAATGGCAGAACACCTGTCTTGCAGAAAGGAAGCCCTGCGTTTGATCACTTGAACCCAGCAGCACTGCCATTGGGATCCCCAGGACTGTAGTGAAGTGTATTATCTCTGGCACAAAACAAACAAGCACTGCAATTAAGTGAATAATCTCTGGTGAGCACCACAATTAAAATGCGCAGGAGCACCACATTGAAGTATGTGAGTATCACAACCAAGTATAAGACCCCAGTGAGTATACCACAACTAAAATAAGTATTGGAGTGCTAATTGTGTGCAACCCTCAGTCATCACAATAGCAAATACAAAAGGAAAGAACAGAAAAAATATAATATGTAATTTCACTTATGTAACCATAGTCTAAATCATCTTGAAATATTTGAAAGGAAAAGAATGTTATCTTGGTTTGAAAAAAAAAACAGAAAAGACAAAACCCAAAATTCCAGACAGATGTTGGTTATTTCTCCTTAGCACTTTTCTCTTTTTTTGGAACTGGTCATTAAACAGATGGGTTACGAGGAAGAAAATGGTAACTTCCTGGATGAACATGACACAAGTCAGCATTTTCCATTTTTCCTCTTGGATGCCATCCAAAACCAAGGAGAACAGAAAGAATCTGCAGATCATAGGCACGATTTTCTGTAAACCAGGAGAAACATATCGTTGTCTCCACTATGTGCAAGCTTGCAAAGCCACTGGAGATCGGTAGTGAGCCACTGGAGATGGGTAGTGAGCCACATAGGGAAAAGTATACAAATGCAGAGAGTAGCAATAGAACCCAAGGGAGTGCAGCCAGGAAGTGCCAGCAAAAACATGTACCTGATAGAGGGAAGAATTTTCTGAATATATTTATTTCTGTTGTTACACTTTGTGCAGAAATTGGGGTAAGCAAGTCTGCTGGTCAGAAATGCTCTTGTAACTGGAAAATGATGGGACTACCCAAAGCATTACAAGAGGGACCATATTTGAAGGATGCAATATTCTGGGTTGAGAAAAATAGCATGAAGACCATCATGTCTCTCATTACAAGAACTTCTTATGGCCCATAAAAGCTATTAAAAAAAATCCCTTACCCCTATGAAGGAAGCAGTAACCTTTATACAGATGATGGTCTGTAAAAAATACAAAAGCGTGTGCATGCGCGGGAGGGGTTGATGTGTGTGTGTTGTTCGGGATGGCTCCTCCTTGTGCTCTGCTTCTGTGTATGCTGCTGTACTCTCTTCTGTCTGCCTCTCTATATTTGACTCTGTCTCTGTCGTCTCTCCTCTGGTATCTTCCGACCTCTCTTCTGATCTCTCTCTCCGGAGCCCTTCTGCTTCAGTCTCTGGAGCCCCACTTGCTCTCAACTTCTGACTCTGACTCGTACTCTGATTCTCACTTGCTTTGTGCTCTTTCTTTCCCCTGCTTCTTGCTCCGATGACTCCAATTCTCTTTCGCTCTGTGTTCTGCTTCTGTGTCTTCTCTCCCTTCTGCTCTGCTTCTGTGTCTTCTCTCTAGCATCTGTGTCTTCTTCTCCACTTTTGTGTCTTCTCCCTGCTTCTGTGCTCTGCTCCTGTGTCTTCTCCCACAGTATTAGTTTATATAGCAATCACATAGGGTGGTGACACAAAGGTGGGTTGAACATTAACAAATCAACAAAGAGGGGTAAGACCACTCTCTAGGAGATTAACAAAATCTCATCTAAAGAGATTACTCCAGATTACTAGGAGATCCACTCAAGGGTGGGATCCAAATAGGGTGTGTCGCTTTCTTCTTTCTTTAGCTAGTAATCCCTTTAAATCACTGTATCACTGTCACTGTCATCCCATTGATTGTGATTTACTCAAGCAGGTCCAGTAATGTTTCCATTCTTCCTAGCCCTGAGATTTTAGCAGCCTATCCTTACTCGTTCTTACCAACGGTGCCACATTAGAGGCTCTTCAGGGTCAGGGGAATGAGACCCATCATTGTTACTGTTTTTGGCATATAAATATGCCACGGGGAGCTTGCCAGGCTCTCCAGAACCCGTGTCCCCCAGCCTAGCACTGCAAGATATACCTTTCAAACTCCTCAGCACAAAGGGGAAAATCCCTATAAAAATGAAACAATTAAAATGCTAATTTAAAACTATGAAACTGTAGAGATTAAGAACACATCTGTATCCAAAGGGATATCATTTTTCCTGGTAGTTCATTGTTATAAGGGTTGAGAAATCTGAATTCATACTAATTCATAAATCCACTTAAATAGTTGTAGTAAATCTACTTCAAATATTTCTAGCAATGTCATTCTGTATGAGCACAGTAAGAGATATAAACTTAAAGTTTGTTTCTTCCTGAGGACATCTCACTATATTTTCTAGACCACAGTCCTCAGGTCAGGTTAGTCTTTCTAACCCCAGCAAGGTCCTAGTCTCGTCGCTACTTTTGGATCATGACAGCATTTGTCTATGACCATGTTCTCAACTTATAGTTGAGTATTGTGGTGCTTTGGCTGGCCCATTTTGATGCCAGGGTAGCTCACAGCTTGGCCTGGATCCATTCAATCATTACTCCTGGCTCTGTGCTCAGGAATTATTCCTGGCAAGCTTGGGAGACCATATGGGTATCAGGAATCGGATCTGGGTCGACTGCGTATAAGGTAACTGCCATATCTGTTGTACTCCCTCCAGCCCCAAAGGTCTACTTACAAAGATTCTACAGAGTGTTCACCCTTCCTGGAGTAGCTGCAATATTAGGTCAATGCATGGAGAGGAGGGAGCAAGCTCCCATTCCATCTCCCTGCTCCAAAACAACATTTAATAGACTGTCCTTGGATAGAGGATTTATCAGATTTTAAACTGATTAGAACAGATACTATACTTGATCTTAGCCAAAAGGCTGAGGAATGATTATTTAATAATTTTTTAATAAAGCTTGCTTGTTAATTTCACGCAGGACGTCAAAAGACCGCGTGGCCGCCCACCAACAAGATGGTCTGACTTCTTCGTCAAAACCCTGAATGAACGATTTAAGGCTCTTCCTGTTCCTGGAGTGAGCAGATATCATTGGGCTATACTAGCACGAGACAGGGACAAATAGAGACTTTATTGGTGCCCGCTCGAACAAATCGACGATCAACGGGATGACAAGTGATACAAGTGACTACTTTTTGAATTATACCAATAGGTATCAGTAGGACACAACATGAAATAATTTAATAAAAAAATAGAACATTTTATTTGCCTTAGTAAGCATGATGACTCTATGAAAAGAATAAGATGTAAAATTTTTGAAACTTAATGGGTAAGAATCAGCTCTATATTGGAAAAAGAAATACGACTTTAAAAAGTATACAATATAAAATGCACTTTTAGCTTTAATTGACTAAATTCTTAAGTAAAATTGTTCCCAAACTTAATTTATACTTCCTTATGCTATTGTAAATACAATAACAAACCAGTGGCTAATACTGCTCTGTATCCATAACTTAAAACAACCCAAACACTGTACTGTATTCAGTTTTGGAGAAATACTTTAAAAGGAACATTGCTGATCCTGATATCCTAGAGAGGAGGGCTCAGAATTTCAAATTATTTTAAATCGCTCTTATAGAAGGGGTTGATGAGATCTGTCTGAAAAAAGAAAAGCCTATAGGTAGAAAACTCCAACTACTTGAACGACTTTAGTTTGGATGTAAGAACAGATATATTTCTATTCAATTGAGAAATACACCTAAGACCAATGAGTAGATTATTTAAGGGGTAACATAAAACCAATGGCAAGAATAATTTAATAATTAGAACTGCCTAAATTAGAAAGTACCAATAGCTAATGATCATGTGAAGTTATTCCACCTTATCAATAATAATTCTAAAAAGAGGGGCTGGAGAGATAGTATAGTGGGTAGGGCATTTGCCTTGCACACAGCTGACCTGATTTTATCCCCAGCATCGCATATGGTACCCCAAGCACCATCAGGAGTAATTCCTGAGTGTACAATCAGGACTAACTGTTATGCATTGCCAGGTGAGTCCCTCCCTCTTAACAAAAACAAAAGCAAAAAACAAACAAACAAACAAAATAACAAAACAACCACATGCAACTTAAAATTTTATTTTAAAATTTTGAGTATAGGGAGGGAGGACTGGAACAATAGCACATCAGATAAATCGTTTGCCTTGAACGCGGCCAACCTGGGTTCGATTCTTCCATCCCTCTCAGAGAGCCCAGCAAGCTACGGAGAATATCCTGCCCGTACGGCAGAGCCTGGCAAGCTATCCGTGGCATATTCAATACGTCAAAAACAGTAACAAGTCTCACAATGGAGACGTTACTGGTGCCTGCTTGAGCAAATAAATGAACAATGGGACGACAATGCAGTGCTACAGGGAGGGTTGGGCCACATTTTATGATACACAATGGCTATTTATGGCTCTGTGCTCAGAAGTGACCCCGGGTAGTGCTCAGGGAACCATACTTGGGGCTGGGGATTTGAATGAAGTTGCAGTCAATGTGGCTGCATGCAAGGTAAGTGCCTTAACTCCTTTACTACCTTGAGAGATAGTAATTTAAAAGTGGTTTTAAAAACTGCTATGACAAGTTCTCAGCTATTACACACTGATTCAAAACCTCAAACAAGAAAACAGATCTATCTGTACAAATTCAGCACTCCCTGCCCAACATTATTTGTTCAGTAGATGCACAGAAAATCACCTGAAAGGACAGTGATAAAGGGGTCAAAACTGGAGAGTGAGGTGAGGAGTGGCTGTGTGGGTAGACTTCAATAATTCTGAATTTATATGTAATCATGTTTGGCTTTATAATTAAAGACTTCAGAAATGGATGGTTTAACAATTCTGTTCAAAAACAGGGAAATGAATACACACTTCCATGAAGAAGAGTTACAGATAGTCAATAAGCTATCTGTAACTAAAATGCTCATTACCGCTTAATATCAAGGAAACACAAATCAAAACAACAATGAGCTATTTCCTCATATCAGTGAGAAATGGCATATATAAAAAAATTCTGAAAACAACAAAAGTTTGTAGGGCTATGGTGAAAAAGGAGTCCTCACTCACGGCTGCTGGAATGTCAGCTGATCTAGCCTCTGTGGCAAAACTATGGAGGTTTCTCAGTACAGTAGGAATGGAGCTCCCATTTGGCCCAACTCTGCCACTTCAAAGCATCGACATTCCAAACACAAAAAACAATAATTGATAAGATATATCCACTTCTATATTCATTGTGGCTCTTAGTATAATAGTCAGTATATGGAAGCAACCAAAATGTCCAACAACAGATAAACAAGTTGTGGTATATGTACACCATGAAGTATTATGCGGTCACTAGGGAAAAATAAAGCCATGTGGTTTATGGCAACGTGGATAGAATTGGAGGGTATCATACTGGGCAAAATAAACCTGAGGTAGAAGAACAAATATAGGATAATCTCACTCATCTGTGGTATATAGAGAAACAAATATAGCGTAGGAACAATATCAATTAATAATAAACCTTGAATACTAGAATCTAGCTAGGCCTGAGAGGCCAGATTAAGAAGGGATAGAGGAGTGGGGAGGAAATAAA
Organism: Sorex araneus; assembly: GCF_027595985.1. Taxonomy (NCBI): domain Eukaryota; kingdom Metazoa; phylum Chordata; class Mammalia; order Eulipotyphla; family Soricidae; genus Sorex; species Sorex araneus. The sequence continues at coordinate 69,615,135 of NC_073302.1, read as the reverse complement.
GCCTGCTGGGAGTAACACAAGAGCAGAAGTGGAGATTATCCAGCACATGGATGGTGCTAAGGGAGGGAACAATCTGCACTAAAACTATAACTGTCTCAAGAAATAATTGGGGGAGAATTCAGCTGAAGGAAATTTGGACTGGAGTTCATATAGGGATGGGGAAAGGGTCTAGGTGTACTTCAGTGGTGGGGGTCAGCAGTAACTTTGAACATCAGTATCATAAACTTGGACACTAGTATAGCCTTATGACTTAAACTATAATAAAATGATTTAAAAAATAAAATACCTAGAAACAACATGATATAATGATAAAAAAGAAAAAAGATATCATTTTAAAAACATATTATGAGAATTCTCTAAGGTTACATATGCAAAATGCTTAGCACTGGGAACATTATAAAGGACTTTTTTTTAAAAGAAAAAAAGGGCACTTTGACTTGTAAAGTGGTGAGTTCTCTGTCACTAGAAGGTTCAAGCCTCAAGAATAGATGGGAGGGAGGGAGAGAATCAAGTGGAATGAGATGACTATGGAATCCCCTTTATGTTCTTAAAGTCCTTTAACCACTCTGTTGGTCCTTTAACTCCTTTGAGAGAAGGTCCAACAAGCTGAAAGAAAGTGGTTAAGAAATAAGACAAATCAGTAACCATTACAGACTTCTTGGAATTCACCACCAGAAGGAAGAATCCAGGTCTGATACTGTCCTTGCAATGTTTTATCTCATGCATTACAGATCAAGTTTGCATTAAATTTGTGCATGTCAGGGAGAGAGGTGCCTCGACAGATATAAGTAAGGTCAGGAAGCTGACTTGAGGTTTAAAGGCGTTTGATAATGAAACAGTGCTCAATAATTGGCAAGAGCTCCCATAAACAGGAGGATTTCCTTTCTTTCTCCACAGTTTTGTGGAGAACATTTTCCTTGGGTTACCTGAAGCTCCTCTTTCTTGCCATCCTCAATAGCGAGACATTTGCCCTTCAAACTGTGTAGCTGAAAATATCCCTGCAAAACTCAGTAAGGCCATTTCTGCTGTCCACATGAAATGCTGTAGTTTTCTTCCTTCAGTTCTTGACCCTCAGTGCCCACTAAGCAGATGCAGAATAATACTCTGAACTTTCCTGCTTACCGTTTATTGGCTATGAATAGCACTTTCCCTGAAAGCGTTTCCCCTTCCTTGGCAAAAAGAGGGGTCTGCAGAAGGCACCGCACTTGATACCAATGGGTCAGAGGCTCTGTTGGAGCTGTTGACAGCCAAACAGTTACCCTATGAGGCAAGAAAAAAATTGAAAGTCAACTATGTTCCAGTTTCATAATTTATGCACTTAACTAGGGAGAAAGATTGATAAAGTAATTTTCATTACCTTTCATTCATGGGATCTTTGTAAGAACAAGATAGCTGAATTTATTGAGCAGTTACTAGGTGCTGGGTACCTCTGTGTACATCATTCCATTTATTCTGTACAGCAAAAACTATGACTAAGGTCAGAGAGGTAAAAGGACTTGCCCAGCCTCATACAAAAGGCAACTAGGAGTAAGGCTTCTGTTCTCTCAATCAATATTTCTAAATCAAAGCTCAGTAGAAGACAAATAGATAAACTTAAAAAATGAACTTGTTTAGAGGCACAGCTTTAGAACTCATCTCAGAGAGACCCCATCAGCTGAGTTATCCCAGGAAGATCCAGCAGTCATTGGCCCAAGGTCTCTGGACCCTAGGTGGAATGGGAGCAGACCCTTCCCTGTTCTGTATTTTAGTATGGACACTCTGTGTGCCTCTGTGTTTGGGGGGATCATGGGGGGAGGTGTATATCATGTATATCAAGGTTCTTTACTTCGTGGAAGGAAATGAGCACATTTAGCTGAGCTTTGAACACAGAGATCATCTGTACTGAGGTTAGACAGTAGCTTATAGGGAGTAGAGTTAGATTCAGTCTGAGACTAATTCCTATATTAGTTTTGATTTGGAGGTTTGAGGAGGAAAATTTATATAATTTAATTGTTTAGGAATACAAGCTGGGCTGGAGTGATAGCACAGCGGTAGGGCATTTGCCTTTCATGAGGCCGACCCATGTACGATTCCTCCGCCCCTCTCAGAGAGCCCAGCAAGCTACCAAGAATATCGCGCCTGCACGGCAGAGCGTGGCAAGCTACCCATGGCGTATTGGATGTGACAAACACAGTAACAAATAAGTCTCACAATGAGAGACATTACTGGTGCCCACTTGAACAAATCGATGAGCAACAGGATGACGGTGACAGTGATAGAGGAATACAAGCCATGTTTCTATCAAAATACACTCAGCTATATTATGAAGTTAATCTTCAGTACCCTTGCCAGAATAAATTCTTTATTTAGGATATCACTATGGGAAAATATAGATTCCTAGAACAAACATGCATTGTGGAATAGGAATGACTTGCATGTTCTTTTCCTTCTCTCTGTCAGGTAAGATGAGGGTTCTAGGGATCCTCTCCTTCCCTGGGTCCCCAAGTCCCCCAAGAATTATCAAAGACCCAAGGGCACTTCTTATCCAGCAGATGTAATGTTGAGCCAACCAGTAACTGGTCTTTTACTCTATTTCTTGCGACATTCTGTAACAGCCAACTAGTAGCTGGTCTTTCTACTCTATTTCTTGCAACATTCATAAGCAATGTATTCCTGCCTGATCATTAAAGAACAATTCTTCAGTGAAACTTTGGTTCATGGAGACTATGAACCAAAGTGAACAAAAGTAATACTTAACTATCACCATACTGAAGAGATTCTAGAACTGGTGAGATGAATGGCAAGGACTTGGGTCCCCACATCTATTCTGGATAAGAGCAAGAGGGCTGAACAGAGAAACAAAACAAAGGAGTAGACTACAGTTTTGTTTTTGGGTCACACCTGGCGATGCTCAGGAGTTACTTCGGCTCTGCACTTAGGAATTATTCCTGAAGGTGCTCGGAGGTTTGGGGAGGAAATTTTATATAATTTAACTGCTGAGGAATACAAACCACATTTCTATCAAAATATACTCAGCTATATTATGAATTAGGTTCTATACAGATATTTAAAGTAAAGTGTTTAAATAAATGTCCTCCTTGAAGTAAGCCACTTGAAGTTAATCTCCAGCACCCCTGCCAGAATAAATTCATTGTTTGGGATATCACTATGAGAATATATCACTATGGGAACTGCAGAGGATGCCAGAGATCAAACCCAGGTCCGCTGTGTGCAAGGCAAGCACCATAATTGCTATAATACCTCTCCGACCTCCAAACTAGACAATATTGAATGAAGACAAACCCTTGGTGATTGATTACAAAACAGATTACCAAGCAGTGGGTAGCATGAGGGGTAGGGGGTGATGGATGGAGGAGAGGAAGGAAGAGGTGGACCAGAGGTAATGTGAGCACAGTGGTGAAGAATCTGGGATACTTTGGTGATGGTAAAGGTGCTGTAACTTTGCTCATCCAAATTATTAAAATCAACACTTATTATAATCATGTTATGTAAATTAAAATTAAATAAAAAGAACAAGAGGGTTGATGGGCTCAGTCCTTCTCTCATCTCTCTAAATTCCAATGTAATTAACTTTAGGAGTCTTTAGCTAGTATTGTTACCATAGTCAATTCTCACTTTTTCTATACCTTAAAAATTTACAAGTATTGGGGCTGGAGCGATACCACAGCGGGTAGGGCATTTGCCTTGCACGCGGCCGACCCGGGTTCTATTCCCAGCATCCCATATGGTCCCCTGAGTACTGTCAGGAGTAATTCATGAGTGCAAAGCCAGGAGTAACCCCTGTGCATTGCCGGGTGTGACCCAAAAAGCAAAAAAAATAAAATTACAAGTATCTTTAGCATCTGTGCCTATTTTCTTAAAATGTGGAAAAATAACCATTGCTGAAATGAATTTTTTAAAAACTCAAAGGTTATGAGCACAGAGGCAAGGACAGCACAGGCACGAGCTGGCGAGGAGTGTGTGATACTTACACAGACCCAACAAAGGCCACATCAAACCAGAAGGCCAGGCCGTGGATGAGGCCCGTCTGTGCAATCTCAAACACAAAGGGGATTTCTACTCTGCAAAGAAACAAAACAGAAATAAGAACTCCTTGGAATGATTTATTTGCTGATACAGGCTACATTTGTGAGATCAGTGGGGATATTCATAGAACGTTTTCTTTTTCTCATAAGCACTTCTGTTTTGGCAGCACAGTTCTCTCCGTTTGTGATTAATGCTCCGGTGATTCCACGCATCAGAGAATGTGGCTTCTTAAGAAAACTCTGCAAGGTCCATAGCACTGTGCTGCAGTGACACAGACCTTCACACCCGGGACATGGGCTGACTACAGAAGAAGTGGGCCACTTGGGACACAGGTGACAGATGTCCTCTAGAGCATCAGAACATCAGCTGTGATAGCTCCTCTGCATGGCAGTGGAGAAGGCAAAGGCAGTCACTGAGTCTAAAAAATGAAGTGAACCACCAGGGGGAACATCAGGCTCAGAAGGTCACTGCTATACTTCCTTTGTGTTTTTCAGGGAGGAATCTAGCTTTCCCTAGGCTACAGCAAATCATGCAGAAGTGAGTGTGGTTCATGCCAAGTGAAGAACTGAGAAGGAATAGAAAGAATATTGGAAAGGGATAGCAAAATCTGCATGTTGGAACTGTTTACCTATGAAACCTCAGAAGGTCAATTAAACAGTTGGGACTGTTTACCTATGAAACTTCATTTTCCTTATTTGTTGAAGGGAGATAAAATCTACTACTTTCCTGTACATGTCAAATAAGAAAAACATATCAGAGTGATTTACAAATATAAACGGGTTTCACAATTAAAAGGTGCTTCTATTGGTTCATTGCTGGGGTTGTATTTCTCCGAGAAGGCTTATTTTGTTGAGAAATCTGGAGAATTTCAGAGGAGAGTATATGTGATTTGCATTTGTTAGGCCCCAGTGACCTAACTTCTTCCACCCTGCAGTAATTAGAGTATTTCTAGAATTTATCATTGTTGCTGTTTCATTGTTTATTGCTTTTGCTTTTTAATATTTTTTTTGTCAATTTAAAAAATTCCCCTACATGAACAATGAGCTCTTCAAGAATAGATTTAACAAATCTTTTGTGCCTGTGTATATGCACTGTCACAGTACTGAGCACACAACTGAATCTCAATAAGCACCTGCGGAATCATGCAAAAAACAAATGGATAACATCTCTGGAAAGCTATCACAACTTAATTTTCAAAAAACTCCTTGGGAGTCAAGAGGGTCCTAGAGCAACAAAGAAAGTCAACACATGCCAATATTCTCTAAACCTATAGTTTTTAATCATAATTGTAACCAAAATTACATTCTGTGGCTCTGAGTATATAATAGGATTGCACCTGTTCCTTCATTTAAATTTAGGCATTGCCAAATTATTTACTTTGACCAATTAAATGTGAACATAAGTGATTTGTACTAGCTGTGTCTCCTTTCTCCTCAATGAACAGCATCATTCCAGATATAGTCTGCTTACTAGCCTGATTGTCGGGCTGGATGATGCAACAGAGAATAAAACTGGTACACAATAAATAGTATAGAGGAGAAAAACACCTGTATTATTATAAGCTAGTGAGGTTTCCCATTGGTACAGCAGCACTTTGAGTCTGGACTGACATAGCCCTTTCTGTGCATTGTGATATCAAACAAATGAAATTGTCGCAGACAGCTTAACCTTTTGAAGTCTGCCTCTTGGCTTCCTCCATAATCCAGGCAAATTATAACCTGTCTGGGTCTTAATTTTTTCTTTTAGGGCCATACCCAGAAGTGATCAAGGTTTCAAGGTTTTATCCCTGCTCTAGACTTAGGAGAGCAGGGATAAAAACACTTTTCTGTAGGGTTCAGAGGACCACATGGGGCAATGATCCCCATTGAACCTAGGTCAGCTGCATGCAAGGCAAACACCCTACCTACTCTTCTCTGGACTTGAAATTTCTTAATTAGGAAAAGAAATATGACTAGTGACTATCTCAAGAAGAAAATGGATCAAGTACTATAATGAAAGTTTTCCCCAAAAATTCATATCAGCCTCCATTTGTGAAATAAGTCCTCATTTCTCTTCAAGTGTACAGAAAAAAAGGACAAAAACTAATATTTACCTCTTTAAAAAGAGCCACTGCCTGTAAAATGAACAGCAGGATATTTGTAATGTAATATGCACTCAACAAGTTGTAGAGTTGTAGTTGCTCCTATCATTATATGGGCACTGGCTACTAAGAAAATCCACACTCTGGAGCTTTCCAAATGGTGTAAATCCCAGTTTTAAACAAACATCTGTTCTGTGACCATATGCAACTTGCTGGTTCACACTTCCTAATTTCTTTCCCTGGTAAAATGGAGATAACAATAGTAAAATTTGCATAGATTGGTTGTGACATTAAGTGAGTCATATAAATGGCTCAGAAAAGTGTCTGTCTCCATAAGTACAAGTTGTCACTTGTTGATGTGTTTTCATTAGATAGATTCTTAAAAGAGAACTGTGAAGGTGAAACAGCATTATCTCCATTGTGTAATAAATGCAATGAGGACTTAGTTGCATTGTTTCTGTGTATGAGTTACGTGTAAAATCTCTCCCTGTATGTGATCAGCCAAAAGTTGTATAAAGTTTTGGGGATGGATTGGAGAGCTAGTGATTAGATTTTAAAAATCACAAGCAGAGTGCCCAAAAACAGATGATTGGTTAAAGAAACTTTGGTACATCTATACAATGGAATACTATGCAGCTGCTAGAAAAGATGAAGTCATGAAATTTGCATATAAGTGGATCAACATGGAAAGTATCATGTTAAGTGAAATGAGTCAGAAAGAGAGAGACTTACATAGAAAGATCACACTCATCTGTGGAATATGAAGTAACAGAATGGGAGACTAACACCCAAAAGTAATAGAAATAAGGACCAGAAGGTGTGTCCCACATATTGGAAACTGGCCTCACATGCTGGGGGGAAAAGGCAGCTCAGATAGAGAAGGGAACAACAAGTAGAGGTTGTTGGGGGGGACCCATTCGGGTTGGAAGATGCAAACTAAAAGTAGACTATAAACCAAACATGAAGGCCACTGAATACCTCTATTGCAAACTACAACACCCAAAAGGAGAGAGAACAAAAGGGAATGCTCTGCCGCAGAGGCAGGATTGGGTGGTGTGGGATGGGGTGGGGGTGGTGAGAAGGATACTGGGATCATTGGTGGAGGTGAATGGGCACTGGTGGAGGGATGGGTTAAAGATCATTGTATGAATGAAATGCAAACACAAAAGTTCATAAGTTTGTAACTGTACATCACAGTGATTCTCTAATAAATTTTTTTTAAAAAAACCACAAGCAGTGATGATTTATACAAACCTGTGGAGATCTGTTTCTTCTGCAACCATAAAATTTACTGTATGCTTGATTGTCTGAGCCATCAAAATCCTAATGTCAAATGTATCCTGTAGAGGAGAACAATCAAACAAAATAAGGGTATTATCTTTCTGTCAGAATAAACTAAATTTAAGCAAGGTTGTAATCTACTTTTTCCTCCTGAAATTTTAACTCAACATGAGTTAGGATCTAGAATGTGACACGAACAGCTCGTCCGCTCCTGAACGACCATGATCCCAGAGGCCCACTAATTTCGGAACCCAGTGGCTTCTTGCAGAAATGCCTCTAGACTGTGAACTAAGCTATAGCCCCGTGACGCCCCGGGAGGGGAAAGGTTTTTGTCCCTTGGCCTTTCCTTTCAGTGGTGGCGACTGCCATCTTTTAGAGCCCATTAAACAGAGGTATGAGCTTACAGTGACAAGACTTCTGGCAGAAATTTCTCTGGACTTAATTACTAAAATACCAGAAATCCAAAACTGCATGGCCACTGCGGCTGCACAACCTCATATGCTCTTCATTCTCAGCAATGGAAAACAAATTATCAAATGATGCCTTTCAGCAGGTCTGATTGTTGGGGGAAAATTCTAAATAATAATAATCAGTTTTCTGTCTAAATATTGAATGAAGTCAAAGTAAAGAAAGAGTAAAGTAAAAATTATCAGCCACACAGTCAGGGTTGGGAGTGTGAGGGGGGTTATACTGGGGTTCTTGGTGGTGGAACATGTGCACTGGTGAGGGATGGGTGTTTGATCATTGTATGACTGAGACTTAAACCTGTAAGCTTTGTAACTTTTCTCATGGTGATTCAATAAAAAAATGCTTCCTGACCTCAATGAGAATAATATTATTAATAGTAATTAATATTTATTTAGTCACTAAATACTAAGTGCTTTATGCTTTCCTAAGTGCAAATTGCTTTACTAGGTTATATGGTTTAATCCTTAAAATATCTTTGTAGCAGATAATTGACAATCTTTCCTTGTTTGGATGTTTTCCACGTGCAGAATTTATATCTTTTCACATTCCAGAAAGTTAGTCCACCCTCAGCACAGATGTGGCATGTGACTCAAACTTGGCCAATCAGAACATTACTCTTCTTAGAAGGACAGTGAGTGGAGCTCACAGCCAGGCACATTCAGAATGTATCTAAATCAGGCACTGTTTATTTTTAATTAGAAAAGACAGGATCTTCTGTAGGACCTGGAGTTGTAAGATTCTGAGGCTGGAATTTCTGCTGTCTTCTTACTACAAGGGATGATCCTGCCTAGGAAGAAAGTTGAATTGGAGGAAATGGATGAAGACAAAAAAATCAGATCCTGGTAGGACTGTCTCAACTCCTGCTATTTATGAGGGCCACTAATTCCTTTTTAAATTAAGCCAGTTTTTTTGGGGGGAGGGGTGTTTTACCCTTCTAATGGAGAATTCCAAAAAATAAGACTTAAAGTTGTCTAAGGTCACACAGCTTTATGAGACCTTAGTGAAGTCCAAATATGTTCAATGGCAAAGTTCCTGTTCTAAGCTATTTATTATTGCAATTCTTCTTCTTCTTCTATTTTCCCTTGGGTCAATAGACTCAATGGAAGAATGTTAATTACTGCCCAAGTTTGAGGGCTGAGCATATGCACTGAGTATATGCATAATTCAGAGCAGTGGGAGAATTAGAAGTTAATTACTGAAATGCAATCAGATCTCTTTGTCAACAGTCTCATTTTCTGAGCATTTTTTACATTGATTTGGAGACCAGTACTAGAGGACAAATACACAGAGGTCCAAGGAAGTTTTTCCTCTCTTGTCTGATGAACACAGAAGTACAGAGAACCCCAATTACATGAGTAAAGGATTTAATGAATCATTTGATAAATACATGGGTGGAGAACCACTAAAGAGAACACACATACCACTATTGGTTGCCTGAAGTATTCCTCCACTGCAGCACCTCGGAGACTGGACAGGTTGACTCCATAGAAGCACTGCTGATACCTACATACAGAACACAGAGTCAACACCATGCATCTTGTCTTTTATCATAGTTCCCAAGTCCCTGTTAGGCATGATGTTAGCCATGAGGATGCCTCTAAGTTAGCCCTAGAATGAAGACATGTGAAGGACAACCAGTCTCTTTTGGAATGGTGGAGGGAAAAAATGCCTCTAGAGAAATTTTCAGACCTATTCTTGACTTAAAGTGGGGAAAGAGAAGAGCAGGGATAGAGATGCAGTGAAAAAATTATTTGTGGCAAAACTACTCATGATGATATTTGGGACCAAGAAGGCAAATGTGCTCCTATCCTTGACCTCATTCTGCAAGGAGGCTGCTTCCAACCCAGACCATGACTTTGAATCACCAAAGTCTCTCAGTAATCTCACTGCCTAAGGAATTAGGTTTCCCTTTTGTGTCCTTTCATAGCACTGGCCTGAACCTTCCTGGTGGCATAGTTGTCAAAGCCATGCCCAATGACAAGTGAGAGAGGGCTGCATCCCTGATGAAGAGGAGATGGCACATCACAATCCTTTAGGGAATTTCCTCCTGACTGGTGTTTAGTGACATCAAAACCAGTGTTTCTCAACCCTTTTCCAACCATGGTGCCATTTCGACTTTGTTTCTTTCTTGTGCTCCCCACTTCATGCCATCCTACAAGAGGGCCTTCTAGTCTCATGTTATGGTCCCCAATTTATGGTATTTTTCACCTGTGGCTTTCCTAGAATAATTTTGGGGTTCACAAGTGGCCCATGAGACATGTTGATGTGAATCACAGGAATTTGCATATACTCAGGATCACATTTCCACCTCTTAGGGAGGCAGATGTAAAACACAACTCTGACACTTTCTCACACATATAGACCTGCTACAAGTCAAACCAGGCATCCAGTAAAGTGCATACCCCTAGCTAGCCAGCTGATAGTTTTTGACTATTGCAGTCATCCCAAATATAGTTGGTTTATCATCTCTTTTTAGAAAAAAATATTATTCAGTATCTGCCCCCCCCTCCGGAAATTTGTCATTTATTTATTTTTTTTATAATTTATTTATTTTTAATTAGAGAATCACTGTGAGGGTACAGTTACAGATTTATACACTTTTGTGCTTATACTTCCCTCATACAAAGTTCAGGAACCCATCCCTTCACCAGTGCCCATTCTCCACCACCCGTAAACCCAGCGTCCCTCCCACCCTCCCCAATCCCATCTCCCCCCCACCCCACCCTGCCACTGTGGCAGGGCATTCCCTTCTGTTCTCTCTCTCTAATTAGCTGTTGTGGTTTGCAATAAAGGTGTTGAGTGGCCGCTGTGCTCAGTATCTAGCCCTCATTCAGCCCGCAACTCCCTTCCCCCACATGGCCTTCGACTACAATGTAGTTGGTGATCGCTTCTCTGAGTTGCCCTTTCCCCGGAACATGAGGCCAGCCTCGAAGCCATGGGGTCAACCTCCTGGTACTTATTTCTACAGTTCTTGGGTATTAGTCTCCCACTCTGATATTCTATATACCATAGATGAGTGCAGTCTTTCTATGTCTGTCTCTCTCTTTCTGACTCATTTCACTCAGCATGAAACTTTTCATGCCCATCCACTTAACTACAAAATTCTTGACTTCCTTTTTTCTAACAGCTGCATAGTATTCCATTGTATAGATGTACCAAAGCTTCCTCAACCAGTCATCCGTTTTGGGGCATTCGGGTTTTTTCCAGATTCTGGCTATTGTAAACAGTGCTGTGATGAATATACATGTGCAGATGTTGTTTCGATTGTACTTTTTTGCCTCTCTGGGATATATTCCCAGCAGTGGTATTGCTGGGTCAAATGGGAATTCAATATCTAATTTTTTGAGAGTCGTCCAAATTGTTTTCCAGAAGGGCTGAACCAGTCGGCATTCCCACCAGCAGTGAAGAAGGGTCCCTTTCTCCCCACATCCTCTCCAACAGCGGTTGCTTTTGTTCTTTTGGATGTGTGCTAGTCTCTGTGGTGTGAGGTGGTATCTCATGGTTGTTTTGATCTGCATCTCTCTGATGATTAGTGATGCAGAGCACTTTTTCATGTGCCTTTTGGCCATTCGTATTTCTTCCTTGGTAAAGTTTCTGTTCACGGAAATTTGTCTTTTAAAAGTGAACAAACAGAAAGGCCCCTGCTCTCATTGCTCCTGAAGCTACTACCACACACCTGGACTGTTTCAGCACCTCCATCGAGAATAGTGGCATTAACTACATTCGCCAAGACTGATTTAGAGTAAAGGTCTAGCTATGTCAGAGACTAGCTGTCTTCCTTCAGCAATTCACCTGAACTTTGTGTCTTAGTTCCTTTTCCTCTAAAATGGGAATAATTATAAACTCGCTTTGTAGGATTATAATAAGTGTTGAATTAATTCTTTTACATGAAGAACTTGGAGTAGTTGGTATTTGATTAGTATTAAATAAATGTTAGTTTGTATTTAATAATAATTTATATAATAGTTGCATAATTAGCATTATATAAATGTTTTAAGAACTTCACTTCATATTAGTACTGGGAACTAGAGAAGGGTTTCCAATCTGACTGTGCCATGGTATTACTTGGAGGAGCCTATTAAGTTTAAGAAGAGTATAGGGAACCTTATCACTCGTGCTTTAAAGCTTATATCTTGAGATTGAAAAGAGGCTTTCCTGGTCATAGCGTATATAAAATGTGTGACATAGTCTGTGTACCAGAAAGAAATTCAATTAATTAGCCCCTATCTTCTCCCAAACCCATAACACCAACATACAGAAAGCAGAGAAAAAAATATAGAATAAACACTAGAAAAAAACATGGAAGAACCACCACAAAGGCTCTAAGTTGAAAATCAAAGTCTCAAATGTTCTTATAGGAGGAAGTAAGGCAGGAAGTAATAATACTTATTATCAGTAGCTAGTCAACCCACAATCAAAGTGCAATACCCACTGATCAACTTTCAGATCTGGAAATATTTTTACATATCTCAAGGGCTTGTGCATTTCTCACCTCTGAGCCTTTTGATGATTTCCCCTCTAACCAAATGCTCCCTTCCTTCTTTTGATCTGTAAATGTCTACTCAATCTTTAAGATTCAGTTAAATATTTCCCTTAAAAATTAAAAATCTATGTTTTACTGAAATATTTAAGCACTACACCTTTAAATAAGAGAATTTTTAATTTATCAGTATACACTTAGCATGTAGCATGAGCATGATATCTACCTATCATTTTGTGTGTTGGGAGGTACTTTACTGGCAATACTTGGGGCACCATGAAGTCCTGGGGATTGAACCTGGGGCTCTGGAATGCAGCACATCCCATCCCTTCCAGCCATCATAGCTCCAGTCGCTTATTTGTTGGTTGTGGTGTGTGTGTGTGTGTGTGTGTGTGTGTGTGTGTGTGTGTGATGCTGGGAACCCTTCCAGCCGTCATAGCTCCAGATGCTTATTTGTTGGTTGTGGAGTGTGTGTGTGTGTGTGTGTGTGTGTGTGTGTGTGTGTGATGCTGGGAACCCTTCCAGCCGTCATAGCTCCAGTTGCTTATTTGTTGGTTGTGGAGTGTGTGTGTGCGTGTGTGTGTGTGTGTGTGTGTGTGTGTGTATGTGATGCTGGGAACATATCCAGGGCCTCACACAAGTGAAGCAAGTGCTTTACCACTGAGCTATATTCTTTACTACCATTCTTGAGTGAATCAAATTTTGAGGTTGGTGTTCTAAAGGGTCCTCTGGATGCAGATGCCAATTAGGTCAAAGGAAAACTCAAGTTGTGTGTGTGGGGGGTGCGGGGAGGTGCCTTATACTTGTTTCCTAATATTCTTTTCCCAAGAGCCAGAGCTAAGCAGGAAAAGACAGTGCTGTATATCATTTTATAAGCACGCATACTGAAAACAGGACTACTATAATTTGAAAAATCGCTTCAAAAACACTAAGTTTAAACAAGCTTTTCTGTTTTCGATTTCCCCAAGAAATATTCTAGGAAAATAAATCATTGTCACAAAGATTTACTGAAGGAAAAGAGGAGGAGAATGAGGGAGGGAGAGAAGGATAAAAAGAGGAGTGTGCAAAGGAGGACAGGCAGACACACAGACAGAGGGAGAGAGGGAGAGAGGGAGAAAGGGAGAGAGAGAGAGAATTTCCCAGAGTTTCATGAAGGATTCAACCACTTGTCAGTCCATTAAGTACCTCTGGGAAACTTTTATTATCATTATTAGTACTATTATTAGTACTATTATTATTAGCAATAGCAACATCAGACCGGAATTCATACGGCACATGGAAGACAAGGTTGGCAAAACCCTCCACAACATTGAAGCTGAAAAGATATCCCCTGCTCATGGATTGGGAGAATTAACATTGTCAAAATGGCAATACTCCCCAAAGCATTGTACACATTCATTGTGATCCCTATAAGGATACCCATGACATTCTTCAAAGAAATGGAGCAAATACTCCTGCAATTCATATGGAACAATAATAATAATTTAAAAAATGGGCTTAGATCTCTACCTGACTTTTGTACATGGTGCTAGGTAGAGATCTAAGCCCATTTTTTTTTCATGAGCTGTCCAATTTTGCCATTACTATTTGTTAAGAGGCTTTTCTTGCTCCACTTCACATTTCTTGCTCCCTTACCAAAGATTATATGATCATATATTTGAGGGTGTGTGTCAGGATATTCAACCCTGTTCTATTGGTCTGCGGCTCTGCCTTTGTTCCAATACCATGCTGTTTTAATTATTACCACTTTGTAGTAAGAGATTGAGGTTGGGGAGGGTGATTCCTCCCATATTCTTTTTCCTAAGAGTTGTTTTAGCTATTCCTGGGGGCTTATTGTTCCATATGAATTGCAGGAGTATTTGCTCCATTTCTTTGAAGAATGTCATGGGTATCCTTATAGGGATCACAATGAATGTGTATAATGCTTTGGGGAGTATTGCCATTTTGACAATGTTAATTCTCCCGATCCATGAGCAGGGGATATCTTTCCATTTCCTCCTGTCCTCTTTTATTTCTTGAAGTAGCGTTTTGTATTTTTCTTTGTACAAGTCCTTTATCTCCTTAGTTAAGCTGATTCCGAGGTACTTGATTTTCTGAGGCACAATTGTGAACGGGATTTTTTTTTTCATGTGTTGTTACATCTCAGTCTTCATTACCTATGTCCATGAGTAAAATCCTAGCTATCCCAAAACCAGTAGGCCAATAGGCTGTTAGTCTATTCCAATTTCACCAAAATACCAATGAATACAGCAGTGTACAAGCCCAATGTAAAAGAACACATTCTCCGAAAGCATCACTTGAGGCCTCACGTAAAAAGATTACAGGAGCATCTGAGAGGAAGGACATGTTCTAGAAGGGGAAAATAAAGGTGAACACCATTGACCGAGCCCATCCAGAATCCTTTTTTGCAACAAGAGGGATTAGGAATAGTGAACTTGAAAATCACTCCTCCATACCACCACAACAACATGAAGAAACAAGGCAAACCCCCACCACAAGGAAAGGACAATGAAAAGAGTCCAGAAGCCTCAATAGGCATTTCCATCTGAGAAACTTTAAAAAAAGTAGCTGCTTAGGCTGTACCCTTAATCTAATTTATTTCACTTGGAGTTTATATCCCCGTGTTTGGTTGTTGCTGAAGCCCAACAGGTGATCCTAATATGCAACTAGGGGTGAATACTGCTAAGTTAACTCTTCTAGAAACATGAACAAAGGAGTGAAAGAGAAATCCCCTCATACTGAGATTGAAAATGGTGCTTTGGGGGCTGGAGCAATAGCACAGCGGGTAGGGAGTTTGCCTTGCACACGGCAGACCCGGGTTCACTTCCCAGCATCCCATGTGGTCCCCCAAGCACCACCAGGAGTAATTCCTGATTGCACGAGCCAGAAGTAACCTCTGTGCATAGCTGGATGTGACTCAAAAGAAGAGAAAAGAAAAGAAAAGAAAATGGTGCTTTGCTCTTTATATGAAACCTCAGCATTCAGAGGGGATGAATCTGTGTCCTTTTCCTTGTGTGTTTGGTACCAATTAAAACTTAGCAGCCATAATCAGTGTGGTGCAAGTGGGCTCCATTCCTAGGGCAGACGGAGAGTCATGGGCAAGGAGCCCATTGCCTGGGTTTTAGAAACTTCTGGCTGGACTACATTTCTAATTCTTAGAAATCTCAAATCTCCTTCTGAAATGCATCATTAACTAATTAAAGCAGATGGGCTCTGGCATCTCTTTGGGTCTCTGAAGATACATGGTGGGGGGATGGATCAGGAAACAAATCTGTTGATTTAGAAGCTGGGGATTATATCCATTGTTTTCATCATATGTGGACTTTGTTTTCCAAGTTAACTTGGCCTTTGTGAGTGGCCGTATGTGTGGAGTCTATGTGGTTTTGGTCTTCCTGGCTTCAAGTATTCCAATCACGTGCCCTGTTCTCTTCTCTTCCTTCTCCATAATACAAGCAACACCTGTAAAGCCCTGTAAACAGAGCTAAGGAGAAAAAACAATCTTAACAATGACCTGTGTCTAGCCATACCCAGATAACAGAAAGAGGCAATCCATTTGCCATCATGCTAGCTTCTTCACTTTCTCCACTCAGAACCTAGCTTGGAGAATGTTCCCACTGTTCCCTCCACTTCACCAAGGCCTTTTGTACTTCCTCTGCCACACTTTTCTCACCAATGTCCTGAATCAGTTTTTGAAGGATGGCAGTGCAGTATTTTGTTCTCTTTTGAAAGTCAGCATTGGTATTTCAGATTCAACAAAGAAGGTCTGTCTTGTATAAACATCCCCTTATCCTGCTAGTATAAAAACAATTCAAAGGTCAGGGATATGGCTTGATGAAGGTGGAGCACATGCCTGGCACATCTGAAGTCTTTAACCTGAATCCCAAAATGGCATGGTCCTTCAAAACATTCAGATGCCAGCATTGCCAAGCCCTGAGCACTGTGTCTGATGGCCAAGCACTGAACTGTCTGGGCTATGGGTCAACTATCACCAATACTGGTCCCCTGTGTCCTCCACCTCTTGTTCCACATTAAATGAAATGTCACACTTTCTCATGGTAAAACTCAGGTTTTACTTTAATACAAATATGTGTAGCTTCATTTACAGTCTAAAAGAAAAAAAATCCAATGATCCAAACTGAAGAGGAAGGAAGGAAGCAAGCAAGAAAGAAAAGGAATGAAGTTGGGGGTGGGGAGAAGGGAGGGAGGAGGAGAGAGAGGAAGGAGGGGGAAAGCCCTATTTTGCTTTGTGACATTGAAACAATTTGGGGATATTTTAAAGCACAGCAGAACAACCAAGGTTACCTAAATAATGAGACACATAGGAGAGCCAATAACTAGAAAATTAAAGTAAGGATCTAAGAATGCTGAATGACACTTAAGCCTCATATGCAATGAAGATGGAACATAAAAGGGTAGTTAGAATGGTTTGGGGGAGTGGCAAGCAGAGTAGAATAAGTATCTAGGAACATGTATTATCTTTATTTGATTTCTTGTGTTCCTGAAATATAGCAATATTTGAGGTTTATTTGTTTTTGAAAATTTTCTGCAATAGTAGAACATGGCCAAATTACTGTATCTGTGTAAAGATGATAAATTCATTATGTATCAGGTTTTGAAAATTAGTATTTGCAAAATTTACATGTGATATATTTATTTACATGTGATATATTTATGTACTTTGAGTATTTGTCATTTTTTATATAAAGGAGGGGAAGAAATGGAAATGAGTATTTTAAAAAATTGGCCTCAAACCTTATCCTTGTTGTTAGAAGTACGGAACAGTTTTTAACTCTGTAGAGGAATTCTTGGAACATCACAACTGGAGCAGCATAAATTTAGGCATGAATTCTTTGGTTAAAAATTGGATCCAGGGGGTTGGAGTGATAGTAACGTAGCTAAGGTCTTACTTGGCATGTAGTTTACTTGGATTTGATCCTGGCATCTTATATGGGTCCCTGAGCCTCAACAGGAGTAAGCCATGAGCACTACTGGGAAAGAACTTAAACCAGGAAGCCTGTATAAGAAAAAGTGGATCCATCAAAACAATTATGCTGGACATCTTTTGTTTCTTTCACCTAGCAGATGCTTGCTGTCCTTATGGTATTGGTACCAAATTTTCTTTTGAAAGGCATCTCTCCCTCACTCTTAGTTCTTGTGGTTGACATGGTCTTGACTCTATTTTGACTCTAAAAGTTGGCATGTGGGTCAGTGTGGATCAGTCAATCAAATCGTTCTATCACCCGGTAATGGTGATGGGAAAGCATAGTATTTGACGCAGAAGAGTCAAGTCTATGACTTTCTATTTAAATTGTTACATAGAGGGGCTGGAGCAATAGCATAGCGGGTAGGGTGTTTGCCTTGCACGCGGCCAACCCAGGTTCGAATCCCAGCATCCCATATGGTCCCCTGAGCACCGCCAGGAGTAATTCCTGAGTGCAGAGCCAGGAGTAACCCCTGTGCATCGCCGGGTGTGACCCAAAAAGAAAAAATAAATAAATAAATAAATTGTTACATAGAGAAATGGACATGGAACTATGATTACTAGTCACAAAGATTTCTGGAGACCACATTGTTATCTTGAAGGAATAACCCCACCAAGAGTGGAATCTAGCTAAGGGACAAAGATGATACATAAGCCAAATTCAGTGAAGTTCTAATTCTGTGGGACTTTAAATTGCTTTAGCCCATGCTATTTGTTGTTTTTTGCCCTCCCCACTGTGAAGGACAGAAACAAAGGCCCCCATATAAACTGTTTTCAGCCTAGAGTGTATAGAACCAGGATAGAGGACTGTGGGGGTAGATGCGAGTTGTGTTTGGCAATTCTGTCTGGAGGTGAACCGTTCTGGTACTCCAAGATATAGAAACATAAAGACTGTATTGCTGGCAGCACAGATTTGTATATATTTGGGATCAGTGGCAGATAATGTGGGTGAATTATGAGATTTATATGGGCCACAGAAATGATAAATATAGTAATTGAGGATTATTTTAAAGGTGGGGGAAAGAGGTCAGATGAGTTAAAGAGCAGCACAAATGCCCAGAGAATTAGGGGAAATATTAAGAATAAATACCAGATATCTGAGAAGAGATTACAGTTCCAGAATCAATGAAATGTAAATGAAACAAAGTTAGGGGTTGTACTGGTCACAATTATATTCCTGCAAAGGTTCTTTCATTGTGAAACTTGGTGCCATATAGATGGCATCTAACAAAAGTGGATTATGTCACCTGGTAATTTGAAAATTCTGATTTTCCCACATGATATTTCTATGAACTAGTGATTATCAGGGAGAAATACATTTGGGGAAAATATCCTAAGACCTATAAATAACTAAACCAAAATAATCTTGAGTAGGAATTTCAGTTCGGTGGTATAATTAGTCTAGGAACAAACCATCCATTACCTTCACAGCAGAATTCAGAAGCTTTTTCATTCAGTTGAATGGATTTCCTTTAAAATAATGTATTTATCAGTAGTATCATGATCAGCAAGGCATTTACCCTCTGAGTGGAAAGAGAAAAGAAGGGCACTCTTCTCACCTGTGGCAGGATTTTGACTACATACATCTTCCATCCTTGGCAAGCATAGGCTTGTGACTTCTGAAAACAACTAACTATAAGCCTTCTACCACTGAAATACTTCCTATTATTCAATTCAATTGGTTCTACCCTTGTCAAGCATGGTGGATGATACTATCCACTCACAAAACTCCGAAAAGAAAACTGGGAAATGCATTTTAGCTCCTTGGGTCAGCAGACAACTTTATACATGCATAATCCCAAAATGCAAATTAGCTCATGTCTGAGGGATCATCATCAATCAATAGAAAGATAAAAGCCAGGGGATAAATTAATTCATCTCCAATCTACTGTGAAAACCATCTTTAGGAGTAGTTCTTTAGTTCTTGAACCTTTACAAGAGGTTCAAAAGGTGTTTGATCATCATCAATAAGTTCTTATTGTTTGATGCCATGTTATCAACTGGACAAGGTACAGTTGCCAATTTAGTTCTCCTTCCTTCTTGCATCATTCTTATTTGTTATCTTCTTTAAATTTAAACATGGATTGCATTTCTTAATAAAGTTGTACCTTATAAGCATTGCCTAAGATTCAGCTTTCCCAGGAAAGAAAGCTGAGACAAATAGTATGTGGCTCTTAGACCCCCAAGCCAGCATGATGATAAAACCCTTAGTGCTTAGTGGCTAGAAGGAGTGATGCCCTTGGCATGTAGTTTCATCAAACTATTAATGGTCTCATTGGTGTTAATTAGGATGCAGTCACCATAGAAGATAAAGAACTAAGATTTAAAGTGACCAAATACTTGAGATATGGGAGACATGAGAGGGGTGATAATTATATGTCTTAAGGAATAGGAAAGTCTCTTTTAACAACATTGAGAACTTTGAAAAAAAAAGATACACTCAAAGCAGTCAGCTCCTAATACTATGGAATTGAAGGGGTTTATTTAAGGAAATATTTATCTCTTTGGTGCTCTAAGATCTGCTGTACAGATCTAGATATAGATCAAGTCTAGAATTTGACAATTGGAGTTCGCATTCCTAAAATGGAAATCTCTCTGTCTCTCATCTCCAAAGAAGAGAATACAGTAGTAATAGAACACTTGCAGAAGAGATTTGAGATGCAAACTTGGCAAGTCTTGTATTTCAAGGACAAGGAAAGAGTAGGTCTTAGGCTGGATTAGAGTATGCGAATGAAGAAGAAAAAGAATCCTCAAAATCCCTTTCCAACTCATTTGAACGGTTTATGTCAGAAAGGCAGATTTTTTTTAGTTATTCTTACCAGCAAAGAATAGACATCCCTTAATGAAGACTATAAAACAATCTCTCCTCAAGTCTGCACCTTGCAAGACAATCCCATTCTCAGGATTTACCTAGCTTTTACCCATTGCCTCTAGACTAATGGTTTCTCATAGCTATCAGGCTGATTAAGCACAGGTTAAGCAGAGAGCACAATTCTTATTCTAGGAGGAAATAACAGATATACTTAAAGTTATTCAGGCAACTATCTATAAGTGCATACACTAAGCGTGCTGAATTAAGGATGGTTCAAGTCATTGATGTGGAACAGCCGTGGGATTCAATGTTTTTGCAAGGTGCTAAAATAAAAGTCTGTGAGGATGCCACTTTGAACTGGTAGTCATGATGGTCTACAGATAGTGAGATAAGAGATTCAAAGACTCTAGCAGTGGTCAGTCAGAGAGGTTGAAATACTACATGAACTTACTATGGAAAACCTAAGAATACCATACCAAAATAACTGTGGAAAACCTAAGAATACCGCACCAAAATATGTTCTCAGAGAAATCCAGGAACCCTTTGTATCCAGAAAGGTTATATAAAAAGAATCAGTGAGAGAGCAGCATCTTTGTGAAGTTTAGGGTGATTGTAGATCAAAGTAATGTCTCCATTCATCCCAGCCCTGAGATTTTAGCAGCCTCTCCGAATGAAGATGTTATTGGCGCCCACTCAGTAAATCAATGAACAATGGGATGGCAGTGATACAGTGATAGTAGATCAAAGATGATGATGTACTGCAGCACTGCAGCACTGTCATACCATTGTTCATCGATTTGCTTGAGCAGGCACCAGTAATGTCTCCATTGTGAGACTTGTTACTGTTTTTGGTATATTGAATACGCCACAGGTAGCTTGCCAGGCTCTGCTGTGCGGGCGGGATACTCTCGGTAGCTTGCCAGGCTCTCTGAGAAGGACGAAGGAATCGAACCCAGGTTGGCTGCCAGCAAAACAAACACCCTACCCACTGTGCTATGGGTCCAGCCCATTAAATTTTACTGTCATTAAATTTTGCTCCAATAGGCACAATTTGGATAAAATTTCAGAATATCAGAAGCAAGGAAGCAGCGATTAACTCTGGGAAGAATGACATAATTACAGTGTTGAAAAGCAAAGCTCGAGTGGCAATCAGGGTACCTTGCCTCTTAGGAATCTGTGGTGGTTTTTAATACAATCTTGTGTCATTAGAGAGGCGGAAAAGATGTAGTCAAGTAGGATATTACTCAATTTGCTCAACAACAAAATGCTAGCTGATGAGCAGCATGGTATCATCTAACATAGTGGAAAGATTAGGTCCCTAGATTTTAGATTCAATTTCTAGATCTGGTTTATCCAGAGAAGAATGGTTTAGGATTGAAATGGAGACTCAGCCCCTTGAGGACAAACTCTGCATGTTACTGCAAGTACAAGTGGTAAACATCACCCAAAGGGACAGGTGTTTCCATGACAAAGCAAGTGAGAGAGGAGACCTAGGGTTTTTTTTTTTTTTTTTTTTTTTGCGTCACACCCAGCAGTGCACAAGGGTCACTCCTGGCTCATGCACTCAGGAATCACCCCTGGCGGTGCTCAGGGGACCATATGGGATGCTGGGATTTGAACCCGGGTCAGCCGCGTGCAAGGCAAAAGCCCTACCTGCTGTACTATCAATCCAGCCCCGAGACCTAGATTTTTTAAGGCATTTAGATAGGAGTCTGAGCTTGATATTGATACCAAAAAATTTAGAACTCCTATGGTTTGTGAGGCTTTTGGAGGAAACTCTGGACTAATTTCATCTCATGGAATAGCTAACGGGTTCATACCCGCACTGTGGCTAATCCCCGACTCCCTTAGTATACCATGGGGATAGGTAATTCAGAGATTGGCAAAACCCTCACACTGGAATTGATGAAAAGGCTATTATGGTACTGCAGCTAAACTAGAGGGCCCATTCTAGAAATGAAACTTCCCCAGTCCTAAGTATATAATATAATCATCTTTAATTTATGAATCAGAAAATTGTGTCTCAGAGAAATTAACTTGGATGAGGCTTTATAGTTAGTAATTGACAGAACCAAAAATCAAACATAATTCAGTCTGGTTCTGGAGTTCAATTCATGCAGCTTTTAGCTACTGCCTAGTTTATTTGTTTTGATGTTCTATAACTATAGTAAATGTACTGAGCCTACCTAGATTTATTTCAAACTTTTTGAGAATATTTCATTGCTCCTCTCAATTGATTCTATATAGATATTTTTCTTGATAAGAAAATTCATTTAAATTATATATAAAGGCTTTGCTCTAAGCCCCCTGAACCAATTATTTTCAATAATTATGTTAGTACCTATCACATAAAGGAATTTTAAAGTTGGGGATAATGGTTCTTCATGACCGAGCCTTACTCTCTGGAGATACTTTTAAGAATCTTAATTAATAAGGACCAAGAAATCGTCATCAAATAAGAAAAGGAAATAATTAATTTTGTAGGTAACGGCTGAAAACATCAGGATGTAGTAGCCTTGTCTAATAAGAGCCCTAGAATTTATTCAGAAAGAATAAGACTTTGTGCTTACCACACATTTAAACTAAAATGAATTTTAGAATTAGATATAAATTCTTAAATGTCAAATGGAAAATGTGAAATAAGTAAAAGAAAGTTAATATCAAACTCAACTTGGATAAGCCCTTTTCAAAATAGATTTTCAAAACACTGTAAAGAAACTATTGACAAACCTAGTTACAAAAGAAGGTTTTATCTTCTTTTGAAAATCATGACAAAGCAAATTATAATGCAAATTAAAATGCAGAAGAAAATACAACAAAGTTTTAATATATTCATCATGCAAAGGATTCTTAAAAATCTCTCCATTTAACTTCTAGTTAGCAAAAAATGTATTGACCAAGGTTAGATCATGGAGACACAGCAGTAAAGAAGACAGCAATTCTTTTGGAATGTGCGGTCACAGGAGGGGAGATAAATAAAAATAAGTTAAAAACACAATATGGCAGATGATGATAAGTGCTACAAGGGAAATGGAGTGAAAAATGAGATAAAGGTTCCAGAAAAGAAGAGATGATCATTTTTAATTGGCAGTAGGTCTCGTCTCGTGGGGAAATTATTTATGAGTAAAGACCTGATGGAGGTAAGAGCAAGTCACCAGGTTGTCCATGTTTCAGACAGAGGAAATGGCAGTAAGGAAGAATCAAGTCTGGTATGTCCAAGGGGAGAGCAACAAAATCCAGTAGATGAGGCCAGAGTACACAGAATAACAGAAGAGTAGTAGATGACATAGTGGGGTAGGTGACATAAAAGAGTAGTAGATGACATAGTAGGTAGATGTTCTGTAGAGCACAGGTTACCAAACTAGTTTGGCCTACAGCTGCCTATTTAGAAAAAGAAATTACTCTGTTCCACATAGAAATTTACTTTCTTTAAGCAAATAAACAGAAAACATACCCAAATTTCACCAAGGCCACACTATTAATCCTCCCCACCTCCCCACCCCACCATCATTCTAGCAAGCCCCGGGCTGTTATCCCCTTTGGGAGACACTGGCAGTTTTCCAATTCATGTGAGATACACGTTTTTCTATGCAAAAGACAGAAAGATACTAGGAGGGTTTCTGAAGAATATGATCTGAATTATGTGTTAGTAAGATCGTTTTTAATTGCAGTTTAAAATGTAGAATTTTGTAGCTCAGAGATTACTTGGTGGCTAAAAGCACCTGGCTCACAATTGTCAGGTTATGAATTCAATTCCCAGTGCTGCCCATTTGCACCAAGCATGGTTCCAAGCATTTCTCCTCTCCACACCCCTCAGCTCTGCAAAAGTGCATATTCTCCAGACCACAGCCTAGGGAGTCTCAGCCCTGAGTCAAAGAATGCAGTCAAACCTCTACTCAACATCTCAACTAAAACTTTGTGAGCACTGTTGTCAGGAAGTGATCCTTGGTGAGCACAGAGGCTGAGTCTGAGCACAATAACCCAATGTGCAAACCCCAGTGAGCACCACAGTGCAGCATGTGTGATCCTGGCAACAAGAGTGAAAAAGGGATCACTCCTGGCAGTGCATCACGAAGTCCATATGGAGTATCAAGAATTGAACCAGGGTCAGCTGTGTGCAACGTAACCACCTTAAGCCTTGTACAATCTCTCTAACCACTTGTTTATATGTTTTTGTTTTGCAGGGTGGACAGAGGCAGTGAGGAAGATGGACAGTTTGCCCCTAGACCATGTTTATACATAGTATACAAATTTATGCAGAACCAAGTTGGGCTGTCAACACTCAGTTGGACATCCAAAGCCCCTGGTTCTGGGAAGAGATCTGGCTGACAATGGAACGAGGGGAATTATCCACTTACAGATAGCATTTCCAAATAAGGCTCTGAATGAAATAAAAAAGGAAGAAGATGCAGACCAAGGAGAAGACATCTATGAAGGAAAGCAACAGTCAATCCAATCTTAAAAATGTGTCATGAGGAAGAATAAGGACTGAGAGAAGACTGAGCGTGATGACCTCCCAGTGCCTGTATGGGGGGAGAGGGAGAGAGAGAGAGAGAGAGAGAGAGAGAGGAAAGAGAGGAAAAGTGCCTGCCATTGAGGCAGGCAGGGTGGAGGTGGGTTGGCAGGAAGGATAGGGGGAATATTGGTGATAGAAATGTACACAGGTGGAGGGATGGGTGTTGGAACATTGTGTGACTGAAATCCAATCACAAAAACTTGGGGCTGGAGCAATAGAATAGTGGGTAGGGCGTTTGCCTTGCACGTGGCCAACCTGGGTTCGAATCCCAGCATCCCATATGGTCCCCTGAGCACCACCAGGAGTAATTCCTGAGTGCAGAGCCAGGAGTAACCCCTGTGCATCGCCAGGTGTGTCCCAAAAAGAAAAAAAAAACACCTTTGTAACTGTATCTCACGGTGATTTAATCAGAAATAATAAATAAACAAAAAAATAATAAAAGAGACTGAAGCGAAGGTCAGGAAGAAAGGAGGATAACCAGTAACCAGATTTAGGTACAGAAGGGACAGGGACAAAAGTGTCAGGTGGTGTTGAGAGGAAAGTCACAGGACGCCAGGGAACTGGTGCTCTAAGCCCCTTCCTTCCTTTGGGGGTTACAAGGCTTATTCCCTCAGGCTATGCCCAAAGGCATTGTTTTGTTCCCCTTCTCCCCTTTTAGCCAGTGTATAGCCACCACTTTGCCTGAAATCATAGAAACTTTTACATAGATGTTTATAGAAGCAAATTTTCTATAAAAATAAAAATTTTGACAGAAATCGTATAAACTTTTACCATCCTCTGGGTCAATGCAACAAACTGGCCACCAGCTATCTCACATGATAACCTCTACAAGGCAACAGAATTAGGAAAACGAAGGTCGGGAATTTTGATAATAAATATTTTTAAATACTTCTCATGTTTGTTGACTAAAAATAAAGTGGCTCAAATGTACCAGCTATCAAAGAAATACAGATTAAAAATAAACTGGCCACTATTTTTTTTTCCCCAAATCAAATTGGCATCTTGAAAAAAAAATCCCGTATGGACAAGACTCAGCAGACATTCTCATATACCACTGGTGGAAGTGTTAATTGCTAAAACTTTTCAAGAGGGCAATTTGGCATTATGTAAGATTATATATGTATTTTAAAGTTCTTTCTTCACACCTTTTGGTCCAGCAATTTTTGCTTCTAGCAATTTATTGTAAAGAAATCATCAGAAAGCACACCATGATTTTTATTAAGAGGATGCTCACT
Organism: Sorex araneus; assembly: GCF_027595985.1. Taxonomy (NCBI): domain Eukaryota; kingdom Metazoa; phylum Chordata; class Mammalia; order Eulipotyphla; family Soricidae; genus Sorex; species Sorex araneus. The sequence goes on along the minus strand of NC_073302.1, from coordinate 69,589,256 downwards.
AGAGCACTGTCTCATACAAAATTTAAAACAAAGAGCTTAGTGTTAGAAATATGAATTTGGGATAGAATTCATAGGATCAAAACAATTTAATGCATAAAATATAGTATTAGAATAATTTAATGTATAAAAAAACTGAATTTACAATTAAGATAATTTAATGGAGGAGCTTGGGCCAATAGATGTAGTCATAAAAAAAATGCTCTGTTATCGCAAGAGAATACTAAAATGATAGGAGACATGGTTTATTTAAAAGATTAAGATAGGGCCAAAGTGATAGTACAGTAGGTATGGCTCTTTGCTGGTATATGGCACTTGCCTTCCACACATCTAACCTTGGTTCGATGACCGGTATACCATATGGCTCCCTGAGCACCACCAGGAATGATCCCTGAGCACAGACCCAGGAGAAAAAAAAAAGATCACTGCTGGCTGTGGACCCCGAACAAAACAAAGGAAAATGTTGTTCTCTCAAGAGACTATCTGGACAGTGTACATCAATATACAGACCTCACGTTCTGGTGGATGGGTACAGCTGTAGCTGCCTAAGACAAGGCTTCCATACAAATTTACTTGCTTATTAAAATTTCCATCTGCCAATCTGGGGTGGCCAGTTTTTGTACCCTGTCCTAGTGCTCTGTGGGTAGGGGGCAGTTTAAAAAGCAACAAAGGGAACCTATGTTATGATGATTCTAATTTTATAAAGAAAAAGAATAGACATATTGGAGTAGCATCGACATAATTTAAGAATAACATTTCTGGACATGTTTAAGATTGCTGGAGTTTTTTGCTCTTTCAAAGACACTTAATGAGGATATACCATGTGATAGGTACTGTTCTGGGAGACTGAAATACATTAGTGCAAACGATAGCATTTGTGCCCTTGTGGAAGTATAGATACTTTAGGAGGTGAGGACTAGAAGAAAATCAGATCAGAAACAGACCAGGGAATGGAATGGCTACACCTTTAAATAAGTGTTTAGGGTAGGTCTCATTGAGAAGATGAGGTCAAGAATAAGCTGCGTGTAAAATGCATCTGAACTGAGCATTAAACTATGACACCATGCCACCTCGGGTGGGGAATAGTGTTTGTCCCTTCCGTCTTTTCTCCCCAGCAGTGTGGTGGCTGCCACTTTGTCAGAGCCTATTGGACAGCCAGGTATGAGACTGCAGTGATGTGACATGTAGGACCTCACAGGATGGGGGTGGAACCAGTCCCTCTCTCCGCCCCAACGAAGCCCCAAGTTGCCACCCACAAATGGCTCCTGGCTCCTGAACAGCCATGATCTCAGAGGCACACAAACCAATCTTGGAACCCAGCGGCTTTTGGCAGAAATCCCTCTAGACTTATTACTAAAATACCAGAAATCCAAAATGCTCTTCGTATCAGCAATAGAAAACAAATTATCTAATGATGCCTTTTGCTTTTGTTTTGTTTTGTTTTTTTTTTCTTTTTGGGTCACACCCGGCAATGCACAGGGGTCATTCCTGACTCTGCACTCAGGAATTACCCCTATCTATGCTCAGAGGACCATATGGGATGCTGGGAATCGAACCCGGGTTGGCCGCGTGCAAAGCAAATGCCCTACCCGCTTTGCTATCACTCTAGCCCCCTAATGATGCCGTTTGGCAGGTCTGATTGTTGGGGAAAATTCCAAATAATAATGATGGATCTTTTGTCGAAATATTGAATGTGATCAAGCAGAGAGAGAGAGTAAGGTGGAAATCATCAGCCACTTAGACGTGGAGAGGGATGGGATGGAGGGTATACTGGGGTTCCTGGTGGTGGAGGGTGTGCATTGATGAGCGGATGGGTGTTTGATCACTGTATGACAGAGACTTAGACTGGGAAGCTTTGTAACTGTTCTGACAGTGATTCAATAAAAAAAGAAAAAAAGAATAAGCTGCATGAATATTAAAGGGAAAGTACTCCAGAGAGGCCTGGTCAGCAAATGCAAAGGCCCTAAGGTTGGGAGCATGCCTGATGTATCTGAGAATCAACAAAAAGCCAGTATGTTTGGACCTAAACAAACATGGGTTCATATGGCTATTCTCCTTCCAATGGTCTCTTGAGAAAAACACGTTCTTATAAAAGAATACGAAAAAGAATGTTGGCTGAAAACTGGCAGGGCCTTTGTATCAGTTCTTATTGTATCAAGGAATAAATTCTCAGAGGGTGCAGTGAATTATCCAAAACCCAGTAACCAGCTACTATGAATACACTACAAAAACTTTGGTCATCTCATCCACACAAAAGTTTGTGTTGCTAGTATAATATCTGCTGAAGGTATGTCCTAATAGAAGCCTTGAAACAAAGGAATGAAGGCTAAAAAAAAAATGGAAGCAGAATAGGCAGGGCGAGGGCACCCATCAGCAGCAGGGTAGTAAGGCCATGTTTGGGGTGTTTAAGATGGGGTCTACACACTAAGGCTGGGGTGAATTTCTTTCCTCAAAGGCACATCTGGAAATGTCTTGCAATTCCCGTTTGTCTGAATCGGGAGTGGGTGGGTTATTGGCATCTAGCTGGCAGAGGTCAGGGCTACTGGTAAGCATCCAGTAAAGTACAGGGCAGCCCCCACTTCCTCCATCCACTATGTGACCTAAATATCAATACTTTAAGAAGCACCAGTTAGCTCTGAAGGAAAAGAAAGTAAAGAAAGCAGAGAACGTTACCAAAAATTGGCTCTGGAGTAGTGTTCCATGTAGAGTTGTTCATCAGAAAAGGGGGCCAAATGGATATCGCTGAATGTCGGGAACATCATTCCTAATGAGCAAAAGACAAAAGACCCAAAAGTTGACTCTTACAGTCTTCTGATTGAACACTTACTCAACTAAGTTAAAAAAATTTTTTTAACTGTTTTCTTCATGGTTTCTTTCCTTGGTCATCATCCAGAGGACTGTGAGAAAGCTGTAGGATCATGCAGGCACAGACTGGAGCCCCAGCTTGATGGCCAGGGGAGTAGAAGAGACGAAGCAGAGCCCTATGCGCCTCTACACCACCATGGACGTGTCCGGGGAGAGGGACTCCTAGGATATCTATGTTCGAAGCCAGTTCTTTTATTCTATATTTCAGTTATACACGAAAGACTAAAATGGACTTTTGCCTCAAAGCAACGCTAAGAAAATTATGTGGTCTCAAGCAACAAACACTACAGCAAACTGCATTTATGTCATGATCAGAGTCTGAAAAGAGGTACTGTTAAGGTACAATATCCTTTGACTATTGGCTTCCCTTTTGGTAAATTCTGTGCTTGGAAGTTTAGGTACTTCCTTCCTTGATCAAATTTTCTTCTGAGATCAATCCTGAAGTGGTGATCTGGGATCATCCTGATGGTGTTTGGGGGCATCATATAGTCCTAGGGATGGAATCCATATGAAAAATATGTACTCCAATCCTTTGAGTGATTTCCCCAGTCCCCTTTACTTTTTTTTCTCTTATTTCTGGTAAAACAAAAGAAAAAAAACAAGTTTGTTTTGAAAGCAATCAACATTATGTCATTCAATTACTTTATTATTTTGATTCCTAGACTTTGTCCATGTTTTAAGTACTGGTCTTTTTAAGTGCTATAGGAATATATACTAAAACGACAGCTTAGTCCCTACAAGGAAGCCAACATTTAGGTTTTGTTTCTGCCCTCTAAAATAGCACCGGAGGAAATGCAGCTTCTTCAGTTTTGTTGTTGTTGTTTGTTTGTTGTTTTGGGGGAGCCATGCGAAGCAATGCTAATGGCTCGCCACTCCTAGTGGGACCATAGGGGGTGCCAGGGAATGAACCCATGTCAGCTGCACACAAAGCAAGCCACTTTACCTGCTGTACTATTGCTTTAGCCCCAGAAATGTAGCTTCTCTAGAAGAAAAAAAAAACACCTAAACTGGCCTGCCTGGAACTGGAATTTTCTGAGTAAGCAGCCCTGTGATCAATATTACTTTTGAAATTTTAGAGAGACTATTTTTTGTTGCAGTAATTTATAAAATTGCATGGGGAAAAAAGATGAGATATTCAGAAATGAGAATTGCCTGTGAAAAATAAAAAGCAATATAAAATACAAAATCAAAATAACATAAAATGAGAAATAGAATAATTACATAGAGTTAACATAAAAACAACACTACCAGCAACAGTAATAACAAAAATTTCTGAATTCTATTAACTCTGCCATGAACTTTGTTGTGGGTCCTTCATGTATTCACTTAATCTTCAAAAAAAAATGAAACATAAAGCAGATTCTCTAAACATAAACTAATATTATAAATGAAAAAACTAAGAATGGAAAAATGTAAGTGACTCAGTTATAATAAGGGCTAATAAGTTGAAAAAAATCCAGGTATAGGGGACTCATCCAATTGTCAATGATCTCAATTTTGAACTGTGCTCTTCTTGAACATATTCACACAGAACAGACTGTTCAATTTAAGTATATTCAGAGATGCCCAGAGAAAAAGTACAATTGTAATATTGTTGGTATGTCCCTGTTTCAGTTTCATGTATTATCAAACGATGATCACTAAGCGATTTTCAAATTTCAAAACAGGTAACAACATTTCTAATTAAACATTAGAAAGGAACTTGGGAGATAGCTCAAAGGGTTGGTGAGCATGCTTTGCATACTGAGGGCCAAGAGCAATTCTTAGCTCCTCTGAGTACTGCCAGGAGCACCCCCTGTGCACTATACCTGGAGAAGCTCCTGAGTACTGTCTGGTTCTAGGGTGGCCTCCCCTAACCACGCCTCTCCCCAAATAGAAAAAGATGAAACAACAACAAACTTTGGAAAATTATAGTTTTCAATGCTTGGAAAAACTTGAAAGCTTTGGAGGAGATATTCTGGGTCCCACGCCTAGTAGGAATTTCAAAGATATTAGACAAAATAGAAAGAAGTAAATCAACAAAGGCAATACTACAGAAGAATTCAACATGTTGGAGAAAGTCTTTTGATTCAACTTTCTCACTGAGTGATATGAAATTTTAAAGCATGTCACATTAAGAACACAAAAAATAAAACATACTAGAGGCTACCAGAAGAACAACTTTTGTTATGCTTGTTTAGAATAAATTCTGTTATTGTAAAGGATTAGGATGTTATAGGATTTCTCAAAAGGAATATTGGGGAGTCTATATTCCCTCTCCCTCAAAAACAGAAAACACAGGGCAGAGTGATGATATTACAGTTAAGGCATTGCTTTGTATTTGGCTCACCAGGTTTCGATCCCCAGCACCCCAAATGGTCCCAAGCACCACTAGGAGTGATTTCTGAATGCAGAGCCTGGAGTGGCTCCTGAGCATCACTGGGCGTGGCCCCCAAACCAAAAACAAAATAAAATAAATAAGAAAACATTTCATTGCTTTCATGTTAAGATTAGATATAAGGCTCCAATTAAAAAAATAGCTTCTGAAGTAAGCACCATTACTCTAAAATTAGTTGAGACTATTATTTGGTGAAACTAACATAACAACCCAGAAAGACAAAAGAATGATGATGTAAAGTCCAATGGTGGTAGCCATGCACTAGGTCTAGAGAGCAACAAGTTCATAGCGGCAAGGGGGACAGATGAGGGCAGGAGGAAAGTTTCCAAAGAATATGGATATGTTGGATCATGGAAATTAGTCAGTCATGTGTATATAGAAAATTAAACCAGGGCCAGAGTGATAGTAGAGCAGGTAGAATGTTTGCCTTGCAAGCAGCCAACCGGTTTTTGATCCCCAGCACTTCATATGGTCCTCTAAGCACTCCTGGGAGAGATTGCTGAGCACAGAGACAAATGCAAGCCCTGAGAACCACCAGATATGCAAGTGTGACTTAAAACAAGGAGAGAGAAAGAAAAAACAGAAAACTAAGCTAAGGGTAAAACAGGAAAATATGAAAACTTGCAAAGGATAATTATAATCACCTACAACAGGTGGACCTGACTCAGTACTGAACATTAATAGCATTGTCATAATAACAGAAGCATTGTTTATTGACAATCAAATAGTGATCTAGGCCCATAATACCTTATAGTAAATTCTAAAATCCCAAAAATAATCCGTGTAAAAATCAACATATACATGTGTGTATATATGTATATATAGGATGAGTAAAGACAGGCTGCTAAAATCTCAGGGCTAGGACGAATGGAGACGTTACAGGTGCCCGCTCAAGCAAATCGATGAACAACAGGATGACAGTGATACAGGAATACAGTGGTATGCATGTAAGTGTGTGTATACATATATGTATATAAAACATCATTCGGAGATAATAGCATTTTGTGGTCAAACCAGACTTGAACTGAAGTCTATGTATACTTTTTACTAATTCTGCATGATATCCATATTAATATGTCTTATTGAAGAAATATAATGTGTTTCATTATGGAGTGTTCTCCCTGATCACTCTGGAAGTGTTAATACATGGTATATGATGGCATTAACTTCCAAAAGGCCTCTAGATTCTGAATTCTGTAATGAATTTGACATTAAGGGTGTGTGTAAGGGATTAAGGATATAAATATACTGGGAGGTTGAAGAAGGGAGGGTGCATTGGGAAGAGAGCTGCTATGCAGGAAAGCTAAATTTTCTACTGGGGAATGACATAAATAGCCATATGATAACTTTACACTAAAATATATAGGTTAAAAATAACAGAAGAAACATCAAATAGAGTCAAAATGGAGAGACTTTGGGGTCAATTTTGTATATGAGAAGATGCAGTAAAGCGTTGCTATTTTTTATTTTAAATATTTTAAAAATTTTTATTTGATTTTGTAAGTCTTGCCTTATTTTGAGGAAAATAAAATTAGAAAAAAATCAATCACATATTCCCTAAGGAACACACATATTAGAAAACCTATAGAATCAATATTCATTTCTACTTGTCTATCAAGTAAACTAATATTAAATTTTATTTCCATTTTGAATATCTGGAGGTAAAAATATATTGATTATTGAGTATTCAGCTTAGAGGGACTCACTGGGTGTACTTGAAATATATTTAAAATGCATCATACAAAAAGCACATGCCATATTAAAAAAAAAATCTAGAAAAAAAAGAATTCTTTGGGGACATTAAGTAAGAAGGCCACACAGTTTTGCTCTTTCATTCCTCTCCACAGTTCAGTCATTCACATGAATACTAGCCTTCCAAGAACATGCCAGACTGTGTTATAACAAGAATGTTGATGTTCTTGATATGAGGCACAGTTTGTCTCAGTTTATTTACTTTTGCATTTTTCTCAAGGTACCTAATTCTGAACTCTTAAATTTTGAATCAAATAGGAGATTATTGATGGGTCACAAGCTTAACTGATATGTGCACATTGTAGAACTTTTGGTGAGTGTGTATTGCTCTGTTTATAAAGTGTTTATTATTTTTCCTTCACCAGCTATCAAGGTAGGCAGAAATACTGGTTACATGAAACAAATTAAACTGGGGAAGAAGCTGCAAATGCCCCAAGAAGTGTGGTTTGTAAAACTTGATCAATTTGCTTCAATTCCTTAATAGGGGGCGGGGGGGGGGGAAGATACTGCTGGAACAAGTCATCTCTCTCCATAGACAGTAAATGTATAAGAGTCACTTGAACTGCAGAGATAGTTTAAGGTTTGTTGTTGTTGTTGTTGTTGTTATAGCCATTGTTATTTTGAGCAGTGGTTTTCAAAGCTAACTCCTAGTTCTGTGCTCAGGGATCACTTCGACAAAGCCTGGGAGCCATAGATGTGTGCTGGGATCAAACCTGGGTTGACCATGTGCGAGGCAAGTTCCCTACTCGCTGTACTATCTCTCTTGCTCAATAATACAAAAGTTAAATTACTTGCATTGCATGCAGCCAACTGGAGTTTGACCCCCAACACTGCATGGTCCCCTGAGAACCACTCAAAGTAACCCTGAACACAGAGTTGGGAGAAAATCCGGAGCAACTCCAAGTAAAGAACCTACTTCCACCTCACTCCCCATCACTGTATCACTGTCACTGTTATCCCATTGCTCATTGATTTGCTTGAGCGGTCATCAGTAACATCTTCATTGTAAGACTTGTTGGTACTATTTTTGGCATAACAAATACTCCGTGGGTAGCTTGCCAGGCTCTGCCATGCGGGCGGGATACTCTGGTAGCTTGCCAGGCTCTCTGAGAGGGATGGAGGAATCAAACCCGGGTGGGCTGTGTGCAAGGCAAACGCCCTACCCGCTGTGCTATCACTCCGGCCATAAGGCCATAAGAAACAATACATAAGAAATAATAACAGTGGGCTTTTGTGAAGGCAGGCCCGCGTGGTTAAGCGCAGGCAGAATGGGGAGGCAGAACAGGAGCAGCCACCCCAGGCTCTTCCGAGACATGGGCAAAGGATGCGTGATGGGCAGACTCCCCGGCGTCCTTCCTTCACCGGCGCACTCTTGGTCATCAGAGTTCTGTCATCCTAGTCTCCTCACAGACCTCAAAGCCTCCAAAGTCTCAGTTTTCCTCCTCGCCTTCTTGTTGTCTTCTCTTCGTTGTCGTGCTCTTTCTCTCTTTTTCTTTTGTGCTCTGCTTCTATGTGCGCTGTTGTGCTCTTTTTTCATCTGTCTCTCTAGTCTCTGACTCTCATCTCTGTAGTCTCTCCTCTGGTCTCTCGGTCTCTAGTCTGCTGCCTTTTCTTCTTCAGTCTCTGGTCTTCTACTTCTAACCTTGGCCATTGTGCTCTTCTCTTAAGTTCTCTGTTTTCTGTCTGTACCATTGTTCCCTGTCTCGGTTCAGTCTTCTCCTTCTGACACCTTCTGACCATCTGACCTTGGTGACCTTGTAGATCCTCACTCCTCATACACAACAAAAAGAGTCATGGATGTGGGATTCAGGGGTAAACAGCTATGGATTTGAATTCTCTTTTTACCCCACAAATTAAAGGTGTGTTCTTGACAAGTTGCTTTCCCCCTCTGAGCTTCAGTTTTCTTTTTCAATAATCCTTAGATTAACTTCTACTACCCCTTGTCTGAGTCTAGATACTTGGAACTGGAAACCTCTTGATGTGGGGGTCTGTCCTGTATACTGAAGTCGGTTTACCAGCATCTGCGATTCTATATAAGAGAGCCCAATAGTACCCACTTTCTCAGAAATGACAACCAAAAATGTCTCCAGACATTGTCCAAAGTCACCTTGGGAAGGGGTGCAAAATTACTGCTGAGAACTTCAGCATGACCCTTTTATTTGATCAAAGAAGAGCCATCATAATTCACTCTTTACAGAATTTTTATTAAAAAGATTTAAGCAAATTGCTTAATATTACAGATTTTTGGTAAGTACAAAAATTTGGATTTTTTATATTATCTGGATTACCTGCAGTCTGATATTATATGTAATCAGATAATTATATGTTCCTCTTTTAGGAAAGTAGGAAAATAAACTTTATGATTTAAAAAAACAGAAGACTTCATAGAGTTTCTTATATTATAAAAGGTCAACACTTGAAAAGGATTTAGAGAGGTGTGGGTTTTGTGTGTGTGTGTGTGTGTGTGCACATCATTCATACAAGCACGTTCTCTACTGCTGAGCCACATAACGACCTCCCAAAGCTTTTAAAAATAATACAGATGAGATAACTAAATCTAAAGAGTCCAGTGTTAGACTAAGTTCGTTAGAGCATAAAGCTATAGAAAGAAACAAAAATCCTTAATTCTGAACTGATCTACTATACCATATACTCTGCAGCACAATGCTACCTGTAATTTTTTTTTTGGAGGCGAGGGATGGAGAAAAATCCCCAGATATGTTTGAGAGACCAAAGTTTCATTGTCAGCAGTACTCAGTGATCACTGTGGTTTTGAGTTATGACCTGAGATTCAGTGATGCTTGGGCCTTGAAGTGCTGGGGGCCTCCAGGCATCAACCTATTGGTGCTTGCTGGGTTCCCAGGGCTATACCTGCTGGTGTGTGTGTGTGTGTGTCTGTGTGTGTGTGTGTGTGTGTGTGTGTGTGTGGCAGAGATGGGGATTGGTGGGGACTGGTGAGGTGGGGTTTGTTTCTCCAGAGATATACATAGCCATGTTCAAGAAGTGATGTGGTACTTCATATTTAACTCTGGTCAATCTATAACTCCTAAACTATCTTCCTGGCCCTGCTGTCAGTTGTCCAGAGGCTAGCTTTTGTGGAAGAATAAGATGAGAAAAATCACAGAACTGGCAGAACTGGCTTAAGAGAAATGGCTTCTCCTTCTTTCTCTCCAGACCTAAACAGAAGATGACAGACTTTATTGGGGAAATTTTTAGCATTTCCTTTGGGGGGGGGATGGTGGGACACACTCAGCAGTGCACAGGGCTTGCTCCTGGCTCTATGCTCAGGGACCACTCACAGCAGACTCAGGGGACCATATGGGATGCTAGGGATCAAACCTGGTTGGCATGTGCAAGGCAAGTACCCTACCTGTTGTACTACTGCTCAAGCCCCAAATTTCAACATTTTCTAAACTATCAGTTGACTTGACTCACCATTTACTTTCAACCATTTCTTGGAGTGAAGGTAACTCTCCAGCATCCTTTCATTGAATAGCATGTAGCCCATGGGTTCAGAAACGATCACATCTACAGCCTCAGGAAGTGAAATTTCCTCAATTTTTCCAGGCAAAACAATGATCTTTTCTGAAAGATGGTTATTTTTCACTAGTGTCTGTAAAAGATAAAATTTGGTATTGTTATTATATAGGATTTCAAGAGAAAACAAATTCTATAGATTTAGGAATACAATGGGGATGAGAGGAATGTGTTTTTTTCCTCTGTACACCCTTTAAAACAAACATATGGGACCGGGGAGAAGTCCAAATGATAGAGCATATGTCTAGCATGTGTGAGACCCTGAGTTTTAACTCCAGCACTCCCTGGTATCCCCTTTCATACTGCCGGATATGGTCCTGGTGACTCTGAGCATTGATGGAGCGATCGAGGAACAGTACTCTTAGTTCCCCACTGCTGGGCTAGAGCATCATGGTGACTGGCCCACAGAACTACCAAGAATGACTTTGGCACCTATTTTTAAAAGGTGGTTTTATATGCTAAAAGTAGAGAGAGAGTATGGGGGAAATTGTCTGCCATACAGGAAGGGGGGCTTCAGGAAGGGGGGGCATACTGGGGACATTAGTGGTAGAGAATGTGCACTGGTGGACGAATGGGTGTTCGATCATTGTATGACTGAAACTCAAACATGAAAGCTTTGTAACTGTACCTCACGGTGATTCAACGAAAGAAAGAAAGAAAGAAAGAAAGAAAGAAAGAAAGAAAGAAAGAAAGAAAGAAAGAAAGAAAGAAAGAAAGAAAGAAAGAAAGAAAGAAAGAAAGAAAGAAAGAAGGAAAGAAATTATCAATATTTTTATAAATTCTCTTCCAGAGTCTTTAAAATATATATATATGTATATATATATATAAAATGCATATGTGCACACGTGTACACGTGTACATGTGACTTTGGAGGGATTTTTTAAATTTATGGTTTCAGTTTATTTCCAATTGTTCTACCTGCAATGAAGATATCACAAAGCTCCCCATTTCTATGAAATGCATAGCCCCCAGCACCCACATTCTGCTAATGCTTCTTTTCCATTCAGTGAGCTACTGCTTGCCCACCTCTCAACTCATGCATTTAGTTCTATCTGTTTTTCATGGATTAACTTAAAATATAAACTGTCTTTCACCAGATTTGGACATAATAGCAAATGTCATGATACAAACCAAATATAATTTGAAAAGAATCCCCCCAAATCACTTATACACACACACACACACACACACACACACACACATACACACACACAAACCACCCAAAACCCCATGCTTGTATAAATGAAAGTAATGAGGTTAAATGAATCAGTGTGTCTCCAAGTAGAGGACTGAATAAAGTTTTCTGTACCCTGAAAAAAAAAGATTTCACAAAGCTCTATGAGCTCTCTTATACAAATTAATGATCTAGATCCTTATTACATAATCTTTGGTTTTTTGATTCCAAAAATTAATAATTCAATGTTCATTAACCTTTCATTAGAAGTACATTTTACAGTTATGTACTCATTTCCTTCGATGTCTTCTGTATTCTATTTAATAACTTTGAACTTTCTTAAAAGAGAGAACCTGAAGAGATCTATATTTATTATATCTCTTTTAAATGCCAAATATGACAAGGTGATTACTTATTATGTCTGTTTCCTACTTCCTGGAAAAATATCCCTAACAAATTTCTAACAAGCACCAGCACAGAAAACTCTTTTCCAAGTTGTAGCTCTCTAAAACTCTTAGAACTCTGTTCATTGTCATTCTTTATTTTTCTCTTCATGTATATAGCTGGAGACATTCCACTCTTTATTTTGGTAACTTTCCTCATGCAGCTTACATACACTTACTTGTATTTAAGATGTGCCCGTCAATTTCTTATCACATCTTGGTTATGGTTAGGGAGTTTTACATTTCTAATCCTATCTTCTTAAATTTTACTCTCCAACCTGGTTTATCTACATTTATTAAATGTCTTATCTACTTACACTTTAAAAATTTCAGTAATTTCCCCCCAGATAGCCAAAGCAACCATAAAACAAAAGACGGGGCACTTTTTGTTTACCAACTTTAAATTGATACTATAAAGCTATAACAATAAAGAGCATGGTACTGGAATAAAAGAGACTGTTGGGTCAGTCGAATAGAATTGAGAGCCTGCAGACAGATCCACAGCTAATCTGTGGATAATCCACAGTAAAGGAGCTAAGAGTAAAGAAACAAGGAAGTCTCTTCAACAAATGGTCTGCTAAAGCCAGCCACATGTAAAACAAAACAAACAAACAAAACTGAACTCAGACCTCTATTTCACACCATGCCCCCCAAAAAAAAATCAATTCAAAATGATTTAAAGAACACATTATCAGACCTGAATCCATGAATTATAATGAGTAAAACACAGATGGAACCCTTCATGATACTGACTCTTGAGGCATCTTTAACAATGCAATGCCTTTGACCAAGGAAACAAAAGCAAAGATAAACAAATGTGACTACATGAAATTAAGAAGCTTCTGCCCTGCAAAGAAACAATGACCAGATTAAAAAGACACTGCACAGACTAGGAGAAAATATATGCCCACCACTTATCTGAAAAAGGGTTAAACCCCAAGATATATAAAGCATTTATAAAACTTAGCAAGAAAAACACAACAACAATAAACAATCACATCCAAAAATGGGGAGAAATGAACAGAAACTTCTTCAAGGAGAACATACATTCAATAGGTGTATGAAAAAATGTTCCATAATATTGATAATCAGGGAAATGCAAAGAAAAACAAAAATAAAATACCACCTTACACCAGTGAGATTGGTACTTATCAAAAAAGAGCAAAAACAGCCAGTGTTGGCATGGATAGTGGGGGAAAAGGAACCCTCATCCACAACTGCTGGGAATGTCACCTAATTTGATCTTTATGGAAACCAGTATGGACACTTTTAAAAAACTAAGTGTTGAACTTCTATATGACTCGGCAATTCCACTTTTATGGAATATACTCCAAGGGCTCAAAACCTTTGTTCCAAATAGATATTTGTGCTTCCATGTTCATTATAGCACTATTCACATTAGCTAAATCTGGAAACAGAGTCCAAGAACAGATGACTGGATAGAGAAACTGTGGTATACATACATAATAGAATACTCTTCAGCTTTTAGATGTAAACATGTAATTTGCCACTATGTGAATGATACTGAAGAGTATCAGGTTCAGTGAAATCACCCAAGAAGGAGAGACAGAGTCACAGAATGATTTCTCTGATATGTGGGATGGAAAAAGACACAATAAAAGAGTAACAAATGAAAACAGCAAAGCAATCTGAGAATTGGTCTAAAGAACTGAGCTTATCCTCCCTGCCCTGCTTCCCGACTGCCCCCACTACACGAGAGTGTGTGTCTTCCTGCAGCCCCGTGACTTTGCTCCCTGCGACAGGTTGATGAAGGACCCCAGACAGCAGATGGTTTCCCCAGTGCCTGCATCCTCGGACCAGAGCCCTCCCCTCCCGGCTTCCTGGGCCACAACCCCCCCCCCCGTCCCCCCCACACACAGGTGTGCACCCGGACTTTGCTCCCTGCGACAGGTTGGTGAAGGATCCCTCTCTCATCCCCAACTACATAGTTGCAGAAGGTGTGGCCTCCGCAGAAGTGGGCATGGCCTCTTTTGGAGCCAGTGGCTGTTCACAGGGCCACAGTTATTTTTTCTTTCCCAGCAATCTGTAGTCACATGTCAATCTTGACCACCCAATTCTGTAAGGAGCATCCTAACTACCTAGCTACACAACAGGCCTATTGTAGCCTATTAGTCTACTCCAATTTCACCAAAACACTGGTGAACACAAGAATCTATTCAAGCCCAATATAAAGGATCACATCTCTGAAAAGCTTCACTAGAGACCTCACATAAGTTTCAGAGGAACACCTGAGAGGAAAGACATACTCTAGAAGGGGAACAAAGGTAACCACTACCAACTGAACTCATCCAGAATCCTTCCTCAAAATAAGAGGGAATAGTGATAGTGAACACCCCATAAAACCACAACAACATGAAGAAACAGTGCAAATCCCCACCACGAGGAGAGGATGGTAAGAGTCCAGAAGCTTCAATAGGTGTTACCCCACAAATGTGAGCTCTCCAATAAAGAATTTAGAGATGAAATGCTGAAGATGGTCAATGAACTCAAAGAAACGATGGAATGGTTATCCAGTAAATTAAAAGAGGACATGAAAGAAACAGTGGATCGGACAGCTGAGAAAATACAGGAATAAGTGAGAATAGAAATAAAAAAGCTACAAAAAAGAAGTGTCACAAATAAAGTACTTGGTAGATGAAATAAAAAAAAAACTCAGTGAGTGTCCTCAATAGTAGAATGGCTACAGCTGAAGACAGGATCAGTGAGCTTGAAGAACTTCACTAAGCCTATAGGCAACATAAACAGTGGGAAGAGACCTCAAAATAGCTCTAGGGTGAATCAGAGTCCAAGGGGATGATTTCAAGAGGAACAACATTAGAATCATCGGAGTACCAGAAGGACAGGGAAACAACCTCAATGAAAAAGCCACAGTCAAAGAAATCATTGCTGAAAATTTCCTAAGGCTAAAGAATTCAGGCATCCAGATCAAAGGAGCCTGAAGAGTGCCAGCTAAAAGAGACCCTAATAAAAAGACTCCAAGACATATCATAGTTAGAATAATGGATGTCACGGATAGAGACACAATACTGCAAACTGTAAGGTTGAAGAAGGAAATCACATACAAAGGAGCACCCCTAGATTCACAGACCTATCAGAGAAAACCCTCTAAGACTAAGGGGGAAATATAGTGAAAAAACTCAATGAAATGAACACTTCACCAAAAATACTTTATCTGGCTAAACTCTCACTCAAACTCAAAAGAACCATACACTATTTCACAGGTAAACAACAGCTCAGGAACTTCATACACTCAAAACCAAACCTAAAAGAAGGACTAAAGGAGCTACTATAAGATAAGATAAACCCCTCCAAGCACAACAAACCCCTACAGAAAGATGGCACAAAACCCCATAACAATAATCTCTCTCAATGTCAATGGTTTAAATTCACCAATTAAGAGACACAGAGTGGCAAAATGATTCAGCGACTGAACTCAACATTCTGCTGCCTGCAAGAAACACATCTGAACAGTCAGAGAAAACACAGACTCAAAATCAGAGGATGGAAAACAGTCCTGCAAGCGAACAATTTCCTCAAAAAAGCTGTGGTGGCCATACTAGTGTCTGACAACATAGACTTCAGGTTTTAAAAGGTTAGAAGGGACAGTGAAAACCATTTTTTATTAATCAAGGAATACATACAGCAGGAATAAATCACAATCCATGCACCAGCTAAATACCTACAACAACTGCTAACAGACCTTAAGAAGGACATTGCGAGCAACACAGTAGTAGTTGGAAACTTCAACGCTGCCTTATCACCTCTGGATAGATCAAGAAGATTAAAACTCAGCAGGAAATACTGGCTTTGAAGGAAAAAATAGAAGAGAGAGGGCTAATAGATCTATACAGGACTTTACATCTGCCCAAAAAAGAATACACATTCTTTTCCAGTGCACATGAAACATTTTCCAGAATAGACCTTGTGTTGGGCCACAAAACATACCTCAACAGAATGAGGAAGATAGACATTGTATCAACTATCTTTTCAGATCATGTGGGGAGAAAGGGACTCTCTTTCACTTCTGGTGGAAATGCCGACTGGTTCAGCCCTTTTGGAAAACTGTATGGATGCTTCTCAAAAAATTAGAAATTGAGCTCCCATTTGACCCAGCAATATCACTGCTGGGAGAGGCAAAAATGTATAGTAGAAATGACATCTGCACTTGTATGTTCATTGCAGCACTGTTTACAATAGCCAGAATATGGAAAAAACCTGAGTGCCCTAAAACAGATGACTGGTTAAAGAAACTTTGGTACATCTATACAATGGAATACTATGCAGCTGTTAGAAAGATGAATTCATGAAATTTGTATGTAAGTGGATCAACTTAGAAAGTATAATGTTAAATTAAATGAATCAGAAACAGACATAGAAATATCACACTCATCTGTGGAATATAAAGAAACAGAATGGGAGACTAACACTCAAGTATAGTAGAGATGAGTACCAGGAGGTTAGCACCGTGGTTTGGAAGCTGGCCTCACATTCTGGGGGAGAGGGCAGCTCAGAAGGAAACACAGGGTTAAGGGTGTTCTGAGGACCTGCTCAGGATGGGAGATATGTGCTGAAATTAGACTATAGACCAAACATGATAGCCACTCTATTACAGACCACAACACCCAAAAGGAGAGAGAACACAAGGGAATGCCCTGACACAGAGGTGGTGCGGAGGGGGGAGTAGGGTGGGGATGGTGAGAGAGATACTGGGATTATTGGTGGTGGAAAATGGGCACTGGTGGAGGGATGGGTACTCAATCATTGTGTGACTGGAACGCAAGCATGCAAGTTTATAACTGTAATTGTACCTCACGGTGATCCACTAATAATAAAAAATTAAAAAATGTTAAAAAAGAACTGAGCTTATAATGTTAATGAGATTTAAGACAGGAAAGTATTGCCAAGGGAAGTTAGGGGAAGGGAGAGGGGAACCCCAAGACAATGGTGAAGAGAAACAGACACTCTGATGGGGGGGTGCAATTTTGGAGTGCTGAACTCATGAAATATCATCACTTGATAGGACTGTAAATCACTGTGGCTAACATTGACACACACACACATGTACACACACACTTTTTAAATAAATGCAGAGATATTTGATTTAAGGGAAAACATTGAAAAAAATCTATTTGACCATGTCATCCATTGTCAATATTTTTTCTATGCACAAGTCTCTTGGAGTTCTATTCTGTGAAAACAAGGTCTAATGCATAAGCTTTTGGTACCCTGCTAACTATGAGTTCACTGTGGGTGACAATAAGTTTGTTGGCTCCCCTGAACTGTGGTTATCACTTGCACATTTCCACTTGGGTCCTTGGTCATCTCCATATTTTCAAGAGTCACTCTACTTCTTGAAAACTCACCATCCTCTAAATTTCCTCTGAAAGTTTTTGTCTAATCTTACATTTCCTTAATTCTGTTTTTGGTCACTAATACCATAATCGTCATTTTCCTGTACTTTACTCAAAGCTACTAATATTTTCTCTTTTCTGTCCTTCAATTCATGTCTCATTTTTACTTTTTATTTTTACCTGCATCAACATGTTCCTAATAGCTTCCAATATAAATGTGAGACAGGGCTCCTCCGTTCTTGAATGCCCATGATCCCGGAGGCCCACTAACTACTTTTGGCACCCAGTGGCTTCTTGCAGAAATGCCTCTAGACTGTGAAGTAAGCTACGGCCCCATGCCACCTCAGGAGGGGAAAGATTTTTCTATCTCAGCCTATCCTTTCGCCAGCAGCATGGCGAACGCCATCTTATAAGGCCCACTAAACAGAGGTACGAGTTTGAAGATATGCGACTTCTGGCAGAAATTTCTCTGTACTTAATTACTAAAATACCAAAAATCCAAAACCATGTGGCCATTGTTGCAGCCACGTGACCTTATATGCTCTTCATCCTCAGCAAAGGAAAACAAATTATTAAATGATGCCTTTTTGGCAGGTCTGATTGTTGGGGAAAATTCCAAATAGTAATAGTGAAATTTCTCTTGAAATATTGAATGTAATCAAAGTAAAGAAAAAGTAAAGTGAAAATCATCAGCCACACAGACGGGGGTTGGGGTTGGGATGGAAAGTATACGGAGGTTCTTGGTGGTGGAATATATGCAATGGTGAAGGGATAGGTGTTTGATCATTGTATGACTGAGACTTAAACCTGAAAGCTTTGTAAATTTTCACATGGTGATTCAATAAATTTTTTTTAGAAGTTCCAATTTTATTTTTATTTATTTATTTATTTATATTTATTTATTTTGCTGTTTGGGTCACACCTAGCAATGCACAGGGGTTACTCCTGGCTCTACACTCAGGAATTACCCCTGGCAGTGCTCAGGGGACCATATGGGATGTTGGGAATTGAACTTGGGTTAGCCGCATGCAAGGCAAACACCCTACCCCCTGTGTTATTCTCCAGCCCCCCAATTTTTTTAAAATTAGAAAAACAGGGGCTGGAGCGATAGTACAGCGGGTAGGGTATTTGCCTTGCATGTGGCCAACCCGGGTTCGATTCCCAGCATCCCATATGGTCCCCTGAGCACCGCCAGGAGTAATTCCTGAGTGCAGAGCCAGAAGTAACCCCTGTGCATTGCCAGGTGTGACCCAAAAAGCAAAAAAAAAAAAAATTAGAAAAACAATTTAAAACAGCTTATATCAAGACAATAATAATGATAACAAAAGTGCCTATTTCATAGGCCTGTTTGAGGATAAAATATATAAAGCATTATTAAGAGTAGTGTATATATTAAAATTCATATTTTATCACATTATTCTTATTCAGCAATAATGTTAACTAAAATGCAGACTTGCAAATGAACAAAAACACCATGTAGATATAGGCAGGTTATACTTACTATATGTTTAAATGTATCATTGCTTACTAGGGCTGGAGCGATAGCACAGCAGGTAGGGCTTTTGCCTTCCACGCAGCTGACCCGAGTTCGATTCCTCCGCCCCTCTCAGAGAGCCTGGCAAGCTACGAAAGTATTTTGCCCACACAGCAGAGCCTGGCAAGCTACCCGTGGCGTGTTCAATATGCCAAAAACAGTAACAAGTCTCAAAATGGATATGTTACTGGTGCCCACTCGAACAAATTGATGAGCAACGGTATGACAGTGACAGTGATATATTTTTCACATAATATGTTTACAGACCATTTTCACAAATCTTTCATGTCACAGTACACATGAAAATAACAATAAACATCCAAAGAAATAGTACAGTAGGTAAGGCACTTAGCTTGCATGTGGCTAACCCTGGTTTGTTCTCCAGCACTCCATATGGTCCCCTGAACGCTTCCAGAAATTATCCCTGAGTGCAGAGCCAGGAGTAAACCTTGAGCACTGCATGGAGTGGCCCCCAAATAAGTAACAAAAATAATAATGATAATGATAATGATAATAATAAATAACAATAGACATCTCCAGGAAGAGGACATGAAGATAACCAATAAATATATGAAAAACTATTCAAGGTCACTGTTTATTAGGGATATGCAAATCAAAAAATAATGAGGAAACATCTCACACCAATGAGAATAACATATATCAAAAATACTGAAAATAACCAGTGAGTGATCTCAAGACTGTGGTAAAAAAGAAACTCTCATTCACAGCTGTTTAGAATGCTACTTTGTTCACCTTGTATGTAAAAGAGTATGGCAATTTCTCAAAAAACTAAGACTAGAGCTCTGAAATGACCCAGAGATTCCACTTTTTAACATCTATTTCTGAAATACAAAATCATTGATCAGAAGAATATCTGCACATCTATGTTCACTGAAGTGTTTATTATCGTAACCAAGATAAGAAAACAATCCAAATGTTTAATGACAGATAAACAATAAAGAAGCTGTAGTATATATACACAATGAAATACTATGTAGCCACAAGAAAAAAAATCATGCAGTTTGCTGCAAGTTAGATGGAACTAGAGAATATTAGCCAGACAGAGGACAGAAACTTAATGATCTCACTGATTTGTGGTGTTCAGGGAAACAGGTGAGGTTATAAACAATATCTACTGATTCCAAGCCCTGAGTGCCAAAGTACAAACTATGAGCACCTGTTAGGAGTAGGTGGACAGGAAGTGACTCATGGACAAGAGACAAAGCCATAGACACTTTAGAATGGTAAGATGAGATGAGATGACTGTATGCTAAGATTATAAATGTCAACATTATTGTAACCGCATAACCTAAACTATTGCAAAAAATTTTTAAATAACAATGTTTTTGCACATAGGGATGACTCAGAAAGTGCTGACAATTTGAGACATTTGAGTTGGGAGTTCTGGCCAACAGACTGACCAGCTCTCATTAGGTCAAGAGCACCAGTCTTTAAATACTAGAATAGTCTCTTTGGGAACTCTGTTTTAGATTTCTTTCTAGGCTTTTCTGCAACATAATTTTATTGGCTTTAGAGTATTTTATAGATGTATCTTAATCAATTTAACTGACCCCACATATTGGACATTTAAATTATCATATTAGCATAATGACTATAAGGCATTTAAATCTGGAGACATCCTCCCCACTACTTACTTCATATTTAAAAAGTATATACATAATACATAAATGGCTTATATATGGTTTTAAGGATTTCTGATTGACATTGCTTCATTGCCTAAAGAAAAGGGGATTCCACTTCTAAATGTCTAGTCCTATCTAAATTTTGTTTGTGGAGTATGAGATTATCTACACTAACTCAGTTTATAAAACTGCCTCTTAGAGCCCCTCAGCCCGGACTGGGCTGATAGAAGAGAATTTGTCTAACTTGCTGGAAGGACCACTATGATAGGATATTTAAGTAATCATGATGTGGATTACATGTGGAGAATTTACAGAAAACATTCCTAGATTCTTGAATCTATTAGAAAATTAGAGATATAATTAAACTTCAGCAAAATATGTCTGAGATGTCAGGAAGGCAATTTTGGGTTCAAAGAAAAAAATCAGTTTAATTATTTGCACTGATTAAGAAGGCCATACAGAGCCAGAGATATAATACAGCAGGTAACGCACTCGCCTTGCATGTTGCTGACCCATGTTCAATACTTAGCACTCTATCATTCCACATGCAAGGAGTGACCTCTGAGCTCAGAGCCAGGAGTGATCCCTGAGCACTGTCAGATATGGCCCCCTAAACAAAATTAACAAAACACAAGAAACAAAAATGAGAACAAAACTGAAAAAGGGACATGTGCCAAAGTCCCCATCAACATGTGAGTGGATAAAGAAGTTGTGGGATATAAACATAGTGAAAAACTAACTACTCAGAGATAAGAAAAGATGAAATCTTTTGCTACAATATAGATGGAACTAGATGGTTTCATGTTAGGCAAAATAAGCTAGAAGCAGAAAGACATATAACAAATGATGTCACTCATTTGTGGTACATAAAGAAATAAAGTCAGGAAATAGACAACTTAAATGTCCATCCACAGATGACTGGCTGAAAAAGCCATCCACAGATGACTGGCTAATATATTTGCTGAATACTATTCTGCCATTTTTAAAAAATGTGCAATTATGTATTTGGGGACAAAATGAATGAAGTTCTGTTTCTGTTGGGTTGGGGGGCACATCCGTGGTGCTTGGGGGCTAGTCCTGGTTCTGTGCAAGGCAGGGGGAGGGATTTGACTCTCCAGTGATTGCTCAAGGGACCATGCTGTGCAGATGATTGGATCCTTGAACTTGAGCCGCTGAATGCAAGGCACATGCTCAGTCCTCTGAGCTCTCTCCAGCCCAGGGGAGGTTCTGAGGAGTGAAATGAAGTGACAGACAATTTCAGATAGCTCCACGCATTTTCAGAGTATGAACTACTGAAGCAAGTAAAATGGAAAATAATGATACTAATAGTGACTCCTAAAGTAAGTGAAAACCCTGGTGTTTACCAAAGGGAAAGGGCAGAGGGGGAAGGAGGAATGATCAGAGGCATGGGTTTGGAGGTGGATGGTGCTGGAACTTTGGTGGTGAGACTGGTGACAATTACACATTAACAATGATAGGAAATGAAACCCCCAACCTTCCACAGTCCTGTAAATCAACAACCAATGGAAAACATACTTTTTTAAAAAAAATTATAAAAATAAAAATGAATATTAAAAATAGAAATAGGGGTGTGGTGCCACCAGCAGGTCAACCTGTAACTGTGGGGTGAGTGCATCAGTAGCCTAATGGTGCCGTTAGGCTTTCTGATACTTGAAAATTGCTGCTGTGACTCTGGCCAGACCCCAACAACTCAGGACCAAAATTCTCAAGAAATTAAACAGCCAAAAGTTTATGTGGGAGCCATGCCCACAAACCACCTCCAGCTCAGCTATACAAGCTCATTTATCAGTCTGGCTTCAGAGACCCATGAATAAATCTCAAACAAAATCAAAAACCACAGTTAATTTAGTCTCGCCAAGGCTGAACAGACCAGGGTAAATCAGAGGGGGTAAACCAGATTTGGGCAGGTTAGCCTGGTGCCCACCCAAGCAGAGCTCCTGGCAGCTACTTGCTCCCATAATCCAAAATTGCTGCCATGTCCCTGGCTAGACTCCACCATCTCAGGATGGACCTCACTGAGGTCTGTCCTGAAATCTGCTGAAAATTCATACGTGCAGGTTTTGTGACAAAATCTCCAAGGGTTCTCAGAGTCAGGAAGGGCTGTCTTCCCCTCAACCCCCTGTGCTTCTGAAAGTCTTGACAGTCATATCCGCACTTCAAAGCTGCCACCCAGTTAAAGAGCTATTCCAGCCTTACCATCCAGATAAAAATACTGAGTGCCCTGAGCAAACAGGATGGTCTCTTAGTACCTGTATTGCAAACCATAATGCACAAGAGGGCTGGAGCGATAGCACAGCAGTTGGACATTCGCCTTTCACACGGCCGAACCGAGTTCGATTCCTCCACTGCTCCCAAAAAGCCCAGCAAGCTACTGAGAGTATTGAGCCCACGTGGAAGAGCCTGGCAAGCGACCCGTGAGTATTGGATATGCCAAAAAACAGTAACAATAAGTCTCTCAATGAGAGACGTTACTGGTGCCTGCTCGAACAAATGCACAAGAGGAAAAGGAAAGAGGGAAAAGAAAAGTACCTACCAAAGAGCAGGCTGGGAGTGAAGGGTAGGGTTTTGAGAGATGGTGGGAGGGAAACAGGGGACACTGGTGGTGGGAAATGTACACTGGTAGAGTGATTAGCATTGGATCATTGTATGGCTGAAATTCAATCATGAACAATTTGTAATGGTCCATCTCATGAATATTCAATTTTTTTTTAAATTTATTTATTTTTAATTAGAGAATCACCGTGAGGGTACAGTTACAGATTTATATACTTTTGTGCTTATACTTCCCTCATACAAAGTTTGGAACCCATCCCTTCACCAGTGCCCATTCTCCACCACCCGTAAACCCAGTGTCCCTCCCACCCTCCCCAATCCCATCTCCCCCCCACCCCACCCTGCCACTGTGGCAAGGCATTCCCTTCTGTTTTCTCTCTCTAATTAGCTGTTGTGGTTTGTAGTAAAGGTGTTGAGTGGCCACTGTGCTCAGTCTCTAGCCCTCATTCAGCCCGCAATTCCCTTCCCCCACATGGCCTTCGACTACATTATAGTTGGTGATCCCTTCTCTGAGTTGCCCTTTCCCCAGAATGTGAGGCCAGCCTCCAAACCATGGAGTCAACCTCCTGGTACTTATTTCTACAATTCTTGGGTGTTAGTCTCCCACTCTGTTATTCTATATACCATAGATGAGTGCAATCTTTCTATGTCTGTCTCTCTCTTTCTGACTCATTTCACTCAGCATGAAACTTTTCATGCCCATCCACTTGACTACAAAATTCTTGACCTCCTTTTTTCTAACAGCTGCATAGTATTCCATTGTATAGATGTACCAAAGTTTCCTCAACCAGTCATCCGTTCTGGGGCATTCAGGTTTTTTCCAGATTCTGGCTATTGTAAACAGTGCTGCGATGAACATACATGTGCAGATGTTGTTTCGATTGTACTTTTTTGCCTCTCTGGGATATATTCCCAGCAGTGGTATTGCTGGGTCAAATGGGAATTCAATATCTAATTTTTTGAGAGTCGTCCAAATTGTTTTCCAGAAGGGCTGAACCAGTCGGCATTCCCACCAGCAGTGAAGAAGGGTCCCTTTCTCCCCACATCCTCTCCAACAGCGGTTGCTTTTGTTCTTTTGGATGTGTGCTAGTCTCTGTGGTGTGAGGTGGTATCTCAAAGTTGTTTTGATCTGCATCTCTCTGATGATTAGTGATGCAGAGCACTTTTTCATGTGCCTTTTGGCCATTCGTATTTCTTCCTTGGTAAAGTTTCTGTTCATTTCTTCGCCCCATTTTTTGATGGGGTTGGATGTTTTCTTCTTGTAGAGTTCAACCAGTGCTTTATATACCATTGATATCAACCCCTTATCCGATGGGTATTGTGTAAATATCCTTTCCCATTCTGTGGATAGTCTTTGTATTCTGGTCACTGTATCTCTTGCGGTGCAGAAGCTTTTTAGTTTAATGTAGTCCCATTTGTTGATCTCTGTTTTTACTAGATTGCTTAGTTCCGTGTCACCTTTGAAGATACCTTTATCTTCAATATCGTGGAGGGTTTCGCCGACTTTGTCTTCAATGTACCTTATGGTTTGTGGTCTAATGTTGAGGTCTTTAATCCATTTTGATCTGACTTTTGTGCATGGTGTCAGGTCAAGGTCTAAACCCATTTTTTTGCATGTGGTTGTCCAGTTGTGCCAGCACCATTTGTTAAAGAGGCTTTCCTTGCTCCACTTCACATCTCTTGCTCCCTTATCAAAGATTAGATGGTCATACATTTGGGGTTGTGTGTAGGGATATTCCACCCTGTTCCATTGGTCTACGGCTCTGCCTTTGTTCCAGTACCATGCTGTTTTAATTGTTACTGCTTTGTAGTAAAGTTTGAGGTTGGGGATGGTGATGCCTCCCATCATCTTTTTCCCAAGAATTGTTTTAGCTATCCTTGGACGTTTGTTATTCCATATGAATTTTAGGATTGCTTGATCCATTTCTTTGAAGAATGTCATGGGTATACTTATAGGGATCGCATTGAATCTGTATAATGCTTTAGGGAGTATTGCCATTTTGACAACATTGATTCTCCCTATCCACGAGCAGGGTATATGTTTCCATTTCCTCATGTCCTCTTTGATTTCATGGAGTAGCGTTATGTAGTTTTCTTTGTAAAGGTCTTTTACTTCCTTGGTTAAGCTGATTCCGAGGTACCTGATTTTCTGGGGCACGATTGTGAATGGGATTGCTTTTTTCATGTCCCTTTCTTCTGCCTCATTGTTTGCATATATGAAGGCCATGGATTTTTGGGTATTGATTTTGTAGCCTGCAACTTTACTGTATAAGTCTATTGTTTCTAAGAGTTTCTTAGTAGAGGTTTTAGGCTTCTCTAGATATAGTATCATGTCGTCTGCAAATAGTGAGAGTTTGATTTCTTCCCTTCCTATCTGGATGCCCTTAATCTCTTTTTCTTGTCTAATAGCTATCGCAAGTACTTCCAGTACTATATTGAAGAGGAGTGGTGAGAGTGGGCATCCTTGTCTTGTGCCTGATCTCAGAGGAAAGGCCCTTAGTTTTTCCCAGTTGAGGATAATGCTTGCCGTAGGCTTGTGATAGATGGCTTCGACTATCTTGAGGAAAGTTCCTCCAAACCCCATTTTGGCGAGGGTTTTCATCATGAAAGGATGTTGGATCTTGTCAAATGCTTTCTCTGCATCTATGGATATGATCATATGGTTTTTATCTTTACTTTTGTTGATATGCTGGATTATGTTGATTGATTTCCGAATGTTAAACCATCCTTGCATCCCTGGGATGAATCCCACTTGGTCGTGATGTATGATCTTTTTGATGAGTTGTTGGATCCTATTTGCTAGTATTTTGTTGAGGATCTTCGCATCGGTGTTCATCAGGGAAATTGGTCTGTAATTTTCTTTCTTAGTGGTGTCTTTGTTTGCTTTTGGTATTAGGGAGATATGTGCTTCATAGAAACTGTTTGGGAGAGTTCCTGTTTTTTCAATTTCCTGGAAAAGTTTGAGGAAAACAGGCAATAGGTCTTCTTTAAATGTTTGGAAGAATTCGCCAGTGAAACCATCTGGGCCTGGGCTTTTGTTTTTGGGGAGGTTTTTGATTACCGTTTCAATTTCCTTAACATTGATGGGTCTATTCAGGTATTCCAGGTCTTCTTTCTTCAGTGTTGGGAGATTATAGGAATCAAGGAATCCATCCATTTCTTTTAGGTTCTCCTTTTTTGTGGCGTAAAGACTTTCAAAGTAGTCTCTAATGATCTTTTGAATATTCAATTTTTTTAAGTAATGTGGAATTCATGCCCATTTCAGTCAGCCAAATCAGTGGCTGAATAAATAGCAGTATACATTAAAAAATAAATAAATAATAGAAGTAAAGTGTGCAAAAAAGCAGCACCAGTGTTACTCTTGCTCCTTTCCCCCTTTCATTCCCTCAGGGCACACCTGCCTCCTGCCTGTAATCAAGGATGCCAAGCACTGCACAGGTCCCTCTTGGGCCATTGGTGCTCAATTACCAGTGTGCAGAAAGCAAGGCCTCTGGAATTGTGTTTCCAAGAAAGAGTAAATGGGCCCCGGGAGGAACCAGTCAGATGTGAGTGAGAAAAAAAACTTGCAAACAAGAACTTGTTAGCAGGGCAGTGAGTGTAAGAAAGAGACAGCAGTAGGTGAGGTAGACAGGTGCAAAAGGAAGGGAATAAGAAGCAAACAAAGAGATCTTATTTTCCTTGTTCCTCTTAGGGGTTACTTAAGAGCTACATTTGACACTAGAGTTCTCTGCACTCAATAAATGTATGCTTCATGATCAAGCAGAATCTCCAAAGATGACAAAAGGAAGTTATGTGAATCTTTTATGAGGCAGAGCTTGCCAATTTTTTTTTTTTGGCCAGCAAACACACACACACACACACACACACACACAAACACAGACACACACACAAACACAAACAGACACAAATACACTGGCAACTTCATACACATAGCTGTTTTCTTCTGATGTTGTACCAGAATATTCAACAAGGCAAGGGAAACATCAAAGAGACAGACAAGCTGCCTTGTAGGCTCCAAGACTTGGGAAGAATTTTTGGACCAAGTTATAAAATAAGCACCAAGTTACATCTAATGTCCATAGAAGTAATTCATAGAGTTGTGTGTATGCATGTGTGTGGTGCTGAGTGGGGGTTATATCTTTGTATATGCTTTTAGCTGACTTAATTGTCCTCTGAAACAAGGTAAGTTTCCCGTCACTCGGCTGACCCGTGTTCGATTCCTCCGCCCCTCTCAGAGAGCCCGGCAAGCTACCAAGAGTATTGCGCCCACATGACAGAGCCTGGCAAGCTACCTGTGGCGTATTCAATATGCCCAAAACAGTAACAATAAGTCTCACAATGAGAGACATTACTGGTGTCCGCTCGAACAAATCGATGAGCAATGGGATGACAGTGACAGTGACAAACTGTGAAGATCTGACAGCAGATACCATGTCTTCTTTGTCACTTAGTAGAGTGGTTGGCACATGAAAACACCCAGTAAGTAACAGTTAACTATATCACCATCTTCGTAGGGAAATTAGAATTCACTTAGATTCAGTTTTTCATCTGAGTATGGAAAGTTATTGCCACTGCAATGGCACCATTCAAAGAGAAAAGACCATTTCCTTCCTCTCTCTCCCAATGCTGGGTCTCTGGTAGCAGGAAAATGAAGAGTTACTGAGTAAAAGGAATTTGGGGCTAATTTTTATGTCTCTCTAAATGCTAGCATAACTGACAACTGGGAGAGAATAATTTGTATGCCTGGGGAAATGTTTAATTATGAGAATTCTAATGGATAAAAATGTTACTAAGTATTAAGTTTGACATAATCATTGAGGTTATCTTCCTTTCAGTGTCTTAGTGCTATTTCACGTCTGTAAAGAAACAAATTATATTGCAATATTTATTGTTATAATGGAAAGGAGCTATGTCTGGTGCATTTGATTAATGTCCTGTGTATAGACAAGTCTTACATATATTTGTAAAAGCTTTCAGAGTTCCTGAATATATGCACATATGTATATACGCCAAATATATATGATTATCTGAATTACATTTGAGTATGAGTAGGTGTCTACTGGCTTACTCCTTAATAACAAATATTTGTCACTCATCTATGAAATATTTTTAGAAATCATAATTTTACCTTTAAATTATCTTTTTGCGTTTTAATGTGTCTTTTTCTTTTTTTTTCACTTTCTCTCTTTCCTTCTTATTTTTTTTTAAATGGGGGTTACACCTAGTGGTACTAAGGGCTTACTCCTGGCTCTGCTCTGAGGGATCACTCCCGGATGTGCTTAGGGTACCATACGGGATGCCAGGTATCAAACCTAGGTTGATCCCACACAAGCAAATGGTCTTTCCACTGTAGTATTATTCTAGTCCCTAATGTGCTTTAGTTCTTAGCTCTTAGTTTCACTTTAGTTTTTTACTCTAATTATTTTAATTTTCTTCATAACTTTTATGTTCACTTTCTCTTATTTTCCTTCTTATCTGTATATTATACAGCATATGGTACAAAAGCTAAGGATATTTGTTTTGTGGCAACGGGCCTGAGTTCAAGTCTCTGCATCTCCACTTCATGGTAGATGACAAACCCTTGCCTGGGTTACAAAAACTGAGATTACCAAGTAAATAAGGAAAGGACAGAGGATGAAGAGGTGAACTAGAGGTGACACAGGGATAGTGGTTGAGGATTTGGGGCACTTTAGTGGTGGTGAGGGTGCAGTCATTTTGGAAGGTACAGTAAACATCAGTACCTAATATTAACACTTTTGTAACTATATTACCTAAACTATAATCAAAAATCAAATTAAAAGTAAGTTAATCTCAAGCCCCAGTTTCAATATAAGTGGAATAGCAATAATATTAGCACTGTCTTCATGGGCTGCTCTGAGACTTAATGAGATAATGTACAGAAAGTGATTTATACACTATTTGGCCAATGGAAAGTGAATGTAAATAGCACCTATTATTCTTAATTGTTTCCCTTTGGAGTTAAGCTAGATGATTAATGCTGTTTCCATCAGAGCAGGAGGTATAGGTGTATAAGTGTAGAAAGGTTGATGCCTCCCCCCTGTTGGGGCTGGACTGAACTATCAGGGCAAGCCCATGTAGACTGTACCATACTACAGACAGGAACAAGGGACCCATGAAAATGGGCAAGATTTCTCATGTGTCCTGACTGGTTTAGATGTAGCTGAACATTTTCCCCCTTCAAGCTTCCTTCAGAAAATAATTTCAGTACATTGAAAGGGGCCGTTGATGGGATTACACACACCTGGGTTCCTCTGCCAGTACTTTCATGATCTTGGTATCGTGGTGGCTTCGAGGCCACATGATATCATGTAGCATGCTTCTCCCTCTGGGAGAAACTGGCAATCTTCTGAGAGTTTCCTGCCCACATGGGACAGCCTTGCAAGCTTCCCATGGTGTATTCATATGCTAAATCCAGTAACAAGCTGGAACTCATTCCTCTGACCCTGAAAGAGCCCCTAGTGAGACATCCTTGGGAGGGCCGAGTTGAGATAGACTTCTAAGATCTCAGGGAAAGGATGAAATGAGAGGTTACTGAGCCCACCCCAGAAATCGGTGATTAACGGGATTTTCGTGATTTTGTGATTGAAAGGGGCTGTTTTCCTTTTCTCATGGAAGCCTGGCTCGTCTTTGACATACAGACCTCAAGTGTTAGTCAGGTCTGATCTTTGCTGGCCCAGCCTAGTCTTTGGGATGTAGATTTCAGGTGCCCACCCAGTTTGTATTTGAAGTGTAGATTTCAGGTGGCAGCCCAGCCTTGTCTTTGGGATGTAAATGCAAGTGCTTATAGCCCAAGAAAGCTTTCGATTTTGGCTTTGTATCTCCCCCACCCCCACCTCCCCCAGGCTACTGGCCTGCAGATGCAAGGAAACAATACATGTTTTGCTGTCTCAATGTTCTTTCTGTAACTTCTTTTGATGTCTTTGATAATGTCACTGTATCACGCCCTTTAGAGGTATCATGATCAATAAAAGGAGATTACAGGGCTCTCTATCTTTGCCTCAGAGTCTGAGAGAACCTGGACCCTTCATGACTTAAATTTCTTTTGCATTTCTTGTCTCAGTGCCTCTGACTGAACAAATATTCATGCAACACCCCCCCACCACCACCACCAATAATACTTTGGGGCCTATTAGATCTAAGTGTGAATTTTGAGAGGGATTTCTAGGAAGGTTCCTTAAATGGGAGAGAAAAATCCAAGGAAAGGTATTTTTGAGTCCTTTTCTACTGTCTAGAACATGGATTTGTGAGTTGAAGCTCAAGCAGCCAGTCACTTTTAGCCAGTGACTAAAAATTTATACCAATAAGTATTTGAAATAGAAGTTTTTAGATAAATATAAATGACTGCTCACTGAAATAACTTTGAGGCAATGTCACATACCAGCATCATGGAATAGAAAAATGCCTGGGACCCTACAATTTTTTTCAGAGCAGCCACGTTGCCTTTGATCCTCACTTCCCCTAAAAGTTTTCTTTACATGAAATGAGGAAGCCTAATGTGCTTAAAACAATTTTAAGTGTTAACTTGGAATTTCTATTAAATGCAGATGAACCAACAGATAAATGTTGGCTGTATTATTTAGCTTAAGGGGCCAAATAACTATAATGACCCTAGCAGAATGGGGTGGTCTGAGAACTCAGATACTTTTCTACCTTTATAAGGTCTATGTTTTGACCTTATAAAGAAACTCCATATGGGTTTCTAGGGAGCATCAGTCATCAGGGGATGTAATTCTGTGAATCTCGAACATAGCCATGGGCTTTAAAGTCATGTTTAGTATCAGTATATAAATAAAAATGGAATTATTTGTTTCCCTGGGAAGATAAATCAAAAGTATATAGTGAAATATTTTCTAATTCAAATTGTAATTTTCTGTGCATATAATTTTGTAGCTTTGCTTTTGGAAAATACATAACAATGTTTAATGAACTATTTATCATTAATATTAGTATACATACCAACATATTAATATTTATTATATTATGTGCTTACATTAATTTATCAAATAACATTAGAGATGTATTAATCATTGTGATCAATGATAAATCAATGATTATAACTTTACATCTCACAAAGTTATTATCTCATATCTACCAACAAAGTAAGGGAGATATTATTTCCACTTTATAGGTATTCAAATTGATTTAATAATTCTTTGATGGGCTGGAGCAATAGCATAGCTGGTAGGGCATTTTCCTTGCACGCGGCCAACCCGGGTTCGATTCCCAGCATCCCATATGGTCCCCTGAGCACCGCCAGGGGTAATTTCTGAATACAGAGCCAGGAGTAACCCCTATGTATCGCCAAGTGTGACCCCAAAAAGCAAAAAAAAAAAATTCTATGAGGTTATTATGTTTCTAGCAATTACTAAGGAAATTTTGACTCAAACAAATTATTTTTAAACGCAAAAGTGACTAAAAATTTATACCAATAAGTATTTGAAATAGAAGTTTTTAGATAAACATAAATGACTGACAAATTATATGCTTGATTTGGCTGATTTACAAATTATAAAATAATAATAGTAAACTAGTTATAAACCAACAAAAGTGAGCTTTGTTGAAAAAATTTATGTCTAAAATATGAGTGTGAGATACCAACATTTTGATAATTTAAATATGAAGCAATTTGGGTTATTCTAGGTTTTATTTTCACGAATGCTACCGTGAATATAAAAACTGTCTCAGGCTTTACCAACCCTAAAATGCTGCATCTTCTTAAATGGTTTCTCCTCAACTGTGAAATTCAGCTAATTAGCCCATCCTTGGCTTTGAAAGCAATCAGAGACTTGGGACTATCTTAGGACCCGATCTGTAGCCAGCTCTGGAGAGCTTTGAAGAGAGCAGATGAGTAAATGGTATTGCTTCTTTGTAGTGAAGTCTGATAAAATGCATATGCCACAAAAAATGTAGCCAAGGAATTATGCTATTTTTTCCCTCCAGGTCCTTCTTAAGAAGCATATCCAGTCTAAGAAAGATGCTTATTAAAAAAATAATTTTTAAAAGGTCAAACAAATAGTTAGTCATGAGTACAGGGAAATATTTATGACAACCAAACACATATCTAAAGAAAAGTGTTAGCTCATGTGGAACTCCATCATGAAAAGACTGTAATTAGGAACTTACAGAAAAAAAAATATAGGGGGTAGTAGAACTCTAATAAGAAATAAGGTCTAATAAAAATCACATTTACTCTATTCTCAAAAATATAAGAGACTGCTGAAATTTGTGTGCATACTCTTCTTTCTCTTCCAGATCACTTTCCTTGATACAGTGATTGTTCAGCAAGAACAGAGATGTTGTAACTTCTTCACATTTACATTGCCCCTTGCTTAAGAAAAATCTGTGTTCAAGATTTGGATAAAGTAACCTAGCACACTCTAGCTTAACAAAGAGTTTTCTTCCAAGATGATCCCATTTCATACATTGCCTCAGTTAAGCTTTCCCCGAAAAATTCCATCCTCAGTGATGCCCTAATTCAAAATGTCTTGACTGACTTCTATCCTTAACACTTTTAAGGTACTTATTGACACTTTGAAAGCAAAATATTT
This sequence comes from Sorex araneus, assembly GCF_027595985.1. Classification (NCBI taxonomy): domain Eukaryota; kingdom Metazoa; phylum Chordata; class Mammalia; order Eulipotyphla; family Soricidae; genus Sorex; species Sorex araneus. The sequence continues at coordinate 69,556,419 of NC_073302.1, read as the reverse complement.
CAACAAGAAGTGAACTGACATATTTCTGGAATACCCATCATTTTTTTTTCTGTTGAGTATTTATGACCTCAGTCCTTTAGCTAAGCAGGCCTGAGTCAAAGGCAAGTTTAGGGATTCTTTTCACCTGTATTTCTTTCTTCTAACTTCTGACTTACTTTAATACTTAACAAAGACACTGTGAAATCTTTCAGGATGGGATAAAAAGATAGGAATAAAACAACATGCATGCCTTGTACATGCCTGACCCAGATTGAATCCCCAATACCACCTATGGTCCACCAATCTTCATCAGCGGTGATCCCTGAGTACAGAGCCAGGAGTAAGCCCTGAGCACTACTGGGTGTGGCCCCAAGCCCAAAACTCAAAGAACAGAAGAGAAAAATGAAAAGAAATGGAGCTGAATATTAACATGGGTTCAAACTGCATGGATTCCACTTATAAGCATATAAGCATATTTTTGTTCAATAAATACAGTTAGCCCTCAGATGCATGAATTCAATAACTATGTTGTTGGTTGCTTCCACACCTCCAGAGCCCATGTATATGGAACCCACAGATAAAGAGCTGACCATAAGGAACTTAAATACTCACATGCACTGATTCTGACACCAACTTTCCATAGCAACTAAGAGGCAACTGTCAAATTAGGGAGAAGTAAACAGTTATACAGAGATTTCTGACCAATTGTTGGATTGATACCTCTAATTCCTATATTGTTCAAGAGCCAGCTTGAAATACATTTAGTCTTGGTGTTAATCAGACAAAGCTCCTAAAACTCTTAGAATTTATTGTAAGGGTCTCCCATAGAATTCTGCATCTCCTGGAATTTTCCAGTTAATAGAAACATCTTTTAATCTAAGATGATTCTTATGGAAGATCACAAGTTGGAACCCAATCTCCCATCTTCTGCAAGGGAAGAAAGGCAAGAGATTGAGCAAGCTACCCAGAGTATCCCGCTGCCATGACAAAGCCTAGCAAGCTATCTGTGGCGTGTTCGATATGCCAATAAAAGTAACAATTCTCACAATGGAGACTTACTGGTCCTGCTCGAGCAAATCAATGAACAACGGGATGACACTGACAGTGACAGTGATGGATTTCTGGACTGGTGACTATATCCATTTCCCAGGATGATGGCGTGCTCCAGTTGAACAGGGTAGAAGGTCCCTCTTATTGGGACCCTTCTGGTCTCATTCTTAGTCTCTCTTCAATTGTTTTTTCACTTAAATCCTTTATGAAAACTTGAAAATGTTAGCTTTTCCCTGAGTTTTGTGAGCCATTCTAGCGAACTGTTGAGAGTGGGTTGGTGGAAGCCTGAGACTTTGTAGCCAAGACTGACAGAAGTAAGGGTACTCAGGGACCCAGCACTTACACTGATGTATTAAAAGAGGACAGATTTGAAATGAATTAATAAACCAATAAAATCCCACCAGCTGGCATCAGAAGCATTGTAAAAGAAATCATATTTCCTAAACACACGGGCACAATGATGGCAAATAGTCTTCAACTGAATTTCGACCAAAAATTTAGATTTCTCAGTTATTAGAACAGAGAAGGAACTGCTATGATGAAGATTATTGGAAATGATCACTCTTAATAAGAACTGAGTGCTGAAAGGAGGTAAAATGATATACATGATAATCTATCAGTAAAAGTATTGTAAACCACAATTTGGGGGCTGGGGGAGAGAGAGAAAGAGTGAGGGGGGAGTTTCTGCCATAGAGTCAGGCAGGAGGTGGAAGGACAGGAAGAAACTGGGGACATTGGTGGCATGAAATGTACACTGGTGAAGGGATGGGTGCTGGAACATTGTATGACTGAAACCCAATCATGAATAACTTTGTAACTGTCTATCTCACAGTGATACAATTTTTTTTAAAAAGGGAAAACAGCTATAATTGACCGCAAATGTCTCTTCCTTTATATGACCCATTTGTAGAACAGACTTGGGCACTCATTCAAGCCTTGAGTCCAGTTTGAGACAATGCAACTTAGAAGACACAGATATTGGCATTGAACTTCAAAAGAGCAGCTGAAGGGCAGGTTGTCAGAATGAGTGATTGTGACCACTTAGTGTCTTTAGAAGTCCTTGCATCTGCAGGTTGGTAAAATGTGATGGAGAAAGTGAAAGCATAAAATGGGTACAGAAACCTCATTGAACAAAAGAGAGGAAACAAATCCCTAAATGTGGGTACTTGTTGATTTCAAGGAAATCAGTGAGCAGCTCAATCAAGGATAAAGCTGACCTCACTGTTTTGCACGCTAGAATTTCCTCATCCGACCCTTGGATTCCCACCTGCAGATGCCTTCAACTGTTACTGGAGGAATAAAAGGAAGATAAAAATTGTTCTTTCAGGGACTAGTTTGTGCTTTATAATTTTCTGAATGACAACTAGACATTGTTTCCTTGTCCTTGCTTTATGTAGAATCATCCAACCACTTTTTCTATCACCAATGGCTATTCAGATCAGATGAGGATCTCAGGCTGATTTATTAGTCTCTACTGGGCTATGTTCCACTTAATTTTCAAGCAAAGAAAAGAAAAGATTTTCATCAGCTATGGAATTGTGTGAACACAGAGGTTAAAACAACATCTTCTCTGAATAATACATTTAAAAAGTCACCCAAAGCATGTTATTCAATCTGGCACCCAGATTTAAAGATTGCCAGATGGCCCATCCAGGCCTCTGAGGAAGAAATATCACATTGCTCTTCCCTTCTTTTTCTTGCCTTGCATTGATAATATTGCAGCTGAATAGATAACCACAGAATTGTGGCCTTTGATTATGCCAATAACTAAAGGTAAGGCACTGAGGCTCTTCATGAGAACAAAACATAATTGGTATATGTAATCGCAAATGCCTTCAGACTTTCTAAGAAGACAGGAAAACTTAGGAAGAAGTAAGAAGGTAAAGGGGGTTCAAATTACTTCCTATACAAATTTCTCATACATACATGTAATCTACCAAATGTAAAATCTCACAAAAGCAAGTGGAGATTTGATTCCAGCCATTATCACTTTGAATTATCCTGTCTTTATTATCACTTAATTCAATTCTAATTTTACCTATAACTAATACAGACATAAAGCCCTTGGCTATATATGAGGTCATTATAAATATGACTATTGAAAGTCTCCCACCTGCATAGCATGTGTATTCATTTAACTACACAATATCCTTGAGAGGTAGGCTTATTATTATTATTATCATTCTGCATTCATGGGAAGTGGAACTAAGTATGTGCTAAGGATCACTATTATAAATTGCATGGGTCTTGCCTCTTCAAATTCATAAATTGAAGTCCTTGTCCTTCATAGTACTTCAGACTGTGATCATATTTGGTAATAAAGTCATTACAGACGTCATTAGTTGGGTTGAAGTTGTACTGGAATTGGTTGGGTGCATAATGCAATATAAGTGGTCTCCTTCTAAAAAGGAGGAATGTACACAAGAATATAGACAGAAAAAGCCAGGTGAGGATGAAGGCAGTGCTCAGGGGACTTCAGAAGAAGCCAGGGAACATAAGATATTCCAGCAAATCACTAGAACTAGAACGGAGGCAGGAAATAGACTTTCCTTCAAGGCTCTTATAAGGAACAATTACTGTTGACACCCTGACCTTAGATTTCCAGTCTCAAGAATTGGGAGATGATCAATTTCTATCTAAGTCACTCAGTGTGAGGTGCTTTGTATAACACACCTAGCAAATTGATACAATAACTACACTAATAAACAGTGAACTTAATCCCTAGCAGGCTGATACAAGTCTTGATTCTTCATTTAAACTTGATAAAGATGACAAGAAGTATTCTTTTACATTCCCCTCCCCCCAGTTTGGGGACCAAAATTGGCTGTGCCAGGGTATGCTCCTGGCTCTGTGCTCAGGGATAATTCCTGTTTATGCTCATGTTTGAGATGTTAGGGACTGAACCTGCATTGGCTGTATGTAAGGCAGCCAACTGTACTATCTCTCCAGCCTTAAATTTTCATTTTTGATCATTTCACTAAATTGAATACACTACTTAAAGCACTCATCTATCCCCAACACACTTCCCCAGATAACAAGACAGAATGAAAAAAAATGGAGCAACATATAATCCAAGTGAGTGCAAAGAAAGATTTTTGAGCAAACTAACCCACAAACACACGTTTCATTGACAAAACATTTGTTGAGAACCTAAAACTGCAGTAATTGAAAAGTACAAGATATTGGATTGTGATGATCAATCTAGCTACATCTATAAATAGAATGGCTGAATTAAAATGCACCAAGTTAACAAGGCTTTACTTTAGAAGTGGCATGTTAGTAAATTCTAGAAAGCAATTTTTGAGTATGAGGTTAAAACTGAGATGGAAGGGGAATCTAAGCAGAGAAATCAAGAGTATATAATATCAAAGAGTCATATACTGTGGTTTTGGCAAAGCAAAGGAAACTTGGATTTTGAGTAAACAGTGAAAGGTCATCCATTCTATTTCATGTGTCTATTCCACAAATTTCTAGATAGCAGTATGGATTACAGGCTTGTTTTGTTGTTGCTATTTGTTTGTTTCTGATTTGGGTATTATTCAAGGCACAGTGCTTGGGGATCACTCCTGGCAGTGCCTGGAAGATCAATCAGTACAAGGGAATGAACCCAGTCCTCCTGCATGCAAAGCATTCACTCTAGCACACTGAGTTATTGATCTAACAAGGACTAGAGATAGTCCTTTTAACTCTTGTGTTCACCCAGGCTTTTCTCATGCCATTATTTCTTTTCATCTTTCCTATTCATGCCTGTCTTCTCAGATCTAAACTGAAGCTGTGACATCTCAAGACCATCTCAAGCCTGTGAAATGTCAAGAGATTCTTGGCTTTGTCTCTTGGGTCTTAAGTGTGTGTGTGTGTGTGTGTGTGTGTGTGTGTAGAGCATAAGTTATTCCCACTGGCTCCAAACATTTGCCAACTAAAGAGTTGGGTCAGTTAAGAGGGGAAGCAGCTAGGCATCCATCAGGATAAGGGAATTGGGGGATTGGGGTCTTATCAGTTAGTTGTGCCAGTCCCCAGTTCAAATGCTAAAGTCTCCAAGGACTTCAGACCCTGCTTTACATGAAGAGAGAATTTTTCTTTCCAGTATTGGGCTGCAATCCAGATCTCATGCATATAAGGCATGCAGTTTACCATGGAGCCACATCTCCAGCATGGAGATGGTGTTTTTAAAGAGGGAATTTAGTAAAAATGATGCTATTAGTGTGCCCTACTCAAGTATAACTGCTGTTTTTTAAGGAAGAGATTAGGAAATAGGAGCACAGACAAAGGGCCACATGATGACAGAGGGAGAGATGGTGATTTATAAACCAAGGTGTGTAAACAAAGGAAACTTATCTTCATTAATATTAGTTACAGTCCACAGGAATAAGTCATAATTTATTACTCATTCTAGTTCAATATTATCCCCAAGGAAAATTTTAAATAGCATATATATAGTACATATGTATATATATGTATATATATATATAAACTTCCTTCTAAGTTGTTCTATTTTTCATCCATTGAATAGTTTTGGAATACTCCAGATTTGGATCTCAATATTGTCAGGACAAATAAGAAAGACTTTTAGTAAAAATAATCGATAAGCTTTGAATATTTTTGAATAGGCATCTATTAACTGCTCAAGAAACAGAAAATATTAAAATATTTTTAATTAAATATTAATGGTCTATGGGACTGAAGTGTTAGTACAGAGGGTAAGATGCTTGTCCTTCATGCAGCAGACCCAGGTTTGAGCTTTGCCAAACTATTCAGTCTTCCAAGCACCACCAGGAGTGATCTGTGAGCACAGAACTAGGTGTAAGCCCTGAGAACTGCTGGGTGTACCCCAGAAGCCCTAAAAAACCCTCAAACTAAGTGTCTATCCATTGAGTACCAGTTTTATATAAAGCAGTTGAGGCTTACTATGTGCCAGACACTTTTTTTAAGTGCCATCTGTGCATTATTTCACTTACTCCTCAAAACAATTCATTATACAGGTTATCACAATAAAAGCATTTTCAAAATGAAAATAACAATAAGGTACAAACAGGAAATAAATTTAATTGGTCAAAAGGCCTAGGCCCAGTGAGTGGAAAACTTACTATGGTTTCAAACCCACAGTGCTTCATACTGAGTTCTTGGTCCTAATATTTTATTACATTGCCTCTACTAGTTAAAGTTGATCAAAGTGAGGTCAATGTAAGACTTTTAATTTAATTATTATTACTATAGGATATTGTAGAACACCAGGTTTCAAGAAATGATTTCTTTGTTTGTTTTCAAATGTAAGGCCTGTACCCAGCAGTGCCAATATGACTAGAGTCGTATTCAGTGATACTCTGTCTGGTGGCACAGAACAGTTTAACCCTCTGCCCAGTTAGATCTCAGGGGCTGAGGATCAAACTCAGGGCCTGTACATGTCAGAAACATACTGGTATTTGAGCTATCTCTCCTGTCCCAGGAGATTTTTTTCTTTTTTGCAATTAAAAAATACGTTCGGAGTATGAAAATCTATTGCATGGGAAAATAAAATGGACCTGTAAACTAGTGATAATTGTACCATCCCTTCCTGTCTGTCCTCCATCATTAACCCTGCAACTTAGTGAAAGGTTAAGCAATACATACCTCATCATGAACAGAGACAATTAGGAAGCTATTTGCACATAAAAATTCTAAGATTGATAATACAGAAGTAAAGATTGAACAATTCCATAGAAAACAGGCCACTTCACATTTTTTTCTCTTGCAAATTAGTGAGATTTATAAGTTCTAACAAGAGAATAAGATACATTTAATGAAAATATTGACCTACTGATATCAAGGATACAACTATATGCTGCAATTACCTATTAAGATTGATTTTTGTTTTAAGAAAAGAAAATCTTCACTTACAAACTCACTGGAGTTCAATTTTTGATAAAAATACAGAATCATTGGTGGAGGCCTGAGTATATGATCATTGTGTGATTGTAACCCAAACACGGAAGCTTGTAACTATCTCATGGTGATTCAATAAAATTTTAAAAAATGCACAATTAAGTCTGATGAACATTAAATGTTATGCTATTTTTAAACAGATAAAATTGATATCTAGTTCTCAGACATCTGACCTTTCCAGCACTGAGGAGATGGTTCCTATTGTTTAAACCACCTAGTCTGTGGTAATTTATAATAAAAGTTCTTGGAAAGTAATACGTGGGAGAGGAAAAGGAAAGGAAGAGATTTGTCCATGGATCCTCATGACCATGGTGTCAACTCTCGTTCCTGGAACAGAGTCAAGATTTTTCTGGATGTCAGTCTTAGGACAAGATGCCCAATCAACTTAAAATCTTGGAAATGGGAGGCTCAGAGGAAGGTTCTTAAACCAATGTTCTCCATTCTGGCTATATATATTACTATAATCAGATTAACCCTCCGAAATATTGCTATAGGTAGGTTAAGCATCACTCCAGATACCTCATTCTTCTACAACTACCCCTAATCATACACTCATGATCCTTTACTCAGAATCTGTACTTAAGCTTTAAAAATGCAATCACAGCATTCAAGCTCTAAAATAAAATGCTGACTGAAATGGTAAAATGCATTAATGTGGGGTGGCGCTGGGGCTAGAGCTATAGTAGAGCTGGTTGGAAGCTTGCTTTGCATGGACCAACCGTGGTGCAATCCTGGCACCTCATATGGTTCCCCTGAGCCCTGCCAGGAGTCATCCCTGAGCACAACCAAATGTGGCTCCCCAAAACCAAATAAATATAAACAAAGCAAAACAGACAAACAACCCCCACTCCAACACCCTCATTAACACAAGTAATCCCACCCATCAATCTACAAAGGAAAGTGACAATAACTGTTTTCCACTTTTATTGGAAAAGCAAGATGCTTTGAATGCTGGAAAGAGGAGTAGCATTCACAAGAGATGCATGTCGTGTGTGTGCACAGGTGTGTACATGCATATGTATGTGTACACCAGGTAATAACTAGAGGAACAGGGCCTAGAGATATGGCCATCAGATTTCTAAAAATTCTGCCTAGTCTTGACTTTATTTACTTTCAATCAGGCGGTTTGGAAGTATTTTGGTTTCACTCAAACATGCATGCCTCTGGGCTTCCAAGGATTTATGAAGATTTCTTTTGTGACTTCATTATAAAGGCGCTTCCCTCCCAAGAGATCCATTCATCAAGGTATCACGGCAGTGTGCTTCCTGCCTTCGGCCTTGCCACAAAAGCTCTTTCAAACAAACAGCTCAGCCGCAATCAGAAGTGAGCTGCTGAATTAAATTAAACATCATTCAGTAAGTAAGAGAAACAGGCTGTCAAGGCATCAGGAGGAAAATTGAAAAATTCAGTCAATTTGTCCTGATCCTTTCTTAACATAATCTGCATATTTGAAGCAATGGGGATCTTGTTGGAATGAAAATTTCTCCAAAAGAGGCATTGTGTCTTATTCTTCTACAATATCACCAGTACTAAGTCAGGGACATAATAGCACTCAAAAATGCATATTGAAGATTTCTTGACATTATGACCATTTAGCTATTGTCTTTCAGATACAATTCATTTCAAAGTCATAGGCACCACTCTCTGGTTTAATACTAACCAATTCTTTTGCCATTGATTTACTAGATTTTCAGGTATGTCTTGCCTATTTGTTGCAACCTTGCATTCATCTGAGTGTGTGTAATAATAAATACTTGTCTACTACCAATATTAAGGCATCTCAGTAAATAATGGTGATTTTTATTAAACATGATAAAAAATGATAACAGTAATTGGCATCTAGCCAATGTTTTGCAGTTTACAAAAGGCTTCCACATGGTTTATCTTTCTTAGAGTAAGGCAGGTATGTATGCAAGTCCTTGGTTGAGTTCAACTGTGCAAGACCTGCTCCTCTTGGAAATGTCTAACTCTGAGCAGAGGAAGCATTGTGTGATGCTGGGAAGACTGCCAATACAGCCATTCCCAGCACCATGCTGCCACAGAACGTCACCCAGCTCTAGGCACACACAGCCCCCTTCCAATAATTATCAGAAAGGAAAGTAAACGAATCAAATCCCTTCTCCAGGAATTTTTAAGAGTAGTTCTGAACAAGATAACATGTTTTCTATGTCATGGGCCTGAAAGGATGTTATTCAAGCACTCTTGGTGGTCTTTCCCTCTCATACAGATCAACTGTGTGCAATAGGAGAATGCACTTGACCTTTATTTAGAGTTTTCTGACTATTCACAAATATTCCTTTGCCTTCCCTGGGATAAGGTCAAACATTTTTGTTCCATACGTATCAGACTTGGTCATGTAACATGCTTTAGTTAATAAAATAAACCATAGTCATGGATGTGTATATAAGCAAAAACAAACAAACCTAAAGATATGGAATCTTATGATGACATAAGATTCCAAATCTTAGAACCCTGATAAAAACCTTGTCTATTTCAATACTATTAAGTGCTGCTATTAAGGGCTGCAACTGAAATATTGATTTACATGACTCAATTCCAAATTCTACAATTCCTCTTTTCATTTTTCATAGAACCAAGAATCCCACACATGCAAAGAGGGTGTTCTACTGCTGAATGACATCTCCAGTCAAAAATTCCTGTTAGCTACACTATGCCTGGCTACTTCTAGCAACCCTATACTCTACAAGTTTTTCCAGAGCATCTTCTAGAAATTAAGACTGAAGCCTTTACTGGTACTTCATAGCAAAGTGTTTAGAAGAGTTTTTCCAGTTACAGATGAATAATGAAATTTTCTTATTGAAGACAAGAATAGTAATTTGTTTTAAAATTTTTGGTGATGACAGGTAGCTGTCAGAATTATTTTACCTTGAGGAATTAAAAATACACAAAATTTCATTTTTGTATTTCTAAAGCCCTTCTAAAGTAATGATGACTTTTAGTAATGAATGATGGAAGAATTACTATTCAAAAGAAACTCATGATATGGAAAGAGTATTCTGAAAATGGATTGAGATATTGGTTAAATGATTTTCTTTATAATGATTATATAAAGGTTTCCATGTCACTGTCACTGTCACTGTCATCCTGTTGCTCATCGATTTGCTCGAGCGGGCACCAGTAACGTCTTTCATTGAGAGACTTATTGTTACTGTTTTTGGCATATCCAATATACACGGGTTGCTTGCCAGGTTTCCATATTTTAAAAATTAAAAGCATCTGAACACAATTTTCTAATTTCTTGTTTTAAAATTTGTTTCTTAAAAATGACAAAATAGAACACCCTTTGATTGAATTACCTTCAAAGTTTTTTTTATGGGGCCAGAGCAATAGTACAATGCGCAGGGCACTTGCTCGCCTGTGACAACTGGCACCCCATAGTCCTGAGCCTGTTAAGATGCAGAGCCAGGAATGAGTCATGAGCATAATCAGGTGTTCTTCTATAGACATCATAGCAAAATTAATTTAAATGAATTTCTTATGTTTTGAATAATGGTTGATGGTTAATAGATTGAAAATGGTATTTTCAACCTTTACAGAGTAAAGGTGATATATACCAAACCCACTGCTAACTAAATGGTGGAAAACTGAAGCTTTTCTTTTGGATCAGGCCTGGGACAATGACACCCACTCCCCTTCTATTATCTAAATAAGTATTATAATTCCTAGCCACAGCAATTAAGCAAGAAAAGAAAAGAGAAAGGGTATAAATTGAAAACAGAAGTAAAGCTGCCACTATTTGCAGATATATTGTCATATACTGAAAATCCTAAGGACTCCATTACAAAACTATAATTACTAAACCAATTCAGGAAAACAGAAAGTTATAAAATCAATGTACCTGTTTTATTCCTATATACAAGCAATGTGGTGTACAAGAAAAGAATTTTTTAAATTACAATTGCATCTAAAAGAACTAAACACTTAGTAATAAATTTAACAAAGGGGCTAAAGGCATCAAAAGACATGTCATTGTTAAAAAGGAATCATAGAATACATCGGAGATGTATTTTATAATACCATGGTAATGGATTAGAAGCATTGACATTATAAAAATGACCACCCTATAAAAAGCATATATAGATTCAATGCAATCCCTATGAAAATCCTATTTATATTCTTCATTAAAATAGAACAAAGGTCAATTAATATAGAACCAGAAAAGATTCTGAACAGTCAAAGTAATCCTGACACAAATGAGAAAAATAAATCCAAACAGTACCACAAAGCAGTAATCAAAACAGTATATTAGACTCAAATAAACATGCAGACCACTGGAATAGAATTGAGTACTCACATCAGTGGAGAGTTAATTAATAATAAATAATCCAAGTGCATAAAATGAAGAAAGGAAAGTTCTTTTTTTTAAATAAATACTGTTCATAAAGCTGAATAGTCACAATCAAAAAATTAAAACTAGATTATGATCTTTTGCCATACACAAGACTTAATTCAAAATTAGACTTAGATGTTAGATCCCAAATCACAAAATAGATTAAACAGAAAAAATACTCCACGGAGCAGAAGATCATACAGATGTTAAAGTTCATGCCTTGTATATGGCTGACCACAGCTGAATTTCTGGAACCACTTGTAGCTGTGAGAATCACCAGAACCCTCAGGCACAGACCTGGTAGTAATCCCTGAACTCTGCTGGTGTGCCCCCAAAACAAAAAACAAAAATAAAGACAATACTCTATGATATTGACTTCCATGTTGTCTTCAGTAATTCTACTCTATTAGCAAGACAACAACAGCAAAAATAAACAAATGAAGTTAATCTCAAACTGAAAAAATTCTACACAGTAAAAGACATGTTAATTGTAGCAAAAAGACAACCTGGATAGGAGAAAATATTCACTCATATATCTGACAAAGGGCTAATATTATAAAATATAAGGAAACCCCCAAAACACAAACAACAAAAACAAATAACCCCATGGTAAAAGCTTTGAAAATGATAACTATAACTTTATTAAAACCCTTGTAAGTAACGGTAAAGAGTTAATATATAATTTTAAGGTTATATATCACTATTTCTTTGTATTACTGTCATCCCATTGCTCATCAATTTGCTCAAGTGGGCACCAGTAACGTCTCCATTGTGAAACTTGTTTTTGGCATATCGAATACGCCACGGGTAGCTTGCCAGGCTCTACTATGTGGGTGAGATACTCTGGGTAGCTTGCCAGGCTCTCTGAGTGGGACGGACGAATCAAACCTGAGTCGGCCGCATGCAAGGCAAACACCTTACCCACTGTGCTATTGCTCCAGCCCAAGGTTATATATAATTTATATATATAATACAGAATTTAAAACTACTTTATATATATAGCTATATGTATGTAAGACTTAAGGAAGCTGTCAGTTTAAAATAATTAACTTAGCTATTCATTAGTGTAATTAATATCCATCTTAATATAAAAATAACAAAACTTTAAATGAAAATTAAAGAATTTTTTAAAAAGTGTTTTGAAAGAGGGAGTTGATAGGGCACTCTGGTTAAGGGTGCAGTGTTGGAATGTTATGTACATGAAACCCTATCATCAACAGTATTATAAATCACAGTGCCCCAAATTTTCAAAATATTGTTTTTTTAAAAAGGGGCAATACTGAACAAATACATCTCCAAAGAAAACATACAGAAGGCCAATGGACATACTTTAGTGTTCATTATTACTTTTTATCCAGGAAATGAAAACCAAACAAGAGTAAGCTATCACCTCACACCTATGAGAAGGACTTATTATTAAATAGGTCAGAAACAACAACTGTTGGCAGGGGTACAGAGAAATAGAAACTCTCAAACACTGTTGTTAGAGATGTAAACTCCAGTCTCTATGGGAAAACAGTGAAATTTCTCAAAATATTAAAAATAAAGCTACTATAAAGATCATCAATTTCTCTCCTAAGCATCCATTCCCTAAACAGAAAAGCATTACTTCAAAACATACGCACAACTGTGTTCTATGCAGTACTATTACAAAAGTCAAGGAACAATAAAAGATGAGTGGGCGAAAAAGTTGTGGCATATATACACAATGGGATACTATTCAGTCCCAAGAAAAAATACCTTGCTACTTCTTACACATATTATTATACATGAATGAAACTGCAGGGAGACATATTAATAAGTGAAATAAGTCAGAAGGAAAAAGCTAAATACCAGGTGATTTCACTAAAAATGAGATGCAGAGAAGAAAAACAAGAGAACACATAAAACATGAAACAACAAATCTGTGGAACTGATACCAAGAGCCCATGATTACCAGAGTGGAAGAGGAGAGGCAGTGAAAGGGGAGAAGGAGCCCAATGGACTATGATGCACGGATATCGATTGTTATAATTTGGTAACATACAGTTATACAAACTAATATGCTCTAAAGAAACAGGTAAAATAAAAATGAATATTGGGATTCAACTCACTTAATCTTGCCTTTACACTACTTATATATTTTGCTGTGTTTTTCACATCCAGAAACAACTCTCCTTTATATTAAGTACCAAGATATATTTAACACTGAAATGGACCTTCAAACCACATCATCAAATACTGAATCAATATTTTAAATCATATAACTTATTAGGTTTGTGTGTGCTTTTAGTGAAACATACATAAATTAAATATTGCTGGTCATTTATATCTCATCTTTTCCTCCCTTTTAGTTCTGGATCTTATATTATTGCATGAATTAGGACTCCCAGTACATGGATCACATCAAAAAGAACAAGAACAACCAGTGCTAGTGCAGATGCAGGGAGAAAGGGACTCTCCTTCATTGTTGGTGGAAATGCTGACTGGTGCAGCCATTTTTGGAAAACAATATGGACATTTCTCAAAAAACTAAAAATTGAGCTCCCATTTGAACCAGCAATACCACTTCTGGGAATATATCCCAAGGATGCAAAAAAAAGCACACACACAGTAGAAATGACATCTGCACCTGTATGTTCATTGAAGCACTGTTCACAATAACCAGAATCCGGAAACAACAGAGTGCCTGAGAACAGACGACTGGTTGAAGAAACTATGGTGCATCTACACAGTGGAATACTATGCAGCTGTTAGAAAAGAGGATGTCATGAAATTTGCTTATAAGTGGATAGACATGGTGAGTATCATGCTAAGTGAAATGAGTCAGAAAGGGAGGGACAGACATAGGATAACTGCACTCATTTGTGGAATATAAAATATCATAATATGAGACTGACACCCAAGGACAATAGACACAAGGGCCAGGAAGATTGCTCCATGGTTGGAAGCCTGCCTTACAAGTTGGAAGAGAAGGCAACTGGGATAGAGAAGGGATAACTAAGACAATGATGACTGGAAGGATCTTGAGGGATGGAGATGTGTGCTGAAAGTAGATAAAGGACCAAACATGATGACCTCTCAGTATCTGTACTGCAAACCATAATTCCCATAAGGAGCGAGAGAATAACAGGGAAATTGTCTGACAAAGAGGCAGGGGGAGGGGTAGGATTGGGTAGGGAGAAAGATACTGGGGACATTGATGGTAAAAAATGTGCACTGGTGGAGGAAAGGGTGTTCCATCATTGTATGACTGAAACTCAAACATGAAGGCTTTGTAACTGTATCTCATGGGGATTCAGTAAAAAAATATATATATATTAAAAAAAGACTTTCTGTAAAAAAATCCAGGGAAGTTTACTCTTATTTTCAGACTGAGTTTATTGTATGTGGAAAAATATACACAGAATAATTTGTTTGTTTGTTTGTATTTTGGGCCACACCTGGAAATGCTTAAAGTTTATTACTGGCACTGCACTCAGGAATTATTCCTGGCAGTACTTGAGGGACCATATGTGTTGCTGGGAGTTGAACTCAGTTCAGCAGTGTGCAAAGCAAATGCCCTAGCCACGGTACTAACGCTCTGGACCCTCCACACACTTGTTTAAAGTATATACTTTAATGCATCTGTACACAACCATACACACATTTATGTATATATACCCATCTTAATACCACTATAATCAAGATTTAGAAATATCCATCATCCCAAAATTTTCTTCACAAAGTGAGACTGCTTTTTAACAATCAGTTTTTCCCTGTTTTAAACCTGACCAACACCACTTGCTGTTAGGCAGTCATTGATCTACTTTTGTTACTGTAGATTAGTTTTGCCTGGTTTTGAATATTTTATCAATGTATTAATACACTCTAGTGAGTATTACGCTCTTTTGTACTCCTTTCACTCAGCATAATGATCTTAACAACATCCATACTGTTATAAGTATGCCTCTCCTTGTTGCTAAAAGAATGTGTTGTTTTGATATAGTACCAATGGTATGTGCTTTTATCTGATGGAATTTTGTGTTTCTTTCAGGTTTTCATGTACAAATCTTTTAGTGATATTATTTTTATTTTTCTTAGGTAAAAGACAAAGGGTAAAATTGTTAGCTCATGGCAGGAGTATACCCCTGACTTATGAGAAACTGCCTAGCTGCTTCTGAAAGCTTTTTATGTTTTATTTTGGTTTGCTTTTAGGACCACAACTGGAAGTACTCAGGGCTTATGCACTTACTCCTGGCTCTGTGCTCAGGGGGTCACTCCTGGCAGTACTCAGGGGACCATGTGCAGTGCCAAGGATTGAACTGGGGGTTTTCCTCATGCAAGGCCAGAGCTTTAAACCCTGTATCATCATTTCAGCTCCCAAAGTTCTTGTATCATTATGCATTTCAACCCACAGAGTATGAGGAGCCAACTGGTTTTATCCCTTTAATTGTCTCTTCAATTTTAGCTATTTGTGGGTACATAGTGGTATGTGATCATTTTAACTTTGGAATATCTTGAATAAGCATGCAATATGAGTACGCTTTTACATACATAGTTTACAAAATAAATCAAGATGCATATACTGATAAGATAGCTGAAAATATTTTACCAATCACAATATTTTACACACACACACACACACACACACACACACACACACACACACACACACACAGGACAGGGTCCCTGACTTAAATGTTGGCTCTGACACCCAGCAAATTTTCTATTTAGATGCTACGTTATGGCTTTGAGGTTTAAAATATCTTAATTTGAAAATTGTTTACGAAGGGAAGAACAATTCTCTGCTTTGGGTGCTAAGCTTGGTACCTATTAGCAGAGGCCTCTGATGTTTTGGAGCAGTGGGGATAGGGTACACCAAGACTCTGCTCCAGTACTGCATACACTGCAGGACTAGCTTTGATTTCAGCCCGTGATTGGAGTTCATTTGCACCCAGGGTGCCCCTCAAGAAAAACAAGTTTCCTCTTTCCGAGCTGCCCCAGAAGGCAGCTGGGCCCCAGCAGCACTTTACTTGCCATTCACATCCGAGTTTAAGGACACTAATCAGTCATTTCCAGGCTTGTTGGCGGGGAAAGCAGCAGTGCAAATACCAAGAAACCTCAGCGGTAAGTTCCTTTCAAGCAGGTCAGACGCCTAGTCATATGCACAGTGTGATAGTTTAATCAGAGAATTGTGAAGTATTGTTGCTTCTGCCAGAGAGGAACAGACCTTTTTTTTTTATTATTTTTTAAGAAAGCCTTTCAGATCGCTATTAGGTCGTTGAATTGAAGAACTGCACAAAAGAAGCGCTGGCTCCTTGTGGTCTTTCAGATCATTAAAAAGTAACCCAGGTGGCAAAACCAGTTATCATTTCCACAGCTACAGTAGATGAAAGAGCAAGACTGAACACCAATCTGAGGCTACATGACAGCCAAACCATCAGCCCAGAGCAAAAGGATTCATCAATTCCATACAAAACAAAGAGTCAAAGTGATTACTTAGCATTGTGTGGCGAAGCCAAGCTGTTGATTTCTCTGGATTTCTGCCTCTCAGGATGCTTGCTCTAGTCTTGAAGAGTCTTAACACAGACCCGCACTTATCTCCCTGCTTTCCCTCCCCTGTCCTGTGGGCTTTCTTACAGGAAGAATCTACAAGCAACCTGAAACTTGCTGGGAAAAGTAAAGTTGGTGTGGGAAGGACTATGTGTGAAGGAAATTCACATCAAAGGTTGCTAGGAACTCAGAGACATCAAGACATCAGTGTTAGCAAATCAGTAATCAATCTGAATGCCTTGAGCTGGAATTCCCTGGAAGAGCTCAAATGATACAACTTAAGTGACAGTCTGTCCCACATTCTCTGCTCTGTTTACCAAGTGGATGTGTGCATTAATCACAATTCACCTAAAATACGGAGCTGCCAAGAGTGAAAAATTCTTTTAAAAAACATTTTAAAAATTATTGATAGAGGAACTGTCATTCACAATACAGATGTATGTGTACATATAACATGACAGTGTTAATGATGTATGTAATTTCAACACCACACCCATCACCAGTGTCCCCACCTCCCTCCCTCAAGGGCCCCAATGCCTCTCCTTTCTAATTCCTCCCTTACAAACTCAGTTCTGTGAAATATTCCTTTTTTTTCCTTTTTGGGTCACATCTGGCAATGCACAGGGGTTACTCCTGGCTTGCACTCAGGAGTTACTCCTGGCATGGTTCAGGGGACCATATGGGATGCTGGGAATCGAACCCGGCTCGGCTGGCCATGTGGAAGGCAAATGCCCTACCCACTGTACTATTGCTGCAGCCCCAGTGAAATATTCTTGATGTCAACAAACCCTTTCTGTGTACTTGCTGCCTCTCTTTCTTTACTGCCCACAATCAAACAGGCCCTTACAAAGGGCTGACAGTGGCTAGGCACAACAGGATGCAGGGAGGTGGGGTGTGAGCCAAGGGGCACAAGTTTGGTTTAAGGAAAGTGGATTTTAGAAGTTGCTAAGGCATGACTTGTATCATGACTTTAGTATTAAGATAACAGATACATCAATATTGGAAAAGAGAACAATCTCTCAATGTCAGAGAGAAGACCAGTGTGAATTTGGGTAAGCCCCTGAACTTCTCTAATTCCCCTCAGTAGACTCAGAAAATGGAAATGAGTTTCAACAAGTTGTCTTGGTCACCAGTCTCCTTTTCTAGAAAAAGTTTGTCCTGGAGTTCAATATATAGAACATAAAAAGTGTGTTGCTCTTCAAACCAAAAAAGAAGTAAGAATTAAAATCACAATAAGACAGTGACTTTCATCAAAATATAGCAAAGGGAGGAATTGGAATCTTTATATAAAACTGATGTAAATGTAAGTGTATAGAATGGCACAGCCACCATGAAAAACAGTATGGGGCTCAAGGGGTAAAAAATGGAACTATCATATTGTCAATTTATCAATCTCACTTCTGAGTTTGTATATAAGGAATTAAAATCAGGATCAGAGATAGTTTCATCCTCATATTATTGTAATGTTATTCATAATAGTCAATGTATTAAACAATTCAAATGTTCATTAAAAATAAATGGATAAAGAAAACATCATATATAAATGAGATAAAATATTATTTGCCTTAAAATAGAAGGAAACTCAGCCATTAATGAACCTACAGGACATAATACTAAGTGAAATAAATTAATCACAGAAGAGAAAACACCACATGATACCATTTACAAGAAATATCTCAAAATAGATAAACTCATATAAGTAAAGAATAGGGGCTTCTATGTTAGAGAAGATAGAAATGAAAGAACTGATTTTCAATGGGTGTAAAGTTTCTGTTAAGTAAACCAAGTAGGTTCAAGAGATCATCTGTGTAACACAGCATAGTTTACAGTGGAATCATCTACTTTAAAATATGATGAGGACAGGAGCCAGGGAAATAGTATAGGAATTAGGGTGCATGTCTTGCATGCAAAAAAAACCCAATTTAATCTGTGGCACCACATCGAGCATCCTGGGGTATAGCCCTAGAGACCCTCAGCATTATTGGGGATGATGCTGGTGGTTCTCAGCACAGCAGGGTACAAGCAGGAACTCATGCTCAAACTCTAGAATTTAACTATGTGGCCCAGCTGGCTGAGAATCTCCAGAAGTGGGCACCAGTTGATCTCAAGAATCCTCAGACCACCCTATAACCAACTGCCCCAGCCCACAAAAGAAGCTGGGGATGGGTCTCATGTTAAGAGCTCTGTTCAGGTACTGTTCACAATAGTCAGAATCTGGAAACAACCTGAGTGCCTGAGAACAGATGACTGGTTAAAGAAACTTTGGTACATCTACACAATGGAATACTATGGATTACTATGGAATATAGGAATCACTCATGGTATTGCTCAGGGACCATGTGGATATTAAGGTTCAAACCCAGGTTGGCCAAATGTGAAACAAATTCCTTACCTGCCATACTATCCAGTCGACCTATTCGCAACTTTTTAATATTAATTTTACTTCAATAAAGCTAACAAAAAGTGCAGTTTCTCTCAGTTTAGTTGGTTTGGGAAAGGCAGGCCCACTACTGCTGTCCCTCTCCAAGTCACTAAAAAGGCCCCTAGACACCGTTAAAAATTTTTGGAAAATCTCAAGAAATACAAATGGCCAAAAGGCACATAAAAATGACTAGCTCCACATTGCTAGTCATCAGGGATATACAAATCAAAACAACAATGAGATATCATCTCACACCACAGAGACTGGCACACATTCAAAAGAACAAAAGCAACCAGTGCTGGTGTGGATCAGGGAAAAAGGAACACTCTTTCACTGTTGGTGGGTATGATGACCGGTTCAGCCTTTCTGGAAAACAATATGGACAGTCTTTCAAAAACTAAAAATTGAGCTTCCATATGACCCCACAATAACACTTCTGGGAATATATCCCGAGGATGCAAAAAAAACACAGTAGAAATGACATCTGTACCATTATGTTCATTGCAGCACTGTTCACAATAGCCAAAATCTGGAACGAATCCAAGTGCCCTAAAACAGATGACTGGTTAAGGAAACTTTGGTACATCTACATAATGGAATACTATGCAACTGTTAGGAGAGATGAAGCCATGAAAGTTGCTTATAAATGGATAGACATGGAGAGTATCATGCTAAGTGAAATGAGTCAGAAAGAGAGAGACAGACATAGAAGGACTGCACTTGTTTGTGGAGGATAGAATAACATCACATGAGGCTGACACCCAAGGACAGTAGATACAAGGGCAAGTAGATACAAGGGCTCCATAGTTGGAAGCCCGCTTCATGAGCGGAGGGGAGAAGGCAGATGGAATAGAGAAGGGATCACTAAGAAAATGATAGTAGATAATGGACCGAACATGATGATCTCTCAGTGTCTGTGTTGCAAGCCATTATGCAAAATGTAGAGAGAGAGAATGGGGAATATTGTCTGCCATAAAGGCAGGGGGAGGGTGGGAAAGGGGGGTATACCAGGGATACTGGTGGTGGGGAATGTGCACGGGTGAAGGGATGCGTGTTTGATCATTGTGTGATGTGATTGTAACCCAAACATGAAAGCTTGTAACTATCTCACAGTGATTCAATAAAATTCAAAAAAAATTTTTTTGGGGAAAATCTCTATTATAAGCTGTTTTATCCCTGGTGTTATATGTGCTATTTTATATGGTGGTTATCAAAAAGTGATCTCCTAGTCATAATCATGGACATCACCAGAACTTATTGGAAATGCAAATTCTCAGTCTACTTCCTATACCCAGTAAATGAGAAACTGTATTAGAGATATCCTGCAGGGAATTCTGATGCATTCCAGTTTGAGAGCTTCTCTCTGGTGCTGAAAAGGTGGTGTTCCCTGTAAATGTCACCAAACACTGACACCATGCTTAAAAACATAAACTTGAATGAGGAAAGCAAATACCTAGTGGGAAAAAGATTTAGGAGCAGCTGTGAATCTCTCCTGTGAATTGGGTGGCAGACATCTACATAATATAGGTGTCTAGGACACACTTCTGCACAGACTACAGAGCCTTTGAGGAAAGTTGAGAACAATGCAGAACAAAGATACTGTAACTTAACAGTATTTTTGGTATGTCTGCCTGCTTAAGTGTTCCACAACAGTTTTTTTTTTTTTAGAGAGGAGAAAGATGGCTTATGGGATCCTGGGTAAATTACTGGGTATATGCTCCAGTTCACAGTCATATATTCACCTCCAAAGGAAGTCCAAAGGAAGTCCCTGATTACATGGATATTTAGGAAGGATGTAGCAGTGATGATTTGGGTCTCACAAAGATTCCAACTTTAGAATCTAAATTCTCCAAGGTTCTTCTTGGTCCATAATGTAGAAGTGATGTGACTGTTCTAAACACCTTACAGATTATTTCTGAAGCTCTGTAAGATGATATGTTGAAATGCATCCTAAATTCTACAGCTTGAGCTATGCAAAATGCTTATTATTGTTTCCTTAACAGATTCTTTACTGCCACCTTTAACATCATTGTCAGTGCAAAAATAAAAAGTGTTGATGGGTTGGACGGAATTTTGTGACTTAGGCATTTGGTGTCTGTGGGAGAGTGAGAAGGAAGTACAAGTTAGCTAATGGAGACACTAAAGAAACTATAGAAAAACTCTAGCTCAAAGAGTTGAAATCAAGTATATATTCCTATTAGACAACCTGAAAGTGTTTGTTCATTCTGGTGTTCTCAATTAAGAATTAGAAGTACCTTTTCAATAATTGGCCTTCAAAGTACTTGTGAAGAGATTATCAACACCTTTAAGGTAGTGAATCTCACAAAAAACTAGGTGTTTAAAAAAATCTCATATTGGCAGTAAGAGGTGAATAATGAAACATAGAGCATTTCGTCTTATCTTTCAGGACTCAAATGCTTCTCTTCTTAGTGGGATTCCCTATCAGATTCAGTCCAGGGAATTGTTCTGTGTGGTGGCATTTCTCATCGCTGTCATTTATATGCACTTGGCATTCACTGTTTGGTGTCAAAAATGTCGCCTGAGATCCAACTGGATTAAAAATGACTTGAAGGGAGAGAGTCTGTTTGATGTGTGTTCTGTGTTCTCACAGGACTCAGAATGAGGCAAAGCACATTCAATCAGGTTTCTAGATGATTTTGAGCTCATTCTTAAAGCACACATTAAAAAAATGCCCTTTAGCTTAAGCTTTTGGTATCATCCTACTTGCTCCATCACTTCAATTCTCTTCCTTGATTTATTATTAAATCTTTACCATTACTTTCCACCAGTTTTCTGTTTTTGTTGCCTCTTAACCCAGTCAGAATCTGAACCTCCACTTGCTATGGTATAACACATAGATTCTTCCCTCAAGGTCAAGGACTTCATTTCCCCAGCTTCTGATGATGCTAGCAGAGTATGGTATGATTCTCAGTGGAGTCTTGTTCTATAAACTGTTAGCCTAAGAGCGTTGCCTCACCCACGGATACACCCCTGCCTAAGAGAGTGCACATTTAAAAAGTGGCATGTAAAAGTGTCTCAAAATTGGCTTTAGGTGAGTCAACTTCTCTGAAGGGCCTCCCGAGCTCAAGATTCTCCTTGGATTAGGACCACAATGTTCATTTTATTTTATTTTAATTTTTTTTTATTAAATCACCATGTGGAAAGTTACAGTTTCCAGGCTTATCTCGGTTATACACTGTTCGAACACCCATCCCTTCACCAGTGCCCATATTCCACCACCAAAAACCCCAGTATACCTCCCACCCCCGCCTGCGTAGCTGATAAATTTCACTTCATTTTCTCTTTACCTTGATTACATTCCATATTTACACAATATCACTATTGTTGTTGGAGTTTCTCCTCAAAAAAAAAAAAACAGCCCTGCTGACAAGGAAGCATTTGATAATTAGTTTTCCATTGCTGAGAATGAAGAGATATGAAGTTGCGCGGCCGCTATAGGGCGACTTCCTGAGAATCCTTTGCAGTAAACCTTCTGCATGTGGATCTCTGTACCAGCATCTGTTTCCTAGTGAACCTGCTCTGTGGCAGATCTTATATATAAATACAGGAAGAATAAACTAAACAAGGTCCACAGCAAGAGGAATTGTTGCCTCCTGTAATCTTAAACCCATCCAATCTGATCCTGGCTGACAACCTCTGTCAGTAACCCAGCCAACATCCTGGTCATCGCATGCTAAAGAAGTGAGGGTTGGCCACTTGTGTCCTCTCCCTCAGAGTTGCACACTAGCATTGTCATCCTTCCTGCAGCAATGATGAACATTTTCTACATCTACTCTGTCCAATATGATATATGTTAGCTACTCGTAGCTAATGAATTCTTGAAATGCAGCAGTGTGATGAAGTGATTAAAATTTTAGTTATTGATTTACTTATTTGTCAAATTTTTGCAGTGAAGATCTGTTTTGGATATTCAGAGAATTTTAATTCATTACTCTTTTGCACCCTGAAAATTTGTATGTGACTTTGGCCATTTAGGTGTATAAAATAGCATACAAATCAAACTTTTGCCAATAATAATCAGAAAGAAATCTGTTTTAAAACTAATTGTTAGAAAGCAAATGATTGACCAGGAGTAGCCTGAGCCCTCTACACACAAATGCCAGGAATGTGCTCCAACACGAGTGTTTTTTTGTTCAATACGCTGAGTTCTGAGTTACTCAGAGAAGCTTCAAACCTGAGCCTGGAAGAAAGAGTAAAATCTCCCATCATCTCTTGGTGCTAAGTTTCTATTAGAGAGAGGAACAGATGATTGCATTACTCTAAGACACTTGTCATATTTTGAAAGTTCATGGAATTGAATAAAAGCTCCAGTTAGTATCTACAAAGAGAGTCTGGGAGATAGAGCAAAGGGCTGGAGCACACACCTGGCCTACATGATTTGTCCAACATGGCATGTCATCACCCCAGCTGCTACTATGTGAGGCACTGGTGACTTCAAACACTGCTTGGCCTGATCCAGAACACATTACTCAGCCTGAGCATTGAACCACAGGTTTGAGTTTCTCTGACAGTGTCCCCTGGATTCCCTGAGCATTGCTTGGAAGTCCCCGCAATATAAAAATAAAAATACAAAGAGGGGGAGGTTTGCTGTGGTTCTTGGTGGTAGAATGTGTGCACTGGTGAAGGGATGGGTGTTGGAGCATTATGTAACTGAGACTTAAGCCTGAAAGCTTTGTAACTTTCCACATGGTAATTCAATAAAAAAATTTAAAAAAAAAACCCAAAAACCAAAAAACAAATAAATAAATCACACACACACACAGAGGTAAAGCATATAGGTTTGAGGAGATATTTTTTTTGCAACTACTAATAAAAATCTTGAATGGGCAATAAAAAGGAAGTAATATGAGAATTTGTATTATGGTTTTTCTTTGTTTTGTTTTGTTTTTGATTGTTTGATGGCCACATCTAGCTGTGTTCAGGGCTTACTCCTGGTTCTGCACTCAGAGATAGTTCCTGACAGGGCTTGGCTGACCATATGGAGATCAAACCTGGGTCGGTCATAGGCAAGGCAAGCACCCTGCCCACTGGACTATCTCTTCAACCCCGGCTACTTCAGCCCCTGCTATAAGTTTTTCATATAAGAAAGGAAAAAGAGATTTTTATCAGTGAGGTGTGGAGGCTTCTAGTTAGAAATTCTTGAGAGACATTTAGTTCTGACTTGGCCCTTGAACAGGCTGGTCTCTTATTACTGAGGCAGAGATGTCATATGGGGCCCCAAGTGAGAACACATTGGTTGTGCCTGGGCAAGTTCATGACCATTTGGCAAAAAATGACTCAATGTCCGTGCCCTCCAGACAGACTCATCTTTCCATCCAAGGGTCTGCCCTTATAAAATCAGGCCAAGCCACTAAATGCAACTGAAATTGAATTCAATGCAATTTGAAAAGAGTCCGTTTACTTAAAACCCAATAGACTAGCGTGAGAAAAAGAATTCAAGGACAGATGATTATAGTTAAATTTGTACATTTTTCTTTCTTATTGCAATTTTGTCTTTTCCGAGCAATTTAATGAAGACTCCAGAGGAAAGAATTAAATGTCTGCTGGTTCAATTACCAAATAATGAAAAGGTCAAAAGGAGCACCACGAACTGTGTGCTGAGCTGCTAGGAGAGCCTATTCTTAGAGTGAAAATCCTTTGTGTGCTGTTCACACTTGCATTGTGCAGCTCACAAACTATGCAGGTAAGTGTCAAAGTAAGAAGCAGAGAAGAGGAACTGGCACAGATTATTTGGCACGGGGGGGGGGGGGGGGAGGGCTGTGGCCCAGACGGAGCATCTCATGTCACCCAACCCACAGCAGGAAGCAAGGCCTTGGTGGAGGCTGCAGTTTGTAATAGACTGAACAGACTGAAGTTCCACATATCCTCTGGGGAAATTCTAACCATCCTGGCTCCTCATTGCATTTTTAACTAGTCTGTCCTTAGGGGCATGTTCAGGGAAGACCTCAGGGGCAAAAGAGATTTGTCAGTAATGATTTCAAGGACTCTTTGCAGTCTTCACAGCACATGGAAAGCCATTTCTGCCCCCCAAACCTGGCCCTAAAAAGAGAGATTCTGACAATGCGAACATCCTCTACAGAGAGTAAAATCAAAGATGAAACAAAAGTGCTTTGAGATTCCTTGGAACATTGTTTTCATGCTTTACAAACCAAGTGCTGGTCCAAAGAGAATGCAGAGGGATTAGGGCTGTCAACACTGGTTCAATCTGCAGCATGTAAGGATTCCTGAGCATTTCCACGGATAGCCTTGGAGGCTCCCAAGCACCACCAGATGTGGTCCTGGAGTCTACTTGGGTGGCCCACAGGGCCCCCAGCCCAAGCAGTACCAACAGTCTCAACCTCTCCCACTCAACCAAAGGCCCAGCTGACTGCTCTTTAACACAACAATGGTACTGACCTACAGAATTGAGTTTGGGGGAGGGTTGAGAGGGAGGGGCCTTGTGGACCTTGGGGGAAGGCAGTGGATACACTGGTGATGAATATGGTATTGAAATTATGCATAAGATGATAATAGTATTGTAAGTCACAGTCATTGTCATCCCATTGCTCATCGATTTGTTTGAGCGGGTACCAGTAACGTCTCTCATTGAGAGACTTATTGTTACTGTTTTTGGCATATCCAATACTGTATGACAAACAGTAAATCACAGTATCTCGATCAATAAGATAAAAACTGGAAAAAAAATAGTCTCCCTGGAAATAGTAGTCAAGAAAAAGGATAGTCAAATCTAGGTTTTTCTTGCCTTGACAATCCTGGAAACTCTTAAATAAGGGTCACTTATGTCTTTTTTGCCAGTATTATCAAAAATCAAATGGACCAATGCATTAGTCATTGTGCAGCTATGTTTACACCTTTAAATTAAGCTGTTCTTTGGTTATATGAGTTATTCTAGGCATGAAGCCATTTTGCCTTAGCATTATAGCACTGTTGTCCTGTTGTTCATCAATTTGCTCCAGCGGGCACCAGTAACGTCTCCATTGTGAAAATTGTTGTTACTGTTTTTGGCATATCCAATATGCCAAGGTAGCTTGCCAGTCTCTGCCGTGTGGGCGGGATACTCTTAGTAGCTTGCTGGGCTCTCCGAGAGGGATGGAGGAACCAAACCTGGGTTGGCTGCGTGCTTATCATTTTGCCTTATTCTTAGAAAATTTAATCTAAAAGCTCAAGGAAAAAAAGCTAAACTATATATATATAATCTACAGAACAAAGTGTGTATGTAAATATTTCTACTGCTATATCTTAAGTCTATCCACATATATGAGCATGGTGAGAGAAAAAAAAGCAAGAGTAATTGAGAGGGCAGAAGGAGTAAAGTGTAAAGAATGTGCAAACCTAGGTAAAGAGAATTTGGGTGGCCTTTCAACTGGTTTTATTTTCACAATTTAACAATGATTTGAAATTATTTTAATAGTGTGAAACAAATGATTTAAAAGAACTTCCTTAAAAGTCTTCAAAATGGTTTTTAAAGTGTAAACATTTTAACTTCATTTCCCTTTTGTCTTCTTTGTATTGGCTTGTGGTTTGAGCCCCTATAATTACACAGCAGCAACACTCTGGGTGAGAGTGTCCCTGAGGGTCACTCCCATCAATAAGAAGTCAACAATCCTGCCGATGTGTTTAATCAGGAGAGAATTCTCTCGAAGAAACCAATCACATAGACAGCACTAGAATGACTCCTCCCATGGTGTGCCGTGATTAATGATGGTTACTCTGGGGCTGGAGATAGGGCTATGGCCAGAGGATACAAGGATATCACAACTTGGGGGTGGAGAGAGGACAGCAACAAAGGCCTTGTCGTGCATGCATCTGACCACAGATAGCTGACCTGAGTCCTGCCAAAATCAATTAATCAATCAATTAATCAATAATGATGTAAGTTAATTTTCTCTGCTTTGTTCTTAAAATACTATACTAAGGGTATCTGATTTTAACATTTAAAAAGTTATTCAATGTCTCAAACGACCTTGAAATCAATGAGGAATCAAATTTAAATGAACAAACTTATACACAAGGCAAGTGATTACATTTATATTATTCTTTTAGGTGGGATTCTGATATATAAAAAATAGCATTAGTCCCATATTTGAATAGGAATTCCATAAATATTGCAATAAACCTTAATCATTGCCTTTTATTTTTCTGTATTTCTCCACAAACAGAGCTATGGGATAAGGCTGAATGAAACTATGATCAAATGTGTAAGTAGCAAAAAAAAAAAAAAGTCCTAAATTACTCATTTTTAAGAATGGATTTTTTTCTTTTTGGTCACACCCAGTGATACTGAGGGGTTACTCCGGGCTCTGTACTCAAAAATTATTCCTGACGGTGCCTGGTGGACCATATGGGATGCCAAGGATTAAAAAAAAACAACAACTAACAGGGGTCAGAGAGATTACACAGAGATTAAGGACACAGTTCCAATGTTCCACAGTTCCAGTGTTTAAATCCCTTCACCAGATCTGATCCCTTGAGCACTGCCAGGAATGATCCCTGAGTGCAGAACCAGGAATAAGTCCAGAGCACAGCCAGATATGGCTCCAAAGTAAAACAATCAAACAAACAAACAACAACAACAAAAAAAATTGAACAGACATTTTTTAATATATAGGGGGAATCTCTTTATTAAAGTTAATATTATCTTCCTCTGAATTATAACTTATAATTCCATAATTGAATTTATGTGAGTCAAAAATAGACATGGTGATATATATATATATGGTAACATATAAGTACATATATATAAAGGGGGAGAAGCTGTTTTCCAACATATATAACTGAAAAGAACTAATGTACAAAATATAGAAATTAGGCCTACAAATGAGTTAGAATCAAGATACACTTCAAAAGAAAAATTGTCAAAAATTTGAAAAGATATTTCACAGAAGAGAAAGCATAAGTGGCCAAAACATCTTTTAAAGATGCTCAAAATCATTCACAAAAGAAAATACAAATTAAAACCATATATTTTTCTGTAATAAATACCAGACTAGCAAAAGCCCAAATGTCTGACAATATCAAGTGCTGACAAAATGTTGAATAGTCTTACTTACTGCTGGAGGAAGTTTGTTCTTAAAATAGTATACTAAGGGTATCTGATTTTAATACCTAGTAAAAGCTATGCAAGGATTGAAAAAAAACCCAACAACTACTTTGGACAACATGTTTATACTGAGAAATTCTTGCAAGGATGCAGTGGGGATTGTGTGCAAGAACAATCACAGCAAACTCTCTCAAGGAAGGGGATCATAATCGGCCAAAGGAAGAGCTGACCAGAACTTGAAACATTCTGACAAGGGAATGGTCTATCACACTGACACTAAACAAATCACAGTTTGTGTGTATCAGCAGAACAAATCTAAAAACCATAAAACTGGAAGGGAGGGTTAAGAAAATTCTTAAAGAACACAATCTTAATTCATTTGTGGAAATTCCATGCTTTCAGGCATTGAAATATCATAAAATCACAAAGAACAAGAGAAGAAAAAACATATTTAATCTAGTGAATGCCTATTTAGCAGGGAAAGAAATGATCGCTGCAAGACACGTACATGAGCATAAGACAATGATAATGGACTTTTTTTTAAAGGTGAGGTAGTAAACACTGAAAAAAGCAAAAACTAACAGGGATTAGAAAAATTCCACAGAGGTTAAGGTACTAGCCTTGGACATAGTTCCAGTGTTTGAATCCCTTCACCAGATCTGATCCCTTGAGCACTGCCAAGAGTGATCCCTGAGTGCAGAACCAGGAATAAGCCCAGAGCACAGCCAGATGTGACCATTCTAGTTTACTTGTTTTAGTGCCTTTCTGCTTACTCAATCCCAAACCAATCATCTATCAGCTACTGGTTGTCCAGGGTCGGAGGAAAGTTTGTGAAGGAGCAGTCAAGCTTTCCTCTCTGTCAACTCCTCCCTCATTTTTATTTATCACACATTACACAGTTTACAAACTTTCTTTTATATGTATCCTATATTTCATAACAGCTACCATTTCAATTTTATTTTCTAAGTGCTGCTGGATCCTGTTGGTTGGTTATTTGGTGCTGGTTTGGGGTCTCTAGGGTGGTGTGTGGTAGGGGGGGGGAGGGCGCAGCATGCAGTTCCATGGCTCAAACTCAGGCTCTAGTGAATTTTAACTAAATCGTAGGCCCCAATGAAAGTTACTTTCAATTCCAAGCAGAGGCCAAGGAGAGTGCTCACTAGTCAGCGCCACATGCCTCGCATGTGCAAGCACAAGAATTCCATCCCTGCCAGGACCTGGCCCTCAGATCACTGCTGGTACCCTGGTGATCCCCAGCATTACAGGACTGGAGCAGGGACCTTTGGCTTAACTCTCCAGCCCAACTGACCCAGAATCTGTAGGGACTGGCCCTGAGCTCCCCAAAGCATTGCTTGTGAACCACCAGTCCCTTAAAAAAGAATGGGTGAGGAAGCAAATGATGAAAACTGTTTTTGTTCAGGATTTCTTGGAAGAAAATAAGCACATCAACTTGCCTGCTCTTTAGGCCCTACCCTTTTCCTTTCCAAACAGACCATTCTAGTTTACTTGTTTTGGTGCCTCTTGGCTGACTCAATCCCAAGCCAATCATCCATCAGTTACTGGTTTGTCCAGAGTTGGAGGAAAGTTTGTGAAGCAGCAGTCAAGCTTTCCTCTCTGTCATCTCCTCCCTCATTAAAATGCAGGCCTCCTCCGGGTGTGAATGACAAGCACATTACTCTGTTCAAGGCATGCACGTGCACAGCCAATCTCTGCAGCTTGATTGGGTTATTATTAACTCTGAACATTACTGAAAAGCCATCATTATCTGACTCTTGACTTTGACTTTTTCTCTAATATTTGTACACTATTTTATCACGATAACAGAGCACTATATTTAAGACAAAGCAACTCCCTGTCCTCCGATCAAGACCTGAAGTCTGCAAAAGCTCCTTGCAGTACACTTACCTGTCTGTGCTCTTCTAACGACAACACCATCCCTTAAGCCAAAAGTAAACTGTAAAGGGAGTGGACTAGCTACTGACAGGGGGGGACTTAAGAATAAAACAAATCTGACTCAGGAAATCTGTCTCTATACCTGGTAGGTCATCAAAGAAAAGAAAACAATCACTCCCCTCATCCCAGTGGATGGGGAAGAAGAAATTTTCTTTTTTTTTGGGGGGCGGGTTGGGTCACACCTGGCAATGCTCAGGGGCTACTCCTGGCTGTGCACTCAGGAATTATTCCTGGAGGTGCTCAGGGGACCATATGGCTTGCTGGGAATCGAACCCAGGTCGGCCGCATGCAAGGCAAACGCCCTACCCACTATGCTATCACTCCAGCTCCAAGAAGAAATTTTCTTAAATTTTCATTATCACGAGTATTAAAATTTATCATTATTATTAGTATAGTACAGGTGGCATAGGTTACAATGGCATTCAATGTTTATTGGGGTTTAGTTTTGCTTTTGTTTTGTTTTGCTTTTGGACCACATGGGTATTGCTCAGGGTTTACTCCTGGCTCTGCACCCAAGGATCACTCTTGGAAGGCTTGAGGGACCTTATGGGGTCATGGGAATAGAATTTTGGTTAGCTGTGAGTAGGACAAATGCCTAACCACTGTATTATCACTCGGGCCCCTAACATTTATGGTTTTGGTGTATACAATTAATGTACCTTACTACCACCAAAGTGCCTAGCACTTTCCACCACTATCATAATGTGACTTCTAGCCTGCCTCTTTCTTCCTGCCACCCTGCTTCCTCCTGGCTTGGTAATCTGAATTTCATAATGCATGAGCAAGGATTTGTCATCATTCAATACTATGTATTTCTTTGTTTTATTTTTCTACTTACCACAGATGAGTGAAATCATCTGGCATCCTCTCTCAGACTTATTTCGCTTAAAATAATACCTCCCAGTTCCATCCAAATTGTGGCAAAGTGCAAAATGTGGGTGGGTGTTTTAGAGCAGGAGCTTAGGTGTAGAGTACCAGGTCACTTTAAATCTTCGCCCATGAAACAGGTAGCAGATAAGAACATAGAATGGGATGGCTGGAAATGGGATTTGGAAGCAGAAAATGAAGACCCCCAGCCTAATCTCTAGCTCTCTCTCAGGTGCTCTCTCTCTTTCTCTCTCTTTCTTTCTCCCTGTCTCTCTGCAGATGCACTCTGGACTCTTTCCTCTCCCTGGATCAGGTAGGGTGGCCCACCTAGATAAGAGGCCCAGTACAGGTAGGCCACTTATGGCTAGAGAGGGGCAGGTACCAGCAGGGCTCAGATGCTCAGCATAGTTCAGGTAGAGGCAAGTCTTGGATGCCCAAGTAGTGACAAGATACGGAGCACAGGACTCTCACCCACACACGTGACCGTGGCCAGAGAGTAGTAAAACTGGGAATAGATGACAGGAACTATTGGTGTTCAGCTGGGAGGCACTGCGACAGTACTTGTGGGTGGCTGTGGCCAGAGATAGAGGAAAGCGTACAGCTGATAGAGGTTGGCACAGGGGCAGAACCAGTGACATCATTCATGGGACATGAGTAGATAGTGGGACAGGACACGGAAGTAGTTCACGGGACTG
This sequence comes from Sorex araneus, assembly GCF_027595985.1. Taxonomy (NCBI): domain Eukaryota; kingdom Metazoa; phylum Chordata; class Mammalia; order Eulipotyphla; family Soricidae; genus Sorex; species Sorex araneus. The sequence continues at coordinate 69,524,611 of NC_073302.1, read as the reverse complement.
GGCAGCATCCGGGACAGGATCTGGTCATTGTTCACAAGTAAAGGAGAGGCCTGGGCATCTGGGAAAGAACCTGGAACCATCTACTTTTACTGTACAATAAACTCTCACATTTCCAAGTTTTGTATGCAAATCTTTCATACAATTCTCAAGAACCCACCAACACAGTAAAATTCGCTTTCACATAACAGACATGCCATTAGTAAGGTGTATGCATAAAACTATCATCAATGCACTGTCAAGCACAACGCCCCAATTTTTTTAATCCTCTTTTCTTATAGCTGCATAGTATTCCATTGTGAAGATATACTACAACTTCTTTAACATTTGTCTCTCAGTGGACATTTGGGTTGTTTCCAGGTACTAACTATTATACTAAGTGCTGCAATGAATGTAGGTATGCAGATAACTTTCAAATTAATGCTTTTGTGTTTGGGGGGGTAGATAGAATTGCTGGTTCATATGCAAATGAGACATCCTCATACAGTTTCCCATCAGAGCTGAACCAGATAACATCATGAGCACTTAAAAGTAATTGTTTTCGGTGACCCAGGGGGCCGCACGCGTGTGCGGCTCCTTCGCAGCTGCACCAGCGTGAATCTGGACCCAGCTGAACCAACTACAACATGGACTGCTCCTAGCAGATTGTTTCCTGCCAGAGAACTAAGCTGCAACCCCATGCCCGCCCGGGAGGGGAAAGGTATTTCTCTCTCTCGCCTGTCCCTTCCCGGGGATGAAGGGCGTGGGGCCGCCATATTATGACGACCACAGATGGAGTTTACAAGCTTGCAATGATCGAATATCCAGAAGAAATCTCCCTAGACTTAGTTGTTACAGTGCAGAAATACAAAACCGCGTGGCCGCTACTGCGGCCGCGCGACCTCATTTCTCTTCACAACAGGTCTGACTCTAGTGGGGTGCTCCTAACAATAATGGTGAGGTTTGTGTTGAAATATTGAATGTAACCAAAGTAAGTAGAAAGTAAAGTGAAATTTATCAGTTACAAGGCAGGGGGGGGGGGTTCGGGGGTGGGCGGGATGGGAGGTGTACTGTGGTGTTTTTTTTTTTTTTTTTTTTGTCTTCGGTGGTGGGATATGGGCACTGGTGAAGGGATGGTTTTTTTCAGCATTGTATGACTAAGACTTAAGCCTGAAAGCATTGTAATTTTCCACATGGTGATTCAATAAAATAAAATTTAAAAAAAAAGTAATTGTTTTCATGTCAATTACTATAGTGAAGGTATTCTTTCTCAGAAGTAAAATCATGATAGTAACAAAACAGTAAAAAGAAATGTTCTAAAAATTTCCAATATTAATACCATCACCTTGTCCCCTGAAGTTTACAGAGAACCTAATGAATAGTTTTTCTGAAATACAAAAAACATTAAACTAAATCAAAGAAAAACAACAGCCACATTACCTCAGCATACTGTGCTACTGAACTGGCTTCAACTGCATATACTTTCTTAGCTCCAGCCTGCACAGCAAAGAAGGATAGTATTCCTGATCCACAACCAACATCTAAAACCACCTGCAAAGAAAGAAAAAGATTAAAACTGGAGGTGAAAACACAAACAGATATTTGGCTCTTGACTCATTTGAGATCAGACTTAATTAATTCAAGTACTAGCTTTTGAATTTTAGAGAGGTCTTTCCTTGGCCTTGGTGGCCTCTTTACCTCATATGTTAAATAGGCTTAAAAATCTCTGCTTTTTAAGGTTTGATATAGGAGTTAAGTAGTATGAAGTGTTATACAAAGTATTTGGCATGTAACTGGTGTTTTTCAAGTCATAGTTTATCATTATAATCATTTCTTCGTAATGTGGATTGCTTTTGGAGAATTAAAAGACACACGCACACACACACACGAGTATGGCATGAAAAATTTTGCTCCATCAAACCTGTAAGCATGAAGATGAATATGGCCTCATATAATTTTTAAATTTTTATTTTTATGTTAAATATAACTGGAGTGGGAAAAGGTCTTAAGAAAGGCAGAAAGTGAGAAATGTGGTTTTCTTACCAATACTTATCCACAGAGCTGGGGAGGTTTATGTGGAGGGTAGAAGGGCATTACAGTAATTTCAATTGTAACAAAAAAGAAATACATCTTGCATGTCTGCGTTCAAATTTGGAACCTGATATCAATAAAACTTCTATTGTCTCAAAGGAGCCTGACATTAGATTTAAATGCTTCAAAGCAAGGATGTGTGCTACAAGCCAGCTTCTCTCTTCAAACACAACAAAAAGATGAGTCCTGGTCTATTTCATCATTGCAACTTTAGATCAACAGTAATGTCCCTTCCCATCTCATTAGTAGCTTTAATTCTTAGCATCCTTTATCACTAGCTTAGAGCAATGAATTTTTCATGGCTCTAAATTTGCACCATAAATATATGAGTATATAGCATTATTATGCCCAGTAGACGTGGGCATAGCGAAGTGACAAAACTGAACATCAGAGGCATTGAACAGCTAGTCCAAGTCTGTCAGTGGTAAACAGGAGAGCCAAGAGCTGAATTTTGGCATACCGGCTTTCCATTTGCATGGCCCACAAAAATCATACATTGTTTACTTAAATTTATCTTTATAAATCTGACTGTTTAACATATCAATAGCCAAATGCTTAAAAAAATAAATAAAATATATGGCTTATTGTAGGAAATTTAAGAAAAGTTGTTTTTATTCTTTAACTTTGATAACAGGAAATCTCCTCTTCTCCAACAAAGGGAATATCAAGAGGTTGTGTGTGAGTCCAAAGTGCAGTGTCACACTGTGTTGACACAGATACTGAGCCATCTTCTAAGAGAACATGCTGTTAGTGATGGGCTCACAGTGCTCACGGACATTTGTTCTAGAGCTGTGGCTGTATTCCATATGGTTTCCTAGGGTTTGGGTAATTAGGAACATTACCAATTTAAAATGCCACCTAGTCCCTGGAATGGGTTGTCAGGCTGTCTACAGTTTTAGAAATACCAAGATTCACTTAACCTCATCCTACCTGTGAAATAAATCATCTTCATGCGGCTCTGGACTGTTGCAAGAACACTGAGGCCTGATATTTAGAAAGTGGAGGACATTAAGTTGGAGGGTACAATCTGTAGCTCTAAGGAAAGATGCACTACACTCAGAAGAACCTTCCCTGGTCCTTTTAAATTTTAAAATGTAACACTTTAAATTCCATATGTAGTCCAAATTAAGGATGAATAATCAAGAGACAATGGAAATTATATCTGCTTCTTCTGGTAACAGGTGCACTAGAAATGGATCAGGGAGCTTTTTGTCTATTTTTCTAGGGTTCTATTAGATGTACCTTTCATGTCTTTGTATTATTTAAAATTAATTACTTTCACTTATTAACTTAGGAGCATTGGTAAGAGAAGGTGAAGAAAAAGAGAGACATTTAATCTTGTCTACGTAAGCCATTTAATATTAAAAGGAAAATTGTGGAGGGTTAAATACCATTATTTTTTGTTTTAAAAATGAGAGGGGGTGTCTGTCAAAGAGAATGTTTAGGTTTTTTAAAAAGATGTATCGAATCATGGTGAAATACAAAGTTACATAGTCGTTCAGGATTGAATTTTAGTTGTACAAGATTTAGGTAAATATCCCTTGACCAATGTCCACTATCTCCCACCAATGTCTCGAGTTTCCCTCCTGCACCCTACAGCCTGTCTTTCTGGCAATTACTTTCCGCTCTCCTTCTCCCCTCCCTTCCTCCCTATCCTCTCTCTCTCTTTCTCTTTCTCTCTTTCCCTCTATCTCTCTCCCACCCTCCTCCCCCCTTTACTTTTAATCACTGTAGTTTACAAAACTGTTACTGAAAGGGTATCATATATCATTTTCAGCACTCAGTACTTGTCCAAATCAGTTATGTATTATTGTCCAACTATCATTGTCATAGTAGTGCCTTCTCAGTCTTAATTGCACTTTCCCCCACCTTTATGGCAAGCTTCCTACAATAGACCAGTTCTTTAGGCCCTTGCTTCTACTGTCTTTGGGTATTATTTACATAGTGTTTTTTTAAAATATATATCCTGCAAATGGGTTCAATGATTTTATGTTCCTCTCCCTCTGACTTATTTCATTCAGCATATTTTCCATGCCCATCCATGTGTAAGCAAATTTCATAACTTAATTTTCCCCAACAATTGTGAAATATTCCATTGTGTAGATGTACCATAGAATTTTTTTTTATCCACTCATCTTCTCTGTGTGCCCATTTTTTCTCCATCATTAGTTGACGTCACATAACTTCATGACCTTGGTGTGAAAGTATACTTTCATGTCCCTGGGAAAATGATCTGCACATTGATGTCAAAAGGAGATTAATAAAACCACCATTGAGAATGAAAATCAGTTGAAAGATACCGAAGGGTGGTATTCTAACACTATTTGCTTTTTTGGTTTTGGGTTGGGTCGGTTTGGGATAGTTGAGTATCCATGAAAGTCACTCCAAGGGATAATCAGTTAACTGAACTGGCAGTTCAGGGCTAGGACCAAGGATGCAGTGATGCTTAGGCCTTATGCGGGTACTGGGTCCCCCAGGACCACTCAGTGCCTACAGCACCAATCCTTATGATGTTAGGGGACCACAAGTGCTACACCCAGAAAATACTCAGGAGGTCATGTATCGCAGGCGATCAAACAGCCTTTAATGCACCCTAGCACAGGTACTATTTCCCTGGTGCCCCTGAAACTATTGGATTATTATGCCTCATTTTGCTAGAGTATATATAATGCCATTTTAATTTACTTATAAGGAAACAGGGGCTTTGGAACACTAAGTTTTTAGCTTAAGTATAACATGTCATTCCTATAACAAATAGGAATGACAATCCAGGAATGATAGTCTTTCTGCATTATCCATGACTATCTTCTGTATAGCAAAACATAGGAGGAAAGGGATAGAGCTGTGAAGAAACACAAATCTAATCTATCACACTATAATCAAATACTCTAATGGTTCCATCTTTTTCTATGGTTCCCTTCTTTGTCCTCACATCTTAGACTCAGCAACTATATCCCTTGCTCTGGTTACAGACTCCCTCATGTTCAAGCTCTTTTAGTAGAAAAAACTAATAACCTACTAAAGGTTCACACTCACAGTAATGTTATTGAAGAGCAGTCAGGACTACATTTTCCAAGCTGTCTGTATCTAGATATGGCCATGTGACTAGTTCTGGTAAGTTATAAGAAGGTGAGAAGTGACGAGTATAACTTCCGAGCCAAGATGGTTATCATCCTCACAGTCTAGCATTTTTTCTTCCTGTGGTTTGCAATAATGTTTGCAAGCCACAAACAGTATAAAATAAAAATAGCATTGAGGATCAGTTTTTGAGTATGGAAAAATTCAAATTCCTGAGTCACTACTTAAACATACTGGATGTGGCATGAGCAAGAAATTTATAATGTTAGACCACAGAACATCTAGCGATTGATTGTTAGGTGATATATAGTGACCAACACATTTTTCTTGGATTAAATCCTACCTCTCATTTTTTCACCTGAAAAACTCATCCTTTCAAGACAAGATATGTGAACTTTCATGGTCAGATAACACATCTATGGGTACTTTTCCTGATCTTTACAGCCTGATTTAGGTTCACTAATAAATAGATTATCTGAAGTTTCTCCTGTAAACCTGTTATGATTAATTTCTTATAGCACTTATTAAGCAGAAGATATTGCAAATATTTCTTTACATGTTTATCTTCCCCACTTAGTCTGCGAACTTCCTAAAGACAAGATTCATATCATTAGTCTCTTAGTAACTAGCACAGTAGGAGACATAAAAATCATTAACAAATATCAGTTGAAATTAGTAAATGACTAAATAAGATAATACAATATAGCAGTTTCCTAATTCCAATATCTCCTTGAATTATTTGGGAAAAAAATATATTACTTTTGTGATCCATTTGGCCTCTCAGAGTGCTCTTGCTTCCAAAGGCAAGCATTCAAATCAGAATACCTTTATTTTATTCAAGCTTTACTCTGTGCACTGTGTCATTCGCCTTTGTTATCTTCCACTTTTTGGTCAGTTTCTTATATTGATCTCTAAGTTACCTAATGAACCAAAATGTTGTGCTCTGTCTCTCTTTATTGGATTATCCTTCCTCCTTGCTTATGATCTGAAGATGTTCTGTGGGTCATTTTTCTATCTGAGAAAGCATTCTGCCCTGACACAGACCTTCTTAGCAGATTTCAAGTTCATTTCTGCCACAGGTTCATAGCACAGGCTGCTCCTTTCACCTAGGTGTCCCCTGCTACATACTCTGTGGTATCAGGCTATGATGTTTTGTTTGGGTTTGTTTTTTCAGTCTTTTTATTTTTGTTTGTTTGTTTGTTTTGTAGACATACCTTGTGGTGCTCAGGAGACCTAAATGGTGCTGGAGATTGAACCTGGGTCAGTCACATGCAAGGCAAACCCCCTGTCCACTGTACTATTACTCCAGCCCCGCGTCTTCATTTTTAAAGCTACTTCAATGCCCATTATCTAGATATTTTTCTATTTATTCATCCAGTTCTATTTCCCATTCTTCTCCATCCCGATCTTTGTCAGGAGTTTGGCCTGTATGAACTATATCAATAAACTTTCTTGCCATATCTCTCATTAGGATCAGTAGAGACAAAAAAAGGATAGTGGTCAATTTGAGTGTGGATAATAAAGGCATATAATTTCTGCTCCTGGATTCTTACTTCTTTCATGAATTTCCACAGACTGTATCTCCTCTACCAAGCAACAGCTCTGTTGGGCTTTCATCTCCTATAGCAATGACTGTTCTCTTCAGTTCTCCAGCTACTGTCTCTTCTCTGTGCTTCTTTATACCGAGAGGTGGTGACTGGTCTCTACTCAGGCAAGGGTTCTGGTTCTTATAACTCTGCCTGCATCTTTGTAAAGAGTTTCATTAAATCACTCCATGCACTGTACTACAATTCGCCTACAGGGATCTTGTCCAACACCAGCTGAGCCTTCAGATATCAAACATCTGTGTCAATGAAGAATTTTTAAGTTTTGCTTCTCTCCAAAACTAAATAAAGTACTCTTGTATACATTTGGATCACCTCCTACTCTTCCTGCATAACACTCACCACAGTTACAACCTGAGGCAGGGGCGGTACTTGGGGTCACACCTGCAGTGCTCAGGGCTTACTTTTGGCTCTGTACTCAGGGGTCACTCCTAGTGGGGCTCAGGGCACCATATGTGATGCCAGGGATCAAACTCAGGTAGGCTGCATGCAAGGCAAGTGTATCTGCAGCACTAATCACTCTGGCCCCATTTAGTTACAGTGTTTTATTAAGGAATGGTTAAATAATAAATATCTGCTCCCTCCTCTGGATTATAAGTTTAGTTAAGGATCGATTTATATTAGTATTTTTGTTCACTACTGAATCCCTGACACATAGCACAGCAGAGATCTGGCACATAATGAAGACCCTCACAAAATCTCTGTTGAACAATTGGAATAAATTATAATGTGTCTTCCCACTACAAGGAAGGAATAATCTTACTCAACAGAAAATAGGGATTATAAATTGCCAATATGTTAAATCCCTGAAAAAGTGCTTTTGGCCTGCTTAACAAATCCTATATTTCTTGTTTGTTTGTTTGTTTGTTTTCCTTCTTCTTTTTCCTTTTTCGGTCACACCAGGTGATGCTAAGGGGTTACTCCTGGATCTGCACTCAGGAATTACTTCTAGCAGTACTTGGGGGACTATATGGGGTGCTGGTAATCGAACTCGGGTCAGCTGCATGCAAAGCAAATGCCCTATCTGCTGTGTTATCACTCTAGCCCCCCTATATTTCTTTTGGGGGACATGGGAGTGGAGTACCTCCTAAGCAGAGTTCAGGAAGCCCTGGGAATCTCAGGGGCGGATGCTGTCAATCGGTCCAGAGAGTTCAATGATTAGCCTGAGAAGCAGTGCTGCTTGGGTTCAGCAGTGCTGTGAGGTATCAGGGCTACACCTAGCATTTCTTGGGGAATCATGAAGTGCTGGAACTGAAGCTGGGGTCTTGTGATGCAAAGTATGAGTCCCAACACTGAGCTCTCTCTCCAAGTGTCAAATAAAATGAAGTTTCCAAAGCATAATGTTCTTTTGAGGTTCCATCTTATCATCACATTATAGTACAGTTAGGTCTTTAAGTATATTGCTCCTCTCAAGAGAAAAATCATATTTATCTCATCTTACATGCACAAGAAGTTATTGTAGACAGAGCTAATTTGGAACTTTTATGGGGCAGTACCCTGTCCAAAATTCCGGTCAGAACCAATAAGAGAAAAATAGAACAAAGGCTCCATGTAGCAGTGACCAAAAGTTCTATAAATTTATTTATAAATAAATTAGTTTTAAAATTTTAAATGTAAGGTCATCATTTTTCTTGTGCAGATGATTATAATTACATACTCCTGTGTTTTCCTACGCAGAGAAATTCTACAGAATGTTTAGATAAGTTTAAAAGAGCTCTGAGCAGGTTCAAAACTATTTATTGGGGGTGACTAGGTTAAAATTAACAAGACATATTCAGGTCCTATGGAAGTGTGAAACAAGTATACCCCTGCGTAATAAAGTAAAAGTAAAGCAAATATACAATGCTTAATTCATATTTCTTAGGAGCTGTGTCTGTTTTGTACTTTGTAGATACTGCCTCACTTGTGACAACAAGTCTATAATGTGAGCTCTACTTATTTTCTCCATCTTGAAAATAATGAGACTGAAAATAAGATGAAATTAAAGCCCATGCATGTTAATGGCATGCATGGGCTTTAATTTCATTAATTAAAATTAAGATGCTTTAAATTCAAAGTCTAAGTTTTTAGCCAGTTCCTTCACTTACAAATTTAAAGTTATTCTTTCTAGTGTTCAGGCCACAGAAATACTGATCACACTTGACCATTTTTTTTCCACTGAGATGTTTTTGAAATTCCAATATTAAGGTACTCATTATCTATCTCACAATCAATTCATCACTAGTAAGTTAAATCATCATCATTAGTAAGTTATATCACTTACTACCTATACATTCTTTATATGTTTACCACATCAGTGAGTGTTTTGAATTAAAAAACCCTAGCCATCATTTTTGTATGCTTCCTATGCTTCAATTCTGTGTTCTACCCATCTAAACAAGGCCATCACTGTTTCTTCCAGCCATAATTTTATCACATCTCTGGTACCACCCTGGAATATCAGAAGTTACATGTGCTTCACACTCTTGCACAGCGCCATGTACTTTATCATCATTGTGACTATGATGAGTTGCTGGCTTTCTCATACTGTGCCCAATTCTCCCAATAGACAATTGACTGACAAGTAAACTGAACAGCTGCCAGGAAGGAGCAAACTGAGAGAGCTGCACAGTCTGTTGCAGTCCATCACACTTATTACTTTAGCTTTTGTCAGAGGGGGAAAAATTCCAAAGCATCTCACTACAGAAGAGATCCCCTTTATGACTTCTGCAGTTTAGACTTAGCTCCTGTTTGGATAATTAGCACTTTCATTATTTCTGCAGTGACAATTGCTCATAAGTCAATAGTATACGTTTGCTGTGCAATGAAACTTGCTTTAAATAAAGTGTTGTCTGGATTTAAATAATGCATTACTCCAAATAATTCATACAGAGGATGGATAAAGCTTTCACTAATCCATCAATTCTCTAAGTATTTTTTATGTATCAGGGTATTTTCAGTTTCTTTTCTTTTTGTTGACTTATAATTGATTTAAACATTCTGAAACTTGATGGGGTTAGTTTCATACTTCTTCATGTGTGTAGCTGCTAGGATGCTAACCATCAAAGGGCCAGTGTGTTCACCACAAACAGTTGCTCTCTGTCCATTCCTTCCACAGTCCCTTCCTTACCTGACATTAGACAGTATAATTTTAACCACATCTAGGAATAAGTTTTGCTGTTTCTTTCTAGCTTGTCTGCTTTCAGTTGTTTCATTCTACATACAAAGGAAATGTGATCACTTTTCCCACTTCCTTCCTCTTTCTTTATGTGTTATTTTCATTGATGTACTTGGATTTACAATACTGTTAATCATATTTTTCAAGCACACATCATTCTAACACCTCACCCATCTCCAGAGAGCCTGCTTCATTAGACTTCTATTAAGTGTCTCCTGTTACCAACTGCTAGGTTCTGGCAATCAATGAAAAGATCAATAGAGTGCTACTCTCTGGTAAGGGAGAAAGAAAAATATAAAAAAGAATGGATGGCAATGATAGACTATGTAAAATATATAGACTAGGAAGGAGGAATAGTCTGTTCTACCAAGGGGCCTGGAAAAAGTTAATTAAGATCACCCTTTAATCTCCTTGAAAGGAGATTAAATATTGTGCTTTTTGAATAAAAGAAGGGATAGAAGCTCCGAAAATGAGGTGCAAAACAAACAAAAAAAACCAGAAGGTATGATAGGATGGGTCCCATTGGGGATGTCGTGAATGAAGAGTTCTCCACAGGAGAATGAAGAGTTAGAGGGAGAAGGGTGGGATATGAAAATGGCAAGTATTAAAGCTGGAAAAGCTGGCAAATGCTTGATCTCAGATGTACTTGTATCCAGCATGAAGGAGCTCTGACTTCATCACTAAGTAAAAGAGCATAAAAATTTTTCCACGAATAAATCTGTTCGTAGCTGCAATTCAGCAGCGTCATATTGGTGGCCTGCATTTCCCTAGTGAGGAGTGAAAGAGCTGAGGTTGCAAAGTAGATAATGGCCAGTACTAACATCAGTGCCTTTCTCCTTCTGTCAGAGCTTGGACTTTATTGAGCATTGACTTTCCCCCAGTTGACTAACCAACCCCCATCCTAGGTAGGAATTTTGATTGGTTTCAATCGTAGGCAGTTCCATTCTTCTGGTCAGTGATGGGTTTAGGTGAGGTGGCTGCTTAATAAAACCTTAGGAAAGCCCACTAAGGATTCTTGGAATAGATTTACCATGTTCTAAAAATGACATCTTCTGTGTAAAAATTAAAATTCTCTTCTTTTCTGGACATAGTTAAGTTTGAATGTTATGCTCAGAGTAATTGGACTAAAACACCTTGGAGTCACACTGACTGACTGTTTCAGCCAATTTCAGATTTTTCTCTGACTTGAAGCCAAAGATACCTTACCTGTTAACAAGCAGAGAAACTAATTGCAAAATATCTGTATTATTCCAAGAATTCCATAATAAGTATCAGAACTAACTGATAGCCGTAGGGAAGAGGGGAATGGAAGAGTTGCAAAAAAGATAAGTTTGAGTACAAGTTAAAGAATTTGAAAACTTGGAAAGATGAAAAGTCTAGATTGACAGCAGGTTTCTGGCTTGTGACTGGTTATAGGGCATTCTGGTTGGTTGCCCATGCCAAAATGGAACACTTGATTCACTGTCTGGCCAGGGTGGCCTGTAGGAAGTATTTGCACTGATTGCTGCAAATGAGCTGGCTTTCATTATTACTGTGGCTACATTCACTGCAATTAAGGAAACTTCTATATTATCTTCTAGTCCTCATGCCACACAACAGTACCAATACAGTGCTCAGCTCACTCCTGCACACATTTTTTTTAAATTTTTTTTAAATTAAAAAAAAAATTTTTTAATTAGTGAATCACCGTGAGGGTACAGTTACAGATTTATACACTTTTGTGCTCATGTTTCCCTCATACAAGGTTCGAGACCCATCCCTTCACCAGTGCCCATTCTCCACCACCAGTAAACCCATCATCCCTCCCACCCTCCCCAAACCCATCTCTCCCCACCCCACCCTGCCACTGTGGCAGGGCATTCCCTTCTGTTCTCTCTCTCTCATTAGCTGTTGTGGTTTGCAGTAAAGGTGTTGAGTGGCCACTGTGCTCAGTCTCTAGCCCTCATTCAGCCCGCAATTCCCTTCCCCCACATGGCCTTCGACTACATTATAGTTGGTGATCCCTTCTCTGAGTTGCCCTTTCCCCAGAATGTGAGGCCAGCCTCCAAACCATGGAGTCAACCTCCTGGTACTTATTTCTACAATTCTTGGGTGTTAGTCTCCCACTCTGTTATTCTATATACCATAGATGAGTGCAATCTTTCTATGTCTGTCTCTCTCTTTCTGACTCATTTCACTCAGCATGAAACTTTCCATGCCGATCCACTTATATACAAAATTCATGATCTCCTTTTTTCTGACAGCTGCATAGTATTCCATTGTATAGATGTACCAAAGTTTCCTCAACCAGTCATCCGTTCTAGGGCATTCGGGTTTTTTCCAGATTCTGGCTATTGTAAACAGTGCTCCTGCACACATTTTGTCCCTTACCATGCTCCTGTTGAGGCATGTTACAAGCACTCCTTCACCAAAATGACTCTCAGACATGCAACCCTGAAGAAGTTCGAACCCTTATACTTGAGGCCAACTTTGACTAATGATAGATGGAAGCCATGAGTAAATTGTTTTTACTTTCTTCCTTTAGTAGAACTACTCGAAGAAGTTGCATCATATGCCTCTTTGATTTGCTTTTGTTGGTTTTTGGACACATCTGGCTGTGTGGATGTGTCCAAAAACCATGGACTAACTTTACCTGGGTCTGTGCTCAGAGATCATTCTTGACAGTGCTAGAGGGATCCTATGCTGTGCTACATTTCAGACCAGGGTCAGACATATCCAAGCAGCACTTAGGTCCTGAACTATCTCTCTGGCCTATCATATGCCTCTTTGAAAGTTTCAGTAAGCAAATAGTTTACAGAGCTGTGGTTAGCTCAGTAATGCGCTGCCTTGGACTTGCATCCTTTCCTGCTTGACCTTTCATCCCCTTCCCTTCCTTATTTTCCTGAGATTGCCCTTCTTACTAGCTTTGTCTCCTCCTTGGTGATTTGGGGGACCTAGGTGGCTGCACAAGCTCCACATTTTTATTGGTGTTATTTTCTGTGATTCTAGGTGTTCTAGGTTTCTAAAATTTCAGAAATCTAAATTTACGTTATACCTCTGAAATTGAGTGTCTCTCTCTTTCAATATTTTAGATTCAGAGAATTAATTGAATAGAGAATTTTGGCATGTTCTAAGTTCATCAAAGTCTGATTCCTGGTGTAATGTTGGAAAAGAATAGATAGCAGACAGTATTTAGAACTGTATATTAATTGACTTTTTTGTTCAATTTAGTGCTTCTTATTATTTTTTCTCTTAACTTAAGTTGTTTTTCTGGAAAGTAGATATTCAAAGTAATTAATCTTAGATGTTAGAACTGAATGGGTCTTCAATATACATCTCTAGTCAATAGTGGCTATTCAGATAGCCCTAATTGACACTGCCTTAGCAGGAACGGGAGAAATTTAGAAATGCAGTCCTAGGAGCTTTCTAAAATAATCTGCATTTAGGAGGCTGGTGATTTACTAAGCAGAAGTCAGAGTAACTCAATAAATAAAACCGTATCAGAAACTCGTACGGGAATATCAAATACCAAAATGCAATAGAAATAAAGAACAGGAGGATTGGTCTTGAGTAGGAAGCTTGCCACTGTGGCAAGGATGGGGCTGAGGGTGAGGTAAGTTAGGGAAGGGAACACTAGAATAGCGCTGGAGGGAAAAGTGCCTGCCACAGAGGCAGCCTGGGCGGCAAGAGGAAAATTGGGGACATTGATGGAAAGAAGTGGATACTGATCAAGGGATTGGTGTTGGAGGACTGTATGCCTGAAACTCAATCAGAAAATGTCTTTGTAACCTTGTAGTTCACCGTGATTCAATTAACAAGATAAATAACTTTAAAAAAAAACTTGCAAGTGAAATATTAATCCTTCAAACCTCCTCTATTTCCTAGTTTCCTCCCATGCACAGCCCATATACTGAAAATATCACCTTCACAATCTGTCTCTTCTTTAATGATTTTGCAAAAGTGGCATCTGGTATGATAGTCATTAGTGCCATTTACCAAATATTTCTAGTTCTCCTTATGGGCACATGGTAGAACTGTACTTCTTTGTACTCTTGTGATTAGGAGTGATCAGATGCCCTTTGACTCAAGTAATGTGCTCAGAAGTATCTTGGGCCACTGTCGAGTGGGAGATTGAAGATTGGGCAATGTGCCACTCTCTCCTCTCTAGTAATGTTTCTTATGGCAGCTGCTCCCTCACCCTGGGTCCAGCAGTGAGAATGAAACAAAGCATGGTTTCTAGCTAACCAATGATGGATCTAAATACTAGTGGGAAATAATGGTTTCTTAGTTTAAACAATGGTTTAAAACACTTGGGGTTTGATTGTTGCAGCTGCAAAGTCTAGTTAACCCCAACAAGCCTGAGTAAGCCAGACAGAGTCTTGAAGCTTGCACTCTTTCTGTTTCAGATCGCTGGTTATGTCTGCAGTGTTCACGTGTTGTGCTGAAACTCAGCATGTGATACCTCATCAAATTATTATAGTCACCATGTGGTTAAGTGTTTTGGACCCAGTTTCAAATTAAATTCCAGAAGACTAAGGTCATATTTTACCATCTCGAAGGGTGCAAAGATGAGCTTTAAACAAAACTGAACTGGACTAGAAATCAATCTATTAACATACCTACCTTACTCCAAGCTCCTTTTTCCCCAAATGCCCTAAAAAACAAAACAAAACAAACAAACAAAACACTATGGCCACTGCATTTTCAGGCTTCCTTGTACCCTATTAAAGTTGAACTTTGTTTTTATACAAAGTATTGGCCTCTGTGGATTCTGGCACCTTTCTCCAGCACCCTTTTAGGGACAGATTCTCTTCAAGCTCAGGAGAACCCTGGCACAGACCTGTTATCTGCTTCAGGTCACTGCTGGGAAACCCATGTGAAAGCCCCTTGGGGGATTTTGGGGCAAAAGACACCACTTAATACCAAGACTCACTTTTTTGCCTCTTCACCTTGATCACAGCAAACTAATAATCTGAGGAATAAATTCTTGTGATCAATAACCCAACATAAACTGTGACCTCAGCACTGTACTGACTAGTGTGACTAGTGTCACCAAAATTGTTATCTACCAAGAACCTGTGAATGTGACCAATTTGAAAATAGGGTCTTTTGAGTTGATATCTGTCAAGTTAAAGTATTCTATAGGATTAAGGAGGATTCTAAATCTGATATGAATGGTGTCAGTATAGATTATAAAAATATGTATCTGAATATCAGAGACTGTTTTTCACAATCACATCCTGCCACAATTCATATTTCAAAAGTCACCTTGGTGAATAGCATACCAGTTTTACCACCAACTTAGAACATACACAGGATGCTTTTCTGTTGCTTCCTAAGTCAAGGACTAATAAAGGCTTGTTTCCTCCAGTATCTATAGCTCTAAGACTTAGTAGTTTCATATCCAATAGCAAGTTAGTTAAGCCAGTATAGTTCTGGTCCCTTATTTATACTACTAGACTAATATATTACATTGCTCATGTATGATACGATGAATATTTGCTGTTCTTTTTGTGCTTCTCAGCAACTGACTCCTTATATTTTATCTCAGTCATAACAAGCATGGCAACCCAGCTATAAAGCCAATGCCAGCCTCCTGCCAGGGAAGCTAAAGGTGTTCAATGCTGCCTTTCAGAACCTTTGCAGCTAAAGCACAGGCATGATCATTGCTCTGCTAGTAAATGGTGTTTTGCATGCAAGGGCTCGGCTGTAAAGAAGTAAGGAGTGTAGAGTCCACTGGGGTGAGATCTCTCCCATTCACCTCTGAGTTACAGGGCACCAGAGAGAAGCTCCAAGGACAACACTGAGTGGCTCAGGGGAAAGATGTGATGATTGTGGTGTCCTTATCTGGCAAGAAGGCTCCTTCCAGGGTCAGTTACACAGCATGATTTTGGAGGTTGTTTTTGCGTATGATCTCTCAGCAAATACCACAACCAGAGTATCTCAAGCACCACAATGGAAGAGTGTACACTTCATTCAGCATACGTGCGAGCCCTCCAGCGAAAAATTGTAACTAACTGCTAAGGACTGTTGTTGGAGCATTGAAAGCAATGCATGCAACTTCAGTCACTGCAACATCAGCAATAAAGGGAAGGAAGAGGGAAAGGGAAGGAAACAAGTTCCAGTTCACAGACAAGAGTACTGAGTGGGCCTGGGCTGCAGACTCTAAACATATGGAACATCAAGGTCAGGCCTCAGTGTGCCAGGTTAAGACAGCATGTTCAGTGCTTATAGTATGTGGGTGCGTCCGTGGGGTTGGGGGAAATTTCAGAGCAGAAATGCAATTGTACCTGAGGGCCCTTGACCGAACTAACAACAAACCCGCACACCCAAGAAACCTGTCACTCAGGCTCTGCACATCTGCATATTGGCTGACAATCTGAGCAGGTTGCTGCATGTTCGTTGTTGTTATTTATGTTTTCTTTTAAGCCTTCAAATCTCTGAATTCCATCTGTCCCAGTCAGCTTCACATTTGGATGCACCCAAGCAGCTGTTGCAACTAGGGATCCTCTCCCATGTGAACATGCCGATTTAGAAAAAAATAAGAAGAAGCTCTTGGCTCCTGCTTACTCTCACAAGTTTCCAGCAACTGGTACCCTGACAAATGAAGTGTCAAAACATTTCCAAATTAAAACCCTACAGCTCACACAGCCCCACACCCTCAGCAGGGCGGACTTCCCTGCATGTGCCCTAGGCACACTTGCAGAACCTAAAAATAGCCAGATGGCAATTAACAGAAACTCTGAGGAAGGGAGCAGGAACGGGTTCCAGCAGGGTCAGTTTCATGGATGGTTTCCAACTGGAGTTCTGAGCTAGCAGTGGTCTGGCCAAGAACGGGTTTTTATTAAGACTGCATGGAGGAGGGGCTGGAGCAATAGTACAGTGCGCAGGGCTCTTGCCTTAGAAATAACCAACCTGGGTTCGATCCTCGGTTGGCTCCTTATAAAAGGTATGGTCCCATATGGTCCCCCCAGCACATCCAGGAGTAATTCCTGAGTGCAGAGCCAAGACTAACTTCTGAGCACTGCTGGGCGTGGCCTCCAAACAAAAAACAAAACAAAACAAAGTAACTGCATGAAGGAGGCAAAATCCTAACAAAAATCAAGATTTAAATGATTTCACAATTAGAGCAGAGGGGAAACATCAGAGCCATCTCAGGACTATCAAATGATAATAATAACAATCATAATAATACAAGTATGCTGAGCTCATGTTATGGGACATTTCATAAGACTCTAATAATAGGCAGTACACTTGGAAATAACATAGATGCACAAAGTTAGCTGAGAGCCTGCCCACGGCCTCAAGACAAACCAGATAACATTCAACACCAGGTGCAGGGGAAGTGGCCAAGTTGGAGTTTCAGTATGCTCCAACTTTTTTTTTTCCTGGTTGTGTGACCACACTTCGTTCTGCTCAGATTTCTAAGCTTAGGGATCACTCTTGGTAGGGTTCTGGGGACCATATGGAGTGCCGGGTAGCAAAGCAAGGTCAACTGCATGCAAGGCAAGTGCCTTATCCACTGTTCCTATCTCTTTGGCTCTTAAGCTGGATTTGAACTCAGTTCTCTAGATCCAGTGCTCATGATGTGCTCAATGATGCCTCATATATTTGTGCATTTTATTGTTTTTATTTTTTATTTTGTTTTAATTTTTGGCAACACCCAGAGGTGCTTATGGTTTACTCCTGGTTCTATGCTCAGGGATCACTCTTGGCAGGGCTTAGGAACTGTATGTGATGCCAGGGATGGAATCTGGGTCCACTGCATGAAAGGCAAGTTCCCTGCATGATGAACTACTACTCTGGCCCTTCATGGGGTTTTACCCATTCTTGGGTTCAGAGAAACAAATCTCTTTAACAATGTCAGCCAAACTTCTCCTAGGCAGTACCCTTCTAGAGTTACATGCGTGAGCTCCTATGTAGTGCTAATTAGGTTGTCATCCTGACCTTTTTATTTACTAGTTGTATAAAATCGGAGAAGGCTCAGTTGTCCTTAGTTTCTAACACTCCAAAAGCAGGGTCCCAACAAAGGGACTGGATAGACCCAGAGCAAGTTATAAGGTACCCTAGCATTGAAAGGAGACAAGCTAAGCGCCATAAGTATAGTAAGTTAAGAGCATGGTCATGGTAACTATATTACGGTGATTCAATACATTTTTTTTAAAAAAAGAACATGATCATAGAACAAACTCTGTCATGACCCATAAAGTAGTAACTGAATAAGGACCCTGCTGAGGTTAGGAAAGACTATCCTGGCCTGAGGACTGTGACCTGGAATATATAGTAAGATGTCCCCAGGAAGAGACAACCTTTAAGTTTAATGTATCTCTTAACCGTGTTCATACAAAATGACTAGAAATGTTATAAGAAATAAATTTAGATTGATTGTTTAACTGAATTACTAGCTGAGGAAAGGAGAAAGCAATGCACCCTAGGTGGAATCCTGCCCTTGAGCAGATCTCCTAGTAATCTAGAGTGCTGAACACTCAGATGAGATTTTGTCCTTAAATTTATCTCCTAGAACTTCCTCCTTGAGTTAATCTCCTAGAAACCTGAAGAAGTGGCTTTACCTTTGTTCGTTGTTATGACAATGTTTAACCCCACCTATGTGTACCCCACCCTTCATGATTTCTATATAACTATGCTATAAGGGGAAGGAAGAGACTTTGGAATTTTGAGGACTATGAGGAGACTAGGAAGGAGATCATGAAGGAGATGACTTTGAGGTCTACGAGGAGACTAAAATGATGGAACTATGATGGCTGGGACTACAACCAAAACTACCACTACAATTGCACCATTAGGGGAGAGATCGGACTACCCTGGGGAGGAAAGAGAAATAAACTATCTACCAACCAGCCTGGGGTCTTGCTTCTCTGTTCCCCTGGTCTTTCGTCCATCCATTGCCATCGGCCGGGCAGAGGAACAGTTCTCAGACACTGAACACTCGAGTTCCTCGCATGCCCCCACATTTTTTTCTGTGGAAACTCACGATCATGAAGTTATTATAAAGATAACAAAAATTTCTATGGACAAAATGATTATGCCCTCTCAAAACTCATGCTTAAACCCTAATCTTGGATGTGATGGTGTTTGAAGATAGGGCCTTTAGAAGGCAATTTACATAAAGACGGAATGTGCATAATGGGACTTGTATCCACAGATGAAGAGACAGGAAAGTGTCTCCTTGGTCATGTGGGCATACAGCAAGAAGACTGCTGTCTGCAACCAAGAAACAAACCCTCACCTGATACTGGCTCCTTCAACACCTTAAACTTGAACTTTCAGTCTCCAAGCACTGAGAGAAGTATTTGGTGTACAAGTTACTCGCCTCATGGCATTTTTCTGATATTAGTTTTAACTGAGACAAAAACAGTGTATGGAAATCACTTAGCATAGAGTTTGCACGTACCAGATTCCTTAATAAATCAGTGACTGGCCAAAAAAACCACAGTCATTCTAACTCCTCTCTAGGCAATTATACCTAATCATATATTTTTAGACAATAATTTCTTAAGAAGAAAAAAATTAAGGGTTTGATAAATATAGAGGGTCCTTATAGACTCCGGACCTTACTCAAAAAGGGTCCTCAGCATCTCTAAATATTTAAAGCATTAGTGCCAACATACTATTATAAGCATGTTGCTCAAACTTATTATTATTGAGCTTAAAAATGCTATTCAAGGGCAGGCTGGGAGCTAAGAGGGAATCTGGGGAAATTGGTGGAGGGACGCTGACATGGGTGTTGGGATTGGAATTGAAACATTGTATTACTGAGATTTTACTGTCAAAAACTTTGAAAATCACAGTGCCTAAATAACATCCAGAGACTATAAAGCCAAGCTCCTGGAAATGCGTGACAACTTATAGCCTAGTTCTCCCTCTCGGAGAACCTGGCAAGCTGAGAGTTTCCTCACATGGGAGAGCTTGGCAAGCTCCCTGTGGTATATTCATATGCCAGTAACAATGATGGGTCTCATTCCCCTGACCCTGAAAGAGCCTCCAATGTGGCACCGTTGGGAAGGGCGAGTAAAGAGAGACTTCTAAAATCTCAGGGCTAGGACAAATGGAGATGTTACTGAGACAGCTCGAGAAAATCTATGATCAACAGGATGATGGTGATGGTGATAATGAACAAAGAAAATAGTCTTCACTAGAAAAAGCAAAGCAAAAAATTAAGCTTTTGGATCTCTGATAAATTTGATAGATTTGTGGTTAGGGGACTAACCATTTAAATTTCACTGGAATTGAAAGAATGTCAAGGATGTTAATTCTTTGACACTTTGCTTTCAGTTTTCAGAGGGGCAGAGATATTTACTCCTAGGAGAGATTAGTAAGAGCAATTAGCTCCTACTTTCCACCCCAGTGGTAGAAATAGCCTCACTGGCAGGTGACACTCTGAGATAAGACCTTGTATACAGAGCACAGGTGCTGTGGAGAGACCGCCTGCCTACCACCTAGTCAAGCACACACACCCCTCCCCCCCGCCCAGTACTCCACATGGAGTCTGGCTGTGCATGCACTAGAATTGTCTGTGACACCAGTTGTTCAGTATAGAAGCTGGTGGGTAAGTTCAGTTCTGGGGAAAATGGTAGGAAACCTTGTTTGGCTGCAGATTCATGCCTCATTCTCCAAACAATATTACAGATAATAAAGCTGGTATCATGATTTCTACCTGACATCTGCGTCTATTTCTAAATTGGTTCAGAACTCAGAGGGGGAAAGGGATATAATTAATTATGAACCATGTGATTAATTATCACCTTCATAAACCCCAACAGATGGATGCCTATTTTATTTCACTGGCAAATAAACCCATTTCATGCTGGCAGGAAAGGGTATTTTGTAGACTCAAATGAGGTTAGGGCTGAGAACAACCTTAAGGACGGTCTAATACCTTGGTTTCTACAGATTAAAAGATACATAAATTAAATGGTCAAGTGACATGATCCATGTGAAATTCTGTGAGGCATATCAGGCTAATTTGTAGAATTATTAGTTAGGGAACCTGGTTTTAGAAGTTATAATCCAACTTTAAAATAGATTTCAGATTAAAATTAAGCCAATTTAGAGGGAAATAGGTTGCCCTAAATAAAAATATATTACACCCCAGGAAACTTTCTCAAGCAACAAAAAAGTATCTGATAGTTCAGTTAAGATTTAAAGGAAAAATTTTTTTAATTAGAAAGAAATCTATTTTGCCATCATTAAAACCCACTTAACCACAATTCTGAATACAAAGTACTGGTGAAAAGAAAATTTTACATCTTCATTCTGCCCACCAACCATAATCAGATTCTCCTAATTAGGGATATCCACTTCATATATGGTCAAGTATGCACCCATGGCAAAGCAAGGCTCCTGGACACTAGACATATGCAGGAAAAATGAGACCCTTTGGCCAAACATGGCTACTTCTGGCCTTAACCCTTTTTCTGTATTCACCCACCAGTGTGTTAAGATCTGGCCTTTCAAAAATGGCCAATTCTGCGTAAGTCAGAGAAATCCCGCTTCACCCAACCATTTCTGTCTTTTCCAAAGACTGTGCCCACAGCACTGGGAAAACTACTTAGAGACTCTGGAAAGTAAATAATAGCAATGGACTGGGGGAGAAAACCAGAACTAAAATATTAGGGAACCATCTCGCTCATCCCACCCACATCTTGAACTCAATACAACAGGAATGGGCAACAAAGCTTAGACAAGAAAGTATTTCTAGGGTGGTTTCAGCATCAGGAAAAGGAATTACTGATGCTCAGAATGCAAAAATCCTGTTTTCTCTTTCCACCTTCTTCTTGTTCTCTTTTCTCCCTTTCCTGCTTCTTCTGTCTCCTTTCATTCTTTCCTTTCCTTTTCCACTTTGGCTTTTTCATACCCTACCTACCTGACTGCATCAGTCTACAGGCCGCAAAAGCATGAGGAAGGGTATCTACTTCTGTATTCAATGGTATCGTTGTTCCCAAAGTTTGAGGTCAATGGCCACTGCTTCTTGCCTCTCTTTGTCCACCGTGCTAGCATATATATAGGTAAAATTGTGGGGGTGCGTGGCAAAGTGAGTTTCATGGTCAGAGATTGGTGTGAAGAAGAATTACTAGGAAGATCATAAAAGGAAAGCTTAGCAAAAAACAATCCCATAGAGTTTTTGCTTTGTTTTTAAACTAAGTTCCTGGCATCCTTTTAACCCATGCTTGCATGAGTCTGAACTTAAATAGCATATCAAAATGCAGAAATATCCACCCAGGTGCTGGATTGCCCCCTGCGTAACATACACATGCAGAGGATCCAAATAGCCTTGCCAAGATTTTAAAAACTGGATCAATATATAAGTCACTGCCCTCTGAAGACCAACTGGTGGGATGAAACTTCCAATATGAAACTAACCAGGTTGCACGATAATGGAAACAAAAGTTTCAACAAGACTGGAAGTCTCATAATTCTCAAAATACCTGCAACAGCGTGAAATATTTCTTGGAATATGAAGTATAATGAAAATATCAAATTCCTGGGAGAAGAGAGCCAATGTACTTAAGCTGGCACAGCAGTGGCATAGATGTTTTAATAATCTGACAAAACCTTTCAAGGAGCTATTATGAAAATAAAATTCCAGCCAGAAATCATGTACATATAAAACCAAGGAAAAAAAGGAAATTTCCACTCAGAAGTAGATAATATAAAGTCAAGTAGAAATCTTGGAACTCAAAAGTACAATTACCTCTCCCAACAAATATTTATAGAGGATTCAGTAGAAAGACAGAGATGACATGGGTGGGGAGAAGAAGCCTTAGCAAATGAATTTCTATAAAAGGACTATCACTACTTTGTAACTCTGCTCTCTGCTTTAACTATCTGTTGCTGCATCGAAGGTCATATTTAAATGTTGTTGGGTATACTGATAACCATAGGACTATCTTTGGACTGATAACCAAAGTTTTTCCCTCAATTCTTGGGAAAGTCTGGGCAGGTTTAGACTCCCACATCTTTATTTTCCCACTGAAATTGGAGGATTGTTTGGACTGGAAAGTCCAAAATGGTCTCACTCATAACTATGGGAGTTGATGCAGGCTATTAACTGGGATGCCATTTCTCCACGTGACCTTACAACCTACTTTTTTATATATGGTTATCACAGGCTTCCATAAAAGTCCTTAGCTCTGAAACTTACACACTGTCTCTTCTTCAAATTCTACTGGCTAAAGCACATCACAAAGAGAACATGGAGATAAGGCAAAAAAAATGTGGAATGTGGACTTTCACTTGATGAACAGCTCCCTGGCTCTGAAAATGATCAGAGACATGGGGAAACACGAGTCACTGGGCTCATTAGCTGAATGGTCTCCCAGAAGTTTCCCAGGGAAATCAAGCTGCAAATTTCAAAGGGCATGAACCCACAATTACTATGGCAGCAAATAGATTGTGAGTCTCTGAAAAGATTGGTGTTTTGTCTAACACAGATCTAGTTAGTAGGAATACATGAAACTAGATCCCAAGATGTTGATTCCATTAATCAATGCTCTTGTTCTGAGAGGAGCTGCTTAGTATTTTGAACATTGGCTTTTAATAGGCAGGAGAATAATGGGCAGCATTTGTATAATGTGTCAAAATACTAGCTGCTTAGTATTTTGAACATTGGCTTTTAATAGGCAGGAGAATAATGGGCAGCATTTGTATAATCATTTACCAACCAGATCATCTGTGTGAAGGAAATAAATTCAGGCATTTGTGGAATCCACGAAAAAAAATCAGTAAAGTGACTCAGTACAAGCTATTCATTACTTAGCAATAAAACCACTAACTTGTTACATGCACCAAAATATAGTGCATTCAATCTCTTCAGCTCCTGGCAATCAAAGCTTAATTTATTTATTGAGGTAAAATGCACATAACATAAAATGAACCATTTACTACTTTAAAGTGCACAATTCACTAGCATTTAGTATATTCACTCTGTTGTGCAACCAACATCTCTATCAAGTTTGAAGATATTTTCATAACCTCAAATGCAACCAGTACCCACGAAGCATCCAGTTCCCACTCCCCCATCCTCTCCAGCCTCTGGAGACCAGAAGTCATATTTCTCTTTACAGATTTGACTATTCTGGGAGTTTAGTATAAATGGAACCATGTGTATGAGCTTGATGTAACTGACTTTCTTTGACTTAGCACACTTTGGGGGGTAACCCACACTGAATCATATATTAGCATTCCATTCCTCTTTATGTATGTTTGCGTAAAATAAGTATGAATAACTTTCTTTACCTATTCAACAGTGAATAGTTGTTGAATCATTTCAATTTTTATTGTCTACTATAAATAGTGCTACTATAAACATTCTCATGTTAGTAGTTGTAGTAGCAGTAGTTGAATACCTGCCTTCAATTATTTTGGCTATGTAATTAGAAATGGAATAACTGGGTAATGTGCATCTATCAAGACTTAATTCTGATTCTAAGTTCTAACAAGGGTGTTTTTTTCTTTATTTTTCCCATGCCCCCTATCTTGACAATGTTTCTTAAAAGTGGCTAGAGATTAATAACCTACTGCCAACATTACCTTGTCTCTAAAGTCGATGTGGTTCTGGAGGATGGCTCTGTGGTAAGTAGCTGTCCTCACAAAATCCTGCATCATATTCTGCTGCTGGGAAATGCAACCATAAAACTATAAGGAAAGATAAGAGGAGAAAGAGTCAACAACCTATAAGACAATTCCTTGCTGAGCTTTTGCTTTATACAATGACTTTGACTGAGGCAACACTAGCAGAAAAGTTTGCAGCTCTGAGAGATGCAGTGGACTCTATATACTATAACTCTAACTGGAGGCTACAAACCTATCCTGTCTACTGCCAGCTTCTCCGAAAAAAATTATTCAGCAGCCCTTTTGAAATATACCTTCTTTAATGGATCAAACAGTATGAGCACCCCAACTTTATGCAAAGCTACTGTGACCCTTGGATTGCTATAGCACCCCTTTACCCTGGAGGCTGGTAAGATGCAGTATTGTCAATTTCTGGAAATACTTAGAATCTAAGCAAATCCCAGACTCTGACAGCTCACCCATCCAATATATTTAGGCATGGAAATTGACCAGATGGGTATTTAGGGTGTCCCTTCCCAAACCAGACAGTGTGAGAAGGCACAGATCAAAAGAAAGTCAAGAAAGAAATGGCCAGGGCCAAAGGGATTGGGAGGGGGGAAATGGGCTTCATGAATCTGAAGAGGAAAAGAGAACTAGAGAGGGTGGGCCTGGGGCAGAAGGTAGGGATGGTGACAATTCCCCTGACTCCAGTCATTTGGTGATATATGCAGTACAGATAAATCCATGAGCACTGATAATTTTAGGAATAACTATCAGTATTGTTATTCCAGGCAGGTATCAGTATTTATGTTCCAGACAGGTACTGTGTCAAGTGCTTCAAATGCTTGAATTTTTGTTTGTTTGTGGGTCACATCTGACAGTGCTCCTGGCTCTGTGCTGAGGAATAACTCCTGGTGGGGCTTGGGGGACCATATGCAGTACCAGGGTGGAGCACAGGTTGGCCAAGAGCAAGGCAAGTGCCTTGACCCGCTATACTACCTTTCCAGCCCTACCGAATAAATTTAAATCACCACAACACTCAGATGAATTCTCTTCCTCAGCTGAAGAAACTGAGGCTTAGACAGATATAACAATGCTTCCAAGTCCTGATAGCTTGGTAAGTGACTGAGAGAGTGTTTCATTTCACATGCTGGAATCATGATGGTAGGAGACATACCCTGAGAACACACAGTACATTGATCATCTTCCCTCCATCTACCAACTGGCCTAGATATAACCAGAGATGTGTGTGTGTGTATGTGTGTGTCTGTGTGTCTGTGTGTCTGAGTGTGTCTCTGTGTGTGTCCCCTTGAAACAAGTCAATTTAATCCGGGCCAACTTCCCTGACCTGGAAGTATTGTGCAGCTGACGCCTCTTCAGTCCGCTGGCTGAATACTGAGTATTCTTTTTTCTCCTTCCAGCATTTTTTTAAGGTATTTGAAAATATGCAGAATTCTGCAAGGAGAGAAAGCAGATTCATTTCTATACATGGAAAACTAAAAACTAGAAGTCACCATTGCACTCCACTAAATTCCAACTGAGAAAATATTAGAAGATTAAAATGGCAATTCATCCCCCAACACATGCACGATAGAGAATGGCAAGGTGGAAATGGGTACTGCTCCGAGGTGTGACACCCTTATTTACACTTGTCATCCATATTTGCATTCAGAAATGTCAAGTGAGAGAGCATAATGGAGCAGAGAGAGAGCTGGGGTTCATTGAAATCTCCTGTTACAGTGCTTGCAAAGTTCACAGCTTTATTCTCAGTAAGTACGCTGGGGAAGGTTGGAAATAGGAAACAAATTATATCTATCTATCTATCTCTATATATGTGAATACCAAATGTATATGTATATAAATAAATACACACATATAATATCATTCTATTATCATAGTTACAGAGTTTTATTTTTCACATTTAGTATTCTCAAGGCACATATAGAAAAGGTAAAATAAATAGTTCCCTAGCTATTTGAATACAGGGGAATGCTTTCTCCATTATTTGAGGAAAATAATATGAAGAGAAGGCTCAAACAGTCCCAGAAGTGCTATACTAAGAAATAACATGGCATGCACAGTTTTCAAATTTTGTGACTTATGCCTCAGAAAAATCTCTCAAATCTTATCCTGTCTTCCTCATGGTCTGTCAGCACTTCCTTCCTCACCTTGGGGTTGTGACTGGGTCTCTGTCCTGTACCTCATATTGCATCATTAATGCTCACAGATACTCTACATTCACTATAAGCTCAGGCCTAACATATTTTACCTGCCCCTGCATAGATACCATCTCTTTCCCCTCTCCTCTCTTCTTGTGTATGTACAAGCTACTATATGCCAGCCTGCCACACTGAAGCACTTACAGATTCTCTAGTCAACCCAGTTCTGGACTTGGTTTCACTTTTTTTTTCTTTATGGGTCACACCTGATGATGCACAGGAGTCACTCCTGGCTCATAAACTCAGGAATTCCTCCTGGCAGTGCTCGGGGGACCATATGGGATGCTGGGAATCAAACCTGAGTCGGCCGAGTGCAAGGCAAATGCCCTACCCACTGTACTATTGCTCCAGCCCGTGGACTGATTTCTTGACACTTAACTCTCTATCACTTCTATTTAATTTACATTTTTAAGTCTTATTTTATTGAATCACCGTGAGATAGTTACAAAGCTTAATTAATTAATTAAGCTAATTACTTTCTAAACAGGAGTAATCTCTGAGCACCACTCGGTGTGGCCCCCGACAAAAACCAAACAAATCTATTTCTATATTATTTATGATGTGAGTAATACACTTATTATTTTATAACCTGCCTTTTCACTGAACAATACAGTGTTAGTTTTCCATGTGTCAATATCTTCCACATAAATGACACACAAAGTTCTTTCACTGAACACAAATTTTCTTTCCACACTTATTCTTAAAGAAAATATCAGAGACAGTAGATAATTTCAGCAAGTTTCTTATTATGTTCCTTCAAATTCTGCATCTAATTATTTGCTTGTCAAACTCTACTAAAGGTAAAAAAAATGCTGTCAAACAAATTTCTGATATTTGATAATTTTTCTTTTAAAAATAAGATAAAATCTTATCTTCACCTATAATTAGTAATAAACAAGGGGTACATACTCTCTCCATTTTATTCAACAAGTAACAAAAATCATATCCAGGGCAATTAGACAAAAAAAATGTATCTATCCAAATCATAAAAGAAACAGCGAAACTGTCTCTACTTGTAGGTGACATGATACTACATAGAGTCAACTCTAAGAATGCCACCAAAAATATATATTAGAGCTAATCAATGAACTCAGTAAATTTACAGGATACAAAACACACAAAAATTAATTGTATATCTGTATACTTACAATAAACTGACATAAAGAGAAATTAAAAAATAATACTATTTCTAACAACATCAAAGAGAATAAGCTACCAGAAAAAAATTTAGCCAAGGAGGTAATAGACCTACATAACTGAAAATTGTAAGACATTGATGAAAGAAATTGAGAGCAAAAATAAATGTAAAGATATTTTGTGGTTATGTAATAGTAAAATTAACATTTCAAAGTATACATAGTACCCAAAGAAATCAACATATTTACTCTATCTCTATCAAAATTTCACTGGCATTTTCCACAAAGATAGCAAAAAGGTAATCTTAAAATCTATATGAAATCACACTTAGATCCTACCTAAATGGCAAAAACAATGTTCAGAAAGAAAAGTTGGAAGAACCAAATTTTGTAATTGCAAATAACAGTGGTCAAATATAAACAATGAGGTGTACCAGCACTGCAAAAATAAAATAATATTGATTCTATTGTTAAATTTTTTTTAAGTATTTTAATGGCTAGTAGGTACATATCTTAGTCTCACTAATCAGGGAAATGCAAATTCACATGAGATATTACCTCACAACAATGAGAAATGGTTGTTATTGAAAAGAGAAGAGGACCAGAGATATTGTGGTTCAAGTCTCAATGCCACATGGCCCACCTCATCCCTGAGCACCACAAGGTATAATTCTGGTGATCCCAAGCGCCTGAGCAACACCATAGTATCAGACCCTGGGTTGGCTTAGAAATGGTTGTGGTGGCTTCCTCACCCTCCACTGTCACACACACAAACACACACACACACTCACATACACATACACACACATAAACACACACAAAGACAGGAGATACATTGTGAAGAATAAAGAATGTGTAGGAAAGAGACTCTTTGCTAACTATTTGTTGGAAAGTGCATTGGTACAACACAGAAAACAGCAGAAATTTCGTAAGTAAAAAGTAAGGTGCTAGCATATCAAGTAATCTTGCTTCTCAGATATGCTTAGGGAATAGAGACAAGTTATTGAAGAGATATTTGCACTCTCACATTTATTGTAGCATTATTTGCAATAGCCAAATCACTGTATCACTGTCATCCCATTGCTCATCGATTTGCTCGAGGGGGCACCAGTAACATCTCCATTGTGAGACTTGTTGCTGTTTTGGGCATATCGAATACGCCACGGGTAGCTTGCCAGGTTCTGCCATGCAGGCAGGATACTCTCGGTAGCTTGCCGGGCTCTCTAAGAGGGGCGGAGGAATTGAACCTGGGTTGGCCCTGTGCAAGGCAAACACCCTACCCGCTGTGCTCTCACTCCAGTCCAAATATTTATAAAAATAGCATCTCTCAAGAATGAAGCTGTGGTATAAAATATGTGAATAATGGAACACTACTCAATCATGATGAATAAAAAGGAATCCGGTGGAGATGAAATAAATCAGAACATAAAAGGCTGATTACATTTAAATGTGGAATCTGTTTTAAAAATGAAACTTATGGATAGACCCTTTGATCAATGGGTCAGAATTGAATACCCTATGACAAAACCCCATATATTAATTTCCAATATGGGAGCTGAGAACAGAAATGGATTAAAGGTAGCATCTTTAAGAAATGGTGCTAGGAAAACTAAATAATGTCATGTAAGTAATTAAAGCTGGATCCATATATTAGACATCACACAAAAGTCAGTTCAAAGTAAATCAAAGACCTTAAGATCCAACCAGAAACTATAAAGTACATTGAGGAGACTATAGGTAGACTACTTCAAGATTAGGACCTCAGAGTTGTTTTCAATGATCTGATACCACTGGCAAGCAACACAATTAAAAAAATAAACAAGAAGGACTACATAAAATTAGAGAGCTTCTGCATGGCAAAGTAAGCATGGCCTAAAACTAAATGGGAGCTAAATAAATGGGGAAAAATTTGCATTCAAAACATCAGACAAAGGTTTGATACTGAGAATATATAAAATATTCACAAAGATCAGCCAAATAAATAAATAAATAAATAGCACTGTAGCACTGTCCTCCAGTTGTTCATTGGTTTGCTCAAGCAGGCACCAGTAACGACTGATAGTGAAACTTGTTGCAATTTTCTTTCTTTATATCACACAGATAAGTGAAATCATCAATATATGTCTTTTTTCTTCTGACTTACTTCATTTAGCATGTTATTGACTTGATTCTCTCCTGTTTCATGCATGTTATTGCAAGACACAAGATTTTATCTTTTTATAGCTAAATAGTATTCTACTGTGTGTATAGATCACCAGTTTTTATTAAAAGTTGGAAGTATTATTTATTCATTAAAAAGTTATTAAGACACCTTATTTGCAAAGTTGTTCATAATGGAGTTGTTTCTAACAGCAATCCCACCACCAATGTCCCTTCCCTCCACCAGAGTCCCCAGGTTCCCTGTCCCCAAGCCTACCCCTTGACAGGCATAAAACAAATTTACTTTAAATTGTTTATTCCAACAAAACTTAAAGAAATGGCAAGTGGAATTATCAGAAAATAAATCAACTAAAGTCAATTTGTAGTGACTGACAGTTATATGATTTTAACCTATGTAAAGAAATTAAAATAATTTAATATAATATAGTATACTTGTTATTCTCATTTACTTAACTAAGTTTCAACTCTGGCTTCTAAAATATATTGCATTACATTTTATTTTGTACTTGGATTATATTGCAGTAATCATTATTGCAGGCACATTATATTTCATATATAATAACTTCATATTACGTGGTTAAAAAAACTAAACGAATAAAAAATATAATTATCAGAAAATAATCAGTAAAAATAAATTTGTGATGACCAATTGATAGAATTTACTAACCTCTCTTAGTCTAGAAGAGGACAAAGATAACCATATGCATCACTAGTGAGTGCTCTTTTAATTCTTCTTACAGACCTGGTGTCAAGGCCATGAAATCCCTAAGCTGTTGCCTGTTCACAAAGATCTGTACAGCTCCTTCAAATCTGAATAAAAGTTTTTTAAGAACTGGATAGAGTATTTGGATGAGGTGTTCATTTCACTTGGACCACAACTTTTGTCTACCCATCTGTCATTGGGCAATTGGTTTGTTCACATATTTTGGTTATTTTAAACAGTACTACAACAAACATGGAATGCACTTATAGTTTTTAAATTAGTTTGTATGTATTCATTGGACAGGTAAGTTATGAGTCGACATGATGGATCCACTCAGATGCATGATGCATCAATTTTTAATATTTTGAGGAATGTTCATACTGTTTTCCAGAGCCTAGGCCAGTTTACATTCCCACCAACAGTGCATAAAGGAGGACTGCTATTTCTGCACACTCCCAATAATAATGGCTTCTGGATTAAAAAAAATTTAATTTTTACATAAATCACCATGAGGTACAGTTACAGACTTACAAACTTTTGTTCTTATGTTTGATGTAGGTCATTCTCACAGGTGTGAGCTGATACCTCATCATCAATTGTGCCTCCATGATAATATGTTATAAAGAACATATTTTCATTAATTCTGTTGGCCATTTGTGTACCTTCTTTGGTGACTCATCTGTTGATCTTTTCTCCCCTTATTTTTGAGGGGGCTACTTTAGCTATTATAGTTGAGTTCTGTGACAACTTTCTGTATTTTTCCCATTCAAAAGGATATCTAATCATATTAGTAGAAGTGACCTTTAATAGTACAGAAACTTTTTAGTCTAACATTATTCATTTATCTTTGTTTTGTTTCCCTTGATGATGAAGTCACATCCCTGAAAGATATCCCTTAAGTCATTATCATGGAATGTTTTGCCTGTTTTATATAACGCATCTTATGGTTACAGGTCTAATATCCAAGTTCTTAATCTGTTTTGAGTAACTTTTGTTTATGGTAGGATAGAGATTTAATTTTACTCTTTTTTATGTGGCTATTCAGTTTTCTCAATACCATTTTTGAAGAGATTTTTTTCCCTTCTATTTTATGCTCACGATCTCTTGGTGATAACTTAATTCTTCCTTCATATATGTGAGGATTTTGTTTGAGGCTCTCTACATTATTCCTTTGATCTGTGTGCATATTTAAATTCCAATACCACACCATCTAAAATAAGATTTAGACACAGCTGGATTTTTATATGCTTTTGTTTTATCTAATTAAAGAACCGTTATTTACAAAATTATTAGTAACAAAGTTACTAAGTTTACTAAGAACTCTCAATACAGATTTCCACAGGATTTGTGTCAGAAAACATTCCCATGAGCAGTGATAACTGAGTTTTAGATATATAATATTTCAACGCCAATTCCACCACCAGTGTCAACTTCCCTCCACCAGTGTCCCTTTATTCCCTCCCCACCCCAAATTAGGTAATGAAATACCTCCCAATTTCTTGTTGTGCAGTATAGCTTTAGCTATTGGTGGTCTTTTCTGAATCCATACAAGTTTTATTATTGTTTTTTTCTAGATCCTAAAAGAATGTTGCAAAACAGCCGGATTTTTTATGAAGATCACCAATTGTTTCCAGAAGAAAATGTAAAAGAAGAGCTCCAATAAAGCTGTGTATCACACTAACAGCCATGCGTAAGCTTCCAATAACAAATACCACTTTTGAAGTATAAGTGTACTGTTTGCTGTTTGAAGGGGAAGGGGTGATTTGGAGGCCAAATTCAACTCTGCTCAGAACTCACTCTGACTCTGTATTTAGAGGTCATTCCCAGCAGTGATAAGGACTACATATAGTGTGGGTGTTGACCATGTCCTAGGCAAGCACCCTATCCTCTGTACACTAGCTGTCCAGCCCCGTTTGTTATATTTTTAAGAAGTTCAATCTTACTGTCTTCTAGACACTATACTCCCAATCTGATAATTCTGACTCAGAGAACATATTTGACAGACCCCCAAAAGGAACAAACTTGAGATATATTTATGACATTAAGGAAACCAAGAATGTGTTGGCCAGTTCAAGAATCAGCATAAATGAAGTCCTATCTATGGTTAATTGTGTCACAAACGGACACTACCAGAGGAATGAAGCTCACCCTCATTTTAATTTAATAGGAAAATAAATATCTGCATATAAAATGTTGGTGTTTTCATAGACTGTAAAAAAATATCCAATAACCACTCATCCTTTAAAGGGAAAAAAATGAGCTCTGACCTTCTGTTCCCTCAGTCTCTGGGTGAAAGCTCTCTGGAGTCATTGCTACAGCAGATAAGCTCCTGTGCTCAGACAGCCAGCGGAAAGCAGGGGCCCAGAAAATAAACAGCTGAGTTTGAGGCTGTATTTTTGGAGACAGAGGGTAGAAAAGGAAGTTCAGAGTAAGGGTCACCTTAAAAAAAGATCCTGAGAGAGGTAAAAAAAAATTTTTTTCCTTAATATCTTTTTAATTATTGGGATCAGTAAGCACTTTGCATTGGGTTTAAGATAATGCAGAGCAATAGACAAAGGGGGCTGGGAAGAACAGGGTGTTTGAAAGGATTGGCTTCTGCATGTGCTGGCCCATCCTCCTGACCTTTCAGACCAGTAATTTCTTTCTTTAGGCCCGTTACTTCTTTTTATTTTTACTTATTTATATTTTGAGGTCACACTCAGTGGTACTCTTTCTCCAAACTGAGGGTTCAGGGCCTGAGGAATCTTTGACTCTAACAAGCAACTCTGCCTTTGAAGTACAGTTTTGGGGTGGAGGAAGTCTGATCTGCAGGATTCCAGTTGTTTAAATGATATCACTGAGTAAAACCAAGATGACTCTTCCAGAAAAGGAAAGAAAGGCCGGCTGTGCACCTGTGCACGAGACCTGAAAGTATGCTCAGATTTGCACACTGTCTCCTTCAGCTGCTCAACAAAGAGAGATAAAAGGAGGGGCCAGAGCTACAGTAGTGGGTGAGGCAGGTTGCCTTGCACCTTGCTGACTCAGGTTCAATCCCTTGCATCACATATAGTCCCCTGAGCCCTACAAGTAGTGATGCCTGAGTGGAGGGAGTCAGGAGTAAGCCCTGAGCACTGCTACATATGCCCTTGAAACAAAACAAAGATAGGAGGATAGGGGTCAGAAGCTGAGTTCTAGAATAAATAAGTTCTTTGCGGGTATTTTCCCCAAAGTGTGTGCGGGGAAGTAGTATAAAGATGTGAAAAAACTAAATTTTCTAGTAAAGTCTGTCTGATAGAGCATGGATTATGAGGATGATAGAAACTTTTCTCAAGACATTTATCCATGCTATTTCTGTAGAGGTCCTTTTGGAACTTCCTGTGGATCTATTCTAGCTGTACATCCTCATATTTTGTCATTTTCACACAAATGCTGATTGACTCTTTTTCCATGCTACTGCCATGATTGTAATTCATTCCCTTGGATTCTCTTGGTTTAGGTTTTTCTTAGTAAACTCTTACTTTCCGTTTTAGAATATTTTTTGACTTCTGAATCAATAAAGATGACTCAGACACACTACTTTTTGTTGTTCTTTTACTCCTAAAAGACCAGATTGAAGGGATCTGTTTTTATTTGCTTGCTTCTCTTAAATAGCTGCTATTTCCATGTGATACTGTCTGCAGTGCTTTCCACACAGTTTATTTACCAAGATGAGAGCATCTTTCTTTGCTAGGAAAGGGTAATACCTGTCTGACTGCCTCAGCTGTTCTGGCCACATGTCATAAAACTACACTGAATATACACAACTGACAATATAATCAGTGTGGTGAGGTTTAAAAAACAATACACTGGACTCAAGATGTGGTTGCAGAACTGCTTCTGAACTATCTTGAATAATTTACAGACAAATCATTTCAGTTCTTGCTATTCCATCAGCTTGAATTGACCAAATTACGTTCTTTTTGCTGGCTACCGAAGGAAGTAAAAGCTATCTGTTTTTCTGTAACCACTAACAAAGAACAGAATACTACTGACACTTGTCCCTATTCAATTCTCCTTTGCTTGGTTTTATGGTCAGGGTGTTTGCTCCTCTCAATAAATATGACTTAGGACAGATTGCATTGATTCCTTGTCTCTCCCATCAGGTCAGAGCTGGAGAAAAGAATTGCATCTCAGGGTATCATTCAGGCAGGGTAGATGGAATCCAACAGCTGCAATGCTGATCTTCTCTGTCAGCTGCTTATTAGTTCTCTGCACAACATATGGTAGAATAATTGCTATCTTATCTATTTATTTATTTTTTCCATCTTGTCCAATAGAGGGCATAATCTATGCATGATGCAAGAGAGAAAAAGATTTACTCACCATTAAAATCAGAGTGCTTATTATAAGTGGCACACAGTAAGTATCCAATAAATATCAAGTGAAAAAGTGAATGAATGCATGAAAGCATTATTTATTTTTGTTTCTTTACTTGCCTTATTTCTTTCTGCCTCCCTTCTGTTTTTTCCTCCCCTCTCCTCCTCCTTTAATAATTTCATCTGCTGACTGGTCCAGTTCTCCCAAGCAATTACTTTAGAATCAGGTGGGGTATTTTGTTTTCCCTCACTGACTAAATTATATCCTAATCAGAGATGTGTAAAATTAACTATTTGGGTTCAGTTCTTCTATCTTACTAGAAAGAAATTTAATCACAAAATTTTTATATCTAGGTATCATGGCAGAATCAAATATCTGGTGTATTTTAACTCAAAAATCAAATACCTCAATGTCAATATTATGAGCTTATCTTTCTCTCTTTTTAATGTTGAGGGATAGGGATATATTATTTGCCTGAGAACACTTTTATACTCTACCACAACTGTTATAGTTAACTAAATGTAAACTGAATTTTAGGAAATTTTTTGTTTAGATATATATTTATACTCCATAGTGAATATTTATATGTTTATGAGTGCATGTGTGTGTCTCTGTGTGTGTGTCTGTCTGTCTGCTTACTTCCAGAAAAATAAATACATCCCAAACTTGCAGATGAGTCTGATGCTATATAAAATTTAATATTAACGATAGCATCTCTATATAATATATACATTTTTTAACTGAGTAAAACAGTAAGAAGACATATAGAATGCAGTAGGAGATATACAGAGAGCAGTATTATGAAGCCTTGTATGATTGCATTTATGTAAAAGCAAAAAACAAGGGATAGGCTTAGCAAATTTCAAAGGTAATCTCTTCCTTTTGGTGCGTCTGTCTCCTCTTTAAAAAGAATTTGTCAGAATTCCCTGAAAGCAATTGCTAACTCAATCTCTCATAAATAAAGTTACTTATGAGCTCTTAAAAACTGAAAATATTAAAAAAAACAAACTGAAAGTATTGCTGGGATTACCTTGACATCTTATATTTAGCAGTCAATCCTATAATTCACAATCTATGTAATACTTAACATTATTTTTGTCCAAGCAAAAGATTAGTAAAAAGTACTGGGGAAGAGTTATTGAAACGTATCTTTCGTGTTTCTCATATCATTAATTGTCAAGAATCTTATGAAAAACAATTGGACCACAATATATTTTCAGAGTCAATTTTCAATGCATACCTTAAAAGCAAACTAAATGCTGCAATGAGAAATGATGACATAAATCTTTAACATTAGCTAAATACTGAGTTTCAACATGTTGGAAGTTAAGGAGAGTTGGTTCATTTGTTTGGATATTGAGTCATAAGTACTTGTAGTATCCATGATCAATTGTTCTGACATCCTACTGACCATCAAGGGAAATCCAGTAGTTAATATCTAGTTTCCCATAATCAGAAAGGTCAGGGACAGTGGATAGAAGGATGATCTATTGAACCAGAGCAGGATCAAGAGTCTAAGAAAAGCAATGAGTGAACTCTTATGTTTTAAAGAGGTAGAAATTCAACTAAGCTTAAAAATGAAAACTTTATAATCAACAAAACTGACAAAAGTCAGAATTAAAATAAAATTTCCAAGAATGTTTATCTATATCTCTTGCATTTATATAGATATAGAAATATATATATATATATATACATATATTAGCTTCATGCTGAAGCAGACAAAATCATCCTTCACCGAGACTGGAAAGGTAGTACAGCAGGTAGGGTGAGCACTAACAGGAGTGAACCCTGAATACAGAACAAAAAGTAAGCCCTGAGCACCAGTAAGTGTGGTCCCCCCAAAAATGATCCCTCGCCAGAAAAGATGGCCATCCAGATGTCCGAAGCTACTTTGTTATCAGTTAAAACAAACTCAATCTTTCCAAACTATCCCAGAAAACCCCTATATTAAGCTTCATTGAACTAAGATAAATTAAAGGACTGATAAGATTAAGGGTTTGGCATATTCATTATTTTGAATCAAAGTTAATTCAGAAATGGCTGTATGAGAAGAACACTGTGAATCTCCCCTGTCCTACTGAAATTGGGAAACAGGTCTCCCAGGTGAAAAGTACTGCCCTGTCCCAGAAGGTAGAGAGACATCCTTATCACATTAGTTGGAAAATTCAAAGCATACCAGCATGTGCCCGTAACATTATTTAGCTTTATAATGTTCATACCCAAGTCTCAGTATTTTTTATATTATTATTATTTTTTTATTAGTGAATCATCATGAGGGTACAGTTACAGATTTACACATTTTCGTGTTTGTGATTCTGTCATACAAAGTTCGAGAACCCATCCCTCCACTAGTGCCCATTCTCTACCACCGATGAACCTAGTAATCTTCCTACTCCCCAATCCCATCCCCCCCACCCCACCCTGACTCTGTGGCAGGGCATTCCCTTTTATTCTCTCTCTCCTCTTGGGTGTTGTGGTTTGCAATAGGAGTATTGAGTGGCCATAGTGTTCAGTCTATAGTCTATTTTCAGCACGCATCTCCCTTCCTGAGCAGGTCCTCCAACCACATTTTACTTGGTGTCCCCTTCTCTATCTGAGCTGCTTTTCCCCAGCATGTGATGACGGCGGGCTGGAGCGATAGCACAGCGGGTAGGGCGTTTGTTTGCCTTGCATGCTGCCAACCCAGGTTCGATTTCTCCGTCCCTCTTGGAGAGCACAGCAAGCTACCGACAGTATCCCGCCCGCAAGAGAGGATCCCGCCCGCATGGCAGAGCCTGGCAAGCTCCCCGTGGTGTATTCATTCGATATTCCAAACACAGTCACAACAAGTCTCACCATGGAGATGTGACTGGTACCTGCTCGAGCAAATTGATAAGCAATAACAGCGACAGCGACAGCGACAGTGATGCTGGCTTCCAAGCCATGGAGAAAACCTCCTGGTACTTATTTCTACAATTCTTGGGTGTTAGTCTCCTATTCTGTTATTTTATATTCCACAGATGAGCGCAATCTTTCTATGTCTGTCACTCTCTTTCTAATTGGTTTCACTTAGCATGATACTTTCCATGTTGATCCACTTCTATGCAAAGTTCATGACTTCATCTTTTCTAACAGCTGCATAGTATTCCATTGTATAGATGTACCAAACTTTTTTTAACCAGTCATTTGTTCTTGGGCACTCAGGTTTTTTCCAGATTCTGGCTATTGTAAACAATGCTGTGATGAACATGTAAGTGTAGATGTCATTAAGAAATGGAT
Organism: Sorex araneus; assembly: GCF_027595985.1. NCBI lineage: Eukaryota > Metazoa > Chordata > Mammalia > Eulipotyphla > Soricidae > Sorex > Sorex araneus. Next base: position 69,486,341 of record NC_073302.1, on the reverse strand, counting down.
CAATGGGGGCTGGAGCGATAGCACAGCGGGTAGGGCGTTTGCCTTGCACGCGGCCGACCCGGGTTCAAATCCCAGCATCCCATATGGTCCCCTGAGCACGGCCAGGGGTAATTCCTGAGTGCAAAGCCAGGAGTAACCCCTGTGCATCGCCAGGTGTGACCCAAAAAGAAAAAAAAAAGAAATGGATCAAGCAATCCTGAAATACATATGTAACAGCAAATGCCCACGGATAGTTAAAACAATTTTTTGGGAAAAGATGATGAGAGGCATCACCTTCCCCAACCTTAAACTTTACTACAAAGCGATAACAGTTAAAACAGCATGGTACTGGAACAAAGGCAGAGCCACAGACCAATGGAACAGAGCAGAATATCCCTACACACAACCCCAAATGTATGATCATCTAATCTTTGATAAGGAAGCAAGAAATGTGAAGTGGAGCAAGCAAAGCCTCTTTAACAAATGGTGCTGGCATAACTGGACAATCACATGCAAAAGAATGGGCTTAGACCTCGACCTAACACCATGCACAAAAGTCAGATCAAAATGAATTAAAGACCTCAACATCAGACCAGAATCCATAAAGTACATTGAAGACAAGATCAGTAAAATCCTCCAAGATATTGAAGCTAAAGGTATCTTCAAAGATGACACAGAACTGATCAACCAAATGGAAACAGAGATAAACAAATGGGACTATGTTAAATTAAGAAGTTTCTGCACTGCAAAAGATACAGTGACCAGAATACAAAGACAATCTACAGAATGGGAAAGGATATTCACCCAATACCCATCTGATAAGAGGTTGATATCAAGGGTATATAAGGTACTGGTTGAACTCTACAAGAAGAAGACATCCAACCCCATTAGAAAATGGGCTGAAGAAATGAACAGAAACTTTCTCAAGGAAGAGATACAAATGGCCAAAAGGCACATGAAAAAAATGCTATTTATCACTAATCATCAGGGAGATGCAAATCAAAACAACTATGAGATACCACTTCACACTACAGAGATTGGCACACATCCAAAAGAACAAAAGCAACCGCAGTTGGCGTGGATGTGGGGAGGAAGGGACCCTTATACACTGCTGTTGGGAATACTGACTGGTTCAGCCCTTTTGGAAAACAATATGGATGCTTCTCAAAAAATTAGAAATTGAGCTCCCATTTGACCCAGCAATACCATTTCTGGGAATATATCCCAGAGAAACAAAAAAGTCTCAGTATTTTTTGTCTTATCAAGCCTTCATAATGGATTATTTGTCTGAGAAGTACATATGTTACAAGTTTTATCACTTATTAATTCTATTTCTATTATGCCTTTACACATATGCAGAATCTTTTTCTCCTCTAAATGTCTTAGCACTGTAGCATTGTCGTCCTGTTGTTCATTGATTTGCTCGAGCAGGAGCCAGTAATGTCTCCATTGTGAGACTTGTTACTGTTTTTGGCATATCGAATATGGGGACGGGTAGCTTGCCAGTATCTGCCATGCAGGCAGGATACTCTCAGTAGCTTGCCTGGTTCTCCGAGAGGGATGGAGGAATCGAACCCGGGTCGACTGCATGCAAGGCATATGCCCTACCTGCTGTGCTATCACTCCAGCCAAAATGTCTTATGCTAATGTAATTACTAAACCAGCAGAAAGAACCTACAAAGGTAAGAGGTAAGTTCTCTTTCCCTCTACCAGATTCAGCAATAATCAGCTGCTATAGTCAGAAATAATTTCCAGTTGTCTGCATTTATGTCAGCCCTATCTAAACTCAAAGGAAAACCGGGCTTCTCTTATCAGAAGGGCAGTAGACTTAAGATAGGCCAAGCCACAAATGACCACTCTTGCATGAGGTAAACTGAAATAGGGAAAAAAAGGCAGTGAGAAAAATTTATGTATTTCAAGGGGTGAACTAGAGGAAGATGAGCCATGGAAAACAGACATTCAGCTTCTTGGCTTCTAATGTCCTTGAGCACAGGTTAGCTTAAGCCCAGCAAGCAGGCTGCTGTTGTAAGAGGCACTACAAAGCAATCTATCATCTCTAGTGGGAATCCCAGGCATTGTCTTAAGTCACCTCTTTTCATGTCCACACATGTCTGTTCTGCTCATAGCTCCTTAAGTTCTGTTTAAACCACTGAAACTCTATCTTACTTAGTATACTAGAGAAGAAAGAGCTGATAGCCAAAGGGCCAGTCAGCCCTCCTGAATGAAGAGATCCAAACAATGCAGTAAATGGAGACCAGCTGAAACCTTTAAAGGGGGTTGTTCCCAGTCCTTAAGTGTTTGGAGACTTTTTTTTAAGTTCATATCAGATGGGTAATGTGCCAAATGCATAACGAGATTTAAGGAAGGTACATGTCACACAAACATGTGAACACCCAATCATCATGCTTATGAACTGGAAAAGGATCCTGGAGACATTTTTAGTGTATATCCTTTACATTGAAAAAAAGTCCTGTCTTTATGGTAATTAAGTCATAGCTATATAAGGAAACGGTCTTAGGGGAGTTGACCAATGATGGGGCAAGTCAGCAGAGAGAGAAAATGAGACAGAAAGATGGAGATGAGGGAGAACTGCCAAGAAATACTTGGTTCCCTCTGATGGTTCAAAGCATGCTGAGCCTCTGCCTTAAATGCATGGAGCATTTTCTTACAGTGACTTTCCAGTTTTGACTTCAGCGACTTTGGATAGGAAGACTTAAATAGAAATCTCCCCCACTTTACAATAGTGCTTCTATTTTCTGAGTCACTGCTAGTTTACTCCTGTTTTCTGAGAATACTGCTGAGGGTTGTTGGGTTTGGTTTTATTATCTTAAATTTCATTTTACTTTCAGGGGTCTCCCCAGAAGTGTTCAGGAGACTGGGGGACCACTGTGAGAGATTCTCTGCCAATAGGGCTGCTGGTTCAATGTGAGAGTCAAAGGACGTGGTGCTGCTCAGGTCTTGTGGTGCTAGGGATGTCATTACAAAAAGGCTCCAGGCTCCTGAGACTCCAGTGCTGTTTCTCTAGCTACAGATTGCATCTTCCACTTCCTAACAATTTTAAACATTTTTATTTTGAACTCCTTGCAACAGCTTTTTAAGCTCTCACAAACTTTCTTCTATCCTTGAAGCGAACCCGTTTATTTGCAATTGAGCTCATTTTTACAACTATGTTTAACCTATTACTGTGAAGATCATTTTATATTTGCATTACTTAGAATCAATATTAAATTCCACAAATTATCTAGTCACTGGACAGTGACCAGATTTGCAGAACTGGTACCTCCATTCACAAAGTATAGGCCTACTAGTGCACTTAGTATGTATTAACAAAGAAACTCATAAGCCATTATTCAATTAGTTATCAGGACTTTCCAAGACTCTGTGTGTCTCCCAGTGTAGAAAGCAGTGCAGGTCACTCCCAAAGAGGTGTTTTAAAGGCACATTTCCAATGAGATTAGATTTACAGGTTTTTGTTTTATCTCATTTTTTTGGTTTGGGGCCACATCCCACCTTTCTCAGGACTTAGTCTGGGCTCTCCACCCAGGGAGCACTCCTGGAAGTCTCAAGGGACCATATGAGGTGCTGGGGATTGAACCCAAGTCAACTGCATCCAAAGCAAGCTCCTTACCCATTATACCGTATCTCTGGCCCCAGATTCACACAATTGTAAGCAGGATATTTGATGACTGAAATCAACATTATTATGAAAGCCTATGCCATACTTCCCAATTCCCCAAACAGTCAACATTGGGTAAGCATTAATATAATCTCACATACAGTTTAAAGAATTGAAACAGCAGCCTGCGATTTCAGTGTATAATACATAGGGACACTTCATTTTGCCAAGTGAATATTTAGTTTAATAGGTAAACATAATACTCTCTCTGGGTTTTCTCTTTACATGTTATCTATAAATGAATGAGATAAAAATGCACATAAACTTAGTCGAAAAATTCTACACCATTGCAAGACAAAGGGAAGATAACATTTTGTACCTGGAAGGCTTGAGATTTCAAGTCACACTTAAAAAATAAAACAGTTTAGATGACAAGTAACATCTTTGCTGGTTTTGCAAAACAATTTTTAAGATCTAGCTCTCTTCCCACTCAACGTGAATTTGACAATAATACTACACAGCTGTGCTACTTAATCCTCATCAAGAAATTAATTTTATCTTCATTATTTAGGAAGCAAACTGCATTCATTGTAGTTCTCATGATGTACTTCTCTAATAATTTGATAAATATATGGACATGCATGTGTCTACTTAACTCAATCTCTTTTGTTTTTCTCTTGTTTTCTCTTTCATACTGATCATCCATTGGTGTTGCATTGGGGTTCAAAATAATTGAGCAGTGTCCCAAAGTCACTTTTTAATTTGGCCATCATGTGTCTTGAAAATAAAATCTCATAGGAAATCTAAAAGATTTCTGGCTGAAATTGAACAGCATTGTATTCCTGGGTCTGAATTTCTTTGCAGCAATTAGTGTGAGGAAAGTCACTGCAGCCAACATTTGAATGAATAAAAGGTCTTCCATCCACCACTGCTGCTATCATTCTCCCTTATACATAAGTAGCCTAATTTATGCATTTCTATGCCCTTCTAGAGCCCAGTGGACATTTGAATCTCTGACCCCAGACTCTCAAAAATCCATGACAAAACAGCGAAATAAGTCTGAAACTTAAAATATCAACGTTTTCACTTCCATGAAATGAAAGTGAATGAAATGAAATCATGAAATCATAAAGTACAATGAAATTATAAAGGTTAAGAAAAATAATGGTGAGAGACACTTAACCAAGGTATCCTTTCAAATGTTTGTTTTATTTTAAAGCTATAAAATAAAAGTGTTGCATTTCTTGGTAATAACAGTATATAAATTTCAAACATCTTACTTTCATATGAATATGAATCTGTTGGCAGATCCAAATGTGATTCATCTAAAAAGTCAGTTATTATTAGACTGTCTACCACCCATAACATTCCCTGTAATTAGAGATAATCAAGGGGACTCAGGAGTAAGAATCTATAATTTAAAGAGAAACTTGATTCAGGATGCCCATAAGAGGCTCTGTATTATCAAATTCCCCCAACAAATCCACCTGATCACCTACTACTAAGACAAGCAACCAATGGACCTAGCAATAGTTGGACAAACTCCTGGTTGACCAATATCAACTTTTTTTGATAGAGAATGGTAGTGGTTAACATGAATCCTAATTCAACAAATAAATCCAAGAATATTGTTGTCATTCAATGTTTTCATTACTACAATCAGCAAGTGTTTCATATGTGTGACCCTACCTGAAATGTTAGTTATAATCTAGCTCTAAAACAAGTTTTGGTTGTAAAGTCTTGGATACTATGGTATGAAGAATAATCCAAATTTTATTAAATAAGAACCACTTGAAAATTTTTGCTCGGATCTAAATGCAAAGAGGAACTGCTGAATATATTCTTCCCTCCTGCCACTGCTATATTCCTACAGACATTGATAAATTTGAATACTTACATTTTTTTTTGCTTGGATGCGAGGGAGCTTGGGGTCAAAATCATGGGTGCCTGTCATGTAGTGAGTGAGCATTTAAATAATATGTACTAAATTTAATTTAATTAATATGATGCATTCAACATAATTTAAATAAATAACAATAAGAGATAACATGCAACTTTTAATTTCATCTTGACCTCAGTCTTCTTTCCTTTCCTTTCTGTATTTTCCAGGATCTTAACATTTATTCTATTTTATTCTGTGTGGTAAATATGTAAGGAAATAGCTTCTCACTGTAAGGAATTAGGCGATGGATGCATAGATGGATGATGGACAGAAAGAGTGATCTAATGATCCCATAATTAGTACATGAAGGTCTAACAAAGACTGGTTAAATCATTCTGCAATTTTCTGCCTCACTTTCCACATAATAACCCACCCTGCTCTGAGCAGCAAATACAAGGACTTTGGAAGCAACAGTGTTGGTCCCATATGTTGAAAGCAGATGGGAGCTACACTGTCTTCACAGTAGCAGCTGCCCAGGAACCAATGTGAAGAGGAGGAGGGTGGGGGAAAGAGCAAGAGGGGAGAGAAATACAAAAGAGCAATCAGTAGTGAAGCAGAAGAGATACTTCCTGTTACCACTCTCAGCCATGGCTAAAAGCAAGTACACATTTATGAACAGCTCAATTTAATAACATTTTCATATTTATGGTGTCGCTTAATTAAACTTCCAGTTCCAATAGGTATTGTACTTTACATCATGATAACGAAAGAAAGATACATATACAGTTTGCTCAGTGACAAACATGCAAGGTCAATGCCCATTTTGGCACCAAAATCTACCTGACAGAGAGCTGAAAATTCTAAAACCCAGAAAATGCTGGATGGAAAATATTCTACAGCACAGCAAGTAGGACATTTGCCTTGCACCCAGCCAATACGGGTTTGATTCCCAGCATCCCATATGGTCCCCCAAGCACTGCCAAGAGTAATTCCTGAGTACAGAGCCAGGAGTAACCCCTGAGCATTGCTCGGTGTGACCCACCCAAAAAGAAAAAAAAAAAAGAAGCTGTCTATGTATTAACTGAAGGTGACTGCAAAGAAGAGGGAGAAAACCAAAATTTCTATCACTGTAACATAAATGGCAGAGAAACAAATTCAGCTGAAACCAGAAATTGGCTAGATGTCAAAAAGTTTTTAATTCTATGTATTACAAAATCATGTTAGCAAAGGGTCCTCTGTGGGTATGTAATTATAGAATTTCTTTCTTCAGAGACACTTCTTTGAAGAAAACTTATCTATTATTATAGACTTGCGAAATTTTTCCAAAATCCTTTATATAAATTTTTAAAATACTCTAGATGATCTCACTGTTTTAAAAAACAGGTAACATCAATGCTAGATTAAATGATCACAACAGTAACATCAAATTTAAAGTGATGATAAGATCATAGCCAAATAAGATATTCATCATTCATTCCTTCCCTCACACCCAATGATAACAATTTGATATTTAACCACAGATAAATGTGCCTTTATGGACACCATAAGATGCAGCACCATGTACCAAAGGACCCAGAAGGAATTTCACTCACTTGTGTGCTTGATAGTAAAACATAGATCATGGTCCTTGTTCTGGACCTGGTAGTGGACTATGAAGTGGGTACCGCCCCTTCTAGCAATGGTCAGAAATCTTTGAAAAGAACTTTTCAAAATTACCCACGAATAAGAACTTTCTTTTAACTACTCCAGATTTCCAGTGGAGAACTGCCATCATACCTGTGGAGGGAAAAATGTAAATTCGGACACATTGAAGTGGTGGAGGGGAGCAGTTTGACTTTCCCTAACTTTCTTCCTCTCACAAGTAGTACAGCATAGTGTCAATGAAGATACTATTGACCTGTGATTGGTACTGAGCAGGAATGTAAGAGTGAATACCTGACACAAATGAGCTAGTGGGGACTTCTCACCTTCAACTCTCCATAACTATGGTCATCCATGCATCTGAGAAGCTTCTTCTGTGAATTACTGATAGTGGCATGGAGAAGATTTAGCAGACAAGCAGTGAGCACATCCACAGCTGGCACAAATTTATAACCTTAAGCTTTGAGGGAACTGTCATCACTTGGCACTAGGGCATCACAGGAAGGAAAGAGACAACCAAATTTGAGATGTCTGCCACAAGAGGGAGCAAGAAACATAAAGCAGTTGTTATCCACTGATGTAAAGGAATCCACATAAAAGTTTTTTTCACTCCAAGTTAGTAAAAAAACTGAAGGTCATCCTGCTTCAAATGTAAGCCTAGAACCTCAACGTTTAAAAGAAAGATGACATTACCAAAGAATCACAATAATTACTAGAAGGTCACCAATTGTAAAGACATGGAGATTCATGGCTACCAAGTAATTCAAGATAGCTATTCTAAGAAAGGAATGAAAGTTGAAGATATAGTAGAGCAGGAGAAGGGACTACTGCATGTGAAGGGAGGAAGGGAGGGAGGTAGAAAGGCAGGCAAACAGACAGGCGGGCACATAGGCAGGCCCAGGAAACTAAAAGAAAATCAAAAAAGATAGTTCGATGAATTCAGGAAAGCAACACATACAGAAGAAGTTTAACAGTGAGATAGAAATTGCAAAAAGGAATCAAAAAGAATTTCTGGTATTGAGGAATATCATGAACCAAACAGGTGAGTGGGGTGGGGGATGCAACACAGAACATCAACCTCAAATGGGTCAAATGGAAAAAAAGAGAGAGAGAGAAATTTGTGAGTTTGGAGAAATAGGAAAAATCCAGAAAAGAACAAAGGAAAAGATGAAAAACTATTAACAATTATATGTGCCCTGTGGAAAACCATAAAGTAGACAATTTTCAAATCCTGAAGCTCAAAGCCAAAAGGGGAAAGAAAGCTCAGTTAAAGGACTAGTGGTTGGGGCTGGAGCGCTAGCACAGCGGGTAGGGCATTTGCCTTGCATGCGGCCAACCCAAGTTCGATTTCCAGCATCCCATATGGTCCCCTGAACACCACCAGAAGTGATTCCTGAGTGCAGAGCCAGGAGTAACACCTGTGCATTGCCAGTCGTGACCCAAAAATATAAATAAATAAATAAATAAATAAAGGACTAGCGGTTGAGAACCAGTCAAATGTGGAAATGAATTTGGTTATTCAAATTTAAGACCAGTTCATAGGTCACCAAACAAATTCAACTTATAGAGACCCTCTCTATATATAATGAAAGTTAAAACATTCAAAGGTCAGAGAGAATTTTAAAATTAAGTGAAAGAACCTTGTGATTTGCATGGGAGCCCCATTAATATATTGTTGTGTTTCTCAGCAGGACCATACAGGCCAGGAGAGAGTCAAATAATATATTCAAAGTAGTAAAACAGCAAAAACAACAACAAAATCAATCAAGAATAATCTACCTGGCAAAAGACATCCTTCAGAAATGAAGTGAGAGACAGACTTTTCTTGACAAAGATGAACTGAAGAAGCTCATGACAACTAAGCCTGCCTAATGAGTACTGAAAGGAGTTCATTAATATGGAAAGAAAAGATGCTACTAGTAAGTAACAAACATCAAAGCATACAAAAATATATAACAAACTGGTAAAGGTAATATAATGATAAAATAAAAATCAGAAAAATGTCACAATGCAATATGGTGGTATAAAAATCAAAATTATAAGTACCAAAATATAGCCCTGTAGCACTGTCTTCCTGTTGTTCATCGATTTGCTCAAGTGGGCACTAGTAACGTCTCCATAGTGAGACTTCTTGTTACTGTTTTTGGCATATCAAATACACCATGGTAACTTGCCAGGCTCTGCTGTGTGGGCGGGATACTCTTGGTAGCTTGCCGGGCTCTCCAAAAGGGATGGAGGAATTGAACCCAGGTCACCACATGCAAGGCAAATGCCCTACCTGCTATGCTATCACTCCAACCATCAAAATATAATATTATTAAAATAATTATAGCTACAAAACATTAATTTAGAAGAAGCTACTTGAAAAAAATGGGGGAGTAAAGGGGTTAAATTTTTGTTTTAACAAGTCTCACAATGGAGACATTACTGGTGCCCGATAGAGCAAATTGATGAGCAACTGGTATGACAGTGATACAGTGAAAATTAACTTATTATTAGTATAGCATGGACTGCTAGTTACGAAGTATTTTATGTATGTATTGGGCTAACCACAAAGGCAAGATTTACACAGGCAAACAAGCTTTACCCCAAAAGATGAAGAGAATGGAATCAAAGTATACCATTCCAGAAAAAGATTAATTCACAAAGGAAAATAACAGGAAAGGAAGAAACAAGAAAACTTCAAAGTCATTGTCAAACAAGACGATAATATTTTTTATCCTGAACTATCAAAATGACTCTAAATATAAATGCATTAAGCTCTCTAATCAAAAGGCACTCAGAGTGCCTGACTATTTTATTTTTTGAAACAGACCAAAAAATAAACTGCTTAAAAGACACTCTCTTCAGCGTCAGGCTTAGATAGCCTCAAAACGAGAATATAAAAAAGACATTCAATGATGAAGCAATAGAGAACAGATATAATAGTACTTATATCAGAAAAATTACTTTAAAAAGCAAAAATATTTTTAAAGGCCATTATGTAATGTTAAAGCGGTCAATTCACCAAAAAGATAAAACAGTCATAAACACACATATACTAACATTGGAGCACCTAAACATATTTATTAAGCAGTTTTGAAAGGAGAAATAGACAACTATACAACCGAAGTAGGGAACTCCACTATTCTATTACCAACAATGAATGTATTACCCAGACAAATAACAAGGAAATGGTAGGTATAAACTAACCTTTGGATCATAATAGACATACACTCCAAAATACATACTTGTCTTACAAGTGCATGAAACATTCTCCAGGATAAAAGAAATGATAAATAACAAAACAAACTTTAGCTATTTCAAGAAGATTGAAATCATACCCATATGTGTGCATTTTTTAAAAAAATCACCACAAAAAAATGAGAAACTACTAACAGGAGAAAAGTTGGAAATTTCACAGAACTATGTAAATTATACAACTCCTTCACAATCAACAGGTCAAGAAAATAATGCTTGTAGAAAGATGAAAAATAGAAATGTAACACCCAAACCTAAGCAATATAACAAAAATAGTTCAAAAATAAATGGCTATCACAATATACAGTTACATAAAAGAAAAATCTAAAAGAGTAAACAACTTCACACCTCAAGGAACTATAAAAGAAAGAAGAAATCAGACACAAATTTAGCAGAAGGACAACATTAAGATTAGAACAAACAGTAATTACACTTTTGAAATCAGAAAAATAAGATAACATAACATATCAACAACATTAAGAACTGATTTTTTAAAGATCTTCAAAACTTATATTTAATCAAATTATAGTTTAAAGGGCAAAAGATTTGAATAAATATAGTAGGTAACCAAAAAGGGGAACATTGCAACTAATACCACAGAAATACAAATGTTCATGAGAAGACTATTAATTCACCAACAAATTGGAAGAAATAGAAGAAAGATAAATTCCCAGAATCATGCAAACTTCTAAGCTTGAATTAGGAAGAATGAGAAGGAAGATTTGAACAGCCAATAATGCATAAGGTGGCTGAATCAGTGAATTTAAAAAAAATAATAATCACTCAAAAACCTACCCTTACAGCAACAATAACAAAAAGTTCATGGCCAGATGGTTTCTCTGGTAAGCTCTACTAAATATTTAAAGGATAATTAATGCTTCTCAAACTCTTCCAAAATATTGGGAAAAGGAACACAAATTCTTTTTTTATAAAGTCATCATACTACTACCAATGACAGAAAAGGACACAAGAAAAGAAAACTACAGGGCATTAATGTCAATGAATATCGATGTAAAATTTCTCAAGAAAATAGTCTTTAAAAATTCAACAGTGCATTAAAATTTTTACCCCTCAGAAACAAGGGTCGTTCAATATATAAAAATCAATAAATGTGATATTAGATATAAATAGGAAACAACTACAAAAATTATGACTACCTCTAATGCAAAAGAGTTATCTTACAAAATTTTAAAATGTTTCATGTTAAAAACTCTGCAAAATGGAAATATTAAAAACCATAACTCAGTGATGGGCAAAAGAAGTAATACAGTTTGGCTTGCATGAGGACTACCCAGGTTTGATCGCTGAGACCTACCAGGAGTGATCTCTGCAAACAAAGCCATGAGTAAGTTGGATATGGCCCCAAAATAAAATAAAATAAAATAAAATAAAAAACATAACTTAATGTGCTTGGGTAAATTATAGTCACACGATTTTCTTGGATGCTTTCATAAACTTTAAAAAATGTTTCTAGGTAGTGGATGTGGTGTTGGAATGATGCATGCATGAAACTATCATTAATAGTATCTTTAATATTACCTCAATAAAAATAGAATAAAAAAATTAAAGAATAAAATAAAATGAGGTTTAAAAAATAATAATGAAGGCCATATGTGGGAATCCTACAACCAATGTCATAGAAAGAAATAAAGAAGAAAAAAGAGGAAAGTATTAAAGAGAAAGAAAAAGGAATATGCACTGGATATGAAGAAGTAAAACTGTCTTTACAGATTATCTGATCTTACAATTTTAAAGACAGCAACAAGGTACATCAGGTAAGGTGCTTGTTTTGCACATGGCTGACCAGGGTTTGATTTCAGGCACCACAAATGGTCCTCTGAGCCTCACAGAATTGATCCAGAATACAGAGCCAAAAATAAGCCTTGATCACTGTAAGGAGTGGCTCAAAAATTTAAGAATAAAATCAATGCACCACCAAAAATAGCTATTATCAGTAAGCAATACATTCTGTAAAGCAAAAGGATAAGAAATAGCACACAGAAATCAGGTGTAATTTTCTACACTAACAATGACACCAGTGATAGGGTAGGTGTTGGAAAATTGTATGTCTGAAACCCAACTTTATAAATCATGGTGCCTATACGAAAAAAATTAATTTAAAAAGAAGTATCTTTAAAAACAAACCTATTAGCTAACATCAAAAACAGTAAAAGACTTCAGAATAAATTCAGTAAAGAAGGTGAAAGATCTATACACTCAAAATATAAGACTTTAATAATAGAGTAAAAGAATATATGATTTTTGTGTTTTATCCACAAAAATGGATATATCTATATCTACATGGATATAATGCCCATTTATTCTATGAACTTTCTAGCCAAATTCCTATAGAATTTTTCACATAAATAATGCAAACAATCCTAAAATTTATATGTAACCACAAGTCTCCAAATAGCTAAAGCAATCCTGAAGACAAAAATAGGGTTGAGGCTTCATATTTTCTGAGTTCAAATACATATACAGTAATCAGACAGCTTGGTATTGACATCAAAATAGACACACATGAACAATAAAGAGTCAAAACTAAATCGCACATATATATTGTTGACTAATATTTGGAAAGGGAGCCAAGAACATTCAATGAGGAAAAGATAATCTTTCAATGAAAAGAAATGAGAAAACTGAACTTCATACAGATGAATGTCACTGGACTCCTATCATACGGTCTACAAAATTTACTTGAAATATATTGTAAGCAACTACTAGGAACTTAAGGAAGTCCTTTAATAAAAGATGAAAATGTAACACTTGTCTTGGCAATGAATTTTTTTTAAATATGCTACACAAGAAAAGAAAGCAACAAAAGCAAGCTAAATAAGTGGAATTACGTCAAAAGGCTTCTTCACAGAGGAGAAAAACAAAGTGAAAAAGCAACCCACAGATTGGGTGAAGTCATTTTGTAATTTATCAGAGAATAGTTTAACATCCTAAATACATAAAGAATTCACAGAACCCATCTGTCAAAAAAACAATCTGGATTTAAAAACAAGGAGGGGACCTGAAAAGACATTTCCCCCATATAGAAATACAAATAACCAACAGACTAGAAACAACATCGTCTCAGTAATCAGGGAGATGCATAAGATGTCTCCTCACACCTTCCAGAAGAAAATTAACAAGAGCGAAAGATGTAACAAATGTTGTCAAGGATATGCAGACAAGGGTACCCTTACTCATTACTGGTGGGAATACAAATTTCCACAGCCACAGGCCCAGAGACAGTGCAACTGTAAGGCACTTGCCTCATACTCAGCTGATCCAGGTTAATCCCCAGAACTGCAGATGGTCCCCCAGCATCACCTGGAGTGATCCCTGAGTGCAGAAACAAGAGTAAGTCCTGAGCATGAGGGGGAATGGCCAGAAAATAAAACAAACATTTTATAAACAGCCATTATGGAAAAAAGTGAACATTTGTAAAAAAGGAATAGATGACTACATATGATTCGTCATCCTACTTCCTGATATGTACCCACAGGAAATAATACCTTAGAGAGATATCTGCACTTCATTTTCATAGTAGCTTTGCTCAAAATAGCCAACATAAGGACACACTTGCAGTGTCTCTAATAATAAATGAAGAAAGGAGATATGGGCATGTTCATTCAAGGAAATATCATTCAGTCATGAAAACAAGGAACACTGCTATTTGTGACAACATGAATGCTTTGAGGCCTTTAAAAAAACTGAAACAAGTCAGAATTAGAAAGACAGATACCAGATTCCACATAACTTAAACACTGAACATGAATTTCTAAAGTTGAAGTCAGCAACAGAACTTAAAACACTGGTTACCAGGAGTTGAGTCAGAAGAATGAAGAGATGTTGGTAAAGGTTCAGGCTATACCTTATAAGATGAACAAGTGCTGGGATTTTAATATACAGTATGATGATTACAATTAACACTATGGTTTTATCTACCTGAACTTGCTGAGAATAAAATTTAAATAGTATCACACACAAAAATACTTGCATGTGGTGATGGAGGTGCAGCTCACAACTGAGGTCATTTCTTGATAATACACAAGTTTATCAAATCAAATACACCTATATCATAAACCTATGCTATGTTACATAAAAATAGTATTTTGATAAAGTGGGAGGTAATCCAAAACAAAATTATATAAAACACAGAGCATAACATTTATCAAGTTTAAAATTTATTTCTTTTTGTGTATACAGAGTTCTGTACAAAAGTACTTATTATTCTCTTTCATCCAAAAGTCATAGTATCAATAGGAAGAATGCAAAATTACAGGTATAATGTATAGTAGGCCCCCCAGGGATTTTCTTAAAATGGGTCTGTTTCAATTATAAAAACAACAAAAATCAAGAGTTCAAACTGAAGTTAACCCGATTGACATCCAGTTCTGGATCTATTATGACTCCACTGTGACCTTGGACAGGTGTCTCTGTGCCTTTTGTATTTAGTGAAATGAGAATAATAATACCTAGCCAGAAGGTTATTTGGGATGTACACGTATCTATATTTACTCACATACAAGTGTGTGTTGTTTGAATAAACACACATGTACTCACACACACACAAGTCCTACAGCAATAAGGCAGTGTTAGCTCAGATGGAAAATTATTTTATTTTGCCAAAAGAAAATGAGTAGTCATAGGTTTTATCTAAATGGCATCTCGGGCACCTCTCCATTGGGGTCTTTTTCCTTCACAATTACCCAAGGAAAGGATGACCCTTTCTGAGTTTTTTCCCCCCTTGACATGTTACATTGAAATTCACACCAGCTTAATGGAAGGGAGCCAAGGAAGCGAGATTTTCTTGGATGGCTGCGTGGCTTAGAACAACCTGCGCTATGGGGGCCAGAGCGCTGGCAGTGAGTCAACTTCTTATTAAACAGCAGTTATTGATCACCTGCTGTGTGTGCTAGGCACAGGAGGAGGAGCTTTATAGGTGGCTACAAACAAAATTAGAAGTAAGGAATGTGCAACTACACACACATACATCAACACATATGAAAAGTGCCACAGAGCAATGCATTTTTATACACAAAATGAAACAGGCCAGTTTTGGACTCACCAGTCTAAGGCCAGCGAATTCCATGTGTTCACTGCACCAGAGAGGGCTTTTTAAGATGTGACAGACAGAGAAGGGGAAATTCGAACAGACAGAGACAAGGAGGAGAATGAGCACCTCTGGTGACATTCCCAACCAGGAGATTTTAGGGTTCCACTGTAAGAAGATGAGGTGGTTTTCTGGTTTTCTGGTGTGGAGGAGACAAGCGATGAGTTAGAAAAAATACTGAAGCTGAACAGAAAGGCCTCTTGGTGGTTTAATGCTAAATGCAGAGTTGGATTTGTCATTTCATACAACAGGGAGCCTATGTGGACTTCTGGTTTAATGATAATTTTAGCAAGTTTCTTTGCATTGAACTTTGGTGTTGAAACTGATATCATGGCTGACATTGTAATTTATTCTAGCACAGTGAATTAGGCTGAAAGCTGTGTGAGGGAAGGAATTTGACCTATTTGGTCTCTAGTCTATTTACAGCTATGCAAGAGAAGAAAAGGTATATCTCGGGAGTCTATTACTTCTGCACTGAAGAAGTAAAGTTCTTAGAAATGTTTCTACTGATGACTATAGTGGAGGGAAGCATTCAACCAGAAGGAGGTGGTGGTGCTATGAAACCCTCTCAGTTACAGTACTGTAAACCACAGTGCAAAAACTTAGGAAAAAGCACCTCCCATAGAGGCAGACTGGTGGATGGGAGGTAAATGAGGGCAGGGTGGGGGCACTGATGGAGGGAAGTGGACACTGGCCAAGAGATCATTGTTGAAACACTGTTTGCCTGAAACCCAGTAAGCATTAATTATAATTTCATGTTGACTAAATAAAATCCTGCAAGCAAAAAAAAGAAAGAATGTGCCTAGTGATAAGCCCTACAAGAGTACTGATATAACCACCAATCCTCTTCTCCTTCTCCTCCTCCTCCTCCTCCTCCTCTTCCTCCTCCTCCATGACCATTACCTACACATCCATCTCCATCTGGTCCCTCTTCATGGGTAAGGCAGTATAATACACAGTGTACGTCATAGTTTTAATGAATCCTTCCATTGGGTAAGAGAAGTTGAGAATTTCCATGAAGATTGCATATTACACAATATCTTCAGAGAGACTGTGAAAGAATATAGTGTAGTCCAGGGTTGTTTGACACAGTAGCACTAAGAAGTTAAGCTCTCTATGTCATATCCTACTTTAAAGTGACTATCATGCTTCAAAATTCTGTAATACCTTCAAAAATACTTTCCACTGTCACATCAGAAGGCAGATCAGAGTGAACAGAGCAGAGAGCAACCAAAATCAAAATAAGGGAAGTAATTCTCAAGGTAACTGGCAGCTGCAGAGGGCATTTGTTAAGTGTATTGGAAGAAAAGGGCCCTTTTTAAGGGCTTGCAAAAAGGAAGAATGGAAACTTGCTATTTTAAATGTCTGAACTGGAATACAGAGAGTGTTTTGCAAATTAGTAAAAAGTACCTGACTTAAAGACATAATGGGTCAATTTGGCACAGAACCGTAAAGGAGACAAAACATAAAATAGAGACATAAATAATTTAGATACAGGGGAATTGGGGAAATGAACTTAGGAGTTGGTTGGTTTAGTCTGATTATAAAGAATTTACCAATTCTTTCTGGGGGTGAAATAAGCCATTACTATGTGACTTTCACTATTTATTGTTATAATCCCAGAAGTTTGTCTTATAACTTATGTGTCACATAGAGCAATTAGAAAACTGTATGCCATTAGAACTATGCCAAGGTCACAACAACTCACAATGAGTTTTCTGTCTTTTTACCTTTAAGAGGGGAGTTAAAAAAATCCCCTAACTAAGGTGAGGAATAAAGTCTAGATGATGCTTATATGATAAGCCAAGTTAAGACTCCAATTGGTGGTTACATTGGGCAGAACAAGTAATTTTACAATGTGGTAAAAATAAGACTTTTTTAAAGTGACATTAATATGAACATATAAAGGCAGTAATTGCCATATTTCACCTTTATTCAAAATAACTTGTTAAAAATTGTGCCAAATTTTTTATTAGAATAACCTCAAGGTGGTACTTGTCATCAACTCAACTGGATTCCATTTGGAAAGGTGGGAAGTAGCAGCTTTGGATCTGTGTGCTGGTGCTGACCAGAGTGCTGGGAGGTTGGACTTGAATGCCCTTTGTAATTCCTTTGTAGGCTGCAGGGCGTGAATGGAGTGCGAGGACTGGCATTACTGTGACTGTCCCGGGCTGCTCTGCTCTGTCTTCAGACAAACACCCTGAGCATTTCCAAAGTCCTAAAAGTAGTGCTGCAGAAATGGAAATGAAAAACTGATCCTACTCTGCTTCCCATTCAGCCATGATCACTGCCATCTGAGTGACAATTATTGTGGCACATAGATCCCTCCCTGCTGGTGTCCCAGTTCCTGGTAAATGCAGCCATGTCTGGTTTACTTTTCAGACTCCCCTGGTGACTAGTCCAGCCCTGTGCCACCACAGGCATGTAAAGCATGCTGAATTCCATACATTCTCTCCATTTTCTTATTAACCTGCAACTCTCTCATGGATGCACTGCAATCACTCCCATTTCACAAATAGGGAAAATGAAGCTTAGAAAGATGAAGTAAATATGACTTTTAGCCTTCAGAGATCATTAGTAACAACACAGGGACTGATATTCTAAAATGTCATGCTTTCATTTTTTTGTTTTTGGACCACTCAGCAGTGCTCAGGGATTACTCCATGTTCTGAGTTCAGGGATCACTCCTGGAGGGCTCAGGGGATCACATGTGGTGCTGGGGATTGAACCCAAGTTGGCTGCATGCAAGGCATGCAAGGCAAGTGCCCTACCCACTGCACTATATTGCTTCAGCCTTAAATGTCATGCTTTTAATGACTTTACCCTGTCTCTAGCTTAGTGGGTGGCAAACAAAAGTCCATGAGCAAAATTTGGTCTTCAATTTGGTTTTGTAAGACCAAAGCAGTAAGTTTATACATTTTCAAATAATCAAAGTCAGAAAAAAATTTTCGACAAATAAATATTCCACTGTTTCCAGAAGCAAGGGTCTGCTGAACTCAGACACACTCCCTCTTTTACCCATAGTCCATCATTGCTTCCAGGAGAGAGTTGAGTTGTGTCACTGTGACAAAGGTTGTAAAGCCCGGGATGTCTAAAATATTAGCTAGACCTTGTTGGAACAAGTTTTCCCACCTCATCTTCTGATGCATAACTAAGAAGCACAGGCTTCTCAGCCCAGCTGAGCTGGCAGACTGGTGCAAAGGTCAGAGAAATCATGGAATGATGAGCATCAATCAGTCTCGAAGCAACCCATGTCTGAAGGCCATGCCGACAGCTGGGCCACACCTGGAACCAGTGAGGCAGACAAAGGCACTTGGCTTAGGTCCATTTGCTGGCAGAGAAGGTGGGATGATGGTTATTGTGAAGGTCAGCAAGGATGCTCAATAAACCTTTGACTTCATCGACTTGCAAGTAGCATGGGTCTTGCAGATGAATGAGCTCTGCAGATACGAAGAGCTCATTTATACTTGAGTCAGCAACTCCTCCCCTACTGAGCTCACTGTAGAGGTGCGAAACAGTGAAAAACTGACAGATTTGAGCACCACTGTCCTCTGCAGATGATGCTAACTCAGTAATAGCATAGCCAGTAAGAAAGAGGTGCAAGGAAGATCCTGCCTGCAAAATCCTGTACCTGCAGTTTGAGAAGAGTTCAACTAACTTTTCCTCTACCCAGCTAGTAGAACACAGAAAAAGCAGCCAGAAGGGTCCCAGAAGACAAAACATCTGCCTCAACTAGAGACTTAAGAACAGGGAATTCTGGTTATTACTTGCCCCTTTGTTTTATGAACCTCATGCCAGTTGGCAAAGCAAAGCACCGCTATGCACAAGTAGAGGAAAGGACAAAGTGGTCACCACACCTGTTCTTAACAAATAACCAGTTTGGGATACCTAGCTAACTGTATCTTTTTACTCCACAGTCATTCTTGGACTGTCAACTGTCTTGAAAATGTGGTGCAATAAAAGAAAGTGAGGCAACAAAAGCTGTTGAAAATTTAAGCAGAATAATAAATAAAGCAGATGCTTCAGGGCCAGTATTTCCATTTATTTGACACCACTTCTGCCAGTAGTATTTCCGGCATGATCACTATTATCATGTACTTAATTTTGGAGGTAATTAGGAAACAGTTTTAAAATAAACTAGTCATTTGTCTATGGCCACACCACTGTGAACGCACCTGATCTTATCTGATCTAGGAAGCTAAAATAAACTAGTAATTTATGGGTTAATATGATTATAAGTGAAGACTAAATTCTTTAAAATTCAAATAATAGTTACTTCTATACAAGCGCAATTAATTTCTTTCTCACATAAAATACGTCCAGAAATAGGCATCTGAGCATTAGTACAGTAGTTTTACAGTCCCAGAAATCATGTATTTTATCTTCCGATGTCCTAAAAACCTACTTCAAGCCTCAGGGTGTCTCACAGTCCCAAAGTGAGTACTGCCACTCCAGCAACCATGTCTATATTCCTAGAAGCAAAAAAATTAAGGGAGCAATGGATAAGTGGCGTACTTCTCATTGGAACTAGTCCTTGTTAAGGAGAATTTCCATTTTAGCTATATCACCAACCCTAAATAATAAAGGATTACTGATATTTAAAAAAATAAAAAAATTAAAAATTAAAATTTTTTAAAAGTATTTTAAAAATGCAAGAATAGAGTAAAGATAATTAGAAATCTCAGCCACAATTTCTTTTTTTTTAATTTTTTATTGAGTCACCATGTGGAAAGTTACGAAGTTTTCAGGTTTAAATCTCAGTTATACAATGCTCGAATACCCATCCCTTCACCAGTGCTCATATTCCACCACCAAGAATCCCAGTATAGCTCCACCACACCCCCCCCACGCCCCTAGCCCCCCACCCTTAGCCCCCCCCGCCTGTGTAACTAATAAATTTCACTTTACTTTCACTTTGATTGCATACAATATTTCAACAAAACTCACTATTATTGTTTGGAGAGTCTCTCCCCTAAAGTCAGACCTGCTGAAAAGGAAGCATTAGATAATTTGTTTTCCATTGCTGAGGATGAAGAGGTATGAGGTCGAGTGACCACACTTAGCGGCCTCTCAGTTTTGGGTTTCTGTAATTTAGTATTTTAGTAACTAAGTCCAGAGAGATATCTGCCAGAAGTTGCATCGTTGCCAACTTGTACTTCTCAGTTACATTATATTCCACATATGAGTGCAATCTTTCTATGTCTGTCTCTTTCTTTCTTACTCATTTCACTCAACATGATACTTTCCATGTTGATCCATTTATACGCAAATTTCATGACTTCATGTTTTCTGACAGCTACATAGTATTCCATTGTGTAGATGTACCAGAGTTTCTTTAACCAGTCATCTGTTTTGGGGCACTCTGGTTTTTTCCAGATTGTGGCTATTGTAAACAGTGCTGCAATGAACATGGAAATGCAGATGTCATTTCTACTATACCGTTTTGCCTCTCCAGGATATATTCCCAGGAGTGGTATTGCTGGGTCAAATGGAAGCTCAATTTCTAATTTTTTGAGAATTGTCCATATTGTTTTCCAAAAGGGCTAAACCAGTCGGCATTCCCACCAGCAGTGAAGAAGAGTCCCTTTCTCCCTGCATCCACGCCAACACCGGTTGCTTTTGTTTTCTGGGATGTGGTCAGCCACAATTTCTTACTTCAGTGACTGATGTGCCCAAATGCATACGGAAAGACATTGTATAGTTGCAAAGGGTCATGCAATAAAATTCACACTCCTGGTTTCTGACCCATGGTCCTTTTCATTTTATCTGATCAAACACATTTCTCACCATTCCTCCTTGCTATACACTTCCCGCACTCCCTCACAAATTGTTGGCAGTTCTTTACATGATCTTTGTACAGACATGCCTTGGATCTCATCTTTTTCTCTTACTTTTCTATATCCAATTCAGATTGCCTTCTCTTCCCAGAAGCCTTCCTAGAACATCAGATTGAACCAAGCATCCTCTGCCTTGCTCCCAGTATCCCGCTTACATTCTATCCCATCATTTCACTCGTAATCTAGAAATTATCATCTCTCCCCTTATCTTCCCACTGAACTTCATGGCATAATAGCATAATGGTATAATAGCTGCTAGCCACACAGAACAATGGAGTAGTCCTTAGTGTTGAGTCAGTCCCAATTCAGACATGTTTTAAATACAAAAATCAATGTCATTTTTTTTTAACATACAGATCCAGAAACAAAGCTCAATGAGTCAGCTGAGCACACACGGTGCATGCTGGGTCGCAGCCCCAGTAGAGCATATGGTAGCCCAAGCAATAGTAGGAGGAATTTCCGGGCATGGAGTCAGAATAGTCCCAACCACAGCTTTGGTGTGGCCTCAAAACCAAAAATTTTTTTTTAATTACAAAAGATTTTAACTGTAAAATATTCAAATAATTTCCTATGCCTGTTAATATTTAAATGATAAAATTTTGGATTTAATAGATTATTTTCAATATTAATTCCCTCCATTTTATTGCAACTCTGAAAAAATGCATTTACTAAAGAGTCCGGGGGTGAATGGCAGTGACAGCTGAGTAACAATATGGTAGTATTTAGTATTATGAAGCTGTAAACCGGGTGATGGTTAGGATTAACTTTGTTATGTAAACTATTAAATAAAAAATGTAGACTATGTTTAATAGCCTAATGTGACCATTTGTGGTTCATGGTTTATTTCTATTGAAAGTAAAAAAAAAACAAAAAGTGAAATCTTACTCATTTTTTGTGTCACAAGCCTAGGCAGTGCACGTTTGGCATGCAATGGTTAGAATATGTTTGGCACAGATTTTATCCAAATCATATAGTGGATAAAATCTTTGATCACAATATGGAAAAGGCATATGAAAGGAAAGGGTGATGATAGCGAAGAGTGTGGACCTTTATTAGTTTCTTTAGTAAAAAAAGTTTGGACCACAATGAGCCAAATTTAGGGCCTTCAGAATATCTGAAAAAAAAAATGTGAATACCTAGCACTGGAGCCCATCCCCTCCAAGGAAGACAGCCAGGCATGTGGGCAAGAGAATGCATCACTCTCTTCTGGGAGCTTGCTTTTAAGTCTCTGGATGTTGGCCATTGATGGGATTACACACACCTAAGTTCCTCTGCCGGTACTTTCATGCATGAGGACATATGACTCCTTCAAGCACCACCAGGAGTGATCCTGGGGTGCAGGGTAGGAGTAATCCCTGAGCACTGTCCCGCCCACTCAAACACACACACACACACACACACACACACACACACACACAAATTAACAATGTGGCCTTACTCATAAAATGACTGGCTCACAGCCATGCAGACCTCAGTTCAGATTCTGATCATGTTAGTAACTCACAAATGACCTTGATAGGGAACATTTACTCTGAGCCTCCTTCTCTTCATTTACAAACCAGGGATGATTACAGAACCAACTTCGTTATGTTGCAAAGAAAAATAAAGGGGCTTCTATTGGTTGAGTCTCTGATGCGCAATGAAGGATCAATAAGTGTTAGTTCTTTTCATTAGTTTTTGTAGGCTTGTCATGAAGGAAAAGCAATTTTTAAAAGTTGCCTGGAGCCAACCCACATTAAATCAATTCCCTGCTGAATATTAGAACAGAATTTTTAATATGAGATGACAAAAATAATTTGAGTTGGCAGATGGCATGGTGTTGTCACCTACTTTGTTGCTTGGAATTGAATGGATTGTGCATAAATACCACCGAACTCTCTCCTTGTTTTGAATAGCACCTGACTCCATGACTGGCCGTTTGTTCTGTGATGTTGTCTTGGCCCTGAGTGCTGGCATGATGGTACAACAGCAAGGGCAGATGGGCCAGTGGCACTGGCGATCAGAGGGGTCAGGCAGACTATTCTTCTGAACACAATATTGTCACATCGCAACTGTGGCTTAAAACATTTGCTGCTCAGGGGCCAGAGCGATAGCACAGCGGGTAGGGTGTTTGCCTTGCACGCAGCCAACCCGGGTTCGATCCCCGGCATCCCATATGGTCCCCCAAGCACCGCCAGGAGTAATTCCTGAGTGTAAAGCCAGGAGTAACCCCTGAGCATCGCTGGGTTGTGACCCAAAAAGAAAAAAAAAAATTTGCTGCTCAGATAAACTACGTGTCCGTTACAATCCCGGGCAGGACCTCTGCTTCATATGAAGGACTTGAGCTAGAAGGGGGCTGAAAGAACAGAAAACATGGTAATTCTGAAACTGCCTTGAAAAGTATTAGATGGGTCACAGCTCTCTCGTGCATCTACCTAAGACAAAGTCACAGGCCCATGCCTACCTTCACAGGAGGCAAGTAGAATGCTACCACATGATTTAAAAAGGGCAAATAGAAAAATGATCTATGAAGACCACTTGATTGTCACTGCCTAGGTCAATAAAGGTGTCAGAGAAGGAATGCCAACCTGTGTCCCCAGATCCTCCTACATGCCCAAATTCTGCTATTTTGACCAAATTCCCCTCAATATCATGTCAATAGAAAGCAAATGTAAATTGAAATGATTTACATATTTTTAAACTTTATTTAAATACCTTGGTTTTCAAAGTTGTTCAAATACAGTTGTTATGGGCTTTTGATGTTCCAACATCAAAGAACAATGAAATTAGAAAAATAACAAAATTTGGTAAGGCATCAATGAAATGATATACTCAAACACTGCTGGAATGATCATAAACCAGGACATATTTTCTGGACGGGAAACTGTTTGGGGAAAGAAATCTGGTAGTATCAGAGCAAGAAGTAAAAGTTGATTTTCTTTAGCACATTTGTTCAACTTCTGAGAACTGAAATAAAATAAATCATGTAGGGGCCAGAGAGATCGTACAGTGGGTAGAGCACTGGCCTTGCATGCAGCCGACCTGGGTTTGATTCCCAGCATTCCATGTGATCCCCCAAGCTCCGCCAGGAGTAATTCCTGAGTGCAGAGCCAGTAATAACCCCAAGCATTGCCAGGTATTACCCAAAAAACAAAAGAAAGGAAAAAAAAAAGAAATCATCTAAAATTCATAGGCCTAAAGACACCTACTTCTTTATTTATAGTATTTTTTAAGTTGCTATTACTAACATAATAGCAAATATGTGTTTGGGGGAGATTTGTGGTCACAATAGCATTGTTCAGAGCATACTGTTAGCTCAGGGATCACTTATGGCAGGGTCTAAGAGCCACACGGAGTGCTGAAGATTAAACCCAGGCTGACCATGTGCAGGGCAAGTACCCTACCTGCTCTCTACAAATCAATATCAAAAATATTTTAAAAGCAGAAACAATCCAAAAACATTGGAGTTATAGAGATAGAAATATAGGGCTTTATGCATGAATGATGCACTCCTCTGAGCCACATCCCAGCTCCAAAGAAGAAACAATTTAGATATCTGAATATAGCTATCAAATTAAGTAAACTACAGAAATTCATTTGTGGAATATTACTTACATGTTTTTATGATTCTTTAAACCCTAATAAACCTTGAAATTATAAATGAAAATTTAGTATATGAAAAATAAAATGCAAATCATAGTCCCAACTATTTATAAATGGAAACTACACGAAAATTGTAAAAATAATAAAAAATATTATAATTTTGCCTCATTAATGTGTTTCATAAACACATTAATGAAAAATAATATTTTCAATGGAACCTAAAAATAAGAAGTCTTTTGAAATATATGCTTAGACAGAGAATAACATTCAAAATGTGGTCTTAAAACCAGGAATAGTATAGTAGGTATAGTACTTCTCTTGCTTGGCCCTGACCCTGGTTCGATCCCTGGCACTAGAGATGGCATTCTGTGCTCTGAGTGAGTCCTGAGCACCACAGATAAATGTGGCCTAAAATAAACCAAGAAAATAATTTATTATGGCTTATTGGGAAAGGGAAATAGTATATGGCTATAGAAGAATAAGGATACACACGAGGCATACAATGACCCAGCTTTGCTCTCCAGCACCACATGGTCTACTAAGCACCTCTGTGTGTATCCTTG
The DNA here is from genome assembly GCF_027595985.1 of Sorex araneus. Lineage (NCBI taxonomy): Eukaryota > Metazoa > Chordata > Mammalia > Eulipotyphla > Soricidae > Sorex > Sorex araneus. Next base: position 69,460,894 of record NC_073302.1, on the reverse strand, counting down.
GAGTCCTCCAAGAAAAACCCTGGTGGCCCTGGTGGTCCCTGGCTTTGGAGAACTCCAGAAGCATCATGTCCTTGGGAGCTAGCACTGAACTGTCAGTAAGTTGAAAAAAAAAAAAAGCCACTGGGAGTGATCCTGCCCCAATTCCCACCCCAGCAGCACTCGAAATCACCTCCTGCTCCCACAGCACATATATACACTCAAAAAAGAATCTCTCCATAAGAGCTGGACTCTATTGTAAAGCAAGATCATAGCAGGTGCTCAGAAATTATTCAGGAATAAGTGAACATTTAGTTGAAAAAGTGAAGAGATGATCTCATTTAAGAATCCTGGCTAGGCTGCATGAATCACTAATGAGAGTGGTTTAATGAGAGTGGTATTTGTACAAAAAATAGCTTCCCAGGATCAGTCAGTTTTGTTAGCCAAGAAGGTTTGAACAGTACTGAAACTCTCTCTCTCTCTCTCTCTCTCTCTCTCTCTCTCTCTCTCTCTCTCTCTCTCTCATCACTATGAGATACACAGTTACAAAGCTGTTCATAGTCAAGTTTCAGTAATACAATATTCCAACATCCATCCCTCAATCAGTGCATATTTCCCACCATCAATGTCCCCAGTTTACCACCTGCCACCCCTGTCCCCCTCAATAGAGAACCATAACTCAGGAGTCTACTGTGTTTTACCTTCCTTCAACTCTTCAACCATGCTTCACTGAGTTTGCCCCGCCCCTCTCCAAAACTGGCCCAGGAGAGGGTCTGAGCAGGAGAGGGTGGAAGCACTGCATGTCTGAAATGTAGGTGCTTATCTTCAGCCCCAGGGAACACTGGAGAATGGTGATCTTACCACAACTGTCTGAACTGCTCTGTTCTTTTAATAATCTGCTCTATGTTCACACAATTTAGTGAAATTCCCAGCAAAGTCTAAATCTAGGTTTCCCTAAGGAAAAGATAGATCTTAGGAAACACTGCACAGCATGTCTGCACAGAATTTACTTCAGACAACCAAAGAACAACACTGCTTATTAAAAATATAAATTCGTGTATTGTAATACTTTAGTGAATAGCAATAAATTACATTTTCCTAGCAAGTCAATAATTTCTAAAATATAAAAGAAAAACTGTTTTAAGGGAGGTCTTAGTGATGGTACAGTGGGTAAGACACTTGCCTTGCACACGGTTAGCTGGGCACACTTTAAGGTCCCCCAAGCCCATCAAGAGTGATCCGTAAGTGTGAAGTCAGGAGGAAGCCCTGAGCACCACTGGGTGTGGCTCTCCTTCCAGAAAAGGTAGATTTTCATTTATCTGTGCTAAATAGAATAAGTGGACAATGGAATGCAGGTTATCAAAGGGGAAAATAACTAGATCACCCTTGACCCAGAACATATGAAGGAAAAGGATAGAAAAGAAAAGAAATGAGGGCATACATAACTGAGTTTGGGGCTTGAGATAAAAGGGTATTGGAGTCCTTGGGAGAGGAATGTGGGTTAACTGGTAAGGGGTGTGGTGTTGGAATTATGTGCATGAGAACCTAATATTAATAGTATTGTGAACCACACAATTTTGATCAATAAAAATTAAAAAATAAGTAAACAAACAGTTTTTTTTTAAGAAGTGGACAGGAAATACCTGGGAGGGTGTGGGTAGGGAAGAGGTCAAGGCCCTCAGGTACATTGGTGGTTGGTGGTGTAGTGAGGTGGTATCATTATATATTCAAATTAGAGAGCCAAGAACGCTAAACACGAGAGATCCAAACTACAGCAAAACTTAAAAGTGTGCATGTCAAGGAGGCAGGTGGGAGGATGGGAGGGGACCTAGGACAATGGTGGAGGGAAGTTGACGGTGGAGGTGTCACTGGTGCTGGATCATTGTATGCCTAAAATTCAACTATGAGTACCTTGTAAATCATAGTGTCTTAATGAGTGAGCAAGAGAGAGAGGAGGCTTTATAAATTAATCTTTAAGATACTTTCTTAAATTAGTACTCCCCACTAATTTAAGAAAGCACTCTGAAGACCAATAGGGCCCTAAAGTACGTTTCATGGGCACACATGTCAGTCCTTGCCTTTTACTCTATATTCTACCCAAAAAAAGGTGAAGTATTCAAAGCCTTCAAGAGTTAGACAGATTATTCCTGAATTGGGACTAGCAAAAAGTAGTGGGGACAGTAACAAATTGGATGAGAAAGTACAGACCTATTCTAAATGCCTTGAAGCAAAATGTATTAATAGTATTATCCTGCAGGCTAAATGTAACCTAGTAAATTCACTCCTATGGTTATCAGTTCACAAACTGCTTCTTGGTTAAATAAGTGATAAAGGATCCCGTTGCTCATTGATTTGCTTGAGCAGGCACCAGTAATGTCTCCATTGTGAGACTTGTTGTTACTGTTTTTAGTGTATCGAATATGCCACGGGGAGCTTGCCAGGCTCTGCCGTGCGGGCGAGATACTCTAGGTAGCTTGCCAGGCTCTCCAACGAACCCGGGTTGGCTACGTGCAATACAAATGCCCTTGCTGTGTTGTCGCTCCAGCCCCACCACATACTAAGATAAAGGATAGAATGCAATTTACTTCTTAAGTCTTTTTTCTCTTTTTTTTAAAAAAAATATTTTATTTTATTAGTGAATCACTGTGAGACAAAGTTATAGACTTACAGGTTTTCATGCATATGTTTCAGTCATACAATGATCAAGTGCCCATCTCTCCACCAGTGCCCGTTTTCCACCACCAATGGTCCCAGCATCTCTCCCACCACTCCCATTCTGTCCCATTCACCCCACCCTGCCTCTGTGGCAGGGCATTCCCATTTGCTTGCTCTCTCTTTTTGGGTGTTGTGGTTTGCTACAGAGATATTAAGTAGGCATCTTGTTCAGTCTATAGTCTCTTTTCAGCCTGTGTCTCCCACCCCTGTGGGCCCGCCTACCACCCTTTGCTTGGTGATCCTTTCTCTATCAGAACTGCTTCTTCACCTAGCATGTGAGGTCAGCTTCCAAGCTGTGGAGTACTCCTCTTGATACTTATCTCTGCTATTCTTGGGTGTTAGTCTCCCATTTATTTCTTTTTTATTTAATTTTTTATTCTTGTATAGAATCACCATGTGGAAAGTTACAAAGCTTTCAGGTTTAAGTCTCAGTTATACAATGCTCAAACCCATTTGTTTCTTAAGTCTTAATCTTCATCCTATTTCTAGTCAGAGAAGTGGAAATCAAATAACATTTCCAAGTTAATGTTTCTCAACGGAGGTTATTTTGCCCAAAGAACACTTGACGATTTCTGGAGAAATCAGTGTCACAGTTGACGAGGGATGAGTGTATTGTCATCTAGTGGGTAGAGCCAGGGGTGCTGCTAATGTGTATCCTACAGTGCATAGTACAGCCTCCCACAAGAAAAGATTATTTGGTCCAAAATGTCAATAGTGCCTGGAATAATAATACAGCCAGTAGAGTCTTTGCCTTTCATAGGCCAACCTGGGTTCAATCCTAGGTATCCCATATGGTTCCCAAGTCCCGTCAAAAGTAACCCCTGAGTGCAAAGCCAGGAGTAAGCCCTGAGCACTACTGGGTTTGGTCCCAATACAAACAAAAGATTAGTCAATGGTCTCACTGTTGAAAAAAATGGCCCAAGTAGTTGTGTGAGGATTGAAAAAATAAAAAGAAGAAAATCTTCATACCACTATCTCGGTATGAAGATTCTCAAACTAAATAGTAACTACTGGTATGGATGGTAGAAATGCAAAAGGATCAGTCAACTTCTAGATCCAACACAGTGAAATGGAGTAACTGGAATGTTAAAAAACAGACACTATAGACATTCCAAGGCAAGTGGGTGCTCCAGCTCTACATTCTGGGGACTCAAGGAAACACCATTTTTCTCCTCCTTTCTCTTTTTGTTTACAAACTTGTGCCATATGTAATCTCATATATAGATTGCATAGCATATAAAGAATACAGAAATCTTTATTGTGTGTGAGTTGGCAAAAAAATGCTTTGTGAGTACATGAACTATTGTTTTGACCTCTTAGATTCTTTTCTCAGAGACACTTTTACCCATGTCTTTCCTGCTGTGAATATATATATTTTTTTTGCTTTTTGGGTCACACCTGGTGATGCACAGGGGTTACTCCTGGCTCTGCACTCAGGAATTACCCCTGGCCATGCTCAGGGGACCATATGGGATGCTGGGATTTGAACCCGGGTCGGCCACGTGCAAGGCAAACGCCCTACCCGCTGTGCTATCTCTCCAGCCCCTCCTGCTGTGAATATGGATGATCACGATCACAATCACAAAATCCTGTTAATCACCGATTTCTCGGTCGAGCTCAGTAACCTCTCATTTCATCCTTTTCCTGAGATCTTAGAAGTCTATCTCGACTCAGCCCTCCCAAGATGTCGCACTGGGGGCTCTTTCAGGGTCAGGGGAATGAGATCCAGCTTGTTATTGGATTTAGCATATGAATACACCATGGGAAGCTTGCAAGGCTGTCCCATGTGGGCAGGAAATTCTCAGAAGATTGCCAGTTTCTCCCAGAGGGAGAAGTAGGTTACAAGATATCGTGCAGCCTCAAAGCGGCCATGCACTTCTGGGAGCTTGCTTTTAAGTCTCTGGATGTTGGCCATTGATGGGATTACACACACCTCGGTTCCTCTGCCAGTACCTTCATGCATGAGGCCTGTCCAAATGTGTGGACAGGATGGGTGATACACTCTTATATATAATGTTATTTGTTTATAAAGAGGATGAGTACTGAGCTTCAGGTATACAATATTTAAAAGCTTACTTGAGCATATACTCCCTGCAAGTTATTTCAGTAGAGGAATGTTTTTTAAATTTCAAACTACCAGAAACAGGTGGGAAGCCTATTCTGATCTAAGATTGCCTCTGATTACCCAGCATAGGTAGCAGTTCTATAAATGGGCAAGAGACAATATATGATCTCCTTAGCAAATTTTTATTAATTTATTTTTATTAAGTAACCATTGTTTAGTACTACTGAAGTTGGTTTAGAGTTGCAGAGCTACTACACCAATCCCTCACAGTTTTCAAGATCCCTTCACCATTATCCCACGGGCCTTCACCATTCCCACTCCACGGTCTCCTCAGTTTCCAGTTCTACTGATCATATCTCGTTAGGAGTTCTTTATCAGGGACTTTCTTCACTGAGATTACTTTAATATAGCACACTGGCTCTTCTTTTATGGTGCATAACTCTGTATGGATACACTAACATCTAAGATGCTAGTAAACCGAATGGTTTTGGGCATCGCTACACTACCTGGGAATCACTACATGACACGGAGACTTTTCTTGAAAACAGAAGGTCAAAGGGATGGGAAAGGTACTTACTTGCTAATAAAGTCCTCAAAATTTATAACAATATAAACTAAAAATTATATTCCTAGCACCTCCTGACACAGTGCTTGAAGCTGAGGGCTTTGATACCAAAGAAACATTTTCAATGGAAGGATGGATGACACTTACAACTTACCACTTACAACTAATTTAACCATACATCAAAATGTTCTTTTTTAAAAAAATAATAATTGGAGGAGAGGTGTTGGGGCCATACTCGGTGGTGCCTATGGTTCACTCGTGGCTCTGCGCTCAGGGAGCACTCTTGGCTTAGTGCTCAGGGGATCATATGTGGTAAGAGAAATCGAGCTGGGGTTGGCTGTGTGCAAGGCATGTACCTTAACCCCTGTGCAAACTTTCCAGTCCAAGCAAAGAGTTTTTCCTGCGGGTGTGCCTCCTTAGTGGCTCAGAAAGATCAGAGGTCATTCGAAACTCTGGCAACTGGGGTTAGCTATTCAACACCAGGACCTGAGGATGAAATGCTGCTCAGACTCAGGGACCACCAAGGCCACTGTGGCAGTGCTCAGGGGCCTGATGGCTAAACCTGTCTGTGCTCGGGGTAACAGGGGGAGAGGGGTGGGCATTTGGTACAGGTGATCAATACCTTGAAAAGATATTTTTTAACACCTGCACAGTATGACAAATCATTAATCACATAATGATGGACATTTCATGGTTTGGGCATAGGTTTGCTATTATAAACAACAAACTTAAGTTCCTGTTTTCTTACAATGTATTTCTCCCATTCATTGGTACGTTTCATCGGTACATCTATAGGATAAGATTTTAAATGTGGTTTCAAAAGATAAGTTTATTTTAGTTTTGAAGTATATTGCCAAATGACCCTCTCTCAAGACTGTAATAATTTATATACCATAAAGCTGTGTTTAAATATTTCTTTCCCCACACCATCAGTGACATATTGTATAAGTAATTTTTATTTAAGAATTAACTTAAATAGTTAATATCTCAACATTTTCTTTTGTATTTACACATTACATGACCTAACTTTCTTCACACTCCCAGGAGAGCTAAAGTATTGGAAAATATGTTAACATATTGACTTCAGAGCTGTACTTTGTGTTAATTAAGCCACAGCCAAGAGTGAGCCACTGGTGGTACGTGCCAGCGTCAATGTGTTAAACAAGAATGAGGGTGAGGGACCGAAATATAACTGGTAAAGCTGAGCACAGATTGTACTAAATTAAACAATCATGTTCTACTTTATCCAGGAGCTATTAGCCAAATGCAATAGAATCAAAATTATAAAGAATCCCATATTTTTGTTCTGCTTCTCCAGCTTCCTGCTGTTGTTGCTGAAATTAGAAGAGGCGATTTCAACATAACTCCAAAACTTTCAATAAGTAAAGTTTAGATTATCAATCAAATCAACTTGTGGGTAAATAAGATTTGTTTCCTAAAGAAATGCCGACAGCACATAATTCAAATCACAATTTCAGATATTTTCAAGTGTATAGAAAGTTCATAGACTAATATACATACACTCCCATAATTAAGATTCAAAATTTATGAAGAGTTTGTACATTTAAATATATTCCTAGTACCATGAATTTTTGGTTTCTTTGGCTGGAATTTAAGCAAATTCGAGACATAATGTCAATTCATCCATAAATAAATCGGGAGATACAGATATTTGGTGCACCTGTTAAGCAGGAGAGAAGAACCAGAGAAACCAAAATCAGATATTCATGGACAGCCTACAATCCAACAATGACAATTGTATATTACTTTCAAGTGTGTGAGAGACATTCACCAAAGGGAATCACACTGTAAGACATAAAATCAAACTATAAAAAAATTTAAAATCACTGACAGGAGCTGAAGTGATAGTATACAGTTAGGGTGCTTGCGGTGCTTGTGGCCAACCCAGATTTGATCTGATACCCCCACATAGACCCCAAACCTGCCTGGTTTCTAATCTCCGAGTGTAGAGCCAGGAAAACCACTGAGCACTGTTGTGTGTGTCCCAAAGAAACAAAAATAAAGGAATAAAAAAGACAGGAAGGAGTGGAGAGGGAGGAAGGAAGGAAGGAAGGAAGGAAGGAAGGAAGGAAGGAAGGAAGGAAGGAAGGAAGGAAGGAAGGAAGGAAGGAAGGAAGGAAGGAAGGAAGGAAGGGAGAAAGAAAGAAAAAAGGAAAGAAGGAAGGAAAGAGAAAGAAAGAAAGAAAGAAAGAAAGAAAGAAAGAAAGAAAGAAAGAAAGAAAGAAAGAAAGAAAGAAAGAAAGAAAGAAAGAAAGAAAGAAAGAAAGAGAAAGAAAGAGAGAGAGAGAAAGAAAGAAAGAAAGAAAGAGAGAGAGAGAGAGAAAGAAAGAAAGAAAGAAAGAAAGAAAGAAAGAAAGAAAGAAAGAAAGAAAGAAAGAAAGAAAGAAAGGAAGAAAGAAAGAAAGAGAAGAGAAGAATATATGGATAAAAACTATATTCTCTGATCATATCATAAATTAATTAGAATACAGACTGGTATCTTGAAATTGCCAAATGTTATGATATTAAGCAATTCACTTATAGATAATATTAAAAAAAATTAAAAAACCCAAGGTGCTACAAGACAGAACAAATGTATCTGAGAACCAGATTATGATGAAATTTCTGCAACCTGCCTGTTCTATAAATTGCCTTCCCTGTATTTCTCATATATAAGCTGCTTCACATGACCATATAGGTAAGATGGCGATTTAGGACATAAGTCCATCATCTTCCAACCTCCTGACAGCTTTTTATTAATAAAACTCTTTCTCTACTCATCACCACTGATCTTTATTGACTATCCCTGTCAAATGGCAGAACAACCAGACCTTTGAGTTTACAAGATAACATGTATACATTTCGTGAATGATATAATGTTCATTTAATAAGCAGTAGTACACTAAATAAATTTGACAGAAATACATCAAAGAAATTTATGAGTATGGAATAAATTGAGTGTTGCCCTCCCCGCCCCAAGGGACCCAGCCCTGGCACCCAACCTCCACTACCCAACCGCCACCATGCTCCAGGCTGCTTTCTACACACTCAGGCTGAGCCTCACACACGAGTGAACATATTCCTTGACCACACGTGCAGCCTCATGACACATCATCATAGAGGGAAATATATATATATGCCTCTCATAGAGCCTGGCAAGCTACCGAGAGTATCCCGCCTGCACGGAAGAGCCTGGCAAGATCCCCATGGCGTATTCAATATACCAAAAATAGTAACAATAACAGGTCTCATTCCCCTGACCCTGAAAGAGCCTCCAATCATTGGGAAAGATAGTAAGGAGAGGCTGCTAAAATATGAGGGATGGGACAAATGGAGACATTACTGGCACCCACTCGAGTAAATCGATGAACAATGGGATGACAGTGATACAGTGATAGTGATGTAGTTAAAAATCTCTTCACAAAGAAAACTCAAGATCTATTTGGCTTAAGTTGCTAAGTCTAACAAAGACTGAAATAAAGAATGTCATATTCTATACAAATAACTTGAAAAAATAGAAGATTAAGAAACATGCCTAAACTTCCTAACACAGGTGTTATTCTAATACCCAAACCATACAAAGACATCAAGAAAAATACAAAGGAATACCTAATGAGTCTTAAGAAATTGGGTATAAAATTCCACAAAGTCTAAGCTAGCAAAAAATTCAAAGAACAATTCATCATGACAATGAAGTTTAACTCAGAAATTTAAAGATATTTTTAATATCCAAAAATAATCAGTAAGTTTAACACCATATCAACAATAAAAATAAAAACAATAAATACATCTTCATATATTTAGAAAAAGCATTTCACCAAACATGTATTCAAGATTGAAACAATTGGACCAAAGAAATAGTACAATGGGTAGGGTACTTGTCTGACATGCAGAGGGACCAAGTTTAATCCCTGGCATCCCATATGGTTCACTAAACCTACCAGAAGTAATTCCTGAGTGCAGAGCCAGGAATAACCCCTGAATATCACCAGGTGTGCCCTACCCCTCTCCCCCAATAAAATAAATTAAAAAATGGTTGTAGACAATAGATCTCTTGCCCCCTCGCCTGGCTGTCTTCACCGGAGCCCCTCGGAGCAGAGCGGGTTGAGTTTCCCTCTCCACCCGGGCAGCCGAAGACTTCCAGAACCCAGCCACAGCCATGCTCAAGGCCCCTCTCCACAGGTTTGGATGAGCCTCACGCATGAAGGAACCGCAGAGGAACCCAGGTGTGCAGGACCCGGGGCTGAGATCTGCAAGCCTGCTCGGATTGGGACTGGGCCTCCTCCATCCAGATCCCCCATTTTCCAATAGCTTGGCAGCCACACCCACAAACTGTCCCCAGCACCATGTAATCCCATCAATGGCCAAGATCCAGAGACTATAAACCAATGCTCCTGGAAGCGCATGGCCTCGACCTCTTATAGCCTAGTTCTCCTTTTCAGAGAACCTGGCATGGTACCAAGAGCATCCTGCCCACACAGCAGAGTCTGGCAAGCTCCCTGTGGCATATTTTATATGGCAAATACAGTAACAATTATGGGTATCATTCCCCTTACCCTGAAAGAGCTTCCAATGTGGCATCGCTGGGAAGAACAAATAAAGAGAGGCTGCTAAAATCTCACGGCAGGGACGAATGAAGATGTTACTGGCACCCACTTTGAAAATTGATTATCAACGGGATGATAGTGGTAGTGATAGGCAATAGATAAAATATAGATACTGGGGCTAGAGAGATATTATAGTTGTTAAGGTGCTTGCCTTGCACACAGCCAATCCTAGTTACATTCTCGCAACACATACACATATATTGTGCCCCAAGCACTGCTATTAGTGATTCCTGAGCACAGAGTCAGGAATAAGCGCTGAATACCACTGGGTGTGCAGCCCAAAACAATAATGTTGGAATTATAAACACTATATAGATGATAAACTACTAACTTTGTTAACTGTGCCTTGGTTATTTAATAGAACTGTCCTAACCATTGCTAGTCCTTATGATGCACTAAAGAGTAAAGCGATATAACACATGCAAGATCCTCTCAAATCATTCAGAAATAAATGAATGATTCATTTATAAATATAAATAAATAAAAAACATTTATATTTATATATGTTTATATATGCACACAGAGATAAATATAACAAATTTCTATGAAAGTATGCAATTATTAAGTTTTCTATTGTGTTTATTGAACATCTCTGTAAGTCAAAAATATTTTAATAAAAAATATGGAGTAAGTTTCCCATCAACCATGAACACCCAAAAATAAAATTCACCCATCGCTTTATTTCTTTTTCCTCAGTGCTAAAACGTTGATGAAAATTGGCATGCCGTGTTTATGGGATTACTCTAATTAAGGATACCAGCTTTCTAGATTAAATATGAACCAACAAAGAGCAAAGGGAAAGTCAAAGCTATAGTACAGTGGGTAGGACATTTACTTAGTATGCTGTGGCTAACCCCAGTTCAATCTCCGGCACCACCATAAAGTTCCCCAATCCACCAGGCGTGATCTCTGAGCTCAGAACCATGAGTAAACCTGAGCACAACCAGGTAGGCACCACACATAAAAAATACATGAAGAGCAAAGGGACTGTTTCAGGGGTGTTCAAAGAACATGAATCCTGCATTTGATTTTGCCACTGAGCAGTTTTCATCATAGCCATGCCCTTAATGACTTTCCTTTAAGAAAATGGAAACAATAATAACAAACCAATCTTATCTGGCTACTGTTAGAATTACAATGAAATAAAATATAAATCCATACCTCCAAAAAGTATGAGAGAGAGAGAGAGAGAGAGAGAGAGAGAGAAAGAGAGAGAGAGAGAGAGAGAGAGAGACCAGCCCTCTGAAGAGCTCGGTAGTTTTCAGAATAAAGCCAAGATCCTCACAGGGTTTCTAATGTCTCACTTGAACTGGCTCTAGTTCTCTGATCTTGCATTATTCTTCATTTCACTTTAGGCTGTACGGTCTTAGTGCCATTTAAAAAAACATCCTACCCCAGATTCTCTGTAGTTTATTTCCTCCTGTTGTATTACTCTTAACTCCCACTCCCGCCCAAAACACACACAGTCTCACACACACACACACACACACACACACACACACACACACTCATCATTGGCCCTCAAGGGCAGTTTGCTACTCAGATGCCGTATCAGTGAAACTTTTTCACATAAATCACCTACAAGCTATATTCAACTTAATCCCCAAATATCTTGGCTTCCTATCCTTGTTTTTCTTTTAGCATTTATCACACACAGCCCACTACATGTTAATTTTTTTCTCTTGCCCTTATAATGTCAGTTTTTATAATTGTATGAATGTTTGTTTATTATGTCCTCTTCCTTCAGATAAATAAGTGCTTTGGACGTAACAGGATAGCAATAAATATTTGTTAAACATACAAATGGATGAGTAAACAAAAACTAACCATTTAAATATCTGGCATGTTAAAAAGTCAGATTTTTTATAAATTACGACTTAAGACTATTTAGCAAATGTTTGATGTGCTAAAATCAGTCATTATTACACATCTATAGTGGCTCTAAAGTACAATAAGTAAAAATGTATTAACTCTCATAGAGCTCCTTGAGATTACTGAAGATTATATGACATATACCCAAATTAGTTGGAGAAATCACTGCTACAAATCGGAAGAAAGAAAAGAGGGAGAGAATAAAATATTCCTCACACAGACACAATCGAACATTCAGCATTTCGAGTGTAGTACCACCTAACTGACAGCACAGGTCAACTCCCTGGTAAAGTTGGGTTTTCTTTATTACCCAAGTTATAGATAATTGGCAGCTATTCACTCACTTCTAAATATAAAATAGCAGCCTCATCTTTAAAATTCCACATCCTTTATTCCAGAAAAACAAAGCACATCTTCAACATTCAGCAACTGCATCTGACAGGTAGTGAGTGGCACCAGCAGGCAGAAAACACCCAGGTTGACAAATGACAACCAAGGTCCCATTGCCATCTGGGATCTGGGCCATCTGCAATCATGTGAGTCTCAATCAGATTTTTCCTCCCTCGCTACCACCTTCTTGCAGCTATGGACTATATTCCTTCACAGCACATCCTGCCTCGACAGATCCAGAACAAGGGATCAGCTTTCTGTACTGGGGTTCTCTATTGGCAGAGATCAAGAGACATGTCAAGTCCAGAAAAGGAAGGAAGGTATTAGGGTGCATCCTAGGAGAAAATTCTCAAATCAAGTCTAAAGCTACCAGGATCAAACATTTTCCCATTATCCAGGACAAATAAAGCTAACAGTTTACAGTTAGTTTTTACAGCAAAGTGAGCTAAGGTTTTTGTAATGATCCCTGAAATACAGATTACATAAAAATCAATAAAACATTTATAATATCAGAATTAGTTCCACTAAGGGATTCTTATTCAGAAATTTTCCATCTTACTCTTTTGGTTGCTATAAATAGATTAAGGACTGTATTATTCATTGCCATCTAAATTAGGCAAAAGAAAAATAAATTTAGATTTCAACACTGAGTGCAATTTCTGTCTTGGGGAACGTTGAAAAATAAGTGAGTATACTCCCTCTTTTTCAGAAAAGTTATCAAACACTACTTATGGAGAAATGGTGTAGAGGAGGGCAACAGACTCTTGTCACTGCCCTCAACACTAATGAGCCATGTTGGTTCAGGACCTATCCTATCCCAGATATTTACAATTCACCACTTCAGATAGAAGGTTGGACTCAATGCAAATAGTTCCTGGAAATCACCAGCCACCTGATGTTACAGTGACAAATGGCATCCCAATTTCTTTGCACTCTGTCTAATTGAAATATCAAACTTTCCTCTTTTTTTAAACTACAATAAAGACTCACCAAAAAAAAATTGTGTATCCAGAAAATGAAGGCAAACCCTATTCTGATAAGCCCCAAACTAAATTTTCCAGGCCTCTTCAGACTACTGATAACAGCACCGAACAGCACCTTACATTTGAAACATGGATGCTTTGCATTCTATATAGAGTTGGTCAGTACAGCTTCCTTGAATTGTAGTGTCCAAAGTCTGAACACATTTCAAAGAGTTTATTTTTTAATATTCAGTGTCATTACACAATTGTTCCTTGTTCTTACATTGTCTTTTTTATTTATTAAAGCTGTATATGGGCCTGGGGTTGGAGTGATAGTACAGCGGAGAGGGTGTTTGCCTTGCATGCAGTCAACCTGGATTTGATCCTCGGCATCCCATATGGTCCCCTGAGCACCACCAGTAGTCATTCCTGAGTGCAGAATGAGGAATAACCCCTGACCATTGCAGATATGACCCAGAAAGCCAAAAAATAAGCTATATATGGGTCATCAGGAAGTGTTTATGATAACATGGGAACCCATATATGAGCTTTGTATTCAGGTGTACCTAAGTTTAAATTTTTGGTCAATTAACTATTATATATTGCTTGAGAATATGACTAATTTTCCTGAACTCCCTATTTTTTCATTAGCAGAATGATTATATTAAATTCTTCCTCAAGTATATAGTGTATTAGTTGAGCAACAGATTAAATGATGTATTACAAATTTATAAAAGATACTTTACTCTTACTCTAATTATGTCCTGTTACACAGCACAGAAAATTTTTCCACTTCTTAAAGGGTCACATTCCTGAAAGTCATTAACTACAAAAACATTCACATCATGAGATAAGCCACATCCTGATTTTCATTATCAAAGATAGGAATTTGTAGTTCTCCACACAGCTACAGAGGGGTCCACTGGTGTTGGTCTGGATTCCTGTTATTTTTTTTTAATTTATTTTATTGAATCACCAAGTGGAAAGTTACAAAGTTCTCACTCAGGCTTATATCTCAGTTATACAATGCTCAAACACCCATCCCTTCACCAGTGCCCATATTCCACCACCAATAAAAACAAAAACAAAACAAAAACAAAAGCAAAAACAAAAAAAAAGTATATATCACCCCCTCACCCCCCAACCCCCCCCCCCGCATGAGTGATAATTTCACTTCCTTTTCTCTTTACCTTGATTACATTCCAGATTTCAACACACAACTCACTATTGTTGTTAGAGTTTCAAAACAGACTCACTATTTTTGTTGGAATTTATCCCCCAAGAATACAGCTCTATTAACAAGGAAATATTTGATAATAAGTTTTCCACTGATGAGAATGAAGAGATAAAATGTCATGCAGCCGCGGTAGCGACCACGCGGTTTACAATTTCTGTATTATAGTAATTAAGTCCGCGGAGATTTAAGTTGGAAAATGAATCATTTCCCTTCCTGGAACAGCATGTAGCCAAAGTTAGTTCACAGTCTCCATACATGGTTGCAAGCACTTGCTGGAACCCCAAATCCTAAAGCTGTCTCTGGTTCCCGCTCGTTCCACATCCACCGGCTGTGCAGAGGCATGGGCACCCAGGCCGAACCTCGGCCGGAGCCGAGCACCGGCCCTGGCTGGGACTCTGGATTCCTGTTCTAACATAAAGAGACATTTTAACCATGTCTGGAGAACTTGAAGCTCTGAAAATTAATAAAAAAATTCATTTGCAGGATGAAAATTCCTTCCAGCTGAAGCCTATTTATATGACACCAACCATGGCTTCCAAATGGGAGTTCAAGAAGAAGCTACTATTGGCAGCTCATACAATAGCTGCCATGGAAAACCCTGCAGTGGACTAATGAGAGAGTTCAAAGTGCTGAAAAACTACTCTGCAGGTCAGAGGTCTGGTTCAATCCTGCTACCCCATGGTCCCTGGGCACCACTGGGTATGACTCTTGAGCACATTTAACTCTTTCTGCACAATAAACAAAAAAAACAGCAGATGTCAGTGTCATATTCTGCAAGAACACAACACAGTCTGATATGCAGAATGCTGGTCTGGGATGCTCTGTATGTTTATGGTACGTTCCTACTATAAATACTGGTGGGTGGCAGAAATGCCTTAGAAATACTATTTATCCAGATGTTCCAAAGAGATTGAGAGGAGAGTGGGTTACTTCTGAAATAACTGTGAGCAAGGAGGAGTCTCAGAGTCAATGAACAGCTCTCTAGCTTCTGAGTTTACAGATCCTCAATTGAAGGGTTCAGGCTGGTCTGAAGGTGTTCCAGGAGCCTTCCCTGTACAAGTACAGACTGTCATGTCCTGCCTGCCACTGAAGAGTGCTCTATACCTCCCATCATTCAGGCCTCTGAAAGGGTGGGAATAGCCATCAACAGGTTTTAATTGTTGTTTCATAGCTCTTAAATAGAAATAAGGTTGAGGGGACAGTAATGATCTAATAGTTGCATTCAAAAAATAAACTTACTCAAGTTATCCAATCAGTACTGCAGCCTCTCTTTGTGACCTACAAATATAGCTTTGTCTTTATACCTGGGACCCAGTGTGAATACAGGACTTCATTTATAATTTGGGATTGTAAATTAAATTCTACTCAATACTCAAAAAATTTCTGGATTTTTTGGTTCAACTTTTAGCATGAAGGTTGTACCAAGATGAAAACATGGACTTGTCCACTAGCACTTTAGCTGTATCGCCTGAAAAAGGTAACCAGTCATTTGGGTCCAGCCTACCTCTCATATTTTCTGGAACTAGTCTATGTGCTAACAGTGATTTCATACCTATTGAATTTGTTTCTAACTTAGTTTTATTTTTTTGGGGGGGATACTTAATTTTATTTTTGCCCTAGGTTTAGTTAAAATAGTTTCTTTGGACAGATTACTGGTTAAAGAAACTTTGGTATATCTACAAAATGGAATACTATGCAGCAGTTAGGAGAGGTGAAGTAATGAAATTTGCTTGTAAGTGGATAAACATGGAGAGTATCATTGTAAGTGAAATAAGTCAGAAAGAGAAGGACAGGCATAGAAAGACTGCACTCATTTGTGGAGTAAAAAAATAACATAAAATGAGGCTGACACCCAAGGACAGTAGACCCAAGGGCCTAGGAAGATTGCTCCATAGTTGGAAGCCTGCCTTATGAGCTGGAGGAGAAGGCAGCTGCAATAGAGAAGGGATCATTAAGAAAATGATGGTTGGAGGGATCGGTCCAGATGGGAGATGTGTGCTGAAAGTAGATAAAGGACCAAAAGTGATGGCCTCTCAGGATCTATATTGCAAACCATAATGCCCAAAAGGAGAGAGAGAATATTGGGGAAATTGTTTGCCAGAGAAGCAGGGGGAGGATGGGAAAGGTGGGATATACTGGGGAGATTGGTGGTAGGGAATGTGCACTGGTGAAGGGATGGGTGTTTGAACATTGTATGATCATAACTCAAACAGGAAAGCTTGTAACTGTATCTCATGGTGATTCAATAAAAAAGAAACCCTAGTTTCTTTGGGGGCTGGAGTGATAGCACCGGGGGTAAGGCATTTACTTGCCTTGCATGTGGCTGATCTGGTGTCAATCCCTGTTACCACAGCCCACCAGGAGTGATCCCTGAGCATGGAGCCAGATGTAAGTCCTGAGCTCTTCAGGGTGTGTCTTCTACCAAAATTAATTAATTAATTAAAATATTTCTATTTAATGGATATCTTGTTTCCTCTAATAAATTAAAATTACTACAGGGATCCTTTGTCCCACATACAACACAAATACTAATTCTTCCTCTTCTCTTCTTCCTCTTCTCTTCTTCCTTCTTCCCCTTGTCCTCTCCTTTTCTTCTTCTTTCTGATGTGTTCCAATCTCACTAAAGTCAGTTAAGTTGTTGTTTCAATTTGTATGTCGTTGAGTGATGCGGAGCAGTTTTTCATATACTTATAGCCATCTGCTTTTGATCTTTGAGGAAATTTCTGTTCACCTCTTCTCCACATTTTTTATAGGGTTGTTTGTTGTTAAGTTTTACAAGTGCTTTAGATATCTTGGATATTAACCAACCCCCTGTCAGATGAGTGGTAGGCAAATATTCTCTCCCCGTCTGTGATGTGTCTTGTATTCTGGTCATTGTTTCTCTTACAGTGCAAGAGTTTCCCAATTTGATGTAGTTCCATTTGTTTATCTTCATTTTTCATTTGCTTCGCCAATGGCACTGAATGATTGAAGGTACTTTTAGATTCAATGTTATGAAGTGTTCTATGTTTTTCTCAATATAATTTATGGATTCGGGTCTGATATCAAGGTGTTTAATTCATTTTTAATTGACTTTTCTACATAATGTGAGACAGGGATCTTAGCTCATTTTCTTTTATGCAACTGCCTAGTTTTCCCACTACCATTTGTCAAAGAGACTTTCCTTGCTTTGCTTTATATGCTTAGATCCTTTGTCAAAGGTTAGATGATCATATACCTAAAGATCTCTCTCACTGGGCTCTTAATTCTATTCCACCTCATCAGAGAGTTCGTCCTTATTTCAAGACCACCATTATTTTTATGTGACATGCTTCCATTTATTTTTATAAAATGGAGGGAGTGAAAAATTATAAAAAATATATAGGAGATATATCCATTCTGGTTTTAGACTGCTATGTTTGTAGCTAAGCTATTTTATAATTTCTATATGATTATTTTTAAATATTTTTTTGAAATATATAAAACATTTTATTGTCCTATATTTTCTCCAGAATTTTGTGTTTGCCACTGTTTTGAATTTGGAACATATAAGTATGGTTTTCTTTTAATTACTTTTTCTTTTCTTTCTTATTTTTTTAAATTAATTTATTGTTTTATTGAGTCACCATGTGGAAAGTTATAAAGCTTTCAGGTTTAAGTCTCAGTCATACAATGCTCGAACACCCATCCCTTCACCAGTGCACATATTCCACCACCAAGAATCACAGTATACCTCCCCCTCTCCCCCACCTCCCCAGTCCCCCACCCTGCCTGTGTAACTGATAAATTTCACTTTACTTTAACTTTACTTTGATTACATTCAATATTTAAAAAAAAAAACCTCACTATTATTGTTTGGAGTTTCTCCCCCCTAAAGTCGGACCTGCTGAAAAGGAAGCATTTGATAACTTGTTTCCCATTGCTGAGAATAAAGAGATATGAGGTCGAGTGGCTGCACTAGCGGCCGCACGGTTTTGAATTTCTGTATTTTAGTATTTTAGTAAGTCGAAAGAAATATCTGCCAGAAATTGTACCATTGCAAGCTTGTACCTCTCAGCTACTTTATATTCCACATGAGTTCAATCTTTCTATGTCTGTCTCTTTCTTTCTGACTCATTTCACTCAGCATGATACTTTCCGTGTTGATCCACTTATATGCAAATTTCATGACTTCATGTTTTCTGACAGCTACATAGTATTCCATTGTGTAAAGATGTGCCAAAGTTTCTTTAACCAGTCATCTGTTTTGGGGCACTCTGGTTTTTTCCAGATTGTGGCTATTGTAAACAGTGCTGCAATGAACATAGAAATGCAGATGTCATCTCTACTATACCTTTTTGCCTCTTTGGGATATATTCCCAGGAGTGGTATTGCTGGGTCAAATGGAAGCTCAATTTCTAATTTTTTGAGAATTGTCCATATTGTTTTCCAAAAGGGCTGAGCCAGTCGGCATTCCCACCAGCAGTGAAGGAGAGTCCCTTTCTCCCCACATCCACACCAACACTGGTTGCTTTTGTTTTTTGGGTTGTGGGCCAGTCTCTGTGGTGTGAGATGATATCTCATGGTTGTTTTGATCTGCATCTCCCTGATGATTAGTGATGTGGAACATTTTCTCATGTGCCTCTGAGCCATTCGGATTTCTTCTTTGGGAAAATTTCTGTTCATTTCATCACCCCATTTTTTGATCGGGTTGGCAGTTTTCTTCTTGTGGAGTTCAACCAGTGCATTGTATATCCTTGTTATCAACCCTTTATCGGATGGGTACTGCGTAAATATCCTTTCCATTCTGTAGATTGTCTTTGTACTTTGGTCACTGTTTCTCTTGTGGTGCCGAAGCTTCTTAGTTTGAGATAGTCCCATTTATTTATCTCTGTTTTCACTTGCTTGGCCAGTGGCGTGTCAGCTTTGAAGATACCGTTGGCTTCAATGTCGTAGAGGGTTTTGCCAACCTTGTCTTCAATGTACCTTAGGGATTCTGGTCTGATGTTGAGGTCTGTAATCCATTTTGATCTGACTTTTGTACATGGTGATAGGTGGAGGCCTAAGCCCATTTTTTTACTGTATCTGTCCAGTTTTGCCAGCACAGTTTGTTAAACATCCTTTCCTTGCACCACTTCACATTTCTTGCTCCCTTATCAAAGATTAGATGATTGTATATTTGGGGGTGTGTGTCAGAGTACTCAACCCTGTTCTATGGTCAAGACCACCATTTTAATTACTAAAAATGGTTCAAACATTTGGGAAAACAATTTTGGACACTCCTCCCAAGACTAAGAATTGGGCTTCTATATAAGCCAGAAATTCCACTCATTGGCACCAAGAGCCCCAAAACTCTATTCAGAGAAGACATCTGCACTTCTCTGTTCACTGCAACACTCTTCATAATAGCCAAATATGGAAATAACCCAAATGTCCAAGAACATACAACTAAATAAGGAAACTATAATATATACAAACAATGGGATATTACTTGGCTACAAGATGGTATCTTTCAATTTGCTGTAAAATGAGTAAAACTGAAGAGTATCATGCTGAGTAAAGTCAGCCAGGAAAGAGATAGATACAGAATTACATCTCTCCTATGTGTGATATAAAGAATCACAGTAAGGGAATAACAAATTGCCAGAAGCAACAGAAACAGAAAACTGGTGTACAAAAGTAGCCTGGGAGACAGCAGGGATAGTGGGACAATTCAAGTGAGGAACCTTGAGACAAGACAACAATGGAAGGAAGCAGACACTCAGCTGGAGGCTATAGGGTTGAAACATTATATGCATACAATCTTATCTTTAACAGCATTTTAAAAATACAATGACTAAAAAGAAATTTTTCTAAGAAAAAGCACTGAGAGGAGGGCCAAGAGATAGTACAGGGTAAGGTGCTGGCCCTGCACCTGGTTGTCCCTGGTTTGATACCTGGTTCTGTATTTGGTCCCCTGAACACCTCCAGGAATGATCCCTGAGCACAGATCCAGGAGTAAGTCCTGAGTACTGCTGGATATGCATCTCTTTTAAAAAAATGCTGAGAGGTTGATATTTTCCTCATTCAGCATCGCATATATACAATTTAAAAGATATCATAAAAGAAATAAAGCTGTCCTATTTGCAGAGGACAAAACTATTGTATTTATTATTTATGGTAGTTGAAGTAACATGTTTGTAAGAGTGCCAAAATTGATCCTCTTGATGCACATAGCTACAACAGCTCCACAAACAAAGTGCAAAGACCTTCCACCACTGCCCTAATACTACTTCTAGCCTATCTCTTCCTTACCCCACCAAGTCCCATACTCCCACTGCTTGGGAATCTCAGTTCTGCGTTCAAAGGTCCAAGTGTTTACTATCATAAAACTGTATGTCAGGCACCCTCTGCTCATCCCATACAGGTACCCGGCCCCTGTCGTAGCTCCTTCCCAGAGCCGCGATTCTATCTAAACCCCAGGAAAGCCAGTTTTCATCCTTGATCTGTAGGGGATAGGTATTGAGGCACACCACGGGCACTCAAAGGTGCAATGTTCTGGGGCACCCTCTGTTCATCGCATACAGGTACCCAGCTAGTATCAGGGTTCCTTCCAGGAGCTGTGGCTGCTCACGCGGCCGTGAGTTATTCTCCCCCCTCCACATCCCATAGAACCATAAGTTACCCTCTTAGTTGGAACTCTCAGTAGGTTAGCTTCACCACCAGAAACACAGTAGCCCATAACTCAGTAAGCTCACCTCAATTAATACTGCATCACAAGCAGAATAGTAAGAGTAAGCATGAAGGGCTAAACCACATAGGTCACAATGGTAAAGCAACACAGAAACCCACCAAGCTTACTTATTGAAGAAGCTAGCCCAGAAGACCCCAACAGCAGTGAAGGACTAGACAACCTCTCTGACAGGGAATTTAGAAGGGAGGTACTGAGGATGCTTAGGGAGCTAAAAGAATCAATGGAAAGCAATGCCAATAAAATACAAGAGGATTTGAAGGTAGAAATGTGGAAAATGCAAACAAAATTACAAACGGGTATGTCAGACCTGAAAAACCTGGTAGGTGAATTAAAAAACTCAGTGGAAGGCCTCAGTAGCAGAGTAACAGCTGCTGAGGACAGAATCAGTGAGCTCAAAGATGAAGTCCAGAAACTCTCTATAAAAGAGCAAACAATGGAAAAGAGACTCACAATCCAGGAACAGATAGTAAGAGAAGATCGTGATGAAGCCAAAAGGAGTAACATAAGAATTATTGGAGTCCCAGAGGGAAAGAAAGAAAATCCTGATGAAGAAGAAACTGTCAAAGAAATCATTGCTATGATGTGCCCAGAGCTGAAGAAAACATGCAACCACATTCAGGAGACCCGAAGGGTACCAGCTAGAAGAAATCCAAATAAAAATACCCAAGACATGTCCTGATCAAAATGACCAAAACCTTAGATAGAGACAAAATCCTGAAAGCAGCAAGATCAAAGAAAGAAATTGCCTATAAAGGAACATCCTTAAGATTTACAGCCGACTTGTCTGATGAAACCCTAATGGCCCCAAAACAGTGGTGAGATATAGTGAAGAAACCCAATGAAATAAATGCTTCACAAAAAATACTTTACCCAGCTAGACTCTCATTCATAACAGAAGGAACAACACACAATTTCACAGATAAGCAACAGCTCAGGAACTTCATAGAGTCAAAACCATGATTACAAGAACAACCGAATGGGCTACTTTAAGATAAGACAGGCCCCTCAAATACACCAAATTTCAGCAGAAAATGGGACAAAACCCCCATAACAACAGTCTCTCTCAATGTCAATGGGCTAAATGCACCAAAGACACAAAATGGCAGGATGGATTAGAAAATTGAACCCAACATTCTGCTGTCTGCAAGAAACATACCTCAACAGTCAGAGCAAACACAGGCTCAAAGTCAAAGGCTGTAAAATAATCCTACAGGCAAACAACTCCCATAAAAAAATCTGGAGTAGCCATCCTAGTATCAGACCATATTGATTTCAGACTGAAGAAGGTCACAAGAGACAGAAAAGGTCATTTCTTATTGATAAAGGGATCTGTACAACAGGAAGAACTAATAATACTAAATATATATGCACCTAATGAGGGACCAGCAAAGTATCACTGTATCACTGTCATCATGTCATCCCATTGATCATCAATTTTCTCAAGAGGGCACCAGTAATGTCTCTGTTTGTCCTAGCCCTGAGATTTTAGCAGCCTCTTTTTAATCATTCTTTCCAGCGATGCCACATTGGAGGCTCTTTCAGAGTAACAGGAATAAGACCCATCATTGTTACTGTATTCGACAAATCGAATATGCCACAGAGAGCTTGCCAGGTTCTGCTATGTGGGCAGGATGCTCTAGGTACCTTGCCAGGTTCTCTGAGAGGAAGAACTAGGCTATAAGAGGTCGCATGCTTCAGGGAAAGTCTCTGGATCTTGGTAACTGATGGGATTACACGGTGCTGGGGCAGTTTGTGGGTGTGGCTGCCAAGCTACTGGAAAATGGGGGGTCTGGGTGGAGGAGGCCCAGTACGAATCTGAGCAGGCTTCGAGATCTCAGTCCCAGGTACCACACACATGGGTTCCTCTGCCGGTTTCTTCAGGAGTGAGGCTCGTCCGAATGTGTGGAGAGAGACCTTCAGCATGGCTGTGGCTGGGTTCCAGAGGTCTTTGGCTGCCAGGGTTCTTCTTGGGGCGGGGAGGGAAACTCAACCCACTCTGCTCCAAGGGGCTCCGGTGAAGACAGCCAGGCACAGACCAGCAAAGTACTTAAAACAACTACTCATAGACTCGAAGAAAGACATCGAGAGTAACATAATACTAGTGGGAGACTTCAACACTGCTTTATCACCTTTTGAATGATCAACCAGACTCAAGCTTAGCAAGGACATACTATATCTGAGGAAAGAAATGGAAGAAAGGGACTTCTTAGATATATACAGGACACTTCATCCTAAAAAAGCTGAATACACATTCTTCTCAAGTATGCATGGAACATTCTCCAAGATAGATCACATGCTGAGCCACAAAACATACCTCCATAAAATTAAGAAGATGGAGATTGTATCAACGATCTTCCCAGATCATGATGTGCTGAAATTAGAAATAAATCACACACACAAAAAGAAAATGAATTCAAACACCTGGAAATTAAACAGCTCATTAAACAGCTCACTATTGGACAATGAGTGGCTTAGAAAGTAAATCAAACAGGAAATCAAAAGATTCCTGGAAACGAACATGAGTTACCAAAACTTATGGGACAGAGCAAAATCTGTGTTGAGGAAAGTTTATAGCTCTACAAGCATTTCTCAAGAAGGAGGAGCAAACCCATATAAGTAACCTAACTTCACAGTTTAAGAGCTTGGAGAATGACCAACAAAAGGAGCCCGATCCGAACAGGAGGAAGGAAATAATAAAACTCAGAGCAGAAATTAACAAGATGGAAACCCAATAAACAATCCAAAAGATCAACAAAACCAAGAGATGGTTTGTGGAGAAAATAAATAAGATCGGTAAAACTCTAGCAAGACTCACAAAAAAAAGGGAGAGAGAAAACTCTAATAAAGCGAATCAGAAATGAAAAGGGGGACATTACAATAGAAACTACAGAAATTCAAAGGATCCTCAGAGATTACTTTGAGAATCTTTATGCCACAAAACAGGAAAACCTCTGGGAAATGGATAAATTCCTAGATTCCTATAGCCTCCCAAGGCTGAACCAAGAAGACTTGGAATACCAGAACAGACCTATCACTGTCAAGGAAATTGAAACAGTAATAAAAAGTTTCCCCCAAGCATAAAAGCCCTGGCCCAGATGGATTCACTAGTGAATTCTTCCAAATCTTTAAAGAGGACCTACTCCCAATCCTCTTTAAGCTTTTCCAGGAAACTGAAGTAATAAAAACACTTCCAAACAGTTTCTACAAAGTAAATATCACCTTGATATCAAAAGCAGACAGAGATACCACAAAGAAAGAGAATTACAGACCAATATCCCTAATGAACACAGACGCAAAGATCCTCAACAAAATATTAGCAGATAGAATCCAATGACTCATCAAAAAGATCATACACCATGACCAAGTAGGATTCATACCAGGGATGCAAAGATGGTTTACCATTTGCAAATCAATCAACATAATTCATCATACCAATAAAAGTAATAATAAAAACCATATGATCATATTAATAGATGCAGAGAAAGCATTTGACAAAATTCAGCACCCGTTTATGATGAAAACTCTCAGCAAAATGGGCATTGAAGGGACTTCCCTCAATATAGTCAAAGCCATCTACCACAAGACCATGGCAAGTATCATTCTCAATGGGGAAAAACTAAAAGCCTTCCCTTTAAGATCGGGCACAAGACAAGGCTGCCCACTTTCACCACTCCTATTCAATATAGTACTGGAAGTCCTGGCCATAGCAGTTAGACAAGAAAAAGATATCAAAGGCATACAGATAGGAAAGGAAGAGGTCAAGTTATCACTATTTGCATATGATATGATACTATACTTGGAAAACCCTAAAGACTCTACAGAAGAGCTCTTAGAAACAATAGGTCGATATAATAAGTGGCAGGCTACAAAATCAACACCCAAAAGTCTATGGCTTTCTTATATACAAATAATGAAAGAGAAGAAATAGACGTTAAAACAACAGTCCTGTTCACAATAGTACCTCAGAAAATCAAGTACCTTGGAATCAGCTTAACTAAAGAGGTGAAGGACCTATACAAGGAAAATTACAAATCACTACTTCACGAAACAAAAGAAGACACTAGGAAATGGAGACACATAACCTGCTCATGGATAGGGAGAATTAACATGATCAAAATAACAATACTGCCCAAAGCACTATACAAATTTAATGCTATAGGATATCCATTACATTTTTCAAAGAAATAGACAAAACACTCCTAAAATTCATATGGAATAATAAATCCCCACAAATAGCTAATGCAATCCTTGGGAAAAATAAGATGGCTGGCATCACCTTCCCCAACTTCAAACTCTTCTAGAAAGCAGTAGTAATTAAAACAGCATGATATTCGTCTAGAAACAGACCTGAAAGTCAATGGAACAGAGTTGAATATCCTGTCACAGACCCTCAAATCTATGGCAACTTAATCTTTGACAAAGGAGCAAGAAATGTGAAGTTGAACAAGAAAAACTTCTTCAACAAGTGGTGCTGGGAAAACTGGATAGCTACCTGCAAAAAAATTGAACTCTGACCTCTGTCTAATGGCAGGAACAAAAGTCAGATCAAAGTGGATTAAAAACCTCAATATCAGACGTGAATCTATCTATAAAAGGAAAATGTAGACAGAATTCTCCATGACATTGAAGCTAAAAGCATCTTTAAGGATGAAACAGCACTGACCATGCAAGTGGGAACAAACATAAACAAATGGGACTACATCAAACTAAGAAGCTTTTGCACTTCAAAAGAAACAGTGACCAAAAGAAATAAAGAACTCACAGAATGGGAAAGAATATTAACCCAGTACCCATTTGATAAGGATATTAATATCCAGGATATACAAGACAATAGTAGAACTGTATAAGAAAAAATATCCAACTACATCAAAAAATGGACAGAAGAAAGGAACAGAAATTTCCTCAAAGAATAAATACAAATGGCCAAAAAGGCACGTGAAAAAATGCTCCACATCACTAGTCATCAGGGAGATGCACATCAAAACAACAATGAGATATCATCTCACACCACGGAGACTGGCACACATTTGAAAGTACAATAGCAACCAGTGCTGGTGTGAATGTAAGGAAAAAGGAACTCTCTTTCACTATTGGTGGGAATGCCATGGTCCAGCCTTTCTGGAAAACAATATAGACAGTCCCTCAAAAACTAGAATTGAGTTTCCATATGACCCTGCAATACACTTCTGGGAATATATCCCGAGGATGCAAAAAAAGCACAGAAGAAACAACATCTGTACCTATATGTTCATTGCAGCACTGTTCACAGTAGCCAAAATCTGGAAACAACCGAAAGTGCCCTAGAACAGATGACTGGTTAAAGAAACGTTGGTACATCTACACAATGGAATACTATGCAGCAATTAGGATAGATGAAGTCATGAAACTTGCTTATAAATGGTTAAACATGGAGAGTAGCATGCTAAGTGAAATGAGTCAGAAAGAGAGGGATAGATATAGAAGGACTGCACTCATTTGTGGAGTATAGAATAACATAACATGAGGCTGACACCCAAGGGCAGTATATAGATATAAGGGCCAGGAGGATTGTCCCATAGCTGTAAGACTGCTTCATGAATGGAAGGGAGAAGACAGATGGAATAGAGATGGGATCACTAAGAAAATGATGGCTGGAGGAATCAGTCAGGATGGGAGATGTGTGCCGAAAGTAGATAATAGACCAAACCTCTCAGTGTCTGTTTTGCAAACCATAATGCCCAAAAGTAGAGAGTATGGGGAATACTGTCTGCCATGGAGGCAGGGGGAGGGTGGGAAAGAAAGAATATACTGGGGATTTTGGTGGTGGGGAATGTGCAATAGTGGAGGGATGGGTGTTTGATCATTGTGTGATTGTAACATAAAAATGAAAACTTGTAACTATCTCATGATGATTCAATAAAATTAAAAATAAAATAAAATAAAAATGTTATCCACCAGTTAAAAAAAACCTCTATGTCAAAACATTTTAATGGATAATGCATTTTAGTGTGTAAAATTCTAAAATTGTCATACTAGAACTAATAAGTAAATTAAAGAACTGAAGCATCTAGATTAATATTAGAAGCAATTTAATTTACTATAAATCATCAACAAATAATAGTGGCTTTTTGAGCTTTTACTTATAATTGTTTCAGACCCATAGAACATTTAAGAATAAATTTTTCCAAGTATGTGTATGACCTCTACTCTAAAAGCTACTAAATAATTCTGGGGGAATATTAAAGGCCTAAACCAATAAAGGGAAACAGCATTTACCTGGCATAGAAGAAATAATATTCTGGTAAGCAATTAACAGTTGATTTTTTCCCTTAAAAGAAAAAAATAAGTAGTGCAGAGTTTGCCAGTTATATAAATTTATCCCGTCACTAATTAAATTTCAAAAAATTTTATAAGTCTCTTGTATTTTAGCCTGAATTGTAGCTTACCAATGTTTGAAAGACTTAATATTGCTAAAATGGAATTCTTCACCAAATTTACCAATCTCAATCATATAGACCAAGCACTTTTAAACAATCTAGTTATGATGTAAATGGAAATGCAAACCACTAAGAATGTTCAGAACAATCTTGAGAGAAGAACAAAGTAAAAAAACTACCCATACTTGATATGTTACCTTAAAAGTGACACTGGCAATGTGCTATTGCCAAAAAGATGACCAATTGAACAGAAGGGAGAACTCTAAAATAGCACCAGTATGTATAAATATATAACCATTCACTTTATAAGTCTTTTCAACAACCGAGCTAGAATAACTGATTCTTCATATGGTCTAAGAATAACCTTCATTTCCATACCTCATACAATAGTTAATATAAGTTTTAGATCTAAAATTAAACCCATAAAATGTCTAGGAGACAATATAGGAGACATCACTTAAGGTTAAAGACAGTGTGATTGTAACCCAAACATGAAAGCTTGTAACTATATCTCATGGTGATTCAATTAAAAAAAAAAAGATAGTAGGCTTTTTAGGACACAATGCAATAAACAAATAAGAAAAAATGATAGAGCAGTCTTCATAATTTCAAAACTTCTGCTCAACGAAGTACATGAATATGGAACTAAATAAGTAAATTCCCAACTAGGAGATAACAGTCATAAATTCTGTATCTGATACATGCCTAGTATTTGACTACAGAAAGAACAATCCATAAACAGTAATAGGCAACAGGTTTTAATAAAGTTTTAATTCATAAACACATGAAAAATAACTTATATTAGGTATCAGGAAAATTAAAATTAAGATTATAATGATGGGCCTGGATGCAGTTCAGTGGTACAGTGCTCCTCATATCAGCAAACAGAGTACTGGTAGCCCACCAATCCATACCAGCAAGAACCCAGGAGATCATCATCAAAAAAGACAGAATGAAGGTGGGGGTTTGAGCAGAGCAATAGTTCAGTGGGTAGGTGCTTCCTAAACACACAGCCAACCTGGGTTCAACCCTAGGCAGCCCATAAATATGGTCCTTCAAGTCCACCAGGACTGATTCCTGAGCACAGAGCTAGGAGCACCAGACATCCCTGAGCACCAAAAGTTGTGGCCCCCAAACAAAAAGAAACATAACTCACCCGCATGAGACTCAAACTTCAGTAAAGCACTGCTGTATCCTAGAGTAATCAAGATGGACTCTTTCCCAATTCGGCAACATTCGGTGTCTCTATTGAGTAAGCATTTGAAAACACAGGCACCATCAGCTACAAGAGAGAAAAAGAATTAGGAAAATCCATTTTGAGCTTTATAAAGACTTCAATGACATCCAACATTTCTCTCATTTCTAAAAGTTTCTTATTTCAGTCTTCTTAATATAAAGGATATCTCCCTGGGTATATGTGAATATGAAGGACAGTGTTAAAAGTGATGAATCATCTCACACCACAGAGACTGGCCCACATCCAAAAGAACAAAAGCGACCAGTGTTGGCGCTGATATGGGGAGAAAGGGACTCTCCTTCACTGCTGGTGGGAATGCCGACTGGTTCAGCCCTTTTGGAAAACAGTATGGATGACCCTCAAAAAATTAGAAATTGAGCTCCCATTTGACCCAGCAATACCACTTCTGTGAATATATCCCAGAGATGCAAAAAAGTATAGTAAAAGTGACATCTGCACCTATATGTTCATTGCAGCACTGTTCACAATAGCCAGAATCTGGAAAAAACCCGAGTGCCCAGGAACAGATGACTGGTTAAAGAAACTTCGGTACATCTACACAATGGAATACTATGCAGCTGTTAGAAAAGATGAAGTCATGAAATTTGCATATAGGTGGATCAACATGGAAAGTATCATGTTAAGTGAAATGAGTCAGAAAGAGAGGGACAGATATAGAAAGATTGAACTCATTTGTGGAATATAAAGTAACAGAATGGGAGACTAACACCCAAGAATAGTAGAGATAAGTACCAAGAGAAGTACTCCACAGCCTGGAAGCTGACCTCACGTGCTAGGTGAAGAAGCAGCTCTGATAGAGAAGGGATCACCAAACAAAGGGTGCTAGGCAGGCCCACTAGGGATGGGAGATATGGGCTGAAAATAGACTACAGACTGAACATGATGCCTACTTAATACCTCTGTAGCAAACCACAACACGCAAAAGGAAAGAGCGAGCAAATGGGAATGCCCTGCCACAGAGGCAGGGTAGGGTGAAGGGGACAGGGTGGGGGTGGTGGGAGGGATGCTGGAACCATTGGTGGTGGAAAATGGGCACTGGTGGAAGGATGGGTACTCAATCATTGTATGACTGAAACGTAAGCATAAAAACCTGTAAGTCAGTAACTGTGTCTCACGTTGATTCACTAATAAAAAAAATGTTAAATATTGACCAAAAATAAAAATAAAATTCATCTGTAATAAATAATTAATTAATTAATTACATAAAAGTGATGAATCAAACCATAGTTAACACTCGGCTCGATATGGACTCTAATTTGTTCTTGTCTTCACAATCAGCCACCCCATTTCCAATAACTTATGTAGTTCCAAAATAATATTTTCTTTTTTAAAATCCTATCAAGAAAGACCAATTCTAACCCTCTGGGTTATTTTCTAAGCACCAACCATGTGCCAGAGATAGCACAACAAATCTCTGTAGTAAATATTACTATGGCCAGTACTCCTAAAGACAAGGCAGAAAGAGTTTGTTTCCAAATATGCCCAGGTAAAAATTGGCAGGCTAGTAACTCACACCCAGGTACTTGACTCTAATTTCCATCTTTCTTGAATCACAGTGTACCAAGGAAACCTGGATAAAGGTGAAAGTTTAGTTTCTGAAAGCAAGACTTGTGGTAAGGAAAGGAAGTAGGATTTTGATGAACTCTCACTCATAGAGAGTTGGGAATTAATCCTAATACTAAGTTTACAGATAAAACCACCCTTTATCATTAGGGTGCTGTAATATGGTCAAAATTGCAATAAACTTGTGGTTTTGCTTTTATTGCTGACTTATCTCTGATTTACCCTCAACACCTAAACATACTGAATTTTGGGGGTTTTGTTTTTTGGCTTGTTCTTGGTAGAATGAAACTGCTTATCTAACAGGTGTCTGTCTAGACTGAATAATGAAGATAATTTCTAAAATCCAATTCAAAAAACAAATAACTATTATTCTCTCATTATAAAGTAGATCTTAGGTCCTATCCTAATACCTTCCTTTTTCTTACAAAATTGAATATAATGGATATACTAAAACATGATTATACTTCAAATTCTACTAATATACATGAGCATATGTACATTCATGCACACGCATTCAAATCACATGCAGAGTGAGATAACCAAATATTTTCATCTCTTAATGATGGTAATGTTTCGCACAAAACATCATGACTGATTAAACAGTGTAGATGTTTTGAAAACATTTTCCTGGCATAAAATATGTAAAATATGATTACAGGTTTAGTTATTATAGTCCCATCAGAGTCTTGAAGGCATCAGGACCTCTCTGCAGGGTAATTTTGAGTGTAGATGTAAAAGCAGCTTGGGTATTTTAGATGATAAGTTTTATTGAAACAAATTTTTCTCAAGATGCAGAAATTTTTAGCACTAATTATTTCTCTTGTGGTTTAGAAGACAAAGAAGAAAGAAGGAAAGGGAATTCTAGCCTTCTGTAGTCCCAGGCTGTTATGACTCATGGGCAGAGATAATCTTCACGATCAGTATCTTTCTCTCTCTGAATCAAAACCTAGAGCAGTACTTGAAAAAAATACTAGATCAGTTGAAAGCATTTTCTCTGCACTGACTGCATACCATTCCAGAATTGATTTTGAAAAATTCTAAATGTATCTGGCTTAATTTTCCTTATCAAAGTAGGTTCATAATTTTTTCATGGTTTGATTTTGCTGTAATGTTAATAGGATTTATATTGAGTTGTCTTCCCCTACTTTTATAAATTGTAAAATATATATTATATATTATATTTCATATTCTCCCAACTCTTCTTCAAATGGGGGTGAACACTGTCTTTTGTAAACCTGTCACAAAATCTAGAAAAGTATTAATAAAGTGTCAGAATTTTTTGATTAGCACATGAAAAACTGTCCAAATAACTTAAGAATTTGAAAAGCAAGAAGCTGAGAAAATATTTTCAACAAATATAACAAAGATATAATATAACCAATAGATTAAAAAGTTCTAAAAACAATAAAATTAGGCATTCTGCAACATTAATGGTAAAAATAACAGAGATATAATATCACCAACAGATAAAAAGTTCTAAAATCTTAATAAAAATAGGTATTCTGGAACATAGTCTGTAGGATTAATGGTAAATAATATGTCACTGTCACTGTCACTGTCACTCCCTTATCGATTTACTCGAACAGGCACTAGTAACATTTCCATTGTAAGAATTGTTGTTACTGTTTTTGGTAAATAATATGTGTCAATAAAATATGAAAATGAACCTTAATAATTTACATAATGAGGTTATTGCATCTATCACTCATCAACATTTTTTAAAGTTTATATTGTCAATATAGAAATTATTGAAAATAAATGTCAGTTACTAGTAATGTAAATTTCCATATTTTTGAAACACATTTTTCCCAAATGGGTCAATATTTCAAAATTTATGTATTCTTCACTAGGTAGTTTATTTATAACATTTTTTCCTGGGAAATACTTTATCAAGCATAGATGAATGCATATTCAAGAATATTTATCTTAAATTTGTTACTTAAACTAAAAAACACAAAGATCAGAATCACTTATGTGGCTGGTTAAATCTAACATTGAAACTTCATATTCACATTTTAGAATAGTATGTGTAATATTATTATAAGAAGTTAGTGTTGTATTTTTCTTCATAGAAATCTATTTCAAAAGGTATCCACCAAAATGTCATCTCTGCTTTCCTGGATGGACAGGTTTGAAGTCCTTTATGTGTTTTCTTTATTGACTCCTGCCTTGTTTGAATTTTCTATGGAGCTACTTACTTTATTATCAGAAAAAATACAAAATCTGGAATTTTTTATTTGGTGAAAGACAAAAGACATGTCATCATAGGTACTACATTCAACTACATTCTCATCATCAGTAGGTTTGATCATTCTTTTTTTTTACTACATATTAATACTTCACTGAAAAAAATCTATTAGGAGCCTATAGATAGAACAGGGGTCAAGGTACATGCCTTGCACGCAGCCGATCCTGCTGCTGGCCCCACAGATTTGCCAAACAGCACTAGATGCGACTCCAGAGGTCCCTCACCACTGTCCAGGTTCCCTGGGTAATCTGCAGCACAACAGGGCCTGGGCGGCACTGTATTTTGAGTCTTCACATTAACCATCCACCTGATTAGCTCCAGACATCTGAGTATCACTTGTGAAGTGCCCTCCCTCTGTATTGCAAACGATAACGTCTCCCTCTGTATTGCAATCCATAATGTCCAAAAGGAAAGAGTTTGAGAGAGAGAGATCAGAGAGAGGCAGAGAGGGGTGGGGGGAGAGTGGGAGGGAGGAATGCCTGCCATACAGGTGAGGGAGAGGGATGAGAGGGAAATTAGGGACACTGGTGATGGGAAATGTACACTGGTGAAGGACTGGATGATGGAATGAAACATTGTATCAGGAACAACTTTGTAACTGTGTATCTCAGGCAATCCAATAAATTATATTTCGATTAAAAAAAAGATTTCTGGAGGAAATGTTAAAATAGATGCTGTTGCAAGAGTAAACTACTTGTCTCTCTCTCTCTCTCTCTCTCTCTCTCTCTCTTTCACACACACACACACACACACACACACACACACACACACACACACACACACACCCTTACCTACTCAAAGCCAAGTTTGCCTCAAGACACATATATCCCACATCTGAAGGCATGTGATCACAACACAGGATGAAGACAAAGAGGAGGGACTGAGCACCGAAGAGGGTCCAGAGTGTGGTACATACCAGCCACCTTTACCAAAGGCATGACCTGGCACGAGAGATACCAAGATGCAGAAATAACAATCCCCCTTTCCCTCTGCAGTGAGAGACTGCACTGCAAGAAACCCAAACTCTGGAATTTAAGATCAAACAAAACAAAACTGAGTCAGAAATTTTATCCAAGCAGCAGCTAGACAGCCTGAGTCTCCTTCCTCCTCCATCAAGGAGCAGAACAGCCATGTAGCACACCAGGAGGTAAGGAATGTGAGAATGGCTCTTGGCAGAAACAGGGCAGTGAGGGTTGCAGGATGGGTCTCTCCTCTAGATCGCTCTTCACGT
Organism: Sorex araneus; assembly: GCF_027595985.1. NCBI lineage: Eukaryota > Metazoa > Chordata > Mammalia > Eulipotyphla > Soricidae > Sorex > Sorex araneus. The sequence continues at coordinate 69,427,098 of NC_073302.1, read as the reverse complement.
CACCCTCCCTGGCACCACTGTAAAAGACTGATGGATTTTTTTCTTTTTTTTCCTCACGATTCTTGGCCAACTGGGCCACTGGTTCAGCACAAGGGTCTGAGGACGTGATGGTGCTTGTCTCTGAAGTGCAAGGGACAAGGGTTACCCAGGAATACTTTACTGGCAAAATTATCTCAAGTATTAGGGAGAAATAGTGTCTTTTTTTCAGACAAAAAAAAGCTAGTAGAGCTTGCCACCATACATATATATATATATATACATATATGTATATATACTTTATATATATATTTAAGTGAAGTGAAATAGTTTTATTGAAAGACATTCTCTTAGATGTGAGAGAAAAGAGAGTTCTCAAGAGAGAATACAGGCATCAGCAGAAGGAAAACAAAGCTCCACCATCTATATTTCTTCACAGCAAGAAATTTTGGAAGTTCTTCAACATTTCAAAATAAAAAGGCTAAAAATTTTTTTTGGATTTTTGGGTCACACCCACTGATGTTCAGGGGTTATTCCTGGATCTTGCAGTCAGGAATTACTCATGGAGGTGCTTAGGGGACACTACGGAATGCCAGAGATCGAACCCAGGCCAGCTGCATGCAAGGAAAACACCTTACCTGCTGTATGATCATTCAGGTCCCAGGATCAAAATATCTTGAGCAAGGGGATAAAAGTAATACAGGGTGCTTGCCTTCTCAGGCCCATGTTCTCCCTTGAACACATATCTTTCAACTTCTCTTTGCATACTAGCTTGCTTGTTTGCTCTTCAAGTTCACGTGTGAGGAGCACATGTCTGACTCGTCTCTGTCTCTGCTTGCTCTTTCCCTCTCTGGAGAAGCTCATATTCTCCCATATTTCCTCTCTTCTCTCCCCACTTGTCTTTCAAAGTATTTTTGTTCAATAAAAACTATCTTGCTCCACTTAAAACAAAAGGAGTAATAGGGGAACAGAACCAAAAATAACAATACTGCGGGAAAACAAAAAAGAATTTTTTTAAAAAAGGAAAAAGAACAGGGGCTGGAGCGATAGCACAGCGGGTAGGGCGTTTGCCTTGCATGTGGCCAACCCGGGTTCGAATCCCAGCATCCCATATGGTCCCCTGAGCACTGCCAAGGGTAATTCTTGAGTGCAGAGCCAGGAGTAACCCCTGTGCATTGCCGGGTGTGACCCAAAAAGCAAAAAAAAAAAAAAAAAGGAAAAAGAACAGAACTGATATAGTCAATTAATCACAAGTTAATACTAATACATGCAAAAGAGACTTTTTAGACATAGGAAGGATGTTATAATCACCAGGAGAAGCATAAATCAAAAATCTGAAACAGGGTCTGGAGCGATAGAACAAGGGTCAGGGACTGGATTCGGTGTCCTGGAACCGCAGTGTGTGGACTAGATCGCGAAGGCCTTGCATGTGGCCGACCCAGGTTCGATTCCCAGCATCCCATATGGTCCCCTGGGCACTGCCAAAAGTAACTCCTGGGTGCATGAGCCAGGAATAATCCCTGTGCACCACTGGGTCTCACCCAAAAAGAAAAAAGAAAAAAAATCTGAAACAGACATTAAACAGGGAAATTAATATATGGAAAGTATCATAAGGGTAAACCATGCACATGAAAAGGCACATAATGAAACCTCTGGAGCACCCTTGGGACACGGGAGAGCTGGTCCATGCCCTACGAAACCCCAGCAGCCACACCCCCACCCCACCACTGCAGCCGCCATGGGCTCAACTCAACCGCTTCACAAATATTCTCTGCAGAGACTCTAAACAATAAATAATTTCAGGTATTCTGGTGCCCAGGCTGAGCTCTCTGGTATTTCTCTGGATCAGAGAAGGCAACCCCCCCCACACACACACACCCTCATGTCAGCTATGCCCACCTTCCACAGAGGCCACAATCTCAGCTCATTGCCCCAGACCACAGCCCCTGAAGTCTCCAAGTGCACAGCACCTCCCAATTCCTCAATACTGAAATTCCAGAAGGAGCACACCAAATTAGATGGGAAACTAACATAGACGCCAAGTAAACTCAACAAACAAAAGCAATCAACACAGAAGTCTCAACTAGCAACAAACAGCTTAATAAATTCCTAGACAAGAACTTAACAACCTCGTGATCAGATATAACAACTTTTAAATTAAAAAGCTGACTTTTAGTACTTATTGATTTTAATAATGCAGCAGTTATCTAATCAGTTGCAACCTTAGAATTGTATCAACAGTTGTTGCTTTCATCTCCATCAAAATAAAGGTCTTAATGTAATTTAAAAAGGAAAAGGCACACAAAAATAAATAGTAAAAGCAGAAGAACTATAAAACTAAAGAAAATGAAAGAATGGCAGTCAGACATATGATATAATCAAGTAATGTAATCTTATATATGTAAAACCTTGAAAAGGATTAACAATAGAATTAAAAATCAGTAGAAGGAAAAAAGAATTAAAATTATAATGGGAATGGAAATGAACAAAATAAAAATTAAAAGACAAAACAAAAACTGGTTCTAGAAGAACGTAAGTAAAACCTTTGCTAAACATAAAAAAGAGGTAAAACCCTAATTAAAAAAATCAGAAGTGCAGTAATCACTGATATTACAGAAGCACAGAAAATCATGAGAACAGAAATTGATACAGTGTGTAAATATTTCCCTAAGAACAAAATCCCAAGACTAAGTAGCTTCACCAGTTTATTCCCTAATCACATACCATATTCCACACAAACTATCCACTGATGTTCAAGACAGAGCTTCTAACTATGATGGTGGTAGAGATACAAATAGTAAAAGTGGGATATCTGAAGTGATATAACATCCCTTTTAGCACTGTGACTATTACCTACTTTATCAACATTTACTTAATACTTAATACTTAAGTATTTTATCAACATTTACTTAATACTTAATACTTTACTTAATACTTAAAATTCCGTAACTGCCATAGCACCTCTCCTATTTGTATAAATCCTGACTCCCTTCTATCAAATACATGTCTACTCTTTACTTTTGGCAGTCAGCACATAGAATGCTTACTGAATTAAACAACCGAAGCAAGAAAGTCACGAAAGCCTTTGGTCACCACCTAAACCACATAAAAACATAAATCAATCCTCAGAGAACTGCACATGTTAAAGTATTAATTTTATATGTGGTTTGGGTCTTTTGGTTTATAAATTTTTTCCAGGTGTATTATGAATTAAAGAAAAAGTGTAATTCTCATTTCTCCATTAGAATGAAAAATTCTTCCTATTTTCCATATAGAAGTTGATCCTGTCAGATATAACTTAATTTCTTTGTGAAAACCACTTTAGAATTAGTAAATGTTGTATGACCAGTAGAGTTTTCTCAGATTACCAGATTTCACGGTGTGTTTTTGGGACAAAAAAAAACTATCTTTTGGAAGTCACTCCATCAGGGATAATTGCCCCAGTGCAGATTCACCAGCTAAATCAACAACAAAGATGGTTGCTTATAGTCAAAGAATATCAAATAACAACTTTGCTGTCGAAAGCTGTTCTGGAGATTCATTTCTGTTTTTCCTCTAAAGCAGATGTGGTGGAGCCAGATGTCTGCAGGCCATGGTTTGGGGATTTATTCATAGGTGCACACACATCTTCTATTTGTGAGCGTCTGCTATAAGTCAGTCAACTGCTGATCAGCTCTGGGGAAGGTGTAAAACCAAATAAAGTATAACCACAGCCTGAGAGCTTGCACTACAGGAGGAGATCTGTTAAAGTTATTTGGTATCCTAGAGAAACAACCTTGCCTGGGATCTCTCAGAGAAGAAACTAATGTGGATGTCAGCCCTGGAAGAGAGGTTAGAGCTTGCCAAGTAGAAAGCAAAGAATAAAAGAACACTCCAGGCTGAGGAAATAGCTAACATAAGGGGATAGTTAATGAACATGTCATGAATGAAAATGTGGAAATGAAAATCTGGAAATGAGAGGTATTTCTACGTGGTTTGCTCTGGAGCAATGTATGTACACAGGGAGATATTGAAGAAAGGGTTCCAAAGGGTGTTGTATTCTGTAATTAATGTTGCCATATCTATTGACAACAGTTGCTCTCAGGAAAGAGAAGTGAGCATGTAGCAAATACCATTTTTGGGTATTTTCACATACTTCACCTCATTTATTAGTGTTTGCTTTGTGATGAAGTGGGATTCGAAAACATCCTCTATAAGTCATAGTCTCAGGATAATTAGGAAATATGTTTAAATTCAGAGAGTCTCTTGCCCCCGCACCTGAAGTCTTCACTGGTGCCCCTCGGAGGGGGGTAGGGGTTCAGTTTCCCTCCCCACCCCAAGCAGAGCCCCCACAGCCGAAGACCCTCCAGAGGCTGGGCAGCCACAGCCATGCTCAAATCCCTTCTCCATACCTTTGGTCAAGCCTCACACATGAAGGAACCAGCAGAGGAACCCAGGTGTGTGGGACCTGGGGCTGAGATCACTAAGCCTGCTCGGATCAGGACTGGGCCTTTTCCGCCCAGATCCCCCATTTTCCAGTAGCTAGGCGGTCACACCCAGAAACTGCCCTTGGCTCCGTGTAATACCACCAATGGCCAACATCCAGAGACTATAAAACCAAGCTTCCAGAAGCACGTGACATCTTATAGCCTAGTTCTCCCTCTGGGAGAACCTGGCAAGCTACTGAGAGTTTCCTGCCCGCAAACTCCCCATAGTGTATTCATATGCCAAAACCAGTAACAATATGGGTCTCATTCCCCTGACCCTGAAAGAGCCTCCAATGCGGTACTATTAGGAAGGACGAGTAGAGAGAGGCTTCTAAAATCTCAGGGCTAGGACGAATGGAGACGCTACTGAGATTGCTCGAGAAAAATCGACAATCAATGGGATGATGATGATGATGATGATGATGCTTAAATTCACTTTAGCATGACATCCTTAAAAAAAATCTGTTTTCATTACATAATCTGTTATATATCTCCCATGATCAACAAAGAAGAGGAGGGAAACAGAAAATAAATTTTTTTAAATTTTTCTTAGTATAGGAACTTAGTATAGTAAAAATCCTGTTTTCAAAATAATCAGATATAAATATCCTTCACATATTACCACCTAATTTTAGTTATTCTTAAGGATAATCTAGTATCACTCTAGTTCATAAAAACCAAACTTGTCAGGAATTAATCAAATGTAGCCTTATTTATTACCATTATTTACTGTCATGCACTGTTTTTCTGCTACTTACAAAACAAATAACCCTGTGCCATTCTTAATAAGCCCTTCAGATGTTTTATTCATTTTTTCCTTTAATGACTCTCAACTCAATGCTTTCAATGCAATACATGGTAACTAAACATTGATTTTCCAAGTGCAGATCAAGACTCACCAATTATACTCTAAGAAAGTTTTTGAAATAATCTGGAAAATTTCCTCCAGAAGAACTGTGGAGGCCAGATGATCTTATAAGCATCATTTTACCAGATATTTGAGGAATAGGTCATTTCTATCCTACTTAAACTGCTCCAGAAAGAAAGAAAAGATAAAACATTTCCTATACCTTTTATAAAGTCAATATGACACAGTAATAAAACTGATAAACAGCCCAAATAAATAGTAAATTCCACTAGTACCATAGAGTCACAAATGAAAAATGACTTTGCTTAGACACTTACTAGTTTTATTTCTTTAGGAACATTATTTTAGCTTTTCTATAATCATTAATTTTATTCACAACAATATAGTAAATTAAAATGGCATGACCTGATAATATAGAATTCATCTATATTCAATAAAAACAATGCTGCTTACTTTACTATTTTCGTGACACTATCCTAAGACCCTGATATGCATTGACATCTAATCTCTGCAACAACCCTGAAGTAGTATTATTCTAAGTTTTGCCTGTAAAGTAAAACATAGCAATAAGAGTAAACAGTTACACAACTTTCAAATGGTAGAGACAAGATCTGAACCCAGGAATTCTGGCTCCTGATTTCAATCTACATATAGCTCCTCTAGTTATTAGTAACATTATCTTATTAAAGGAAAATATATGATACATTTCATTAACATAGAACATAAAAAAAGAGGGAAAGACAAAAGCTTTCAAAAAATTTCTTTGGCTGGGTGAAAATCATTCTAAAAATAAGTATCTATATTGATATCAAGCATTAATATTCAGCTTAAATCTGAAAGTATGTTAAAGTCACAAATAAGATCAAAGCATCTGCACAGATTAAAATTAGTTGGCATTCTTTTTTTTTCTTTTTTGGGTCACACCCAGCAATGCACAGGGTTTACTCCTTGCTCTGCACTCAGGAATTACTCCTAGCAGTGCTCAGGGAACCATATGGGATGCTGGGGATCGAACCTGGGTCAGCCGTATACAAGGCAAACACCCTGCCTTGCTGTACTATACACCCTGCCACTATACTATAGTTCCAGTGCTCTAGTTGGCATTCTTATGATAGTTCTAGCTAATGATTAAAGCATAAAAGTAAATATTTAAATATAGGAAAGAGGTGAATTGATATTTTGGGCCACATCTGGTGGTGCTCAGGGCTTACTCATGGCTCTGCACTCAGGATTCACTCCCGGTGGGGATCAGGGGACCATATGTGGTGCTGAGTTTGCAAGAAAAATATGCTACCAACTGTACTATCACTATGACCCTTGGGAGAAAAGGGGGTGGGGAATTTCTTCTGAATCTAAAAGAATTAAGAAAACCAGCAGACATTTTAAGAGTCAGGGATAGATGCCTTATAAGCACAAGGCACAGTGTTTGATTCCAACACTTCATATTCCACCAACACCACCCAGTGGTGGGGGGTGGGGGGAAGAGGGGTCCTGATAGCTCTCAAAACAACTGAGTCCAAGGAGCACTGCGAGACTAAACTGGAACTTTGTGAACCAGTGACTTCATGAGTACTGCTTGGAGCCCCTCCGAATAAAATCAAATAATAAAAGAATCAAGGTAAAGACTTAAGACATAAAATAGTTGTCAAAGTGGGTTTATCTCTCTCTTCTTTTTTATTGTTGCATATAGGAATGCCATGGGTTTCTGTGTCTTGATTTTGTAGACTGCCACATTACTGTACAGGTTTATTGCTTCTAGTTATGGAAATTTTTATTGTTGTTGTTGTTGTTGTTGTTTTTGTTGTTGCTTGTCTTTAGGGTTTTCTTAGTATCATGTTATCTGAAAATAGTGACAATTTGACTTCTTTTTCTAATCTGAAAGCTTTTGCTATCTCTTTCTTGCCAAATTTCTAGGCCCAGGGCTTCTGATGCTCTATTGAATAATAGTGGGAAAAGTGGGAAAACTTGTCTTTTGAATGACTTCAGAGAGAGGGCTTTCAATTTTTCTCTACTGAGTATTATGTGAGAGAGATTGTGTTAGATGGCTTTAACTAATTGAGATTTCCCTTCTATCTCCATTTTATTGAGTGCTTTAGAATGGGATGCCAGGGATCAAGCCCTGGTCATAAGCATCCACGTGCCCTAGCGCTGCACTATTACTCCAACCCCATTTAATTTTTTTTTAATTTAATCGCTGTGACATACAGTTACAAAGCTGTATATAATCGGGTTTCAGTCATACAATGTTCCAATACCCATCCCTCCACCACTGTACATTTCCTACCAGCAATGTACCCAGTTTTCCTCTTACCACCTCCCTACTCTCAAGCCTGTCTCTATGGAAGACACTTTTCTTCTATCTCCCTTCCCCTTCTCCCCACTCTCTCCCTCATCTCTGTCTGTCTGTCTGTCTGTCTGTCTGTCTGTCTCTCTCTCTCTCTATGTCTCTCTCTCTCCCCACTACCCCTTTTGAACATTATGGTTTGTAGTACAGATACTTAGAGATTATGTTCCTTTACCTACTTTCGGGTCTGACCTTGTCTGGACCAGGTGTTGTACATGTCTTTAACGATGAAATGGCATATCGGATTTCAAAAGGGAGGACAGGACTTTGGGAAAGACATATCCATCCTGCGGAATTTGGTATGTGGGCAGGTGGATTTGGCTATCAAAGAGATCTGAGTAGAAGTTGTGAATAATCCTCTCCATTGCCCTTCTGGAAAATGTGATAGATCCATCAGGACATCGGAGGGCAGTCATCTTGGTCTTGTAGTTGGTGAAGGACAGGCGAGTGTTGTGAATACTTTTCCCGGCTTCTGCTGTATCAGCCAACACTGCTGCTCTTCTCTCTTTGAGGTCTTCCTTTATTGCATCTCTGAACAGCTTTGCAAGTTCAGACATTAGCTTGTGGTTACCTGAGGCTCATGCCAAACCACGTTGGCGAATGAGCTCGAGAGTTTCCAAAGACAGGCGTCTGTTTATGGCTTTCCTATTCTTGGCATTTTTCCAACCATGGAGGTGCTGAACCAGTCGACCGTATTCCGAGTTGATGTTGTCAACAACGGCTTCTTCCCACATTGCCGCAGTGGTGCCAAAGAGCTTCCAGTTGGTGGTCATTCTGGGAGTTCTCTTCTTAAACTTAAACTTTGCAGTCCTTTCTCCCTGCTATGTAAAGTAGAATTCTGCACGAAAGAGATGGAGGTCCGATCCCGTTTGGGACAACAATGACATCATCAGGCAAAACATTCGATTGAATAGGATGTGGTTAATTTCATTGTGGAACTGTCCACTGGGAGACACCCATATCCAACGTTTAGATCCGGCCTTCTGGAACTGTGAATTACCATGGATGGTCTTGGTCAACATGATGAACTCAGACAGTCTCTCACCTTGTTCGTTCCATTCTCGGTCATGGGACCCAATGTGGAGTTCTTCGGGCGACCTTCTCGGTCCTATCTCGGCATTAAAATCACCAACAATGATCTTGTAGAAAGTGTGGTCTTCTTTATAGAACTTCTCCAGCTCCAGTTAGAACTTCTCAATTTCTTCTTCATTGTAGTTGGATGTTGGTGCATAGACAATGAAGATAGAAACTGCCAGCAGTGAGCCACATCTATTCAAGTGTAATCATCTGATTCAAGTTGTTAGGCATTCGAATGAATGAATGCTCATGGCCAAGTTTGTGTTGACAAGGACATCGACACCACCGACGCCTCTGTTGTCACGTGTTCTGAGGAACAGTTCTTCTCCAGTGTTGAAAATGGCATGATGTGATTGATGCCTTCTTTTTTCGGTCAGACCAATGATATTGTACTTGATCTTCTGCACTTGCACCATCAGGTCCTCGATGGATGCTTCTGATGCCAGTGTACATCCGTTAAAAGTACAGACAATCATTTTAATCTTTCTTCATTTTGGCAGTCAAGTTTGTCCCTGAGATTTTATCAGCCTCTCCTTGCTCATCTTTCTTAATGCTGCTGTATTGGGGGCTCTTTCGGTGTCAGGCAAATGAGGCCCATTGTTGTTACTGTTTTTGGCATATCGAATACACCATGGGTAGCTTGCCAGGCTCTACCGTTGGTCGGGGTACTCTCAGTATCTTGCCAGGCTCTCCGAGAGGGACGGAGGCTTTTAGGGCAGTCTCCAATCACCCTTATAGGTGTTCCCATGGTCCATACCATATTTGAAGCCCATCAAATATGGTGCAAAAATTATGTGTCCTATACTGTGTTGCGCGGCCGCAAAAAGCGGCCTGGAGCGTGGCAGTGGCTGGGTAGTGGAGGTAGTGGAGGTCTGCCGATAAGGTATTTATCTGGCTCTGGTAGGGTGGGGCATCTGGGTTTGATCTCTGGAACAACAGAGATTGGAGGAGGCAGACAGAGGATGTTGTTTTTGGGTCTCGTTGAGCCTGGAGTCCACGTTCGCAAAGTTCTCCGAACACCTAAAGAATCTGCCGCCAGTACTTGCCAATACACTGGCTCTGCTCTTCACATGCTACCTGTCTGAATGCAAGGTTCCATCCCAATGGAAAACCAGCAGGACTGTTTTGTTGTACAAGAAGGGAGACATCCACAACATCGGCAACTATCACACAATCTCCCTGTTATCTGTCGTCTACAAGTTGTTCACTCGAGTCATCCTGAATAGAATATGCAGAACACTAGATGAAGGACAACCATGTGAGCAAGCCGGGTTCCAAAAAGGATTCAGCACGATCAATCATATCAACACAGTGACGAAATTTATTGAAGTTTCACGAGAGTTCAAGATGCCATTCTGTCTAAGGTTTATCGATTTAAAGAAGGCCTTCGATTCTGTTGAGACTGAAGCAATCATCAAAGCCCTAGCCAAACAGGGCATTCAAACTCATTACATCAAGATCCCCCACAAGATGTATTATGGTTGCACCACCAGGATCTCACCATTCTACAAGGAAGTGATCACTGACGTAAAAGGGGTTTGGCAAGGTGATACCATTTCACTGAAACTCTTCAGTGCCACCCTCAAGAACATCATGCAATGACTGGAATGGGAAGGAATGGGAGTGAAAATAGACGGTTGACAACTACACCAACTCCACTTCGCTGATGATATTGTTGTCATAACGCCAAACATTAGCCAAGCGGCATAAATGCTAGCCGACTTCGATCGAGAGTGTGGAAAGGTCGGACTGCAGCTGAATCTCAACAAAACAATGTTTATGAAAAACGAACTAGTCCCTGATGTTCCATTTGCTTTTAATGGAACAAACATCTCTAATGCAGCAGCTATGTGTACCTGGGTCGAGAACTCAAGATGAGGAATGACTTGGCGCCAGAACTGCACAGGAGAAAGAGAGCAGAGTGGAACGCCTTCAAGAGCGTCGAAGAAGTGGTTAAGAGGACAAAGAACCTCCAACTCCGGGCACAGCTTTTTGACTCCACAGTTTTTCCTGCACTAACATATACCTCAGAGACCTGGGCCCTATGCAAACAGTATGAGAACGCTATTCAGGTATCCCAAAGAGGAATCGAAAGAGTCATACTAGGAATATTACGTTTCACTCAAGTGAGAGAAGGAATCTGGAGTTCCGACCTCCGTCAATGATCAAGAATCAAGGACACTGTCTCATTTGCCAAGGCATTGAAAATCAAATGGGCCAGACACGTAATACAATTCAGAGAGGACCGCTGCACTAGAGCTGTTACTGACTGAATTCCACAGGATGTCAAAAGACCACGTGGCCACCCACCAATGAGATGGTCAGACTTCTTCATCAAAACCCTGAATGAACGATTTGAGGCTCTCCCTGTTCCTGGAGGAAGCAGATATCACTGGGCAACACTCGCCTGTGACAGGACAAATGGAGACATTACTGGCGCCCGCTCGAGCAAATCGAAGATCAACAGGATGACAAGAGATACAAGTGATACCTACTTTCAGCATGCATTATTATGCAGAATGATCATTTCCAATTATCACTGTCATAGTGGTCCCTTCTCTGTCCCAACAACCTTCTCCTCCAGCACTTGAAGTAGACTTCCAACTGTGAACCAATCCTCCTCTTAGCCCTTGTTTCTATTGTCTTTGGATATTAATCTCAAACAAGGTTTCTGTTATATGCCACAAATAAGTGCAAGAATTCTATATCAGTCTATCTCCTGACTCATTTCACTCAGCATGATATTCTCCATGTCCATCCATGCTGTAAATATTTTGATGGTCATTATTAGGTTCATATATGTTTTGGAAAGTGAGTTATTTCTATTGTATCTTTAAAAAATGGCCAGACATAATAGAAGAGAATGCAACTTTGCAAAGGGAAGACATGTAGATTCCCTTGGGTCCTACATTATAGAAATGAGGTTGAAGAAAAGAAATTGAGAGGGAAAGAAAGAATAGGTAATGGATGAAGAGGTAACAGGGTCAGGGCCAGGGCTTCCACGTATATCAGAGAGTGATATATTTATATCTAAACCATAGAACCCACAATCTTGAATGATAATCCATTTGATCAAGTATTCATTGTGAGGTATTCACTTCACTAAATTTTTTAAACTCTACCTACTATTTTCTTCTAGCCCATTGAATCACACTTCATAAATCTTCTGTGAAACTTCTATGAGTTCCTTTATGTGTATGCTCATTCATTGGTCTTGATACTTTCGTTGTTCTATCTTTGGTGGGTTTCTTTCCCTTAATTCTAATTATGATATGTCTTGGAGTGCTCTTATTTGCATTTATCTTGGGTGGGAACCCTCAGGCATCTTGAATCTGAGTCATGCATTAATCAACTATGAGAAAGTTTCCTTTATGATTTCTTTGACAAGTGGTTCTTTATTTAATTTGCCTTCCTATTCCTCAGGAATTTTAATAATTTTTATATTGTTCCTTTTGAACTCATCCCACAGAGTTTTTCACATCTATTGTTTTCTAAAGGTTTACTGCAACTAATCTTGGAGTTCATTGATTTTTTTCCTCAGTTTCTCTAACTCAGACACCAAGGTCTTCCAATGAGTTTTCTTAATTTCACCTGCCACACTCTTAAAAATATGGACTACTTTACAGATTTGATGATTTCTGTGCAGGGGTCAGGCTTATCTTCTCTTTATTGTTCCAAGTTTAGTATATGTGCTATTGAACTGAATGTGATCCGTCTTTTTTTATAAATAATGCAAGTTCCAAGTGATCTAACTTACCTTTTACTTTAGAAAACAAATGATTGGGCTGGAGTGGTGGTATGGCAGGTACAGTGCTTGTCTTGCTTGCAGCTGACTCAGGTTGTTTGATTCCCTGCACCACATATGGTCCCCCCAAGCACTACCATAGTGATACTTGAGCAGAGAGACAGGAGTAACCCTGAGCACTGTCAGGTGTGCCCCCACCAAAAAAAAAAAAAGAAAGAAAACAAATTAAAGAGGAAGTGAGGACAGAGGATAGAATATTTTATTTCATAAATATGTGGAGATAATTGGATAAGTATTTGAGGACTAAAAATATTTATTAGTAGTAGATTAAAGTCCTATGTTCAAATCAAAATGAAAGCAGAAAAGTAAAAGAAGGCAACATGGATGCATTACTATATAAAATCAGGTCATGAAATATCTGTGCACTTTTCCAGGCATAATACTAATGACAAAAACTGTAAAGGAGAAATACATTTGACAAACTAATCTTTAAAAGCACACAAACTTAAAACAAATTCCAAACTGGAATTATGCTACAATATGTAACAAAAGGGTAAGATCATTTTAAAGCCACAAAGAGATAAATAACGCTTTCATCTAGCAAATTTATGATGGTAGTTTGCAATGTTTTTAGTGAATGTAGATTAAGATACAAAAAAATAACACTCTCATACAATGAAATTGCAAATGATAGAATATTTCTGAAGGGCAATTCAGTAATTTACATAAAATCTGTTTAAATAATCATGGCCTTTGACCCAGTAATTTCAGTTTGGTGAGTTTATCCTTAGAATAAAAATTCTGTGGAAAGATTTAATTATATTTCTATTCATCAAAAGTACTGCCTATACCTTTCAAAAATTGGAACAATTTAAATGTCAAGCAATAGGGGATTAATTAAATAGATTATGGCATATCCACATAACGAAACACTATGACACTGACAAAAATAATCTTAGCACTGATAGTTATACTTCATGTTATCTGAGAACAAATTATTTGCACAAACCTAACATTATCAGGAAAAAAATTATACACTTAAAAAAGTGTGTTGAGGTTTAGGTACTTGAAAAGTATTTTTTTTGGTAAGTGGAAATATGAATATTTCCTTGGCTTGCATTCATTTTTAAATTTTCCAGTAATTAATATGCATCACTTTTTAATAAAAATAATATGAGTCATTTTAATGAAAGAAACATAGAATGCATCTCATATGCCTTCAAATGCTAATAATTATTAGAATTGAACTGGAAGGCAGAGATAATGACTCATATATATGTATATATATATGTGTGTATATATATATTCCCTAGAGTCCAGAATAATTGCCATATAATATGACTCATGTTAATTCTAAAGTCCAGAATCATTGTCATATAAATATATGTAACATCAAATATATATGTATATATATGACAATGATTCTGGATTCTAGGGAATCATTAAATCTTTAGAATGCAAAATGCATTCACAAGCTAAAATCATCTTTAAGGATGAAACACCACTGACCAAGCAAGTGGAAACAAACATAAACAAATGGGACTACATCAAACTAAGAAGCATCTTCACCTCTAAAGAAACAGTGACCAAAATACAAAGAGAGCCCACAGAATAGGAAAAAATATCTACCCAGCATCCACCTGATAAGGGATTAATATCCAGGATATACAAGACACTAGTAGAATTATACAAGAAAAAAAACTCCAACCCCATCAAAAACTGGGCAGAAGCTTCCTCAAAAAAGAAATACAAGTGGCCAAAAGGCACATGAAAAAAATGCTCCATATCATTAATCATCAGGAAGATGCAAATCAAAACAACAATGAGATATCATCTCACAGCAAAGAGACTAACACACATTCAAAAGAACAAAAGCAACCCGTGTTGGTTTGGATGTGGGGGAAAAGGGACGCTCCTTCACTGTTGGTGGGAATGCCGACTGGTCCAGCCTTTCTGGAAAACAATATGGACAGTCCTTCAAAAACTAGAAATTGAGCTTACATATGACCAAGCAATACCAGTTTTTTTTAGCTTTTAATTTTTTTAAAAATTTTATTAGTGAATCAACATGAGACAAAGTTACAGACTTACAGGTTTTCATGCTTATGTTTCAGTCATACAATGATCGAGTACCCATCTCTCCACCAGTGCCCATTTTCCACAACCAATGGTCCCAGCATCCCTCCCACCACCCCTACCCTGTCCGCTTCACCCCACCCCGTCACTGTGGCAGGACATTCCCATTTGCTCACTCTCTCTTTTTAGGTGTTGTGATTTGTTACAGAAGTATTAAGTAGGCATCATGTTTGGTCTATAGTCTATTTTCAGCCCGTATCTCCCATCCCTCTGGGCAGAGAGTCTCTTGCCCGCACATTTGGCTGTCTTCCCTGGGGCCCCTCAGAGGGGATGGGTTCCAGCTTCCCTCCCCATCCCAAACAGAGCTCCCAGCTGGCAGAGGAACCCAGGTGTGTGTAATCCCATCAACGGCCAACATCCAGAGACTTAAAAGCAAGCTCCCAGAAGCGATATCTTATAACCTACTTCTCCCTTTGGGAGAAACTACCAAACTACTGAGAGTTTCCTCCCTATATGGGAGAGCCTTGCAAGCTTCCCATGGTGTATTCATATGCCAAATCCAGTAACAAGCTGGATCTCATTCCCCTGACCTTGAAAGAGCCTCCAATGTGACATCGTTGGGAAGGCTAAGTAGAGACAGGCTTCTAAAATCGTAGGGATAGGATGAATGGAGAAGTTACTGAGACCTCTTGAGAAATTCAACGATCAACGGGATTTCGTGATTGTGCTCTTCCATCCCTAGTGGGCCCACTAGCACCCTTCGCTTGGTGATCCCTTCTCTATCAGAGCTGCTTCTTCACCTAACATGTGAGGTCAGCTTCCAAGCTGTGGAGTACTCCTCTTGGTACTTATCTCTACTATTCTTGGGTGTTAGTCTCCCATTCTGTTACTTTATATTCCACAAATGAGTGCAATTTTCTGTGTCTGTCCCTCTCTTTCTGACTCATTTCACATAACATGATACTTTCCATGTTGATCCACCTATATGTAAATTTCATGACTTCATCTTTTCTAACAACTGCATAGTATTCCATTGTGTAGATGTACCAAAGTTTCTTTAGCCAGTCATCTGTTCTCAGGCACTTGGGTTGTTTCCAGATTCTGGCTATTGTGAACAGTGCTGCAATGAACATATAGGTAAGCAATACCACTTCTGGGAATATATCCCGACGGTGCAAAAAAAAGCACAGTAGAAATGACATCTGTACCTATATGTTCATTGCAGCACTGTTCACAATAGCCAGAATCTGGAAACAACCTGAGTGCCCAAGAACAGTCAATTGGTTAAAAAAACTTTGGTACAGGAGAAACAGACCCTCCGCGCCTATAGACTGTGATCCTGAGGTCTCCTAACCCATTTTGTTACCAGAGAAGATTCTTGCAGCCATGCATTTTGACTGTGAACTGAGCTAAAATATTAGAAACCCAAAATATTAGAAACGTGATAGCGGCCGCGCGGACTCAAAGTCTTCACTCTTAGCAATGAAGAGAAATTATTAGATGATGCCTATTCAGCAGGCCTGATTGTTGGGGGAAATTTCCAATCAATAATAGTGAGTTCTGATGGAAATATGGAATGTACTCAAGGTATATAGAGAATAATGGGAATATCATTAGCTACTTAGATGGGGGGGTGGGGTGGGAGGGGGGTGTATTGGGGTTCTTGGTGGTGGAACGGGTGCACCGGTGAAGGGATGGTGGTTTAATCAATATTTGACTGTGACTTAAACCTGAAAGCTTTGTATTTTTTTTCTTTTTTTCATGGTGGTTCAATACAATATTTCTTAAAAAAAAAAAAACTTTGGTACATCTACACAATGGAATACTATACTGCTATTAGGAGAGGTGAAGTCATGAAATATGCTTATAAGTGGATGGTCACTGAGAGTATCATGCTAAGTGAAATGAGTCAGAAAGAGAGGGACAGACAAAGAAGGACTGCACTCATTTGTGGAATATAAAATAACATAACATGAGACTGACGCCCAAGGACAGTAAACACAAGGGCCAGGAATATTGCTCCATAGTTGGAAGACTGCCTCATGACCTGGAATAGAGAAGAGATCACTAAGTCAATGATCATTGAAGGAATCGTTCAGGATGGGAGACATGTGCTGAAAGTAGATAAAGGACCAAAGGTAATAATAGCCTCACAGTATCTGTATTGCAAACCATAATGCCCAAAAGTAAAGAGAGTGTATGAGGGAAATTGTCTGTCATGAAGGCTGGGGAAGGGTTGTTGGAAAGGGGAGGGTGTATACTGTGGACACTGGTAGTAGAGAATGTGCACTGGTGGAAGGATGGGTCTTTGATCATTGCATGACTGAAACTCAAACATGAAAGCTTGTAACTGTATCTCATGGTGCTCCAATTAGTAGAATAAATAATATTTTAAAAAAGAATGCATTCACATTGAGTTTGCTAAGTACACCATAAAGAATGACCACATCAAGCCTGGAATTCTCATTTTTCACATTTACCTGAAAATTACAAAACTTTAAAAAAATAAGTGTGATTTCATTAATGATATGGTGTACTGCTGGGAATATATCCCAGAGAAGCAAAAAAGTATAGTCGAAATGACATCAGCACTCATATGTTCATCGCAGCGTTATTTACAATAGCCAGAATCTGGAAAAAACCCAAGTGCCCTAGAACAGATGACTGGTTGAAGAAACTTTGGTACAACTATACAATGGAATACTAGAAAAAATGAGGTCATGAACTTTGCATATAAGTGGATCGGCATGGAAAGTATCATGCTAAGTGAAATGAGTCAGAAAGAGAGAGACAAACATAGAAAGATTGCACTCATCTGTGGAATATAGAATAACAGAGTAGGAGACTAACACCCAAGAATAGTAGAAATAAGTACCAGGTGGTTGACTCCATGGCTTGGAAGCTGCCCTCACATTCTGGGAAAAAGGCAGCTCATATAGAGAAGGGAACACCAAGTAAAATGTGGTTGGAGGCCACGTGGGAGAAGGGTGAAGCGTGCTGAATGTAGACTAGAGACTGAACACAATGGCCACTCAACACCTTTATTGCAAACCACAACACTTAATTAGAGAGATAGAACAAAAGGGAATAGCCTGCCACAGTGGCGGGGGTGGGGTGGGGTGGGGGAAGATGGGATTGGGGGGGTGGGAGGGATGCTGGGTTTATTGGTGGTGGAGAATGGGCACTGGGGAAGGGATGGGTTCTCGAACTTTGTATGAGGGAAACATGAGCACGAAAATGTATAAATCTGTAACTGTACCCTCACTGTGACTCACTAATAAATAAATTTTTAAAAAATAAAAATAAAAATTGCTTACCTAAAAAAATGATATGGTGTATATATAAGCATTTTTTCTTAACTCATATTAGTGAAAAAAACTCCAAATTGTATTTTGAGTCTGAATGTGCATTCATATCCTGACTATCACCTGCCTTCCCATCTTAACTTGCTATTTGTGTTTAACGTTTCCTAGTAAATCCAAAATTTTATATCTTAACCAGATGTGTAATTGAGTGTTTAGGTGCCATATACTAGACCATGCTCTGAAACACTACAGGTCAAAATCTCTCTCCCTTGTTCTCTCATCTGTCATATTTATTATCTAGGTTTTTCATCACTCTGTGAGGACTAATCTTCAGACAGAGTCTGTAAAATTTCAAATACTTTGCATAAACTATATGACACATTATATTTAAAAAATGTTCAATATAAATTGCATATTGTTTTAAAGTGTTAGCTGATAATAAAAAGGAAAAAATATTAACTTACAATGTATCTGCTATCCAAGTCACACAAATTTCTCAAACTGATCTTTATTTCCTTATGTTTACATTAAGTCCTATTTAAGCATAATCCCAAGTTACCAAAAAAATAATAGTGGGACTATACTTAAGTTCAAACCTGAAAAGCAAGCACTTAGGGAAACTATAATGTTCCAAGGTCTAAGGAAGAGGATAAGAAAAATTAAAACGTGGTTCTCTGCTGGAAGTGTACAACTTCTAAGTAAAGCATTTTGTTATAACTTGGTGCAGAACACAGAGGAAGAACAGCTGCCAGATTTAACAGGGAGGAGGACTATTCTAAGAAACTTCCAGAAGATAGTCTATATTCACATGTTAAAAATGAATAGACTTGGGTATGGTGTCGCCAGCAGGTAAACCTGTACTTGTGGGGCAAGTGCATCAGCAGCTTGATGATGCCTTCAGACTTCCAGATACCCCAAAACTGCTGCTGTGCCTTTGGCCAGACCCCAACAACTTGGGGCCAGGTTTACTAAGAATTAAACTGTCAAAAGTTAGGTATGTAGGAGACACACCCACAAACCACCTCTGGCTCAGCTATATAAGCTCATTTATTGGTCTTAGTTCAGAGACCCATAAATCTCGAAAGAGATCAAAATATGCAGCTAGGGCCTGTAGCACAGAGGTAGGAGGAAACCCATGACCAAGAGCTCCAGGCTCGCTTGGATCAGGACTCGACCTCCTCCCCACAGGTCCCCAGTTTCCCAGTAGCTTGGCAGTCATACCCGCAAACTGCCCCTGGTGCCATGTAATCTCATCAATGGCCAAGACCCAGACTATAAACTAAAGCTTCCGGAAGAGAATGACACAGAATTTCCTGGACATTATATTCTATACATAACCTGCAATACAAAACAAAATCATCTGGAAAGTGTGCACTGGTGAAGGGATGGGTATTTGATGATTATATGACCGAAGCTCAAACATGAAAGCTATATCTCACAGTGAATCAAAAAAGGGAGGGGGAAATAATAATAAAATAATAAAGTTAACATTCAGAATAGAATTTTTAAAAAGTAATGTGGATTTCATGCCCAATTCAATCAGCTTTATCAATATCTGAACAAATCACTGTCATTGTCACTGTCATTCCGTTACTCATCGATTTGTTTGAGCAGGCACCAGTAACGTCTCTCATTGTGAGACTTATTGTTACTGTGTTTGGCATATCCAATATGCCAAGGGTAGCTTGCCAGGCTTTGTCATGCGGGCGTGATACTCACGGTAGCTTGCCGGGCTCTCCGAGAGAGACAGAGGAATCCAACACGGGTTGGCCACATGAAAGGCAAACGCCCTACCACTGCACTATCGCTTTACATTATTAAAATAAAATGAATAGGCATAGAAGTGAAATAATCCAGGCACAAAACACTTTAAAAAGGGGGTATAATGGAGAAAACAAGTGTGATATAACTAGAATACAGAAAGTGTGATGAGGAAAGACAGGAGGAGAAAGCTGGCAGGAGCTTTACACACCATTTTCACTATTTTAAGCAGGATTAGTCAAAAGAAGAGAAATCATTCTCGCTAGACTAAACAGAATGACAAGGGCTTAGAAAATACTTTGAAGGTCTTTTCAAATGACTTCTAGATTGTTCTTTTAGTAGTGATCTCCACAACAATCCTCTACCCCCAAATGACCCTACAATAAATCTGCCAACTCCACCTTAACCATAATCAGATATCAGAGAATCAGATATCAGAGAATCTAGAAGCTTCTGCTAAGCTTCTAGACCCAAATATCACCTGTAATTGATAGAGAAAAATGCATGTTTCAGACCTGCTTCTCAACGTCCATAAAACTAAGAGTTGGTCTCTAGGAAAAAACCCTGATGCCCCTGCTTCCATAAACCATAACAAATTTTAAAAACAAATTATGTTCATGACAGAAAGATCTGAAATGTTGCCTTTGCATAATTTCTGTATTTGAAAAATATACTCAGCCTGCAAGCTTGACCAAAACTCTCCAACCTCTAGCATGCAACTAGGCTTGCTATAGGTGATAGGACTGAGGTCATCAAAACTATGACCCTCAGCATACCATGATAACGGGTCTAGGTTTTATCATGGATTTTTTTAGATATACTACACATCCCATTAGATTTTATAATTAAGTGGATTTCTATTCATATTAATACAGTTGTGTGATCGTCATCACTGTGTAATTCCAGAATACTTTCATTACCTAAAATCAATTGCCCATTACCAGTTATTCTTCCCTCCTCCTAGTCCCAGCTAATCATGAATCTCCTTCCTTTCTTCACATCTTTGCATGTTATGGGTATTTGAAAACAAACAGAATCATATGACATGTAACCTTTATATCTGGCTGTTTTTCACTATGCATGTTTAAATTTTATCCACAGCAAACCTCCAGGGACTGTAGAAAATAATAATGTCCTAGTAGTCCCAAATCTTTCATGTGATTGATCACTTTCATTGCACTTATGATTTATTCCATTATACTCCTTATTATCATTAGTTCTATATAATTCAGTAATTTTAAGTCTCCCAGATTGTTTATTTGTCTGAGCTAGAATTCCCTAAAACTTTAGCACTCTCATCCAACAGTGCTCAGGCCTTAATCCTGGCTCTATGCTAAGGAATCACTCCTGGCAGGGTTCAAGGGACCATATGCGGTTCTGGGGATCAAATCCAGGTTGGCCGAATGCAATGTAAATGCCCAATCCACTGTACTATTTCTTTGGCCTCCTATTAAGGACGCTTTAGTGTTTTTCCTAATATTGTATTGTAAAAGAAACTTTGTTAAATTAATTTTTACCATTTTATGTATTTTCCTCTTTAGCCTACTAATGTACCAAGTTCAAAGTTTACACAGACATTCTGTGTTAAAATATCTCTAAATTTCTTTGCTAAACTGGCTTGAATAGTGTCAACCATTGTTCTAATAAGCTACTACACTCATCTAAGTTTAGTAATTTTTCATTTTATTCCTATGCAAGACCAATCCACCATTGCTTTGTTCTTTTCCGTTATACTTGGCAATCAGTGCCACGATAACCTCATAAATATGAATATGGGGTAACCTATTCATTGCAATTTCTTAGTATAATAGACAGAATATTGAAACAATCCAATGTCCAAGTATAAATGAATAATGAGGTATATATTATATTATATTATATCATATTATATTTATGAGATTGATGCGCTGCCTACTGTGCTAAGAAGGACTGGAGTCATAGCACAGTGGATAAGGCATTTGACTTGCATGCGACCAACCTGGGTTTGATTCCTCCATCCCTTTCAGAGAGCCCGGTAAGCTAACGAGAGTATCCTGCCCTTACAGCAGAGACTGGCAAGCTACCCGTGGCATATTTGATATGCCAAAAACAGTAACAACAAGTCTCACAATGGAGACATTACTGGTGCCTGCTCGAGCAAATTGATGAACAATAGGACGACAGTGCTACAATGCTACAGTACATATTATATTTAAACACAATGGAATACTATGCAGCTCATAGGAAATATGAAATCTTGCAGTTCATTTTAACTTCCACAAAAATGAAGAGTATTTAAGTAAAGTAAATCAGAGGGAGAAAGATAAATACCAGATTATATCACTCATCTATGTTATACAATGAAACTAAACAAAGAAATAGACACTGTTGAACAATGATAACCAATGTTCAACATTGATATCAATGATAACCTTGGGTAATGAACATAAAAACACCAATAAGGGTGGGGTGGGGATGGTGGAAAGGTGAACTAGTAGTAACATTAGGTTATTGGAAGGTGATACAGGATACTTTAGTGGTGGTAAGGTGGGTAACTGTGTACTTAAAAACCATACATGTTGGGGCCGGAGTCTAGCAGGGTGCTCGTCTTGCATGCAACAACCCAGATTTGATTCCCTATACCACATATGGTCCTCTCCCAACACCCCCTCAAACTCTGCCAGGAGTGATCCCTGAGTATAGGGCCAGGTGTAATCCCTGAGCACTGTGAAGTGTGACCCAAACCACCTCTCACCCCACAAAAACTTTGTAAAAACATAAATGTAAACCAAAATAATTGACTTATCATTGTATCACTGTCATCCGTTGCTCATCAATTTGCTCAAGCACGCATCAGTAACATCTCCATTGTAAGACTTGTTACTGTTTTTGGCATGTGGAATATGCCACGGGTAGCTTCCAGGCTCTGCCCTGTAGGCAAGATACTCTCGGTAGCTTGCCAGGCTCTCCTAGAGGGGCAGAGGAATTGAACCAGGCTCGGCCTCATGCAGTGCTAACGCCCTACCCACTGTGCTATCACTCCAGCCCTATATTTGCC
Organism: Sorex araneus; assembly: GCF_027595985.1. Lineage (NCBI taxonomy): Eukaryota > Metazoa > Chordata > Mammalia > Eulipotyphla > Soricidae > Sorex > Sorex araneus. Next base: position 69,404,443 of record NC_073302.1, on the reverse strand, counting down.
AAAAATTATTTTTTAAATTTTTTTATTAATGAATCACCGAGAGGTACAGTAACAGACTTACAAACTTTGCTGCACTTTTCAGCATTTATCTTTCAGGCCAAATAGTTCCTCCAAACCCTCTTTTCTTGGTGTTCCCTTCTCTATTTAAGCTGTCTTTTCCCCCAGCATGTGAGGCCGGCTTCCAAGCCATGGGGCAAACCTCTTGGTCTTTATCTCTACTATTTTTGGGTGTTATTCTCCTATTCTGTTACTTTATATTCCACAAATGACTGCAATCTTTCTATGTCTATCTTTCTCTTTCTGACTCATTTCACTTAACATGATACTTTCCATGTTGATCCACCTATATGCAAATTTCATGAATTGATCTTTTCTAACAGCTGCATAGTATTCTATTCCGTAGATGTACTAAAGTTTCTTTAACCAGTCATCTGTTCTTGGGCACTCCGATTTTTTTCCAGATTTTGGCTATTGTAAACAGTGCAGTAATGAACATGCAAGTGCAGATGTCATTTCTACTATACTTTTCTGCATCTCCAGGATATATTCCCAGGAGTAGTATTGCTGGGTCAAATGGAAGCTCAACTTCTAATTTTCGGAGAAGTGTCCATACTGTTTTCCAAAAGGGATGAACCAGTCAGCATTCCCACCAGCAGTGAAGGAGAATCCCTTTCTCCCCCCATCCACTTTTGTTCCTCTGGATGTGGGTCTGTGGTGTAAGATGATATCTCATTGTTGTTTTGACCTACATCTCCCTGATGATTAGTGATGGAGAGCATTTTTTCATGTGCCTGTTGGCCATTCAGAACTCTTCTTTGAGAAAGTTTCTGTTCATCACCCCATTTTCTGATGGGGTTGGATGTTTTCTTCTTGTAGAGTTCAACCAGTGACTTGTATATCCTTGTACATCTGATATCAACCCCTTACCAGATGGGTATTGAGTGAATGTCCTTTCCCATTGTGTAGACTGTCTTTGTATTTTAATCCTTTTTTTTTTTGAGGTACAGAAGCTTCTTATTTAAGATAGTCCCATTGTTTATTTATTTTTCCACTTGCTTGGCCAGTGGTGTGCCATCTTTGAAGATACCTTTAGCTTCAATGTCGTGAAGGGTTTTGCCAACCTTGTCTTCAATGTACCTAATGGATTCTGGTCTGAATGTTGAGGTCTTTAATACATTTTTATCTGACTTTTGTACATGGTATTAGGTAGAAATCTGAGCCCATTTTTTTATTTGCCAAAAATTCTTAAATTTACCCATCAAGATTAACAACTCATAATAGGTTTGATTTTTTTAATATTTTTATCACTATTTATTTTTTAATCACCATAAGATACATTATGAAGCTTTCCTGTTTGAGTCTCAGTCATACAATAATCCCTCACCCAACTCTCCACCAGTGCACTATGGCAATCTCTATGACAATCTCCCCCATACTGTCTTTTGTTTTGTTTGTTTTATTTATTTATTTTTTAATTAGTGAGTCACAGTGAGGGTACAGTTACAGATTCACACATTTTTGTTCTTGTTTTTCCCTCATGCAATGTTTAAGAGCCCATCCCTCCACCAGTGTCCATTCTCCACCACCCATGAACTCAGTATCCCTCCCATCCCCCAGTCCCATCCCCCACCCCACCCCGCCTCTGTGGCAGGGCATTCCAATTTGATATCTCTCTTTCGTTTTGGGTGTTGTGGTTTGAAATAGAGGTATTGAGTGGTCATCCTGTTCAGTCTCTACTTTCAGCATGCATCTCCCTTCCCGCGCAGGATCTCCAATCACATATTACTTGGTGTTCCCCTCTCTATCTGGGATGACTTTCCCCCAGTGAGTGAGGCCAGCTTCCAAGCTATGGAGCCAACCTCCTGGTATTATATACTACCATTCTTAGGTATTAGTCTCATACTTTGTTGTTCTATATTCCACAGATGAGTGCTTTTCCAGGAAACTGAAAAGATAGGTTTGATTTTTTATAATATTGGAGATACTAATAGTTCAGCTTTTAAAGCATAATTCCACTAAAAATTGAAAAATGATGAACAGATACTTCCTCAAAGAAGACAGAGAGATAGCCAGCAGGTATATGCAAAAGTCTCTATCATCACTGGTTATCAGAGAAATGCAAATCATAATGATAGTGAGATATTTCTACCGGTGAGAATGGCCCCATCATTCTTTTCAGCAAAAAGAATGAAAACAGTGTTGGCAGGTATGTAGCAAAAAATGACCCCTCATCACTGTGTGTGAATCTGATAGTTTATCCAACCATTTGAAAAATGTTTGGGAGAATGTTATGATGAATCCTCAGAAAAATAAGAGTGGAGGTTCCAGAGAGATAGTAGAACAAGTACAGCAGGTAGGATGCTTGCTTTGCACACCACTGATTGGCATTCTATCCTTGGCATTGGTTCCCTGAGTCCTGCCAAGAGTGATTCCTAAGTACAGAACCAGGACTAGGCCCTGAGCACCAATGAGTGTGGAGGAAGAAGAAAGAGAGGAAGAGAGTGAGGAGGGAAGGAAGGAAGGAAGAAAGGAAGGAAGGAAGGAAGGAAGGAAGGAAGGAAGGAAGGAAGGAAGGAAGGAAGGAAGGAAGGAAGGAAGGAAGGAAGGAAGGAGGGAGGGAGGGAGGGAGGGAGGGAGGGAGGAGAGAGAGGGAGGAAGGAAGGAAGGAAGGAAGGAAGGAAGGAAGGAAGGAAGGAAGGAAGGAAGGAAGGAAGGAAGGAAGGAAGGGAAGAAGGAAGGAAGGAAGGAAGGAAGGAAGGAAGGAAGGAAGGAAGGAAGGAAGGAAGGAAGGAAGGAAGGAAGGAAGGAAGGAAGGAAGGAAGGAAGGGAAGAAGGAAGGGAAAGAATTTCCATATAACTCAATAATTCTCCATACAGTGAGAAAAACATGAAATCATGCAGTTCCCTGCAAACTAGATGGAGTGCGAAGGAAGCATGCTAAGTAAAAGTGAGTCAGAAGGGGAAGATAATCACTGGATTACTTCACACATATGTGAATAATATTAAGAAGCAAAGCCAAGGGACTATAGTCCCTAATCAGAAAAGTGCTGAGATGGCACCAACAAAACTGATTGTGATAATAGGAGGGGCAGAGGAAGGGAGATTTGGTTAGTGGTAGTTTGTGGCTGACATCTCTGGTGGTGATGGTGGTGAAGGAGTATTCCAAATATAAAATAATAAAACTAAACTAAACCAAATAAAAATATCAATTTAAAAAATAGATAAAAATTAATATAGCACATTAAGAAATTTACTTAAATAATCTAACTCTAGATTATTTATCTATTATTAGATCAATTTAATGACATTAGGTTTATCTCTTTCTTAAATTTCATAAATTGCCCGTTACTCCATCCAGTAAAAGCAGGTAGTTCCCTTGCTTTCTCTTTTTTTCTTTTCTTTCTTTTTTTCTGTGCTTTCCAAATCATGTGCTAGTTCCTTAATAAATAAAATTACAAACCAAGGATTATTAGGACAAATGTTCCCAAACAAGAATAAGGGTGGGAAACAAGAAAAGTGGTAAGGGTTTCAAACTATATTATACTGCTTTAAATTACTTCTGGATAGACCTGAAAGCATCAGGCCCAGATTATCTGTGACTTTTCCTCTTTTCACATGCTTGCTCTTTAGATTTATAGACAGGTCTTGGGTACAGATTAAATGCTACTCACTCTCCAAGAACAGCACACACATAAACACACACACACACAAACATACAAACTCAGAGGCACTTATTCTTATTCTCATTGTAGACCCACTATTTGTATTATTTATCAAGTTTCCAACCATTCAGCTACCAAAATTATTGGAATTCTGAGGAATCAATTCCATTAATACTTTACCATAATCAAATATTTATTTTAACCTACTTTTTAAAAATTTTTAAGCTTATACTTCAATAATCAGATACCAACTTTGATATCAATGAACTTAGAATTTTATGGTTTCTTTCCTAATTATGAGCAAGTTGAATCTTAAGCAGAGACTTATCCTACTGTCTAAATAATGCTGTCACTAAGGTCTGCAGAAAAGCTATGAATTGTTCTATAAGAAATAAAGCCATTTTGTATAATACTTAATTCAGTCACTGGTTTATACGTTACAAATAATTAATATTGGAAGACACAACAGGAGTGTATTTACTTTAAACCTGGAATTCTGGAGATTTTAATGAGTATTATTGCGGTGAATATTGAGTTGCACTGACTCTAATAATTTTTTCGGAATAAAATTTACATGGTCATGCTACATGGAGTAGAACTCTTGGTCTTGGTTTGTACACACCGACCCTATGTTAGCACAGATGGAATTTTTTCTTATGATAATATTGATCCTGCCTTCAGTTCACTACTTTCAACCCTTGCTCTGCTTCTAAGCAGACTATGTGTGCATGGCTGCATGAGTGAGCAATGAAACAGGGAAGGCATCGTGACTAATTCTACTCAAGCATGCATCCTTTCCTCCATCACCATTTTCCTAAGAGACTGCCAATTGTTTGCCTAGCTCAGTTGATAGTTAAAGCATATGACTCTATTCGAGTAGCTATGTAAATGGCTGTACAGAAGGACCCTATTAAGACACATGATTCAAAAGTCTTTCTATCCAGTATTATCAAAGTATGTGCCAACCCTGATATACTAATATCTACCACTTTTGTAAGCCAAATCACACACACAAATAGTATAATATACCCATCCTTCTTTTTCTGCCTCTCTTCTTTTCCTCAACATTTGGCATATATATTTTGTTAAGACTGAAATGTAAGCACGCAAGTTTGTAAGTCTGTAACTGTACCTCACAGTGATTCATTTTAAAATAAAAAAATTAAAAAGGAAAAAACTGCAAATTTATTATTTTTCAATCTTCCTGACAGTGATTTAAAATTAAACTTACAGTACAGTCTTAGCAAGTACATAATGCAACATTATATGTCTGTTTCCTTACCACTTTACTTCTCTTTTATCTTCCTTTTGTTTTGGTTTGGAGCCAAACCAAAGTATGAGTATACCTGGCTGCACTCTTACTTAACTCTGGCTCTGCATCCAGAGATCATTTCTGCTGGGACTCAGGGCACTCAGTGGTGCTGGGGATTGAACCTGAATCAGCTGCATACAAGGCAAGCATCTTATCCACAGTAGAATCTCTACAGCCCCATTATGATTATTCAGTCTTTATAATTATTTAATTTTGGAATTAAATAAGAAATGGATAAAAAGTTTCTCTCTCTACTTCCATCTACTTCCAAACTTTTCTTTCCTAAAGTTTATTGTTTCCATGTATGTTTAATGAATTTTCTAACACACTTTTATTTCATGCTACTGCCTTCCTTAAATATTTCTGAAAACTCAACACAATATACTTAACTGACACCAAAGTGCTTGGGGTCTCCAAAGGCCTTTCTCTAAACTCTTATTTTTTATGTAGGAAGCAATGCAACAAAGAGTCAGGAATTCAAATCCTTGCTTTACCAATCACCATACACTGATGACTGTATACATTTAACCACATTTGTTCCTGTTTCCTTATCTATGAAATGACTATGAGTGTAACTAACATATAAACACAGGTTGTTGGGAAGGTAAAAAGTAATGCTACATGTAAAACATTAGTAATATATCAAGATTTAGTAGTTCTTGAAGCATATTTCTATTATTATTTGTCTCTACTCCCTTACTCATTATGATCTGTTCGTAATAAATTATTATAGTTTTCTACTTATTAAATAATTCCCATAATATTCTATGTTAAGAACCCCCACGACCTTTTGCCATTTAATCCAGCAGTTAATCTTTATTTTTTGGTAGTGCCAGGGACTGAACTTAGGGTCTCACACAGGCAAGGAAATTGTTCTGTCACTGAACTACATCCCCACCCCCAGGTCATGTTTTCTTTTACCCGGCCCTACTCAAGAAGCTAAGATCAGCACTTAGACATATAACAAGTGAACAGATATGGGGGGCATAGAGGTAGGAGAGGTTAAGGCATTTGTCTTGCACATGGCCAGCCGTGGTTCAATTCCCTCACTGCATATAGTCCCTCCCGAGCACTGCCAGGAGTGATCCCTAACCATAAAAACAGAAGTTACAACCCAAGAACTACTGGGTGTGGTCACCAAAAATTAAAGAGATAAGTGAGTGTGAGAGAAAGAGAGAGAGGTCTTCCTAACCCCTCCTTTACTCTATAATTTCTATAAACTAAAAGAATCAACTCTTTCTTTCTTTCACCACTATACTTTGTCCCGTTATTATAACACTTAGCTCACTGAATTACAAATACATATTCATTTATTAGTATCCTCTTTTTCTGGCTAGGGAGCTCTCGAAAGACCAAGGACATGACCTCATTATAGTTTAATCTCCAGGATGCTAAACTATGACTAGTATTGAGTAAGCTTTCAGTAAATACTTGCTAATATTTGAATAAATGAATGAACAATTGACCAAATGAATAATGGTATAAGTAATCTCGTAAATATAAGTAATCTAAATCAAAAAAATCCAGACAAAAGTAACAAAGGAGATTAATGATTAATGTCTTGTGGAGATTCAAAGATTGCTTTAGCAAGCTGAGCAAAAAAATACATGGTTGTGAATATCAAGTGGATAACAATGTGCATTTTATTCACTTCTAAATGGAGAAGTGCCCATATTACATAAGTGTTTGTACCTAAGTAAATTGTATTTGCATCTCCATAGATTGTGTTGTGCTATATGAACTCTGCATCTATTAATAATAATAGATACTTGAAAGCTACTCAAAATTGCATGTTGATAAAGATAAGGACGTGTTCCAGTGTGAATAGCTTATAGTTAATTATATAAAATAAACACTATGGAATATTTATATTATTGATGTCTCAAAATTATATAGTCACCTCATATTCACCCATTTCTTTTTGCCTACTATTTGATTAAATTAAGTTTTTTCTAATTTTTATTCATCCTTTATGTACTTACAGCTAAGTCTATTTGCCAAGGATGCCTTTTTCTTATTGGTCTGCAGAGCTCTTTACTTATTCCAGATAGGATACTTTCACTGGATGCAGTGAATGTGTACAAGAATTCTCACAAACCTGAGGGAAGAGAGGGTGGTAAGTCATCTATCTTTGCCAATATATAGTGAGACAATGCTGAGGCATGTCCAAGACACAAGAGAACTGAGTCACAAATACTCCATTTGCTTTACTGCTTTCTTCTCCCACGTCCCTTATTTTTAACCTACAAATCATCTAGCTGTGCTTTAACCTGGCATCAAATCCCAAATAAAGTATTTTCACCCATTTCTCTTGAGGGAATGGGAGTGTCCCAAAAGGTGCCCAGGAGGCCGAGGGAGACCTTCTCAAGAGGGTCTCAGTCAACCTGGCCAATGGCTCAGCACTAGGACCCCTGGTATTTACTGTTCATGTGGTGCCCGGGATTACCCAGTCACCCCTGTGGCGCTCACATTTTCCATGGCCACACGGAGTAGTGATCAGGGACTGCCAGGGCTGCACCCAGCAATAATCAGGGGCTGTGCAGTGCCAGGGATTGAAGCAGGGTCAGATCCTCCACCCTTTCCTCATTTCATGGTCTGCATTTGGAGAAACCCAAACTAGGATGTCTTGTTTTCCCAAAATTTCTTATCAGAGATTTGGTAAATAAAAGGTTTTAGCATGCACTTATTGTACAACATACGCTGTGGTGAAAATCTTAAAACAATATCTCATTCATTTTCTAGTTAAATTTTCTTTATTTCTTGGACTTTATTAAGACTTCATCATCCCTGGAACCCCCCAGCATTTTTTACAGGAAAAAAGCAATATATTCTCTCTGTGGGTCTCTCTCTCTCTCTATTGTGTATGCTATGTGAATGTGCGTGAGAAAGAGAGAGAGAGAGAGAGAGAGAGAGAGAGAGAGAGAGAGAGATTTGGGCTTTTGCAGCCATACCATATTCAAAACCAGGAACAGAAAAAGTCAGCCACATGCAAGGCAAATACCTTAACCCCAATACTATCTCTCTAACCTCCAAAATACTCAATAAACTCCAAATATAACATAGGTTAATCTATTTGGAATAAATTGGTCTTCTGTGTTTCCGTGTGTGTGCTAAGTACAGCTCTATGCTATAATGCTGACTAGCAAGGTTTTTCATTCTCCCTTCCTTAAGATTTCATCATCAGCGACATGCAGAGAATAACTGTCATCTGAAGTATATGCACACATAGAGATATCTATAGATAGATTAGGATTAATTCACATAAAATCTTAAAGTCTGAATATTAAATAAAATGTCTTCATGTGTCTTGAATTCCACTGATATTTTATGAGAATCATACATGGGAGATTACAATTGTATTCACCAGAATTCATTGGCAAAAAAGTGTTTGAAGACAGAGCAGTGGTATTTTATAATAATACCTGTCAATTATTTAAAAGAATACAAAAGATGTTGAATTCAAGATTAAAGACAATGTTAAGAGAAATGATTCACAAGAAATATAATGAGATAGGAAACAGAATCATTGGTTTATGAACTTTCCTTTCCTCATATTTGCTCCCCCAGACTTTAGCATGAGACTGGCATAATTCAAAATATAATCTAAAAAAATCATGAACCAATAAATAGCGCAATATGCTAACTATATAAGTTGATAGTTATATAAATACTGGTTCTAAATATATGCTCCATGTAAATCAGTATCTTCTGAAAGTGAAGTATCTTTCTATACAATGAACTGTCAACAAAGTCTTTTTTTATTTATTCTTTTATTGAATCACCATGTGGAAAGTTACAAAGCTTTCAGGTTTAAGTCTCAGTTATACAATGATCGGACACCCATCCCTTACCAGTCCACATATTCCACCACCAAGAATCACAGTATACCTCTCCCCCACCCCCCCAACAAAGTCTTTTTTGCAATAGAATTCCACTTAGTAAACTACTAATGCTAGTGAAGAAGGTTTAAAGCCTTTTATGGATAAATAAATGGACTTGTCATATAAAATGCCAATCTTTTTCTTTTAATTTTATTGATTCACCATGAGATATAGTTACAAGCTTTTATTTCTGAGTTACAATCACAAAATGATCAAACACCCATCCGTCCACCAGTGCACATTCCCCACCATCAATATCCCCAGTGTACCCCTACTTTTCCCACCCTCCCACTGCCTCAATGGAAGACAGTATTCCCCATACTCTCCCTCTACTTTTGGGCATTATGGTTTGCAATGCAGATACTGAGAGGTTATCATGTTTGGTCCTTTATCTACTTTCAGCACACATCTCCCATCCCGACCGATTCCTCCAATCATCATTTTCTTAGTGATCCCTTCTCTATTCCAACTGTTCTCTCCACACCCACTCATGGGGCAGGCTTCCAACTACGGAGAAATCTTCCTGACCTTTCTATCTACTGTCTTGGGTGTCAGTCTTGTGTTATGTTATTTCATACTTCATAAGTGAGTGCAGTATTTCTATATCTGTTCCTCTCTTTCTGACTCATTTCACTTAGCATAATACTCTCCATGTCTATCCACTTACAAGCAAATTTCATGACTTATCTCTCCTAACAGCTGCATAGTATTCCATTGTGTAGATGTACCGAAGTTTCTTTAACCAGTTGTCTGTTCTCAGGCACTTAGATTTTATCCAGATTTTGACTTAAAATGCCAATCTTAACTTAATAAACTATAAGGTCTTGTGCAACTATTGATAGAATATAGATTAATTATAATCTTCATACTTAGTTTTTGATTAAGTATTAAAGACAAAGTTGTATGAAAAATACACAAGGTATGTATGGGGAAAAGATATCATTAATAAACTAAGAATAATAAAGAAAATATTGTGAAAATATAAAGAAAAGGTAAAAAAACAGTGAGAGATTACAAAAGTCAACTTAATAGAATACAATGATAAAGCATAAGCAACTCAACTTACATTTATTTACTATCTATAATGCTCCAGACACATTTAAGTGACCTAAATAGAGACAAAAATAATAAAGGTAACACCCATTGTGAGATACAACAATTTTCACAAGCTTTCTTTTACTGAACTACTTTTTGATAATTCCACTTCCCATTTCATTGTAACAAGCAAGATAAAATAAATTATTTTGTGCCTGCCAATGAGACAGGTTTGGGAGGTGGGTGAGAAACTGGGGACAATGGTGGAGGGAAGGTCACAGTGGTGGTGGGATTGGGGTTGGAAAATTAAATGCTTAAAACAACTGTATTATGGACATCTTGGTAAACCATGGTGTTTAAATAAAGTTAAAAAATTGTCCTCATGAGTACAATGAAGCATACAGAGAACACAGTCAAATAGGATCTCAGTGACCTTCAACTACTAATGCCTATATAGACTGGAGTTATCCTACAGGTTTTAAAAAGTTAAAAAACCACTGGATCAGAGAGTTATAGTATAAATGCTCACCTTTATTAGTAAATATTTCATATTAGGGTTTATTTATGATTATAACAAACACAGAGCAGCCAGTATAAGAGACACAGAGCAACCAGTTAATCATAAGCATTGCATGTTGGCACCCTGCATTTGATCCTTGGCACTGAATGGATCCACAGGCACTGTCAGAAACAACCTGAGCACAGAGCCAGAAGTATTCCCAGAGTACCACCAGGTATGCTCACACCCTACATCCCCACCCCCCGAAAAAACTCTCAATAAAACAGAGATAGAAGGAACATATGTCATCATCATAAAGATCACACATGACAAACCCAAAGCCAAAATTATACTCTGTGACCAAAACTTAACACTTTTTATCTAAGATTGGAATAAGATAAGGAAGTCCACATTTACCACTATTAATCGGCATTGTATTCAAATTCAAGTTTTAACAACTAGACAAGAAAAGGAAATAAAACTAATCCAAATTTGGAAGGAAGAAATAAATCTATCACTGCTTTCAGATGACATGTACATAAAATGCCAAAGACTCCAGTTAAATCTCCTTGAAATAATAAAAAAATATAGAAAAATTGGCAGGCTAGAAAACCAATATACAGAAACAGTCTGCATATGCATATCTCTATGTAAATAAAGAACCAACAGAATAATATATCAGGATAGCAATTCCATTTACAATCTCATCACAAAGTATATAATATACAGGATAAATTTACCCAAGATGTAAAAGACAAAATCTATACGAAATACTGCTGAAAGAAGTAGAACACACCAAGAACTAAAAAAGAGACATCGTGCTAATTGGAGAAATTAACACTGTGCAATAGTCATATTACTTAAATAAATATATAGCTGGAATAAAATACATATCAAGATACCAGTGTCATTCTTCAAAGAAATAAAACAAAAAAATCATAAACTTTACTTAGATCTATATAAATCCCAGAATAACAAATATAATCTTGAGGGGGAAATGGGAGAATAGATGCCATACACCTGACTTCAAATACAATACAAAGCAACAGTAACTGGATGGTATCAGAATAAAAACACATATATACTAGCTGAATTAAGAGTCCAGAAATAAATGCACACATATATGACAATTAGTTTATTAAAATGGGTCTAACTGTACACAGCAGAGCAAGTGATCCAATAAATGGTATTAGGAAAATTGGAAAATCACATGCAAAAAAATAAAACTGATCACTAACATGATAAATTAAAATGTTGAATGTGAATAACAGACTTGGCTTTAAGACCTGACATCATAAAGTACATAAACATAGGTACCATAGGTAATAAGCTCCTTGATATCAGCCTTAACGTTGTCTCCAGTATTTTGACTATGTCAGGGAAAGCAAAAGCAAAAATAAAGAAATGGTACTACATCAAACTGAAAAAATCCCGTCTTCAGCAAAAGAAACTATATCAAAATACAAGAGCAACCTACTAAATGGTAAGATATCAGAAAATCATACATCTGATGGGGAGGTAATATGCAAAATATATGAATAATTGATAACAAGAAAGACCAAGTAACACAATTGAAAAATGCACAGAGGATCTGAAAAGACACTCTTTAAAGAAGAAACACAAACAACAGGCACATGAGATTCTCATCATTTTTTATTATGAGGGAAATGCAAATCAGCACAACAATGATTTATCACCTCACACCCATTAAAATGGCGTAGCAATAAACTAACAACAGGTATGAAAGAAGTGGACAAAAATGATACCTAAGACACTGGAAACAAATGTAGTGCAGTCATATAGAAAAGAGTACAAAGAAAAATTTAGCAAATTCATATAATCCTGTTATTCTGCTTCTAAGTATTTATTGGATATTTCATATTTACAAAATTACAAAAGTGGGGCTGTAGATATAGTGCAGGGGTTAAGGTCCTTGCCTTGCATGAGCTAACCCCAGTTTGATCTCCATCACTCCACGAGCACCACCAGGAGCAACCTTAGGCACAGAGTCAATGGGACTAGTAACAGTACAGCAATAGTACAGCAGGTAGAGCATTCGCCTTTCATGTGGCTACTCAGGTTCGATCTCTGGCACCCCATATGGTCCCCAAGCCAGCCAGGAGTGATCTCTGAGTGTAGAACCAGAAGTAGGCCTGTGCGCCACCAGGTGTGGCCCCCAAATGAAAACAAACAAACGAAAAAGCACAGAGTTGAGAGTAGCCCCCAAGTACTGCCAGCTGTGGCTCAAAATCCACCCCTAACCCGCTCGCCACACACACACACACACACACAAAAAAAAAAAAAAAAAAAACCACTAATTCAAACCAATCTGAGGAAACCTATGTTCGTCACAGAATTCTTCACTATAGCCAAAAGTTGGAAGCAACCTAAATGGTCACCATCAAAGACTGGATAAAGAAAATGTGTATGTGTACATATGGAAATCTATTCAGCTATACAAAGATGATATCTTACCATCTGCAAGAACATAGATAGAGCTAGAAAGTGTAAACACGGACAGACTTAGCATTAGGTCTAAGTGTAATAAGTTAGATAGAGAAAAGCAAACATGGAGCAATTTCACTTATCCGTAAAAGAAAGAAGCAAAAATAGTGAACAAGCAAAAGTCCAAAATTGAATACCTTGACTCTAACAATAAAATAGAGCTAACCGGAAGTATGGTAAATAGAGGTGAGGAAATACAGTGAACAGAGTCAATATAATGGTGAAATATGGAAGCTAGTCTTTCGGTGATAGATATAATTTACACAGTTTTTAATTTATTAATGTTATATATAAGAAATTACTATAAACCATTGTGGATTCAATAAAATTAAAAAAAGATTAAGGGTTTCAAAATAAACCTTTTTGGGTCAAGACTTTAAGTAATAGATTATGTGGCACTTTTCTGAAGTCCAGGAAGGTAAGATTGTACAGGGATTTAGAAACTTGCCTTGCACTAACTCATCCAATTCCACCTTGATCCCAAGATTGGCACATGATTCCATGAGCATCACAGGAATGATCCCTGAGCACAGTGTCAGGAATAAGGCCTGGGCACACTTGTTTTCCACCCCTTTCTGTCCCCTTACATTCTATCTAAAGACTCTAGAGAATGAACAAACACAGGCAAAAAAACAACTGATTATGAGAAGGAAGGATACTCTAATAAGTCCTTATTTTTCAAGCTTCTAGATTGAGGATAAACTGTCTATGCCATAAATATGGGCAAGAATTTGAAAGCAAATGAAGAGCAATCTTTTTAGATTGAGTAACAGGGCACAAGTTAAAGTCATCATATCTGCAGAATAGAAAGATATAATTCCCCAAAATAGAGAAGGAGAGTCATTTCAGTGAATAAATTTGGTGCATATACTTGTTGACATAAGTTAAAGCACATATGTATGGGACAAAGGTTAAACAGCTAAGTTGAAGCAAAATGAACTGAGCCAAGAAGCAGAATTATAGTTTAAAAGTTCAATTAAGTTGTCTTCCTGCTTTAAAAAGAAAAAAGTAGTTTTTGAAAGAATCCTACAAATTTGAATCTCTAACACATTGTATTCATAATGCTCAAAATATAATCTAAAATTATTTTACTTATAAGTAGAAGAAAACTTTTTCTTGCAGAAAATAAAATCCTCTCTTGCAGAAAATACAATCAACAAAGAGTACCACTAGGCAAGCAGGAAAAGGAACAGACAAAAAGTTTAAAGCAGATATATACGTACATGTACTGAAGACATAAAAGTAAATATTATAATGTCTAAAGTAATTTTTAGACATTATAATATAATATAATTTGATAATATAATTATCAAAGGAAATTCTGGGGTTTTTTTTGCTTTTTGGGTGACACCCAGCGATGCTCAGGGGTCACTCCTGGCTCTGTACTCAGGAATTACCCCTGGCCGTGCTCAGGGGACCATATGGGATACTGGGAATCAAACCCGGGATGGCTGCGTGCAAGCAAATGCCCTACCCGCTGTGTTATCACTCCAGCCCCAATCAAAGGAAATTCTGAAAACAAAATATCTGAAGTTAAAATTTTATAGACTGGGATAATGAAATAATATGACATAAAAAGCTAATGAACTTCCAGACATATCAAAATTATCTAATTTGGAAGATAATTTCACACCAATTATTAAAAAGACTGTAACAAGTTTTCAGAAGCACATATGTTAGTTGAATCCTATATAAAAAGAGAGATATCAGATATTATATATTATATCTGATATATTATATATATTATATTATATATTATATTATTATATTCAGATACTGAATATCTGAATATTTCCTAAATTTGTAGATAAAAGGCTTTGGATATAGGAATATCAGCAAACCCTAAGTAAGAGAAGTAAATAAGAAAGCATACCTAGTAAATCTTCTGAAAGACAAATATATAAATAAAATCTTGAAAGTATCCAGAAAAAAATAACATTCAGAGGAACAATAATTTTAATAACCAGACTTCTATCTGTAAGAAAACATTTGTTAAAAGAATAGAACATCTTCAAATTACTTGAAGAAAATAACTACTAACTAAAATTCTGTATCTGGAGAAAATATTCCCCAAGGATGAAATAAAAATTGTGACTTTTCAGATAATAAAAATTAAGAGAACTAGTTTCTAACAGACTTGGGGTATTAAATATGCTGAAGAAAGTTATAAGGGCTGATCAAAATTACAGCAGATGGAAACAGATGACTAAGAAGAAATAGAAGGCACCAGAAATGATAAATCTATGTTTTAATAAAAAAAGATTATTTTATTTCTAAATTGGATGAGTGCTAAAATATGCATGGTAGTTCTAAAATAAAATTTGTAACTTCGTATTCTAGGTTTATAACATATGGAGATGAAATATATATAATGAAATATGAACAATAGGAAAGTAAATGGAATTACATACAGAATTGCAAGTTTTCTTCATTTTCCATAAAGCCATATTATGATCATTATAAATACACTAAGAAAAGTTAAGATACACATTATAATTACTAAAGGAACCTCTAAAAACAGCAAAGAGGTAAAACTAAGAAGTTAATAAATTTAGATAGATATCAAAAATATTCAAATAGCATTCCGGAGAGAGCAATGAAGGAATAAACCACAGAGCAGACAAAGAAATAATAAATTGGCTGACCTAAATACAACCATATCAACAACTGCAATAAATTGCATGAACTAAAGACTAAATAAAAGGTACATTATCAAAATGAAAATCAAAACCAAGATATATTTGCATAAAACATGTTTAAATATGCATATGTGTATATACACACATGATAGTAATCCAAATGGTTGGAATAGATATACACATATTAGAGAAAGCATAATTCTAGAAAAAGATTAAGAGAAAAGAGTTGTTTTATAATGTTCAAGGCCATGTCATCAGGAAGAAAATGAAAAAAGTTGATGTGTCTAGTAAGAGAGTTTCAATACATTAGGCAAAATCTGACAAAAATAGACACACCCAAAATAGAATATCCAAGGATAAACCCCCATATAAATGATCAGCTGATTTTTGACAAAGGAGCTGAGAGCATGAAATAGAATAAAGTCTCTTCAGCAAATGGTGTTGGGAGAATTGGATAACTACGTGCAAGAAATTAAAGCTGGATCCACATCCTATACCTGTATTACACATAAATTAACTCCAATTAGAACAAAGACTTTGAGACCAGACCTGAACTGACCAGACCTGAACTGATTAAGTACATTGAGAAAAATATAGGAAGACACTCCAACACCTAGATTTCAAAGGAGTCTTCAATGATATGATGCTATTGGCAAAGGCCACAGAATCAAAACTAAATGAATAGGCCCACATCAAACTTAAAAGTTTCTGCATGGCAAACAAAACACAGGCTAAAACTAAATGACAGATGAGTGGGAGAAGATATTCATGCTCAACACATCAGATAAAGGGTTGATATTCAGGATCTATTTACAGAACTATTCAGGAAATATTCACAAAGATCAGCCAAAAAAATCTATACACCCCATCAAAAAAGTGCGAAAAGGAAATGAACAGACATTACTCTGAGGAAAACCAACCAATGGTCAACAGACACACGAAAAAATGCTCATCATCATTTATTATTAGGGATATCAAACAAAGACTACAATGAAATACCGTTTTATACCAGTGAGAGTAGCACATATCAAAAACACTAGAAAAATCTCTCTGTTGGTGAGGATGTGTTTAAAAAAAAAGAAAAGAAAGGAAAAGAAAAGAAAAGAAAAGAAAAAGAAACTTTTATCCACTGGTGAGAATGCTGTCTGGTCCAACAGACTGGAAAACAGTATGGAGAATACTCAGTAAACTCAGAACTGAGTTTCCATATGACGGAGCAATTCCACTTTTAGGCATCTATATCCAGGACAGAAAAATATTCATTAAAAAGAACATATGCACACCATTATTCATTGTAGCTCTCAGTACAATGGCTAAGATTTGGAATCAACCTAGATATCCAATGACAAGATCAGTGGATCATCAGGATGTGGTACGTACACACAATGGAATAATACACAGCTGTAAGGAAAGATAAAATCGTGCAATTCACAATAACATGGATAGAACTGGAAGAGATCATGCTAAATGAAGTCATCCAGAAGAAGAAAGATAAATGCACCAGAAAAAGAAAGATAAATACAGGATGGATGTCACTTATATGTGGTGTTTAGAATAACTGGATGAGGAGAATACAGTGTTCTAAAGGGAAGATGCCCAGATCAGCGTGCTTCAGAGGATAGAAAGAATGGAGTAAAGGGGGGAGAAGAAACAGATGAGAGGCAAAGAGTGTCAGGTCAAGGGACTCAGGTACTCAAGGGTGTTAAGGAATGATAGAGCCAGATATTCAAATCACGGAGTCAACAACACTGAAATCAAGAGACCTAGACTTTAAGTTCAGTTGAACTTAGAAAGATGTCTGTCAAGTGGGACACCAGGATTGGAACGTAGAGGCACATGAAGTATGGGAGGGAACCTAGGAACACTGATGGAGAGAAACTGACACTGGTGGTGAGATCAGTACTGCAATATTGTATGTTTAAAATTCAACCATGAATAACTTTGCAAATCACAGTGCTTTAATAAAAAAGAATAAAAGATCAGATGCCAAAAAACCCAGAAAACTCATGTTCATAAAAATAATTGTATAAAAATATTTATAACATCTTTCTTTATAAAAACCAGAAACTAAAAAGAAAAACTATTAACAATAAAAAGTATAAACAGGTAAATTGCTAAAATGGAATAAAACCAGCAATAAAATGAAACAAATTACTTATGTTCAAAATAGCATGGTTATACTAAAAAATATTATACTCAAAAATAATGTTGAATAAAAGAAACTTTTCACAAAAGAATATATACTGTTCTTCACATAAAATGGTAAAAGCTAATTCAAAGGGGAAAGTAACAGAGTATTAATTGCCTCTGGGCATAAGAGGTGGTGAGGTGCAAGTCTATGAGAGTTGTTGGGGGAAAGGAAGCAGGGTTTGTTGCTGTATCCTTAGCTTGCTCCTGGCTCTGTGCTCAAGGATCACTCCTGATAGTGCTCAGGGGGGCCCTATGTGCTGCTATGAATAAAATTGGAGTTGCAATATGTGATAGTAAGCACCTTATCCCTGTACTATCTATCCTCAACATTGTGGCAAAAAGGCATTACTAACAGGTGAAAGTTCACATA
The DNA here is from genome assembly GCF_027595985.1 of Sorex araneus. Lineage (NCBI taxonomy): Eukaryota > Metazoa > Chordata > Mammalia > Eulipotyphla > Soricidae > Sorex > Sorex araneus. The sequence goes on along the minus strand of NC_073302.1, from coordinate 69,386,350 downwards.
AAAGAAGAAACTGGGGAGCTGGAGGCATAGGTATGGCACTTTCCTAGCACATGATTTACCTCGATTTAAACCCTGGCACAACATATGAGCCCCCAAACCCACCAAGAGTGATCCCTGAGTATAGAACCAGGCAGGAGTAAGCTCTGAGCACCACTGATTGTGGCCCAAAATGGTAGATGAGGAGGGAGAAGAGAAGGAAAGAAGAAGGAGGTGGCGGGAAAGAGAGAATAAATGAGAAGAGGAAGAGAAGGAGGCTAAGGAAAGAAAAGGAAGACATATTGAGTGATCCTAGCTTCTCTTTACATGACCTTGGACCATGGATATCTTTAGGTCTTTAGAACATATTTACTGCAGCATAACTTGAGAGCCACATAATCAGTCTAGTAACTACTGACTGGAGGACTCTTAGGAAGCACGAGCCACATTGTTAAGGAATTTTCAAACCATGTGACTAAAAACTTTTTCTGATGCTACTATGAGAAGAATATATAAAACAATGCTCTTCTGTTGGCAAAACAAATATGTACAACATTAAAAATTACATTCTCAAAATGAAATACAATTTGAAGACACTGGTAATATTTTATTTAGCAACTTTTATTATTCAAAGCCACTTCCAAAAGGCTTTGAATGTCCTGACAAAATATATAATACAAGATGGAGGGGTGGAGTTCTAAAATTGTTTTAAATAAGGAATTTCCTGTTATAGATGGTAGAATTGAGCTATTTTGATTCAATAAGTTTTTATACAAATTAAGCAAATAAGAGACTGATAAAATGGAAAGAAGTAATCTTTGACCCCACTGGTACTTTGACCAGCACTATTCAAATTTCAGAAACAATAAAACTGATTTCTGGAATCTTGCTGTACTTAAAGCAAGTTCATTCTTGAAATGTTCCATTACTATTTTTTACATTGCAGTTGAAGATGTGATTCTGACATCTACAACAAAAAGAAACCCTAGAAATAGATTTTTACTCTAATAAAAGTTCTTATATAACTTGATAAAATGAGGGAGAATGACAATAATGCAGGGAAAGTAAAAGTAGTACTTCTACTTGTAAAGTAGAAAATTTATATTTTCTATAAACTGTTTTAATCAACTGATATATGATATTAATTAATTATCTGATTTAATGAGAAAGATACGATTGGCTTTCTTCCACGAGAGAGAAAAAATGAAACACAAAAGTTAAGAAATTTATTTCCCCCAATCAAGAAGTTAGTAAGAGTCCACGCACGTGAGTAGAACCCAAGTGTTCAGGTTCAGAGACCATCCTTTTAATCATATGATGCAGCTTTACCTCTATGCATAAAGGTAGAAAAATACAGAAATATATCATACTGTCTTGCGTATTAGCTAAAAATAGGTTGTTTGCCTCAAAATTATCTGGTTTATAAGTTTATTATACAAAAAGGTGGACACAGAGTATGGATCACAGTATCCAGATGCAAATATGTCTCAGTTACTTATGCAAATCTGAACCACCTAAAGTAAACCCTCCTTTCTTTCTGGTGGTGGGACTGCACTGCAATTTTGATGGCATTCAGAGTGGTTACAATTACCCACATGTAGAGATATGCAGCTAAACCCCTTAAATTTCATAATATTGTAAACCACTGATAAGTTCATGAAAAGGTTATTTTAAATTATTTTAATATAAAAATTTCTTTTCAAAATATAGGAAGACTTCTCTGTCTCTGAATTTCATGAGGAGAATATAAAATGAAGTGCTGGATAACACTCTTAACATACAATCACACTAGAATAAATTTCATACATCTACTAATTTGATTGAATTTTAGGACAAATAGGAATGTAATTCAAAAACTTATGTTACTAAGATTAATAAAAGAAGACTTAGTCAAAATTTCCCCAGCTTTCTTGCATAAGGAACTAGTATCTTCATATCAGGAGATTCTTTTCTTCTCATTCTTATTTTAGATGTACGAAGATTCAAATTTTATATAAAGATCTGCAGATAGTGGTTATAACTGTTAAGCAGGTTGTTTTACAACATGCATTCAAAAATAGAAGAAATAACAATGAGAAAATCTAGAAAAATAAGGGGTTTCATGACTCATTTCTCTATTGAAGCATAATATATTAATGGGTCTAGTTTGATATAAGTAGCACTGTAGCACTGCAGTACCATTGCTCATCAATTTGCTCGAGCAGGCACTAGTAATGTCTCCATTGTGAGACTTGTTGTTACTGTTCTGAGCATAATGAATACCCTGGGTAGCTTGCCAGGCTCTACCATGCAGGCGTTATACTCTCGGTAGCTTGTTGGGCTCTCCGAGAGGGACGGAGGAATTGAATCCGGGTCGGCCACGTGCAAGGCAACTGCCATACCCGCTGTGCTATAAATATACTTAAATATGCTTTTTTTTTAGTATAATATCCAACATACATCAATTCATACTACTAGAAAATAAATGTTCTAGGTATTAGACAATTATTGCCTCATTTATAACCCGGATTTAAAGATGACAAACCAGAAGATCAAAATATAAATTTGCCCAAAGTCCTACAACTAACAGGTGGTTGAACAAACTTCAGATAGACAGTCTAACCTGAGTTATGCTCTAATTGCTGTACTATATTATCTTCACTCATGAAATAAATTTATTTTGGGCTAGAGTGATAGTAGAGTGGGTAGGGTATTTGCCTTCCACAGGGCTGACCCAGATTCGATCCCTAACACCTACATCTTTCTCTAAAATCTATCCCTGAACACAGAGCCAGGAGTAAGTTCTGAATGCCACTGGATGTGGTGCCAAAACAAAAAAAAATTTTTTTAATCAAGAAACTTTGATACATCTACAGAATAGATACTATGCAGCTGTTAGAAAAGATGAAGTCATGAAATTTGCATATAAGTGGATCAACATGGAAAGTATTATGTTAATTGAAATGAGTCAGAAAGAGAGGGATAGACATAGAAAGATCGCACTCATCTGTAGAACATAAAGTAACAGAATGGGAGACTAACACCCAAGAGTAGTAGAGATAAGGAGCAGGAGGTCTGTTCCATGGCTTGGAAACCACCTCACATGCTGGGGAAAAAGGCAGCTCATAGAGAGAAGGGAACACCAACTAAAGGATGTTGGGAGGACCCGTTCGGGTTGAAAGACGTGTTCCAAAAAGACTATAGACCGAACACGATGGCTGCTCAATACCTTTATTGCAAACCACAACACTCAAAAGGAGAGAGAATAAAAGGTGGTGTGGGGTGGGGGGTTAGGGTGGGGGTGGTGGGAGGGATGTGGGGACATTGGTGGGGGAGAATGGGCACTGGTGGAGGGATGGGTAAATGATCACTGTATGGCTATAATGCAAACACTAAAGTTTGTAAGTTTGTAAGTGTACCTCACGGTGATTCACTAATAAAAAAAGAAAAAATTATATTCAGAAACCAGATTAAAAAAATTTAATCAAGGAGGATTAAAATAAATTTTGGAAAAATTTATCTATGTTTGGGAAAGAGGATGGCTATAAAAATTCATTTTTAAAATAAAAACACAGCTAACACTACAGACAGGTAACAAAAAAATGGGAGAGGTGGACTCTATCAAAATTTAAAATATTATGCATCCAAGGACAATATCAATAGAGTAACAAAGCAACCAAAAGAAAGAAAAAAGTTGTGATTCATGCATTTGATAATGGACTAATATACAGAACATAAAATGAACTTACATAACTTAATAGCAAAATAATGAACATCTGGTTCAAAAATGGTAAAGGACCTAAATAAACACATCTAAGAAGATATGAAGTAAGAACATGAAAAGATGTCAAATCAACAGCCACTCGGGAGCTGAAAATAAATGTCACACTGCTATACTTCTTCACACCCATTAAGGTAATTACCAAAGGGCTAGAGATACTGTGTAAAAGGTAAATCATTTGCTTTTCATGCAGCTGCAGCAGCTGCAGCACTAGCTCAAATCCCCAGCACCACACATGGTCTCCTGAGAACTTCGGGGATCACTCCCTAGCACAGAGCCAGGAATTGCCCTAAGAACCTAGAGTGTAGTACCAGAATCCAAATCAACACTCAAAAGATTGCTACTCTACCTTCCCTCTGAGATCAGGGACGAGACAAGGATGCCCACTCTCTCCACTCCTGTTCAATAAAGTACTGGAAGTACTTGCAATAGTGGTTAGGCAAGAAAAAGGTATTAAGGGCATTCAGGTAGGAAAGGAAGAAATCAAACTCTCACTATTTGCAGACGATATGATACTGTACTTAGAGAACCCTAAAACCTCTACCAAGAAACTCTTAGAAACAATAGACTTGTATAGTAAATTTGCAGGCTATAAAACAACACCCAAAAGTCTATGGTTTTCCTATACACAAACAATGAAAGCGACATGATAAAAGAAATCCCGTTCACAGTTGTGCCTCAAACGATCAAATACCTCAGAATCAACTAAGGAGGTAAAGGAATTGTATAATGAAAACTACAAAACACTACTTCAGGAAATAAAAGAGGTCATGAGGAAATGGAAAGATATCCCCTGCTCATGGATTGGAAGAATTAATATTATCAAAATGGCAATACTCCCCAAAGCATTGTACAAATTCAATGCGATCCCTATAAGGATACCCTTGACATTCTTCAAAGAAATGGAGCAAGCACTCCTGAAATTCATATGTAACAATAAGCCCTCACAAATAGCTAAATCAATTCTTGGGAAAAAGAAAATGGGAGGAATCAACCTCCCCAACTTCAAACTCTACTACAAAGCAGTAGTAATTAAAACAGGATGGTACTGGAACAAAGGCAGAGCTGCAGATCAATGGAACAGGGTTGAATATTCTGACACACCACCCCAAATATATGATCATCTAATCTTTGATAAAGGAGCAAGAAATGTGAAGTGGAGCAAGGAAAGCATGTTTAACAAACTGTGCTGGCAAAACTGGACAGCTATATGCGAAAAAATGGACTCAGATCTCCACGTATCACCATGTACAAAAGTCAGATCAAAATGGATTAAAGACCTTAACATCAGACCAAAATCCCTAAGTTACATTGAAGACAAGGTCGGCAAAACGTTCCATGACATTGTAGTCAATGGTATCTTCAAAGCTGACATGCCACTGGCCAAGCAAGTGAAAACAGAGATAAATAAATGGGACTACCTTAAACTAAGAAGCTTTTGCACCTAAAAGATACAGTGACCAAAGTACAAAGACAGCCTAAATCTGAATGGCTAAGAGGCACATGAGAAAATGCTCAAAATCACTAATCATCAGGGAGATGCAGATCAAAACAACAATGAGATACCATCTCACACCACAGAGACTGGCCCACATCCAAAAATACAAAATCAACCAGTGTTGGCGCAGATGTGGGGAGAAAAGGACTCTTCTTCACTGCTGGTGGGAATGTGGACTTGTTCAGCCCTTTTGGAAAACAATATGGACGATTCTCAAAAAATTAGAAATTGAGCTCCCATTTGACCCAGCAATCCCACTCCTGGGAATATATCCCGGAGAGGCAAAAAGGTATAGCAGAAATGACATCTGCATTTCTATGTTCATTGCAGCACTGTTTACAATAGCCACAATCTGGATAAAACCAGAGTGCCCAAAAATAGATGACTGGTTAAAGAAGCTTTGGTACATCTACACAATGGAATACTATGCAGCTGTTAGAAAAGATGAAGTCATGAAATTTGCATATAAGTGTATCAACATGGAAGTATCATATTGAGTGAAATGAGTCGGAAAGAAAGAGACAGACATAAAAAGATTTCACTCATATGTGAAATATAATGTAGCAGAGAGGTACGAGCTAGCAATGATGTAACTTCTGGCAGAAATTTCTCTGGACTTAGTTACTAAAATACTAAAATACAGAAAGCCAAAACCTTGCAGCCGCTATTGAAGCCACACGACCTCATATCTCTTCATTCTCAGCAATGGAAAACGAATTATCAAATGCTTCCTTTCCAGCAGGTCTGACTTTGGGGCGGGGGGGGGACTCCAAACAATAATAGTGAGTTTTTTGTTGAAATATTGAGTGTAATCAAAGTAAAGAGAAAGTAAAGTGAAATTTATCAGCTACGGGGTGGGGGGTTGGGGGGTGGGGCGGTGGGGGGGAGGCTTACTGTGGTTCTTGGTGATGGAATATGTGCACTGGTGAAGGGATGGGTGTTCGAACATTGTGTAACTGAGACTTAAGCCTGAAAGCTTTGTAACTTTCCACATAGTGATTCAACTAAAAAAATAAAATAAAATAAAAAGATTGCTACTTTAAGCAAAAAAATAAACCAGAAAATAACTATTGGTGAGAATGTAGAAAACCTGGGACACTGCACTGTAAAATGGTGCCAACATGATGGAAAACAGTTTCATAGTTCCTCTAATGCAAAATATCGAATTACAATATTATTGAGCAATTCTACTTTAGATATGTAACCCAAATAATTGAAAATAATTACTCAAAAGATACCTTTGTTTTTATTAATGTTTATAGGAATACTATTCACCTTACCAAAAAATAGAAATAATCCAAATGTGCAGCATCAAATGAAAAAACAAATGTAACATATGCATACAGTGTAATAGTTTTTTCTCAGCTTTGATTAAAAAAAAAAACAGAGACTGCCACACATCAAAAAATATAAGAACAACCAGTGCTGGCACAGATGGAGGAAGAAAGGGATTCTTCTTCATTGTTGGTGGGAATGCCAACTCGTCCAGCCGTTTTGGAAAATAATATGGCATTCCTTAAAAAAGTAGAAATTTTGAACTTTCATATGACCAGCAATACCACTTCAAGTAATATATTCCCAGGCTTAAAAAACACAAAACAGAAATGACATATGCACTTGTATGTTCACTGCAGCACTGTTTACAATGTTTAGAATCTGGAAACTACCCAAGTGCCCAAGACAGACGACTGGTTAAACAAACCATGGTACACCTACACAATGGAATACTATACAGCTGTTAGAAAAAATGAAGTCATAAAATTCACTTAAAATGGATAGACATGGAAAGTATCATGCTGAGTGAAATAAGTCAGAAAGAGGATAGACTAGAATGACTGCACTCATTTGGAGAATCACTGTATCACTGTCATCCCATTCATTGTTTATCAATTTACTTGAGCGGGTGCCAGAAACATCTCCATTGGTCCCAGCCCTGAGATTTTTAGCAACCTCTCCTTACTCGTCTTTCCCAATGATTGGAGGCTCTTTTCAGGGTCATAGGAATAAAACTATTATTGTTATTGTATTTGGCATATCAAATACGCCTCGGGGAGCTGGCGAGGCTCTTCTATGCAGGCAGGATACTCTTGGTAGCTTGCTGGGCTCTCCAAGAGGCATTTGAAGAATATTTTTAAAAAAGCATAGTATGAGACTAATGCCCAAGGACAGTAGAAACAAAGGCCAGGATGATTGGAAGCCTGCCTCAAGAGCTTCGGGACAGGGTATCTGGGATAGATAAGGGACCACTATGACAATGATGGTTGAAAGGGAACACTCTGGACAGGAAGTGTGTATTGAAAGGAGTTAAAGGGCCAAACACGATGGCCTCTCAGTATCTGTATTGCAAACAATAATCCCAAAAGGAGAGGGAGAGATAGAGAGAGGAAAGAAAGAGAGAGAGAAAGAGAGAGAGAGAGAGAGAGAGAGAGAGAGAGGCAGAGAAGAAAAGGGCCTGCCATGGAGACAGGCTGGGGGGCATGGCAGAAGGGATATGGGGTGATGCTGGCAGTGGGAATGTACATTGGTGGAAGGATGGGTCTTGGAACATTGTATGACTGAAATCAATCAACAAAGCTTTGTAACTTTTTCACAGTGATTCAAATAAAATTAAATATTTTATTAGAAAAAATTCAACTTTGATACACACTACAATGTTACAGAACTTGGAAACATTAAGATAAGTGGGAAAACTTTACATGTATTTCAATTTGCTAACTTATAAAACAATTTTTAATCAAAATTTTAATATAGGGATCTATGGAACTTCAAATTAGTACAAACAAATGATAATGTATCAAGAAGAGAACATCATCAAACATTATATACAGTGTGAAATAAATAAAATAAAACAACATAAGTCAGAATATGCAACTAAATGTATGCTCTGATGCGGACCCTCTGACTTCTTCTTAGAGGTTCCTCGGAACCCTCTACAGAGCACAGAAAACTTACTCTTCTACAGCAAAAAAAATACTGCTCTTTCTATAAAAACAAGTAAAGAGAAAAAACTGTCATAGGCATATGAAATTATTTTAGCACACAGAAGCATAATAAATTTTATGATGCTCTCAAATAAAAGTTATCTTTCTAAAATAGACTTACTGTATGAAAAAAATTAATTACATATTTCCAGTTTTCAATAAGCTAAAAGAAGAAACTGCCTTTTGAAAATAAAACAAATTATTCTTAATGTTTTGATATATCTCCATGCTGTTTTCCATAGAGGCTGGGCCACTATACATTTCCACCAACAAGAGAACAGACAAAACTGAATCACAATGAACCGTTGAACACAGAGGTACAAGACGGTGAGTAAGGAAAGAGAAATGAGGAAGCAAGAGTATCTAATGAAATGTGGAGGGATGCTGGCCCTTGGAGGGGGTTGCAATGTGGTAGTATGCATTCTGGAATTGTATGAATTGTAGCCCGAAAGTCTAGCTGAAAGTATCACTCCGGGTAAAAACTATGTACTGAAAGTAGGTAAAGGAACAGACATGATAACCTCTCAGAAACTGCACTGCATACCATAATGCCCAAAAGCAGAAAGAGAGGCAGGGCGGGAGGGAGAGGGAGAAGAAAAGTTCCTGCCGTAGAGTCAGGCTGGGGGAGGAGGGGCCAGAGGGAAACGGGTCATTGGTAATGGGAAATGCACACTGGTCGAGGGACAGATGATGAAACACTGTATGACTGAAACCCAACCGTGAACATCTTTATAACTATCTCAAGGTGATTTAATATAATTTTTTAATTAAAAAACATATAGAGCTGTGTAAATAAATAATCAAGACTTACTAGAAAATATAAGACTTTTCCTAATCCTGCAATAAAAACTACAACCATGGTACCTAATTTTAAAACTGTAAAGAGGTAAAGAGGTTAACATGAGATATTTTTAACTTTTTTATTTTTAAGATACTGGGCCAGAGAGATAATACAGTAGTAAGGCACTTGCACTGCATGCAGTCCACCCCAGTTCAGTCACCAACACCACAATGTGGTCCCCTTAGCATCACAAAGAGCAAGCCCTGAGTGCTGCCAGAAATGTCAAAAAAATATCTAAAAGCAAAAAATTACAAGTTATAAATTTATCCAAGAAAAAAATGGTGGATAATGTGTCCTTCCATTGATATAAAATTTTTTCTCAAATTTAAATTGTTTCTGGGATATCTATGAGACCTCAAATCTACTATTCAGTTTTGTGCCAGCACAAAACAATTTTAATTTCAGAAATTTAACAAAACAGTTTCATATTTAATAAAATTTCCCTGAATTTTTTCTGAAACTCTTTTTTCAAGCTACTCTTATTGTTCATAACTTTAGAATGATCGTGCTAAGTGTCTATGAAGTTTGGTTGAGTTTTTTTTTTAATTTTATCGACTCACTATGAGATAGTTACAAACTTTCATGTTTGGGTTACAATCACACAATGATCAAACACCCATCCTTCCACCAGTGCACATTCCCCACCACCAATATCCCGGTATATTCCCTCTTTCCCACCCTCCCCCTACCTCCATGGCAGACAATATTCCCCATACTCTTTCTCTACTTTTGGGCATTATGGCTTGCAACACAGACACTGAGAGGCTTAGGAGAGATGAAGTCATGAAATTTGCTTATAAATGGATAGACATGGAGAGTATCATGCTAAGTAAATGAGTCGGAAAGAGAGGGTCAGACATAGAAGGATTGCACTCATTTGTTGAATAGAATAATATAAAGTGAGGTGTCAACTGACACCTCACTTTATATTATTCTATACTATAATATACCCAAGGACAGTAGATATAAGGGCCAGGAGGATTGCCCCAAAGCTGGAAGCCTGCGTCATGGGCTGAGGGGAGAAGGCAGATGGAATAGAGAAGGGATCACTAAGAAAATGATGGCTGGAGGAATGGGTCAGGATGGGAGATGTGTGCCGAAAGTAGATATTGGTTGAGATTTTTATTGAAGTTGTATTCTGTATCACCGTATCACTGTCACCCCATTGCACATTGATTTGCTTGAGAGGGCACCAGTAACGTCTCCATTGTGGGACTTGTTACTATTTTTGGCATATCGAATACACCACGGTAGCTTGCCAAGCTACCGAGAGTATCTCGCCTGCTCTGCCGTGTGGACGAGATACTCTCGGTAGCTTGCGGGGCTCTCCGAAAAGAAAAAAAAAACACATAACAATAATTAAAAGGCAATATTAGAGAATAAAAATGATCTTATCTAAGAATAGCAACGTGAGGCTAAAAATACGTCAATAAAGCTTAACATGCAAAACATTTGCAGATAATACTCAGAAAAAAATTCCTTGAAATGAGAAATCTAAATTTGTTCACTCTCAATTCCTAATCCATCAGAAATCCAATCTGACCTACATTTAAAATTCATTCAGGGGGCTGGAGCAGTGGGTAACGTACTTGCCTAGCACACGGCCAACCTGGGTCAGATCCCCGGCATCCTATATGGCCAGGAGTAATTCCCAAGTGCAGAGTAATGAGCAACCCCTGAGCATAGCCAGATGTGGCCCCAAACCAAACCAAAACAAACTGGCCATAGAGATGCCTGCAGACCCCATGCCAGGCTGTTTTATCTGGGGCATGCAAGGCAAATGCCCTACCTGCTGTGCTATTGCTCCAGTCCATACATATGCATATATATATATATGCATGTATGTATGTATTTCCCCCTAAAATTGTTTACCATCTACTTTAAACCCCATCAAGTGTAGTGTGCTACTCTTGGTATATCAGTTGTGTAAAGCATTTTCGGCCATGTAGTCCAGGAATAGATTCGCTCATAGTTGAGACTCATCTGAGGGGTGTGGAGCATGGCGGCAAATGAGTTCTGGAGGTTTTTGGCTGCTGGGGCTAGTTCTGTTAGGGCGGGGAGGGGAACTCACCTGCCCCCCTCTGGAAGTTGCACTAAAGGTAGTTAATGTATATATTAATGATGAAATTAATGAGATACTTAAGCGGGAAAATAATCCAGATCAAAAGAGATAAAAAGCAGATAGAGATATAGTACAATGGGTAGAGCACTTTCCTTGCATATGGCCAACCTGGGTTCCATGACTGGTCCCCCATTTGGTCCCCAGAGCCCTGCAAGGTAGGAAAGATCCCTGACCGCAGAGCCAGGAGTAACCTCTGAGCATCATTGGGTGTGGCCCAAAAAACAGAAACAAAAAATTAAATTAAAAAAAATAATCTCTCCCCTTTGCACCTCTCGTTCTTTCTTTCTATGTAGAAAAAGCTTTCCTCTTTCTCCTCAGTGTTCTTCTTGGCCCAGTTGAACAATCAAATAACTACCTGACAGATTAGTAGGAGAAAACTGACTTTAATACTCTATTGATTATGGAGAATCTACATGGTTATAGAATCTAGAGTAAATGGCACAAAGCAAGTATCTCTAATCTGAGCTAATGAAGAGGACAGAGGGTTGGGGCTTCAAGTGAAAAGTAGGTGACTCATTGACCAAAAGTCCAATGTTTTCTACCCAGATGCTTGTCTTGCTATATAGATATGAAAAGAAGAATTCTGGAGATGACCTTAACTCTGAAGAATACTGCCATTTTTAAACTTCTTATGTTTCTTCTGAGACCAAGAGGCTACAAAGACTTTAACTTGAAATAATTCACATACCAGGGTAATATATCTCAAAGGACTTTTCTAGACGTCTTGAGAGAGATATCTGGGCATTTCCTTTGTCCTCTTAATGATAATATCAGATCATCAAAATATTTGTCCTTTCCCTAATGGGAAAAACAACCACTGCTCTATTTTTTTTTTATAACCTAGAAGAATGCAGTCAGCAGCTGTGGTCCAGGTGCAGGTTTAACTTTTCTGTATTCTCATGGTAAGTCATCTCCTCCCTGTCATGTGAATTTACTCTATCCTCTCTTGCTCTAACTTGGTGCTCAGGTTACTTATCACAGGAGGGGTGTGTGTGTGTGTGGGTGTGTGTGTGTGTGTGTGTAAATGTGTAGCTCCATCTTAATTTAGAATTCATAGCCAGTACATTCTCCAGATATATGTTATGAAACTTGGACTTATTCTCCCAGCCATCTCTCTGATACCAATTTTTAATTTATTAAGCTACAGAAGAATTTTGGGGTGTGAGGGATTTTCTCCAAGATCCAACATTATGATAAAGAAAAAACAAGACTATCAATTTTATGTATATTATAAAAGCAAACATGTGAGTGAGAATACACATACATATATATGTATATATATATACATACAAATATATAAAACAAAGAGACTTAGAAATACAATATATTGTGCTGATTGTGCTGATTATTTATAGGGCAATTTTGGCTTTGCCTGCTTTACATCCTTTAATAATTTTCTGTTCTTGCTACATAAATCTGCTATACTTCTATATCAAGGGGTAAAATCACTTTATGCTGGTAAATATTCAGTGTTCTCCAAAAGTTCAAGGTGTAGTTTGCACACACAGAAAATTAAAATAATGAAGGAGAAACCTGTAAAACCTAAGCCTGTTATGGTGGAAGCATAGGGGAAAGGAAGAGTACCAGAGAACCTTGTTAGTTTCACTGTAGCACTGTCGCACTGTCATTCATTGTTCATCGATTTGCTCGAGCGGGCACCAGTAACGTGTCCATTGTGAGACTTGTTGTTACTGTTTTTTTGCATATCAAATATGCCACGGGTAGCTTGCCAGGCTCTGCTGTGCAGGCAGGATACTCTCAGTAGCTTGCTGGGCTCTCTGAGAGGAACAGAAGAATCAAACCCAGATTGGCTGCTGCGTGCAAGGCAAATGCCCTACCCACTGTTCTACTGCTCCAGTCCATTAGTTTAACAGATCACTTTATATTTTTTAAGCATTATCATTGACTTTCTTTTATCATAGTCATATTTTCTTTTTTCTCATTATGTGTGAAATTTGTGTGTGTTTGGGTAAGGGGGTCGGTTGGGCACACCCAGGGCACTCAGGGACTGTTAATGACACCCAGTTCAGGATTGATTCCTGGCTGTGTCCGGGGACCATATGTGTTTCAGGGTATTTGATCTAACAGATCACTTTAAAAGCCAACCTACCAGAAAGGTGGCCAGTCAAAATAGATAATGGGATGGATAGGGGTGGGAAAGAGTAAGAGAGTAGAGTTAGGAATAGTAAGTTATCTGCCCCATCGAGGCAACTTCCTCTTGGACCTCTTCAGGAGTCTGGGCTGACAGCAGGGCACAGTGCTTACACACACACAGTATGTAGCTGCCCAACAAGAAAAGTTGAGGCAACAGCAAGCCAAGCCCCAGGGCTAGGATGTGGAGTGGTTCAGCAACAAACTACAGTGCAGCAAGCCTCAGCAATGGGGGCACAGTGTCCAGTGCTCCAGATGTAGACTGCTGACCTGGAAGGCATGCACTGACCCGAGACTGTAATGGGGACAGGATCAAACAATTAGTGGAGAGAAGTAGTCAGTGAAGGGACAGGACGAGGAGGTCATACTCTGGACTGAGATTGCAAAAGGGCAGGTCAAGGGATGTCACTCACGGGTAAAAAGGAGGAACCTGATAATATTTATCAGCATAAAGGACATAAACCCACATGCTTAAACTATATAATAAACTGTAAATCCACAAGCAGCTGGAACTTTGTAGACAAAACTTTGATACAGCACTCAAGGACCGAGAAACTTAGGCATAAATCCATTTTTGTGGTGACACAAGATATTAGCATAAACTGAAGTACAGGCTTTCAGAGGCAGGGAGACAGTGAGCAAAGATTGTAGTTAATGGAAATTATTTATTTATGATTTACATTCTTACCTACTTCTGGTAAATACAGGAGCACTTGGCGTGCATCAGCCACAATGCGTTAATATGTGCAATTTTACTGTCCCTGCAAATACTGGCAACTCTGAGAACTGAAGATTTCTAAGTCAAGGCAATGTTAAATACTGACAATCTTCTGATAAAAGTAATTGTATTGAGCCATCAAAACAAACCAGCATTGATACTTGACATCACTTGAACCCATCTATCTGCTTTACTCCCTTGTTAGACAGGCTGAAAAACAATTGTCTAATGATTCCTTTTATCTCACTGTTGGTCTGCAAGCACTCTGAAAGACACAGACTTCAGGCTTCCTAGCAGCTTTCAGGCGCAACAAAGGAAAGGAACTAGATAGGGTATTCTCTACCATGCAATCACAAAACATAAATGAGAGACACCAGTGACCCAGCATTCAGTAGAAAGAGGCAATGGGTCAGGCTGCCCGCTCCATTGCCACTCCTGGAAGATGGACGCATTAGCAGTAAGCCACGAAAATACCAGCTTCACAGCGAAAGCTTTTCCAAAATCATAGTCACACATCACCTGGTACCCGAAGCCTTTCATGAAACCTCAATGTGAATTAATCTAATAAAAGTCATGCACTCTCATTGCAATTTAAATTACCAAAATCTCAGCTCTTACCTTATAGAAGTAAAAACAAAAGTAAACAAATATCGAAAAAATTGCCATAAATCTTTATAAAATGTCTACCAACAACCAAGACAAAGTTAACTGAGTTTCTTAAGGAACAGAAATGAGTTTTTGAAACTTTATATAACATTTCATCCCTCTAAGCTTTGATTTCCTCAACTATGCATATGAGATACTATGATCAGTGATGATGGTGAGGCTGATACTTTCGTCCCAAGGTTGTTTTTGAAGCATATATCTCTGCCAGCATGCAGTTTTGTAAACATTATATAAAGGTGTCTAGGCTCTGCTCTTCCCCCAGTGCATTCCATATCTCTCTTTGACACAAAGATCATCTGTACAAACCACTACATTCCAAATGAGCATAAATCAAATCTCATTCCAACAAGTCTGAGAAAACATTTTAAATCACTGGCAAATAACCACAGAATCTACCCAGGTAAACTAAGGCAATGGCAGCAGAACCCCAGAGCCATTGCTCTGTAATGGAGCTTGATTATTTAGCTGCGATGTTATGCCTGAAATGAATGAAGGTCAAATACCTAATAAAAATGTTGATGTTTTAATGGAGACAGAGAAGCAGTACACAATTATAAACAAGCTGGACAGTTTCTGGATCCTTCTGTGGGAAGCACAGCAATGATGAGGGTGCTACTTAACCAAAAAGAGTCTAAAGAAAGGCTTGGATTTCGGGCATTTAGATGTAAATAACTCAAACATTCATCATATGAGTTTAAATAACTCTTTTCTGATGATTCCACTAAAAAAATGTTAGTTACTAAACAAAAGCCAACATTAACAACCCAAGAGAAGACTGGGCTAAGTGTCCCAGCTAAAGACTCAAGTTGATGAATTAGGTCTCTTGGTCAAGATGATCTGCCTTGAAACCACTCAAGTGGATTTCTATAAAGCCATTTCTATTCTACACTCCTCATGATTTTCAGTTCAAAAACCTAGACTCTCCTAGGTCACCTGCGTGGTTTCTGTTAGTTGTGAATCAGAATAAAGCTACAAAAGCGTTCTTCACAACAGCTGAAGCATAGTTAATACTTGAAAACTCACAGACCGTTAAAGGTGAGAAAAAAAAAACCACCTTAAAATTCTGGTTTGAAAGCTTCATTAAACAGAAAATAGAAAAAAACAAGAGACACAGAGAGATCCAGACATTTGACTAAAGTTGCACCGCAGATTGGCTTCCAAATGACAGGCAGCTGACACAGGAATCAAGCATTTCAAATGATTTTGTCAATTCTAGCAAGTAAATGATTCTGAGTAGGCTGCACAGTATTGAGGATCTTCACATGCTCCTCCTTTTCAAAGGAGAGAAACAGTCTAACCCATCCTTTTCTTTTCTTGAATTTTTTGATTAAGGCACCATGCATGAGTCACAAAGTTGTTTATAGTAAAGGTTAAAGCACACAATTGTCTCGACATCGGTTCCACTACAGTGTCAACTTCGCTTCACCAGTGTTTCCAAGGTTCCCTCCCACTTCCAGCCTGCCTCCTTAACAGACACATTTTCAAGTTTGGTTATTGTAGTTTGGGGCCCATGTGTACAGAATTGTTGCCTCCATGTACACCAAAACTCTATGCGCCTGAAACCCTTTCCCTCTCCCCCATTACCTCCTGTCTGCCTCTTCTTACTTCCACCCTTTCATTTCTTTCCTTCCCTAGCCTTCTCAGTTCTAAAATCTAGGGAGCAGGGTAATATAAGTATCCCCAAACCCTTGATACCTTGATTTTCCTCATTATGTTATTCTTACACCACAGAGAAGTGATATCATCTAGTATTTGTCTTTCTTCTGACTTACTTCTCTTAACATGATATCCTCCAGTTCTATCCAAGTTATGGTAAATGTCATGGCTCCAACATTCTGTGCAGGTGCATAGCATTCCACTGTGAGTGAATGTATATTCGTATATATTTGACACCTTCATTATCTGCACATCTGCTATTGGACACCTTGGTTGATTTTATATCCTAGCAATTGTTTTAAATAACACAATAAATAACGGTGTGTTCATGCCCTTTTGAATGAATGCTTTTGTGTCTTTGAGGTAGATACTTAACTCTTTCCTCTTACCTTCTGATGCCATCCCCAATATATGCCTACACAACATCTCTACAAAATCCTCGAATTTCAAGGAGTAAAATCAACATTTTTCTTGTACTGAAAATACTGAAATACTTAGGTCCTCTGTGTCTTCACAATCAAGCTACCTGCTCTGTAATCACCGAGCACAACTCAGGGAGTCGGAGGCACCTGGATATCTGAGAAAATCTATTAAATCTATTTTCTTTTAAAATGTACTGAAGCAAAAAATAACATATTTCCTGGTTCAGAATGTCATTATCATTTTACAGTTGGCTCCTTCATAACTTGGCAGTCTGCTGGAAAGAAAAAGGTTGTTGGAAATGTTCATTCGTGGGATCTTAGACTCACATTCTAGGCACTTCAGAAATCTGGGCCTCACCAAAAGACATATTCAAGTTCATTTGTATCATTATGTTAAGCTTCAGAAAGTCCTAGGTTTGAAAATTACCAATTTGAGGTATTCTAACAGCAAGTAGCACTGTAGCACTGTCATCCATTGTTCATCAATTTGCTCAAGGGGACCTCAGTGAGCAAATTGTGAGACTTGTTACTGTTTTTGGCATATCGAATACGCCACAGATAGCTTGCCAGGCTCTGCTGTGTGGGCGGGATACTCTTGGTAGCTTGCCAGGCTCTGCGAGAGGGACAAAGGAATCAAACCCAGGTCGGCCGCATGCAAGGCAAACGCCCTACTCGCTGTACTATCGCTTCAGTCCTGATAGCAAGTATTACATGGAAAATACTATTTTACCCTTCCAAGTGCCCAGGGGCTAGGAGTATTGGTTAATGGTTGGAATCAACCATAAGTGTGTGTGGGAGGGGTAGAGGGTAGGTAAGATAGAGAAGAGACCAGTATGACAATAATAGCTGGGAACGATCACGCTGGACAAGATCTGAGGATTAAAAGTAGGTAAGGGATATTCCTGTAACCTTTCACTATCATTACTAAAAATATGGAGTCATCTTTGTCTTGGAAAAACCTACGTTTTAAATTTTTCCTGGTTTTAAATCTCTATGTTAGGATTATTAAATGGGTGCAGGGGAATCTGACTTTACTACCTGTCACACTATTTAGTCCATACAATTAGAAAACGCTCCAATTGAGATTCAACACATGTAAATTTTACTTCCACGCTACCTCCTGTTTGTTTATTGGGGGAGGGAGCACACCCACCAATGCTCAGAGCTTGCCCTTGGCTCTGTACTCAGGGATCATTCCTGATGGTGTTCAGAGGCCATATCCCTTGCAGTGCCTGGGATAGAACTGTGGTAGGCCACATGTAAGGCAAGCACGTTATGCTTTGTTCTATCTCTTCCACCCCTATATTATTTTTCTAAATAAATAGAATACCGGACAGGACTTAAATTATTTGAATGTGTAAAATCTGGTCAGACAGTATGTCAAAATACCAAACCATCAAGTAAAAATGACAGTTCTGTTCGGATGACCACTCAGCAAATGACAGAATGACAGAACCTCTCCCTCTCCACTCCACCAAAAAAAAAAAAATGTAGCACTGTCATCCATTGTTCATCAATTTGCTCGAGAGGCACCAGTAATGTCTCCATTGTGAGACTTGTTACTGTTTTTGGCATATTGAATACGCCACGGGTAGCTTGCCAGGCTCTGTTGTGCAGGCGGGATACTCTTATTAGCATGCTGTGCTCTACAAAAGGGACAGAGCAATCGAACCCGGGTTGGCTGAGTGCAAGGCAAATGCCCTACCCACAGTGCTATCGCTCCACTCCAGTTTTCTTTATACATGAGGAAAAGACTTGACCTTGTCAGCGGAACAGCGCCTTGCAATACAAGTCGGCTCTTGGTTATCTTCTGGGTGCCAGTTCTGACTGCGGGTCGGGCGGTGAAAAAAAAAAAAAAAGGACAAACCTACTAAATTTATTTCTTAATGTTTTCAGGCTTTTTTTCACAAAATAAAGAAAATATCTGCCATGTGATTTGTTGATTGACATTCTTTAGGTGGGAGCACTCCCAAATGTTGTTCAAGAAGTTTGGGAACCGCTCTTGACTGTACTCTGTCAACAGGGCTAGAGGCTAGGCATGAGATCCCAAGGGTTTGGTGCTACACAGGCCCTTGCAGTGCTAGGGGCCACCAGGGTCACCCAGAGTGGTAAGGGGAGTTCTAGAACAACACTTACTGATGCTGTTGGGTCTCAGAAGTATTCCAAGTAAGACAACCCAGCTAAGGCCAATAAAAGACATGAACCATGGCCCCCATACTCCTTCCCTGGAACCTGTTAAGTTATATTCTCTATTTTCTTCTTCTATCCCACTAGTCCATGCTCTCAAGAACAATTTATGATTCATAATTATATTAAATTATGCAGATCTTGCAGTATTTCTCATCTATGTTCTGCACATTATAAAAGTATTTTCTAATCAGTAAAAATTAGTTACAATATGTTTTGTATCACTAATTATAAAGCAGCCACGGTATTTAGTACATTTCATTATATTTTCAAGCATCAGATCCCAGGCTATTAAATTAGACATGCTACCACTGGGGGATCTGGTAATTTTTCCAAATTAACAATGACAAAAGGAGAGAAAGATGAAACTGCTTCATGGTCTTAATATATTAAAAACCTAGAATTTTGTAAGACACACCGTGCTTGGTGATACTTGTGGAACACACACACACACACACACACACACACACACACACACACAAACGTTCCACTTTTACTAAATAGCACAAAGCAGGTACTAAATATAAAGGAGTCCTAAATGAAACAGTGAAACAACTATTTTTCATCTATTTGTACTTGGTATGTTGTTTTGGTTTTTTCTTATTTTTTCTTTTCGGGTCACACCCGGCAATACACAGGAGTTACTCCTGGCTCTGCACTCCTGCACTCAGGAATTACTCCTGGCGGTACTGGGGGACCATATGGGATGCTGGGAATTGAACCTGGGTTGACCACATGCAAGGCAAACGTCCTACCTGCTGTGCTATCATTCCAGCCCCTGGTATGTTGTTTTAACTCAGTTAAAATCAAAATAATTACAAAAGGGCCTCTAAAAATATCACCATTTATTCCAAGGCAATAAATTGCATGTAATTCTTACCTTCATAATTCCTTGATGCTTAAAATGAAACACCTTTATGCCATTTACAAAAGTATGTCTTACTACGTGATAATCATCTGACAAGATTGTTTTGGTTTTTTTTTTTTTTATCAGTGACACTTGTCCTACTGCACATCTACTTCAACTAAAGAGGTCAAGAGGTATTCAATCAATATATCGAGCTTGGTGCACATTGTTTTTAAGCTTGCAGAATAAAAAATACTACCTCTGAGTTCCTCCTGCTCTTAAATAGAGAGGAACAATAGAAAGAAAAACTAGTATTTTACACAGATATTTTAAAATATATCAAAGTCTCAAAATTACAAGATGGAAATTAGAGAAACATACCTTTAATTTTCTTATTTCTTCACTTTCCAATTTAATGTCTTTTCCAGGTACATTAAAAAAATAAACATAAGCAAGACTATAATCTTGGATATATTTGTATTTAGCTACAGAAATTTTAATTATATATGTATCACTATATCACTGTCATCCTGCTGCTCATCGATTTGCTCGAGCAGGCACCAGTAACGTCTCCAATTATATATGTGTGTAAGAAATATTATCATGTACCTGAAATATAGAAACTACAATTATACATATATACCAACTGTTCAAAGTGCTTATTTCTACCCTCTGGAGGGCTTTGGAAAGATCCATAAGGGGTAGTAGTAGGGGCACTGTCTGGTCTCTTAATGAAGCAACATAAAAAACTACTAGTAGAGGGTCTTGGACCCTTTAGACATAGTGATAAATAGTCACTATGCTCACTGAAATCATAAATGCTAATACTATTGTAACTCTGTTACCTAAACTACAATAATAATTAACAAATAAATAAATAAGGTAAGTTTTCAGAGGGCAATGAGTAATTTATTTTTCTGGAATGGGGGGCAATAGGTCAAATAATTTTGGGACCTCTGATATATAGATGAATACATATTATGATGATAGATATTGCATATATATTATTTCCATAATAGTGTAAGTACTTCCTTTCATACAATGTTTTTCATATTTACTTTGGTAATATCCTAAGGAAAGATGAAGTGATGGCTGACCATTGCTATGAGTTAAGAACATTATAAATGCTTTCATACTCTAAGTCTTCTGAGGTTGGTACTTGTAAAAATTACAAGAGGCATATGCATGGGAGGGGTGATGTAGTGATGTGTGTTGTGTTGTTTCAGGGCTCTCGGGGCGGTGCTCTATCACGCCGTTCACGTTTGGTGCTCTCAAGCCACTGTGTATGGACCGGATTGGGATGGTTACTCATTGTGCTCTGCTCCTGTGTGTGCCACTGTGCTCTCTTCTGTCTGTCTCTCTATCTCTGTCTCTGTCTCTGTAGTCTCTTTCTCTTCTTCTGTGTCTTCTCTCTTGCCTCTGTCTTCTCTCTGCCTCTTCTTGCTGTGTCTTTTTCTGTCTGTGTCCTGCTGCCTCTGTCTGTGTCCTGCTGCCTCTTCTTCTGTCTCTGCTGTCTCCTCTTCTTTCTCTGCTGTCTCCTCTTCTGTCTCGGCTGTCTCCTCTTCTGTCTCTGCTGTCTCCTCCTCGCTTCTGTATCTTCCCCCTACTTCCTTTACAGTGTTAGTTTATATAGCAATCACATAGGACGGTAACACAAAGGTGGGTTGAACATCAACAAATCAACAAAGAAGGGTAAGGCCATTTCTCAAGGAGATTAACAAAATCTCATCTAAGGAGATTACTCCAGATTACTAGTAGATCTGCTCAAGCGTGGGATCCAAACAAGGGTGTGTCAGGGTGTGCCCCTTTCTTCCTTCCTCAGCTAGTAATCCCCTTAAATAGTTATAGTAAATTTACTTCTAATATCTCTAGCAATGTCGTTCTGTATGAGCACAGTAAGAGATATATCAGACTTAAAGTTTGGATCTTCCTTAAGACATTCACTATATATTCCAGACCACAGTCCTCAGGCCAGGTTAGTCTTCCTAACCCCAGCAGGGTCCTAGTCTCTTTGTCACGACAGCATTTGTCTATAACCATGCTCTCAACTTATAGTTGAGTATTGTGTGGTGCTTTGGCCTGGCCCATTTCGATGTCAGGGTAGCTCACAGCTTGCCCTAGGTCCATCCCATCCCTCATCGGGACCCTGCTTTTGGGGTTCTAGAAACTAAGGGCAACTGAGTTGAGAAAGCAGATGCCCAGGAGTAAATATTATTGGAATTAATCAGCTCCCAAGTTATAAATCATAATATTAACTGTCTTCCTGTGTCCATACAGAAAGGACATTGCTTTAAGGTAAACTAAATTCCCTGCGGCAAGGCTAAAAGGACAAACCCCATGTTATCCTACAGGTACTAACATAATCTTCATGGCACAGGAGAGCAAACTGAAGCACTGAGACTTTTCCAAATCACATAGGAACAAAATGCTCTCATCAAGATACCAAACGAGGCAGTCAAATCCTGAACTCTTGCCCTGGCTATCTCCATGACCAAGTGAGTGTGACCATTGATTATCACAAGAAGAATGGACAGGAGTGGAGGGAAAATGTTTGCAATGGCTGAATCTAGCTGAAGATCAATAAGCCCAATATTTCTCTGTATTCAAAATATTTATGAGATGTTAATATGCAAATGTATATTGCATAAATAAAGCAAAATACTCTGAGGGATAAAAAAAGAAATAAGTCTGAAATAAAAATGAATTATTACAAGAAATACATATAAAGATTAAAAAGATAAAAAGCCATTAAATTCTGGGGAAGATATCCTTTTTCATATCTTATTTTTATTTATTTATTTATGATTTATTTAATTTTAAATTGGATTGCCATGAGACCACAGTTACAAAGTTATTCATGATTAGGTTTCAGTCATATAATGTTCCAACATCCATTCCTTCACCAGTGCACATTTCCCACTACTAATGTTCCCAGTTTCCCTCCTGCTACCCCTCATCCACCTGCCTCTATGGCAGACACTGCTCTCTGTCTCTGTGTCTGTGATTTTCTCTCCTTCTCTCACTCTCTCTCTCTCTCCCTCTCTCTCCCTCTCTCTTTCTCTCTTTCATTTCAGGCATTATGGTTTGCAATACAGATACTGAAAGGTTATCATGTATATCCCTTTACCTATTTTCAGCACTCAGTTCTTGTCCAAAGTAATCATTTCCAATTACCATTGTCATTGTGGCTTGTTCTCTATCCTAACTGTCCTCCACCTCCACACACATACACACAAAGATATCCTTTTTTCATGGTCAAAGGGCCAGAGATGCAGCTCAATGGATGTAGTTCATGTTTGGCACCCTAGGGTAAAAGTGCTCTAAACTTCTCAACTTCCAGAGGTGAATACCAATAGTTTTAACAGGAACTTGTTAATAAACCTATATATATATATATGTTTATATATATATAATAAAGTTTTGAAGATCTTAGGTAGTTGTGCACACTTTCACAATTTCTATTTAGAGAGGACATACTGTAAACTAAGCTTATATAAGGTGGCAATAAAGGTGCCTTTTAAAATACTTTCTCTTTTCATAATTTTCATACCAAGAAGCGTTGATATAGTAGCAGGTGTATTTTACAAAAATCACAAAAATGTAACAATATAAGTATGCCTCACATCTTGATCTCCATCTGTTTTCCTGTAGAAAATTAAACAGCCTTGCTGCAGATAATCCTTTCACAAATTGTTCTTTCAGAAGGCCTTGGTGTTTTGTATATCCACTTAAGCCTTAGATCTCTCATGGTCAGTGACCTCTTTAGGCTCTGCTCTCGGGACATCAGTATTTTTACAACTCAGACTCTGCCTTTATATTCTGCCCACTGACTATGAAATTCACTTGACTCAGTGAAATCTGGCTTTCATAAGGAGTTCAGGAGTTAACTGTTGCAGAAAAAAATCTGTGGGAGGGAAAGTCTGTCATGGTTAATGATATGATTTATTGCAATTACAGAAAACTACCCTGATTGTTCAAATTGCGGTCTGTGGGCCCCAGCCAGATTAAATGCCAGGCTGTGACTAGCACAGGGGAGGTAATCAAATAATTGCCTTTCCTAAATAACACTGTTCTTAATTCACACAGCAAACTTTTTATAGTATAAATTGACATGACATGATTGAGAAAAACAAAACACCAGGATCTTAAAAATTACATTATGCAATAAAAAATGGATCTAGAGGTATCTGGCCCGCTGAGTTTTGAGCCAATTTTGTTTCAAAGATATTTGAAGTTTAATATGTCAGCTACGAGTCCAGAGATTACCAAATATAACATCTGTCACTTGTGAGTGTTTGTAGACCTCTCACATCCCTGCGCTGAGCTCTGCGGTTCACAGGTGGAGGCTTAGTCCTATGGATGGGACACTCCTGAGCGGCATCAGTGTCCTTATATAAGAGACAAGGAGAGTCGGTCTTTCCCTCACTCCACTGTGTGAGGCAAGAATGACAAGTCAGCCACCAGGCCGAGGGGCAGGGGATGGGGGGGAGAGGGGGTGCTCACCAGCATGTGACTCTCAGCTCTGATTTCTGGCCTCCAGAACGGTGAGAAATAAATTTCTGGTTCCATACCTATACAGAACTAACTGTGGCATTCATGATATAGCAGCCCAACCTAAGACATTCATCACCTCAAAGAGTTGAAAAGAGAAAATTTTCAAAAAATCAAATGTTGAGAAAATCTAGTAAGACAAAGACAGAAAAACAGATAGAGTTGGCATATGTTCTCGTGTTGGCATTATCCACTCAGAAAATAGCAGACCTGAACTAACACGTTTGAAAGCAAGAGATCAAGCAGTATATTTTGAACATTTGTCAACTGTCACAATAAATGTGTTACTTAAACAGAATAGGTCTCCTATACTGTGAGTCAATGATCAAAGGACCTTTGTGGCTAAATAAGTCTGAACATGATTGTTTTAGTCACCCCAAAAGGTGTAAAAAAAAGATAATGAGAGGAAAAGATCATTATAGTATGCCTGCTATATGTTTCATCTTCCCCAGATCCTACAAGATTGATTTTTTTAATATCCCATTACCATCACTAGCACATCTAAATCCAAGTGGTTCCAAACAATTATGGGAGTGTATATCGGCTTATGTATTAGTTACATTTCATAACGAAGCACCATAACCATAAAATGTTTTAATGCATTTCCCAGAAAACACAATATTGTGACTTGTTCTAAAGTTTAGAGATAAGCTAAATTTTATTTAGTTTGGAGGGCCACACCCGGTGGTACTTAGAGTTTCCTACTGGCTCTGTGCGTAGGGATCACTCATGACAGGCTCAGGAAATACAGGAGGTGTAAGGGATGGAACCCAGGTCAGTCAAATGCAAGACAAGTGGCCCCCCTGCTGTACTAATGCTCCAGCCCAAAGATAAGCTAAATGTCCATCTTTGCCTGTGCTAAACTTACAAAGTACTGAGGAAACAGAATGGTTACAGAGTCAGACCACAAATAAGTTACCCACTAATGACTCACCAAAGACATGCATACATAAATCAAGTCTGAAAGTATACAAACATTATTTTTTTTTATAATTTATTTATTTTTAATTAGAGAATCACCGTGAGGGTACAGTTACAGATTTATACACTTTTGTGCTTATACTTCCCTCATACAAAGTTCGGGAACCCATCCCTTCACCAGTGCCCATTCTCCTCCACCCGTAAACCCGGAGTCCCTCCCACCCTCCCCACTCCCATCTCCCCCCCACCCCACCCTGCCACTGTGGCAGGGCATTCCCTTCTGTTCTCTCTCTCTATTTAGCTGTTGTGATTTGCAATAAAGGTGTTGAGTGGCCGCTGTGCTCAGTCTCTAGCCCTCATTCAGCACGCAACTCCCTTCGCTCACATGGCCTTCGACTACAATGTAGTTGGTGATCGCTTCTCTGAGTTGTCCTTTCCCCGGAACGTGAGGCCAGCCGCGAAGCCATGGGGTCAACCTCCTGGTACTTATTTCTACGGTTCTTGGGTATTAGTCTCCCACTCTGATATTCTATATACCATAGATGAGTGCAGTCTTTCTATGTCTGTCTCTCTCTTTCTGACTCATTTCACTCAGCATGAAACTTTTCATGCCCATCCACTTAACTACAAAATTCTTGACTTCCTTTTTTCTAACAGCTGCATAGTATTCCATTGTATAGATGTACCAAAGTTTCCTCAACCAGTCATCTGTTTTGGGGCATTCGGGTTTTTTCCAGATTCTGGCTATTGTAAACAGTGCTGCGATGAACATACATGTGCAGATGTTGTTTCGATTGTACTTTTTTGATTCTCTGGGATATATTCCCAGCAGTGGTATTGCTGGGTCAAATGGGAGCTCAACCTCTAGTTTTCTGAGAATCGTCCATACTGTTTTCCAAAAGGGCTGAACTAGCCGGCATTCCCACCAGCAGTGTAGAAGGGTCCCTTTCTCCCCACATCCTCTCCAACAGCGGTTGCTTTTGTTCTTTTGGATGTGTGCCAGTCTCTGTGGTGTGAGGTGGTATCTCATGGTTGTTTTGATCTGCATCTCTCTGATGATTAGTGATGCAGAGCACTTTTTCATGTGCCTTTTGGCCATTCGTATTTCTTCCTTGGTAAAGTTTCTGTTCATTTCTTCGCCCCATTTTTTGATGGGGTTGGATGTTTTCTTCTTGTAGAGTTCAACCAGTGCTTTATATACCATTGATATCAACCCCTTATCTGATGGGTATTGTGTAAATATCCTTTCCCATTCTGTGGATAGTCTTTGGACTCTGGTCACTGTATCTCTTGCGGTGCAGAAGCTTTTTAGTTTAATGTAGTCCCATTTGTTGATCTCTGTTTTTACTAGATTGCTTAGTTCCGTGTCACCTTTGAAGATACCTTTATCTTCAATATCGTGGAGGGTTTCGCCGACCTTGTCTTCAATGTACCTTATGGTTTGTGGTCTAATGTTGAGGTCTTTAATCCATTTTGATCTGACTTTTGTGCATGGTGTCAGGTCAAGGTCTAAACCCATTTTTTTGCATGTGGTTGTCCAGTTGTGCCAGCACCATTTGTTAAAGAGGCTTTCCTTGCTCCACTTCACATCTCTTGCTCCCTTATCAAAGATTAGATGATCATACATTTGGGGTTGTGTGTAGGGATATTCCACCCTGTTCCATTGGTCTACGGCTCTGCCTTTGTTCCAGTACCATGCTGTTTTAATTGTTACTGCTTTGTAGTAAAGATTGAGGTTGGGGAGGGTGATGCCTCCCATCATCTTTTTCCCAAGAATTGTTTTAGCTATACTTGGACGTTTGTTATTCCATATGAATTTTAGGATTGCTTGATCCATTTCTTTGAAGAATGTCATGGGTATACTTATAGGGATCGCATTGAATCTGTATAATGCTTTAGGGAGTATTGCCATTTTGACAACATTGATTCTCCCTATCCACGAGCAGGGTATATGTTTCCATTTCCTCATGTCCTCTTTGATTTCATGGAGTAGCGTTTTGTAGTTTTCTTTGTAAAGGTCTTTTACTTCCTTGGTTAAGCTGATTCCGAGGTACTTGATTTTCTGGGGCACGATTGTGAATGGGATTGCTTTTTTCATGTCCCTTTCCTCTGCCTCATTGTACAAACATAATTTAGATATATTAACACAAAAAGAAGTCTGAATGAGAAAATATGAGACATAAATTGACCTCAAATTATGTTCTGGGTAGACATTAGAAAAACTTGAAGTGGTTATAGAATATCAAGAGGAATAGAACTTATATCCTCTTCCAATTTAGAACACTAAGTACTGAACGGTGGGAGGGTGGGGGGCAGTGGGGAGTTCTACAGATGCACGTGGCTGTAAGGTTGATTCAGGGGAACAGATCAGACTCAATGTCTTTCAAAGATAGTGCAACAGGAACCGGAAAGATAGTACATAAGGAAGGTGTTTGCTTTGCAAGCAACTGAACTGAGTTTGATCCCTGAATACTGCCAGGAGTGAATCTTGAGCACCACCAACTGTGGCCCAAAAACAAAAAATAATTTTTTTTCTTTTCTTAAGTTCTCAGTGGAGAATTCCTGCTACTAATGGGGCCAATTTTGTAAGTTGTCTTTCAAAAACTAATTTATTGTATTTATCTTTCAGGGTTTGTTCCCATAAAGTAGTAGTCTCCTAATTTTCTTTTTATAAAAAAAAATCTTTTAACTCATATTTCCCCTTGTCAACTTTTGTTTTTTTTGTGCTTTCTCATTTTATCCTAGATTAAAGAAGCTAGTTATTTCTTTTGTTGATCATTCTCAAAGAACTGTCACTCTATCACTGTATCACTGTCACCCCATTGCTCATCAATTTGCTCGAGCGGGCACCAGTAATGTCTCCATTGTGAGACTTGTTACTGTTTATGGCATATCAAATACACCATGGGTACCTTGCCAGGCTCTCCCATGCAGGAGAGAGACTCTCAGTAGCTTGCCGGTCTCTGTAAGAGGGGCAGAAGAATCAAACCAGTGTTGGCCGCGTGCAAAGAAAACATCCTACCCACTGTGCTATTGTTCCAACCCTCTCAAAGAACAAAATTTTGAAGTTCTACTTAATTTTAGCTTTAAACTCAATGTTACTTTTAGTTTAATTTCTTTAGTATATTTTGTTTTCCATTAATGCTACTTTACAACTTTTTTTTGGAGGGGCACACCAGTAATGCTCAGGGTTATTCCTGGTCCTGAACTTGGGAAGTTACTCCTAACAGTGCACAGGAGATTGAACTCATGTTGGTGAAGTGCAAGCCAAATGGCCTATTGAACTATTGTTCCAGCCCCATCCATTACAACTTTTGAGTAAGAAAATTTTAATTGCTCTGATAATTGAATTCTATAAATTCTCTTTTACCATTGTTTTATCTCTGTCCTACAAAAATATGGTGTCATGCTTCCACTTTAATTATTTCTACTTTATTGTGAATTCCCATATGGCTTAAGAGATTTCTAATACCTTGTTAATTTATTTTGTTTAAACTTCTTGAGAGAACGCTATGTATTCAAAATTCTGTTCCCAATTTCCTCTTTTATGATATGACATTATATGGATTTAAGTATGCTAATAAAAAGCTTTGAAAGCAATGAACCTCTGTATTTCTGAAAGATGGGAGAAAAGGGGGGAATACAGAGTGGATTTTTTAATATTAATTTTTCATTCTACTGAGTCACCATGAGATAGAGCATTACAAAGCTGTTCATGATTGGGTTTCAGTCATACAATGTTCCAACATCCATCCCTCCACCAGTGTAATTTACCAGCACCAATGTGCTCAGTTCTCCTCCCACTCCCTAGCCCTCACCCCACCTGCCTCTATGGCAGGCACCTCTACTCTCTCTTTCTCTTTCTCTCTCTTCTTTTGGGCATTATGGTTTGCTATAGATATGCTAAAAGGTTCTCATGTATATCCATCCCTTATTTTTGCTTTTTGGGTCATATCCAGCGATGCTCAGAGTTTACTCCTGATTCTGCACTCAGGAATCACTCCTAGAGGTGCAGGGGGGACAATATGGGATGCCAGGGATTGAACCTGGGTCGGCCAGAGGCAAGGCAAATGCCCTCCCCACTGTACTATCACTCCGGCCCCTCATGCATATCCCTTAACTGACTTTCAACACTCAGTTCTTGTACAGAGTGATCATTTCCTACTAAAATTGCCATAATGAACCATCCTCTATCTAAACTACCCTCCACTCAAAGGCACCACAGCTAGGTGTGCAGCTACCAGCACGCACCAGCATCAATTTATGTGTGACAAGGACAACAAAGAGAAGGAAAGTAAGGGGAAAGGAAGTCTAGTATAAGATCTAACTGTAGTTCTAACTATACCATATTTTTAAAGCATTGATGTGACCAGGCATGTGATTCAGTAGCAGAATGCATGTTTTGCATATGTGAGGACCTAAGTTCTTTTCAGCACACTGAATAAAAAGACAAATACTAGTGAATAAATAATAAATAGTAATTCAGTGATGTGTGAAAACTCTGAATATATAGTACATAGCATAAAATATTTTATTAGTGATAGTTTAAAATTATATTATTGTTAACATTAAGTGGTTATTGTCTATATTCCAAATGTATGGAAATATTAAACTTAAGCTACAGATCAGTAAAAAACAGAACTGAATTTCCCCCCATTCAAGTCTATGGATTATCGTAATTAAATAATTTAGTTAGAAGTTTATAGATCCAAATTTAAGAATCACAGAATTTAACTCATTTTACCTTTCTGCTACAAGAGAATTCAGGTCCTCTTTACTAGAGATTAAAGAAGCAAAAAAGCCTGTTTTCTGGTTGCAATGAATATTTTATATTTGCCCCAAGGTTATAATTCATATAGTCAAACATTTAAAAATCCATGTTGCATTATTTTGGTATAACCATACTATAGTATATATTTTCTAATTTCTTAGTCTATATCACACATTTACTTATCTTTCATTATGTACTTTCATTATATACTATTTAATCATGATTAATTATTAAATTATATACTAGACTTCTTCACATAGTCACACAGTCTTTTAAAGATACCGCCACTTTGTTCTCCTTGGAATTATTCACAATTTTCTCACGAGAATTTCACATTTTCTAACATTCCAATAGTGATGGGCAATCTTCACATTCTGAATCTTAGACAATAGTTATACACACTTCCCAAATGTAGAATACCTATTTCCAAACAATGCTCCTCTGTGCTTCTCTGTAAGAGGGCTACTTTTATTCACAGCATCCTTCACTTTCACATCTCTAAATAATTCTTCCCTGATGAGAAGTTAGATCAGTTTCTTTCAAAAAGAAAAAATAACAGCAAAAAAAAAGTCAAACGTTTATTCAAAACAACATTTATGCCACATACCAAATCATTCAAATTCCTTATGATAAGATAGACAACTAATGAAACTTCTCACCATTCTTTCTCTTTATGCCAAATTAGGGATGGTTACCTGGCATCCGCATCTGTCCATGGTTTCCAACTGATCAGAAATTCTACAATTCACTCAACTCCAAATCATTTTCAGTTTCCCTATTTCTCTCTCAGTCAAAGCTTTGTTCCATCAGTTTTAGGATTATGCATCCCAATAATATATACCTTCTAAATATTAGAACAACACCACTTCCATTTGAAGAGTTCATTTTCTGTGGAACAAGAGATATTATTCAAACCCATTTTAACCATAAATATAAAGATGAATGTGTATGTTTTTAAACTTCTTCAAAATAACCTAGAAAAAAATTGAATGCAAAGAGTAAGCTGCCTCTCTCAGTAATCTTCCCAATGTTATGTTGTTTCTTTCACCTACAAGTTAAGGGAGAATTTAGTTTAAATGACCTCAAATTATTCAGCTGAGTTTTTTTGTACTAAAATGTTCAGGAGGTTTTTTTTTTTTTTTGGTCATCCTCAGATTTCTTTTAATGTCTACTCAAAGAAAAGTGTGATTATTATTATGCTACATCCTTGTCTTAACAAACACGTCTTAGATTTCAAATTCTCTGTGGTTAGCCACAATCATTAGGTGATCTATATTTAACTTCAAGGTCCAAAGCAATATTGAGCTAGATTTTTTTCCTCTGTCTCAGAGAAATAAAATTTGACTGCTCATAATTACACTGAGATAATGCAACACAAACTCCCTGCTAGTAGTATTGGCTCTGGCCACTCAGGAACTAATGGATTTAAATTGAAAGAATGAATAAGCTTAGATGTGTGTTCTCTAATGACTAATATGTTAGTTTTCTGTGGCGGCTGCAACAAATTACCACAAATTAAATGGCTTAAAGCACAGAAGTATTATCTCGGAGCTCTGGAGGCCAGCAGGGATGTACTCCTTCTGGAGATTATAGAGGAAAAATCACTTTTTGCCTCTTCCAGTCTCAACGGAACCAGTGCCTTGACCTGAAGTCACATGACTCCATTCTCTGGTCTCTATGGTGACACTTCCCATTTCCTCCTTGTCTCTCTGTGGACAAGCTCTTTGTCTACCTTTTAAAAGGACTTTTGATTAGGTGCCGGACTCTCCCAGAAATTCAACCTTAGCTCCTACTTCCAAGATCTTTGTATCATAATCACATACTTTGTTATACATGGCAATAGTTACTCTTTCACTTGATAAAAGTAATATTCACTCTTTTTGTTATCATAGAAGGTAATGTTCACAGGTTCTGGGAATCAGGAACAGGGATGTATCTGTTGGATATATCTACTTAGCCTATTATATTTTGGGCTATATAACCCATGAAATTGGAGTACAATAGTTTCTTTCATAATCTCTAAGAAATTGTTACCTTAACATGTCTACAAAATGCCTTCATATGTGTTATCTCAATATATCTAAATTATTTCTTCTTTAAAGTCCCTTAAATGCTACATTTATCTAATGTGGTTATTTAATTATTTACTGTTGTTTAACAGAATAAAAACCATAAAAAAATAATAATCTGAAGCACTGAATTGACCAGCTACACCACATGATCAAATTGTCTATATCAGGTGAATTTGCCTGGGTTTACACTAATTTTAGAATGCCATTTTTATCCCTGGCATGTCATTTTATCACTTTTATTACCTTTTACTTTAGAATGCATGAAGCCCTTTTCTATCCCTTCTGAAACTACCATAATCTTACTTCTTTAATAGAATTTCCTTTCTAACAAGTGACCAAAACAAGTGATTCAATAAAAAATTCAAATAAAAAACTGTTTAAAGATTTTTTTATTTATTTTTTGCTTTTTGTCATTTAGTCACACAGTTTTGTATCTTTCAAGAATGTCTTAAAGAGTACCTTTAAAACCTTGCTTAAGTTTTGCAAATCTATTAAATTAATTTTAAGAATTTAATCTCCTTTGTGAAATTTAAATAGAATTTATCTGCTATTATGATACAGAATGTGGTTATTTTTTTAAATAAAGAACTGTGATTTACAAAGTTATTGATAGTTGAGTTTTAGGAACATAGTATTTCAAGACCAATCCCACCACCAGTGTCAACTTCGCTGCACCAGTGTTCCTACCCCCAAACCAGTGCCCCATCCCCATCTGTTAAGATTTAAAAGTTGTAGTGGTGCAGCATAGATTTCATGTTTTCAGTGTTGTTAGTCTCTGTTATGGATATATGGCTATACTACTCACCCATATTACCAGTATAAATGAAGCCTGGATGCCTGTTCCCTCATTACTGCCAGTTCTCTTCTTACCCAGTGATTTCTTTCCTTTTCTCTCTCATCTGAAAACATTGGGGTCAAGGGTAATCAAGGCATATCCCTATTACTACAGTACATTTCCTCATTCAGTTATTCTATATATCACAGATAAGTGAGATCATCCTCTGATTGTCTTTCTTCTTCTTACTTCACTCAACATGATACCTTACAGTTCAAACTACATTGTAGAAAACTGCATGATTTCATCATTCCTTGCAGCCGCATAGTGTGCTATTCTGTATGTACACTGTATCTTCATAATCCATTTAGTTGTCGTTGGACACTTAGGTTAACTCCAATCTTAGCTATTGTACTGATGCAGCAATGAATGATGGTGTGCACATGTCCTTTTGAGAGAGTATTTTTATATCCTGGAAGTAGATGACACAAAGTGGAACTGCTGAATCATATGGCAGTTCAATTCTAAGCTTACTAAGAACTCTCCATACTATTGTCCACAAAAGTTGTACCAGGCAACATTCCCACCAGCATTGGATAGGAGTTACTTTTTCACCACATCTCCACCAACATAGATTGTTCTTACTATTGTTCATATGTGCCATTCTCACTCAGGTGAGATTGTATCTCACTGTTGTCTTGACTTGGATTTCTTTTATGATAAGTGATGATGAGCATGTTTTTATCTTACATAGTCTACCTATGAGAACTGTCTATTCATTTCCTTTCCCCATTTTTGATAACATTTTTGAATTTTTTTATCTTTGTGATAAAAAAGATTTTATATATTCTGGATAAAAAGAACCTTTATTTGATGTGTTGGATACAACTTTTTTCTCATTCAATTAGCTGTCTTTTAGGTTTAGCCTGTGTATCTTTTGCCATGCAGAAGCTCTTTAATTTTATATAGTTCCGTTTGTTTCTGATTGTATTGCCTTTGCCAGTGGTATCAGATCACTAAAGGTACCTTTGAAGTCCAAATCTTCACTTGATCTGCCTATATTTTACTCAACGTATGGAATCTGGTTATTGTTCCTGTATCTAAAGACTAGAAATTCAAATTTTCTTATGTTAATTTTGGAATATGTAACTTTACTGAATTCTTAATATTAACTGAATTTTACTATATTTTTCATTATTATTATTGTGCTTAGACAACCTGGTTATAATAGTGTTAAAGTTTATGGCTTTTATTTACAAGTTCCTGCCCCTCACCACCACCAAAGTACCCCAGACCTTTCCACCACCATATTTTTTGTTTGTTTCTTCCAACTTTTAATTTCCCTCCCCACTTGAATTGAAACTATTGGCATTTTAATATTTTAGAAGCACATTCTTACTTTTCCTGACATTTTATTTTTTAAAAAAGCTTTTATTAGTGAATCACCGTGAGGTACAGTTACAGATTTACATACTATCGTTCTTGTGTTTCCGTCATACAATGATTGAGTACTCATCCCTCCACCAGTGCCCATTCTCCACTACTGATAATCCCAGTATCTCTCTAGCCTCACCATCCCATTCCCCCCCACTCCACCTCACCTCTGTGGCAGGACATTCCCTTTTGTTCTCTCTCTCCTTTTGGGTGTTGTGGTTTTCAATAGAGGTATTGAGTGGCCATCATGTTCGGCCTATAGTCTATTTTCAGCACAAATCTCCCATCCTGAGCGGGTACCCCAACCTCACTTTACTTGGTATTCCCTTCTCTATAAGAGCTGCCTTTTCCCTTAGCATGTGAGGCTGGCTTTCCAGCCATAGAGAAAACCTCCTGGTCCTTATCTCTACTATTTTTGGGTGATAGTCTCCTGTTCTGTTACTTTATATTCCATAGATGAGTGCAATCTTTCTATGTCTGTCTCTCTCTTTCTGACTCATTTCACTTAGCATGATACTTTCCATGTTAATCCACTTATATGCAAATTTCATAACTTCATCTTTTCTAACAGATGCATAGTTTCCCATTATGTAGATGTACCAAAGTTTCCATAACCAGTCATCTGTTCTTGGGAAACTGGGTTTTTTTCCAGATTTTGGCTATTGTAAACAATGCAGCAATGAACATTTCAACTATACTTTTTTGCCTCTCAGGATATATTCCCAGAAGTGGTATTGTTGGGTCAAATGGGAGCTCAATTTGTAATTTTTTGAGAATCATCCATTCTGTTTTCCAAAAGGGCTGAACCAGTCGGCATTTCCACCAGCAGTGAAGGAGTTCTTTCTCCCCACATCTGTGCTAACACTGGTGGATTTTGTTCTCTTGGATGTGGGCCAATCTCTGTGGTGTGAGATATCTCATTGTTGTGTTGATCTGCATCTCCCTAATGATTAGTGATCTGGAATACCTGAATAGATCTATTAATACCAAAGAAATTAAAACTGTAATCAAAAGTCTTCCAAAAAACAAAAGCCCAGGTCCAGATGGATTCACTAGAGAATTCTTCCAAACATTTAAAGAGGACCTATTGCCAGTTCTTCTCAAGCTTTTCCAGGAAATTGAGGAAACAGAAACTCTCCCAAACAGTTTCTATGGGGCACATATCTCCCTAATACCAAAAGAAAGCAAAGACACCACTAGAAAAAGAAAACTACAGGCCAATATCTGTGATGAACACAGATGCGAAGATCCTCAACAAAATATTAGCATTAGAATCCAACAACTCATCAAGATGATACAATACTATTCTTAGAGAACCCTAAAAGTTCTACCAAGAAACTCCTAGAAACTATAGGCTTGTATAGTAAAGTTTCAGGCTATAAAATTAATACCCAAAATTCCATAGCTTTCCCATACACAAATAATGAGGGAGAAGAAAGTGACATGAAAAAAGCAATCCTGTTCACAATTGTGCCTCAAAAAATCAAGTACATTGGGATCAGCTTAACTAAGGAGGAAAAGGAATTGTACAAAGAAAACTACAAAAATGCTACTTCACAAAATAAAATATGACACAAGGAAATGGAAATATATCCCCTACTCATGGATTGGGAGAATTAACATTGTCGAAATGGCAATAATCCCCAAAGCATTGTACAAATTCAATGTGATCCCTATAAGGATACCCATGACATTCTTCAAAGAAATGGAACAAACACACCTGAAATTCATATGGAACAATAAGCCCCCACGAATAGCTAACACAATTCTTGAGAAAAAGAAAATGGGAGAAACCAGCCTCCCCAACTACAAACTCTACTACAAAGCGGTAATAATTAAAACAGCATGGTCCTGGAACAGAGGCAGAGCCACAGACCAATAGAACAGGGTTGAATATACTGACACACACCCCTAAATATATGATCATCCAATCTTTTATAAGGGAGCAAGAAATGTGAATTGAGGCAAGGAAAGCCTTTTTAACAAATGATGATAAAATTGGACAGCTACATGCAAAAATATGGGCTCAGATCTCTACCTAGCACCATGTATAAAAGTCAGATCAAAATGGATTAAAGACCTCAACATCAGATCAGAATCCATAAGGTACATTGAAGACAAGGTAGGCAAAACCCTCCATGATGTTGAAGCTAATGGTATCTTCAAAGATGACATGCCACTGGCCAAGCAAGTGAAAACAGAGATAAACAAATGGGACTATCTTAAACCAAGAAGCTTCTGCACCTTAAAAGAAACAGCGACCAAAATACAAAGACAGTCTACAGAATGGGAAAGAATACTCACCTAATACCCATTCAATGAGAGGTTGATATCATGGATATACAAGGCACTGGTTGAAGTCCACAAGACGAAAACTTCCAACCCCATCAAAAAATGGGGTGATGTGGCTCTCTGCCCAGACGAGACCACACACGAATGGCACCTCTGCCCCTAAAAAACCATGATCCCTGAGGCCCACTAACTACTTTCGGAACCCAGCGGCTTCTCGCAGAAATCTCTCTAGACTGTGAATTAAGCTGTAGCCCCATGCCACCCCGGAGGGGAAAGGTTTTTCTCTCTCAGCCTTTCCTTTTGGCAGTGGTGGTGACGTGGTGATCACCATCTTATAGAGCCCACTAACGGGAGCCACAAGCTTTTAGTGACTCGACTTCTGGCAGAAATTTCTCTGGACTTAATTGCTAAAATACCTGAAATCCAAAACCATGTGGCTGCTGTTGCGACCTCGCAACCTCATATGCTCTTCATTCTCGGCAATGGAAAACAAATTATCAAATGATGCCTTTTCAGCAGGTCTGATTGTTGGGGGAAAATTCCAAAAAATAATAGTGAGTTTTCTGTTGAAATATTGAATTTAATCAAAGTAAAGAGAGATAAAGTGAAAATCATCAGCCACACAGGCGGGGGGTGGGTGGGATGGGAGCTATACTGGGGTTCTTGTTGGTGGAACATGTGTACTGGTGAAGGGATGGGTGTTTGATCATTATGCAATTGAGACTTAAACCTGAAAGCTTTGTAACTTTTCTCATGGTGATTCAATAAATAAATAAACAAAAGGAAAAAAATGGGGTGATGAAATGAACAGAAACTTTCTCAAAAAAGAAATCCGAATGGCTAAAAGGCACATGAGAAAATGACATTCGATTTTTTTTTTTTTTACATTCTAGCGTAAGCGTCTGATTCGGGTTGTTAGCCATTCAAACAGATCAATGCTCATGGCCATGTTTGTGTTGACAAGGACACCGACACCACCAATGCCTCTGCTGTTGCATGTTCTGAAGAACAGTTCTTCTCCAGTGTCGAAAATGACGTGATGTGATCGACGCCTTCTTGTCTCAGTCAATCCAATACTTGATCTTCTGTGCTTACAACATCAGGTCCTCGATGAATGCTTCTGATGAACTAACTTCCAATTAGTTCTCCTTTTTGCTAGCCTAGTTCAGCTCTGATATTTTAGTAGCCTCTCCTTGCTCAATGCTCAACCTCAATGCTGCTGTACTGAGGGCTCTCCATGGATCAGGGGAATAAGGTCCATTATTGTTACTGTTTTTGGCATATTGAATACGCCACATGTAGCTTGTCAGGCTCTGCCATGCGGGTGATATACTGTCAATAGCCCACCATGCTCTCCAAGAGGGACAGAGGCCTTTGGGGCGGCCTCTAATTGCCCTTACAGGTGCTCCCAGCCTACCAAATGCAAGCTTTCAGTCAACTAGCATGTTGTAACTATGTGCACGCTGACAAACACGCCACACACCTTGTGCATGGATGTGCTGCTCACTTACAGAAAGTACTGGCCAGATCGACACAATCGATGCAAGGAGACCAGCCCTGCACCTGCCTGCGTCTTTGAGCAGCACCTGTTGTTTCGCAATTCACCGGCTGGCAACATCGCCACCCCCTCACCACGATGAGGCGGTGTACATTGAGGGGGAGGCAGTGAACTATCAAGGGGACACTGCCAACAGTTTCTATCTTCGTCATCTTTGCACCAACATCCAACTACAATGAAGGAGAAATTAAATTCTACATAAGGCTGGAGAAGTTCTATAAAGAAGACCATACCTTCTACAAGGTCATTGTCGGTGATTTTAACACCAAGATAGAACCGAGAGGAACACTGAAGAACTCCACATCAGGACCCATGGCCTAGAATGGAACAAACAGACTGTCTGAGTTCATCATGTTGACCAAGACCATCCATGGTAACTCGCAGTTCCAGAAGGCCGAATCTAAATGTTGGACATGGGAGTCTCCTGGTGGACAGTTCCACAACAAAATTGACCACATCATATTCAACTGGGCTGGAGCGATAGCACAGCGGGTAGGGTATTTGTCTTGCATGTGGCCAACCCGGGTTTGATTTCTCCGTCCCTCTCAGAGAGCCTGGCAAGCTATGGAGACTATCTTGCCCGCATGGCAGAGCCTGGCAAGCTACCCATGCCATATTCGATATGCCAAAAACAGTAACAACAAGTCTCACAAGGGAGATGTTACTGGTGCCTGCTCGAGCAAATCGATGAGCAATGGGGTGACAGTGACAGTGACAGTGATATTCAATTGATAGTTTTGCCTAACTGATGTTGTTGTTGTCGCAAAATTCCAAACAGGATCAGACCACGTCTCCTTCATGCGAAATTCTATTTCATGGAATGGGGAGAAAGGGCTGCAAAGTTTAAGAAGAGAACTCCCAGAATGACCACCAACTGGGAGCTCTTTGGGACTATTGCGGCAATATAGGAAGATGCCGTTGTTGACAACATCGATGAGGAATATGATCAACTGCTTCAGCACCTCAATGACTGTGAGGAATGTCAAGAGTGAAAAAGCCACAAAAAGACACCTGTCTTTGGAAACTCTCAAGCTCATTCACCAACATGGTTTGGTGCGAGCCTCAGGCAATCACAAGCTAATGTCTGGGCTCACAAAGCTGTACAGAGAAGCGATAAAGGAAGACCTCAAAGAGAGAAGAGCAGCAGTGTTGGCCAATGCAACAGAAGCCGGGAAAAGTATTTGCAACACTCGCCTTTCCTTTGCCAACTACAAGACCAAGATGACTGCCCTCTAACGTCCTGATGAATCTATCACATTTTCCAGAAGGCCAATGGAAAAGGTTACTCATGAATTCTACTCAGATGTTTTCAATAGCCACATCCACTTGCCACATACCAAATTCCGCAGGATGCATATGTCGTTCCCAGCGTTCTCTCTTCAGAAATCCGACATGCCATTTTGTTGGCAAAGAAGCATACAGCACCAGGTCCAGACAAGGTTAGACCTGAACACCTGAAGAATCTGCTGCCAGTACTCATCAATACACTGAATCAGCTCTTCACACACTACCTGTCTGAATGCATGGTTCCGTCCCAATGGATAACCAGCATGACCGTCCTGTTGTACAAGAAGGGAGACATCCACGATATCGGCAACTATTGTTGTCTGTTGTCTACAAGTTGTTCACTTGAGTCATCCTGAATAGGATTGGCAGAACACTAGATGAAGGACAACCATGCGAGCAAGCTGGGTTCTGAAAAGGATTCAGCATGACCATATCCACATGGTGATCAAGCTCATTAAGGTTTCACAATAGTTCAGGATGCCGCTCTGTCTAATGTTCATTGATTTAAAGAAGACCTTTGATTCTGTTTAGACTGAAGCAGTCATCAAAGCCCTCACCAAACAGGGTGTTTAAACTCAGTACATCAGAATTCTCCACGAGCTATATTACAAATTCACCACCAGCATCTCACCATTCTACAAGGAAATGATCATTAACGTAAAGAGAGGGGTTCGGCAGGACAATACCCTTTCACCTAAACTCTTCAGTGCCACCCTGGAGAATGTCATGTGACAACTGGAATGGGAAGGAATGGGAATGAAGATAGATGGTCAGCAACGACATCACCTCTGCTTCGCTGATGACATCATACTATAACACCAAACATTAGCCAAGAGACACGAATGCTGGCTGACTTTGATTGTGAGTGTGAAAAGGCTGGACTGCAGCTGAATCTCACGAAGACAATGTTCATGAGAAATGAACTAGTTCCTGACGTTCCATTTGCTCTCAACAGAATGAACATGTCCAAATGCAGCAGCTATGTGTACCTAGGTCGAGAACTCAACATGATGAATGACCTGGCACCAGAGTTGTACAGAAGGAAGAAAGCAGTGTGGAACACCTTCAAGAGCACCAAAGAAGTTAAAAGGATGAAGAACCTCCAGCTCCAGGCACATCTTTTGGACTCCACTGTTCTTCCTGCACTAACATACAGCTCAGAGGCAGGGGAAGGTGGGGAAGGGCAGGTATACCTGGGATATTGGTGGTGGGGAATGTACACTGGTGGAGGTATGGGTGTTTGATCATTGTGAGATTGTAACCCAAACATGAAAGCTTGTAACTATCTCACAGTGATTCAATAAAATTAAAAAAAAAAAGATTGTCCCATGACACAATGTGGTAATCGATAACTCCCCAGGGTTTATTTTTTCCAGAATTTCATTAAACATATTTTATTCTAAAAAAAAAAAACATACACCTCAGAAACCTGAATCCTATGAAAACAGGATGAGAACGCTATTCAGGTCTCCCAAAAAGGAACTGAAAGAGCTATGCTTGGAGTATCATGTTTCACTCAAGTGAAAGAAGGAATCAGGAGTTCAACCTCTGTGATCGAAAATCAGGGCCACTGTCTCATTTGCCAAGGCATTGAAATCAGATGGGCCGGACACATAATCTGATTTGGAGGCAACCACTGGACTAGAGCTGTTTCCGAGTGGATTCCACAAGACGTCAAAAGAATGCCTGGCTGCCCACCTAGGAGATGGTCTGACTTCTTTGTCAAGACCCTGAACGAATGGTTTGATGCTCTTCATGTTGCTGGAATGAAGAGATGCCATTGGGCTACACTAGCACACAACAGGGACAAATGGAGACGTTACTGGCACCTGCTTGATCAAATCAATGAGGAATGGGACAAGTGATACAAGTGATACAAGTGATTCTAGCATATTCATTTGTTATGTGAGAATTTGTTATGCTTCATTTGAATTAAATGTTAATTTTCAGTATTTTGTTTTTATTGATAAAAATGTTTAGATTATGATTTTCTCTAAGCATTATTTTGTTATATTATTATTCTATCCTCATCTAATTTTTTTACTTAATGTTATATGCAAAAGTAAGCACACTGAATTTTCATCATTCATTTTTCTTCTTTTTCTAAAGCCATCCATTCATTTCTTACTGGAATTTTAGCAGATTCTCAAATAGAAATTCTTGAGTTCTAACATATTTAAAAACACAAGAATTGGGGCTGGAGCGACAGCACATCGGTTAGGGAGTTTGCTTTGCACGCGACAAACCCCGGTTCGATTCCCGGCATCCCATATGGTCCCCTGAGCACCGCCAGGGGTGGCTCCTAAGTGCAGAGCTAGGAATAACCCCTGTGCAATGCCGGGTATGACCCAAAAAGCAAAAAAAAAAAAAAAAACACAAGAATGTTACTATATTATAGAAACAATTTTTAACACATTTTTAAAATAAAACAACGCCATATTTTAGGTCTAAAGCCAGCCTAGTACTACTCATACCTTTGTAACATGTTTTATCAGTTTTGTCAGTTTTATCAGGGGACTTAACTTCCCAACTCGGCTGAGTAATTTCTTCATTAATTTCTAGAGTTCTCCCCTCTATGTGAAGAAGTCCACATTCTCTGTTGCATACATAAATCTGTTATTTCTTTTCAATAAAATATTTTTGCTTCAAATATATATCCTTACAATGTCTAAAAGTTTCATTCAGACAGGTTTCAGTTAGTTGTTAGAGGTCAATATTCCTTAGTACCAAATAAGTCCTTACAATACCTATATCATGATTTTTATTTTTAAGAAGCGTTCTTTTAAATCACAATTTTAAATGTTAATTTTCTTTTCTTGTTTTTTATGTTTTTCAGAGATATGCTTAATTGGATCATCTAGTCTATATTCCATTTAAAACCCTTTCTTACTGTTTTTTCATAGCATAATGATTGTCTTTGCTATATTTACACCAATAATAAAAAAGCATAATTTCTTTTTTAATCTTGTTTTTACTCCCTGGTATTTTCTTATTTTGTTTGTTGTTCTTATTAGATTTTCATTGGAGTTTCTTATTTCTGTGGAACTGTAAAATTAGTTCACATTTTTCTTCATTTTCTCCTAAATTTAATCTATCCATCTTTTAGTCTGTTGAATTTTATGTGCATACTTGTTACTTTCTTATGTTGGTTTTTCCCTCGCAAGGGACCCAAACCTTGGAACAATCAGCAGTGTCTGGGTGCAGACATTAATTACTCAGACAATTATCAGCAACTCACCCTTACACGGGTGCTTTCTAAACTAATGAGCCATCTTCTGGGCCCGCTCTCACTGAGGATACCTAATAGCAACTGTCAGAATCATCTCAGCCTGTGACATGAGTAGCACCAGGGTTTGAACAGGCAGCAATTTGCTTACCAGATACCTTGAGCTTCTGGGTAATTTTTGGGACCTCTTATTATTGGTCTTTAACTTGCTGTTTCAACATTGGGAGTCTGATTCCTTCTCAAATCTCCCAATGCTTATTTAAGAAAGAGTTCCTTTTGCTTCATTAGTGGTGGGTTTTTCATCCATTGAATGAACATGATTCTCATTTCCACTGTGTTTGTATAGCACAGGTCTCCTCCACTTCCAGAAGATCACCATTCTGCTTTTCACAGACCTTTAGTAGCATCAGTTTTCAATAGGTAAAAGAAATTCAAAGAGGATTTTCATTTTGATAACAAAAAGCAATCTGCAGAAAGGCTCTGAGTCTGGGCTGTGCCACAGCTGTGCTAAAGCAGCCAGCAGCTACACTGCCATATCCACGCTTCCCCCAAAGCACGAACCGACAGGATGTGTGTTCTATCAGTCCTAGCCGCACTGTGGTACTCAGTAGTACTTTATGGGCTTGTGTGTTATATGCATGATTTGGTAAACTCATTTCTCTGGGAACAGTAAAAAACTGTAAACATAGGGCCAGAGAGTTGGTTAAGGTTCTTCCCTTGCATGTGGCCAACCTTGATTCGAACCCTGGCACCACATATGTTCCGATGAGCATTGCCAGGAGTAATCCCTGGGCACAGAGCCAGGAATAGACCCTGAGCACAGCCAGGTCTGGCCCAAAAATGGAGGGAAAAAAAAGATAAAAAGAGAGAAAACTTTAGATATAAGTTAATAATTGCTTCCTCCCTTTTTACCATTAAAAATATTTATGAAAAGTTTCATAAGCACACCGCTTTCAAAAAGCAAGGAAAACATATGTGTGCGGTTTTTATATATAATATGTATATGTTCTTTTTTTATACTATACAAGCTATAGGTAAGTTCTGTTTAAAGGAAGACTGGGTGCTCCTGCAGGGATGGTGGAAGAGTGGCGCGTGGGAGAGATGCCCAGGAAAGAAGAGGGCTCTGCTAGCAGGGCTGTGGAATCTGGCTGACTGACAGGATGAACTTTCTTTTTTTCTTTTCTTTTTTTTTTTTTTGTAACTAAGATCATGGAAGTGAGGCTGTTTGTTCTTTACTTTGTCCTTTTGCCTTGTAGGATCACAATTGGACTCTCTTATTTTTCTCTGGTTTTCAAAGGATGCCTCTCCATTTTCAACTTCTCTTCTACTCAAGTGTCGCCTCGCCCAAAGTGCCTCTTGATACACTACAACTGTTAAGCTTCTTGCCAATCATCACTTTCCTGATCTGCAAGATCACTTTGGGTTTGGGGGATGTTTTCTATTTTCAGGATTTTCACTCTTCTGATAGACTTTCTCTTGATGATGATAGCTTTAGATCAATATCGTGTCTACTGCTAGTTCTTTCTCTTTCAGCTTTTCAAGGACTGCCATTGTCATCAAGGGTTTACAACAGGAGGATAAAAGAGGATTTTCTGAGACTGTTTAGTTTTGTAGTTGAGGGTGTTTTGAAGTTTAGATTTCAT
The DNA here is from genome assembly GCF_027595985.1 of Sorex araneus. Classification (NCBI taxonomy): domain Eukaryota; kingdom Metazoa; phylum Chordata; class Mammalia; order Eulipotyphla; family Soricidae; genus Sorex; species Sorex araneus. Next base: position 69,341,995 of record NC_073302.1, on the reverse strand, counting down.
TGCTCTTTTTGTTAAACTGAGAACATGAGTCAAAGTTCTTCTTGCTATTTTGTTTGGGAGGGGATATGCTGGGAGATTAAAGTTTATATTGTTTCTTCATCTACCCAACAAATTAAAAGTGTTAGTAATATTTTGCCACCACATAAAACCCTTCTATTAGCTTTCTACTAAGATCATCATCAGTTTTCTATCTTGTCATAAGATATATATAACACAAAACATGTGTGCTCAATCTACAGTAAATTGTTGGTATTCTCTGATAAGCCTAAAAATCAGGAACATTGGGTACCTCCAAATCTCAAAAGTTTTAACTGTATTTAAAGTCTCCCAAAAAGATGGACTCACCCCATTCCTACCAATAGTGAATACTCTAAAGATGAAAATGTGAGATGAAAGAAAATCAGGATGTAGGGACAAAGTTTCATGGCACAGACGTGCCCTCCCCCACCAAAGACGTTTGTGCTGTCCAGGACATATGATATTGCTAGTTATTTTCTGGTGGCTAAAAAACAAAAGATGAATTTGAGTTCATAGTTCTCTTAACCCTCCCTACTCTATCTCTCATTCTTCACCTTTTCCAAGTTATTTAACTCTTGTCTTTTATTCTGCTAATGTTGTATTTATTGATGTCTTCACAGAATTTTCTTTCTAAGAATTAAGGAGCAGGTAGTCTCCTCAAAAACAACCAGAGTGACTAAGTCGAACGAGAATGTACCTTTTTTAAATAAGTTTAGAGATGATCAAGAATAAAAATCATCAAAAAGCCCTGACTTTTAAAATTCACATGTTTTTTTAAATCACTGTAATTTTTTAAAATTACAGATAATTTTAAAATTACAGAAAGGGACTGAATAATTATACATGTATGCATACCGATAAAATAATAAAACTGACATTTTTTAATTTTGCTGCTTGTCAATGATAGAATGCACTGTCATTTTTTAAATGTCAAGACTGTAAATGTTTACATGTTTTAGGGTCGTGATGTCACCACACCACATGCTCCACCAAATGCCAGTATCTCTCCACCATAGCTCATTGGGCCCTCTTAACCCTACCCTTTACTCATATTTGGTAACCTCAGTTCTATAGTCAGAACCTAACTAAGAAATCTGTTTTTATCAGTCATTGTCTCTGCTCTTGCTATTTTATTTTTTAATATCACATCTGAATGTACTGCAAAAGAATTTTTTTTAATTGGATCATCATGAGATACAGTTACAAAGCTTTCATGTTTGAGTTTCAGTCATACAATGATCAAACACCCATCCCTCCATGAGTGCACATTCTTCACCACTAATGTCCCCCATTTCCTGCCCTCCTCCTGCCTCTATGGCAGACATTTCCCCCCATACTCTCTCTCTACTTTGGGGCATTATGGTTTGCAATGTATATATTGAGAGGCTATCACATTTGATCCTTTATTTACTTTCAGCACACATCTCCCATCCCGAACGATTCCTCCAACCATCATTGACTTAGTGATCCCTTCTCTATTCCACCTGCCTTCTCCCCCAGCTCTTGAGGCAGGCTTCCAACTATGGAGCAATATTCCTTGCCCTTGTGTCTACTGTCCTTGGCTGTCAGTCTCATATTATGTTATTTTATGTTCCACAAATGAGTGTAGTCATTCTATGTCTTTCCCTTTCTGACTCATTTCACTTAGCATGATACCCTCCATGACCATCCACTTATGAGTAAATTTCATGACGTCACCTTTCCTAACAGCTGCATAGTACTACATTGTGTACATGTACCACAGTTTCTTTAATCAGTGGTCTGTTCTTGGGCACTCGAGTTACTTCCAGATTCTGGCTATTGTGAACAGTGCTGCAATGGACATACAAGTGCAGATGTCATTTCTACTTCAAAAGGGTTTTATTTAAGGCTACTTTTTGCTTTAAATAATACAAAGTCCAGTTTCTTAGACTCTAAGCTTCATAGAAGAAAGTGTTTTTTGTTGTTGTTTTGTTTTCCTGAAATACTCCTTTTGCTAGAAACTTCAAGGCATTTTTGAAAGGTACCTGTTATCTATAAATTGAAAATATGTTTGGTCCATGTAAATTGAGCTAAGTGAAAGCACAGCAATCACTTGGCAAGGAAACAAAACAAGAGAAATGAAAAACCTGGAGAAGATTCCAAAATATTAATAGGTGCTTTGCTGAAATAGGCATTGCAAATTAGCTTAGTTAACTTTCCCTCACTTTCATTACTTTAAAGATTAGGTACATGATCTGATTAAGACGAATTTTCTTAAAGAGGACCAAAATTAATAAAAACATGGAAGAACTTGATTAATTTACAAGAACATTTGTGGAAATTAGCTCACTGTTATAGTGACTGAGTAAATTTGACAAAGATTCTAGGTTTTTAAGTTCTGAGGAAAAATTTAACTTCCTCCTCTAGAAGCTGCGTTATCTACTGCACATCTTAAAAATACAGAAATGAATACTACCTGATCTCCAAATCCAAGAAGCTGACCTATCAAAAGAACCACATCAGAACTTGGGGAAACAGAAACAAAGACACAAAAATACTTCTCACCAGAACAATTGGAACACAGAAAATGAAATGCTTTAAGGAAGACAAAAAACAATCCTCTTGTACTTAAGACAAACAAACAACAAAGTCACAACTATTCCTAGAATCAAGAGCCGAAATTCATATAAGTTGGCTAGTGGAAGCATTCTTTGAACAAAACATGGGGCTTAAGTTCCCCATCAGCTGTTTCATGTAGGCATTTGGTGAGCACTGGGATGTATATTTTCCTCTTTCAACTACAATCTCTTCTAATGCTCTCTTTCCATGGATGTAAAACGTAAAACCTATAGTTGACATGGTCTCTGTTCTTCTAATACGAGATTCCAAAACAGCCAAGGAAATAAAATTCATATCCTAGAAGATCTGTCATATGTGGAGCAAAACAAAACTGCTGGGTCTGGAGATGACTCAGTGACAAAAGTCCAGCGTTGTAAGCAAAAGGCCACTAGATCAGTCCCTAGGGCTGCCCACATATATAGATGCAGCTCTGCTGTTTGGGACATCTGGTGCTGCAACAGAGTGTAAAATCTTCTGTGTGCAAGCAGCACAGCTAAAAAATGTGCAAGCACTACAGTAAAAAGTGTGACCCCAAAAGGCAGGTGAAAAAAATGCTCTACATCACTAATCATCCGGGAGAAGAAAATCAAAACAACAATGAGGTATCTCACACCACAGAGACTGGCACACATCAAAAACTTTAAGAACAACCAGTGCTGACCTGGTAGTGGGGAGAAAGGGATTCTTATTCACTGCTGGTGGGAATGTTGACTGGTCCAACTTTACTGGAAAGCAATATGAACATTCCTAAAAAATCTAGGAATTGAGCTTTTATTTGACCTGGCAAACCCACTTCTTGTAATACATTACCTAGACCCCAAAACAAAATGGAGTAAAGACATTTTCACTCTATGTTCCTTACAGCACTATCCACAACAACCCAAATCTGGAAACAATCCAAGTGTCCAAGAACAGATAACTAGATAAAGAAATTATGGTACATAATACAACCCCACCATAAGAAAAGATAAAGTCATGCAATTTGCTACTACACAGAGAAACCTGAAGCATATCATGCTAAGTGAAGTTAGTCAGAAAGAGACCGATACAGACTGATCTCACTGATCTCGCTCATGTATGGGATATAAGGAAACATAATGATGGGATAATGAACACTCAAAGACAATAGAAACAAAGAACATGAGAACTGGTACTCAGTAAAAAACATGCCACTTGAAGGACAGGATGGGGCAATGTGTATGCTAGAGGGAAGCATTCAACTGGGAGGAGGGAGGCTAAAGGGGGTAATGTATGCGGCAAATTCTATCGCAACGGTACTCTAAACCACAGTGCAAAACTTATATATTAACATGGCTCTCCTAAAAGCAAACTGATGGGTGGGAGGTAAATGAGATGGGGGAACATTGGTGAAGGGAAGTGGACACGAGTGGAGGGATTGGTGTTGAAACACTGTATGCCTGAAAACCAATCATGAATAACTTTGTAATTTCATGGTGAATTTGTTTTTTAATGCACGGGTATTTTACACCCTGGAAGCATGGGCATGAGCAGGACAGCTGATGTGTTCCATCTCTGATGAGCTCAGGGGCCAAGTGGGTGCACCACAGCCAAACATGGCCATTGGAACAATGAAAGAAAAAAAGGGGGGGAAACAGCCTTCTCCGAGGAGAAAAATAATTGGAAATTAATTTCTCTGTAAAGAAAAAGCCAGCTTTATCCAGAAGAAATCCATGAAACAACTACACAAACCTTTGGTTTTCCAAGCACAGAGGAGGGTTCTGAGTGCTCACTTCCAGATCTGACTAAATTTACATCATTTAGTACTTTCCTCTGAATTCTTTGTCAGTTCTTTCACCATTCCTCAGACTTTAACCAAGTGCAACAGGGCAGTGACACTAATTGGAAATATTGACAAAGACCCTGGGATTTGTGGTATCATTAAGAGTCAAGATAAAACCAATACACACAATTCAGATCCACTTTCTTCTCTATTCAAATGTATGGATTCTTCATTAAACTTCAATTTTTGGTTTCCCAAAATCTGAGGAACCCATTTTCTCTCAAACCTCTCCAGAACCTATCTCTGTGTTAAAATATAAATTCTATGGCTGGAGAGGTAGAACAGAGGGCAGGATGCTTTCCTTGAACATGGTTGTCCAGGGTTCAACCCTCTGCACCCCACATGGTCCCCTAAGACCTGCCAAGAGTGATCCCTGAGCACCGAACTGGGAGTAAGACTTGAGCACTCCCAGATGTGTCCCCAAAACTGATACATATATACAGATATATATGCAAATATGTTTATATATGTATATGTATATGTATATGTATATATATATGTGAATTAACAGATCAGCCTACTGAGGTAGGTGAGAGAAGGGACTTAAGACAAGGGTAGAGACCTCAGACATTCTGGTGGGGACAGAGTGGGGGAGGACTAGTATTGCAAGAATAAATCAAGACTGTGAAAACCATCGCGAACCATATTATCTCAATAAAATAAATTAATCCAGTTAAATTCCTCCTGAAAAACATGTTAAATAAAAAAACTAATTTCAAGTCAGAGTCTATGATTCAGAGTCAATAATGATTAGACAGAATAAGGCAGCACTATCAAAAAAGATATATATATTCCCAAATAGTAATTTTGTTTGTTCTTCTTCTGTTGTAGTTTTAGTTTGGTTTGGAAGCCATGCCAGTAGAGGTCAGTGCTTACTCCTAACTCAGTGCTCATGCATCACTCCTGGCAGGGTTCAGTGGACCCAGGGATTAAATCCAGGTTAGTTACATGCAAGGCAAGTGCTTTTCCCACTGTACTATCTCCCCAGCTCCAAGTTTTCAACTTGGAAGTATAAAAGAGTAACATAACATTAATAATAATGATATTATAAAATATAAATTCTAAGCCTATGCCTATGCAAATATCTGTGCTTGAAGTGATATTAATTCAAGTCACTGGACATGGCTAATACAAAAATCACAGTCACAGTCAGTCATCCCATTGCTCATCGATTTGCTCAAGAGGGCATCAGTAATGTTTCATTCTGAGACTTATTGTTACTGTTTTTGGCATATTGAATACATCACAGGGAGCTTGACAGGTTCTGCCATGTGGGTGCAATACTCTTAGTAGCTCGCTGGGTCCTCCCAGAGGGGCGGAGGAATCGAACACGGGTTGGCTGCGTGCAAGGCAAATGCCCTATCGCTGTGCTATCGATCCAGCCCTATACAAAAATAATAAAAACTAATATTGGGGACTATTTTTTACCTCCGAAGAAGCAAATCCACAGTAAGGATTCCAACATCCTCTATTTTTCCTCCATTCCTTTCTTCTTGTCCTCTTTTATCTCCTTTCTTTATTTGTTCCTCTCTTTCTGATTCCTTTCTCAATATATACTTACTTCTTTGTTTTCCTTCATTTCAAACTTAATTGAAATTTCTCATATTTAAAATGCATCTCACCTGTGAGTGACTTAATAAATGTTGAATGGTCCAACTTTTCTGGAAAACAATATGAACATTCCTAAAAAGAATATAGGAATTGAGCTTTCATTTGACCCAGCAAACCCACTTCTCATAATACATTACCCAGACCCCAAAACAAAATGGAGAAAAGACATTTGCACCCCTATGTGCCTTAAAGAACTATCCACAACAATCAGAATCTGGAAACAACCCAAGTGTCCAAGAATAGGTAACTAGATGAAGAAACTATAAAACATAATAAAACCCCACCATAAGAAAAGATAAAGTCATGCAATCTGATAACTTTAAGCTTGAATTTAAACACAAGATAAAATTTATTTCCAACACATCACTCCCCTGCATAGAAGAAAAACCAGCTGAGCCCTCCAGACAAACAAATGAAGTCATGAGAAAGGAAAGTTGCCTAAAATCTAATTGAAGTTGTCTCAATAGGATTTCTTTCTTTTCAGTGTAAGTCCCTTCCATCTAGCCAGCTGAAACAGCGTAGAGGCCCTGGAAGTCAGAATCTCATTGCAGCTGTTTTCCCTGGTTTCTGGTTCAGTGTAGCTCTGCTAGGAGATGCTGTATATGCTTCCATACATGTTTTTGTTCTTTAACTGCAAATTGCCTCAGGGTTCCAGAGTAGGATTAGCTCTAACAAATAATATTTTAAAAATTCTCTGGGAGCTGGAGAGATAGTACAGCAGTGAAGGAGCTTGTTTTGCATGGGCCAACGTCAATTTGATCCCCACCAGGATATGATCCCCGCAGCAATGTTGGGAGTGATCCCTGGGCAGAGGGCCAGGTGTAAGCTCGGAGCACTTGCAAATGTGGTCTAAAAGCAAATAAAGAACATTCTGCTTTTTCCTTTTGGTCTATGGGAAGGCTATCATGGACAAAAGACTAATACTTCCTAGAATACATGCTCTGTAAAAGTGGCAACTGTTCCCCTCACAGCACGTGCACAGCCTATAAGTCTTACGACTTATAATTAGACTACAGTACAGGACATGGATGATGTTTCCATGATCAAGACAACAACTGTCATCTTGCTTAAACTCACTCTCTTTCACTGGCTTGGTTAAAGCAAGCTGCCCTGTTAGGCTATGAGCCCAGGAACTGGGGGTAACCTCCAGCAAACTGGCAGCAAGAACTGAGGCTCTTGATAACAGGACTCAATGAACTGAATTCATCCAAAAACTATATACATTGGCTTAGAATCAATTCACCTCTCCAAATGCCAGTGAAAGCTCAGCATCAGCCCCAGAGCTTATACCCACTCAGCTAGTGGTTGTTAACCTCTACATCCCTGTGGCCTGGAATTATGAATGGAAAAGTTGGAATCCATTGCTGAGCTTCAGAGCAGAGGATCCAGCTAAGCCACTCCACTTTTCTGACCACAGAAATGAGGAAGGAATCCATGTATGTTGCGTTAAGTCACTACATTAGTGGTTATTCATACACAGCAGCAGGCAGTAGAAACCAGTTTTATTTCCTCTCTGCCCTGAACTGTGCTTGACTCGTAGTAGATGTGCAGTATGGATCGCATGAATTAATAAATGAACGTCATCCCTGTCACAGATACAGGAGTGTCACTAAACACAGGACAGTTAGCTTTCATAGCAATTATCACAACTTGTAATGAGAAATTAAAAGAAAATATTTATCCTTGGTTAAAAAAGGATAACTGCTGTGTGCAACACAACTAGATGAATGAACTGAGTTTCTACAGCCAACATTCTAACAAAAGCAATTTTTAAAAAATAAACATGTAGTGAGTAAATACAATTTCCCATAACAAACATGTTTCACAAGCTTTTCAATAGTTATAACAGGCTCGAGGTTGACTTGTATTTTCCACGAGGAAACAACAAACATTCTAAGTTAAAACACAATATTACTGGAAGCTTTTCTACCATTTCTTAGTAGAGAGATTGACCATGAACTCAGTTTCATGAAGTCAAAATGCAAAATATGCACAGTTCTAACATGCACAGTTACTTCATCTGACTTGGCCAGGACTCCTTATTTTTTTTTATGACTTTTCGTTTCCTCAACAAAAATGGAAAAAAAAATATGCTTCAACAACTTGCATTCTCCAAAGCATCTATTAACCTCTTCCTTTCATCCAACAACTATATACATTGACATAGAATCAATTCACCTTTCCAAATGCCAGTGAAAGCTCAGCATCAGCCGCAAAGTTTGTACCCACTCAGCTAGTAGTTGTTAACCTCTACATCCCTGTGGCCTGGAATTATGAATGGAAAGGTTGGATTCCATTACTGAACTTCAGAGCTTAAAATTTCATGTTAAACAATCTTGTGATTGGTAGCCTATGACTCCAGGCTCCTTTTTTAACCAAGGATAAATATTTTCTTTTAATTTCTCATTACAAGTTGTGATAATTGCTATGAAAGCTAGTGAACTGACATCAGTGGCAGAGGATGTAGTAAGAAAGTGGTGTTTAGCATAATAAGAGATTTTCTTTCTGAACGTGACTTTCAAATAGGATCCCAAAATACAAAGGCAATATGGGATGTGAACATGGGACAGCATTCCAACAGAAAGAACAGCACATGATAAGGCCTTGAGGAAAGCTTCCTCAGCAGTGAGGTTGGTATCACCATCAATTGTTTGCCATGGTGAGAAAAAATAGATAAGGATGCTGTTAGAAACATGCTATTTTTCTCCAGTTGTCCTGCAGGAAGTCCAGCATAGACAAAATATTCTAATACTTTCCAAATAATAAAATGTATATGCTCCATGAAAATTATGTCTTTGCTTATAAAATACCTCTGCATTATTTGGATATCTGTTTTTATTCATTTCTCTATATTCACTTTCCTATGTATATATCTCTACTTCTAAATTGTGTACTTTGAAAAATAATAGAAGTTGTCTGTAAATGTTTTTCACTTTTCACTCTTCTTGTTATTTTCCCCATAACTTTATGAGCTAAACATTATCTCAGTTTCCCAGAGAGAAAAGAAAGCTTCAGGCAGATTTTGTGAACCTGTGCAAGGTCCTAAAGCCAGTAAATGGAATAATCTAATCTGCCTGATCACCACATTGCCAGCCTACTCATAAAGATGCTAAAATGTGAGAATAAACTAAATGTAAGCAATGCAATGTTATTTTGCAAAATATATTTTGAACCAAGCAAACTTTGTCTTACCTTTAAGCTGAGTATTGTGAAATCTTTGGAAAGGAGTAGCCTGATCCAGTTAATGTGACTCAACTCCCTACCCACAGCATCAAAACTACCCAATCTTTGACACTTCCTTACTGATGACTAAGAAGGAACAGCAAGAGCCTCTTTGCTTCTTATCAATTATAAGGAAAGACCCAGTAAACCATTTGCTAATTATTTGAAAAGATTCCGCATCCCAGTTTTTTGTTTGGAGATTCCTGTCAAACAATCCAAAAGTAAGTCCAATACAGACGACCTCATATTGACCCTAATCCCAAATACCCATCACTCTCGATTCTTTCAAACTCCCCTACGTCCTGATCCCAGAAGCAAATACCCAGGAATAACCACTGAATATAATCCCTATTCTGAAATAAACACTTTCTTGATTTTATTATAACCTGATTATTTCTAAGCAGTCAACTTAGATGGCTGGCCCTGTGTTCAGTAAAACCTTGCCAATGCTGTGAAGTGCCTTGCCTTTTCACAGGATTTTTGGATTTGGGGGGTGGGGGTCCACACCCAGCTGTGCTCAGGGCTTACTCCTGGTCCTACCTTCAGGAATTACTCTATTGGTGCTCAGGGTCCATACAGGTGCTAGGGACTGAACCCAGGTTAGCTGTATGTAAGGCAAATGCCTTCCCCACTATAGTATCACTCAAACCTCATCACTGGGATTTTAAGCTCACTAGAAAGTCAAAGCTTTTGCAACTTTGCCCTTCTATTGCTCTAAAACTGAGAATGATTCGTTGAAGCTAGGAAAAGCTAAAATGGATGGGCCTGAAACCTGTAGTACGGAGCTTGTGACAACCTCTCCCTGAGAGAAGTTCTGTTATTACATACTCTTGGTACTGACAGGCCAACAGAGTGTCTTTAGATCACTTCCGACTATACGGAGCCCAGGTCCCAAGCTGGATGGCACGAGCCTGCAGACTTGCTCAGAGAGGCCCTCCTGGCCCTAGAATCACCCTTCTCTCCGTGACAACACTAAAATAACAAACCCCTGAAAATTCTCTGCCATTTTCTGTACATGAGATGTATATTCATTGTATGTTCCTCAACTGAGCATACTTACTTTTTCCTCATTAATATATGTGTTACCTGAAAAACTATTAGAATCCGTTTAAACTATAAATCACCTTAGCTCTGATAGGTATAAAACCAGACCTCACTTTTTCATTTCGCTATTTGCTCTCCAGCCTGTGCTGGTGAGGCAACCTTCCCAATTTAAGTTGTTTCTTTTTTGTTTGTTTGTTTTTTGGGTCACACCCAGCGATGCTCAGGGGTTACTCCTGGCTTTTTCACTGAGGAATTACTCCTGGCAGTGCTTGGGGGACGATATGGGATGCCGGGGATCGAACCCGGGTCGGCCGCGTGCAAGGCGACTGCCCTACCCGCTGTGCTATCGCTCTGGCACCTTAAGTTGTTTCTTATATAAATAAAAGCTCTTTGTTCTACACAGTTGTTCCTGAGCATTTTGGACTACAGACGTTTCTATTACCTTGGGGAGGGGAGCACATACACTTCTTCATTCTATGAAAAAAATTCTTGGGTTTGTGGCTGGAAGTTCACGTTTTGGTTACTGTTGTTTTGAAGGGGGTGGAGTGGGGGGGGGAGAGGGGAGCACATCCAGCAGTGATCAGGGCTTACTCCTGGCTCTGTGCTCAGGGATCATTTATGGTAGGGTTTGGGAGACCATATAGATTATCATGGACCCTATAAGGCAAGAGTCCTACCCATTCATTGCATTATTTCTTCCTTCCACAGAATCCTCAATAGGATTGAGGAAGGTAACAAAACACAATCCGAGATCATCAAAAGAGGTAAGTAGTAAGATTTGGAGGACACTATATCTAGGACAGAATGGACCAATAAATTAAGGTCACTATTATCTGCATCCAAGTTACTACAAGACTGAAAAGTAATAATACATCCAGTGGTTAACTCAAAGAAATAAAAAGGCTAAACAGAGGGACATTTAATGATTAGAGAATGACTTAGATTATCCAGTATCCCTCAGACAGATATACACACACAAAAGTAGTGAATTCAAGAATACACAGTTATTCCACCAAGTGAAGCATCTGTCTACCTTTAAAGCACTATTTCAAAGATTTAGTTATTGTCTTAGAGGCTGCCAGCTTCACGACCAAAGCCAGCCCTGAACTCAGCTGGGTGTGGCTCCAACAGGAAACAATAAATTATAACTAAATGCAGATTCAATAAGGGAACCCTAAACTGTTTAGCTTCAGTCAGCACACCTGGATGAAACCCTGGCTGTGGAGGAAAATGTGTGTGTTGCGGGGAGGTGGGGCTTGGTAAAAGCTCCTGGTGCCCAGAGTCTATGGAAGAAGAGAAGGAGGAGGAGAATGAGGACAGAGTGCAGCCTGCACCTCCTCTTCAAATTGCCTGAATAAGTCACGAAGGTGGGGAGAAAGGGTTAGGAAGAATCCTTTTCTATCACATGGAGCTAAGGTGGGACATCTTTATTGAGTCCATCTATTTCACAATTCATTCATTTATTTTTTATTGGAATTTTGGTAATATGTTCACAATAGTGTAAACTGGCACGATTTGGATGAACAAAGTCACTGCACCCTCCAACAACCAAAGTGTCCCAAACCTCTATGCTTACATTGCCTCTCCCTCCCCCTCCACTATTCCTTGTTCTCCATACCCCCCTACCTCCTGACCCTACCTGTGACCTTCATCTTTTAAAGTAGTTGATAGCTTCAGCTACCCTGTGACCATCCAAAATAAAAAAAGCACAAATGTGAAGCCAGTGAGATTTCTTGAATGCATCAATAATCCCTCCATTTGGAGTAGGAACTCTTAAAATGAAGAGACAACTATAGTTTGTCTCTTTTCTCTACCTCTTTCCTCATCTCAATGGCATTGATTGTAAGCATTCAACAAAATGCATTGCCTATCTTGGAACTGGCTGATTCATCAATACTAAATACAGATATGAAAGAAAGTTGGCAAAATTGAGTACAGAGAAGACGAAGTTGCAGAAGCTTGAATTCATTTTCTTTGATTTTATGGAAATACAAGATAGTGAAGTAACTCCTTCCCTCCTAGCTGTGAAGAAGGGGTGGTTTCCCACCCAGCTCTGTTCTTGCCCCAGGCTGTGAGAGTACAAGGGGACTAAGCAGAGCAGCTCTAAAACTGGGGCGTCAGACATGCTCTCAAGTGCTGAGATAGACAGCAAGTGGCTACTTGCCTGCAAATGGCTGACCTTAGTTTGCTCCCTGGGCACCTCATATGGTTCCCTGAGCACCACCAGGCTGTGGCTCCAAAACAAAAACAAAAATACCTTATGACGGATTTTTTGGTCACTTAATCTGGATATTCTCACATTCAGAATGGCTTCTGCCATTCAGATCAATATAAATCAGAAATTGATCCCTGACCCATCAGTTCTTAGTTAGCCAAAATTTAGTGATTACCATATATTCTGATATCTCTAATATTCTAATATACACTAATAGACAAATGCTTTGTTATTATAAAATATTGATGCAATGTAAACTTTTATTTTCTTCTATTTCTGCCTGTCAATTTTATATATATAAAGTGTGCATATGTGTATTTTATGTATATATAAAGTGTGCATATGTGCATATGTGTATGCTTGTGTGTATATGTGTATACATATATGTATATATATAACACGTTTATAAATTTACATTGTGGGGAAGAAGCAGATGAATACAACTTTCTCTGTATATTTGCAGACTCTTTCCCAGATAAGCCTTGAGCCTTAACTCTAAAAAAATTAAGTTCTTTCTTTCATCCTTATAATGATTGCTTTTTACGTTAATAAAGACCATAACTGAATTCAATGATGGAAAATAGTGAGAAGAAAAGAAACTTAAAGAGTCTTTATTTAACAAGGAAAACAAATCTTGTCATGTGTACCCATGGCTGATATCTTTATACTCAACTATGCAAAGGCCTTCAACAGTTTTCCATTTATCAGTGATTCAAGGTTCCATTACTGTCTTTCTGAGGGAAGAAATGTTTTTCTTCAATGATACTCAAAATAAAAACACAACACCAGGTCTAGTTGATCATCTCAATTTAGTTGTATTAAAGCTCTTTCTTGGAAAGTTATAATAAAATCATGAATGCATTACGCCTTGTAAAAATCACACTAAAAAACAAGAAAGAGAAGTTACTCAGCAAGGTTCTACATTTCACATGCTGTAACAATTCTTCAATGCAACAATAACATCTAAATAGTTGCTGGAATTAAAATAGCAGCAAGGTTAAATCTGACTGTACAAATATAAGGAATGGTCTATAGTGTGGGGAGGGGATTATTGAACAAAGATATGTGTGAGGCTTTTCAGAACATCTGAATATACATTCCAAGTTTTTGTATTGTTGGGAGGGGGGTGTGCAAAGGGGAGGTTTACATTTCTTCTCCTTCATGTGTCCATGCAAAGGAAGTTCAGCTTGCAATGCATGAAGGTTGTTCTTCTTTTAGATAGCAACTGGAATTCAAGAGAAATGGTTCTGAGCATTGATTCCCAAGGGGTCATGAGTGTAACAGTATAGCCAGCCTGCAATGTTTCTAACAATAAAGAATATTTTTACAGTGAAAACTCTATTCATGCTTCATTGTAAGATAATTCTAGCTGCTTTTTCCAACCTCCACCCTTTCTTCTCAGGCTCCTTTGATTAGTGCCTTTGGGAAAAGGACAGGCATCTGTTCAGCAGGGACACCTCCTTCCTTCCTGCTTACTATGCCACAGAGAAAGTAGCCTAGGAGATTTAATGTTTTGAAGTTTGGGACCAGTTTAATTTTGGGAATGGAGAATAAGGAGGTCCACTCTCCTCCACATTAAACCTGTGCTCTCTGATTAGGCTTCTTAATAATTGTGATGAAGAGGCTGTTATGTTAATTCTTCCTTTGAATGAGTAAATGGGTGATCACGTGAATAATTCTACATGAGTATGACAGAGGTAATACTAATTGATTTCCTCTATGGATCCAAGTAACATAAGCTTCTGTTTTGAGCACTGGGAAACTTCAACAGGACTGAGAAACCAAATGTAGATATCAAGCTGACTGTTGAGGCCACACTGAAAGCAGAGCACCAGGTCGGAGCAACAGGAGGTATGGCGCTTGCCTCACACAAGCCAACCGAGGTTAATCTTCAGCATCACATAGAGTCTTCAGAGGTCCACGAGGAGAGACCATTGAACACAGAGCACAGGAGTAAGCTCTAAACACCACCAGGTATACCCCCCACCTCAAAAAGGAAAAGAAAGAGAGAGAGAGAGAAAGAAAGAAAGAAAGAAAGAAAGAAAGAAAGAAAGAAAGAAAGAAAGAAAGAAAGAAAGAAAGAAAGAAAGAAAGAAAGAAAGAAAGAAAGAAGGAAGGAAGGAAGGAAGGAAGGAAGGAAGGAAGGAAGGAAGGAAGGAAGGAAGGAAGAAAGAAAGAAAGAAAGAAAGAAAGAAAGAAAGAAAGAAAGAAAGAAAGAAAGAAAGAAAGAAAGAAAGAAAGAAAGAAAGAAAGAAAGAAAGAAACAGAAGCCAGAAAAGGAAGGAAGGAGAGAGAGAGAGAAAAGTATACTCATAATTCCTTGTGTAAAGAATAAGCCTAAATGATCAGGGAGATCAGCCTGAGTAAAATTATTAGTGCAGGTTGGCAGAGTAAAAAGATCCAGAAAAGGGTTGTAGATCAAGTGCAAAGATCACTGGCTGGCATAATTCTTTCTTGTTGTGGAAATTCAGTCTTCTTTTGTTTTAAGGTTTTCAACTAAATGCACCCAGTGGTGCTTAGGGTTTACTCCTGGCTCTGCACTCATGGATCACACTTGGTAGTGCTCAGAAAGACATGTTTGGTGCCAGGAACTGGAAGCAACCATATGTAAAGCAAGTGCTTTATTCCCCCTATTAATTCACCAGACCCTCTAAGTCCATTCATCTGTTTTAATATTAATCTTACCCAACAACACCTCATAGAGACATCCCAAGATAACTTTTGGTCAATTAGTTGGGCATCAACCAAAATGACCCCAAAAACAATCAACAAGAGCAACAGAAACAAAACCAAAAAAGTAGCTGTCAAGTGAGCCAGACAAATGAAACTTTCTTCAAACCACAAGACAAAGCATCAGCTAAACACTTAAAAATAACCAATGCCACAGGGAACAAAAGAATCATCTCCCCAAGTTCTGCTTGTTTCCTAACCCACAGAGTTGGAGAACACTAGAAAATTGTTATTTTTAAGTCACCAAGCTTTCAGGTAGCTTGCTATGCTTCAGTAATAATGAGAACAGGAACTGCAACTCCACAGTCCCCCCCCCCCTCCATTTCTCTTAACAAGCATCAGCTCTTCCGGCTATCTCAAACATATCAACTTCTTGCCTTGGGCCTTTCTCCATTGCCTTCTCCTATATTTTTCCTCCAATTCTTTGCTTAGCTGGCTTCTTTCATCCTTCTTGCCTCAGATCAAATTTCATCACACACAGAAGCCATCCCTGGCCATACTCTGTAACTGGCCTCCCTCTGATGTCTCTGTTTTGGGATTCTTTCCTTTCTTTCCTTTATAAATTTGGGATTCATTTCTCCCACCAGTATAAGAAATATTTATCTTTATCTGAAATCATCTTTCTCTGTCTTTGGCCATTGTCTTCCCTAAGAAAATATTAGTTCATATTAGTTCCATAAATACTGGTCTTTATTCAGCTGACTTGCTGCCGGCACAGTGATTAGTACACTATAAGTGTTCAATAACATTTTGTTGAATAAAAAACAATGAAGTTTATATGCTTCTCAGGCAACTGATTTCAAGATCCAGCCCATAAGCAGCAGACTACCTCTGTTATCACAGAAGTTAATGAAGCAAGATTACTACTCCCATGTGATACCAAAGATATTTTTCTCTGACTTCTCTTCTGCTCATTTTTGCCCATCTAATGAGATGAGCAACCACCAGGGAACAAAAACAAGCGGCCTTTCAGAATGCCCTGGGGACAAAAACCACTGCATTTTAAACCTGATTATCTATGCAGCTTAGGAATATATATTTTACACATATATAGTGCATGTATATATTATAGTGCATGTATATATGTATATATGTATGTATATGTGTATATACACATATACATACATATATACTATATATATACTGTGTGCTGGAGGCTCCTCTCTACACGTTCAGACAGGCCTCATGCATGAAGGTACCGGCAGAAGAACCCAGGTGTGTGTAATCCCATCAACGGCCAACATCCAGAGAGAGACTTAAAGGCAAGCTCTCAGAAAAGAGTGATGCAGAGAGTCTTTTGCCCACACGCCTGCTGTCTTCCCCGGGGCCCCTCGGAGGGGATGGGGTCCAGCTTCCCTCCCCACTCCAAGCAGAGCTCCCAGTGGCCGAAGACCACCGGAACCTAGCTACAGCCATGCTGGAGGTTCCTCTCTACACGTTCGGACAGGCCTCATGCATGAAGGTACCGGCAGAGGAACCCAGTGTGTGTAATCCCATCAATGGCCAACATCCAGAGAAAGACATAAAAACAAGCTCTCAGAAGCGACCCCGCAATATCTTTAGCCTACTTCTCCCTCTAGGAGAAACTGGCAATCTTCTGAGAGTTTCCTGACCACATGGGACAGCCTTGCAAGCTTTCCATGGTGTATTCATATGCAAAATCCAGTAACAAGATGGATCTCATTCCCCTGACCCTGAAGAGCCCCCAGTGCAACATCCTTAGGAGGGCCAAGTCAAGATAGACTTCTAAGATCTCAGGGAAAGGATGAAATGAGATGTTACTGAGCCCGCCTGAGAAATCGGTGATTAACGGGATATTGTGATTGTGGGTGTGATACTGTGTGTATACATAGTATGTGTATATATATTCCTAACTCTTCCAGATTAATTAAAAAATAATTCCAAACCAAGAAAGGGAAGAATGTTCTCTCTCCCTTTGGCCTCTGTCCCATATAGAAATCTCTGCACTGTCCCTCCAGGACAGCCCCTCACCAAATTCTTTGAGAGGTAGAGTCAACCTCCACCCCCATTTTTGTTTCCCCTTGCATACATTGCAACTTCAAAAAATATTTTCCTCCTCCTAGAGTCAAGGCCTTATCCACAAGCTCATCCTACACATGCTCCCACTTTATACTACCAATTACCTTATACCCTAATTGTCTCGTGTATTAACCATGTCTTTCATCTCAATATTTTGATGCTTTGACGCTGGGAGCCTTTCGCTAATCCCCCAAAATGACCCCCCCCCCCAGTGTTTGCTCTCTCTTGTCAGTCTGTTCCTAGAGGAAACCACTCCCCAGCCGGTGTGCTTTCCAAATGGGAAGCAATCAATCCAATCTCCACACTGCCATCCCCTCCTTCACTGACTTAGTGATAGCCCTGGCTTCTATCTACCAGCCTTACCATTCCAGAGCAAGTACCAGACAGTTAGGGACGGCCACAGCCCGTTCAGTGGACCATCTGTTACAATGCTTCTACTAGCCGGCATATCTGCCTCACAGGTTCTTTTGATCCAAAACTGCAGAAAAGACTCTTGCCCACACATAGCTCCCTTCTGTGCTCTGACTGACTGTTGTATAACATTGGTTTGTGCTTTGTCTTCCTCAGGGAGTTTAGGTTTATTGAGTTACTCCCACTAACAGTGCCCCCAAGGCACACCCAATTCCATTAGACACTAATAATCCTATATTGCTTTTCTCTTCCTTTATGTCCTTTGCATGGTCTAGTACTGTCTGTTTTGTGTACACAGGGAGACAGTTGATGCTATCCTTTTATAAGATGGGAGTTAATTGACTCTGAATAATATTTACTTGTGGGCATCCATCATACTTGACATAAGCTTCAGTTGCCATTACTTCCCAACACCCCCAAAAGGAGGATCCCAATGAGGGACTTAGATGGACCCAGGTCAAGCTGTAAGCTACCTTGGTATTGAAAAGTGACAAGCACCATAGCACTGTAGCACCATTGTCCCATTGTTCATCAATTTGCTCAAGTGGGCAGCAATAATGTCTCCATTGTGAGACTTGTTTACTTGTTTACTTGTTACTGTTTTTGGCATATCGAATACACCATGGGTAGCTTGCCAGGCTCTGCTGTGTGGGCGGGACACTCTCAGTAGCTTGCCAGGCTCACCGAGAGGGACAGAGAAATCAAAACCCGTCAGCCATGTGCAAGACAAACACCCTACCCACTGTGCTATCACTCCAGCCCACAAAAAATTATAATTTAAGTTAAGAATACAGTCATGGAACAAACTCTATCATGACCCAAAAAGAAGTAACTGATGGACCCTCTTGGAGTTAGGAAAAACTAATCTGGTCTGAGGACTGTAGTCTAGGATACATAGTGAGAAGTCCCCAGGAAGAGCCAACCTTTAAGCTTAATATATCTCTTACTGTGTTCATACAAAATGACTAGAAATAAATGGATTACTAGTTAAGGAAGGAGAAAGCGATAGCCCTTAGATGGAATCACACCCTTTAGCAGATCCCTAGTTATCTAGAGTGCTAAACCCCCAGATGAGATTTTGTCCTTGAGTTAATCTCTTAGAAAACTTCCCCTGAAATTCTATTTATTGTTATTATAATGCTCAACCCTACCTATGTTTACCAAACCCTTTAAGATTTCTATATAACTATACTATAAGAGAGAAGTAAAACAGAATTAAATAAACGGTCATTGATTACAAACCAGCCCGTGACCCCGTTTTTTCATTCTTGTTCCATCATTGTCAGTAACTTATTGGTGGGCCTGGGTAGGAGGGTTTCAGCCACCAGTTTGAACTCAACAACTGACATGGGGGTTTTACCCTGAAATCTCCCCATAGTGCCGTGTGCCCCCTCCTCTTGGAAATGGAGTAATAAGGGTATATTTTCCATGATAATCATCACCATATCCATTTACTTTGATGCACCTCCACTTTTCTATAAATATGCGATAAAGACAAACATTTGATTGAATTCACATTTTCAGGGGCCGGAATGATTACAGCAGGTAATGAGCTTATCTTGAATGCAGAAAACCTGGCTTCAATCCCTAGTACTCCATAGGGTTCCCCAAACCCCACCAGAAGTGATCTCTGAGTGTAGAGCCAGGAGTAAGCCCTGAGCACTGCCAGGTGTGATCCCTCAAATACAAAGTCATCAGGCACTAGGATCTAGTTTGTGAAACAATAAAAGAGCTACTTTAAAAACACATTGGGTACAAACCTGGAAGTGGAATTGCTAGGTTATCTAAAACTGTTTTTAATTTTTTGAAGAATCACCATATTGTTTCCATAATAGTTGCACTGATGTAGGCAGGTAGGTTATGGAAGGGCCCACCCCCCTACCTCCATGAATTTTCTGGGAGGTAAAAGCCACCAGTCCTAAGTCTGACCCACCTTGTGGATACAGAAAGTAAGTCCTGATAAGACCTTCTTCAGCAGTGGACCCTGAGGAGAACTGGACCCCTCCCTACAGAAAGAGCCTGAAGTAAATTACTAGAGAACCCTCAATTCCTTCCTTTAATCTGATTAACCCACATCAAGCCCAGACCAGAGAAGGCTGGACTCTCTGAGAGAAGATCCATCAGGAGCAAAGGTCAAGAAAAGGAGTTTTAAAGATGACCACTCTGAACTCTACCTACTTAGCAACAACCCTAGCAAGAGACTCTTATCTAGCTAGAAAGCCCCACATGGGGGCGGCTTGGAAAAACCCATTAAAGGCCACCTTGAACAAAAGGAAGGGAGCCCACATGGCTGAGCACATGTGGTACCCAAGAACATGTGTTGCCTGCATCTTCCCTCTTGAGATGTGTACTTTCCCATCTAATGGTGGGATGTGTGTAGGGGCTTTTCCATCTCTGGGGAAGCCCGTGCTCTCTCTTGACCATCTCTCTCCCACTTTTCTCTTCCTCCTCCCCTTCAAAAATCTCCAAATAAAATCCATTTTACTTCACTGTTCGTCTACTTCTGAAATTCTTTTCTGCAAGACGAGACAAGACGAGACAAGACAGGGGCAAATAGGGAGAAAGTGACTACCTTTCTCCTCGCGCTTCACATAAGCCACCTGTGGAGTCCACCAATATTAGTACCAGTGACTTCCATCTATGGTGCATTAGGGATCATTTTTTACTGCATTCTTCTGCCAGAGATTCTGAAACTATATGTTCAGTCTCATGTTTCCTACAGTATTACAACTGTCAAGATATCACAGCAGGGTTTGGAGTGATAGTACAGTGGGCAGGGTACTTGCCTTGCCAGTCAATCCAGGTTCAATCCCTGGCACCCATATCATTCCCCAAGCCTGCCAGAAGTGGTCCCTGAGTACAGAATCAGAAGAAATCTCTGAGCATCACCTGGTGTAGCCACCCCCCCCAAAAGAAAACCCAAAAATAATGGATTTTAAATTGTGATATATGTAGCCTGGAGATAGTGTGGAATACTATGCATCCATGAAAAAGTAACTCATATAACAGAGCTAAATGGTGGTTACAAGATGGGTGAGAGGAGGGAGGTAAGAGTACAAATTTGTAACAACTGGTAAATCATAGATACATAAAAGTGTAAAGGATAATGAATGAGAGTAATATTATACTGAAATTATCCATCTTGTGAGGGGTTAAATTTAATTATCCCAACCAGAAGATAATTATGTAATCTGAAAGGTACAAAATATCAATATAAAGGCAATTGATTTACAGTATATTCAAAGTATCAAATTAATGGCTATCCACTTTAGAAGTCACACAGTAATACATCAAAGATATCTTATTAAAAAGGGGGAAAAAAGGGGCTGGAGCAATAGCACAGGGGGTAGGGCATTTGCCTTGCATGTGGCCGACCCGGGTTCAAATCCCAGCATCCCATATGGTCCCCTGAGCACCGCCAGTAGTAATTCCTGAGTGAAGAGCCAGGAGTAACCCCTGTGCATCGCCGGGTGTGACCCAAAAAGCAAAAAAAAAAAAAAAAAAAGGAAAACATAATGGTAGTTTCTCTCCAGAAGTTGTCCATAAAAGTGTATCAAGTGTTAATAACTGTATTCATATACAGAACACAATTCAGGACTCAAGCTGTCGCAAGAGAATTCCATGCTTGTTAGTGAGTTTTCCCAAGGAACTGAATCAAAATTTCATGACAGTCCCCTGTCATAACTTTAATTATTCTTTCCAGTTCCACTTTTCTGGTCTAATCCTTACCATAGAGCTCATCTCCACATTCAATTCCCTGCTTTGAGGGAGGCTCATTGCTTTCTATAGGAGCATTGAGGATTGTATGGTTTCAATCACCTTGGAATTTAGATTTATCTTTTTCTCTTAACAGGTATTTGTGCAAAAAGAGATGCCTAGGATACCAAATAATGCCTCAAATCTGTTCTTTTGTTTGCTACATGTCTGCTACAGATTAAACGGCTACCAGGTGGCATAATGCCCTCTTTTCACGGCACCTCAACGCCCAGAATTCCCGAGGGGAAACCCTGAAAGCGACTTCTCTTTCCCAAAGACATCCGATAAATTGCTGAGTTGGCTTTTGTTTGGGGACCCCACCTGGCAGTGTTCAGGGCTCGCTCTTGGTTCTGGGCTCAGAGATCACTCCTGGCAATGGTTGGAAGAACCCAACCCAAGTTGGCAGCATACATGGCGAGAAGGCAAACACCCCAGCCAATGGACTATCTCTGACCCCTGAACCAAATTTTTAATCTCTTCCCAAGCAAGCCTTAACTCTGCAAAGACATTATTTTAAAGGTTTTTGATTTAATATCACAAGCACAGAGGAGTGTCTACGAAGTGCCTGAAACTGTTCTAAGGCTTTGAATGCAGAAGCGAACGAATATTCTACTTCGCACTGAGCCGCAGAGTGTACTCGCGCAGCCCAGAATGGTTTTAAACTCTGCTCAGAAACTTTGTTATGAGGGTCCGAGCAAACGCAGTCTCTTCGCAGACTCTGCTCGCTACACTTGCTCGAATTTGTTAAGTTGCAGAGAGGAGGAAGAGCTCCTTGGATTTACATGCAAAGATTTGTCTGCCTAAAGGATTCCTCGATTTCCCCTCAAAAGTCCAAGACCGCTCCCCTCGCCCCCGCACCCAAACTGGAATCGTTTCTTTAACACATCCACAGTTTGGGAATCCCAATGGGCCGCTCCGGCATGTCCTCGGGACAGGTCATCATTTGAGTCAAAACTCCAAGTGGGCGCCGCACTGCCGGGGCCCATTGCTCGCGGACTGTCTGCACCCACCCCATTCCAGATCTCCCCAGATTTCCGAGTTGCGCCCGCCCGGCGGGGAGCGTGGGCGCGAGGGGCGCGGGGCCGAGAAGCACGCACGCGCGTGGAAGGCCGGCCACGTGGGGGCCCGCCCCGCTCCTCTGGCTGACGAGAAGGCGCCGGGCAGGACCACCTGGCGCCTCGCCCCCGGCCCGTCCAAGTGACTGCCCCGACTAGTGCTCCGAGAGCGCCCGCCTGGTCCTCCCCACTCCTCCGAGCACAGCCAAGACGCAGCTCGGGGCTTCCCCCGCGCATCCCCTCCGCCAGCCACTGCAGGGGTGGGGGTGGGGGCGACGTTGGTGGTGCACACCTGCTCAGAGACACCCGCGGTGCGCACCCCGCACCGCACCCCGACGCCCAGCCGAACCCCCCGACGCGCAGAGGCCCTCAAACTTCCCCGCGTCCCCGCGCCCGGTACTTCACCGTCAGTCACAGTCGCGGCGGCCTCCTCCCCAGCCGGGCGCACCTCCAGAAGCAGAGGGTTCGAGTCGGGGGGCGACAGCGGCCCCGGCCCGAAAAGCTGCTCCTCCGTCACGAAGCGCAGTTGCACGCGGTGGCGCTGGGCCGCGGGGCCGCGGGGTGCAGCCATGGTGCGCGCGCGCCCCCCGCGGCGCCTCGGGGACCCGGGAGCGCTAACCACCACCCTCCCCGCCGCACTCAGCTCGGTGAGCAGCCGCGGCGGTGGGTCGCTGGCCTCTGCTGGACGCGCGCCGCCCTCCGTGTCCACGCCCCCCTCCCGGGACCCCCGGAACGCGTGCCCCCCACGAGCGCGCTGCTGACGTGCTCTGGGGCGCCGCCACCTTCTCCGGCGGCCGCTCTCCGCACTCAAGTTTGGGGCGCGCGCGAGGCACCTGGAGGCGCTCGGGGTTTGGGAAGCAGAAGGGTGACACCTGCTGTCCGCCCGACCCGCAGAGCGGCCTGGGTGCTGGCCTGGAGGGGCCCCGGCCCGGCACTTTTGCTGGGGGAGCTGGAGGTGTTGTGGCTTCTGGCGCCACCCTCCCGGGTACCCAGCTCCTTTGTCATAGGCGGGACGGCAGCAGCGGGGCGCTGGGCACCTGGGCACCTGGGCACCCTGGGCAACTGGCCGGCTTCCGAGGGGCATGTCAAGTCGGTGGGAAACCGACTGACTACAGGATTCACGAGCCATTTCCATGGCCTTGGGAGAGGAAGAACCGGACCTTTTGGGCCCAAATAATTACCTGGCCAGAGAATCTCTCTGGCCTGAGCAGTTAGCTCCGGTGTCCAAGGGCCAAGCTCCAAGCCTTGGGCAGCCAAATCACAAGGTTCATCTTCAGCGCAGAGGACTCGGAGGGCTGCAGGGGAATGGCCGAATACGCAATGACTTCGTTTTAGGGTTTTTGTTGCACACCCACAATCGTGTGCGTATCTACAGATTCTGAACCAACTTCTGGTGTCCTCTGTCTGTGACGTCCGGACAGTAAGGACTGCGGAGGGGAAACCGGGATTTTAAATCAATCCCTGTTCCATGAGGTCAGAGCTCACCAGGGTGAGTTTAAGAGAACAAGCTTTTCGAGAGATACTGGGGTTTGCAACTTCAGTTGGGCTTCCAACTGCGTTGTTCTGCTAAATCTCCTTAGTCTTCCTCCCCCTCTCTCGCTCTCCCTGGTGTCCTGTCCAGGTCCCTCTCCCGTCCCCGCTCTCTTTATTTCCTTCCTAGAGAGGCTTCTCTAAACTTCCTTCTCTTCCTCCAGTCCCTCTCTGTCATCAGAGCATCCTGCTCTTCCTTTGATCCCGTTCTTACTTCCCACTGCTTCATAGCTTTGATGTGTGCCCTAGAAACTCTTGAGAAATCAGTCTTGAAAGAGTCTGAGTCTTTGAGAGGGTTTTGGTGAACCTGGCATCCTGCCCCTGCCCATCCCCACTCTTCAGTGTAACATGGGCCTCCTGCCTGTGCCACCTCAAAGCATTTTCCTGCCCTCCCCACTCCTTTCCTCTCACCCAAGCTCTGGCTAGATGGCCCTCAGTCATCTGAGCCCAAAGTAGCTCTTGGGCCTTTTTGTCCTGTCAGAGAATTCTGTTCAGCAGTCATATGCTGTTGACTGTTAACTGGAAAGTAAAATTGGGGTGGGAGTATGTTATTAATTTTTTAAAATTTTATTAAGTTTATTAATTTTTTTGCAAAAAATTAATAGACTGAAAATGACTCCTAAAATACCTCTACAGACTCCTAAGCTTGATCTTAGTTTTTCCAGAATCTTGCAAGAAACCTGAAGTTCTGTTACAGACAGAAAAAAAAAGGAAGAAAGAAAGAAAGAAAGAAAGAAAGAAAGAAAGAAAGAAAGAAAGAAAGAAAGAAAGAAAGAAAGAAAGAAAGAAAGAAAGAAAGAAAGAAAGAAAGAAAGAAAGAAGGAAGGGGAAGGAAGGGAGGGAGGAAGGGAGGAAGGAAGGAAGGAAGGAAGGAAGGAAGGAAGGAAGGAAGGAAGGAAGGAAGGAAGGAAGGAAGGAAGGAAGGAAGGAAGGAAGGAAGGGGAAAGGAGGGAGGGAGGGAGGGAGGGAGGGAGGGAGGGAGGGAGGAAGGGAGGGAAGAAGGGAGGGAGGGAGGGGTCAGAGATAGTACAGAGTTTAGGGCACTTGCCTTGCACACTGCTGACCAGAGTTTGATCCCCAGCACCCCTGACGGTCCCATGAACTCTGGCAGGAGTGACCCCTGAGTATAGAGCCAAGAGTAAGCCCTGAGCACAGCTGGGTATGAAGTCAACACAAAAACAGAACAAAATGAAAACACAGTGGCAATCTTTTCCCCAATTTAATCCAGAGAATGAACCATAGTGAACAGAAACCCAATGTAGGCTAACATGAGCAAAAAAATCAAACTACTATGACTCACTACAAAACCAGAAACTTGAATCTTCAATCATGACTAGATTTAGGGACTGAAATAATGGTGAACACAGTCCTGCCTTACAGATAGGCCTCAGTCTCATGCTAGGAGCAGTCAGTTTCTGATTTATAATCTTTATTTAAACAGAGGCAAGTGCACTTCTTCTCTAGCACGAAGTCATCTTGAAAATTCTAGGAATATCCAAGTGGGAGCAGGGAAATGGAAATCCTTACCCAATTCATCTCACGGAATGAGAGGTGAGCAGACAACCAAAGAGAGAAGGGAGCCGAGGTGACAAAGCAAGTAATAATTGCAACTTCTGACACAGAGGGCTTACTGCATGCCTGACTTGAAGCGAGTAACATATACTAATTCATTTACTTCTCCTGACCACCCCTAGAGTGATACCACCATTACCTCCATTTTTAACTGATGATGAAGCTCAAGCACTAAAGCTAGCATGCCCAAAACACAATCTAATAATAGTCTTCTACAATAGTTCTGACCATGAAGTTAAGTCCCTGAATAGTTTTTTCTACCACTTAGCTTTGCTTATTTTGGTTTTGGGCCACACCCAGCAGTGCTCAGGGCTGACTACTGCTTCAGCACTCAGGGATGACTCCTGTCTGGTCTCAGGGAACATATTGGGATGCTGAGAATGGAATGCAGGTCAGCCACATGTAAGGCAAACACTCTGCCTGTTGTACTACGGCTCCAGCCCCCACATTACTACCACTTCTTAGAGAAAAGAGTGGAGTTCTTCCTTAATATTTCAAATGAATAAAGCTCAATCAGGTCCTTAGTAGTCTCCAGAACTGGGAGCTCTGAAATATTTCAAAGATTAAGCTTTGTTCTCATCCCCCTTACTTCACACAGCTAAACTCGTCCTTGTACTTCCCCTCTTTCAAGCATTTTGGCTTCCTGTTTTGTTTTGTTTTGTTTCCTTTCCTGTTAGGGCCTCACCTGATGGTGCTCAAGGTTTACAACTCTGTGACTGGGGACCATATTGTGTGGAATCAAACCCCAGGGTTCCTGCATGCAAAGCTTGTACACTACTAACCCTTGGATTTGTTTCTTTAACCGTCACCTCACCTTGTAGTTTTATTTACTTGCCAGCAGTGTTTAGAGCGCAAGTGGAAAGTACCATAAATCATTTCTTATTACTTCTGTATTAACATAAGGGAACTTCACTCACATCATCCATTTGAATACCTCTGAATTTGACTTCTTATTGGAAGTTAATTCCAATAAACTTGCAGTCACTATATTGCAAACCACAATGCAATATAGTGAGAGAGAGAGAGACAGACAGACAGACAGACAGATGGACAGTCAGACAGAGACAGAGACAGAGAGGAGAAAAAGAAAAGCGCCTTTGAGAATCTATCTATCTCACGGTAATTCAATTAAAAAAAACTTTTAAAAAAACCAAATACAGTTTTCGAATACAATCACATATCAATAAAAAGTACAGAAGCTTAAAATCTAAAAAAAATAAAAAATAAAAATAAATAAAGTTTATTCCAAACTTCTCTTTTGGGACCAAAAGACATCATTGTCTTCCACCTCTTTTTATTTCAGGGCTACCAATTTTTGTCTGTTTTTGGACCACACCCGGCAATGCTCAGAGCTTTCTCCTGGCTCTGCCCTCAGGAATTACTTTTAGTGATGCTCGAGGGACCATATGGGAAGCAGGAGATAGAACCTAGGTGAGCTGTGTACAAGGCAAGTGCCCTACCTGATTTACTATCGCCCCAGCCCCCCCCCCCCCCCCAATTTTCTTAAGAATTGGGAGACTTAGTGTCAAGACAAGCGGGTCTGCTGTCCACCGCAGAATGATGATGCCTGAGAGCATCTGGGCTGTCTTAGCTCCTGAGCTACAGCATCTGTTGGGCGTACACTGTTCCTCCAGCTCCGGTGATCAAACTGGAGAGACCAAGGCTATGCTCTAAGTCCTTTCCACTTCTCCTCAAGAGTTAGCCTCTCAGAAACAAGGGAAGCCCCTGATATGTGCTTTCCCAAAGAGACTCCCTATATCTCACTCCTGGTCGATATTTTCTCTCCTGCCTAACACATGAAGAAGGATCTCTGGCCATCATCATTTGCAGAGTCATGTCAGAGCAAATTCAGCTTAATTTTAGCATCCAAAAGGACATTAACAGACCAGACCACAGCTGAGAAACAAAGAAAACCAGAACTGGCCTGGGAGAGCACCCACCCTTTCCCACAGGGGGCTCTCTGTCCTGAAGCCTGAGGCCTCTAGGAGACTTCTCAAACCCGGAGAGCTCTCCCTCATATCCTGTAGAGACCTCACTTACCATTACCTCAGGCATTGCCCCAGAGAGACCCTGGCAAGTGACCCCTCCTGCTGCCTTCACCTGGTTTCAAAGTACAGTTCCCTAAGCATGTGGTGGCCATGCTATTAGTGTGTTACTCAAGCACGTATACATACACACACACACACCCCACAATCTGGATCTCAGTCAAAAAATTTCTACACAACATGAATCTTCGTATGTCATGCTTAATGAGGGTAATTCAAACGACAAGTGTGATCTGACCCATTAAACAGAAGTAATCCTAATTTACAGATTCTGTATTTGTGAGTTAGCCTCATGTCAGTGCTACAAGTACTATCATGATCATATGCAGACAAGGATAGGGAGATGAAAAGTCACCTGATTCATACATTCCTAGCTGAAGCCGAACAAGTCAACTTCTCTGCCACTTTGCTTCAGCTTTTATACTGGGAACATGTGTAATTTTTGCCCTGTTTAATGTTTTTCCACAGTTTGCATGTGGTTAATTGGTGATTTTTTTTTGTTTGTTTAAAACAGTCTCAAATTATTTCTAATGTTTTATATATTTCACAGGGAAAAATGGGCAAACTTTATTCAGTTAAAGCTTTTGGTGCTGGGGCCAGAGAGTGACAGCCCAGCAAGTAGAGCATTTGCCTTCCATACGGCTGACCTAGGTTTCATCCCTGGCGTCCATATGGTTCCCAGAGCACCGCCAGGAATAATTTCTGGGTCAAGAGCCAGGAGTGACCCTGAGCATCACCAGAAGTAACCCACCAAAAAAAAAAAAAAGAAAAAAACCAAAAAATTATTTTTGCTGCCGTTGACTGTTAGCTCAATGTTAATAAATCAGTAGAAATGTTAAATAGGTGTTGTTAAACAGAAACACACACACAATAGTTATAGACTATCTATAAAAGAAGATCATATTATATTATATGACAATGAAAGTGTTATGCCCAGAGGCTTGCATTTCAGTCATGGAGCTACCACGACTTCTCTTAGGAGCAATTGATCAGTATTTTTGCTCATTCAGTTTTAGTAGCAGCTTCATAGAACATCCCTTCTGTGAAAAATAAAAGTCAACTAGGTTTTATAAAGTAAAGCAAAATAATGCATTATAATGGAGCTTATCAAAGAGAACTCAGTAACTGCCAGATTCCTGTGAAAATGACATTTCAATGCTTTGGCTCCTTATCTGAACCACTTGGTAGTAGACTCCCTTCCTATACCTCAGGGCATGAGCGGAGGTAATTTGACAGAAGGGATTAGAGAGTTACTGGGCACAAGGTGCTAGAGTGATGAGTTGCAAGAGAAAATAAACTAAATTGTCTGAATAATATAAGAACTGTCTTCAATGAAAATACCAGGAACATTACAGAATAGCGTTTATATCTATCTCTATATATGCACCTATATATATGTATATACATATCACTATCACTTTCACTATCATCCCATTGATCCTCGATTTGCTTGAGCGGGTCCAGTAATGTCTCCATTCATCCTAGCTCTGAGATTTTAGCAGCCTCTCTTTACTCGCCCTTCCCAAGGGTGCAGGCTCTTTCAGGGTCAGGAGAATGAGACCCGTCATTGTTACAGTATTTGGCATATGAATACGCCATGGGGAGCTTGCCAGGCTCTCCAGTATATGTGCATATAGAGAGAAGAAAGAGAGAGAGAGAGAGAGAGAGAGAGAGAGTGCACAATTACTCTTAAACCTGCAGTCTTCAAGCTGAACCACGTGAAGAAACAGCCTATCAGCATAGAACATTTTAAAGGATTGAATTTCCAGAACTTATGTTTCCATTTTTCCCTTTTCCTAAAATTGATCTTCCTGAGAAATGCACATAATATAGAGGCAGATCCCCCCTATCCATGGCTCACTTTATTAAGGGAAGGAATATCTTTACCTCATCCTAACCTACCTTTACCAAGCATGGTTAATTGACATAAAAGCATCTAAACTAACAGACAATTCAAAATATTGCTGTAGGTAAACATAAAATAAATATCTGCGATTATTTCAAAAGACAGATAATATTGAGTGCTTTGATTTAAATGAAATTGAGGGATTCTAAATGGATCTGTCAACCAAGAAATTATTAAATATAATTTTGGGTTGATTCTTTGGGGGGAGAGGGCACACTCAGGTGTGTAAACTTCATTTTTAATGATGAATTATTATGTGATCTTTGGCAACATTGAACAGGAACAGAAATATACAGTAAGGGGTTGATGCTTAGGCCTCTTTAACTTCATGGATGATCCTCATCTATAATTATTTTTAAAGTATAGCAATTATCTGCACCACTTATCATCATGGAAATGCAAATTAAAACAACAATAGAATATCACTTCACACCAGAGGGACTGGCACATATCATAAGGAACAAAACAACCAATGTTGGCATGGACGTGGAGGAAAAGAAACCCCCTCCACTGCTGGTAGGAATGTCAGCTGGTTCATTGTTTTTTGGAAAACAATAGGGAAACACTCAAAAAAGGAAAAGTAAAATTGAGTTTCTATATGACTCAACAATTCCACTTCCTGATATCTACCTCAAGTGCCCTAAAAGTACTAAAAAGACACATCTCCATGCTGTGTTTATTGCAAATATTCACAATGGCTAATATCTGGAAATAACCCAATGCCTAAAAACACACGGCTAGACAATCGGATAAAGAAACTAATGCGTGCATGTGTGCTCATATGCACACACACAGAGTTTTACTTGGCTATTAGAAAAGATGAAATCATGCAATTAACTACTACATGGATAGATTGGAGAGTATCATGCTGAGCGGAGTTAGGCAGAAGGAGAGGGACAGATGAAAAATGATCTCTTTCATATGTGGGATATTAAGAAAATATTAAAGGAATAATAAATGGCCAAGGGCAACAGAACCTGAGAACTGGTCTACAGAACTGAGCTTACCATGTGGAGGGTCATAAGGGCAGGGAAAGGTTAGGTGGAGGATGTGGTATTGGAACAAGGTATTTATGGAATTCTGGTAGAGGATGTGGTATTGAAACATTGTATGCATGAAAATCTGTCATGAACAGAATTGTAAACCACATGCTTACAATATTAAAATTATTTTTAAAATATAGTACAACAATATAAGCAAGAGTTTCCTTAAGCAAGAGAGGAAAACATTTAAGTTGCTATTATATTTATATATTCTTAAATTTAAAAGTCATGGTAAAGTTAGCATAGAGGATTTTTAAGCATAAAGTATGTTACAACTAGAATAAAATTCTATGGAGGAAGTATAATGGAAATAACATTTTTAAAAGATTAAAAAAATGCATACACTTTTTGATGAAAAAAAGAACTTGTATTTTTCAATGAATGATAATGAATATCAAATAACCCTATAATTTAGAATTGCTGGATTCATTTAAAAAGTGAGTCATCTTTTATTTTTAACAGTTAATAATAATAATGAACTGGAAATAATATCACTGTGAATATTTAAACCTGAAACATTTTAGATGTCAGCTTTAAAGTGTGTGTGGGACTCACAGTTTGAGAAACTAGAAAAAGAGCAACTAAGTCCCAAAGTAAGTAGAAGGAAAGAAATAAAAATTAGGGCAGATGTCAATGACATAGAAATCAAGAAATCAATACTAAGGGTCATTGAAATCAAAAGCTGGTTTTTCAAAAGAATAAACAAGACTGACAAACCTCAAGCTAAAGGGAAAAAAAGAGGAAAAAAAAAGGAAAAAAAAGAGAAAACCCACTTAATCTGATCAGAGATGAAAAGAGAGAAATTGCTACAAACATCTCAGAAACACAAAAAGATCTTAATAGGACTGGAGAGAAAGTACAGTGGATATGGTGCTTTTGATTTCAATAGATGGTTTCCCAAGCATTGCTAGGAGTGATCCCTGAATTAAAGGGTGGGGATGGGGGAGGAGGAGGATAAATAATAGATCAATACAGCAAGGTAGCAGATTACCAAATCAACACCAAAAAAAAAAATCAGTGGTGTTTCTATATGCAAATTAACGAACTGAATGAGAAAATGGTAATAAAAACAGCTCCATATGAAAGTGTTCAAAATCATGATTCCATTAAAAAAAAGTGTCTATTTAAAAGTGTTCATTCTTAAAATAAATAAATAAATAAAATAAAAGTGTTCAGTCTTTAATATGCACCCTACGTTCATGGCAGTGTTTGGTAAAATAACCAGGATTTAGAAACAACTCAAATAGTCAATGACAGATGAAGGCATTAGGGAGCTGTGGTGTGTATATGCTGTGTAATACTGAGCAACTATAAGGAAAGTTGAAATATCACAGTTCATTCCAATGGGGGGCATATCAGCTAAACAGCATGAATCAGGGATACCAGATGAATTTCCACATCTATAAATACAGAAAAAGCAAGGAAATAGTATTGGACAATGACAAATAGCTCTGGATTACAAAACCAATTACCAAGAAGTTGGGGAGAGGGAAAAGGGGAATGAAGACTGGAATAGAGATGGCATAAGACAGTTGTGAAGGCTCACGGGCATTTTGGTGACAGTGGGGTGGAGTACATCTGTATATATTCTTTAACACTATTGTAATCATACCTAAATTACTTAAAAGAAAGTGTGTGAGATGCTGGAGAAGTAGCGCAACTGGCTCAGCGTATGCCTTGTGTGCTGGAAGTCTAGTCCAGTCCCTCACACTATGTGGTCCACCACATGACCCTCCAGGTTAGCCCCTGAGCACCGCAGAGAGTGGCCCAATATTTTTCTTAATTAAAAACAAATGTACATGAGTCATCCACAACTTTATAAAACCCCTTTAGGGATGCATAAATGTTCAAAAATGAACTGACTTATTATAAACAAGTGTTCAAAATTGAACACTTAGTCAAAAGGAAGAGCCATACCACATCTCCCTCTGATGAAGACGGGGGTTGTGTTTCTTTAAAGTTTTTTCATTCACCCCTCAGTTGCCAGTGGAAACCAGAGTGCAGGGACTGCCTAGGAAGGTCTGCTGAGGTCCCTGGGGACATAATTCCTGCTGGAATAACTCCAATGTGGAGAAAATTGTGGATAAAACTAAGTTCCTCACTATCAGATTTCCTGAAGAGAGTGCTTGGGCTCGTAAGCTCATACCTTCCAGGAGCAGGTCTGGCAGGGAGAAGTGAAACTTAGGTAAATGAGGCAAGATGAGGACTTGGGAAAATCTTGGGGGGTGGGGAGGGGGCGGGGGAAGGCATCCACAAAAGTTTCCCTTAATGCCTGAAGAAAGTCTCACTTGGCAAGCAGGGCTTCCTATCTTAGGCACAATGTCTTGTAATGATTCCATCTCAGCGGTGCAGTCTGTCAGTTCTGCCTCTACAGCTAGTATGTGGTTGAGACAGGATGAGGGATAAGATCAAGAGAAATGGACTCTCTCACATTTATGTCTCTGTTGGCCTCTTGACCAGATGAAACATTTTTGATAAAAGACTGTGCCCATGATTATCAAGAACAAGTGAAATGAAGCCCATGAGTTTGGGACTGCAAGCAAGGAAATCACTGCAGAGTATACTGAGAGGCTGAGAGAAAGAGATATTCGGGTTCTAGTCCCAACCAAATGACTCATCTGGGTAACCCAGGCAAGTTATTCTGATGCTTTGAAACTGCCAAGTCTTCTACACTAAACCCACAATGATCCTATAATTTTATTGTAAAAATTAAATGTGCTATATAACAAGCACTGGTAGATAGTAGTTATCACTGGTCTTATTATTCATAAAAGACTATATGGAAAAGTAAGATGACAAAAGCATAAATAAGCCATATATCCTCATCTGAAATCAATCATTGGTATTGAGAAAAATTATTTCACTGAGTTTTTTTATTGGAAGAAAAAAATAGCTCCACATACAAGAGACATATATAGGATTGACTGTTTTCCCCCCAATAAGAAAAAAAAAGACTTTCCAAAAAAATGTGTTTCAGCTTTCACTTGTTTTTGTTTTTGTTGTTCTGTCATTTATTTATGGTTTGTGATTTATATTGTACTCATGCCCAGAGGCACATTGGCATGTTTTGTAAACTAACAAATAAATAAGCAGCAGCTATATTTCCAGATCCATTTGTATGGAGGTGAAAGCGAACATAAAAAATAGATTTGAGGGGCTGGAGAGATAGCACAGCGGGTAGGGCGTTTGCCTTGCACGCGGCCGACCCAGGTTCAAATCCCAGCATCCCATATGGTCCCCTGAGCACAGCCAGGGGTAATTCCTGAGTGAAAAGCCAGGAGTAACCCCTGTGCATCGCCAGGTGTGACCCAAAAAGAAAAAAAAAAAAAATAGATTTGGGAAGACAAGCTGGAAAATTGAAAATAGGGTTGTAGGGTGGGAGGGGCATGTTGAAAAGCAAATGTGATTATGATTAACCTGCCAATCCACATTAAAATTCAGAGGAACCCTTCAATAGTCAGTGACAAAGAAATTACTTTGTTGATCATCAGCCTGGAGTTCTTTCCAGAGAGGTAATGTGTTCATATGAGATCTATTCATGATTTCTCACAAGGTTCTTTTCTTGATCTCCAAGCAGGGGTTTACAAAACAAACTTACCTTTTATTCCCAGAAGTTTACCATAAACCAAAATGTCCTTGACTGGTTTATTAGAATATGCAATAGAAAGAATAAAATGAATGTTACAAAACACTGCATAAAGTTATATTCACTGAAACACTCATCACTGTATCACTGTATCACTGTCATCCCATTGATCATCAATTTGCTTGAGCGGGCACCAGTAGCATCTCCATTCATCCTGGACCTGAGATTTTAGCAGCCTCTCTTTACTCATTCTTCCCAGTAGTGCTGCATTGGAGGCTCTTTCAGGGTAAGGGGAATGAGACCCATCATTATTACTGTATTTGGCATATTGAATATGCCACGGGGAGCTTGCCAGGCTCTGCCGTGGGGGCAGGATGCTCTTGGTACCTTGCCAGGTTCTCTGGGAGGGAGAACTGGCCTATAAGAGGTCACGGGACTGCAAATGCGGCTGTGAGCTTCTAGGAGCTTTTTTTTTTTTTTTTTTTTTTTTGCTTTTTGGGTCACACCCAGCAATGCACAGGGGTCACTCTGGCTCATGCACTCAGGAATCACCCCTGGCGGTGCTCAGGGGACCATATGGGATGCTGGGATTTGAACCCCGGTCGGCCGCATGCAAGGCAAACACCCTACCCGCTGTGCTATCACTCCAGCCCCAAGGAGTGTTGTTTTATAATCTCTGGATCTTGGCCGTTGGTGGGATTACATGGCACTGGGGGCAGTTTGTGGGTGTGGCTGCCAAGCTACTGGAAAATGGGGGGTCTGGGTAGAGGAGACCCAGTCTCGATCCAAGCAGGCTTTTCTTTTTTCTGCTCTGGAAACACTCATACACTTTTCAATTTCTTCAACATAAAAGAAAGTTATTTCACCAGTTAATCTTTTTGCATTATCTTTTTTCTTTCCTCTCTTTTTTTTTTTTTGGTTGTGGGGCGGTGGGGTAGGTTAAGACACAGTAGCCGTGCTCAGGGCTTACTCCTGACTCTGCTCAGAAATCATTCCTGGAGGTGCTAAGGGTGTGGGGGAACCATATGTGGTTCTGCTCATCGAACTTAAGTCAGCCACGGACAAAGCAAGCACCTTCCTAGCTGTACAAACTCTCTGACCCCAACCTCTATTTAATAATATCATTGGCTTACAATACAACAGAATTCATCTATATGGCTTAATATCTCTATCGGTATAAATGATTCATGATTAACCTTAAAACTTCCAGCTTTTCTGTGCAAGTTAAAAACTGAAATTATATCACAGGACAAAGACACTTAATTCTTAGTCAAGGTGCTCTGCTCATTTGATTTCCTTTTCTTTGAAATGCATTTATTTATAATTTATTGAATCACTGTGAGATATACCATTACAAAGCTATTCACGACTAAGTTTCAGTCATACAATGTTCCAATGCCCACTCCTCCACCAGAGTACATTTACTACCACCAATGTCCCCAGTTTCCCTCCTGCCACCCCACTCCTCACCCCAGCTACCCTGTCCTTCTGCCCATCCCCCTCCTTCCCACACCTCCAGCCTGTCTTCATGGCAGACACTTTTCTTTTCTCTTTCTCTCCTTTTGAGCATTATGGTTTGCAATACAGGTACTGAGACGTCATTGTATTTAGTCCTTTACCTACTTTCAGCACACAGATCATATCCAGTGTGACCCTTTCTACCTATCATTGTCCTAAATTGTACTTTCTCTATCCCAGCTGCCTTCTACCCCAGGATTTGGGGCAGACTTCCGACCAACCACGGACCAATAACTTGTTTTATCTCATCATAGAGACATTAAGTCCTTGTATGAGAGATTACCATAGTGTTGTCACAGGTTAAGTCTTATGTGTTTATGTTTTGTTGATCGAGATTGGTTGCCTTTTCCCATTTGGTGTGCTACTAATGGTTTATCAGTGTTGTGGCATTTGAGTTGTCGGAAGGTTTAGTATTTTTATCAGGAAGGTACAGCTATAGTTGATTTTTTAATGGGGTGGCAGCTTTGGGGTGTGGATGTGACTGCTGAGGCTTCCAGAAGTACAGGGAAGTGGGGAAGATAGCCCAACCCAACTTGGAGAAAGTCTGGAGATTTCTTATTTGTTTTCTATTGTTTGTTGGAATTATTTGTTGGAATCAGAAGAAATAAATAGCTTCCAAGGCAGAAGTTGCAGAAGGAGACAACACATACAAACACATTGTAGACAGGAAAAATACTTCTTTAAACAATTCTTGCCTAATATCAGTGCAAAGTGGGCATTTTCGACAGCTTCCTTAAGCTTTGCAATCAGAGCTAGACCTGCAGTGCTTTTGTGCTGTTTGTCAGACATACTCATTTGGCAAACTTTACAAAAAGATCCATCTCCCAGAGTTTGGCAGCAAGGGCCCACTTGCCTTCTTTTATCATTAATTTTAATACTGAGAAAAGGATTTACAGTACATGCTTAAGAGATAACATTTTTGAGTATTTATGTCTGTACTTTCAGTGCATGATAGTACCAGGAGTCAGGGCTCCAAGTCTCGGAAGTCTGCTTCCAACTTACTTTCACATTTCAGTACACCTTGATCTCTCAGCAACCCAACTGTTTGCCCTCCCCATTTATTAGAGGGGATAATAATAAAGTAAAGCTCATGAAGTAAGGGCCAGGGCTATCTGCTTAATTCTTACTTCTCTAAGCAAAAGTTTACTTCATCTCCCTAACAAGCATAGCATAGATAATGCAAGCAAAATAACAAAGGCAGAAGAGCTTAGTACTACTAAGAACTATACAACACATTTTATTAATATTACTCTGCATACTTTTCCAAGAAAGGAAGCAAGAGAAACACTGGTGTTTGATAAAAACAGCCCTGTATGGTCACTTGTGAGCAGAGCCTCTCTGATTTGTGGGCCCTACACCTCTTTAGGCTTTTCAGAGAGGGCAAAGCACAGTACTTTGCAGTGACCTTCAGTGGTACCTGCCAATTATCTACTCCAGGTACCTGCTAAGAGGGGCTGCACTCTGAAACAGCTGCACGCTCTGCTTTTTAAAAATAGAAAACCACTTTCACTTGTGTAGGCTTAACACAAGTGGGGGCAGAAAACTACTTCAACCTGAGCAACTCAGAGTTTCCTTTGTGTCTCAAAAAAATCTGTCTTGTCTTCAAATTGTAAATAGATTTTTCTGCAAATTAGAAATGAATTGGTCAAATAGGATATTCTTTGCTAAACCAACTTTCCCAAATTACTTTCCCAATTTCTTTATGCACATCATGGCAATTGAGAGTAATAACCTGCCTTGAAGATGATCATTTAGTTCCCAAACTGTAAACCATCAATTCACAGACAAAAAAAAATGCAAATGTTTATTAGATGTAGAATAATATGTTCAAACTCAACTTGGAAAATGCCAGGTAAAAGTCTTTAAAAAGCAGCATTTTTCATTTCATGGAATTGTAAGGGTTTGGGGGTGGGGAGGGTGGGGGAGAGGGTGCACATACAGCTTTGCTCAGGGCCTACTTCCAGCTCTGCATTCAAGGTTGGGACTCAGGAGATGATATGGGATACAGGGAACATGTTTAGGTTGGTGGCTTGCAAAGCGAGCACTCTTCCTGCTGTACTGGCACAGCAGGAAGTATTGCACTGGCCCTGGAATTGTGAGTTTATTTTATTTTTTAAATTCTATTAGTGCTGGAGCAGAGAAATAAGCATACTGATCACTATGTTGGTCATGAAAATTGGCAAATTTCTTTGGAGAATAAAGCTCCTATCTATTATTACTTAGCAATTTCACTTCGAAAAATGGATTGCAAGTGGACTAGAGTCAACACTTAGGAGAAGACCATAACTTTAGGTCATAATCTAAATTTATCCTGAAATTCTTTTGATCCATCTCAAAGTACAGCACTCTCTCTAGAGTTACAGTGTAATCGAGATGTAACAAAGATGTACATGTGTAGAGATATGTATGCAAAATATAATTTCACAGTGTTCCTGGCAACACATGACGTTAAAGCATCATTCAATATTTGAAGTAAAAAAGACAAAGCTGGGGGCCGAGCATTTAGGCCTGTATATGCTTCTCAGGTTAGCTCCTGGGCACTCTGTGACCTCCCAAACATTTGCGGGTGCAGCCTTGGAGGTCTCTAAGCAACAGGAGGGTGTTGGCACCATAAAGTCTCAACAAGGTCTTATCCGCAGCTGTGACCCAGCAGTGACCTTTCAGCTACCTGGTAGAGTATCCTTGGGAGTGGCCCCCGGGCATACTGAGTCCCAGTTGAGAGACATCCCCATAAAGACAAAACTGAATTTATTGATGCTGTTTATTTATAATAAACGGCAGTAATATTCAGGCCCACTGTCTCCATGTAGCACAGACTACTGAACTTAAACAGGATAGTGAATTTGGTTTTGGTTTTTGTAAAGCCTGGAGTTTAGGAGCAGCTGTCTTTCAAGGTGCAATAGATTAACTTGCTAACAGACATCTGGTCACTCCCAGGAGAGGGTTGCTTGGCTCCTGAGGCGTGTTTATTGGAGTGAGTCCCAATCCTGCTTGGCTGGCTTTTAGAAAGCTGGGTGGTCATTGATTGGTTAACATGCAAAAGCGTTTGTATTATTGTATTCCTCTTTTTTGTTGTTTTTGCCTTGGGGCCACACTCGCTGGTGCTCAAGGCTTACTCCTGGCTCTGCACTCAGGGCTCACTCTGAGTGGGGTTCAGGGGAACACACTGGGTGCCAGGGATTGAACAAGGGACTGCTGCATGCAAGGCAAGCACCCTACCTGCTGCACTATCTCTTCACCCTCTTGATTCACTCATCAGGGTACAACATTTTGGTGGGTCCTGTTTATCATGGTTATAGAATAAACCATCTTCTTTAAAGTGTCTAGAAATCCCTATTCTCCTTAGATGTGCCAACTCAAATGACCTTTGATGTGATTCCATTTCAAAATTTCCATACAGATACATCTATATAGATGAGAGTCATTAACCTAAAGAGACCGCACACATTTTCTAAAAGGTTCATCACACAATGGAACACAACAGAACCATTTTCCTAAGAACGTAAATTCACACTTCATAGAAGAGGCTCCACAGTGTGTAGTAAGTAGAAAAATGAAGGTGCAGAACTTATTGTTAGCTACTCAAACAGAAATCCCTGGAAGCATATTTTTACAAATGACCAATTGTATATATAGACATAAACAGAGAGAATACGAAGTCATTGATATAAGTCAAAACTTTTCAGCAGAAAGTCAGTGTTCAAAAGCCAAAAATCTTTATCTCCAAATTCCATTCTCTTTTCATTCTGCCTGACCACATTCCTCTCCCTTAAGTGATTTTACAGGCTAATGCTCCTTGTTGCATGGCATAAGAGCGACTCTTTCAAATCATCATTATCATTGTCATCCCATTGCTCATTGATTTGCTTGAGTGGGCACCAGTAACGTCTCCATTATGAGACCTCTTGTTACTGTTTTTGGCATATCAAATACACCATGGGTAGCTTGCCAGGCTCTGCCATGTGGTCGAGATACCATCGGTAGCTTGCTGGGCTCTCAGAGAAAGGCGGAGGAATCAAACCTGCGTTGGCTGCATACAAGGCGAACACCCTACCCGCTGTGCTATCACTCCGCTCCAGCCCCTTTAAAATGGTCTTTGTAAAATCATTACATTGTGTCATCAACTAAAATCCTTTCCCTTCTTATTCATCATTTTTTTGTTGTTGATTTTTTTTTTTTTGGTAATAGCTTGCCAAGCTGAATGTGAATACCCTTTTCCAGAGGTCATTTGAAGCCAGGCACTCCTGCATAGAGACATCTGTGTCATATATTTTCCCAAGCCCAACCTCTTGGCCATACTGCCCCAAAGAATCTCACAGCTCTGGTGTTTATGCTCTTCATAAATCAAAAGGTGGTTTTCTCCACTTCCCCTCTATAAGTGCAGAGTTGATCTTGTCTCCTGCATATCTTTCAAACTCTTCCTAAATCAGTGCCTCCAGGGCCCCTGAAGTACTTTTTAGCAATCTTCTCTTAAATCTTTCCAGTCTCTTGCAGGTAACTGAGAGGCTCAGAGCTAAATAAAACCAGGCTGGTGGCTGCTCTCCAGAGAACTCATAGCAATTACTACACTGTAAGAAGACAACTCATTAATGCAAAATAAAGTAGAGGTGGAAGAAAGTCCTGTCACAATGACTGAAATTTGGGGGCTGCTTCAGTCAGTGCTGGGGGAGGACTGGTGTGGGGAATTTGCAAGGAATACAAACCATCACTAGAACACAATAGTGACAGGAGGGGAGTCCATGTTCAGAAGGGCAAAGATATGAACAGACCTACATATTCACAGTACTGTATGTCTTTTCTTCTTTTGTGAGAGCACAGTGGATTAAGTATATGGGTTTTTTTTGTTGTTGTTGTTAAGAGGATTTAACTTTCAACAATTACAGGATACTCATGTGCATTGTGAAAAAAAAATAGAACCTGTGTACAAGTGAAATCAAGCAAATATAAGTTAAAATACGTCTACCAAGAGACAGTTATTATAGATATTCTGATGCAGATCCTCCAGGTATTTTTTTTATAGATCGTAGATATTTAAATTGTTTTTAATCTGTGAATTATCCAGTGATATATTGTGCTCATTAACTTTTTTTCATACTTTGTTCTTAATCATCACAAATCATTCCTAGTAGCTGGGATTCACCTTATGCTGGATTCTTGTTTATACCATCTTTCACACTAACTGAAAGAAGCAACCAGATTGTTACCTTACCACATCTATTTTGTGTAGTTAAGTTTGTGCTATTTGGGGTTTGTTATATTATTTATAGCAGAGTTTTTAGTACAGTTTTCTATCCCTTTAATCTTTTTGCTTATTTGGGGGCCACACACAACAGTGCTCAGGATTACTCCTGGTTCTGTACTCTGGTCTCACTCCTGCCAGAGTTCAGGAGACTATATAGGGTTCCAGAAATCTACCCAGGATGTCTGTGTGCAAGGGAGAATTCTAGCCTCTATAATATTCCTCCCTTGTCATTTCTCAAGAATTAGGTCAGAAGTTCATCCCTATTGGAGAGATACTTTAGGCAGGAAAGTGAATTCGAAGTTTTGAAACCCTAAGGCTTGTTGTCTCCCCTGGCTCATCCCAAAGGACCATATAGCAGTCTATATCACTGGCTAAGTTCTATATCACTGTTGGAGTCACCTGAGAAAGGAAGTGAACTAACCTCCATGCAGGGATGCCATTTTCCAACACCTGAACCCATGACCTTCCCACCTTCCCCTGGTGCCTTTAGAGCAAATGCCTGGGCTTTTTCTGTTTGAATGATCTGTGTACTCCAAATAAAACCAATCAAAGTTCAGCTGCATCATATTATTGTTTTTACTGCAGAGTAAGAAGAACTCACTAACCCAGAAATTATCCTGCAACAGTTGGGTGCCGGATGATGGAAGAGTTTGGTTTTGTTATTGTTGCTGTTTATAAGGAGAGGATTCTGCCCTGTGGAGTTTTGCTGACAATTCTTCTGCTGAAAGTGGCATCCAGTTCCTTTTAAAGGAGATTTTTTTTTTATCTTAGAAATACTATAAAAATTGGACACTTAGTGACTCCAATCAAAGTCTAAGCCTACAGTAGTTTTCATATTGAACTGAGAAATTACCTTCAATTCTGAATATAGGAACTGAAGAGATAGCTCAATGAGCAGAGTGAATGTTTTGCAAGGGAGGGACCTGGGTTCAATCCTGGGTACTGCAGAATTCCCTGAACACCAAGCCAGGAGTAGGCCCCACACTACTGAGTGTGGCCCCACCCAAGGGGGAAAAAAAAAGTAGTTCTAATATAGGTGCTACAGACCTGAGAGAGTAAAGTATTAGATATATTGTGGTGGATTTATCTGAGCAGCCCTAATAAGAATTTGATAAAGTTTATCTTATAAAATATGGCTTTAACAATGTTGCTTTTATTAGTCTTCTTTGGCTGCCATAATAAAACCCCATAGACTCAGTGGCTTAAACAAGAGACTTTTCCCAGAGTTCGAGAAATGACTAGAAATCCAAGGTTGGGGTCAGAGTGAGAGCACAGCAGGTAAGATGTTTGCTTTGCATGTGGCCAATGGGGATTCCATCCCCAGTATCCCAGATGGTCCCTTAAGCATGGCCAGGAGTAATTCCTAAATGAAGAGCCAAAAATAATCCCTGAGCATCACCAGGTGTGACCCCAAGAAGTAGCACTGTCGTCCTGTTGTTGACCCCTGAAAGTAAAAAAATAAGAAAGAGAGAAGGAAAAGAAAAGAAAGGAAAGGAAAAGAAAAGAAGAGAAGAGAAGAGAAGAGAAAAGAGAAAAGAAAAGAAAAGAAAAGAAAAGAAAAGAAAAGAAAAGAAAAGAAAAGAAAAGAAAAGAAAAGAAAAGAAAAGAAAAGAAAAGAAAAGAAAAGGAAAAGAAAGCCAAGTTCAAGTTCCCAACCAACTTGGTTCCCTATGAGAGCCCTTGCTGGTTGAAGATGGCCACCTTCTGATCATGTCCTGACATGGCTATTTCTTGGTATATGTCAGCAGAGAGAGAGAGCAAGAGGTAGTGAATTCTCTGGTATCTCTGGACTCACCTACCTTATTTTATTAAACCTTAGTTACTTCTTCAAAAGGCTCCATCTCCCTTCCTAAACATGTAGGGATGAGTATGGCTGCAGCATATGCATTTGGAGTAGGGGTGCAGAATGCAAATGTTCAGTCCATAACAGTGGAAACTTTAACTGTCCTAAAGGACACTTTAGGTTGTCCTTTAAGACTAAAAAACCTCTGTGGGGTAATGTTATCTTTTCTGGTGACCTTGTCTGGGTTCGGTAGAGAATATGCTGAGAGTGGGCATAGAAATTCTCATAAAATAGATGGGTGCTCAAATCATCTATCACACTCACATGGAAAGAGTAGTGGAGTAGGGGGCTGGAACGATAGTACAGCAGGTAGGACGTTTGCCTTGCATGCAGCCAACCTGGGTTCAATCCTTGGCATCTCCTATGGTTCCCCAAGCACTGCCAGGAATAATTCCTCAATGCGGAGCCAGGAGTAAACCATGAGCATCAAAAAAAAAAAAAAAAGGTTAAAAAAAAAGAGTAGTAGACTGCTGTAAAGTAGAACAAATCAGGGTATTCTCCACAAATGTGCTGGCACCTGAGAGTCTGCCAGATACGGAATAGAGGCCTAGGCCTTTAGAACAAAGGTCTTAACCCACCAGTCCACAGGCTGGTTCTGGTCTACATATGTAGAAAGAATACTGCTTTAGAGCGCCACGGCTAAAGGCTCTAATTCAGAGCAAACTGATTGTAATTACAGTTGAATCTCTTACTTGCTGTCCTGGAAATGTTACTTCAACTCTCTGGTCAGAGTTTTCCAATAGACCTATGACAGCACAATGTTATATGCCAAGGCCTAGGTTGGACAGAGTCCCTTGTTTACTTGGTTCAAGCCATGAACTCCTTCCCAGAACACTGTACAATAACTATCGATGAGTGGCCTGTAATGAAAAAGGTGGGAAATACTAAGTAAGCTTTAGTACCTCATCTGGATAACAGGATTTAGTCAGAGCTTGGGCTCACTGATTCTTCTGATTCTTTTTTGAATGAGTCTACCTGGATCTGAGTTTCCACAATGATGGAAATAAAGAAGTTGGAGGGAACTATACATAAAGTTCTTCCCAACTCCTAATTCCACTACAATCACTAACATTGGAGAGAAACAAACTTGGCACTGTGTTTAGGTCCAGAACACTTAAGAAACAGGCTTTTGGTGTGTTGAGGGGTGCGTTGGGGGAAATAGGTGTACAGAGCCAGGAACTGAACCCAGGGCCTTACATTTGTATTCTGCCCAATAAACTACATCACAATCTCCAGAAATACTTCTCTTTTTTTTGTTCTTTTGTTGCTGTTGTTGTTGTTGTTTAGAGCACACCTAGTGCTGCTTAGGGTTTTGCTCCTGGCTCTGTCTGTGCTCAGGAATCACTCCTGGTGGTGCTCAGGGGACCAAAATGGAATGCCAGGAATCAAACCCTGTTTAGCACTGTGCAAAGTAAATGTCCATCTGTTGTATTGTATCCCAGCCCCTCCAGAAACGCTTTTATTAGACTTATCATAGATGACAGGAGGCAGTGACAAAATCAATTTTCCCGTACAAACTGGGGTGCTCACCATCATTCCTTTGTAATTAATTGACAAGAGAAAATTTTTAATTTTCACCCACTCTGGTAACAGATAAGCTCTATGGCTGCAGATTAAATATACATGTGCAGAGTTCAGGGAGATAGTATGGGGGGTGGTGAGGCACTCGTCTTGCTTTCAGCAAACCTGGGTTTGATCCCCAGCATTGCATTTGGTCCACTTTAACCCTGTCTGGAGTAATTGCTGAATGCTGAACCAGAAGTAAGCCCTGACCATAGCTAGGTGTGACCCACTAGCCAAAAAAGGAAAAAGAAAATCTGTAGCTATACATATATACATATCTGTAGCACTGTAGCACTGTCGTCCCATTGTTCATCAATTTGCTCGAGCGGGCACCAGTAACATTTCCATTGTGGGACTGGAGCGATAGCACAGCAAAGAGGGCATTTGCCTTGCATGCGGCTGACCCCGGTTCAATTCTTCCATCCCTCTCAGAGACCCCGGCACGCTACTGAGAGTATCCTGCCCACACAACAGAAAAAAAAAACTAACTAAAAAATAAGACAAATGCATATATACTGCTATGGATCTTCCTTTGTCTCATGAAAGTTCTGGGTCACTGAAAATGTCTACTAAAAATAAATGTGTATGTTTTTCTCATGTGATTCTTCTTTTTGTTA
Organism: Sorex araneus; assembly: GCF_027595985.1. Taxonomy (NCBI): domain Eukaryota; kingdom Metazoa; phylum Chordata; class Mammalia; order Eulipotyphla; family Soricidae; genus Sorex; species Sorex araneus. The sequence goes on along the minus strand of NC_073302.1, from coordinate 69,297,047 downwards.
TAGGAAAAGGCTTTGCAGAATTGAAAAATAAAGCATCTTGTTCTGCATTGCAATGAAAGGAGGATAGCTGTAAGAATTTCTTTTTCCTGTCCCCGCACCTCATTTTCACAACCTACACTAGTAGTCCTGCGTCTCCCTCTCTATATTTGGCTTAGATTCCTGTTAAGGACCAATTCCTTTGGTGTTAGGACCCACTTAGCCAGAGAACTGCCATGGCAGGCTCTGAGTAACTTAGACCTCTTCCAGAACGAGAATAGCAGGAAAACCAGATGCTTTTGTCAAAGATTACAAGCCCGGAATAAGATTAGGTCTCTGGAACGTAACTGTTGGGGATTGGGCTGGATGTTGTGGGCCAAAACAACAACAACAACAACAACAACAAAATATATGTATTCTTGCTGAGTAATGCTTACTTGATAAATGAAAGTATAAGAACTTGCTGAATTTAGTGCTCAGGGTCCTTGTTGAAGCCCACTGCACCGGGTGGATACTTGGGCCTCAGCTAGCTGGGACAATAAGCTTTGCTATGTGATTATCGGCTCTGTTCTCTGTCCTTGAGGGGTGGTCGACTCCGGACTGTAACACTGACTCCTTCTTTCAGAGCCAATACGAACAATGACGAGGCGGTGACCTGTCCTGGAGACTGGGGATGGTGCTTTGGAGGCCTCTAACGGTGGACACAAGGTTCAAGTCACTTCTGGTCACTAGTTCAGCCTCTATTTTAATACCCACGGGAAAGACTGAAAGAAGGGCTTGGGAGTAAAGCAGAATGACTCTGTTCCAATTCTGGGGAACTTTGAGAGGAGCTGGATCTTAAACCAGGTGTTTTGGGGCAACAGTGCCCCCCCCCAAGTAGCTTTTAATGCAAGAAGATGCAGACAGTTATTGAACTTATTCAAGGGTAATTCTTTTCCTTGTGTTTCTTGAAAAACAAACTTCCTAACGTTATGCTTTCTAAATCCAATTCAGGTGATATCTTATTTCAAAAACAGAATTAAAGCATTTGTTTTTGTTTAAAAACAAAGGATCAAATGGCTTCAGAAAAGACCCCCAAGGACCAGATCCTTAGCATATGAAATACCTTAAGCAGAGGGAAGCTTAATAAAGACAGAAACAGGAAGTTCAGGCAGTTCACATCCAGCATTGTACTTCCCTGAAATAGGTCATCAAAATGCTATAGAAAGTTCCCTCCCTAGGTTGGGGAGGGGGGGAGGGTAACCGGTTCCAGAGATGGGGACTTGGGGACTTGGGCACTTGCACATCCAGAAAATACCACTGCCAGCATCGCTAATCTCCCCCTTTCTTTTCGAGTTTCTTCAGCACCATTTCCTACCTCTACTTGCAAGCCCTTTGCCTTAAGTCTTCACAAATATATTGATTGCTTTAAAGTTAATATAACTTTCTACTCCAGCCACTTTAGGTCTTCCTTCTTTCCTCCCCCCTCTCCCTCCCTCCCTCCCTCCCTCCCTCCCTCCCTCCCTCCCTTCCTTCCTTCCTTCCTTCCTTCCTTCCTTCCTTCCTTCCTTCCTTCCTTCCTTCCTTCCTTCCTTCCTTCCTTCCTTCCTTCCTTCCTTCCTTCCTTCCTTCCTTCCTTCCTTCCTTCCTGGGTGAAGGAGGGCTTGTGTCCTGGTGGCTCTCTCAGCAATTCTCAGCCAGTCTGGCAGGTGGTTCAACATGAGGGCTGTCCAGGTCTGCAGTGCTGGGGCCTAATGGGCCACCCCACCCCCTACCCCTACCCCCATGTGTTTAGACCTCCAGCTTTGCACCAGAGTTGCTCTGGGGAACATGCAGTGCCTGGGATCTAACCAAGTCACCTGCAGGCCTGAACTCTGTACCACTATATGATATATAATCTCGCAGACCCCCAGATCATCCTTCTTCCATGAAGTTCCCCCATATAAAAGCAAAAAACTCAACTACAATATACTCTACTCTCCTTTAATTGGAATTTTTCTGTTTAATTTTTGAACTTAAGCTGAGAACCTGGGAGGGTTAAGGAAAATTTTTTTGGCCCTTTACAAAATATGTACACTATATTTCTGCTTATAAAAGGACAACATATATATCATAGAAATAAGCTATCTGATATATACTAAGAATTAAGTATGTGCACAGTTCTGAACATATGTGTGCATGTGTTAGTGTATATACATAGAGTAGAAATACTTGTGATGTTTTGGAATAGTTGTTTCTCCTTGCAGGAATTCTGGGTGATAGTTGTTCAGCTTTGGATTATACTGTATTTTTCAAATTTCTACAGTGGACATGTGTCATTTTGTATAAGCTTCTACTTGAGTGTTTAAAGGAACCAGAGCAATAATAAACTGGGTTACTATACATCAGAGAATGCTCAAAAGGATTTATTTCAGGTGGAGAAAAATGACCCCAGATGTATGGCCCGAGATATGAGACATGGCCCATATATGTGGAATATAACAAACTCTTGTTAAACTAAATAGTCCTAATATCAATTGTGTGCATGCAGACGCAACTAGAATCACAGTGACCGGCATTATTTGCACTTATCTTGGCAGGGGCTTGCCAGCCTGACTGCTGGTCACAGCTTCCACAACTTTGGTGGCCTCATACATGGGACCCCAGAAGTGAAAACAGAAATCTTCAAAGTTTGTTTCAAATTCTTTCTTCAAGCCATTAACACTGGCAGAAAGAAAAAGCCATTTAAAAAAAAAATATTTGAAAGAATAAAACTTAGGCAGGACTTCTATTTTTAAAAATAAAGATGGACACCCCTATGAGAATGGATTTATCTCTTAGTAATTTAGGGTCAGAAAAGCAAAGAGTTTTAGCAACTTAAAAGTAAGCCAATTTTTAGCAATTAGGGCATTTACTACTCAGTCAATTTTTAAAGCGTGAAAGGTTTTCAGACATTCTTAAAAAAAAAAAAAGGTGCAGAGCAAGCACAGAGAAAAGGCGTTTCCCTTGTGTGCTGACCATCGGGATTCAATCCTCAGCAATGCGTACGGTCCCCTGAAGACAGTCAGAACTGATCCCAAAACTGATCCCCGAACCCAGAGCCAGAAAAAAAGCCCTGACCACCTAGGTGTGTCTCCCAAACAAAAAACAACCAGTATTGGGCCAGAACAACAGTACAGGAGGTACGGCATTTGCCTGGCATGCAGCCGACCAGGGTTTGATCCTCAGTATTCCATGTGGTTCCCTGAGCTCTGCCAGATGTAATCCTGAGTGCAGACCCATGGGTAACCCATGAGCAGCACCGGGTGTGACCCAAAAAGGCAAACAAACAAGAAAGCAAAGAAAAATTCTTTTTGTAGAGAGCATGGGAAAAATCAATCCATCAAGTTTTGCAGAATTCTTTCAGTTTTCCTATAAATTAATTCGCATTTCCACGTTGATGTTTTTTCTGTGTCTATACTGATGCGCATCTGAGTTTCATTCTCCATCATCTACTGATGACTAAATTATGGTGAATTAAGCTAACAAAAATGTTCAACTCTGTTCAATTTGCCCACATGCTAAATACATGGTGGGTGGGGCGTGGGGGTTGGGGAGGTTGTGTAGGGGACCGTGTACTTAGATAAAACAAACTTGGGGATTCCTCGGGTTTAAAGCACCGCCTTGAAAGTCTCTATTTGATACTGAGTGAGAAAATGGGTATGCAAATGAACTGGTGCTTATGCAAACAATTAAGCAAACTACTTGATCACATTCCTTCCCTTGCTTTTGCTTCCTCTCAGTCAGCTGGTTCTGAACACCTGCAGAGCTCTTAGTGTGAAACTGTTTCCAAGTTGGCCTTAACAATTGGGGTGCTGTAGTCTGCATTCTCTTCCCTACCGCACCTGGAACTCGGTAGGCTGCCAGCATCTAGAATCTCAGTCCAGCTGCCCCCTTCAAAGTCCAGAGCAACATCCACTTGATGGTCTGCCACCTTACATCCCCATTCCACAGTAACAACTCTCCAGAGTATTCTAGCTAACTTGATAAACCAGTGTTGCTCCCGCTCAGTGAACTGGCTGTGGTGAACCTTAAGGAATAAGGTAACAGGAAACTTGAGTAAAAGTGAACAGACACAGGAAGGGGGGAGGGGAAGAGGAGAGGTGGTGGCTAGGCTATATTCTAATAAGGATACAAAGATTCTGAATAATATTTATTTGAAACAATTCAAAGTTCCTTGATACAGTAAGTTCTAACTTCAGCTTAAACAGCTAAAATTAAAATATGAAACTCTCCTCAGTGAACCCCAGTTTGATCCCCAGTATCACATGTTCCTCTGAGCACTGCCAGGAGTCACCCTCCCGGAGTACAGAGTCAGGAGTCAGCCCTGAGCACTGCCAGGTGTGGTCCTAAAATGTCTAACATGTAATCTATGCAAGTGAGAAGGCGGTAAGTGAAGTAAAATTGTTTATTTCCATATTCAGAGTTTTATTAGACAATAATTTATAATTACATGTATTATGTACAATATTATATACTAATATATATTATTTCTTCTATATTAATAAGAAGTGCCTTCTTAACCAGTAAAAGGAAAAGTGGAATTAAAAAAAAATTATTTAACCCAGTGTAGGGGGCAGATAAAAAAAGAGAAAATACTGAGTAGTCAGAAAAAGTAAAGACTCCGAAAAAGCTGAATAAAAACTAATTTCATCAGCAGTTCCTTCAACTTAATATACTAAATGCTCCAGCTAGAAGCCATAATATGTCGAAAAATCCAACTTTAATCCACTAAAAAGCACGTTTAAAATATTGAAATACATAAAGTTGATAGTAAAATTATGAAAAGGAGAAGCCAAAAGGATTGTGGTCTTTTAAAGATTGTATCATCTCAGTAAAAGACCCAATCCCAAAAGAAAATAAATTATGTCAAACTACTTTTTTCCAGACTCTTAACTACATTGCTTCTAAATAAAAGGATAATCAAAATTACAAGGAGAAACAGACAAATCCACAGATGAGATTAAAATCGACCTTTGAGTTTGTCTGAGTAGATAGAAAAAACATACCAGTGTGAATGTAGAAAGAATGAAAAACATAAACTTGAACAAAAGGATGTGTGTGTACATATTACATATTACATATATGTAATCTTTAAACAGTACTAAATAATGCATTTATGGCATACAATATTTATAAAATAAACCTATAAAATTTGAACACTTTAACAGTAATTTTTTTAATTTTCTTACTAAGTTGCCTTGCCGTTGGTTTGCAAAATTCATGGAATTATTGGGGTTTAGTGTCATACTTCTTTATATGTATCATTGTAAATAAATTTATGTACTTATTAATTTATTATTATAAATCCTGTAACCAATATATAACAATAAGTTAATCAACTTATATGAGGGAGCTGGAGACATGGTTATATGTGAGTTCTGGAGTACCATACCTAGCACATGGCCCCAAGTGCTGCAGGGGGCTCACACTACCTGCTGAGCCTCTAATCATCCAACCTGGTACCCTGAGCATCCCCTGGAGTGACACCTGATTACAGAGCCAAGAATAAGCCCTGAGAGCTGCTGAGTTTGGTCCAACCCCCCAAAAAAATAATTCCCCTCCCCGCCATACTCTCCCTAAGACAAAGGGTACTAACAAATTCAAGTGGTGGAAGGGAATGTTCTTCACTGATGAATGATTATCAAACACCATGAATATGTTGTTTATCATAGTAAACTGTCTGATCCATTGCCATTAAATGAAATTCAGGAAAGAAAGACTGTCTTCAGCCATTTATTATATAGGAAATTCTATAGTCAATATTCTGTAGCAGCATATCTCAACCAGGCTATTTCAAGGTGTCCACAGGTGAAAATTACATAAACAGGGGGTGTTGGCTTGAGAGTGCGTCAACTGGTAATGGGACCAGGTCACAGGAAGGGAACAAGGTCAGGAAAGGCCTGGCAAAATGGTTGAGAAACACTGTCCAACAGTACACAGCAGTAATAGGTCAATGAGATAATAAAATGCCAAATAATTTGGAGAAGATATTTTATTACTTTATTTTTAAATGATCAAGTCTTTTTTTCTCTCTCTTTAAAAAAAATTTGGGGACCATACTTAATGTTTAGTGTTTACTCCTGGTTTCTAAACTTTCTCACTGTCATTTTACTATTTTTTGATCTATCAAATCATTTAATATTTGTTCTTACCATTTCCTTAAATCTTATTACTACTCTCTCCTTGCAAGCATGCTTTTCCTTCTGGGCTAAGGAAATCAACTAGACCCAGTTTGCTAGAACTTTCCAAGTTTTAGCTCCAAAACTATTGGATACCATTAACTCCTTCAGTCCTTGGTAAGCTGAATAGTTGATAACTTAAATGTGGACTTAAGATTTTACACTTTTTTTTTTTTTTGCTTTTTGGGTCACACCCAGTGATGCACAGAAGTTACTCCTGGATCTGCACTTAGGAATTACTCCTGGCGGTGCTCAGGGGACCATATGGGATGCTGGGAATCGAACATGAGTCGGCCGCATGAAAGGCAAACACTCTACCCACTATGTTATTGCTTCAGCCCCAATTTTACACTTTTTTAACTCTTATTTTACTGGGTTTGTGTTAGGAGTTGAATGGTTGGTAACCTAAATATGGACTTAAGACTTTACACATTTTTAACTCTTATTTTAGAGGGTTTGCATTAGGAGATTATAAGCATATATTTAGAAGAATAAAAAGTTATATATATGTATATGGGAGGATAAAAGTTATGTATATAAAAGTTATATATAAGACATTATATGTGTATTTTATGTTTTATTATATATGTATATATGTATAATTTTCTAACTTTAACTAGAAGCTGAATATTTCTAGGTAAAGATAAAAATGTCCATTATGACCAATGAAATAGTATAACCCAGGGTGTCAAGGAATTTAGAGAGACCACAGATATGTAAGGAACACATGTCACAGTAAGTTATGTAAAGGATGGAGAAAAGGATGCAGTGAATATATAGAGAATATGGTCCCAGAAAGATAGCCAAAAATGATTTAGAAATTTTGTCATGCTTAGCTAACCTCCTGAAATACAATTATCTAAGTGAATAAGTATGAATGAATAAATTCTTCAGAAGCATGCTGATCAGATTAAACTTTGAGAAGGAATCTCTAGTCATTGGCTGAAAAGCCCAATGAGTAGTTCAGTGTCCTGTGCCAGGCACTCTTCAGAATAAAATCTCTCTCTAGATTGGAAGTAGGACAGACAACCTTTATGATGTCTCCTCACTATAAAATTCTAAAATGTCAGAGCCTTCTTGCTGGGAAGAACAGTGTCATTTAAAGAGTGCTTTGTGCACAGTTTTATTCATTATAGCACTTTACATATCAGGCTTTGGAATCAAACTAGTTGTCCAAAGACAGATGAGCAGACAATGAAGGTGTGGTATATGGATACAGTGGAATGCTATGGAGCTCAAGGGAGGATGAAATCATGCATCTCGCTGCAACTCAGCTGGAACTAGAGAATCTCAGGTTCATCAGGTAGAGAAGTAGAAGAAAGACAAATTACCATATTTTCTCACTTATCTGTAGTATATAAAATGCAATGGTTCATAGGGGGATAATGAGATTATTCTGGGTTGACTGAAAAATACAGGGAAGAAAAGAAATTAAGGTGAGAAGCAAGAAGTGAACGGTAGGTAATGGGCAGAATGTAGAGAACTTGGACACATTGGTGGTGTAGAGGTGTGGTATATCTATATATCAACGCTTAGAGCATGAGATCCAAACTACAACAACCAAACTCTAAAATGTGCCTGTCCAGGAGGTAATGTGGGAGTGGTGGGAAACTGGAGCTACTGGTGGAGGGAAGTTCATACCGGTGGTGGGACTGGTACTTTGTATGCCTGAAACTCAGCTATGAATTAGTTTGTAAATCACAGTGTATTAGTCACTGTCACTGTCATCCTGTTGCTCATCGATTTGTTCGAGCAGGCACCAGTAATGTCTCTTATTAAGAGATTTATTGTTACTGTTTTTGGCATATCCAATACACATGGGTAGCTTGCCAGGCTCTGCCCTTCGGGCTCGACACTCTCAGTAGCTTGCCGGGCTCTCCGAGAGGGGCGGAGGAATCAAACATAGGTTGGCCGCGTGAAAGACAAAAGCCCAACCGCTGTGCTATCGCTCCAGCCCAGTGTATTAGTAAACAATATAATAAATAAAAATGAGTATACAGGTATATCCAACAGAGTTTCTTGACTTGGCATGACTGACATTTGGATCAATTGATTATCTGGGTGGGGGGAATATTCTGTGTGTTAGTAGATGTTCAGCAGCATCTCCGGTCTCCATCTACTACATGCCAATAGTAATCCCCAGTAATGACCCCGACTAATAGCAGATATGTAAAATGTTTTCTATAGGACACAATATCATCCTCAGTAAGAATCACTGCCTAGAATTCAGGGTGTCAATGACAGAGCACAAACTTTGGACTTACAACGCATAGAACCTAAATGTAGCTTCCCTACCATAGGCAATCTTGATTGTCTCCACTGAATGGAAACAATAGAAAACCTCTTGATGAGATCCTGTCTTTTTTTCTCTCTCTTTAAAAAAAAATTCTGGGACCATACTTAGTGTTTAGGGTCAAATTAATACTATGTGAAGTGGAGCAAGGTCAAGTTAAGCCCTTAAGTTACTGTTTCTGATAAGTACTCAAAAAAAAAAAAGTTGGTTATTAGCTTTACTAGTAGTCAAATAGGGAAGACAGGAGTTCTAGGGAAATATCTTTCCCTTCGTGTAATCAGAGCAAAGCCCCTCTTCCTAAACTGCACAGGGGCATCTGAGGGATGGTTTGAGGGGTACAGATTCTCCACAAACATACTCTCAGCCCTTTCCTAGGATTCACTATGGCCATGGTCAAGCACACGAGACAGCTATTTTTTAAAATTTTTTTATTAGTGAATCACGTGAGGTACAGTTACAAACCTATAAACTTTCGTGTTTGCATTTTAGTCATACAGTGATCGTTTACATCCCTCCACCAGTGCCCATTCTCCTACACCAATGTTCCCAGTATCTCTCCCACCATCCCCAACCCTGCATCTGCGGCAGGGCATTCCCTTTTGTTCTCTCTCCTTTTGGGTGTTGTAGTTTGCAATAGAGGTATTGAGTGGCCATCGTGTTCGGTCTATAGTCTACTTTCGGTATGCATCTTTCAACCCGAACGTGTCCTCCCAACATCCTCTACTTGGTGTTCCCTTCTCTATCTCAGCTACTTTTTCCCCAGCATGTGAGGCCAGTTCCCAAGCTGTGGGTTCTTATCTCTACTACTCTTGGGTGTTAGTCTCCCATTCTGTTACTTTATATTCCACAGATAAGTGCAATCTTTCTATGTCTATCTCTCTCTTTCTGACTCATTTCACTTAACATGATATTTTCCATGTTGATCCACTTATATGCAAATTTCATGACTTCATCTTTTCTAATACCTGCATAGTATTCCATTGTGTAGATGTACTCAAGTTTCTTTAAACAGTCATTTGTTCTTGGGCACTCGGGTTTTTCCCAGATTTTGGCTATTGTAAACAATGCTTCGATGAACATACAAGTGCAGATGTCATTTTTACTATACCTTTTTGCCTCTCTGGGATATATTCTCAGGAGTGGTATTGCTGGGTCAAATGGGAGCTCAATTTCTATTTTTTTTGAGAATCATCCATATTGTTTTACAAAAGGGCTGAACCAGCCAGCATTCCCACCAACAGTGAAGGAGAGTTCCTTTCTCCCCACATGCGCATCAAAACTGGTTGCTTTTGTTCTTATGGTTGTGGGCCAGCTTCTGTGGTGTGAGATGATATCTCATTGTTGTTTTGATCTGCATCTTCCGGATGATTAGTGATGTAGAAGATTTTTCATGTGCCTTTCAGCCATTCGGATTTTTTCTTTGAGAAAGTTTCTGTTTATTTCATCACCCCATTTTTTTATGGGGTTGGATGTCTTCTTCTTGTGGCGTTCAACCTGTGCCATGTATATCCTTGATATCAACCCCTTATCAGATGGGTATTGGCTGAATATCCTTTCCCATTCTGTAGACTGTCTTTGTATTTTGGTCACTGTTTCTTTTGAGGTGCAGAAGCTTCTTAGTTTAAGATAGTCCCATTTGTTTATTTCTGTTTTCACTTGCTTGGTCAGTGGTATGTCATCTTTGAAGATACCATTATCTTCAATGTCGTGGAGGGTTTTGCCGACCTTGTCTTCAATGTACCTTAAGAATACTGGTCTGATATTGAGGTCTTTAATCCATTTTGATCTGACTTTAGTATATGGTGTTAGGTAGAGATCTGAGCCCATATTTTTGTATGTAGCTTTCCAGTTTTGCCAGCACAAGTTTTTAAAAAGGCTTTCCTTGCTCCACTTCACATTTCTTGCTCTCTTATCAAAGATTAGATGATCATATATTTCGGGGTATGTGTCAGAAATATCAACCCTGTTCCATTGGCCTGTGGCTCTGCCTTTGTTCCTGTACTATGCCGTTTTAATTATTACCACTTTGTAGTAGATTTTGAAGTTGGGAAGGTTGATTCCTCCCATTTTCTTTTTCCCAAGAATTGCTCTAGCTATTCATGCGGGTTTATTGTTCCATATGAATTTTCAGGGTTTGTTCCATTTCTTTGAAGAATGTCACAGGTATTCTTATAGGGATCGCATTGAATTTGTACAATGCTTTGGGGATTATTACCATTTTGATAATGTTAATTCTCCCAATCCGTGAGTAGGGGATATCTTTCCATTTCCTCATGCCCTCTTTTTTTTTTTTTAATTTAAATTTTATTGAATCACCATGTGGAGGGTTACGAAGTTCTCATGATTATGTCAGTTATACTGTACTCAAACACCCTTCCCTTCACCCGTGCCCATATTCCATCACCAACCACCCCATTATACCTCCCGCCCCCTCCCACCCCCCCAGTCCCCGCCCTTGTAAGTGATAAGTTTCACTTCGTTTACGCTTTATCTTGGTTACAGTCCATGTTTCAACACATAATTCACTATTGTTGCTAGGGTTTCCCCCCAAAAAAGAGAAGACAGTCCCACTGTCAAGGAAGCATTTGATGGCTCTCCATTGCTGAGAATGTAGAGATATTAAGTCCCGCTGTTTGTTACATAACTTTTCTATTTTTTTCCCCCCTCGTCCCGCGCCACCGAGATCACGCCTGTTTAGTAATCACCACGCTGCCTGACAAAGGGAAACAAACCAAAAGAGATGGTTATTTCTCGTCATCAGCCGGCGTGGGGCTCTAGCTTAGTTGATAGTCTGGTATAATGTCTGCAAGCAGTTTCTGGAACCAATAGTAATACGCTGGTATCGGCCCCGGCTCAAGGTTCCACCAGCGTCCCGCTGTTCCAAGTACATAATAATTTATTCCCTTGCATCCGATTCCCACGCCACCAGGTCCGTGTCAGCTTAATGGACATCATACTATGGTTAACGCCACGCCGCGTTTTTTCCCGAGAAAGAAGGATATTTCTTCTCAGCCGGCGTGGGGATATGGCTTAGTTCAGTCTATAGAGATGGCTACCACTTTGGTGGCCTTCAATATTTCAGCAAAAGACTTACTATTCTTGTTAGGATTTCCCACCAAAGTCCGACCCGTTAAAATCCAGGGAAAATTCTGCCTAAAATTCTATCGCTACAATCTTTTACCCTTTAACAAAAAACTTAGTACTATTGTTTGGAGTTTCCCCCCACGTTAAGCCCTGCCAAAAAGGAACATTTACACGTTGCTGACAATCAAACAATCAAAAGATATTAGGTCTTCCTAATATCTTTTGGAAGATATTTAAGCAGAGAGCGTCCCCACATGGCTCTGTGCTTAAATGTCGGCCGGCACAGGGCGGATCCGGGAGTCCCGCCCATCGGCTTTCCCGGGCTTCCTGTAGAGTCTAAAAACCGGCTATAGCCTCGCTGCGTTCAAACAGAAAAAGTTGAGAGAGAAAAGAGCATACCCTGCCGGCAGCGCCTGGGCCAGAAGCTCCCAGCACACAGTTTGGAGGCATTTTGGGGGCGCCGTTCGTGTCCAAAGTGGTTCAGTTGCCTCCGGGGTCGATCTCGCGCGGGGCCGCAAAGGAGCTCCTCATGCCCTCTTTTATTTCCTGAAGTAGCGTTTTGTAGTTTTCTCTGTACAAGTCCTTCACCTCCTTAGTTAAGCTGATTCCATGGTACTTGATTTTTTGAGGCACAATTGCGAACAGGATTGCTTTTTTCATGACGCTTTCTTCTCTCTCATTATTTGCATATAGGAAAGCTATGGACTTTTGCGTATTGATATTATAGCCTGCAACTTTACTATACAAGCCCATAGTTTCTAGGTAGAGGTTTTAGGGTTCTCTAAGTATAGTATCATATCATCTGTGAATAGTGAGAGCTTGATTTCTTCCTTTCCTATCTGAATGCCCTTAATATCATTTTCTTGTCTAACTGCTATTACAAGTACTTCCAGTATTATATTGAACAGAAGTGGAGAGAGTGGACATCCTTGTCTTGTCCCTGATCTTAGAGGGAAGGCTCTTAGGTTTTCCCCATTGAAGATGATGCTTGCCACAGGCTTGTGGTAGATGGCTTTGACTATATTGAGGAAAGTCCCTTCTATATCCATTTTGGCAAGAGTTTTCATCATAAACAGGTGCTGGATCTTGTCAAATGCATTATTTGCATCTATTTATATAATTGTATGGTTTTTATCTTTTCTTTTCTTGATATGATGGATCATGCTGATTGATTTCCAGGTGTTAAACCATCCTTGCATCCCCAGATGAATCCCACTTGGTCATGGCGTATGATCTTTTTATATACCATGCATATATGTTATATAATCTTGGTATGTATAAAATGGTATATATACCATGTATATACACCATGTATATATATGTTATAAAAGATCATGGTATATGCCATGTATATACCATGTATATATATTATCTTTTTATATACCATATATATACCATATACCATGGTATATGATCTTTTTATATACCATCTCAGTTGTTGAATTGTTGGATTCTATTTGCTAATATTTTATTGCGAATCTTTGCATCTGTGCTCATCTGGGATATTGGCCTGTAGTTTCTTTTTTAGTGGGGTCTTTGTTTGCTTTTGGTATTAGGGAGATATGTGTCTCATAGAAACTGTTTGGGAGAGTTTCTGTTTCTTCAATTTCCTGGAAAAGCTTGAGAAGAACTGGCAATAGGTCCTCTTTAAATCACTTGTATCACTTGTAGTCTCGTTGATCTTCCATTTGCTCCAGCGGGCGCCAGTAACGTCTCCATTTGTCCCTGTCTCGAGCTAGTAAAGCCCAATGATATCTGCTCGCTCCAGGAACAGGAAAAGCCTCAAATCGTTCATTCAGAGATTTGACGAAGAAATCTGACCATCTAGTTGGTGGGCGGCCACGAGGTCTTCTGATGTTCCGTGGAATCCAGTCGGTAACAGCTCTAGTCTCTGAATCGCATTACATGACTGGCCCATCTGATTTTTGATGCCTTGGCAAACAAGACAGTATCCCTGATTTTTGACCACTGACGGAGGTCAGAACTCTGGATTCCTTCTCTCACTGAGTGAGACATGATATTCCCAGCATAGCTCTTTCGATTCCTCTTTGGGATACCCAAATAGCATTTTCATCCTGTTTGAGTAGGGCCCAGGTCTCTGAGGCATATGTTAGTGCAGGAAGAACGGTGGAATCAAAAAGATGTGCCCGGAGTCAAAGGTTCTTCATTCTCTTAACCACCTCTTTGACGCTCTTGAATGCATTCCACGCTGCTCTCTTCCTCCTGCACAGTTCTGGCACCAAGTCGTTCCTCATATTGATTTCTCGACCCAGGTACACATAGCTGCTGCATTCGGAGATGTTCGTTCCATTGAAAGCAAATGGAGCTTCAGGGACCAGTTTGTTTTTATGAACATCGTCTTGTTGAGATTCAGCTGCAATCTGACCTTTCCACACTCGTGGTTGAAGTCGGTCAGCATTTGTGCTGCTTGGCTAATGTTTGGTGTTATGAGAACGATGTCATCAGCGATACACTACCTAGCCACCGCCACCCTCCAGGTTGCTCTCTGTACACTTGGGCCAAATGTCACAAATGAGTGAAGCCCCGCAAAGCCAGGTACGTAAACAGAACTTTGCGACCTTAGCTCTAGGTTCAAGGAGACCTGGAAACAAGATCCTCTGTCTGCCTCCTCCAATCTCCGGCATCTGAGGGAGGGTCCAGCCCAGACGCCCCACCCTACTCATGATAAATACCTCACTGGCCGACCCCCACTACATCCACTAGCCAGCCACCGCCACCCTCCAGGTTGCTCTTCGGACCATAAAACACTTAATACCTATTATTAACAACCATAAAATACTTAATACCTATTATTAACAACCATAAAACACTTAATACCTATTATTCCCACACCATATTTGATAGGGTTCAAATTTGGTGTGAACCATGGTAACACCTCTAATGGCGATTGGAGGCTGCCCTAAAAGCCTCCGTCCCTCTCGGAGAGCCCGGCAAGGCAAGCTACCGAGAGTATCTCGCTCACACGGCAGAGCCTAGCAAGCTACCTGTCTTTTATTCGATATGCCAACAACAGTAACAAAAATTGGCCTCATTCACCTGTCACCGAAAGAGCCCCAATACAGCAGAGTTAAGAAAGATGAGCAAAGAGAGGCTGAAAAAACCTCAGGGATAAACTAGGTCCTCTTTAAATATTTGGAAGAATTCTTTAATGAATCCATCGGGACCTGGGCTTTTGTTTTTTTGGAAGACTTTTGATTACAGTTTCAATTTCTTTGATATTAATAGGTTTATTCAGGCATTCCAGATCTTATTGGTTCAACTTTGGGAGATTATAGGAATCCAGGAATTTATCCATTTCTTCTAGGGTCTCTTGTTTTGTGGCATATAGCCTTTCAAAATAATCTCTGATAATCTTCTGAATTTCTTTGGTTTCTGTTGTGATGTCTCCCTTTTCATTTCTGATTCAGTTTATTAGGGTTCTCTCTCTTTCTTTGTGAGCCTTGCTAGTGGTTTATCAATTTTGTTTATTTAATCGAAGAAACAGCTCTTGTTTCATTCATCTTTCAGATTGTTTTTTGGGTTTCCAAGTTGTTAATTTCTTCTCTAAGTTTTGTTATTTCTTTCCTTCTGCCTGGTTTGGGCTCCTTTTTTTGGTCCTTTTTTAAGATCTTGAGCTATAATGTCAAGATATCTATGTGGGCCCTTTCTTCCTTCCTGAGAAATGCTTGCAGAGTTATAAATTTTTCCCTTAACACAGCTTTAGCTACGTCCCATAGGTTTTGGTAACTCGCGTCTTCATTCTCATTTGTTTCCAGGTATCTTTTTATTTCTTCTTTTATTTCCTTCCTAACCCACTCATTGTTCAACATTGAGTTGTTTAATTTCCAGGTGTTTTATTTGGATCTCCATGTTTGTGGTTGATTTAACTTCTATCTTCAGTGCATCATGGTCTGAAAAGATAGTTGATACAGTTTCTATATTCCTGATTCTATGGTATGTTTTGTGACCCAGCACATGGCCTATTTTGGAAAATGTTCTGTGTGCACTGGAAAAAATGTGTATTTTTTTGGGGGGGATGCAAAGCCCTGTATAGATCTATTAGCCCTCTCTCTTCTATCTTTTCTTCAGCGCCAGTGTTTCCTTGCTGAGTTTTAGTCTTGTTGATCTATCTAGTGGTGATAGGGCAGTGTTGAAGTCTCCAACTACTATTGTATTGCTAGCAATGTCCTTGTTAAGAATCTGTTAGTAGTTATTTTAAGTATTTAGCTGGTCCCTCATTAGGTGCATATACGTTTAGGAGTATGATTTCTTCCTGTGAGACAGCTACTTTTTATCATGATTTTCAGAATATGAAAATGAACTTAGCAAAGTGATTCCATGGCCACCTAGTAAGCAGATGGCATGGCTGGAACAGGAGACAGGCACACTGGCTGGAAAACTCCCATCCTTTGCCTCTCCTTCCTGACGATATTATTAGTGCTTCCACGAAGTCTCCCAGTGGGATCAATCAGAAATGTTTGCTTTCCCACAACAACACCCCCTCTTTGGCACAGATAAGCCAGTGATGACGATTTTAAAGAGGCATATGGTGCCCAGAATTGACCTTTGGCTCGCTATTTATAGGATGCCGATATTAAGAAGTTTGTGCCATCATGCACCATCAGGCAGTCAGCATATTCGTAGCAGGTGTTTAAAATAGCACTTGACAAATATTTATTATCTTCAGAAAACAGGGATCTATAATAGGAACTACCCCATAACTGTCAATTAACAAATAGAGGGGGGTAGGGTGGAAGAGAAGGCATGGTTGGAATAGAGGTTACATAGGGAGGGAGGGAGGGAGGGTGATGAGCTCTATGGTGGCAGGGGTGGGCAGGAACTTTGACCATCAACACCAGAAACTTAACACTGCTATAATGATGTCCCCTCAAGTACGATAAAAATAAAATAAAACTAATTAAAACAAAATAAAACAAAATCACCGGAGGAGCAGGGCCCCCAACACAAGCTTGATGTCAGACAAAAGAAGCTATTGATGCATTCAGGTTACCCCCACTGCCAAAATCTGATATATGAATGTCTAGGAAGCACTTTAAAATGAATTTAGGAACTGGATGATAGCACAGCAGGTAGGGTACTTGCCTTGCATGTGGCCAACCCAGATTTGATCCCTAGTAACCCATAAATCTCCCTAGTCTGCAAGGAGTGATCCATGAACACAGAGACTGCTGCTGGGTGTGCTCAAACCCTCCAATCCCACCCCTAAATATGCTGAATTTTAGAGAGTAGGTGTGCATTTTCCAGAAATATCAGATCATTCCCAGGCAATTTAGTGTAGTGGTAACACATTTCAAAACACAGAAACTCAACTATTGCAAAAATATTTTAATAATACTAGGTAACAATAGAACTGTGTCACTGTCGTCTTGTTTTTCATCGATTTGCTCGAGCAGACACCAGTAACGTCTTCATTGTGAGACTTGTTACTGTTTTTGGCATGTCCAATACGCCATGGGTAGCTTGCTAGGATCTGCCCTGTGGGCGGATACGCTTGGTAGCTTGCCAGACTCTTTGAGAGGGAATCGAACCTGGGTCAGTCGCATGCAAAGCAAATGCCCTACCCGTTGTGCTATGCTCCAGACCAGATAACAATAAAGATGACATTATTTATTAAATTTGATTTTCTAGTTTTTATTCTTCTGGTCATCAGAAAACTTAACAATTAAATAGAATTAAGTTGGGAGGAGGAGCTTTGACTTTTTCCTTTAGTATTTCTGAATGAGTTTACTGTTTATTATTTATTTACTCTGCGTTTAGGGCCATCCCTGCTGATGCTCAGGGATTACTTATGGCTCTTTACTCAGGAATCACTCCTGGTGGTGCTCGAGGATCATTAGGGAAACAGGGATTGAACCCAGGTCAGTGCATGCAAGGCAAATGCACTACCAGCCCCATTTTTTCTTATTTTAAAACGGTTCATCTTTCCTTACTGCTGAAGATAATTCTCTTTGGATCAGACTCAGATGAATTCTGTCATCCATAAAAAGGAAATTCTTTGATGGCAATTCTTCAGAATAGTCAAGGTTCTCTTGGCAAAATGTGTACTGTAGATATGCATTCAGGGTACCCCACACCCAAAGTCTGATATACGAATGTTTAGAAAGTACTTTAAAATGTACTAAATTTTTAGGAGTAGGGTGATAACAGAGTGGGTAGGGAATTGCCTTGCACATGGCCAACCCAGGTTTGATTCCCCCCAATCTATATGGTTCCCTACTCATATGGCATATCACCTTGTAAGTCTTCCAGAAGTCATTTTGTAAGACAAGATGTTAGAAATGATGCATCTACAAACTACAGTCAAGAAAAACGTGTCTCTGAAATGATACTGAAATGCTCTGGGACCAGAAAATAAAGCCCAGTGAAAGCTGAGAGTTGAGTGGTAGAAACAGAGGAGGCAGGTATTGAGTATCTCCTCATGGAGGACTAGCCGGAACAAGGACAGGCAGGCAGATAGAGAGGTGGACAACCTGGGAGTGTCCCCTGTCTAGTTCATTTGTATGAGGCTGCTTTGCAAACCATTTCCTGTGAGAGCTTGACTGATGTTTCACTGGTCCTAAGTTGTGTGGCATTTTGGATTCTGCAAATCATTCAGAATGGGTAGACGGCCTCCTTAGATGAACTGCCTGGTACCGGACATATGGCAGTGGCTTGGTGTTACTCCTATCAAGCAAATCAACCATTCTACTTCTGCAACACAGTGTTTTTCCTGCCCATAAGAGCTGCTCTTTCTTCCCTCAGATACATCCTGTGGTCTTAATTGACACCAGATGTCACATGGAGTTCTGTATGATACAGATCATAGGGCTACTTCTTCAATGCGCAGGGCCTACTGACATGAATCAGTAGACTATCTACCATATAGCCATCTGGGCAAGGTGGGAAAAATACTGGGTACTCTAGACCATCAAGAAATATTTATGTAGGACCACGATCCGGAGGCCAGCTAGACTACTTTTGGTCCCAGCAACTGCTTGCAGCCATGTCTCTAGACTATGAACTAAGTCATAGCCCCATGCCGGCCAAGGAGGGGAAATATCCTTCTCTCTCGTTTTTTTTTTCCCCCCTCTTGGGGAGAAGCGGTGGCGTCCGCCATATTGTGAGGACTATTGAGCAGGTGCGAGCTTGGTGGCGCGGGAAAGAGAAAAAAGAAGAAAAGAAAAAGAGTTGTGAACTTTAAGCAGCGGGACACTTGGGCAGTCTCGGGCCAGAGGTGATACCGGCGCGTACTCTGCCACACTTTTGTGCGGCCGCTCTGCTGCTGATCAACCATGATCCAGAGGCCAGCGAGACTACTTTTGGTCCCAGCAACTGCTTGCAGTCATGTCTCTGGACTGTGAACTAGGCCATTGCCCCATGCTGCCCCAGGAGGGGAGGTGATGCAATTTCTAGCATAAATCTCCCTGTACTTAGTTGCTGAAATGCTAAGGTGCAGAAATCCTGAACTGATAGTGGCCGCACGACTTCGTGTCTCTTCATTCTCAGGAATGGAAAATTAATTATCGAATGCTTCCTTGTCAGTGGGGCTGCTTTTTTTTTGGGGGGGGGAAGGAACTCCAACAACAATGGTGAGTTTTGTGTTGAAGTGTGGAGTGTGATCATGGTGAAGAGAGAATGAAGTGAAGTTTGTTGGCTGCGCAGGCGGGGGTGGGGGGTGGGGGGGTGGGATGTATCCTGGGGTTTTTGGTGGTGGAGTGTGGGCACTGGTGGGGGGATGGGTATTTGAGCATTGTATGGCTGAGACATAGGCCTGAGAACTTTGTGACTTTCCACATGGTGATTCAATGGAGTAAATAATTAAAAAAAAAAAAAAAAGAAAGTAGACTATAGACAGAACATGAAGGCCACTCAATACCTCTATTGCAAACTACAACACCCAAAAGGAGAGAGAACAAAAGGGAATGCCCTGCTGCAGAGGCAGGGTGGGGTGGTGGGGGATAGGGTGGGGGTGGTGATCATTGGTGGAGGAGAATGGGCACTGGTGGTAAACGATCACTGTATGAGTGAAATGCAAACACAAAATTTCATAAATTTGTAACTGTACTTCACAGTGATTCTCTAATAAAAAATTAAAGAAATATATCTTTTCTTTTAGCAAAAAAATATATTTATGTAGCCTAGAGAATGCTGGCAAGTTTGAAGAATTTCCCAAATTTTTTGGTGATAGTTTGAATCCTTTACTCTGGCCTTCCTATGAACCCACCCCTGCCTGATGCCCAGAGTGCCAGAGAGTCAACCCAGAGCCTCATACAGTCAAGGCATGTGCTTGATCACCAGCCATATCCCTGATCCTATTCCTTACTCCTTTTTTATTGTTTTTTTTTTGGGGGGGGTCAAATCTGGCAGTGCTCTGGGCTTATACTAGATCTATGCTCGGGGATCACTCCTGGCAGGGCTCAGGAGACCACATATGGTGTTGGAATTGGTTATGTGCAAGATAAGCATGTTAAATCTTATATCCCACCCTTAACTATTAGGAACTAGAGACGGTATGAAATGAATATTTGAATTCCTTAGCTCAAATCAACTCTAACAAACATATCCATCCATATTAAGTCGGGCAGGTAGTGGTTTCTGACTACTAAAGTATGAACATTTCATGGCTTCCTCTGGTACAAGATATTATGAAAATAATGTGTTAAAAGTAAAGCAGGAACTTAATATTCACATTTCCTTTCAATACAAATGTGTAAGCTAAATGCGCCCCAGTCTTTAAAAAATTCTTAAGTGGGTGTGGAATTTTAAAACCTGAGTTCTGTTAGAGAGGTTAGCCTGAAACCAGAGTACTTTTAGCTATATTTTTATTATATTGATAATTTATCTGAGAAAATATACAAATAATCACAAATACACATCAAGAAATAGAATGTTACTAGCATCCAAAGCCTTGAACCCTTTGCTAAGAGCAAATGTTTTCTCCTCTTTGATCATTAAAGAGTAATTTAACCTGTATTGCTTTGTGTTTGTCTTTTTTTTTCCTGTGTAAAATTTGTGTGAGATTTATCAGGTTTTGACTTGTACTTGATTTAATTCACTGATGTATGCTATTTTGTTATATGAGTAGCCCATCATTTCTTTACTGTTCTCTTAAAGGAAATAGGTATTATTTCTTTTTTTTTCAGTTGGTGAGATTATGAGTCATTTTTTAGGTCAGGATTTAATTTTTCTTCATATTTTAAAGAACAGTTCCTTTACTTAATACACATAATGAAGTGTTCTGCGATTATGTAGGTATATTTAACAGGCTATAATTAAAATGACAGAGATGTAATGACAGATATGTTAACATAAGTACTTAGTGATAGATTTGCAATTCATATTCCACGTTTAACTTCTAGATGATCACTTGGAGTATAAAATATTTATTTTCTCAATGTGCATCTATAATTAATATGGCAATTGTTGAGGAAAGGGCTCCAAATAATCAATAATTCTGAGTAATCACCAGATTATCTAGTTTTTTTAACATGTTGATTTTTTCCTGCTTAAAAATCACAAACAAACCTGCATTAAATATTAGATGCTTTTATATTACCTTTCAGTCAATTGACTTCTAGTGATTTCATTCAGAGCTACAAAATTATAAATTGGCTCAACTTGAACAGCAGAGTTCAGCGACATGCCCCCATCAACCAATATTTTACAACATATTTGCCCCTCTAAATTTATGCAGAGAATATGGTTTCGCAGAGAATATGCAGGAAAAACAAGATAAATGTACACACAAAGTTTAAGAAAAATCATTATTGGTAGTAGCAGAAACAATTTTAAGTGGTATGATTATTACACATAATCATAAGATAATTGCTTCCTTAATTGATACAAAATCTGTGAATGAATTACACACCAAGTTCTATGCTACCCGATGGGAACTCTGTGGTAATCAAGACAAAAAGAGATTCCCTGAAACCACAGAAATAGAGGCACACAGACAACAGCTGTTTGACATGCACCTTATGGGTATCTTTGTGGATTGCTTCTCATACAAAAGAAAGAAAAATAAAAATAAGCAAATGCGAATCCATCAAACTAATAAAACATCTGCACAGTGAAAGAAACCATCCTAAGAACAAAAGTCACCCTGGGCTGGAGACAGAAAACAGCGTGGTAAGACATTTGCCTCACATGGTCAGCCCCAGTTCAATCCCTGGCACCACATGGTCTCCTGAAAACTACTGGCATGTAATCCCCAACACCGCAGGGCAATACCACATCCCCAGGCCCTTACTGTACTTCTGTGTAAGGAGGGGCGTCAGGATCTCTGAGTATTAGTTGGTATCACCCCCACCCCAAAGGCATCTTATTGAATGGAATAAATTATTCACATATAGCACACCCATCAAGAGGATATCCAAAACATAGAAAGAACTCACACAGCTTCATAAAAACTAAATACTGAACACTAAAAATTTGAGGTTCAAAATAGGCAAAGGAAACAAACAGATGTGTAATGGGTACAATGAAGATATTCAATGGACGCATATGTTGCCCAAGGTCATGCTGCCCATACCCATGTCCTGTGGCTGAGCACATGTGGTACCAAAGCACATGTGTCACCCTCATCTCCCCTCTTAAGATGTGGCCTTTCATACTTTCATGTCTAATGCTGAGATGTATTTTGGGGCTCTCTCTACCTCTGGAGAAATCTGTATTCTCTCTCGAGTACATTACTCTATCTCTTTCCCTCCCTCCCCTTCCTCAAAAACCTCTGAATAAAATATTTTTATTTCAAAGAAATGGACAGATCTTCAATGTTATTTATTACTGGGAAAATGGGGGAAAAAAAGACCACCATGAGGTATAATCTCATACCTCTGGCAATGGTTATTAAAAACATAACAAAAAATACAAAATAAGTGTTAGAAAGGATGCAGATAAAAAGGAACACTGTTGGTGACAATGTAAACTGGAGCAATCTGTATGGAAACTATTATAGCAGTTCTCAAAAAAACTAAAAATAGAAATACCATAGATGCAATTATTCCATAGTAGTGTTTATCAGAAGAATACAAAAACACAAATTCAAAAAATACCCCTAAATCCTATATCCTTCAATGTACATAACAGCATGATTTTCAAAAGCCAAGTTATAAAGTCAACCTAGAGATTCATTAGCAGATGATTTGAAACAGATATTATATTTACACAATGAAATACTACTCAGTTATCTAAAATATAAAACCTTACCATTGTATGATAATCATCATTGATGAACTAAGGTCTTGCACTTAGTGAAATAAGTCAGATGGATACCATATGACACGACTTACAGAGCAGATAAACTGGCCAACAAATCAATATCAGATAGATAAGAGAGCAGAATGGTAGTCTGGAGGAAAAGGGGGTGGGGGCAGTGAACCTAGGTAAAGGGAATCAGTTGTATGGTGGAATGTGAGAATTTATTTATTTATTTATTTATTTTTTACTTTTTGGGTCACACCTGGCAATGCACAGGGGATACTCCTGGCTCTGCACTTAAGAATTACCCCTAGCGGTGCTCAGGGGACCATATATGCTGGGAATCGAACCCAGGTCGGCTGTGTGCAAGGCAAACGCCCTACCCTCTGTGCTATTGCTCCGGCTCAAGAACTTTGTTCTTTTGTGGTGATCATAATGTCATATATACAGATGCTGAGAGACAATGCACCCCCGAAATTCATACTTCTCAAAACCAGCACTAGACGAGTACATAGTTTAATAGATAGTAAGAGGGCAGGGTGATTGTCTTGTGCACATCTCACTCATATACAATGCTTCCTGAAGCCCACTCATATACAGAGTCAGGAGTAAGCTCTGAGCACTGCTGGGTATTTCCCCCTCCCTTCATCTCTGCCAATAAATAAAAAGATGTGAAATTCCTGGGTCCCAATTAAAAATGGTGACATCTCCTCTCGCACCAGTCTCCAGCTACATATGGACAATTCCACTCAACCAGGAACTCCTCCACATTAGGCTCAGATGAAAACGGCATGAGAGCAGCGGGCAGAGGCTGAACAACTTTGTCACGAACTCACCCCTGGCTGTGCAGTCCACATAGAGAAGACAGTGAGACCTGGAGAATCTGAGACAAACCTCCAGACAGTTTCCAGCCTTGAAAACCAAGAGCCCCAGCCTTGAGATCCATGAGTACCGGAAAACAGAAACGTCTTGTATGGGCTACACACTCAGCCTCGTGTGCAGACACCTGGCATCAGTGAGTGAGCCCCCAGCCACCATCCAATTTCCCAGAACACACCTGGGAGCTGCTGGGCCATGTGCTACTCACTGGGTGAAGCTGCCAGGGCCACCACCCCTTATCCCCTCTTCTCGCATTCCTCCCCCACCTCCCTCCATCTCTCTGCTGTGTTTCAGCTCTCAGGTGCCATATCCCTCCTACCCTCCCTAACCCCAGTCATTTCCAACATTGATTCTGGAAACATTCCATGGTGCGGGGGGGGGGGGGGGGGGAGGGAGCGAATCGAGGATCAGGGCACACCTGGTGATGCTCAGAATTTACTCCTGGCTCACTCCTGGCAGGCCTTGGGGACCATATGGGGTGTGGGGGATTGAACTCGCTTAGCTGCAGTGAAGTGTGGCAGTGCTCAAAAGCCTGTTCTGGAAGCTGTTCCTGGCGGGGTGGGTTGTCCTTCTAATCCGGTGACATTGTGATAACGCTAGGGGGCAGTGTTTAGCAGAGTGGCGCCCCCGGGGTATTGCACAGACCACCTACTGAGCCGCACTCCCAGTCTTCATGGGAGTTACTCCTAGTTCTGTGCTCAGGAAACACCCCTGCGGGCTCAGGGGACCATATGGGATCCCAGAGATTGAAGACATGCAAAGCAAATGCCTTACCTGTGATATTACCTCTCCAACTATGCTTGTCATTTTCTAGAAAAAAAAATTCTTAGTTCTGACATTCACTGTATCACTGTCATCCCATTGTTCGTCAATGTACTTGAGCAGGCACCTGTAACATCTCTATTCCTCCTGGCCCTTAGATTTTAGCAGCCTCTCCTTACTCGTCTTCCCCAAAGATTGGAGGCTCTTTCAAGGCCAGGGGAATGCGATCTATCCGTAAATCATTTTGGGAGAATTAGTATCTTAATATTTAATCTTCTGTTCCCATAATATAATGTATCTTCCCAATTAAGTCTTTAATTGCTCATAGTAAAGTTTTTAGTATTCAGGAATTAATAGGCATCTCAGGTGTATTGCTGAGTTTCACAGGTAGAATTTCTTATTTCCCTTTTTTAAAAAAATGTTTACTAGTGACTCACATGAGGTAGTTACAAACTTATGAATTTTCGTGTTTGCATTTCAGTCATACCGTGATCGTTTACCCATCCACCCACCAGTGCCCATTCTCCTCCACCAATGTTCCCAGTATCCCTCCCAATACCCCCACCCCATCCCCATCACCCTTATTTCCCTCTTTTGCTTTCAATCTTTTTGAAACATTTACTTGTCAACAGTATAGATGTTTTGTTGTTTGGCTGATGGTGTAAAGTGGCTACTCCTGCCTTAATGCTCAGGGGCTGCCCCCAGCGCTCAGACAACCATACAGTAGCAGGGCCTAACTCAGAAGTATGTGCTCACTCTGTTCAACTAGTTCTCTGAGTACATTTTCCTTTTAATTGGAATACAAAGTATACTTATATTTCATTATGGATGTATTTATGCTGTCAACTCACATCTAACTTCTATCCCAAATCTTGCACAGAATACTTCCAATCTTGGGGCTACCAATGACAAACTGATGTAGAGCTTGTCAGCAGAGGGATGCTGTAATATCTAGGGTT
Organism: Sorex araneus; assembly: GCF_027595985.1. Lineage (NCBI taxonomy): Eukaryota > Metazoa > Chordata > Mammalia > Eulipotyphla > Soricidae > Sorex > Sorex araneus. The sequence continues at coordinate 69,271,716 of NC_073302.1, read as the reverse complement.
CTCTAGCCTAAATACTCTGCTTGCCGCCCAGCCCCTGTAAGAAGAGTAAGTAACTTCTCCTTCAAAGAGAAGCAGAACATAGATCAGAGAGCAATGCTGTTCCCTTCTTCAGCCGCAATGGCAATACGGCAACATGGTACTTCCTACAGTATCCCTTTCCCCTCCCCTCCCCTCAAAGGGCTGGAGTGATAGCACAGCAGGAGGGCATTTGCCTTGTATGCTGCCGACCCAGGTTCGGTGGAGATATTACTGGTGCCCGCTAGAGCAAATTGATGAGAAATGGGATGACAGTGACTCCCCTCAAAACATGTGCCTCAGATGACAAATTTCTGCGTGCATTCCTCTGAGGTCATAATGAAGGAAAAATATAGTTGGTGTTTGGAATCATTAAACCACTTACTTTTTCAAGCAGAGTCTCGAAATGTTTAAGCTCATAGGAGAAAATATGAAGAACCTGCGAGCACACTATGGTGAGAACACTACGACAGCGAGCAAGCACAGGGATTATAGGATCTATTCGAAAGACTTCAGGTTCTCAAGAGCACCTATGTACAAAAATAAGATTAGAAACTCAGAAGTGTTTTGTACAATAAGTTACATGTACAAGTGTTGACTGTAGCATAAAAAAAGCCCCAACTCATTTTCTTTCTAGTTGAATTATTCTGTTTGCCTTCCTTCCATTTATTAATGGAAGTGTTACTTGATACAGATTACTGTAATTCATCATGTAAATAGAATTTATTGTTTCTGTAAGTACTAGCCTGGAGATTCCAAAGGGTATTTTCTATTTTGCATTCCTTTCATTTGCTTTTGTGCTCAGGCATGTCTCTCCAGACCATGTTTAGGGACCACGTGGTACTGGATATTAAACCTGGGGATCCCACATGCTATGCATGCGTTCCAGCTCTCTGAGCCATCTCCACAGACCCATCTTGCATTTCTAACTATTAAGCACTGTAGCACTGTCACCCCGTTATTCACTGATTTGCTCAAGCAGGCACCAATAACTTCTCCATTGTGAGACGTTTTTACTGGTTTCGGCATATCGAATACGCCACATATTTGTATCCTGCCAGGATTTGCCTTGCGGGTGGGATACTCTTGATAGCTTGCCAGGCTCTCCAAGAGGGATGGAGGAATCAAACCTGGGTCGGCCACGTACAAGGCCAACGCCTACCCGCTGTGCTATAGCTCCAGCCCCTAACTATTAAAGAAACCTGAAATGTATTGGCCCTCCTGTGTATTAACAGGAGGAGTATCTATGTACATGATGATTTGAAAATAAAAGGTCTACAAAGTAAATACTTTCAATTTCGATTCTGGGGATTACGTGACTTTGGGTACTTGTCAAAACTCATATAAGAAATGTACAATGTACACCAAAGAAAGGTGAAGTTTTTGTTAGGTTACTATGTAATGCAAAGGAGAAGACGAAAAGGACATCTTCCTTCTTAAGTGCATTAATAGAAATTTTAATAAGCTCTTTTATCTAAGCCAGGAAATGGGTTCTAAATATCAATGTGGTGATACACAACAAACACAAACACCCCCAAATCTGGATTTATAATGGAAATGTGACAGCCTCTGAAATTAATAGCACTCAGTCACTAATTTTCTTTGAGGGTAAGATTTGTACCCTGCTGGGCATATGATTCTGTTTTCTCTTTTTGTGCTGTACTTGTGTAAATATTGCCAATTTCACTTGACAAACAAAAAGGAAAACAACTCAATTTTGTTTTTAAGCTAGCGAATGACAGAGACAATCCTTTAGATAAGGGAAGGCAATAAATATTTTCTGGCAATGATTCCGAGGAGGGGGAAAAACAAGCCATTTCAAGTGTATTTGTAACAAGGAAACAAATTTATTGATTTTAAAAGACAAGACACCATTTTTTTTTTTTTGAAAAACACAAGAAAGCTAGCCTGAGTTCAAGTCTGAAATATTCAGAAAAATCCTACTAATATCTTTAGTATGTTCCAGTCATTTGTTTAAACAACACACTAAAAGTTAATATATATTTTTATAATTATAAAAGTTCCCCAGTTATTGTACAGTACACAATACAAATCGCCCACAAACTATTATTTAGCTCCTGCCAATTTTGAGAGGACATGATATACTAAAAGATTTAGCATTTCTCACAAAAATCACATCGGAAATACGTATTTACAAAATCAAATACATTATACAAAAAACCATCACATGTTATTCGGTAAAGATGTTTTTAAATAATTAAAAATTTTATTCAACTGTAGTCCAAAAACTGGAAAAGAACATTACATTATCTCACACATACAATCTCTACAAAAGTTGCTTACCTCATTTACATAATATATTCAGTCGATTGTAAAATAAATGTTCAAATATCTCCTAGTGTTACTATGTTTCTGTGCTTGTGGGACTGAATAATGTAATCTGCCACTTACTAAGTGAAATTTAAATGATGGCACTTAAAAAAAAAATACAGTATCTTAAAAAAACACAATGAAAGAAGTTTTACCTAGAAGGTACGAAAGCCCTGAGTGATAGTAGAATTACTGATTGGTAAGCACTACAATTAACCTAATTAAAAGTTTACCACCCCAGGCACAAATTTCCAAGTTTTCTCAAGGCACTCACTTAAAGTTTCTGTAACCAATGCGCTGGTCACCACCATTAGTCCCAATCGATGATGGAGATGAGTAGAGAAAAAAATTTGCTTTGGTACAAAAGATGCTTTTTAAACGAATAAAATTCAATACCTCCTTTATTGGGTCATTTAAAAATTGGGTTTAGCAGGTTAAAACAAGGCAATCATTTGTTCAAAACAATTAATTGAAGGAAAAATTTACTTGGTTATTAACAGTCAATGGGAGTTTTTATTTTTTCTTCCCTCCCCAGAATCATGATTCTTCTAACAAAGATTTGTTGTCCTCATACTGAGCTACATAAACAATTCTTACCAAAGATTTCATTACTCAGGGCTTCCAATCCCAACATCATAATTTATTATTTTTTTTTAAAAAAAGGAAATAGGGATAAAATAATCAGATATCAGAATCAAAGAGACAACAGACGCTAAAAAAATTAAGACACATTACCAATTACTTCAAATAAAAGAAAAAAAATCCTAGGCAGTCACTTTGTAAGTGGCTTTTACTATTTAAGTAAAATTGGTAAACTAAACTCAGGTCTACTGGCACATAAAATCACTAGCAGCAATGATCAAGGCATGCAAACTGAGAAGCATTTACAGTAAATCATCATGAAGAATTCAAAAAGAAGAGAGTTAAATTAAAACCCTTTGAGTATTGCATGTTAACACGAGTAATTTGCATGATTTGACTTCCTAAACTGCCTAAAAAAGCAACGTGTACGGCAAACTTGCACTATGCTATGGATGTCCTTTCATCAGACATCAGAATAGGTTACACTCTTATTGTGCCCAGCTTGGGCAGCACAAGTACATCTGCAGAGGACGCTGCTCTCATTTTCCATCACACAGGGGACAAAGGGAGTCAAGAATACGCAGACTGTCCACTGAACAAAGTCAGCAATTGTGTAAGCAGACTGGCATTTATGGATATCCGGAACAGCAGTCATAGCATCTCCTGACAGATGAGCTTAAAACTCAAGTGCTTTGCTCTTCATTCTACCTCTATATAATCTTTCTCACAGAGTATTAAAGTTTTGGAGCACAGATAAAATTATGCCCTGTACAAGATTCCCAAACAATATTTTATGAGAGATATAATTCCAAATAGCCTACCTGCCCTCAAAAAGTTCAGCTTTTCTTTATCCACTTGAACTTGTTTCTTCTAAGGCTTTACTTACAACTGTACTTTCTAAAGCTAATAAATAAATGTGATTTTTGTGTTGTTTTGGAAAAAAAAAAGAGAAAGAAATGTAACCCTTTTTTTTTTTTTAAATCATACCTTTTAAAGGCAATCTAGGTACTTTCAATGTGCAGAGATCGGTTATGACATAGACTTACTGGCCTATGTATTTGTCCTCTTTTTCTAGAGTTACGATGTGATGCTAGAAAAGTTTCTTTTTGTTTTCTCTTCTGTAAACAGTACACTTAGATGGCAGTGAATATTTGGGAATAAATATATCAAGCCCTCTTGAAGAAAATTAAGAGTTGTATATAAAATGTAAGTGTTCAGCGTGGAAACACTTTCTCTTCCTACCCCCCCTTTAAAAAAACAGCATAATTAGACATTTGGATATAGAGTATATTTTACCGGTCTAAGTCTAAATAAATGATCTGAAAGGCTTTTGTCCCCCATTGTATATCTTACAATGCTCAAAGGGTTAATACAAGGCATTACATCAAAGGGGTTTTCTAATACTAGAACTAAGCACTGAATTAATGCTTCTATTCCAGTTTTATTTTTTCTTTCAGTAAATCACCAAACTGCAGAAATACTAGGATTCCTTTCACTGATTTGTTGTAACCATATACATGGAGGTTATTCTGCTCTAGTGACAAGCCCAATTTTTAATAGCACTGCATGTCAACCCCTCTCCCCCATGTTCTAGTGTGATTCACAAATCCTCAATTCCGAGCTCCATTTTTGGAAAGGTTATTATTTTCTCACCAAGAATTTGGGGGAAGGGATGTTATAGCAAAGGTCAATTTGTTGGATATAACCACTGCCTCAAATTGTACACAAAGGTGACCCGCCAGAGTTCTTTACTTTCTACCTGCGTCCACACAGGGAGGAACCACTCACAGTGACACACACATTTTTTTTTTTACACTAAATATTTTAAGCACAGCATTATTTTAAACATCTCAAATATATCATCTGAAGAATTTTTTAAATTTGAAAATGCATTGCGTTCAGCACTAAAAAAGTTCATGATTACAGTAAGGAAAACTGTACTTGTTTTCTAAGTGACTTACAGCATTCTACAAGAATGTGTTCAGTTTTGCTCGTCTACTACAAATCAAAGGCAGTCCATGTCGCACAGTACTCATTTTAGGTATGCAGTGTTAAAACCGTTTTCTAAAATTTACTTTCATTTTTAAAGGGCACCATCTAAAAAGAGGTGCATGAACCGTGCTATACAGTACAGGAAAAAGCACAAAAAAGGAAAGCAGATTTCTGAAAAGGCAGTAAGACTTATACAGTTGGTCCAAACATTGTTTGGATGATATCCTGAAAAAGTGACCAGCAACTTGATACTCAAAGAAAAAATTAAAAACTGGGCCCCTGTTTATCAAGAAGGTGGCTTCACCCATTTCACTCCATTGTTCACTGGCTTCAAGAATGTAAAGATTCTGGGTCTGATTCTCAAAGTACATGCAAAGATCCAATGACTATCATGACATTCAACCCTATTGTTTGAAAATACCTTTTCTGAAGAGCAAATGTAGGCAACAAACCATCCTTCTGGTTCTCCCACAAGGAGAAGTGTAGCATTTAGTCCAAGTAGCTATTTTATGTCGTGTTGAATTAAAATACCAAGAAATGAAAAAAGGCTGTAGAATGTGTACTACTTATCACATGTTAATAAATAACTCAGATCATTAGTGCTTATCATTTAGAAAAGTCACTCTCAGTGATGGAAAAAAATGGAAAAAATGCTCCATAAGGGCAATAAATGAAATTGCCCCTTTGCTCAAATCTATAAATTATGATGTTTTAATTTTCTAATATATTTCACAATTCCAATTTGAAGTTGGTTGAGATGTTTATATGTGATTGCGTACGAATGTGTATCTTACTGTGGACTAAAAATAACTGGAAGAGCATGGATCATATATATGTGATTTTTGTCTACTGGTCAGAACAATCCACACTACTCACAAAGATTTAACATTCCTAATTTGTTCATAAGGAGATACTTTTAGTGAGTCACATTGAAATTTGATATTTATTAATTCATAATATCTTCCCATTTAGAACAAACCATGAACAATTGGAAGAAATGCTGAATCCTGGAGGGTCCCCAACCCTAATTTGCATCAACCGAAATTTACCTATTATTATCAGATTCCTCTAATGATACAAATACTTCCAACATTAAACAATGATGATAAATACATTTAAAATCTCCAGTAAACAAGATTAAACAGGTAAATACATTTGGTCTGATACATAGAAATATAGTCCTGGGAGTAGTGGATAGCAATAGGAAAGTAAAAAAATTCAGAGTTGAAATGGAGAGTGCTCTTCCCCCGCTCCCCAAATTTTATCTATAAAAATCTGCTTATACACAAATAAGTAGATGCATGGTCTTGCAGCTTAAGGTATTCTATCTCTTTATCATGTGTATGTTATGGTGCAAATTCATTGCCTTTTGGGGAGGAAAACAGGGGATGGTTATTTAAATTATATTTAGATGAAGGTGAGGCTAGGATGCTAGTGAAGACTTTAAAATATATGAATGTATAATACAATATCTGAATCAATTAAAAAATTACATCTAAAACATTTAAAGTTCACTAAGAAACTTTGTTGGTCTTCGTTATCTGAGTAGTCTAAGGCAATTGGGCAACAACAGCTGGAACACACTGTAGATTACCCAATAAGCCATTTGGTATTTTTTAACTTGGCTCACCCTCTTCTTTCCAGCCCCTCCCCCTGCCGCCTCCCCCCACCCACCTCCCCCAGAAAACTGAAAGATAAAATATCTTGAGTTTAATATAGGCCTCATTAATAATCTGTAAATCATTTTGTGCTTTCCCTTCTTTTGGCTTTATTTATGTATTAATTTATTTTCTTGTTTATTTGTATCCTACATGTTTTAACTCAATGGATGTGTCTGGGTTTTTTTTTTCCTTCTTTACAGTAATTTGAGTGCTTAAAAGAGCCTTGCCTTGTCATGTAAATCAAAAAAAGGGGACGGGTGTATCCTCTCTAGGATCTCACCTTCCTGTTTTATAGCTGACTCTTGCCCGAGGGCACTGGTGTGTGCTCCAGGACAGACACTGAGACACAGACAAACAAGCAGACTGAAAAGATGCACTTCGCTAAGTACCTGCTTATTTTGTAACTTCCTTAAATTATAATTAGATAAGGAAAATCTAAAACATGTATGATTTTAATGCAACAAGTTGGTAATTAAAACTAGCCACACCCTTAAGCAATCTGATTTGTTATCAAGTATTATCAGCTCTAAGAACAAAATAAAGGTTCATGGTCACTCAAAGAGGGGAACTGAGTTTTGAAATTTGTTGTTGTTGTTTTGCTTTGTTTTCCTTAAATTTCCTTTGAAGAACATGTAACCTGTCTTTACTTTGGGAGTCTGAAAATGACAGGCACTCCTTATCAAATGGATTGAAGAGGAATTCACATGAACAAAATAAGCCTTACTAAACCTTAGCTTCAGTTCTGTTTTAAGGCACCATGTAATAGCCGAGGTACGATGATCCCTGATGTACATTCTTCAATGGCACTGGTCCATTCAGTCACTTATCCAGATCCCACAGAATTGGGGATAAGCAACAGTATGGCGTGCCAGTTACACTGCCTTCAGGTTCTGTTTAAAATTTAAATCCACATACTTTAGAAACCAGGAAATATTTTTGAAGGAAATAATGATATGCAGGTTGCTACATTCCTTGCATTCTATAATTTTTTTTTATATAATAGCAGCATATTGAACTACTATTAGGAAAACGACCTGGAATAAAAGAAAGTCATTCAAATGGAATGGTTTCCTGTATGTCCAGCTCAGCATAAGTAGCATGTACACTTAAAAAAAAAAGTCAAGTCATTTTTTCAGCTTCAGTATCTAACTATAACAGCCCCACTCAACAGCAGAATGCATCTGTGCAGTGGTCCCAAATACAGAATCAGTAGTCTTTAAACAGAGGAATTGGTATGCAGATAACAGTTAATATTCAATGTTTAATGGAAGCTTACATTAACATGGTCTAATAATTATGTACACAAATTATGTACATATTAGCATAATCTCTTGCAATTTTGCCATTTACTCTGAACTAATAAATGCATGGCTCAATTTTTCTCCAGAGAAAAATAGATGACCTTCCCAACCCTCTAGCATTATAATAAAAATGTTCTGTATTCTTTCTCCATACTCCAAAATGTATCAAAATAGTGTCTTTTGGTTGTGTCCAATGAAAAGCACCTTTCAAAAGGAAATTTGATGCATCTGCTGCCAAATGGGCATGCCTCCAGTGTAAATCAAAGAAATTCATTTCTTTTGATATTTCACAGAAGTGCATCTAATTAAAAACTTATACATGAAATCATACACCAAGACTAACAATCAACAATAAAATATTTTAAGCTACAAAAATGTAAATTACTTTTTAATTATAGGAAAACAAAAACATTGACATTAAGTGTTGTAAAAATCCTTCTTGACACTTGAAACTAAGGGGGAAAAACTCTTATTAAGAGGCAAATAATTTGTTTACATAAAAAAAAGTCTGGCAAAATACATACACCCATTCCATTTCACAACTCCAAAAAGTAATGTTCAGCACAGATAGAATTTGACAACAGTCGACCTTCAGGCTTATTAAATTTTCAACTTAAGCCCAATATCAACAGGGTAATGTTAGCTGGAAAAATACGCTTTAATATTCTTTAGACTGCAGTATAGGTATTTCCTGTAGCACTGCACTGTCTGATAGTCTGAGTACTCGTAACGATGTGCTCACTGTGGATTGGATTCAGGAGGCTTGGCTGCACGCCACTCTCCAAGACAGGCTGCATGCAGCCCACTGGAAACGCCTGGTTCAGCTCAGTCTTCTCTCTTTTGGCTTGAGGTTCTGAAGAGTCATCTAGTTCTTCATCCATTTCACTTTCCACTTCACTGCCTTCATCTGCGCAAATGAGTAACACCAAAATGATTAGCAGAGGAAAAGTGGAACACAGTAATCAGTGTGTGCTTTGACAACACTTTAAGGCAGCATCTTAAGAAAGCAACTTCTTGGAGTCAGGAGAGTGCTCAAAAGACAGAAGCACGAGTTTTGTGCTTGAAAAGCCCAGGTTTGGTTCTGGCACTCCAGAGTCCCCTGTGCATCCCTGGGGAATGACACCCAGCACTGAGCCAGGGGTAAGTCCTAAGCACTGCTCAATGTGGCTCCAAAACAAGGAGAAAGTAACTTTATTCTACTAAGGGACAATGGGACAAAGTTTTTGCTAAGGGACAAAGCTTACAGGTTTTCTTTGAGCTCATTGTACTTTTATCAGTGCTCTATTCTTAAAATACTAATTCTTTAAAAACATAGCAAACGCCATTTATTTTTGGCTAATTTGTGACTGATACCACTTATAGTTCCTTGAAGAAGACCTATGTGCTTGATGGACCATGTACGGAGCTGGGCTTGAAGCTGGGAAAGGCCTGTGCCAGGCCTGTGCCCTACCGCTGTACTATTCCTGTGCTAAGACCATCCATTCCTGCTAACACTGACACAATAGCTAAAATTCACTTCTGCAAATTAAACATATTAAAAAGTCAAGATTAGGGGCTGGAGGAATAGCACAGCGGGAAGGGCGTTTGCCTTGCACGCAGCCAACCCAGGTTCGAATCCCAGCATCCCATATGGTACCCTGAGCACCGCCAGGGGTGATTCCTGAGTGCAGAGCCAGGAGTAACCCCTATGCAATGACGGGTGTGACCCCCCAAAAAAAGCAAAAAAAAAAAAAGTCAAGATTACCTCCAAGGTTCTGTATATTTCTATGAATGAAAACATCAGAGTAATGGAATATAATATATAATTTCATAATTAAAAACTTTCATTTTTCCAGTATGCACTATTAAAACAGTCAGAAACAATGCTCTCAAAGCCTCAAAGCTTTAGTACTGAGCAAGATTCTCTTTATTTATTTACTTATTTTTTGGGCTTTTTGGGTCACACCTGGCGATGCTCAGGGGTTACTCCTGGCTCTGCATTCAGAGTCACTCCTGGCGGTGCTCGGGGGACCATATGGGACGCTGGGAATTGAACCCAGGTTGGCACATGCAAGGCAAATGCTCTACCCGCTGTGATATTGCTCCAGTCCCAAGATTCTCTTTATTTTTCCATCAGAAAAAATTAAAATACTCAAGAGGCCACACACACACCCAAAAAAAATAACTTGGCTATTTCACATTCCAGCTTTAGGGTCTGAATATGCCAGCTTAGTTGTCTCAAAAAACCATCACATCTAGGGACAAATGTGACTGCTTCTTTGTTCCTTCCACCAACTTTCCTGCTCTGGAGGCATAATGTACATAATAAGGGGTAACACTAAAAGGAAAGAACTTTTTTCTATATTTTTAGAGCAGCTACTTTATTTATTTATTTATTTATTTACTTATTTATTTTTGCTTTTTGGGTCACACCCAGCAATACTCAGGTTACTCCTGGCTCTGCATTCAGGAATTACTCCTGGCTGTGCTTGGCGGATCATATGGGATACCGGGGATTGAACCCAGATTGGCTGTGTGCAAGGCAAATGCCCTACAATCACTCCAGCCCTAGGAAAGAACCATTTTAATGGGCCAAGAGATAGCACAGGAGTTAAGGTACCTGCCTTGCACAAAGCTGGTCCTGGTTTGATCCCTCGACACCACATCCTTGGGCCCTCACATTGAACCACCTGCCTAGTTGGCTGAGAAGCACTGGAGGGATTCCCAGGTCTTTTGGACACCTATTTGGAGATTGGGGAATGTCCTTTCACCTGCCCGACTATACATAAAATGGTAATGGAATGGTGGGCAGAAGAAATGTGGGCCACAAAGCAATGCACAAGTCCTTTTCCACGTCCAGTGGACAACTGGATCCAATTCTTTATATTTACACTTCTAATAAAAACTCAAAGACGTATTCCAGGAATTTATTCAAACTTATGTAAACATGACACACAAAACTTAAAATTAGGTGTTACTGAATTTACTGGAGACTAGCACTTTACTGGCAGTAAAGGAGAATGCCAGTCAGCCTTTGGCCAACTGGCAACACTCCTGCTGCATTTGCCCGCCCCCCCCTCCCCGGGACAAAGTTCCCAAAAGTGGGTTATGAGACTTTGGTATCAGTGCATCATTCAAGCTGCTTTATGCCACCATGGATTTCAACTGTCACCTTTCTTGCTCTGAAAGTACAAGTTAATATAAATTATTTGCTTTTCTGAAGGTTACACTGCTAATTCCAGGGTATATATTTGCAGTAACCATATTTTGGGGTTATAATTTTCTACCTTTGCTGCTTTGTTCATATACACATTACTAAAACAGAAATGAACTCCTGCACAGTTGGTAAACAGTGTCTGGTGGAGTATGATGTGGGAGTGGTATTGATTGTGAATGACTTTCCCCAACGTATTAATGTCTCCCCCACCAAGGAGGAAGAGAAGCTGAACGCCAAGCAACACTAGTATAGGACTCCAGAGAATGGTGTGGTTTTACATATGCAAATTCCCCAAGTTCCTCCTCAGCCCCAACTGTTCCTAAAATTTCCCCACCGACTCTGGTGCTGCTCTGGAAGGGCTAATTATTAATTTTCAATTTTTGTGCATTTTGTACCTGTGTCCTGAATTTAATTACTTAAAACCTCAAAATACTTGCAGTTTTGTTTTAAAGACCTATATTTTCTGCAGGTTTTAAAATTGCAGGGGTTACTCCTGGGTTTGCACTCAGAAATTACTCCTGGTGGTGCTCAGGAGATATATGGGATACTGGGAATCGAACCCAGGTTGGCCACGTTCAAGGCAAATGCCCTACCCACTGTACTATCGCTCCAGCCCCAGTCTGCAGGTTTTTTCAAATTGAAACTTTACATTTCTTATTTTGCCTCATTTTTAATATGACCTGATACTTTCATCAGGATTGATTCTGTTTGTACACGCACTATTTCAAATTTATTTCCCTACAAGCCCTGTTCCTATTCTCATGTGGTTTTGTAGATCCTGATATTCTTTTTTTTTTTTTTTTTGGTGGGGTCGTCACATCTGGTTGTGCTCAGTGGACAATCTGTGGTGGCAGGGATCAAACCTGGGTATGTAGGGCATGTAAGGCAAACACCCTACCTGCAGTACTATTTCTCTGGTCCAATACTGGGTTTCTTAAGCAGTATTTCTCACGTGGCCATAGTAGAATGGCAAGGATGCTATTACAATTAAGAAGCATGTATGTTATCTTTTAAACCTACACCCATTCCTGCTCATGCTAGTATGGTAAACTTTATTGTATTCTGAGCTTTCTTTTCCACTGAAAAGTGTGAAATGGTGATATAAGTAGACTGAAAAATCTTTTCTTATGCCTGGTGAATCTTGAATAAAAATACTGGGACCAATTCTATCATTTTCTTTAGGGCTCTGGAGACTGTCAGAAATAATTTCTTTCTACTTGTAATGAAGTTAAGGCAAAAAGTAGAAAGAGTTTGTAATTACATTTAAATTCATTTCTTGCATTTAATATTCCTCACTAAAGAAGTTACAGAAATGGAGAAATAATGAAGGATTCCAAAAGACATAACTGTCACATTCATCCTAAATTGTATGCTATTTTCACAAAATAAGGGTTCTGTGAATATATACTACATTTCTCCCCTCAATTAGAATTTATCTGTCAAAAAAGTCCTTAAAAATCTACATTATTTTCAATTCTTACCTTTATCCAGATTTCCAGGAGACACAGCGTTTAAATCACCAAACTGCAAAACAACAGTCATTTGTGCAACAGTTACAACCAGGGAGATTAAAATCCTTTATCAGCCTGCTGTAAAAATACCACATTGTGACTTTTAAAACTGTAAACTAGTGACCATTTTGATCTCTACCTACATAGGCCACATAATTTTCTAATCACACTTGTCGAATTTGAACAGCTTAAATTATGTCACAATTTAGCTGTCTTAGCTTCTTTGCAAAGGGTTACAATTTTCTCTGCCTTCCATGCTCCATTTTACTTTGTCTTATTGCAAGTTAACTGTAAAGAAATCCGGAGCTGATGGCCTTGATGAAGATAGATGTGTTGGAATAAATTTGGAAAAGCCTGATGAAGGAAGACACGCTTAGTTCCATCCCTCATGCACGGCCCCATGAGTCTACCTGGAATTTATAAATAGAGAAATATGGTTCAACCTCTTGGTCAAACTGTCTTCCAAGATTTCAATTGTACAAAGAGTATAACAGGAACCCCAATGTTGAGGGCTGCTGTTTTTATAAAATATTTAATTTGAAACCCCTTATCATTTTTAATAGGGTCTCTCTTTATAAATGAAAGGCATCTATTGGATCACTACTCTTGCAAACAAAAAAAGAGTGTAAAGTAATATAAAACAATGGCCTTCACCTTAGATTTAATTTCTGATCTTGGCTCAAGAGATTGATTGATGGTATATAATAGTGAGAAAATACATTTTGAAGTATACAAAGGTATTCACACTAAATAAAATATTCAACAACACAGGTAACAAAGCTAATTGAGAAAGTGTAAAAGTAAAACCTAGATGCATCCATTCTCTAAACAATATTTTTAAAGCTGAAGATTCAGAGTAAGTTATTATCAGTAATGCAGATTTCTCAACAGGCTTAAAAAGGGTGAGACAGAAATTCTACTTACATTCGGAAGTTTGCTTATAAAGAGTTCCATGATAGGAGTATTTTTTTCATCTACAAGGTATGTCTATAAAGTAATAAAACTGATCTTATTTTGCAAACATACACACATTTTTTAAAACCTAAACACGTATTGTTCTTCATAGTAGCTACCTCGGGAGCTTATACATTTATTCCAAGGTTCTGGAATTCCTCTTTGACAACCAATTTCAGGAGTTATTTTGTGTGTCACTTAAAAAAGCCCATCTTGATATTCTATATCTAATTATTACTCCAAACAACATCCCAAATTTATTCACTGCACTTGTTTCTGGGATGACTTCTGACTTTACACCACAATGGAGTACATCTCTGACACAATTCAGAATATTCACCACAGCATGTCAGTTTACTCTTTGGTGTTTCTTAGCAGTTCAGAGATACTTTTAAAAAGAGGCATTCCACAACATTTTAAGCACTGGCAGCGTTACTGGAACAAATGTGTAGCATTCCTAGGTGACTGCTTTGAAGGGGACAGGATCTCCTTGACATAACACTCCTCGTATGTTTGTTTCAAAGAAGGTCCCATTACTTTATAGTTACATCCTATGGGCATCAATTTCAAATCATAAACACTGAATTATCTTGAAATTGTTCCTGATCACAAGGGTCAGACTTTTTATATTAATCTATATAAAAATCAAGTCATATAAGATTTCTTGAGTTTAAGGTTATAATTTAAGCAACAGAATGACAACTTTTAAACCATTTCTGGTATTATCTGAACATTTTAGAACTATAAAGAAAATGTCCAAAGGTAATGGATCATTAATAAATTATTTCTAAATGAAGCAACATATAGTAAGATTTCTGTTTTAAGTTATAACTCAACAATACTTAAGATCCAATTATGTATTGATCTTGGCAGTGATGTAGATCTACTTCATACCTATTGTAAACAAATATTCCAAATGATTTTGGAAAATCTCTGACAGTTGCTTGAGCCTAAATTATCATTGCCATTGTTGTTCAAAAGTATCGTACAAAGTGGCTAACACCAAATTCTGTATTTGAAAATTTTCTTCAAAAGAAACACACTTTTAATTACCAGTTAACTATAAAAATATGGCAATGGTCTTAACAGAAAGATCTCTTTACATGGCTTTAGGTTAATCTGATTTCAACTGATTATTTGAAATGCTGAGAATACCAAAACAAATTGAAACTCAGGTAGGAGGGACTTAGCTCAGAAGTAAAAAATGCTTTATGTACATATTAGGGTCTTAGTTCACTCCAAGTACCAAGGAAGGAAAGAAAAGAAATAGAAGAAAAAAGGAACAATAGGAATGAGAATAATAGGAAATAAGCATTTAAATTTTTTTCCTGAAACCCCTCTTATCTTTTATTACAAAACACAAATGCCTTCCCCATATTGCCCACCTCCATCATAGATGACAGTGACTCAGCCAGGACTGACCAGGCTTTGTGACTGACCCAGAGGTGGGTGGGGGTTGGGTGCTCTGGGGACCGGAACAGGATGCCTGCAGTGGGAGAGGGCATAGTACCTTCTCACAAAGCACAGAACTCAGCCAAGAGAAGCAAAGGGCAACCCCCCAGCGGGCAGTGCACAATGTCTGACAAGCAGATGCTCCCCATGACCCCTCCCTCCCAATGAGGGTAACAAGGGAAGGCAAGGGGAAGGGAGAGAGGGAGGTGAGAGGGGAGAGAAGGGAAGAGGAAAGGTGAGAGGAGGGGGAGGGAATAAAGGGGAGAGAAGAGATGAAAGGGAAGAGAAGGAAGGCAGAGAAGAAAGGGAAGGGAGAGTAAAGTGAGAGGAGGGGAAAGAGAGGAGAGACAGGAGAGGGAAGGAGCAGGGAGGAAAGGGGGAAAGCAGAGTGGGGATGACTGTTGGTTGTAAAACAAAATAACTATTTGCACATGAAGTGCTGTGTGCCAGTGGCAAAGCAAACTAAGCAGGAGCTGTACCCTATTACAAAAAAACAAAACAAAACAAAAAACAACTCAGAGTCTCAATGCCTCTAGATGTCTTTGGGACAGAGGGCAAGTAAGTTCTTTATATAGTAAATAGATTAAAAAATAGGTCAAAAAATTTAGAGGCTATTATGAACAGTGGTGCTTGGAGGGATTGCGCAGGATGGGAGATGTGTGCTTAAAGTAGACTAAGGACCAAACGTGATGGCCTCTCAGTATCTGTACTGCAAACCATAATGGCGCAAAGCAGAGAGAGAGAGTAGGAAGGTGCCTGCTACAGAGGCAGGGGGTGGGGTGGGGTAGGGTGGTGGGAGGGATACTGGGAACACTGGCAGTGGAAAATGCACACTGGTGGAGGGCTGGGTGCCCGATCATTGTATGACTGAAACTTAATCATGAAAGTTTGTAACTGTATCTCACGGTGATATAAAAAAATAATAATAATAAAATAAAAAAAATAGAGATAAAATTGTGCTATTCTTTATATCTGAGTAAACCTTAAAAAAATGTATTCCACATGTGAGAAAAAAGAATACAGGTGCTTATGGAAGGCACTTTAACCTGCTAGTCTATGATCAGAAGCAGTTCATTCACTCAATCAATGATTTCCTGAGAACTGAGGTGCTAGATTTCATGGCAGCCAGATCCAATCAGAGCAGTTCGCAAATGTTCCCGTTTTATGGAGGTTTCAGCAGCTGCTTACTTTATTAAGGATGAGTATTTGGCTGAAAAATGAGTAAGCCTAGAAAAATCTTAGATAAGGCCTGAGAACAAAGGTTATTAGAAGGGGGAATAATTGCAGGGTTTGCTGGGTGAGCAGCTGGTCAAAGGAGCAGGAAGGAGGGATACAAATAATGGCAGGGACGATTGAGCATGAACACAAAGGCCACAGAATCACAGAATGGGGGCGGATGAAAGTCTGTAGAGAAGACGAGCATAAATGAGAAACAGAAAAGAAGGATGAGATAATTGATTTGGGTGAAAAAAATCGAAGCTCATAAAAAAAGTACAGAAAGTTATAGTTCCAGAAATGGGAAAACTGACTGTGTTCTACCTTGCCAAGCTGTGCAGGGAACTGCATCAGCGCTCCTACTCACCGAGGCTATTTCTGTTAGTACAGGTAGGCTTTCTCCAAATCCTATGACCTCAAGTATCCCCTTCTCGACATCACTTCCTCAGAAAGGTTTGTTCTGACAGCATAAGTACCTGCTTCCCTGTCATTCCCAATCAGATCCTTCAAACCACCTACACAATACTTACTGTTTATTTGAAATCTGTCTTCCCAACCCAATGCCAGTGATATGGGACTAAGGACCCCCTTTATCTTTTTAATTATACTCTAGATTCTAGTGCTGCAATGATTCATATCAACTTCACAAATAAAAACCATCAATTTGGCAATGTAGAGAGCTTAGATTTAACCTTACATAGCTACTGGAGGCAATTAATTGGTTTGTTGATCATTACATAGTAAAAATGGTGGTGCCAGACTTGAGGCCAGATATTCTGACACTGAGTTTAGGAATCAGAGTGCAAGAGGGAAAGGGCAAAGGGGAGGGAGTCTGGGAAGGGGAAGTAGAGCCAGTGAATATCTGTATGTCACACATGGAGGAATACTATCAATTAAGAGATTTAAAATGTGTACCACGGTTATAAAGCAGATTTACTTTGATGTACATAGGAATTAAACCCTGTCAGTCTGACAAAGAAGGAATGTACCAGAGAAAACATCTGATGAGTAAGATTCCTACCCCACAAAGCATTTCCGGCAAGTCGGAATAAGGGTTGATAGTAAGGGACACCCTCCTGGGTAAGAGCAGACTAAAAACTGGTTTTGGGACGAGAGCAATAGTACAGTGGATAGGATGCTTGCTTTGCATTTGGCTGACCTGGGTTTAATTCCCGCACCTCATATGGACCCCTCAGCCCAGCCAGGACTGATCCGTGAGTGCAGAGTCAGGGGAAGTAAGCTTTGAGAACTACCAGGTGTAACCTCTCCAGACAAACAAGTTGTCAAGGAGGCTGTTAAGACCATTGTGAAGAACACTGTGGGAGGCTGTTAAGACCACAAATTCCTGAGAATTAATAATGGCTCTAAAGCATAAATGGACAACTGGACAGCACGGCCAGTGCAACTATGGGCAGGCCTATGACAGACCCTGAATGTAACCCTGAGTAGTAGCTCATCTGTGAGCTACTGCCTTTGAGAGGGCGCTGCAAAAGAAATGAGGCTTGGGCTGGCGTGACAGCACAGTGGGTGAGGGGCTAGTCTTACAAGGGGCCTACCCTGCATTCCATATGGTCTCCAGAGCCCTGGCAGGAGTACAGAACCAGGAGTGAGTCCTAAGCACGGCTAGGTATGGCCCCCAAAGCAAAACGAATCAAAGGGAAGAGAGAGAAATCTGGATCTGCAGTGGGGAAACAGCCCACAGGTGAATTCAAGAGCCTGCTGCACGTTCTGCACAGCCACGGGTAACTTTCCACAGCAAAGGAGTGAGGTCTTGCAATCTTAGCTCCTGAAACGTACAAAGTGAAGGAGTAGAGATATAGCAAACAGGTGAGGATACATAGTGGGGTACAGAGTGGGGGACCAGGAGCACCCTAACTCTCAGGGTCATTTCTGCTGAAAGTTTACCCCATCCTAGGGAGAAAGGATTAGTGGTAATTATAATCACATTATCTTGTGAAGATATTCCCCCACAGAAATGGCATTTTACATAAAATATGTTTGATTAGCCAGATTTACGGATTAGTAAGCAGACAGATATAATCATGCTTGAATGAGCATACACATGCATATGTAATATTTTTCTACTGACAATAGCTACTTCTGTGTATTCTGTGCTATTCCTGTGTTAATTAGGTTACCATGAACAGACAATATGCACTGCGCCGTTAGCACTGTCGTCCCCTTGTTCATCAATTTGCTTCAGTGGGCACCAGTAATGTTTCCATTGTGAGACTTCTTGTTACTGTTTTTGGCATACTGAATACGCCATGGGTTGCCTGCCAAGCTCTGCTGAGCAGGCGGGATACTTTTGCTCTCCGAGAGGGACGAAGGAATCGAACCTGGGTCAGCTGAGTGCAAGGCAAACGCCCTACCCGCTGTGATACTGCTCCAGTCCACACACAATATATATCTGATTTATACACTGGCATCAAAACAAACATGTTTTAGGATAGGGAGGTACTGCTGCAGTTTCTCAACTTTTCCATTATTGTATAAATAATAGTCACAGACAACACATAAATAAATTGATGTGATTGTGACCCAAGAAATTTTGTTTATATACTTTATTTTTGGGCTGCGTCTGGTGATGCTCAGGAACTATTCCTGACGGTGCTTGGAGAAACTATATCTGGGTTGGTCACATGCAAGGCAAGCGCTGTACCTGTTGTACCTGCACTGGCTTCATAATCTCTATGCATAAAATAATATGATGGGCTGATTGCTGACTAGGAGAAAGCTTAAGCCCTAGAATATCTGCTTCAGGTCATGAACAGTCAAAGGGATGGATTTTGTCTTTACAGAAGGTCAAGACTTTTGACCAAAGAAGCATATAGAACTAGAGGCTTTAGAGCTAACACAGCTCAGACACCTGGGTATCAACCAATGAAAACCATAAAGAAAGAAACACTGTTCAACTCTAAAAGATGGAAGTCAGTTGGAAGAACAATTGTCCTTTAGGTTCTCTGGAAGCTTGCATGTATAGTGACAGACAGAGGTGTTTGGTTATGATGTGGGTGAAGAGGGATGATATCCATGATAAGAGAAAAGAGAAGAGAAGAGACAAGGTTTGAAAAGGGTACATGGATTGCAAGGGGGCAAGACTCTCTAGGGGCGGGGAGCAGTTTCAGTGTGCAATCATCATTGGAGAAATGACAGTGACATTTAGGTCCAGGAGAGGAGAAAGGAGACTCTACAATTTACAATAATGGTTTTCATTCAGAGTAACTACTGCTTTCATGTGGTAATAGTTTCCTACTGCTGCTGTAACAAATTACCACAAATTTAGTGCCTAAAAACAATACAGGCATATCATTTTCCAATTTAGGACCTCAAAATTCCCAAGTTTATCTCACTAATCTAAGATCAAGGTGCTGGCAGGGTTGCATTCTTTCCTGAAGCTTTTTGCTTTTCTACAGTTAGAGGCTATCTACAGCCTTTGCTGTAGTCCATTTCCAACTGAGAGCCAGCAATGCCAAGTCAAGTCCTTCTGCTACATCTTTCTGACATAGATTATCATTTCACTCTGTTCCATTTTAAAAGATCCTTGTGAAGACACTGTGTCCAGAGATAATCTGGGATAATCTTCTTAATATCTATTAATGATATTATCTGTAACCTAATATATTCACAGGCTATATAGCCATTCCTGAAGCCTGTTAGGAAGCCTTCCAGTAAGACATTCCTGGAGGTCTACCACACATATCTAAGATATTTGAAAGCAAAATAAAACTTTAAGATTGCCTGTGTAGGACTATTTGACAATGCCTCTCCCTATTGGCCCCCACCAGGCACCCATCCCCTAGTATTGTAGAAAACAACCTTTCAGATCAATCTGTCTAGAACACAGTAATTTCCCTCTTAATTTTGTCTTTTTTTGTTTCAGGGGGAGGAATGTTGGGCCACACCTGTGCTCAAGACTTACTCTTAACTCTGTGCTCAGGAGTTTTGCTTTCTTTACTGTGATGGGTTAGGATATAGGAATAAATTAATCATTATTTGTCACTTAAGCATTTTATACTTTTTCTTTTGTAAGCTTTCAATGCCATGTACAACTTACCCTCTTGAAAGCAGTTATAAAACATGTATATGCCTGAGAGCATTTCATTTCACAGTACTTAGAAGGCCTTTCATTCATCCTTACTAGATTTAATACAAGTATAGCATTGCTACAACTGTCCAGGTTAGAGCTAATTAAATTTATATTTCTTCCTTAATGCTTTAATTTTATTTTCTAGACAGCCTATTTCCCCATTCTGTTTTATTGGCTCTATTCTTCAAAACAATGAAGTAGTTTGCCTTTGATTACCACTTGGTTATATCCCAGAGGATTCTGTTAGGTTTTTTGTGATTCTATTAATCATTTAATTCAACATTTCAAAATGATCTCTAGGCTTCTTTTCTCCTTACACTGTCATTATTCAAGCGCTTGGGTATTTTTGTGTTACTTGTTTTGTTATCTTCAACTTCTTAGCTCATCTTTGTATATGACTAAAGAAAAATATTCTAACTATGTACACTGTTATTTGGACTATCAGTGCAGAATCAATAAAAAAAAATCTAGCCCTTTGGATCCGGCTGCGGAGCGAACATGATGGAAGAGCCCAAGGGAGCGCCCTTGGACTCCAGGCAGCCCACTGAACTAATTCCGGCATGGGACCAGAGACCCCACGGTGCGCTGAAACAGTGGGACCCGGGCATCCCCCAATTCTTTTAACCTGTCTCTCTCTCTCAACTCCTCCCTCCTGAGCACAGCGCAGGATCCGCGGCTTTCCTGAGCGCAAAATGGAGCCAGCGATCCAGCTGAAACAGGACGCTTTCGCGCGCTTGCGGGAGACCCCAGGGGGCGGGGGCGGCGACCCCCGCCCACAGCAGATAGATATTTAAACCCACCTCCCCCACGTGTGCTTCCCTTTGGATCCGGCTGCGGAGCGAACATGATGGAAGAGCCCAAGGGAGCGCCCTTGGACTCCAGGCAGCCCACTGAACTAATTCCGGCATGGGACCAGAGACCCCACGGTGCGCTGAAACAGTGGGACCCGGGCATCCCCCAATTCTTTTAACCTGTCTCTCTCTCTCAACTCCTCCCTCCTGAGCACAGCGCAGGACTTCTCCATCTTATGAGCACCATAAAAGGGTAAAAGTTTGTAGTGATGTTATTTCTGGTTGTACTTTCCCTGGACTTTATACAGAAACCCAAAACCGCGCGGCCGCTGCTGCGGCCGCGCGACCTAATGTCATCTTAGCATCAGCAATATGTAATGGTTCGCTTTTAATGGGTCGGACTTTTGTGGGAGATCCTAACAAGAATAGTAAGTCTGTTGCTGAAATATTGAAGGCAATCAAAACGGTAGCCATCTCTCTAGACTAAACTAAGCTATATCCCCACGCCAGCTGAGAAGAAATTTTCTTCTTTCTTGGGAAGAAACGTGGCATGTCGTCAACTACAGTGTGATGTCCATTAAGCAAACAGACCTGGTGGCGTGGGAATGGGACATAAGGGGAAAAATTATGTACATGGAACAGTGGGACGCTGGTGGAATCTCGAGCCGGAGCCGATACCAGCGCAAGACCTTCGGTTCCAGAAACTGCTTCCAGACACTCTACTAGTCTATCAACTAAGCCAGAGCCCCACGTCTGCTGATGACGGGAAATAACCATCCTTTTCGGTTTTTTTTTTTTTTTTTCCCTTGTCAGGCAGCGTGGCGATTACTAAACAGGCGTGAACTCGGTGGCGCGGGGCAAGGGGGAAAAAGAAAAGTTATGTAACAAACAGCGGGACTTAATATCTCTATATTCTTAGCAGTGGAGAACTATCAAATGCCTCCTTGGCAATAGGACTGCTTTTCTTTTTTGGGGGAAACCCCAACAACGGTAGTGAGTTGTGTGTTGAAACATGGAATGTAATCGAGATAAGGCATAAATGAAGTGAAACTTATCAAGTACAAGGGTGGGGACTGGGGAGGTGGGAGGGGGCGGCAGGTATACTGGGGGGGTTGGTGATGGAGGATGGGCACTGGTGAAGGGAAGGGTGTTTGAGAATTGTATAACCGACATAATCCTGAGAACTATGTAACCCTCCACATGGTGATTCAATAAAATTAAAAAAAAAATAAAAAAAAATAAAAAAAAATCTAATGCATAACTAAGAAGAGAAACAACAGTCCTGGGACCAGAGAGACAGGACAATGGATAAGGTGCTTGCCTTGCACATGGTTGACCCAAATTCGATCCCTGGCACCCCATATGGTTCCCTCAGCACTATGAGGAACTATTACTGAGTGCAGAGCCAGGTAACCCCTGAGCATTGCCAGGTATGGCTAGAAAACATTTGGAAAAAAAAACCCAACTACAGTCTTCCTGAATAATACAATGTAGTAGCTCTAGATATTTACATGTTTATAGAAAGGGGAAAAAAAAAAGGAACAAAAATGGGGACCTACTATGTGTCTGTCTACCTGCCTATCAACTTCAAACTTACCTATGTAATCTTCACAACTACTTTAAGAAATGATCTCTAACTCTCTCTTACTCTAAATTATATATAAAGAATTGTATAATTATATATAAAATCATAAACACACAACATCATATATTTATAATTCAATATTATAATCATAATTTTATTTGATAATTCATGATTATCATTATTCACTATAATTTAATAACATATTATATAATTGAATATATATATATATTTGGTTCTCGGGCCACACCTGGGTGTGCTCAGGGCTTACCTTGGCTGTGTCCAGGGTTTAGTCTGGCCCTGCGCTCCAGGATCACTGCTGGCAGGTTCAGGGAAACATAAGATGTGCTGGGTATTGAACTCAGCTCTGCTGTGCAAGGCAAGTCCCTACCTGCTACTACTGTATTCTCTCTCCAGTCCTCCATATACTTATTTGGTAATAAAACTCTAAGGCTAAAATAGTATGTATCTTTCCAGGTTTCAAAGATATTAAATGATAGTGCTGGAGAGATAGCACAGTAGGTACTTGGCTAAGCAGGGTTCAATTCCCGGCACCCCATATGGTCATGTGTCCTACCAGAAATGATCCCTGAGCCTGATGGAGCCATAGTTAAGCCCTGAGTACAACTGAATGCAATCTCCAAATCAAGTAAAAACAAAATAAGACTTATTAAATGATAAATAGGTAATTTAATCTCAGATATAGAGCAGAGAGTAGTAGATAATACTAGAACCAGCACAATCTGAATTTGAATCATGACTCTACATACTACCAGTTATGTGACTGGGGTCAGTTAAACTCTGAGAATTAGATTTCTTTACATATGAAGAGGCAAGGTTAACATGAGAACTGAATGTTCTTTTACTTGCAAAAAGACCTCAAATGCTTCTCCCTGAGAAAGATAGTCTTCATAACTTAATTTTCAAATAATTAAGTCCTAGAATTTTATTCAATTATAAGCCCATGATACTGTGATTTTAAAATAAAATTCCTCAAGCTGTGTGGGATTTCATAGAAAACTGAGAAAGGTAGATTTCTGACTTAAGGATTTTTTTATACTATAACTCAATCTGAGACTGAGAGTCACTGTCACTGTCATCCCGCTGTTCATGGATTTGCTTGAGTGGGCACCAGTAACATCTCCATTGTGAGACTTGTTGGTACTGTTTTTGGAATATATCAAATACACCACGAGGAGCTTGCCAGGCTCTGCTATGCGGGCGGGATACTCTTGGTAGCTTGCCAGGCTCTCTGAGAGGGACAGAGGAAGATTAGAGTTAAGTAAGTTTATGTACTGACCAAGAAAACAAATTACCACAAGAAGGACTAGCTTAAGGAGAGAGAGAGAGAGAGAGAGAAAGAAAGAAAGAGAGAGAGAGAGAGTGTTTTGTGTAAAATGTCTATGTGGTGTCTGGAAGGATAGGGATACTTACATAGTCAGAAATCACTGGTAAGTTCAGATAAAATGCACAAACACTGTCCTAACCAATAGCTTCTCTTTGCTTTGCTGAGAAGTCAATGAAGAATTAAAAAATTCCTTAATGGTTTCCGTATAAAAGCAGAAAGACTGCTTACATGTGAATTTGGAATTTCAAAATCCACTTCTAATATTTCCAACATTCTACAATTAGTTTGAACATCCTTATGTTCTGAATTACACTAAGATTTTATAAATATTACATGGTTGAGCAACACCTTTGATTTCAGTTATTAACTTATGTTATCTGAAATGATCAAAAAAAGAATGATCAAAAAAAAAGCAGTGGCGACTATTTTCTACCTTTTCATCATGGAAATATCTTGAAATTTTGATCACAAGGGATTTTAAAGCATTAGTATTTTCTTTAAATATATTCTAAATGAAATCAAATTAATCAAAGCATTTTACATTTAGCATTGGTACAATATTTTTACAGCTGAGAAAAGAAGTTGCTGACTATAAAGTGATTTCTAATTTTATAAAATTTATTATGAATGCTAATGTTCCATTTGGTAAAATTTGTGTTCCTTGATTATTATTACAGTTTTCTGTAAGTCTAAATAGTTTTACTAAAGCCTGCTAAGAAGGTTAATGTTTCTTCCAGTCTACATCACACAAAGGCTAATTCGGCTCTTACAACCATACTCTGATCGAGTCAGCTAACGTGTGTGTGTGTGTGTGTGTGTGTGTTATGTACTTTGTACACAGGGAACTGACTTGCATTACAATGGTAATCAGGCAGTCTTTTTGTCCTCTTCTTCCTTCTAGGATACAGCAAAGCATGTATATTTATATAACCCTGAAATCTGTAGTAGCATTAAAAAAGGAGAAAGCTGGTGGTGCAACATAGTAAGAAAACAGGCATTAATTGCTTTTAAGAAGAAAATAAATTTCAAGACAGGGACATTTAATATCACCATTAAGCTAAATCAAGAAAAAAAATCTCTATTCTTAACCCATATATGGCTTTGGTTTTCTGTGCTTTGGTGGGCTCAGGGGAAGCGTAGGAGGTGTTGGGATTGAACACGTGCAAGGCAAGCAGCCTACCCACTCTAACAGTATTTTAAAATTGAAAATGTTTGACATATAACATTGTATTCACTTAATTTATTTGTGCATTGTTATATAATTGCCACTGTAGTAAGAGATAATCTAAGTGCCCCCCAATTAATCACTGGGCAAAGAAAGTGTGGTGTGAATGTATACATATACACAACCCAAAATAATATTAACTGTATCACCTTATTTGGGAGAAGAAACTATTAACTGGGGACACAAGGGTGAGGGGGTTAAAAAGTGTTTTCTTAGTAGTGAAAACAACTTGACCATTCACATGAGTCGTTTTTTGCAGTGATGTTGTATTATCATAACACAAGCTCCTTAACACTAACAGAAAAATTTTCATGACAATGTGATCTTGGTACCATGATGGTGAAGAGCAGGAAGCTATTCCTGTCAGATGAGAAACTTGCCCATCCCAAACAAGGGCGCTTTCTTAGGACCAGCAACCTATGGCTCTAATCAAAAGTGCCAGAGAGGCAATGGCAAAGGCAGCATCCCTTGGGCTGGGTACATGTTAAAGAGAGTGATGAAAGGTTCAGCTGGGGGAGTTGTCATGCTTAAACAGACCAGGGAATCTTTCACAGCTTGCCTTGCAGTTGGGACTGCCAGGGAACTCTTCTTGGGCAAATATCCCAGTGGAAGACTTAACCACAGAAGAGAATTATGTGCTGAAATTTTTTCCTAGACATTGAGGGCATCCATCTTAGTTCTTAAAATATGTTAAGAAAGCTTAAAATACAGCTTACAGGGTGGGGTGTGTGCTCTGTATGTGGGAGCCCCAGCACATGTTCTCCAGGCACCACTGGAATTGAAACAGGCCGGGCCAGAACTAGCACTTGGAGCACTTACTGGGTGTGGCTCAACCCTCCTCCCCCCACCCCCGATTAAATAGATAAATCTCAAGATTCAGTTTTCTTCGTTCCCCCCCAATTTCACTCTTTTGGAAAACTGCGACTGGTAAGTGCTTAAAAACTACTGTTGCTGAAGCAAATTCTGCAACTCTCAGTGAAGGTGCTTTATTTTCCTGATATGGAAATCCAGATCATCAATGGTAACTCCTATAATTTGAGTGTCTATCATTCTTTTGTATCTCCTTCCTTCAAGGATCACTTTTTTGAGCATCTACTGGAGGATTGTGTTTAAACCAGAGTTACTAGCAGCACACCATTCCCTGAAAATGAGAAGCTATAAGCAGAGCCAAGCAGAGAAGGAATCAAAAAGAAGAACCTAATCAATAGGGGTTCCAGAGGGAAAGAACGGTGGCCATGGGCTACTGAATACTCTCATAAGTGTATGCAGAGATGTGAACACAGTGACATATCAGGAAGGAACAGGATAAACAGGAGAGTCAAAGAAAAACAGGAGATTAACCAGAGAATGAAGATGTAGAAAAGTTCTGTAGACCTTCTCCCATGCCTCTCCTCTAGGGGGTTAGAATTATAATTTATTTTCAAGCTGTCAGAATTGTCCTAACACAGAGCAGCTAAAGCTAAAGATTCACTACTAAAGCAAACTACAAATTCTAAAAAAATTAATTTTGATTTAAGTCTGATCTGTGGGTGGGTATGAAGGAGTTGAAGGGTGTAATTTGTTGTTGTTTTCTGGCAGATTTAACATACTAACCACCATTTACTTAGAGTAATATTCCATTTATCTACATATTCTGAATATCGAACAAAATGTGAAAAGCAGAAGGGTGGAAGTTCTATCAAGATGCAACATGTTTCAGGGAAAAGATGCCTGGAACAAAATAATGAAAACTTACATGTGAGTTATCTGGTTTGTGTAACGACTGTTAATGTATGGACTGGTGTGCACACATGCGCTTGGTAGATTTATACAGCAGATAAAAATTAACAAGCTCCTTATTCTTAGTGTGCCTATAATGTGTAAGGCAGGGTTGGAGATATAGTAAAATGGGGAGGGCACGTGCCTTGCATGTAGCCAACCCAGGTTTGATCCCTAGCATCCCACATTGTCTCCTGTGGCCACCAGGAGAAATCCCTGAGTGCAGAACCAGCAGCCTGAGCATTACTGGGTGTGCCCTCCCCCAAAAAAAACTTAGGAGGAAAAAAATTCAAATGTGGAGTTAGCCCATTTGGCTATTCTGTGATACTCCTGCTTTCTAAAGTTAGATCTTTAGGGATGATGACACACCTCTTGCAAGATTTCA
The DNA here is from genome assembly GCF_027595985.1 of Sorex araneus. Lineage (NCBI taxonomy): Eukaryota > Metazoa > Chordata > Mammalia > Eulipotyphla > Soricidae > Sorex > Sorex araneus. The sequence goes on along the minus strand of NC_073302.1, from coordinate 69,244,327 downwards.
GTGAAAATTATTATTTTTTTGAAAATTATTTTTTAAACTAAATTTTACTGATTTGCCATTGGTTTCTGACACTATATAAAATACTGGGAGTATAGCTTCACTAAAGTTCTAGTGTTCCCATAATCAGACTGACCCCTTTCCTCGCTTCCCCTTCCATTCTTCCCTACTCATAACATTATTTTTTTGCAACTTGGGATATTGCTCTTGTGGAGATTTAGGGGAGAGGCAAGTTGGGCTACAACCATCAGTGTTCAGTGGAGATTCCTGGCTTTGTGCTCAGAGAGACCCTTGGTGTGCACCAGGGATTTGAACTGGGGTTGGTAGGATGCAAGGCAAGCAAGCGTTTTACCTCCTGTACTCTGTCTCTTAAGGAGATTTCTGATTACCGTTTCAATTTCTGTATTTGTAACAAGTCTGTTCAAATAATCTATTTCTTAATAGATCAGTCTTGAAAATCTTTAAGATTCTAAAATTTTGTCCATTTCTTCAAGGCTGTCTAATTTGCATATGGATGATTGGGTTAATCTCTTCTGAGGTTTTGGATTTCTGTAGTATTAGAATTTCATGTCTTTCTTTACTAATTCATTGTAATTAGTTTTTAATTTCTCTTAGTTTAGCTAAGGGTTTATCAATCTTGTTTATCCTTTCAAAAAAGTACCTTTTCATTGTGCTGCTTTGTATCTTCTTATTATAGTTCATTTCTGCTTTAATTTTGGTTATTTACTTCATTCTAATTTGATTGTTTATTTTTTTTTCTCGTTTACTGATGTGGTCCTGTTTGTTCCTCTTTGCTCTTTGCTAAATCTCAAAGGATCCAATAGCACATCTTTGTTTTCATTCTTAACAAAGTAATTTTTATTCTTTCTCTGTTGATCCAATAGTTGTTCATCTCCACATGTTTAAGAACTTTCCAGCATTTTTGTTGCTATTGTTGTCATTACTATTACATTTTGTGACTGATTTCTAACTTCATAGTAATGTTACTGGACAAAATGTAGTGATATTAATATTCACCTATTTATTGAGTCTTATTTTGTGTGCCAACTTAAAAAATACCCATGTACAGTTCCATACGCATTTGAAAAGAATATGTATTAATTTTGGGGGGAATGGAGTTGATGTGTATAGAGATCTGATTGCTTATTTTAAGGACATTATATATAATTATGTATTACACACATATTTTGCTTTTGTGTTTTGGGCCATCTTTGGAGATGCTAAAGGCTTACACCTGGCTCTACATTCAGGATCACTCCTGGTTGTGCTTGGGGGGATCATACAGGGACCAGGGATAGACCTGAGTCAGCTGGGTGCAAGGCAAGTGTTCTGCCCACTGTGACACCTCTCTAGCTCCTATAATTAAGTTTTTGTCTGATGATATATCTATTAATATAAAGTGGTGTTGAGAGTTCCGAGTATTTGTAGCTGCTGTTTTCTCCCTCTAGCATTTTTTTTGGGTATTTATATGTACTTATGTTTGGTATATATAAATTAATTATAATTTTATGGTGGATTATTCCTAATATGGTATCAATTGCTGTCTGTTATAAACTTTTTGGCTGAAAGTCTGTTTTATTAGATACGGTAGTAGAAGTTCCTGCCATTTTCTCTGTATCACTAAGCCTGAAATACTAACTTCAGCATTTTATTACTAGTTTATGTCTGACTTTAAATCTGGTAAGGATTTTTCTAGAGATTCTGCTTTTTTTCTCTTTAATCTATCTAGCTACTCTGTGTCTTAGAGTGGTTATTTATATATGGGTTCAATTATTATAATTATATCTTTATTTTATGATTGTTTTCTATTTCTGGTGTTTCTTTTACTGTGAGCTTTAATCTATATCTCACTTGAATAGCTTTCTTGACAATTCTTTCATTTTTTCAATATAAGTATCTCTATTTTGTTTTGTGGTTGCCATGATGATATAATCAGTCTTTCTGAGTTAACCAGGTTTTTTGTGTTGCTACCAATACACTGTCATTAGTCTACAGAAACTGTCATTTTCTTCATCCCCTTTTGTTTTTTATTGTCTAATTATATTGTTTATATCTTTGATTCTACCTTACTAATTATTACTTAACTCAAAGTGTTCTAATTCCTTTTAACATTTCTTACAGTAAAAGTCCTAAACTTCACTAGCTTTTCCTTTTCTGGGAATACCTTTATTTCTATAATTCAGAGATATTTTTAAATTACTGAAAGTATATTATTGGCTGCTAGATTTTATTTTTCTTCTTTTGGTTTTGGGCTACACCCAGCTTTGCTCTGAGCTTACTCCTGGCTCTGTGCTCAGAGATCACTTGGTGGTGCTCAGGGGATCGTATTAGATACTAGGGTATCGAACTTGGGTCAGCCACTCCTGGGTTGGCCACATACAAGGCAAGTGTCCTGCCCACTGTTCTTGTCCTTTGTTCCCAAGAGGTAGGTTTTAATTATAGAATTGGAAGTGTGACATACTTTGTCTCTTTGTTTGTAGAGTATCTGTTGTGAAATTTAGTTCATGGTGCCAGTTCATGGTGTATTTGTTATGTTAGGTATCTATTTCCCCAACTATGGTTTAATACTTTATTATTAATTTTCATAAATTAAAGTTATGTGTCTTGGCATGATTCTTTTTTGCATTTAAAAATCTGTTTTCTATTAGCTTCATGGAGTCTATGTTAGATCTCTCACTAGGTTTGGGAAGTTCTTTGCTATCATTTTTTTGAATAAACTCTCTCTTCACCCTCTGTTAAATTCATTGCCCTCCTGTACTCTTTTCAACCACAGCCTGGTAATTTCACAAGGCTTTTCATTTTTTCCTGATTTTCATTCCTCTTGTCTCTTCCATTTGAGTCACCAAAGGAATTTTATCTTTAACCGTGCTGCTTATTTCCTGTGCATGATTGAGACTGCATGCTATGCTTTCCATAGAAGTTTTCATTTTATTCACCGAGTTTTTAATATATAGAATCTATTCCATTTTTTCAGTTTTAATATCTTTGGTGAAAAAATATGCTCCTGAATTTTGTTTTTTTTTTTATTTCATTAATGTTTTACTCCATGTTAAGTGCCTTTGATACAGTTCACTGATTTTCTTGGTAATTCTTTTAAATTCATTGTCCATTTGATTCCCTAATTTTGTGTCGTTAGACTTTCTTTTGTTTTAGTTTTTGGGTCACACTGTGATGCTCTGGGGTTACTCCTGGCTCTGCACTTAGGAATCACTCCTGTCGGGCTTGGAGGATAATAGGGATGTCATGGATCGAACTTGGGTTGGCTTTGTGCAAAGCCTAGCCCACTGTACTATTGCTCCGGTCCCATGTGATCTTTGCATATTTCTCTTTCTTATTCATTCTGTCACAGGATTTGTGCTTTATTATAAACATTTTTTGTTCCCCTGTTAGGAGATCCTCTGACTCTAGTTTTGGTTTTATTTTCAGGACCTTGGGATTTCCTTTAGTCATCTTACTGGATGGGAACAATATGTATATAAGCTGTCTCCTCTCTTTCTGTGACCTGATGCATACTCAATCACCAAAGGGTGGATAAGGTAATTTAAGCTGCCACACAATTCTTGTGAAATGATTAATACTCAGTGTCTTGTTATAGTGCCTAATGTCAGCAGGTCATGTGGATCTTTCCTTCCTCTGTAAAAGATTCCTAGAGAGTCAGGAGATCACAAAAGTGCCAAGTAAAACACCTGTGTGGAGTATCTGCAAAACATAATGCCCAAAAGGTGAGAGGGAAAGAAGGAAAGTGCCTGTCAATGAAACAGTTGAGGGCAGGGGCAGGTAGCAGGAGGGGGACATTGGTGGTAGAAAGTCGACACTGGTGGGGGGATGGATGTTGGATCATGATAAACCTGATCATGAACAGCTTTATCTCACGATGATTCAATTAAAAACAAAAACAAATTGTGTGGAATTTGGTTATTCTGCAGCAGCATTCTCTACTGTTCCTAGATTTAAAATCTTCTCTTATACATCTCATACAAAGAACTATACAATTATAGTTGTGTAGGTTCTAAGTAAATAGCACGAATATGAATTAGACAATATATCTAAGGTATTTAGGGCCGATGTATCTAAAGTATTTGTGGGCCTTTCTTAAGGCAAAACAGAGTTGTTCCAGGCAGAAACAGGTATTTATCAAGTGGTATAATAAAGAGAAATGTTTCATGAGTAAGAATATAAAAGAGGACACTGTGATTAGGAAATATGGAATAGGATGAGGGAGGATGTTGAAGTTGATCAGAAGGATAGGATCAAGAGATGCAAGATCAAGAATTTGTTTGTTTTTGGGCCACACCCGGTGGTGCTCAGGGATCACTCCTGGCAGGTTCAGGGGACCATATGGGATGCTATTGAACCTGGGTTGGTCACATGTAAGGCAAGCTCCCTACCTATCTTATTACTCCAGACCCCAAGAAATTATTTTTTAAAAAAGAAGTAAAGAATTTTATTCTTTAACTAAAAAAGAAAAGAAAGTCATTGAAGGGTTATCAAGTAAAGATAAAACAATTAGGTTTTCATTTTCATAAGACAAGATACCATGAGGGTTTAGAAAACATCAAACTTAGCAACTGGCTGGTTATGGGGGTCAAGATAGAAAAACATGTAAGAAGATGATCCCAAGGTGTCTAGCAAACTCAACAGGAAGGATCACGGAACTATTTCCCGAGAAAGAAAATATATCAAGACTTAATGTCATTAAGTATATAAAGAGTTCCCAATAAAGAGTGTTTATAACTATTATTTTGTGGTTGCTATTATTATTGTTGATTAAAAGCCATTTATTAAAACTGAGAGTAAGTGTGATTTTTATCAAAGAATGCATTGAGACTAAACATGTAAAATCCTTTTTATCTCCAGTTTGATTTGTAGAGTAATCTTGGAGTAATATGTGAGGGGCACATGAGAAAACAGCCTATCTTTTCCTTGAATTTCCATCTACTTCTTTTAAAAACCAAGAAATTTAAAAATATGATAATATGACCACCGCCAACATGTTTATCATGCACAGCAGGTGTGTGAGGAGGCATTATTGTTATGTGAAGATCAAAACTATAAAATTAGCCTTAATTGTAATCAAGTGGAGGTGCTTAGATCTTTCAGCTTACAGAAAGCATTTTATGCCTCATTTTCTGAACTATGCTTTATTCATATTTTTTTGCTTCCTGTGGCAAGCAATTATTATTTTATAGTTACATATAATAATAAACTTAAAGGATGTATAATCACTTGGCAGTACTTCCCATGTAAGCATATAAATTCTGGTAGATCAGTACTTCCTGTACAACCATATGAGACAACTAACTATACCTTCACACTGTGTGACCAGCTCAGGCACACAGCCTTTGTTCCCTAGAGATACAATGAAGCAATAAGCATACATGAGGATTAGCCACATTTTGTTAATTAGGATCACTGTTGTCATTATCCTTATTGTCCTATTCAAGTTGTCTGGAACAGATGAGGTAGATAGGAATGTGTTAAATATATCAAAAGGCATGTTTATTTCAGAAGTTTTGAGCCCTGAGTTAAGAAAAAATTTTAGTGCTTAATATATATGCCAACTGGGCATTTTGCAATCAGGAATCTATAAAAGAACTAAAGTAATAGGCAGTGATGGGAAGCCAAATTTAAGAAAAGTCCAGATAATTTTGGTAACATAAGATCCTGCCTATAATTTAAAAGCTACAGTGATTCTTGCTTAAACTCACACATATATAATTGGTATCATTTAAGTACAATCACCAGTAAGCAACATCACACAAAGACACATATAATTTGTCAAACATCAAGGAATTTTTAAAAAGAGGGAATGAGGACTACTTTAACTGACATTCTTAAATAGGACATGAACTTTATTTATTTATATTAATATGAGTACTTATAGAAGTTCCTGAGGTATTTAATGTTTTATTTATTTTATTTCTTTTATTAATGAGTCATCATGAGAGTGCAGTTACAGTTTCGTGCCTGTGTTACAGTCATACAATACTTGAGTACCCATCCCTCAATCGGTGCCCATTCTCCTCCATCAATAATATTTTTATTATCATTTTTTATTTAACTAGAAAAGCATCTAATATTTATTTTCATTTCTAAATTTAAATAGGCACATACACATAACTTGAAAAATGAACAGACCTCCTATTTTTCTTTCTGGGTAATTTGTGTTATAGTCTAAACTGGTATAATCTGGCAAGATCTAAAGTATCCTGATTTCAATACAATGAACTACTTCTGAATCATCTAAACATTTGCTTTATTTTACATGATATTAATAATCTGTTATTAATATTAACCTCAGAACTTTGTTTTTTTGACACTTGTTGAGGTATTTGAATACTGTACAGTGATTGGGAGGAATAAAATTTCTGCATCTGCCACATCTTTAGTGACTAGAAGCATGGATTTTAAAATCAGATGGTACTCAAAACAGGTCTTCACTACTACTAACTATATAATTACTTAGTCTCTGTGTCTTAGTTTTCTACATGAATCTCAGAAAATTATCTTAAAAGAATATAAAACAGCATCAACTGCAGAGTTGTAGTGACAAATGTTTATCTACATACAAAGTTCTTAAGAATATTATGCACTGTCCCAATGGTCTAGCTACCATTATCATCATCTTCATGATCATAAGTATTATGTTTCTGAAACAGAATCACTCATCTTGTTTTGGGGTATTTGGAAAAAAGAGTATAAATACATATTAACTTCACTTTCCCTTGTATATTCCCCGTCCTTAGCTTTATAAGAAGTATCCTTATTTTCCATTCAATAATTCATTCTAGTCCATTGATTTTCAGGACTTTTTCTTCTGCATGGATGCCTTTATAATACCATGAGAACCCCATGGACTTTGACATACTCCAGTCTACACTTTAAGGATTCTCATTTTAAAAATACAAAGGAGCAGAGGGATTTGGGATCTCTGCAATAACACCACAGCTCCACTCAGGGTCTAAGATTCACTGGTTAGGAATTTTGCCTTAAATAATTCTTTTTTAAAGTTCTGGAGGGGCGGGGGTCATAGCTCCTTTAGCCTCTCTTACCTCTCCCATGACAGCAATGGGGGTCTCTCCCGTTGCCTGAGCAACACGATGTTCTACTAAATAGAACATATACTCGTCGTAGAGTAGACGGATCAGGTGGAAGGAGCCAAAGCTAGCAGCACTGCGTAAGGTTAAGTCCCGAATAACCATTGAGCTGTTTCAAGAGAAAAGATAGATATGTAGCTAATATTAGTGACCAAGATTAGAGCTTAATTTAAAATTTCTCTTAAAAGAGGAAGGCATTCTACACACAGCATTCCTCTTAGAGTACAATAAGCCACAGAATAATTGCATTATTGGAAGCAGCTGGCTTAATTTATTCAGAAAAGATGGTCAAGAGGTAAATCTCACTTGAGTATTATCTAAAGCTTTATTAGAATCTTAAAGGTCATGACCGAGAAAGACATTTTATTATAGGCAGGTCTGTTGAATTCACAAAACTTACAAATGGGTCAGAATTTTTTTAAAAAGGCTTTTAAAAATTGACAACTCATCACTATTATAAAAAAATGTAACTCACAAGGAAATTTTTATTTATAAGAAAACACTATTTCTCTCCCTACTGAGGATAATCTGGAAATACATTTTGGAGAAAATATGCCATACTAAGGTCACCGAATATAATAAGTAATACTCCCAGATTAGGCAATATTGAAGAGAATATGTACAGAAGTGCCTGAACACTTTATTGGAGGCAAATTTATTAAATAATTCCAGTTTTCTGTGTAAGAAGGAATTTTAATTTTCCATAATAGATGTGATAAAATGATTAAGAAATGCATCCTTGGAGCCAGTGCAATAGTACAGTGGGTAGGGTGTTTGCCTTGCAGATGTACAACCTGAGTTCAATCTCCGGCATCCCATATGGTCCCCCAGCACTGCCAGGAGTAACCCCTGAGCATTGCCAGGTGAGAACCACCCCTCCCAAAAAGAGCCCATAAAAAATAATGCATCCTTAAATAAGAGCATTAAATTTACAAAATACACTGAGATATGTATTAGGGATTAACTTAACTAAATATATTTTAAATAGAAATGAATCCCGAGTAAAATATGGTCTCATTGAAGATGCATCAACTGTTGTCCATGCAGTGCAAACTTGTTTCTAGGAAGCATAAGAAGTGTGAACATGGTGTGCATGTGTGTATATATGCCTTCTTGTAATTTTTATGTAGTAACCTTTCCTAGAATTTTTTTAACTTGGAAAACTAAATAGTCATTATATTCTCAGAAGGAAGAGAGTATTCTCATAAAAGAGTATTACTAACCTTGACTTGCTATAAATTCCAAGTAAACTGTTATTTCAATATAAATAAGTTTTAAAAGTATTTATAACTCAGAATAATTGTAAAATATCAGGGAAAGGAAAGAAAGAGTATACTTATGGTTTGTTTCATTGCTAATTTACTTAAGGGTTACTAAAATATAATAAATATATGTGTATATATATATGTTTTAAAGCACAGCAGGTAGGGTGTTTGCCTGGCATGCAGCTGACCTGGATTTGATTCCTCCGTCCCTCTCAGGGAGCCCGGCAAGCTACCAAGAGTATCCGCCTGCATGGCAGAGCCTGGCAAGTTACCCGTGGTGTATTTGATATGCCAAAAACAGTAAAAGTTTCACAATGGAGACGTTACTGGTGCCCACTGGAGCAAATCGGTGAACAATGGGACAACAGTGCTACAGTGCTATTGTGTAAACTGAGTTTAATAGCTGACTGTAGCATCATCAATGGACATTTAAAACTCTGAAGCTTGGGATACTGATTCTGGATCTTTGTTAAATTCTCTGCTGATCTCAATTAATTTCCCCTAAATTTTTCCTCTTGGGTGAAAATAAAAGCAATTCTTTTGGTCTTATTTAACAATTTCAAATTAAGTAAATGTATGTCTAGAATACTTGAATTATATGGCCTTAAATAAGGGAAGTGATTGTAAAATAATGAGAAACAAGAAACATAGTTCCTCATTTATCTAGATAACAGAGGGTTAATCTTAACGATGAGTTTCTCTGAATTTCTTTGCTAAAAAGAAAATAATGCATGAATTGGAAATTAGACTCATATTTATCACAATATGACATTATGTGGCTGGAGAGATAGCACAGCAGGTAGGGTGTTTGTCTTGCACACATCCAGCCCGGGTTCGATTCCTCCGTCCCTCTCGGAGAGACCGGCAAGCTACCAAGAGTATCTTGCCCATACGGCAGAACCTGGCAAGCTACCCGTGGCGTATTTGATATGCCAAAAACAGTAACAACAAGTCTCACAATGGAGATGTTACTGGTGCCCACTCGAACAAATCGATGAGCAACGGGATGACAGTGACAGTGACAGATGACATTATGACCATATCAGTCAACTTTTTGAGATTCAAGATGAGCTTTAGAGTCAAGTAAAATAATGCATATGGAATTCTTAGAAAACTATTCAGTATTATATTACTTTATATAATTATGTTACATTATTAGCGCCCGCTCGAGCAGATCGATGATCAACAGGATGACAAGTGATAGAAGTAATAATTATGTTAATATTTATTATACAAACAGTAGTTCTAGTGGATGATATTTTAGTTTGGAACTTTATAAATGAATTACTAAAATATATTAACATATGGGGCCAGAGAGGTAATACAGTAGGTAAGGCACTTGCCTTGTATGTTCTGACCCAGATTCAATCCATGGCATCCCACAAGGTCTCCTGAATCCTACCAGGAGTGCTTCCTGACTGCAGGGTCAGGAGTAAGCCTGGAACACGATGAGATGGACTTCCCAAGCCAATATATGTGTGTGTGTGTGTGTGTGTGTGTGTGTGTGTGTGTGTATTATACATATAGTAATTTATGTTAAAAATATATGACAAAATTGTTTCTCGCTCAATGTATACCTTTCCTAAATTCATAGATACATCATCACCCATTTTGAAAACATAATTTTTAGGGTTCTTTTTTGCTTTTTGGGTCACACCTGGCGATGAACAGGAGTCACTCCTGGCTCTGCACTCAGGAATTACCCCTGACGGTACTCAGGGGACCACATGGGATGCTGGGAATTGAACTCGGGTTGGCCACGTGCAAGGCAAACGCCCTTCCCACGGTGCTACTGCTCCAGCCCCGTGTAAACTAATTTTTATATATTTTTTTAAGTTTGGCAGTTGTAGTTTGGATCTCCTGCTTTTAGTATCGTTGGTTCAAATCATGCTGCCTTAATTAAAAAGTTTATTAATGAAATATGAAAAATATAATAGTTGTTTAAAATTAAACATTTCTTATAGAAAAGAGTATGCTGTTATTTGGAAAAAACAGCATAAAATAATAATAAGCTGGGGTTGGATAAATCGTACAGTGGCAGGATGTTTAGCTTGCATGCAGCCAACCTGGGTTCAATCCCCAGCATCGATATGGTCCTGGAGCACCACCAGTGGTAATTCCTGAATGCAGAGCCAGGTAGGAGTAACCCCTGAGTATCTCTTGGGGTGGTGCGGCTCCCCCTCTCCGCCCCCAAGAAAGTTATAGCATAATGTTTTTAGTCTAATTCAAATCTAATTACCTGGAGTCAATAATTTTGAAAAATTAAGAAAGCAGAGCAAAAATTTGTTCCTGATTATATCTCTTTAGCTGAACAGCTAAAGAGACAGCAAATATTTAAAATAGAACCTACAGGAGATAAATGGTTAATACCATGAGATCAAAAACATATCTGATTTTATTCAAATTTTAAGGAAATTTAACTAAGACAACATATATCATCTTTCAAACTGTAAGAAATCAAAAGATTAGAATGTTGTAGAAGATTTCAGGCAAGAATTTTCATTTATTCTTTCTACCAGTTTAAATTCAAAAAATCTGTGGTAGATAATTTGGCAGCATGTCAAAAAAATGTATAAACCTACTGACCTGAAATTTTTATTCTAGAAATTTACCTAAAATGTCAGAGAGATAATTTAAGTGAAACAGAAGTTACAACAGTGAGAAAAAATGGGAGGAAATGAAATGTCCATTAGCAGAATTCTAATTAAATTAAGATATATTTCTATATGAAATGTTATGCAATAAGTCTGAAGAAATGAAGTAGGCTGGACATGAGACGGTAACATGAAATAATGTTATAATGTTAAGTTAAAGAAGTAAAATACATAGTGGGAGTTACTTAACATGAAAACTTAAGGCTTAAAGCATATGGTATTATTTAATAGTTTATTAGGATTGAGAAAACACATTCACATTATTAAATTTTTATCAGCCATATTAAAAAGTTCAAAATAGTTTACCAGAATTTGTCTAAAGATACATATGTAATTTTATACAAAGTAATCATTACAGTACTTAAAAATATTATTTCACAATGCCATGCCACCGAAGGGCTCTAAAATAAAGAAACAAAATATACAAGACATACAGTGGAATTTTATGAGAAATTAAATATTACTTAATTATTTAATTTAATTAATAAACATCCAAAGATATTTAATGATAAGAAATGCTCAAGATATGTTAAGCGAAATACATAGATATAAACTATGGTAAACAACCATATTTTGATTATATAAAACACTTTAAAAACTTAATCTACTGGTTGTTTCTGGGCATTAAATGTATAGTATACTCAAGCTACCCTGATGTATTCGATATGCCAAAATTCTCACAATGGAGACATTACTGGTGCCCGCTTGAGAAAATCAATGAGCAACAGGATGACAGTGACAGATATTCAAGCTTATTCTGATCATAGTTTTTGTATTTCCTATGTTTTCTAAAGTGAATGGGTATTTTATAATGAAATGCTTATTTTAAAAGCTGATATTCATTTTCACTGTCACTGTCACTGTTATCCTGTTGTTCATCGATTTGCTCGAGTGCAAACCAGTAACATCTCCATTGTGAGAGTTGTTAATGTTTTTGGCATATCCAATACACCACAGGTAGCTTGCCAGGCTCTGCTGTGCAGGCGGGATACTCTCTGTAGCTTACTGGGCTCTCCAAAAAGGACGGAGGAATCAAACCCGGGTCGGCCGCATGTAAGGCAAACACCTTACCCACTGTGCTATCGTTCCAGTCCGATATTCATTTTAACATAGAAAAATTAATCCCCAGTCACTTGAATGCCAATGTATCTACAGGGTAAATACAGATATGAATAGTAAATTACACATGTATTTCTAAATTAAAATTAGGCCTTTATATTTTCTTCCAAATGCAATAACCCTGAAGTCCTAGACATAACTAAGGTAAATATATTAATAATATGAAGTTCTCTTAATAGCACAAGAGATTGTTTTCAAAAGAATTTTAACTCAATCACACAATAGGTATTTATTGTGTCCTTAATGTTTCCCGGTACATTATTCTAGGACAAGTCAGACAAAATTCAATAGCATTCACATTATGAAAGGAAAAACTATTGCAAAAAAATAAGCAGGCACAAAATAGTAAAGATGTCAGGAAAATTATTATTGTTCTTATTTTTTGCTTTTTTGGGTCATACCCAGCAATGCTCAGGGCTGACTCCTGGCTCTGAACTCAGGAATCACTCCTGGCAGTGCTCAAGGGACCCTATGGGGTGCTGGGAATCGAATCTGGGTCGGTTGTGTGCAAGGCAAACGCCCTCCCTGCGGTGCTATTGCTCCAGCTCCAGGGAAATTATTTTTAAGCAGGGACTATCAGAGCAGAAACTTGATTTAAGTAAAGGGAGTGAGTCATGAGAACATGTGAGCTTCTGTGGCAGGAAGAAGACAAATATAAGCTGAGGCAGAACAAGGCCTGATGTGTTTAAAGACCTGCCAGGAGGCTAGTGTGGGTAGAGTCAGCAAAGAGAAGAGTTCTGGATGAATCTAGAGACAACTAGCAGAGAGACAATGAAGGTGCACATACACCATTCTAAGGTTTTAAATTTTGTTTCAGGTACTTCAAAACCTCTAGAGAGTTTGACACTCACTTTATTTCAGCATATGTAATATAAAATTATGTTGGAAAATCAAAATAGTAATGGTCTTCAGTTGTAATAATAAAAAAGGATAAGCACACCATAAAATTATTGTCATAAATTAAAGAAAAGAATTAGTTAAGCTATATTATTAAATGCAGTCTCTTTTATTCTTTCTGCATTGGACTGCTGCCCTACAAGCCAAATATTAAGCGACACAATTACCAGTTTAATTGGAAATCTATTGTCCATTTCAGACTATTGTAAAATATGTTACGAAACTGAGTCCATTGAATTTCATGTTGCTAAGCTACCATGAACTCACCTACTTTTGAAATTAGAATTATAAATGTTAACTAGGTTGTAATAGATGAGAAACGCCTTTGTGTGGTTAACTTTTTATTCATGTTTGGAAATTGAAACATATACTTTAACATGCATTTCTCAATCTGCTTCTCATGTATCTGGGGATATATCATAACCTTCTTAAGAAGAAAACTGAGAACACCTTTCCCTATTTCCCTCATGCTAACTATTTTGTTTCCTTTAGTTTTTTTTTTTTTTTTTAGGCTGGAGCGATAGCACAGCGGGTAGGGTGTAGGGTGTTTGCCTTGCACTCAGCCAACCTGGGTTCAATTCCTCAGTCCCTCTTGGAGAGCCCTGGCAAATTACCGAGAGTATCCCACCTGCACAGCAGAGCCCGGCAAGCTACCCGTTTCATCTTCAATATGCCAAAAACAGTAACAACAAGTCTCACAATGGAGACGTTACTGGTGCCTGCTCAAGCAAATTGATGAGCAATGAATGGGATGACAGTGCTACAGTTTGTTTTTTGTCCACACCTAGCAATTCTCAAGGGGTACTCCAGGCTCTGCATTCAGGAATCACTTCTGGCTGTGCTGGGGGTACCATATGGTGTTCCGAGGTTTGAACCTGAGTGGGACAAATGCAAGGCAAAAGCCCTACCTGCTGACCTGTCACTTGGGCCCAGCTGCTATTTTTTGCATGATGATTATAGTTCATTCCAAAGACTCTCATTTTTGTGATAATTTATATATTATCCAATTGCAGGTAAACTAGATTCCCTATGCCTCCTTGCAACTCACAAAATCATGCTACAAATTCCATTCTTAGAAAAGGAAGAGGCAGACTAGAACTGACATAAGGTTAATGGTGGACAGTCTTGGGCACTTTGTGATGGTGAAGGTGTGCAATTATGTACATCAATGCCAGCAAAATTAACACTATGTCACCATCTTACCAAAACTACAATGAATTATAAGATTGTAATGGATATTTGGAAGGTTCTATTCTGCTGTCCACAGACCTACAAATACCCCACTATTTCTTTATTTTTGCCTAGAAAGATGGTGGCATTTTTCTCCCTCATCTTCCTGAGAACCATCAATGGCCTTTACAGAGGGGTTAAGCAAGAAAGGCCTCTATTTGGAGCACTGTTGTATACCATTGCTTTGTCCTTTCTCGCTTGCCACAAGGAGCTTAGGTTTATCAGGTTATACCCATCACAGTGCTCCTGAATCACTCCCATTCCTTTGTTTATGTGTAACTACTTCTCTATGCACTCTTCCCCAACCAGTTAATCAGCTTTTCCCCTTAATCAGACTCTGTTAATTTTTAAGGTCAGATCTTTTTAGGACACTAAACTTGTATTATAAGTTAATATTGCCTTTCTCCTCTCCATATGTCTTTTGAATAGTTTACTTTAAAGCAATGACCTTTTTGTATAGCCACAGGAAGACAGTTAATATTATGCTTTTGTAACTTGGGAGTTAATTTGCTTCAGGTAGTACATTCCCGGGCATCTGCTTTCTTAAGACTCAGTTGCCCTTATTTCTTAGCACCCCAAAAGCAGGGTCCCGATGAGGGACTGCAAGGACCCAGGGCAAACTGTGCGCTACTCTGGCATCAAAATGGGCCAGGCCAAAGCGCCACGATTCTTAACTATAAGAGCTTGATCATGGACAAATGCTGTCATGATCCAAAAGCAATGACAAGATTAGGACCCAGCTAGGGATAGGAAAGACTAATCTGGCCTGAGCACTGTAATCTGAGATTGAGATGACCACAGGAGAGCAATTCTATGAGCTTAATGTATCTCTTACTGTGTCCATACAAAATGATTAATATTATGAATGCTTATATGTTTGTTGGACAAGGAGAGGAGAAACACACCCATGGGATTCCGCTCTTGGGTGGGTCATCCTGCTGAAAGAGAATCTGTCCTAGAAGAAGCATCCCCTGAGGGAAAGAATTTTACACCTATTGATTATGACCACACCTATGTATAAGCCCCAACCCCTCATGCTTTGGGATTTAACTAGGCTGTAAGAGTGAGCTGGGGGTTTCGGGATCCAGATCCAGAGCCAGGGGGAGAAGCAGAGAGAGAGACAGGAGTGAATGGACATGAGATTGGAATAAACTGCAACTGAGACCAACCAGCCTGGCCCTGTTCCTTCCTTCACCTGCCCATCGCCATCTACCTCCCAGGGGTGGGGGAAGCAGCATAAGACTACGGAGCATGGGCCAGGAGGCGGGAGAGATAGAGTGCTGCTGCCCTTTTGTGATTACATAGAGCACCAACTGTTTGTAGCAATTTATCAATTGCTTCTGTCATGATTATCTGTGAGTTCACTTTGATATCTGCGTACATGTGAATATGTACAGAGAACAAAAATAAATTGTAAGAGAAATTGACTTCAGAACACAACAGGTTTAATGATGGAAAGTACCTAGTTCTTATTCTAACATAAATAAACATTTAAAAAATACTCTAATTCTGCTTCTCTGATTGTGTAGTTTTCACTACTTTGTTCTTGGGACTCAGTAGAACAGTTTAGATTTTAAAGGCTCTTACATTTCTGAGTTATTGACTTTGTCTACCAACAGGAGATACATAATCTGTCTGAATGCACCTTTCCTTCTGAGGCGCTGAACTGTACACCTTAAAAGTTTTTTTGAAATGAAAATAATAATCATACTCATAATGTGTCTAATAATAAACCAATTATCCCCAACTCAGTGGAGGACAGAGGTCAAGCAAGTGATCATCTACTGGATCTGTATATCTGCAGAGAACAAGAAATACAAGCAAGTAGTTTGCTTTCTCTTAAAGATAACCACAACAAACCTTGATGGAGACAAAGGGTCCAGATGTATTTCTAAAGCAAAATCAAGTAAATATAGGTTAAAAGAAAAACATAAAAAGGAATATGGATGAGTCTGAAAAAAATAAAAAAAGTAGTGCAAAAGAAAAAAGAAACTTTCTTTTCCTACACAGAGGATTTAAAAAAAAAAGCTAGTATCTCTTTTTCATCAATCATTCATAAAATATATATCTCATCTCTATGGTTTTCTGAAGGGGTGAGGCACAAGAGGAGTACCTGTAAATCTTCTAAAGAAATATTCCCCAATTAAGAATTTTAGATATTCCATTACTATCATTATTATTTTTGCATCTACTTTGAGGAGTGGTTTTCAACTATTTCCCACATATTAAAGGAAACATTATTTCCCATTAATTGATTTCTTATTAACAGCTAGATCCAAACTTAGTATGGCTTTTATGAGGCATACTAGGTGGTCACAGAGCAAACAAGATAGCATCTTTTGAGAACAAAGGTATTAAACAGGTAAGAGAGAATTATGAAAATGTTCCATTCCAAAAAAAAAAATGGGGAAAAAGCAACAAAAAACTTGTAGTTTTTTTCACTGCTGTTGACTCTGGGGTAAACACAGGAAAATTATTTGCAGGACATAGTAGATCTATAGTTCTACATCAGTTTAAGAAATAAAAATTGGACCAAACCTTCTGAGAAAAAATGAATTCACTAATAAGAAAAAGAAAGCAACTACCACCACTAAACAATAACAACAACAAAAACTGGTTTTGTTCTTACAAAGATGGTCTAACAAGTTGGAAATCCTACAATTTGGGTTTTCTGGATTCACAGGTTACTACTTCCTAAACTCTGTTACTTCTTCATTTATATTCTCTTCTCACAGCTAAGCTGTAGATTCAACTGATGTTCTGATGACAATAGTGAAACCCAATGACACACTTAGTGTGTATACCTCCACTTCACAGTTCTACACAATTTATTTATGTTTGCCTTTATCTCTTTCTTGAGATGGGGATAATACTGAATTTGTATTAGTAGATGTTATTATGCTTATTAGTCTTAATAGTGTTTGTTTTTTTTTGGTGGCGGTGGGGGGTGGGGAATGACACAACTCCCAAGCAGTGCTGAGGGACCCTAGGAAGGCAACTGCAGCAACTGGACAGGTGATTCAATGCAAGGACCTGAGGATGATGTGCTGTTCGGACTCTGAGATGCCAGGGCCACATCACCTAGTGATGCCAAGCACTGTGTCCAGCAACACTCAGGGGAAATGGGGATCGAACCAGGATTGACTATAGGTAAGACATGTATCTTAACCCCTATAACATCTCTCCCTGATTATGATTTTCATTTTAAAAAGATTTTAAGACATAGAGTTCAGGTCTATCGAATAGAATGAATGGCATGAAGAGTTGAACCAGCCTATTGGTATAAAACATCAACAGCTTAGAAAAGTATGAGCTTTTAAATCTGAGCATAAGCACATACTAAGTAATAAAAACTGCATTACTGTATGCTTGAAAACACACACAATTTTTAACTCTTGAGGTAGGCCTCCAGTCAATAGCTCATCTCAATAATTTTTTTCACATATAACTTGAAGGACTTTTCAGAGGTTTTTGTTACATTCAACATACATATTTATATCGTATTATTTTGTCAAAAACTGATAAAATATGATGTCTACTAAGTATTGATTATTCATTAGAATTACCAGAAATAAGCCTTTCAATGGAGACATTACTGGTGCCCGCTCCAGCAAATCATGAACAATGGGACAATGGTGCTACAGTGCAGTTTAGTTTTGTGGGCAAATCTGGCATTGCTCAGGGCTTACTCCTGGTGGTGCTGGGGATCAAACCTGGGTCAGCCCCATCCCAAGGAAAATATCTTAACCCCTATACTATCTCTAGGGCTCCAGAACTAAGGTCTTTGAAAAAAAATATATATATATATATGAAGAAAAAATATCACTATCACTATTACTCCACTGCTCATCGATTGCTCGAGTGGGCACCAGTAATGTCTTCATTCATCCCTGTTGCATGTCAGTGCAGCCTGACAGCATCTACTCGCTCCAGGAACACAAAAAGCATGTTTTTGTTACTGTTACTATTTTTGGCCTATCAGCTATGTCACGGGTAGTTTGTAGGGCTCTGCCACATGTGAGGAATATCCTCAGTAGCTTGCCAGGCTCTCTGAGGGACAGAGGCTTTTTGAAAAAAAAAAAAAAAGAACTTACAGTACTTATATTCCTTATAACTAAGATTTTGAGTTAATGGGGTTTGGAGAGGTGCCTTAAAAATATTTAATAAGTTAACTCTGGGGACCAGAAAGATAATACAGGGTCTAAGTGCTTATCCTGCATGTGGTTGACTCTGGTTCTATTCCTGGCACTGCATAAGTGACTCCTTGAGCAACGCTAGGAGTGACCCCTGAGCAGAGTAGACCTTGAGCACCACCAGGTGTGGCCCAAAAATCAACCCTGCAAATTAATTTTGATAAGCAAATTAATTCTGACAAATTAGAAAATTAACCAAATGGTTCTAAGCATACTTCAGAATAATGTGGACAACTTTTTAAAAAGTGGAGATTTCTTGGCATCACCTCCACAGTTTCTGATTCCAGCAGAGTTTGGAAATGGGCACACATGTCTAATATCTTTCTAAGTCACAATTATCCTGTTAGTCTACACACCAGTTTGAGAATTAGTGAATTAGAGAAATGAAAAAAAAAGTGTTGATAAAGCCTTACAAAAAGAAGCCTAGAAAATGTTTGTTTGCAAGAGGGAGGAGTGTAGCTCCTTTTTCACTTTGGCCAAACCCATTATCTAGACTGAAACCTCAAATGGTCAAGACTGACAATTGAAGAATTTTGAATAAGAGGCTTTCTCTTCCTAACAAAAACTTTGTTTTCAATGTCTTAGTATAATTTCATAACGGAATCATTGAGTTGCGTTGAATGAAGTAACCACTATCAATAGAATATGTAAAACAAATTTTAGAAAAAATTGAGATGATACCTGTAGAAGGACCATTTTAGCAGAAATTGCCTGGCAGCTTTAGGAAAACTGGGTCTTCCTTCATAGGGTTTCAGTGCTTGCATCATCACGTTGTCAAGCCATGCAGCCCACTGCTCCAGGGTGCTCTGCTGCTGAAGAGTCATCTTGAAGTCTGTTTCTAGTCTCTGAACCATGTTGTCATCACACTGACACACCCAGGAAGCCTGCTCCTGGCACAGTCCACAGAAAGCAGAGAAAAAGGTCAACTCAGCATCATTTCATTGAATGTGATCACACAAACCATACGTATGAGTGAATAGGAAATTGTAGTGATAGCTTTAAACAATAAAACACTAAGAATCTGACAGTTAATAAAGAAAGTAATAAAAAGTGCTTTTGATTATGAAAAAGTGACATAGAAGCTTGACCTGATTTTTCTATATTAATTAGTATATTAAAATGTAAGGGGTCTCATTCCCCTGACCCTGAAAGAGCCTCCAATGTGGCACTGTTGGGAAGGACGAGTAAAAGAGAGGCTCTAAAATCTGAGGGCTAGGATGAATGGAGACGTTACTGAGACCACTCAAGAAAATCGACAATCAATGGGATGATGATGAAGATGATGATGATGATTATGATGATTAAAATATATGAGCACTTAAGGAAAATAAAACCTGAACCTATGGTACACATGGTCTTACATTCAGTTATATTTTGTATTTCCTTCAATAGTTCTCAATTTTTCCACCAGACAACACTTTAAAGACCATTCATTAAGAGTATTTGGAATAAGTCAAATGGATAAATTGATTCAATTTGCCTAAAGTAATCTCTCAGAATTAAAACAGAAACAGACTTGAATAGTATTATGAGGAAGCATTTGCCATGCAAGATTTATGTATTGGGAACTTGAAATCTCAAGGGCTACCCAAGGCAAGGATAAAAATGCAGTTTAATTAATAAAACTGAAAAACAATACTAACAACAAATAATACTATTGAGAAACTGGAGATTAGTACCTGCCAAGAAATTGAATTACAATAGCATTCCTTCTGGTTCTGACTGAGAAGTTTCATGTTGGTAATAGCAATGAATGTAGGAAATTCTAAACCTACTTTTAAGACGTCTCCCTGAATTTCAAATTTCCAACAGTATGCTGTATTTAAAGATTTAAAAACCTACTGAGCCAGAGAGAGAGCTCAAAGGCTTGTATTCAGGCTTTGCAAACAAGAAGCCCAGGTCTGAACCCTAGCTACACATGGTTCTTCACCCCTTGCTCTGCACTTCTAGGAGCAAACGTACCATGAGTACCAGTGGGTGTAGTTCAAAATAAAACAAATAGAAAAACTCTGTATTCTGAGGTCCAAATTTATTATTTCAATGGAATAAAACCTTAATCTTAGCCTTGGGTACCAGTACACCTTGATCCTATGAAGTTTACCTGTTCAAGAAATATTTCAAACAGAAGATACTTCAAGTACAATATAAACTCAATTCATTTTATTTCCTTTGACGTTTCTTTTAACGTTTCCAATTATTAATAAGGAACAAAATTTGAAGTATACCTAAAATCCAGGGCTGGAGCGATAGCACAGCAGGTAGGGCACATGGCCTACCCGGGTTCGATTCCTCTGCCCCTCTCAGAGAGCCGGGTAAGCTACCGAGAGTATCTCGCCCGCACGGCAGAGCTTTGCAAGCTACCCGTGGCATATTCCATATGCCAAAAACAGTAACAAGTCTCACAATGGAGACAGTACTGGTGCCCGCTTGAGCAAATTGATGAGCAACGGGATGACAGTGATACAGTGATCTAAAATTCAAGCACTGAGTAAACCACAACATGCAAACATAACTGCCCTTCAAATGCCTTTAAATATTTACTGTGTATGAATATTTTTTTAAAAAAAGAACCACATTATCATTCTAATTAATGGTATGTTAGTTTAACCCTTCAAATGCCTTTAAATATTTACTGTATATGAATATTTAAAAAGAAAAAGGACCACATTATTATTCTAATTAATGGTATATTTAGTTTAACTATACATGCTAAATTAATTACCATGTAAGCAATTTTGGAGTTTTATCTATTGCTCAACGGTTGAATGTGCTTTAGTGTTATGAATACATGGTTATTTACATAATAAAGTCCAAGTTAGAGATTAGTGTTTATTACATTTATTTTCAGTTAGAAATAATGCCATAATTAAAGATCCTATAAGTTTGCATACTTTAATGATTGTTTTTTATGTTAAATTCTAAAATGTAACTTCCACTGGAACTTTTTTTCAAATTCTCAAAATAAGATAATTACTCACATGGATCATTTTATTTTATTTTGATTTTGGGCCATACCTGGCTGTACTCAGCACTTGCTCCTGGCTCTTTGCTCAGGACCATACCTTGTGGGACTCAGGGATTATACAGGGTGCCTGAATCAAACCTGGGTCAATGGTATACAAAGCAAATGCCCCACCCATTGTACTATTTGCTCTCTTTTCTGCATGAACTGTTGCAGAATTTATTTGAAATTACCTTTGGTTTTTTTGTTTGTTTTATGGGCTATATCTAGTGGTACTCAGGACTTACTCCTGGATCTGTGCTCAGAGATCACTTCTAGCAGTGCTCAGGGTTAATATGTGGTGCCAAATGAATTGGGGCTGCCAATTTGCAAGTGCCTTAACCCATGTAAACTATCTCCCAAGCCTCATGTATTTACTTTGATATGATGAAATTATCTAAGAATAATTAGTAGACTTCAATATATGCTGTCAAAATAATTCTCAGAAATTTTGTGTTAAGAGTCCAGGAAATGGCCAAAATAAAAAGAGGGGAAAAAAACTGCCTTATAGTTGGTAGGTCTGGAAAGAGTAGAAAATAAGTATATAAATTACCATTAATATGCAAAGATAGTGTCAAAGTTGGTATTTATACCTAGAATAAACTCAAAGGTATAAATTAATTGAAATAAATACTTTATAGAACTGCAGATAAACAGGCATATAAAAATATTAAAAGGCCCAGGAGTATGGTTCAGAGTACATGACCTGCTCTGCATGTGTGAAGGTGTGAACATAAATATTTAGCATTATTGGAGATGGAGAGATAGCACAGCTGGCAAGGCACCTGTCTTGCATACAGTCAACCAGCGCTTCATTCCTGTCACTACATATGGTCCCACAAGTACCACTAAGAGCAATGCCTGAGCATAGCTGACTATGGTCCCCAAACCAACCAACCGTCAACTATTCCTCAGCATTACAAAAAGAAAAGAAAAGAAAAGAAATACACACACATCACTGTCATCCCGTTGTTCATTGATTTGCTTGAGCGGGTACCAGTACAGTCTCCATAGTGAGACTTGTTACTGTTTTTGGCATATGGAATATGCCATGGGTAGCTTGCTAAGCTCTGCTGTGTGGGAGAGATACTCTCGGTAGCTTGTCGGGCTCTCTGAGAGGGGCGAAGGAATCGAACCCAGGTCAGCCATGTGCAAGGCAAATGCCCTACCCGCTGTGCTATAACTCCAGCCCAAACACACACACATACAGTAACAAAATTTTATATATTTCTCAAGTATATTCAGAAATAATTTTATATGAATTTATATTATTGAGCTTAAATTGCACTTTAAAACCCCAATTTGACTTATTACCCCAATTTTTCTTAAGGCACTTTATTTTTATTGAATCACTGTGAAAATAGTTACAAAGCTTTCAGGTTTAAGTCTCAGTCATAGAATGATCAAACACCCATCCCTTCACCAGTGCACATGTTCCACCACCAAGAACCCCAGTATACCTCCCATTCCACCCACTACTCTGCCTCTGTGGGCAGATGATTTTCACTGTACTCTCTCTTTACTTGGATTACATTCAATTTTTGACAGAAAACTCACTATTATTATTTGAAATTTCCCCCCAACAATCAGACCTGCCAAAAAGACATCATTTGTTTTCTATTGCTGATAATGAAGAGCATATGATGTTGCACAGCTGCGATAGCAGCTGCGCAGTTTTAGAATTCTGGTACTTTAGTAATTAAGTCCAGAGGTATTTTTGCCAGCAGCTGCTGGGTTTGAGTCTGGTTTGTGTGCCTCTGGGATCATGGCCATTTAGGAGTGGAGGAGCTGTTTGTTGGCGGCAACTTGGGGTCTCGTCTGGGCGGGGAGCAGGGCCGGTTCCATCCCCCCATTGAAGATTTCTCACGCACCCCATCACTGAAAGCTCCTACCTCTCTGTCTAGGCTCTGAAAGGTGGCATTTGCCATGCTGCCAAAAAGGGGGAAACAGAGGGACAAAAACCCTTCCCCTCCAGGGGCGGCATGAAGCTGTAGCTTAGTTCATAGTCCAGGAGCACTTCTGCTAGCAGCCACTGTGTTCCGAGATTGGTTTGTGTCTTTAAGGCACTTTTATTTGATTTATTTGAAGTCAATCTCACTCAGGGACTTACAGAGGGTAAGCAGAGGGTAGAATGCTTACTTTGCTCACAAACTATCTGGGTTTGATCCCTGTCATCTATTATGGTCCCCTGAGCCCTGCCAGGAGGGAATCCCTGAGTGAAGAGCCTAGGAGTAAGCCCTGAGCACTGGTGAGTGTTGCTCGAACAGACAAGCAAAATAAGGCTCATTAAAATCTGAAATAAAAATATAAAATACAGATTTGATTTTTTAAATTTTTTGCTTTTTGGGTCACATCCAGCAATGCTCAGGGGTTACTCCTGGCTCTACACTCAAAAATCACTCCTGGTGGTACTCAGAAGACCATATAGGATGCTGGGAATCGAATCCACATCAGCCGCGTGTAAGACAAACGCCCTCCCCACTGTACTATTGCTCTGGTCTTGAAATACAGATATGAAAAAAAAAGTACACATTTTAAGGCAAAGTAAACTTTCACTATTCTCACTAGAATTAGTTAATGTAAACTCCACTGAAATATGGTAATGGCTTTGAAAACCAGACAGTTTGTTCTTGGAAAGGTTATGTTTTTGGCATTTATGATTACACATGCCTTTGTGTATTAATATATAAAAAGATTTTTTTAAGTTTACAGATATCAGTTGTTTGAGCCTAATCAGTAAGTGAGAATAAACAACTAACTTTAGAGTATCCTAAAATGAACTGAGGCCAAATATTATATTTTGATATATTTGGTGATTAAACAAGAGCAGGGCTGCAGATTGAGAGATCAAGGACATGGAATGATTAAAAGTTAAATTTTTTAAGAATTCATATTGTTTAAAATATTTTAATGTGATATAAATCACAGCATATAATTTATTCAAAATAGTTTTTCTTAGTATATTCAATTTATATCCATGTCACAAAATTCTGAAACATTTGATTTCATTTTCTCCACAAGAAACCTGTATATATCCCTTTCCTGTCATCTTCCAATATCCCAATCTCTCCGAACTTTACAAACACTAATCTACTTTCTGCTTTCATAGATTTTTCTGTGTTGCACATTTTCATCTAAATGTAATCATGAACCATGTGATCCTTGACATCTGATTTGTTTCCTTTAACAGTTTTCAAAGTTCACCCAGGCTGCAGCATGTATCAAACATTTTTTTTTTTAATTTTTATTAAATCACCATGTGGAAAGTTACAAAGTTCTCAGGTTTATATGTCAGTTATACAATATTCAAACACCCATCCCTTCACCAGTGCCCAAATTCCACCACCAGAAACCCCAGTTTACCCCCCGCCCCCACCCCCCTACCCCCTACTGTATAACTAATGAATTTCACTTCATTTTTTTCTTTACCTTGATTACATTCCATAATTCAACACAAAACTCACTATAGTTGACATAACTCTCTCTCTCTCTCTTTTTTCTCTTTTTCCTTTTCCATTTTTTTTTTTTTTTTAAATTTTTCCCCCTCATCCCCCTTCCTGCGCCTCATAGTATGGTGTACTCCACGCCACGTTGGCCAGCGTGGGGCTTTTGCTTAGCTCATAGTCCAGAGGTGGCTGTTACATTAAGAACCTTCAATATTTCAACAAAAACTTACTGTTATTATTTGGAGTTTCCCCCCCAAGTCTGACCTGTTCAAATGGAACCCTTTCACATTGATGACAATTATAAATGTTAAGTCGCGCGGACGCGGCAGCGTCCGCGCGGTTTTGGATTTCTGTATAAAGTCCTGGGAAAATTCTGCCAGAAATTACATATTTCCTCCGTTAGCCGGCGTGGGGCAAAGGCTTAATTCACAGTCTCCATACATGGGTGCAGGCACTTGCTGGAACCCCAATTCCTAAAGCTGTCTCTGGTTCCCGCTTGTTCCACACCCACCGGCTCTGCAGGGGCATGGGCGCCCGGGCCGAAAACCCGGCCGGCCGGAGCCGAGCACGGGCCCGACTAGCAAACATTTCTTTTTGATGTGAAACCATATTCCATCAGATGGCCATACCACATTTTGTGTATATATTCATCAGTTAGTTTATATTTGGGATATTTCCACTTTTATGCAGTTAAGGTGAAGAGACTGTTATGAACATGCATCTAAACTTTTTTAAGTACCTGTAAATTCTCTTGGAATATTTCTAGCAGTGAAACTGCTGAGTCTTACAACTCAAATTTTAACCTTTTGAGGAAAATGCTAGGCCGTTCTCCCTAGTGGCTACAGCATTTTACTCCAATTAGCAAGCAGTGCTTGAGGGTTCCAATTTCTTCACATCCTCATCACACTTGTTATTATCTGTTATCTTGATTATACCTTTCAGTGTATATGAAGTGGTATCTCACTGTGGCTGTGATTTGCATTTCCCTGGAGGCTAATGAAGTCTGAGCATCTTTTCAGGTGCTTATTGGGCATTTATGTACCTTCTTTTGAGAAATGTCTATTCACATAGTAATTCCTGAATTGGGTTGTTTTTTGAATTATTGGGCTGTAATGGTTCTTTAAATAATCTGTATACAACTTCTTAATCAGATATGTAATTTATAAGTCCTACTCATTCTATGAGTGAGTAGTGATTTCACTTTCTAGGTGATCTTTTTTGAAGCACAAAAACTTTAAATTTTGATTTGGATTTTGTAGTTTTTCTTTCATTGATTGTGTTCTAGGTAAATAATGATACTGTTTTTGTAAAGTAATAATTAGTCTCATGTTTTAGTATCTAAAATAAAATATATGCAAGGATTCCATAATAATTTTTCTAAATTAGCTATTTAAAAATTTACTTTTTTTAGTTACCATCAAGCTAAAAATAATCTTTTTCATTAACTATCAAAATAGTTAAGCACGTTATCCCTAGTTATTTTCTTTATGGGGGAAGGCCACATCAAGTGTGACCATACTAACTGTGGGCTGGTTCTCTGTAGTGTTCAGGGGACCATGTGGTACGGGGTGTAGGATATCACTGGTTTGTCCTTTCTCCCTTGCCACAAAGAATTTAGGTTTATCTGGTAATAATCTCTGAACATTGTAAGACAACATTGGTATGTCCTGTTCCCCTTGCCACAGAAGGTCAGGTTTATCACAGTGCTCCCGAGTCACTTCTATTCCACTGCGTTTATCTGTAAATTCCTCTCCATGCTTTCTTCCCCAACTGGTCTATCACCTTTTCCCCCCAATCTTGACTCTGTTAACTTGTAAAGTCAGATTCCTCAGAAATCTATGATTTTATACGTATGAGTGAAATATTGTCTTTCTCCTCTCTTTATGTCTTTTGAATAGTTTAGTTTAAAGCAATGTCCTTTTTGTATGGACAAAGGGAGACAATATTATGCTTTTGTAATTTGGGATTTAATTGGCTTTGAATATTATTTATTCCCGGGCATCTGCTTTCTCGACTTAAGCCTCAGTTGTCCTTATTTCCTAGCACCCCAAAAGCAGGGTCCCAAAGAGGGACTGAAAGGCCCCAGGCCAAGCTGTGAGCTACCCTGGGATCAAAATGGGCCAGGCCAAAGCGCCACGATTCTTAACTATAAGAGCTTGATCATGGACAAATGCTGTCATGATTCAAAAGTAATGATAAGACCAGGACCTTGCTAGGGATAGAAAAGACTAATCTGGCCTGAGTACTGTAGTTTGAGATTGAAATGGCCCAAGGAGAGCAATTCTATAAGCTTAATGCACCTCTTACTGTGTCCATACAAAATGATTAATATTATGAATGCTTATATGTTTGTTGGACAAGGAGAGGAGAAACATACCCATGAGATTCTGCTCTTGGGTGGTGCCCTACTAAAAGAGAATCTGTCCTAGAAGCAGAATCCCCTGAGGGAAAGAACTTTACCCCAATTGACTGTGACCACACCTATGTGTAAACCCCAACACCTCATGCTTTGGGATTTAACTAGGCTGTAAAAGTGGGTGGGGGTGGGGCAGATCTGGAGAAGCCAGATGGAGATCCAGATCTAGAGGAGAAGAATGAAGTAGCATGGGGAAGGAATAAGCAGGAGGAGAATCAGAGGAGAATGGAGATGGGAATGGAATAAACTGCAACTGAGACCAACCAGCTGGGTCCTTGTTCCTTCCTTCGCCTGCCCATCATCATCAACCTCCCCAGGGTGGGGGAAGCGGCTTGAGACTACTGAACGCAGGCTGCAGGAGAGAGATAGTGCATCACTGCGCTGTGCCTCCTTTTTTTTGTGTTTACACAGCTAGGGATGCAATTTGGACCTCCAGCATTTAAAGCATGTGCTCAACGCATAGAACTATCTCTCTCTCTACCTAATTATTTTCAAATGATCAAGTTTGTCCTAAGCATCTACAGTAAATTCTAAACTAGAGCAGCTTTGTTCTTAGTTATTTCAAGAAAGGTGGGAAGAGACTTTTTAATTGAATCACTGTGAGATACAGTTACAAAGTTTTCATATTTGAGTTTCAGTCATATAATGATCAAACATAGATCCCTCCACCAGTGCACATTTTCCACCATGAATGTTCCCAATCCCCCTCCACTCCATTCCCAAACCTTCCCCTACCTCTGTGGCAGACAATTTCCCTCATACTCTCTTTCCACTTTTGGGCATTATGGTTTGCAATATGAATAACAAGAGGCTATCACATTTGGTCCTTTATCTACTTTCAGCACATGTCTCCCATCCTGAATGATCCCTCCAATCATCACTGACTTAATGATGCCTTCTCTATTCCAGCCGCTTTCTTCCCCAGCTCATGAGGCAGGCAGGGAAGAGACTTTTAAAAACAAGTATCTCTGGGTTCGTCATAGTGCAAATGTCTTTACATTACTCAAGATGTAAGCAATAATTTAAAATAGAAACTATATGGTAACTTGATCAAGATGCAACAGCTAGACGGAAGAATTTAATCTCATCTAATTTCAGTTATTGTGACTGCCTTCACTCCACTAACTAGCAAATTCTGGTGACATATTATATTGCTGTCCACTACTATAAATCTTAACAGAGTTTAACCAGAAAGCAGAGAAGCAGTGTTTAATATGAATAAACTTTCCTCTATCGGGATACTGTAAGCACAAATACTGCCACATGTAGTGATGAGAATAAATCCAAGGTCTAAAAGAA
The DNA here is from genome assembly GCF_027595985.1 of Sorex araneus. Taxonomy (NCBI): domain Eukaryota; kingdom Metazoa; phylum Chordata; class Mammalia; order Eulipotyphla; family Soricidae; genus Sorex; species Sorex araneus. The sequence continues at coordinate 69,215,713 of NC_073302.1, read as the reverse complement.
AAAAAAAACTTTATCTCCTCATTAAAAAAATTTCTTTTTGAAAAAAAAATATATAAAAGTACCTGGACATTGGCAAAGTCAACACGGTTGAGATCATTGAGCATCTGGTTGATCTGAGAAGTGTTCTGAAGCACTGCACGAGCTGCCTGGGCCAGGTGATTGAGCGACGTGTATCTTCGCAGAGTCTGGGCAAAGGCACTTACAGCGGCAACCTGCAAAGAAATCCAATTAAATTGGGATCCCTGCCCCCTTCAGTTGGAGAGACCATTGAAATCTCCTAATTTTTTCCTTAGCTAAATTTTAAATGCTTCCCTTTCTGAAAATTGGTCAGGGAGCTTACTCATAAATTGTAGCATTTAAATCTCTAAACCAAGTATTATTTTTCCTTTTGAAAAGGTTGAGGTCAGGACTAAAACAAACTCCCACATTCTTGACACCTAAGTGCAGAATTAATTAAACCAATCTTGCAAGCAACCACTCATCCATAGCAAGAAATGATCTTGTCTAGGGAAGTAAGAGAAACATTGATTTTCATTTCTTTTATATTCTCTGCAGGATAGTTAACTAAAACTTAGGCAAATACATTTTTTCCCTCTTTTTAAATAGGAAACCAAACTACGCTGTCCCACACTATATTAAAGAAAAATCACCGTTACTAATCTTCAGGGAATTGTCATTTCGATTCACTCTATATACCTTATTTTACTTTACTGTATTTTAGTTTTATATACCTTATTTTATGGACATCTGAGGAAAGTGTTCAAAGGTATTATTTGAAAATGTATAGCTTAATGTACTTATCAGATACAAGCAACAAGCTCTTTTGAGAATTTTCATGAAATCTTCATTCGCCCTTTTTTCTTTCCTCTTTTCTATCCTCAAATTCTAGTTTCTGTCCTTTACTGCTATATGCTAGGAGAACAGGCCTGAATAGATGATACTGGCAGCCTTTGTGATGCCATCCATGGCTTTCAGTTGGGCTTGGTGAATGACAGGTACTTTCAGACTAAAGTATGAAAACAAAACAAAACAAAAAGATGGCTGAGGTCTTTATTCCCCTTTAGTCATTGCTTTCTCTTTCAGTCTTGGAAGAACTTTCTAATTATTTCTGGGCTTTTCTAAGTTTCCAGTCACATGAATAGGAGTGGATCTTCTATCGCCAGAGCTTTCATCTGTTTCCCCTTAATGTACTGGGATGGTCAGAAATCCCCACTACTGCTAGTCTTGGGGTGCTTCACCATTTCTCCTTGGTTTTCTTATTTCTGTTAACACCTTTGGAAGCAGAACCTTTCATAAACTCTCTTCAATTTTCTTAAACTCTCTTCAAATTCTCCTTGGATGGGCTCTGAACGAACCAGATGATGTTTAAAAAAATCAAAGATAATGCCCTCAACCCAATAAAAATGCTAGGTAAATATCTCTCATGAGCTCATGAAAATATTTTAGATCTGAGGAACATTTATATTTGTAGGAATGTATGACATGGCATCATATCACTGAAAGTAAGAGCCATCTGATTGAGTATCAATTGACTAAGTAGTAGAGGTGAATCATGACTTACTGATATTACATAGCTTACTCAATGATACAGAAAATATTTGAAGGATAGTCCACGTAATTAGTACATAAGCCCATGCATTTTGATAACAATACTTAGAGTCATAAGTTAATTATGTTGTTTCCTTAGACAGACATCTTCATTTAATATGTATTCAGTTGAAGAAAGGCAGCAAGTCAGTGATGAGGAATAACAGAAGACATCAGTTACTGAGGTAACGCATCCAGATCAACTCTGGAGACCAAGGAAATGGCAGTCATTGTAGCTGGATCGCTGCCATATCTATTTTGATGACACTGAGAAGGGAGGTATCTCCAGCTGTTGGAAGCTGTTATGACTAAAAGTTACCGCAAGTTGCAGTGCATACTTTCCTCACTGTCACTGTCATCCTGTTGCTCATCTATTTGCTCGAGCGGGCACCAGTAACGTCTCCATTGTGAGACTTGTTGTTACTGTTTTTGGCATATCAAATATGCCACGGGTAGCTTGCCAGGCTCTGCCATGCTGGCAAGATACTCTTGGTAGCTTGCCGGGCTCTCGAGAGGGGCAGAGGAATCAAACCTGGGTCGACTGTGTGCAAGGCAAATGCCCTACCCCCTGTGCTATGGCTCCAGCATGCTTTCCTCATCATAATCAAGTATCACCTCCTTTTATTGCTCAGCTCAATGGGTAATCTAGAACAGATCCACCATGGACAAGTTTGTTCGATGATGGAAATGCTTTGTGTGAATGTTGCCCAGTAATGTCAGCCATGGTGACTTTAGTTATATGAGATGACTGAGGAATTAAGTGCTTAATTCCATTAATTTTCATTGTAGATAAAGAGTCAAATGCAGTGCTAGCTTTACTGCATCAACAACATGGCTCTAAAGCAAGAGTCTAAAGAAAGTATATCAATGAAATATTTCCTTCTATGAATTTTGGAGAGAATATTTTAGAGGGAAAAAGTATTATTACAAATCTTAAGCTAAGGAGCTTTAAAGAACTGGGAGTGCCCTGTGATTCCACTGACTTATTACTTAAAATGTTTTAATCTATCAAATATGTCTCCAAAACAAAAGCTCAAGCTTAAAACTGGAGTCTAAATTACTAATCACAGATTAGTAATATATTATTAGAATCTAATTACTAATCAGAGATAAGTAATTAAGACTCCAATAATAATCACTGATAAAAAGTCACAAATAGGACTTGCTAAAGTTTATATAGGATTAGTCCAACCTTGCCATGGGCAAAATTCCTAAAAGCAATAAAAAGGGATACAGAAGGAGGTAAAATTGAAGAAAAAATTCCTATCTCCATCTAAGTAATGACCAATTATGAGAAAAGTGATTTTCTCATAATTGGTCTTTAAGAAATGATTACTTGATTTACAAAAGTAATGCTTCTCAACCTTTTTTGACTGTGGCCCTCTTCCAAATTGTTTCTTTCCTATGCCCCCTCCTAACTCCGCTACCATTTGGATTCCTAGTGTCACGCCATGACCTCTGTTCATTTACGTGCTTTTCACCTGTGCCCATTCTGGAATATTCTGAAGTACTAAAAAGCACCCAATGGCCATGGTTGACAAATGTTTTACAGAACCATTATATTAAGTAAACATACCGAAAAGCAAAAATACTAATTTACATTTATAGGAGCTTTTCAGTGAGTAGTAAATGTATATGGGATTTAACAAAATATAAAACTTGGGCTGAGGATGGGCGGAAATGTTTGAGTACATCCCATGCATGCATTCAACCTCTTGGTATCACCACAGGTGCATTGCCACAGGTGGCCCTAGTGGCTTCTCCACACACTAATGGGAATGGCTCTCACAACAGAAAATCTACACTTTTCTTTATATAGGAACCCATCTGAAAATTTTTTAGTATGTGAAATTAAATAACATAAAATATATCCTTTAGAAAAGGTCTTATCAATATACTATGTTTAAAATGCTTCTCTTGTCTCTTAAAAAGAAGCATTACCAAATGTCTCATGAAAGTTTTTTATTAGAGCTTCATGACTACAAGTTACAAATATAAATATTGGTTTTAGAATGTTCTATATAAATATTATATCAGCATGGAACACAATATAATCTGATAGGGAAGATATAAATTTCCTTGTTATTAACATTTTCCCAAACACAAAGGAAAACTTAAGACCTTAAGGTGTACCTTGGTTTGTATCATTCTCTGTGGAATATTGTTCATGGCATTGGAGAGCCAACCTTCAAGGCTTTTTGCAAAATTTCGAATGGCTTGGGTCAAGGCACCTAAATGTTAAAAAATAAAAGCAGAAAAAAAAGATACCAAAGAACATTAATCCTCATGCCAGAATGAGGGAAAACAGATGTATACAAAATTTGAAGTAGCACAGAACTTATATTGTCATTACTGCCAAAACTTTAATAATATTCCTAACTGTGAAAGCATTCAAGTATGAGAATTTTGCTTATAGCAACATATACCAGTTGTGAAAATAGTTATGGAATTTTCTATCTGAGATAAACACTTTTCATGAATTGCTAGGTGTTCAAAAGCTAAGTATTGCCTTTACAAATTCTTCATTCTGGTTTGTCAAGTTTTTAAATCTATTTTCATTTCTTTAGTTAAAATGAGAATGCAAAGCTTCTCTCTTTCTGCATCTATTTATACTAGAACATATCGATTAGAGTAGTTATCTCTCACTCTTATTAGAAAGGTAAAAACTAAAATTGCCTGATCTGAAAATTTTGAATAACTATTCTCTGATATACTTGCTATGCAGAGATAAAATATCAATATGATAAGACTGCTATTCAAAATTAGTTCATTACATATCCTTTACATTATCTAGTAAGACCTGAAATAGCTGATGATGGAAATAGTACAGCAGGTAGGGCACTTGCCTTGCATGTGGCCAACCTACGTTTGATCCCTGGCATAACCTGGGTTCGATCCCCAGCATCCAATATTATTCCCTGAGCTCACCAGGAATGATCCCTGAGTGCAGAGGCAGGAGTGACCTCTGAGCATTGCTGGGTGTGGCCTTCCCCCCAAATAAAAATTTTTAAAAAGACCTGAAATAGGGATAAGACCCATGAGAACATCTTCTATGGTTGTCACAGGATGATCAGAAGCATTTTTAGTTATCAGGGATGACTATGGTTGTTTTACAAGAATGCATGTGTTAACCAAGATTATTGTGTAATAAACAAAATTATTCTATTAATCAAATACTCTAGCCAACGTCTTTTACTTCATTTGTGCCCAAGACCCACAAGTATAGTAGGCTGTTTTAAATACTGAGTAAGCAAATGCTGAGGCACCCACAACATAAAATTAATCTTTATTATGTTGCTATGCATTAAAATTTTAGTCTATCATATAACAAAAGAAAAGCTATATCTTTTACCCAAGTCTCCCAAGAATATTAAGGTTACTGATGGGATCCAAGTCTTTGGTGTTACTTTCTGTGCTCAACTAAGTCTGGCATGTTTCTGTATTACTTTTTTAAAAAGTAGGGCGAGAAATAATTTAGTTCACTCAAGTTACTTGGCAAAATATATCAACTTTACTAATTCAATGATAAAACTAATTTTATAGAACCTATATAAATGTAGTCAGATGACATAAGAAACTGAAATGGCCAACTTTGGATTAAGAAAAACACTCAAGAAATGCAGACTTTCAAGCACAAGAGCATCTCTTTGAAACACATGGAAATTCCAAACAGAAATCTCTTTAGTACTAATAATTTGAAATTTCCAAAACTTTGAACTTTAGCAAAAAAAGTGAAATAGTATCCTTTTATATTGTGTGCTAGAACCATGGAGGACAGGCATGAATGGAAATGAAAAAGAGTGAAAAAAAATTAACACTTCTTTTAAAAACTCAGCAAAATATTGTTACAGATTCAGTTTGACTACCTGTATTATGCATATTTTTACAACAAATACATGACAGATATTTAATATGAAAAAAACATCAGAAAAAGCTGCATTTGACAATAAATTAGTAGGAGTCTTATTTTATCTACAACAATTTGAAACTAGGTTTTAAAATAAAAAATATCTTTCATATAAATAGTTATATCTTGTTCCCTATCTCTTTTTTTGGGGGGGTACTAAAAGACATTTTGGCCACCTTAAATTAAGCTCATAATTGTTACCAATGGTTGATTTCTTATACAATTCTTTACACTGAATTTAAAAAAACTCAGTTAAGTGTAGTTTAGAATATAGTAGCTTCAAGCTGACTTTAAATTAGTGTGATATGCAGACTCTTTTGGGGGCTAAAAAAAGGAATCCCATCTGGATAGTAAATGGTGAGTGAAGGACTAGTACCAGAAAAAAAACCATTTTTTAGAAATAAAATTAAGTTTTCTCTCTTTATAGGGATTCATGTCAGATCAAATTGTGCCGATTGGCTCTGGTAACTATTTCTTATGAATGGGTGGTTTGAAATTTAAGACTATTCCAAAGTTAACTTGTCATAACGTGCACATAATTAATAGTAAAATGCATACAATCAGAAGACAGTCAACAAAACTGCATTTTAAGCTTTATTTTTGTTAGGTCTTATTGTAGAATGGTAATTAAATGTCCAAATTACATAATAGGATAGCACATTGCTTCATCTTATAATTTCAGAGATGCAATAAAACTATATTTGCATGAAAAGAAGAAGTGTCTGCTGAATGTAAGACAAACTCCTTGCTAGAATAGGTTGATTTTTAAGTCAAAAGTTGCAAAAGGTTATGTGTATGTACTTAATCCATGGGGCTTAAGTCAAATAAAATTGACATGATAGTTAGGTAACTATTGAGCTTGCAAGAGTAAAATTTTGTGATGTTAGCATAGAAGCAAAATAGTTTTGAATTAAAAATTATTGATATTGTTGGTTTGTCTTAGAAATTAAAGTGTTCAATAACATCTTTGCTTGTATCTCATTAGAGAAATTTTATGTCAGTGGTAAAATGTTATAGGCTAATGAGTTGCCCTATGCAACTTCTCTTAAATATCTCTGGAGATTATCATTCAGAGCACAGGGAGCAAGACAATAACAAGGAAAGTCAGATTCAGGAATACAAATCAGCAGAGAATTTATACATCAAAATTTTCCATGACAACATCATTAAAAATAAATCTTTAGTAAGAAAGTATGGTGCAGATAGAGTAGAAAGCAACAATAAAAATGAGATCATGGCAGCTAGATTAAAAAAAAAATCAGTTCCTACACAAACTTATGTATATTATATGAGCATGCATTTCTTAGCAATATATTTTAGGTTGAGGTAACTATATCAAAGAACTCATATCTTTTCTTATTTGTCATATTTAGAAAAAATAAAAACATATAAATGTTAGTATTTTCAACATTTTTCTACTAAATTCTTAAATGTTTACTCAAATATTTAACATTAATAAACTGAATAGTGTATCTGACATAAATGGTTGCCAATTTCAAAAGCAAAAATACTGCTTTTACTTTATCAGTGTCACTGTAGAATGGAACTCCTATTTCTTAAAAAGTTAAGGTCACTAGAATATGATCATGAAAATTTAGGCATCACATCATTTCAACTGCCTCTAACATAAGTATCCTTAGAAGCATTTATATTGAAACTTGCAGAAAATAGCTTGTTTGCTACAAGGTAGTTTTAAAAGCATCATCACTTCAAAAAGTAATCTAACTTATCTGTATAATTTCTATTTGCTTCATGGTGGGAACACAATGCTTGTGAAGTTACATAGAATTTTTTTCTCTTAAAATGCCAGCTAACCATTATTGTTAATGGAAACTGCATTTGTAGTTTTTAACATGATGTAGGTGACAAAGTAAACGCTTTTATAAAGGAATTCAACTTCAGTGGAATCCAAGACAAATCATTTCAAATCAAAAGCAACCATAAAAGAGGCAGGGCTCGCAATTACAGATTTCAAAAGTTTTTGACTTTAAGAAAAAAAAAATGTGTCCTTGGGCAAAATACTGCTTAAAAGGCCTAAAATATTCTTGCAATCAGTCATTGGGGTCGTCACACCCATAAGCTCACTTTTCTTTTCAAAAATAAAATGAAAACTTGGAAATAAGCATTCCCCATTTACTGCAGTTCTGTTCTAGGCTGCTGTCATGCAATACTGTGTTGCATGTTTCCTATTTGGCAAATTTAAATGAGATAAGAATCAGTATAGATTGCAATGTCACTTCCCCAAACTTCCTGGGTGGAATGTACGAGAACAAAAAGCATCCGTATTTGTCTGCATTTAACTTACTAGGAATAGGTCTAAGGACGTCGGGGATGAGAATCTCCACCAAAGCCTGGTACATCCCATGGTCACAGTTACACATCCATTTCAGGATAGACTCATGTTTGCACAGAGTTATCAGCTTTGCTTTCGGAAGTCGACTTTCTATTTCACTCAGATTGCTGGTGTGAATAAATGTAGCAAATGAATAGATGGCAAATGAGGATAAAAAAAGAAAATGGACTTTTAAAAATAGTTTTAGTTCATCAAATATTACTGAGGTTAGAACTATACCACCATTGCACTGGTGCGATACAGCTGGATACATAAAATACTCCCCCAGAGCTGCCTGTGCACATTAATACCTTCTGACGGCATGAAAGGCAGATATGATAGTAATTCCATGAGGATGAAATAGCTCTACCGCAGTCCCCGAAATCAATAAATATGGGAGCTATAATATACACGCTGAATCCTCAAGAGAGCAGTTTGTGGTTTATTTCAATCTATTCATTTAATGTCATCAGGTAAGGTTCACAACTGGTATACATATCTCCAATTTATTAGCTGTGACATCTACTCAACCATGAACATAGACTGAAAAGCATACTGATTCTGACCTTGATTCAGTAATGGTAGTGCCATCAGTTGGAGTAGAGGGAGAATAGCGCCAGAATGTTTGCCATAATTTTTCTATTAGGCTAAACTGAAGATTCACAACAACGTCCAATATTGCCTAAAAAGTAAAGTTCTAATTAGTATCACCTTCCAACAGTATTCCCACTTGAGATGTGTGAAGAAAGCATAATGTAATGGAACTAAAACGGAATTTAAAGACACTTTAAATAATCTTGGAAAAACTAGATCATATTTTGTCTCATGAAATAGGGAAACAAAAGAGATTAGTTAGGAAAAAGGAGAGGAAAATGACTTGAAAAATTAAGCAGAATATTTCTCCCTTAAAGGCCTTATATCCCACCTTTATTTTGATCTCTGATCTTTTTTTTTCCTGCTTGCTTCCTTTCCCTCCATTTTCTTCTCTTCTTTTCTTCCACTCCTTTATACTCTACCTCCTTCTACCTTTTTTGGTTGCTGCCCATCTTCCTATTCTCAGACCCAAAAGGGCAGAGAATACAGATTTCATTCACATTAAGTCATTTCTGGGCCCCATATGTCCACTGGCTATCAAAGAGGGCAACAGTGAAGAATACAGAGGTGCTTGTTGCAGGTGGGTGCTAAACTAAATTAGTTCTAAGGCTGCTGACCTGGGTTTAGGAGTGTTCCCAGGAAGCAAAAGTGAGGACACAAACTATAGTCAGGCTGACTTCAGAGGACAGCAAGTGGCTAGGGATAAAGGGCACAAGCACCTACCTCAGGTTGGTCTGACAATAACATCCTTTACTCCTGTCTCCGCATATCCACTTCACAGAGCAGCTTCAAAACTATCCCTATTACAAACTTTGGGGACATGGGGTTCACCTCCTTCATAATTTTTCTCTCTCAGAACCATTTGCCAGCTGTATCAAGGACTTTTTTTTGGATCGTGCTAAAATTTGCTACTTTCATTAACTTTTGATGATCATATTTAATTTCACTCTGTCATCGCAATTAGTTTGTAAATTAGCCTTCAAATAAAAAGGCAGTCAGAAAAATCAAAGAATAACTTGTTTGTGCAAAGAATATGTGATTCTGAGATTATTTTGAGCATAAAAGAAAGAAGCAGTCAGTAAAAAATGTGTCAGCATTAAGAATGAGGACAGGTATAAAACAGCCCTTGTCAAGATCTGCAAAATTCACAAGAGCTAAAAGACAACGGGCAATTGAGAGTCATTTGAAGCATTTCAGTCAAAAAGGAAAAAGAAAACCTATAGAAGTGTGATCTACCTTTGTAGATAGGGCCAGATACATAGTATAGAGAAAACTAAACTGCAATACAAAAATACTCTAAGATCAAATCAAATAGTCAGCTAAATTCTTTTGAAGGCCCTTTTTGGGAACCAGTAGGAATAGCGCAAGTAGTATGATCATGAAAGTGGAATAAGGAACAAGTTAATTAACACTCCTCCCCCATTCATTAACATCAGGAAAAAATGCAGTATGCAAGTACTAAAAGCCAAATGCATAGAGATGTTCCTCCTCCTAAGCAAACCCAAAATCGTCTCAAGGAGCAAATTATACCTACTTTCTCAGCTATGGCTAAGGTGCATTATTAGAGATATTTCCAGAGACATGAAACAATTATTAATACCTTCTATAACACTTTAATGATATTTTTGGAGGAGCCAACACTAGACACAGCTCAGGGGAACATATGGGGCACCAGGGATCAAACTTGGGTTGGCTGAATGCAAGGCAAATGCCCTACCTGCTATACTATATCTCTGGCTTGGCTTTAGGAATATTACACACATGTTAAAAGAAAAAGACTAGTCTGGAGAGATGGTTCAAGGGGTTGGAATGTATGATTTGCATGTGCAAGACCTGGGACCAAGCTCTGGCACGCATGGTTCTTTGAGTACCACTGGAACCAACCCCCAAGAACTATACTGGGGAGTAACCCAGGAGTGCCTCCGGGTGTGGCAGTAAACAGAGGAACAAACTGAAATCCAGATTAGAGTTTTATAGAATAAGCTCAGGCTTTTTTCCTAACAGAACTCATAATACTTACAAATGTTATAATAAAGTTGTGAGAATCATAAACAATATACAAAACAGGTATATTAATTTTCCTTGAAAACAGATACCAACATGAAATGTAAAGTGAAATATGGCAAATAAAAGACTGAGACATCTAAGATTCAGAATCACTTTAAATAAAATTACCTCAAATGATTTTTAGGCCCTCATTTGAGACAATTTAACAGGTGAATAAAACATTTTATTGTTTGTACACCCACTTCAAAAGATGTTCACATTAAAATATATAGGTAAGTGTATTTCAAAATAATACTTATTCTATTGGTTTAGGATAAATCATTTTACAGCTCTGGATATGAGATTCAGACACCTGTATTTCAAAAATTTGGAAGTTTAGGGGTTGAAAATATAGTACAGTGGGTAGGGAGCTTGCCTTGTATGTAGCTGATATGGTTTGATCCCTGGCATCCCAGAGGGTCCCCTGAGCACTGCCGGAAGTAATTCCTGAGTGCAATGCCAGAAGTAACCCTTAAGAGTCTCTGGGTGCCTCCCCAATTTTGGGGTGAAGTTGAAAAGAAAAAAAATAACAGAATTTTCTTTTTTAACATATGTAACTTTGCACCAACGGAGAGGACAGGAACTTTGGTCACTCTGCATTAAATAGGGATCATTCTGCCAAGTGCCAACAAAAATTTGGGGAGAGTTTTCAAGTAGATAAATCATACTGTACATTGTTCAATAATTTAAACAACTAAATCCAACTTATATTTTGAATATGAGAAGCCTGAGAACTACAAATTATCTGTCTGCAGGTTGGTATGATTAAAGCAATGTTCGTCTGAACACAGACTAGTGAAAAAATGCATGAGAATTTTATATATTCTTTAATATACATGATATTTATATAGAAATATAAGGATTATCTAAGAATTATCAAATATTCAGAAAGGCACAATTATCAATGAGAAATGAGTATTAAGTATTTTTCATCATCATAAAAATGTTGGGAAAAAATGGACAAGATATGCTGAAGAATACTTCTGGCATAAGGTTTGTTAATAAAAAGATAACTTGTTCTTCGGTATTAATAATACAGCACCCTTGACAAGCACTCAGATTCATTAAAGCATTCTTATTCTAAAGTGGGAAAAAATTTGTGGATGCTATGAGCTGAGATTTCTCAATGCACACTGCATTGTCAGCAATCAGGATGATTGGCCAGGAAATAAAAAGGATTATCTTTTACTACTAAGCACATCACAGATAGTACCTGAACAACACTACTTAAATTTCAAACAGACTCTTCTCTCAGAAGGAGAGACACTAGAACAATTCTTACTGCATCTCTTATTCTCCTTCTATAAGGTGAGCAGTAGATATATTACCTTATTGGCCTGGACTGAGTGCACTTCTTGGAGACAATGTGTAGCTAATTTGAATGAATGATCTGAAGAAAGGAAATAGGAGTGGGGATAGAACATGCCCAGAGAGGGGCTGGAGCGATAGCACAGCGGGTAGGGCGTTTGCCTTGCACGTGGCCGACACGGGTTCGATCCCCGGCATCCCATATGGTTCCCCCAAGCACCGCCAGGAGTAATTCCTGAGTGCAAATCCAGGAGTAACCCCTGAGCATCGCTGGGTGTGAACCCCCCCCAAAAAAGCAAAGAACATGCCCAGAGAAACACTAACCACAAAAACAAAAAGGCTAGAGTCCTAAGGAAGCCTAAAAAGAACCCATAAAATGCTTTGTTAAACATTTATATATATATTTTTAAAAAAGTATTTATAGTGTAGTTCTGGGGCCATATCTGGTTCTCAGGGCTTACTCCTGGCTCTGCACTCAGAGATCACTCCTGTGGGGGCTCATGGAACCATATATGGTGCCAGGGACTAAACTTGAGTTGGTCACATACAAGGTAAATACTCTAACCACCGTAATCTTTGGCTAAAAAAAATATTTTATATAAATATACACTCAAGGTGCAAACTTTAGGAGATAAAAGGGATATATTGAACTATTAGTCCCAAAGACTGAGTTTTCTTCAGAGAGGCAATGAAAACTGCTGGTAATTTCTTATTACTTCTTCTGAAGAAATAAGATACTATGCTACACACACTTGTTTTGTTCCTCCATTTTCCCTTACAAATAAATTTTGGAGCTTGTTCCGTAATCGCATATTTAAGGATGGTTGTTCTTTTAAATGGCTGCATACTATTTTCTATAGGATATCATATTTTACCAGTTCCTTTATAGATACTAAATTCACAAGGATAATGAATTTAGTATCTATAAAATACTACAACCTTCATGAATTTAGAATCTATAAAGATACTAGATACAAAATTCATAACCTTTAATACAGATATTATAGTCATGACTCTTATTTGCATGTTTCATTTTATGTTTATTGTTTCACCCAGGATAGCTACCTAGAATTGATGCATCAAAATATTCACACTGGGGCTCGAACAAAGTACAGTGGGAAGGCACTTACTTTACACATGGGCCAACCTGAGTTCAATCCCTGGCATCCCATATGGTTCCCTGAGCACTGCCAGGAGTAATTCCCGAGTACAGAGCCAGGAGTAACCCCTGAGCATTACCGGGTGTGAACCAAAAAGACCAAAAAAAAAAAAAAAAACACTAGAATATATTAAGATGGAAGGTAAACTTTATTTTCCCTTTCCCATATCCCTCATTTTTCTACTGTGACACAGAAAAGAGAAATTAACTTATTGTAAGTGCTCAAAGAAATTAGAAACTAATCTAAGATGAAGTTTGATTATTTTGTTTTAGCAAGTTGTCTGGCAAATCTTCGCATGTGTTTATACTTTGTTTGAAAATACTTACCTCACAGTGCTCTCGATAAAGACTCTGCAGTGACTTGATATCCTCAAAGGTAGTACCATCTGGCAGAGAAGAGATTTCAACTTCTCCAAACTCTGGAAGTGCTCGAGATGCATCTGTTACCATGACAACACAACAGAAAAAAGCTATTGTGGATGGTGCCAATTGCAGATTAATGAGGGAAAATTTAAGAAGACTAAAAAGGAAAAAAATTTTAAAGGTCAGAGGTCCAAGGTACAAGAACTTTTCATATTAGTATACTGTGTAAAACTTAGCAACACTGTCAGCACAAGAAAACAGAGAGAATACTAAAAGTTTTATAGAAACAAAATTTTCACAGTAGCTATACTAAAAATAATATCACAGTGTCTCTCAATGTAAGACTCTTATCAGAAGAAAAGGATCTCAAGCTGGCTTAGTATTAATTTCAGTTTTTCTGATTACTATATTACTTAGGTATATAAAAAGGTAAGTAACTTTAAACTCATGATACTCAGACCCTTCTCATAATCATACAGTAGAGAAGTCAAAAAAGATACAACAAGAACTACAAAATAACATTAAACTTAAAAACATTATCTGATATGATGGATGATGTTATAGTCCTAAATTAAATCACCCCTTGAAACATGAATATCTTACTGACTCTTGGGGCACAGGATGCAGGGGATCTGACATGCCTTAACCAACACATTGTTCATGGTGTCTGGTTCTCCTATTACTAAGCTGTACAACTTTCCTCCATACAGAGCACTAGGTCATCATTCAGTCTTCTCTTAGGATGAAGGCTTAATGACGGCTCTTTGTTCTTCTCTCATTTGCTCTGGACAATTAATGCACTAACTATGGTGGCTGTCCTATCATAAATTCAGATACACTGGTGGAAATTAAAATTGCAGTAATGTGTTCATTCCAGAACTCTAGTAATCCAGAATATGCCTTCATATTCAAAAGAATTTTAGGTAGAATAAAAACACATAATGAAAAGAATTCTTATCAAGAGCTCAAGGGTCCAAGGAATATACCTGAAGTTTTAGTTTAAGGACTGCTACTGTTTTCAACTTCAGTAGCTATACTAACCCGGGCACCCATTTTGTTGTCTTTGTCAGAAAGTACACATAGAATAATATACATACGCACAGACACATACACACACAGACACACACACATTATCTGATAGTTTTCACTTATTTTGAAGTACCTTATGAAAATTATGCAATTTCATCTCTTAAAGAGTTGTCAATTAAAATTATAATTTTGCACTTTTGGCTGTGACAGGAATTATGTGTAATGTTAAAGTTCCAGTCTTAACTCCTTAAACAATAAAAACATGTATACCATCTGAAAACTATAAAAAATTGTTAAGTATTGTGTCGTATTTGGAATACTTTAAGTTTATAATTTTTTTTTACTAATCTTACTGAATATTTAACTTAACATTAAACTGAATACAAATTTAACTTTAACAGAGGAACTGAAAAATATTTTTGGCACCTGAAGTAACAACTAAGTAATAAACACAATTTTGATCAGAAAAGCCTGATTAATACCAAGTCTGAAAAACAATTTCATAGCAATGAGCTTTTAATTCATACACATTTGAAAGTCTCATGTACCCTGCATTTTTTTTAACAATTAGCTCTTTTGAAGACAAAGAGTAAAAGTGAACTAAACTGTTCACTGTGCATATTTCAGCACCAAAAAAAATTGGTGTAATTAACATTTGTAGTAGACATTGTACTTGAAGAAAGTACTACTATTATTCAATTGTTTTCAAAATCCTAGTAGCATCTATTAATATTATACCTTAACATACCTAAAAACTGTTGATGATGTTGGCTTTGGGCAATTACAGTTTGCTCAACAGATGTGCCTGTCTGTTGACCACTTCCTGTGAAACCATCTGCAACCCCATCCACTTTCTGCATAGGCTTGTACCTAAAAATATTAGATGGGAAAAAAACAAATAAACCAATTATTCCTTGCTTTTTTGGCTACACAAAATTTCCAAGGCATTCAATTTTAACCTATCTTCTTAAATGTCTTGTGATAATTATAGGATTGTTCCTTTAACAGTTTTAAAGTTGAGGTGAGAACATCTACACAATGGAATTCCTTGCAGCTGTTAGAAGAGATGAAGCAATGAAATTTGCTTATATATGGATAGACATGGAGAGTATTCATGCTAAGTGAAATGAGTCAGAAAGAGAGGGACAGACATAGAAGGACTGCACTCATATGTGGAGTATAAAATAATATCACATGAGGCTGACACCCAAGGACAGTAGATACAAGGGCCAGGAGGATTGCCCCATAGCTGAAAGCTTGCTTCATGAGCGGAGGGGAGAAGGCAGATGGAATAGAGAAGGGATCATAAGAAAATGATGGCTGGAGAAGCCAGTCAGGATGGGAGACACGTGCCGACAATAGATAATGGAACAAAAATGATGACCTCTCAGTGTCTGTGTTGCAAGCCATAATGCCCCAAAAGTAGAGAGAGAGTATGGGGAATATTGTCTCCCATGAAGGTAGGGAGAGGTTGGGAAAGGGGAGGGTATACCAGGGATATCGGTGGTGGGAAATGTGCATTGGTGGAGGGATGTATGTTTGATCATTGTGTGATTGTAACCCAAACATGAAAGCTTGTAAGTATCTCATGGTGATTCAAGTAAATTTTAAATAAATAAATAAATAAATGGAGAGGGAGTTAGAAGATCTTTCTTCCTTTTTTTTTCCTTTTTGCTTTTTGGGTCACACCCAGGGATGCACAGGGGTTACTCCTAGCTCTGCACTCAGGAGTTACCCCTGGCGGTGCTCAGGGGACCATATGGGATGCTGGGAATCGAACCCAGGTTGGCCGAGTGCAAGGCAAACGCCCTACCTGCTGTGCTATTGCTCCAGCCCCCAGAAGATCATTTTTTGATTCAGAAATTTACCTAAGAAATAAAAGTTATGAAACATTTCTTTGGATAGCAACAGAAAAGAAGTCCAAGATCATGGTTTTAAAACAGCTGGAACATAGCTTTAAATGACCTGTAGATTAGGAGAATAGTATTTTGAATACAGAGACCTTAATCTGAACTAAGACTCAAGTACTAGGATTTGAGGCATGTTGACAAATGACATTCATTTAAATATCTCCCAAATATATTTCAGTCACAAACTCTATACACTGAATTTTTCTTATTGCTTATCTCTTAAAACCTCTTATGCATCTGAACACATATTTATCTCCCTTGACTTCTATCCACATCTGCAAATATAAACATGATAAGGAACATCTTGCAGCAAAATATATGCTAGAATCCAGCTACAAACACAATTTACTAAATTTTAAAAAAGGACTCAAAATCGGTTGCATTTATGATTTTATCTTAGATGTTAGTCATTCAAACTTATGTACTTTTTATAAGACAAAGAAAATGTACATCAGCAGCATAGGCAAAAAGGAAAGAATACTTTGGAAATAAATACTATACCTATACAAATAAATCAATTACTAAAACAAAATGAAACAAAAAACCCAAATTTGACAAGTCTCTAATGATAAGCAGATACAAATTAAGAAATAAGAAGAAACTATAATTTAAAAATTTCATTTATTTAAAAGAGTAGGAAAATAAAACATGAGAAAATTAAGTTTTACAATAAATTTATTATTAGTTACTATCATTTTTATTCTTGAACTTTGCATTCCTTTTTTATTTATAATTATATTTGTAAAGAAAACCACCTAATATTCTCACTATCCAGATAACTGACTCTTACACTGTTGGCTTATTAAGACAACTACATCATTAATATGAGGTGACAGTGAATAACAATGTCACTTAATCATGCACGGCATATGCTAAAAATGCCTGCACTTTGACAAAGGATACGAATCAAATGGACCTAGTGGAACACTGCATAAACTGATGCTCAGGGTGCCTCAGAAAATGATTCAACCTAGAATACTATAAAAACTTAGACAAATTAAACTTGAAAAAAAGCAATCACTCCTAGCTATATCTATATTTATTTCTTGTGTACTATAATTTCACAAAGAACTATGAAAAGAAAAAATAAATTACAAAAAAGAACATACATCCCTTTACATATATGTATGACTAAGTAGCTTGAACACTTGGGTGAGGGAGTAGTTAACCATTATGTTCTAGAAGAAAGGTTTTATTTTTAGGAAATATATTTAGAGAACTATTTTATTCTCATTGGTCAATTCCAGATTTTATTTGATTTTGATTCCTTTTGTTTAGCTATGTAGTTTTATATCATTAATAAGATAGGTCAAATTGTTTAACATGCTTCAACGTGTCAAGTTTGGGATTCTCTGGGTTAAAAAGCAAAACACTTGAATAATTCAAATTCAAAAAGGAATTTTAATTATTAACCCTAGTGAAGAGATAATGGAAATAATACTTATAAATTTCAATTATTTTACATTTTAATATCACTGTCACTGTCATCCTGTTGCTCATCGATTTGCTCGAGTGGGCACCAGTGACGTCTCCATTGTGAGACTTGTTACTGTTTTTGGCATATCAAATATGTCATGGGTAGCTTGTCAGGCTCCGCTGTGCGGGCGAGATACTCTCAGTAGCTTGCCGGGCTCTCCGAGAGGAGGGGAGGAATGGAACCTGGGTCGGCCTGCATGCAAGGCAAAAACCCTACCCACTGTGCTATAATAATGACTAATAATAATAACAAAATGCACTGCATAAAAAACACTATTTGTATGTATACTACAATGTAAATAAAATGATATATCAATATTAGTTTGTAGGTGAAAAAGGAAATAAGCTGACAGATTTTGGAGAAACCATGCTTGTTCATAAAAACAAATTTAACAGAAATGAAGGGGAAGAAATATATATATACATATGTATATATGTATATATATAGCTAGGTCTGGAAAATGAGTTTTTCAAAAACTAGTGGTAAATGGATATCAAGGTGAATATTGGATTGAATGAATTAGGTAAGGATATGTAAGTGTATCTATTCTTTAATTTCCCTATCAGTATATAGCATCTCAAAGAATCCAACATTGCTGCCTCCTCAGAAAAAGTTCTTGCACAAGTTTGGGAAGGGTTTGTGCTATGAGGAATGATGTCAGGAAGAACAGAAATATGGTTCATACATAAAAGTAATATAAGTACAAATCTATAGAGTAAGAGATAATTTCCAGGCAGTGCTCATTTTTTCTTTTCTTGTTTTGTTCTATGAAATAAATCATGTTGTAGCATATCCAGAGCCTGTTGATTACTGTTGGATTAGTATTCAAAAGGAATCCACAGAACTATTAGACTGAAGAAAGCTACATTTTCATTTTCCTGAAGTCTGGTTCTAAGGAAATATTCCTATCCCTAGGACCATGGCAGAGAGCTGGATCTTCTGGAAGGAAGGAGATTAACAGGAAGCCAAGAAGAGTCATTAGAAAGCTAGCATTGATACTGTCTTATATTTTGAAAATAAAATATCAAATTGAGTAGTTTTTTAAAAATTTAAATAGCATTAAAAGTATCTAAATTAGTATTAAAAGCATTTGGGTAGCCTTCCAAAAATTTTAAATGTTAGGTTGGCCGAAGATCTGTCCACCAAAAATTTTGAGAATGGATCTTAGGAGTTTCTTATTTTAATAAGCATCTAAGACACTTCTTAGGTAGCCTATAACAGTTGTTCACAGGACCTCCTTGCCCTAATATAAATTCCTTCAGTTCAACGTTGAAGGACATTCAAATATTAATGACATCAAAAATTTTTAAGTTGTTAGTTTTCAACTTTTTCCTAGTAAACTATATTTGGAGTATAGTAGTAGCTTTGAATAGAGGACATAAATTAATGCTCATGGTAATATATTTTATCACCAACTGGCTTCAATATACATCAATTTACTATTTTAGAGCATTTATGATGGGTCCAACACAGTAGGGATATGGTTTCTAAAAGCCTGTGTATAAACAAAATTTTTACAAGATAAGAAATAGTCTATTGAATTATATGATAGTGCAGAAATGTATTAGCTATTTTCAATTGGCCTTTTAGTCAGGACATATCTTTTAAATTTCCTACATGTGTACCATCTTAATAAAAAATCATCATTTAAATGGTAAATTTTAAAAACAGGAGAGAGCTACTGAAAAAAAAATCCTTGCCAAATCCTTCAGAAAACGGAAGTCTTCAGTTTTTGAGGGTATTCTACTGTATCTTAATTTACTTCATAAATTCATTACTTTTAGATTAAGCTTTTTTAAACCAGATTCATACTGTTTATGAGTTGTGGGTGTACTGAGAAAGACCTGTGCTATATCAAATGAAGAAACAGCTCTTGGTTTCAAAATTAATAAGAGACAAATGATAATTTTAACAGCTTGCAACTCCATGGGCAATCAGAGCTGAAGTTGTTAATGATTAAGAAATCAAAGAAACTGTAATGCTTTAATAGCTAAGTGTTCTCATGAATCCTATCACTAACAAAGAAAACTTGGAAAATTATTAGGCATCTTCCCTCATGGGGTTAGTTAAAGCTGTTATTTAGAACTTGGACAGCTGTAACTTTACTGTAAAATAATGTCTAATTTTGTCAATAATCTCACATGTACAGGCACTGAAGGAATTTAAGGAGAGGCTAAGAATGGTATATACTAACAATTATGTTCAACTAATAGTATCAAATGGAAGAAATTTCCAACATAATAATGAAGTATCTGAAAAAGCACCTTTGAAGCAGGTGGAAAACACACATGCAAAATCCGAACTCTACAGGCAAATACATTCATTATTATGCCCATAACCCTAGGAAGTACATAATCATTTGATTTGCATGAACAAATCTAATTACTTAACTTATAAATGAGAAACCATGTCAGAATTTTCTACCAGAATATT
Organism: Sorex araneus; assembly: GCF_027595985.1. Classification (NCBI taxonomy): domain Eukaryota; kingdom Metazoa; phylum Chordata; class Mammalia; order Eulipotyphla; family Soricidae; genus Sorex; species Sorex araneus. The sequence continues at coordinate 69,195,568 of NC_073302.1, read as the reverse complement.
GAGATTACTTTTGGAAAAACAGTTCCAAATAAAGTCTTCAGTTGACCTGAGGTCTGAAATAAATATAATAATATAAACATGGACATACTGAAAGAAAATAGTGAAGGTAAAGACTTCCAATCTTTTAGAACAGTACTGACTCCTTGAGGTCACGCTAGGCATGTCTATGTCTAAATGATTTCTAAGATCAGTCCTGCCAGTTAATGAGAGTTAACTCTATCTTTACAATTCTTGTTGGTAACTTTTTGAGTATTTATCTCTTTACTAGTTTTCCATTTATAAAATTGGGTAAGGAGAGGAGAAAACATTGTATTCACTGAGGTATTAATATTAATTACAGCTATAATAAAAAATTTGGGAAAAGTAGGGTAAGGTGTATGTTAACAATGTTTGCTAAAATAGCTGTAAATTACTCACTCAATTAACATATTCATGGAGCACTGATAATTGTATAGAATTGGTATATGCTTGCTAAGATATGTATGACAGTTCTTCCAACTATAGCTGGCCATTTCTGTAATACTAATTCTAGAAAGAAGTACGACCTCTCCCCCTCCCCCCATCTGCATGAATGGCAATCTTGCTAGCAGAGAAATTGCCCAGCTCCACAACTAATCTCAAAAAAAAAAACAAAAACCCATGATGTTGCCAAATATTTCCAGTTGGATGGATCCTAGCTAAAACTCTGGGACATTCTTAGAACAGAGGCAGGCATATTCCCCTTTCTACCTGAAGGTACAGTAATGCACCGCCTCACCGAACACCCTCCAACATAGGAACAGTCCAGTTTTACAACTGAGCCTCATCAAGCTGCCAAGTCACTAAATTGTTCCAGCTTCATAGATCCTGGACTGCAAATGTGGCTGCAGGACACCTTCAAATTTCACCAGACTGTCAGCCCAGTGAATATATAGGAAAGTTGTGTAGAAGACTGCCAAGCTTAATAAGTGAAAACAATAATACAAAAGGCAAAACTTGTATCAACCAGCCCAAAAAAACCTCAGACAATAACTCCAGTAACACCATTATGAGATATAACAATACCACAAACTGAGTTTTATTTATCTAAGTTTTGATAATTCCACTTGCCTTTTATTATAATAATATGAATTAAATTTGTTTGTGCCTGGTAAGGGTACAGCAGGCTGAGATGGCGGGTAGGAAACTGGGGATGCTGGTTGAGAGAAGATCATATTGGTGGTGAATTGGTATTGGAACATTTAATGCCTGAAACAACTGTATTATGAGTAACTTGGTAAATCATGGTACTTTATTAAAACTTAAAAAGAAATTTGCCTGAGTATGTTTCTGTTTGGGTTACTATACATCCTTTAGGTAAAATTCTTTAAAGAGGATTGGGTACTAGTTCTATTTGTTACATATTCTAGTTTTACTTAGAAAGTCTAGGGAAAGCATTTGGCTCTATTTTACCCCTTTTGTCTAGAGTTGGAAGAAAAATTAAACTTATATGTGTTAACACTTTGTATGTGCTACTTTAAGTATGAACAATACGGACTGAAGAGAATAAAGAGGGCAAATTGCTTGCCTTACATGCAGCTGAATTGGTTTGATCCTGGGCATCCCATATAGTCCCCTGAGACTGCTAGGAGTGATCCCTAAGCATAGACCCAGGAGTAAGTCTTGAGTATAGCTAGGTGTGTCCTAAAAACCAAAAGAATAAAAATTCTTTTAAAAACAATACACTGCAACAAAAATCAGTATAGAGCTAAAATTAAATGATCTATTTTTCTTTTTCTTTTTTTTTTTTTTTTTGCTTTTTGGGTCACACCTAGCGATGCACAGGGGTTACTCCTGGCTTTGCATTCAGGAATTACTCCTGGCGGTGCTCAGAGGACCTTATGGGATGCTGGGAATTGAACCTGGGTTGGCTGCGTGCAAGACAAACGCCCTACCCGCTGTGCTATCGCTCCAGCCCCGATCTATTTTTCTATAATAAAATCTGAACTTATTTATTGTTGACGTTAAAATAAGCAAATTAGTTCATGAGTAAATTTCACTGAAACTTAGAATATACTTCATTTAACTCAAAATTATTTTATGTGACATATTTTCAACTGAAGGGTTTTCTTCTGGGGATGGGGGTGGGGGAGTGGGATGGTCACACCGGCGATGCTCAGGCGTTATTCCTGGTTCTGCATTTAGGAATTACTCCTGGCAACGCTTGGGGAATCACATGGGATGCAGTGCTTGGGGAATCTTATGAGATGCTGATATCAAACCCTGGGCACTTTACATGTAAGGCAAGTGCCCAGCCCACTGTACTACCTCTCCAGGCCCTCAACTGAAGGTATTAAAAAAAAAAAAACTCAACTATTACAAATTCTCCTGTTTTCCTTAAGGAGAGAAAATAAGTTACTTCCTCTTAATAAGTTATAATGTCATCAATATGCAAAAGTTATTAAACTTTGTTAGAATATATTTTAGCCACCAAAGTGATACTCAAAAAGCCTTTTAGATTGCCTAGCTCTGTTTGTCTCCACTATGTGCACAGACTGCTATGTTTAATAACCAAAAGTAAATAGAAGGTCTTGTCCAATTAAATTTTCTCTCATCAACTGTTACATCTCATTATAACGTATGAATTAAATGGTTCTAATATTCTCCTTTGTTTTAGGTAAATGGCTTGAAGGTGGCTTTACTTTTTCAATTAAGCTAGAAGGCTAGGTAAAGTGACACCTGTTTTTTCAATTAGAAGCTGTTTCTATTTCCAGAGTCATGGCTATGTTCTGTATAGTGGCTGAGCTGGAAATCTATTTTATAGCTAAGTGGAAATTTCTTCTACTGCCCCATCAAATTTTCAAATAAAATACCATATAAAAACTACAATGCTGTATGAAACAATGATCATTATAATTATCAACTACTATGATTCCAAACTGACGTCTAAGACTTTACTTTTATTTGGTTAAATAATCACTGCATATGCTTGAATTTTCTTATTATAAGAACATATGAGGGTAGACAGAGGCTAGCATACATCAAAAAGAATAAGAACAGGGGCTGGAACAATAGCACAGCGGATAGGGCGTTTGCCTTGCATGCAGCTGACCCAGGTTCGATTCCCAGCATCCCATATGGTCCCCTGAGCACCGCCAGGAGTAATTCCTGAGTGCAGAGTCAGGAGTAACACCTGTGCATAGGCAGGTGTGACCCAAAAAAAGCAAAAAAAAAGAATAAGTACAATCAGTGCTGATACAGATGAGGGGAGAATTTCTTAACTGAAAGAAGAAAGTCATTGTTGGTGGGAATATCAACTGGTCCAATCTTTTTATAAAACAATATGGGCATTCTTCAAAAACCTAAAAACTGAGCTTCCATACGACCCAGCAATACCACTCCTGGGAATATACCCTAGGGGCCCAAAAACATAATGCAGAAAAGCCATCTGCACTTCTGTGTTCACTGTAACACTATAAACAATAGCCAGAATCTGGAAACAACTCGAGGGCCTCAAAACAGATGACTGGATAAAGAAATTATGGTACATCAACAGGAAGAAATCACACTATTAAACGTATACGCACCTACTGAAGGACCAGCTAAATACCTAAAAGAACTCCTAACAGAATTTAAGGAGAACATAACTAGCACCACGATAGTAGTAGGAGACTTCAACACTGCTTTATCACCTCTGGACAGATCGACAAAAACAACACCCAGCAAGGAAACAATGGCTCTGAAGGAAGAAATGGAAGAGACAGGGCTAATAAACCTATACAGGGCTATACACCCCAAAAAGAAAGAATACACATTCTTTTCCAGCGCACATGGATCATTTTCCAAAATAGACCATGTTCTGGGTCACAAATTATACCTTAATAGAATCGGGAAGATAGAAATTGTATCAACTATCTTCTCAGACCATGATGCACTGAAGATGGAAGTTAATCACGAACAGATGCGGAGAACCAAATCAAACACTTGGAAATTAAACAGCTCACTATTGAACAACGAGTGGGTCACGAAGGAAATCAAGGAAGAAATCAAGAGATACCTCAAAACAAATGAGAATGAAGACACAAACTACCAGAACCTATGGGACGCAGCTAAAGCTGTGTTAAGGGGAAAATTTATAGCTCTGCAAGCTTTCCTCAGAAAGGAAGAAAGGGCTTATATTGATAGCTTGACTTCGCAGCTCAAGATCTTAGAAGAGGACCAGCAAAAGGAACCCAAAGCAGATCGAAGGAAAGAAATAATAAAACTTAAGAGCAGAAATTAACGATATGGAAACCCGAAAAACAATCTGAAAGATCAATGAAACAAAGAGCTGGTTCTTCGAGAAAATAAATAAGATTGATAAACCGCTAGCAAGACTCACAAAGAAAGAAAGAGAGAAAACCCTAATAAATCGAATCAGAAATGAAAAGGGGGACATCACAACAGAAACCAATGAGATTCAAAAAATCATCAGAGACTACTTTGAAAGTCTGTATGCCACAAAACAAGAGAACCTAAAAGAAATGGACGAATTCCTTGATTCCTATAATCTCCCAAGACTGAACCAAGAAGACCTGAAATACCTGAAAAGGCCCATAAATATCAAGGAACTCGAAACTGTAATCAAAAGTCTACCCAAAAACAAAAGCCCAGGTCCAGACGGATTCACTGGCGAATTCTTCCAAACATTTAAAGAAGACTTGTTGCCAGTTCTCCTCAAGCTTTTCCAGGAAATCGAAAAGACAGGAACCCTTCCGAACAGTTTCTACGAGGCACATATCTCCCCAATACCAAAAGCAAACAAAGACACCACTAACAAAGAAAACTATAGACCAATATTCTTGATGAACACCGATGCGAAGATCCTCAACAAAATACTAGCAAATAGAATCCAACAACTCATCAAAAAGATCATACACCATGACCAAGTGGGATTCATCCCAGGGATGCAAGGATGGTTTAACATTCGGAAATCAATCAACATAATCCATCATATCAACAAAAGTAAAGACAAAAACCATATGATCATATCAATAGATGCAGAGAAAGCATTTGACAAGATCCAACACTCATTCATGATAAAAACTCTCACCAAAATGGGTTTTGGAGGAACTTTCCTCAAGATAGTCAAAGCCATCTATCACGAACCTATGGCAAGCATTATAATCAATGCAGAAAAACTAAGGGCCTTCCCTCTAAGATCAGGGACAAGACAAGGATACCCACTCTCACCACTTCTCTTTAATATAGTACTCAAAGTAGTAGCAATAGCCATCAGACAAGAAAAAGATATTAAGGGGATTCAGATTGGAAAGGAAGAAATCAAGCTCTCACTATTCGCAGACGATATGATACTATACCTAGAGAAGCCTAAAAGTTCTAGTAAGAAACTCTTAGAAACAATTGACCTGTACAGTAAAGTAGCAGGCTATAAAATCAATACCCAAAAATCCATGGCCTTCCTATATGCAAACAATGAGACAGAGGAAAGGGACATGAAAAAAGCAATCCCATTCACAATCGTGCCCCAGAAAATCAAATACCTCGGAATCAGCTTAACTAAAGAAGTAAAGGACCTCTACAAAGAAAACTATAAAACGCTACTCCATGAAATAAAAGTGGATATGAGAAAATGGAAACATATCCTCTGCTCATGGATAGGGAGAATAAACATTGTCAAAATGGCAATACTCCCCAAAGCATTATACAGATTCAACGCGATCCCTATAAGGATACCAATGTCATTCTTCAAAGAAATGGATCAAGCAATCCTGAAATTTATATGGAACAATAAATGCCCACGGATAGCTAAGACAATTCTTGGGAAAAAGATGATGGGAGGCATCATCCTCCCCAACCTTAAACTCTACTACAAAGCGGTAACAATTAAAACAGTATGGTACTGGAACAAAGGCAGAGCCAAAGACCAATGGAACGAGTGGAATACCCCTCCAAACAACCTCTAATGTATGATCATCTAATCTTTGATAAGGGAGCAAGAGATGTGAAGTGGAGCAAGGAAAGCTCCACTTTAACAAATGGTACTGGCACAACTGGACAACCACATGCAAAAGAATGGGCTTAGACCTGGACCTGACACCATGCACAAAAGTCAGATTAAAATGGATTAAAGACCTCAACATCAGACCACAAACCATAAGGTACAATGAAGACAAGGTCGGCAAAACCCTCCACGATATTGAAGATAAAGGTATCTTCAAAGATGACATGGAACTAAGCAATCTAGTAGAAACAGAGATCAACAAATGGGACTACATTAAACTAAAAAGCTTCTGTACTGCAAAAGACACAGTGACCAGAATACAAAGACTATCTACAGAATGGGAAAGGATATTTACACAATACCCATCAGATAGGGGGTTGATATCAATGGTATATAAAGCATTGGCTGAGCTCTACAAGAAAACATCCAACCCCATCAAAAAATGGGGCGAAGAAATGAACAGAAACTTTCCCAAGGAAGAGATACGAATGGCCAAAAGGCACATGAAAAAGTGTTCTACATCACTAATCATCAGAGAGATGCAGATCAAAACAACCACGAGATACCACCTCACACCACAGAGACTAGCACACATTCAAAAGAACAAAAGCAACCGTTGTTGGAGAGGACGTGGGGAGAAAGGGACCCTTCTACACTGCTGGTGGGAATGCTGACTAGTTCAGCCCTTTTGGAAAACAATATGGACCATTCTCAAAAAACTAGAGGTTGAACTCCCATTTGACCCAGCAATACCACTGCTGGGAATATATCCAAGAGAAGAAAAAAGTATAGTTGAAATGACATCTGTACTTATATGTTCATCGCAGCACTGTTTACAATAGCCAGAATCTGGAAAAAACCCAAGTGCCCTAGAACAGATGACTGGTTGAAGAAACTTTGGCACATCTATACAATGGAATACTATGCAGCTGTTAGAAAAAAATGAGGTCATGAAGTTTGCATATAAGTGGATCAGCATGGAAAGTATCATGCTAAATGAAATGAGTCAGAAAGAGAGAGACAGACATAGAATGATTGCACTCATCTGTGGAATATAGAATAATAGACTAGGAAACTAACACCTAAGAATAGTAGAAATAAGTACCAGGAGGTTGTCTCCATGGCTTGGAGGCTGGTCTCTCATTCTGGGCAACTCAGAGAATGGAACACCAAGAAAAATGTGATTGGAGGTCATGCAGGGGAAGGGTGATGCGTGCCAAATGTAGGCTAGAGAATGAACACAATGGCCATTCAACACCTTTATTGCAAACCACAACACCTAATCAGAGAGAGAGAACAAAAGGGAATACCCTGCCATAGTGGCAGTGTGGGGTGAGGGGAGACGGGACTGGGGAGGGTGGGAGAGATGCTGGGTTTACTGGTGGTGGAGAATGGGCACTGGTGAAGGGATGGGCTCTTGAAATCTGTATGGGGGAAGCATGAGCACAAAAATGTATAAATCTGTAACTGTACCCTCACGCTGACTCACTAAAAATAAATAAAGTATTAAAAAAAAAGAAATTATGGTACATCTACAGGATAGAATACTAAGCAGCTGCAAAAATAATAAGTCATGAAATTTGCTCACAAATGGATTTACACATAGAGTATCATGCTGAGTGAAATGAGTCTGAAGGAGAGGGGCAGGCATATTACTGCACTTATTTGTGAGATATAAAAAAAAAACAACATAGTATGAGACTAATACCCAAGGACAGTAGAAACAAAACCTGGGAGAACTGGTCTATGTTTGGAAGCTTGCTACCAGTGGGGGTGGGCTGGGAGGGCAGAGAAGGGAACACTATGACAATAATAGTTGGAAATGATCATTCTCAACAAGAACTGAGTGCTGAAAGGAGTTAATGGGATATACATTATAACCTTTCAGTACCTATATTGCAAACCCCACAATTCCCAATAGAGGTGTGGGAGGGAGAGGGAGAGGGATAAGAGAGAGAGAGTCTGTTAAAGAGGCAGGCTGGGTTGGGGTAGTGAGAGGGAAACTGGTGACATTGGTGGTAGGGAGTTTACACTGAAGATCAGTTGCTGGAACATTGTATGATTAAAATTCATCATGAACAACTTTGTAACTGTGTATCGCGTGGTGCTTCAATAATAAATTTAAAAAATAAAGAATGAGGGCTAGAGAGATAGTACAGGGTTAAGGTATTTGCCGTGTATACAGCTGATCTGGTTCCATCCCCTGTATACATGGTCGGTCCCCTTAGCACCACTAGGAATAATCTGTGAATACATACATAGCCAGGAGCAGTCCCAGAGTACTACTGGGTGTGCTCCAAATGCCACACCCACTACTAAAATGAAAGAACATGTAAGAGGTTAAATTTACACTAAGAAAGATGAATATATAGAACCCTAGGCATTTAAACAACTTGAATTTTGGGAATGTTAAATATTAATAAAGTAATTATTATTTTTTTTTGCTTTTTGGGTCACACCTGGCAATGCACAGGGGTTACTCCTGGCTCTGCACTCAGGAATTACTCCTGGCGGTGCTCAGGGACGATATGGGATGCTGGGACTCAAACCTGGGTCAGCCGCGTGCAAGGCAAACACCCTACCCATGGTGCTATCGCTCTAGCCCCCAGTAAAATAATTATTGACTGAATATATAAAACATATTTATAACATCAAAATATTTTATAAATGAAATTAAATGCTCATAGAGTGTGAGTCCTCCACCCCTCTCGGAGAGCCCGGCAAGCTACTGAGAATATCTCGCCCGCACGGCAGAGCCTGGCAAGATACCCATGGCATATTTGATATGCCAAAAACAGTAACAAGTCTCACAATAAAGATGTCACTGGTGCCCGCTCGAGCAAATCGATGAGCAACACGATGACAGTGACAGTGATAGAATATACTATGAAATTTATTTATAAATATACTCATTTAAACATATTAAAACATAAAATATTAAATCTATTAAATCTATATTATAACTTTATGCTTATATGTGAAAAATAATGGCAGGCTTTTAAATTAATTCTAATATATTTGTAGAGCGATAGCACAGCGGTTGGGCTTTTGCCTTTCACGCTGCCACCCGTGTTCAATTCCTCCGCCCCTCTTGGAGAGACTGGCAAGCTACTGAGTATGGAGCCCATATGGCAGAGCCTGACAAGCTACCCGTACGTATTGGATATGCCCAAAACAGTAACAATAAGTCTCTTAATAAGAGACGTTACTGGTGCCCGCTCGAACAAATCGATGAACAATGGGATGACAGTGACAGTGATATTTGTAGAATCACTTGAGTTTTGGAATAATCTTATTTTATTTAAAACTTTTTATTCATGGGGCTGGAGTGATAGCACAGCGGGTAGGGCGTTTGCCTTGCACCTGGCTGACCCGGGTTCAAATCCCAGCATCCCATATGGTCCCCTGAGCACTGCCAGGGGTGATTCCCGAGTGCATGAGCCAGGAGTGAGCCCTGTGCATTGCTGGGTGTGACCCCCCAAAAAAATAAAATAAATAAAACTTTTTATTCACATTTTGAATCTAAAATATTAATAAAAATTTAAAACTTTATTTTAAATTATTTAAAAATTTTTAAAGTTGAGAATTATCTTTTATAAGTTACAAAGACAAATTATTCAAAACTACCTTTTCATTGTTTTGAACATGAACACTTTTTGTTTGCTTATTTTTGGGCCACACCTGGTGATGCTCAGGATTTACTCCTGGCTCTACAGCAGGAATTACTACAGATGTACTCAGATAATATATGGGATGCCGGGATTAAACCTGGGTTAGCCATGTGCGGGGCAGACTCCCTGTCTGCTGTACTATTGCTCCATCTGGAAAATACTCTTAACTGTTACATCCGTACCTAGGGAGATAAATGTTCTCTCAAGTCCAAGTATTTTTTGCAAATAGGGTAATTGGCTTCAGTTTAAACCTGTCAATGCTGCCAATCGATAGAATCCTTCAGAGAAAAACAGAAACCTTCTCTCTTACAAATCCCGATGTGGGCTCATTACATTAAAAGCACTTAGCACTACAATTAGTGAGCAAATTTCGTTCCAAAAGAAACAGTTCAAGATCCAGACTTTCATCAGTAAAAAAACAAAGTTTCAGAATGTCTTTGTTTTTTTGTAATCTAATGTGAAAACAAATACGTATGAAACAAAGTTAGCATAATTTATTAGCATTACTGATAACTTTATATTACTTCTTAAAATGTCCATACTACTGTGATATTATTACTATGTTGATCACTATGTTAAGGTTATCTGCAGGGAAGGGTTTGTGGACCACTAACCTTTCCAGTTCTAGAATCAATTTCAAAAGTAAACTTCCGAGAGCCTTGCTTACCTAAGACATTTTTATTTAAAAATATCCCCTAAAATGCTCAATGAAAACTTGGCTAAGATTCTTTGCAAGTCCCTGGAAAAGCAGCTATCAGCTGTGTTAGATGCAATTTATCAAGGTTTTTGTTCATATTTAAGTTTTTAATTAATATTTTTTCTTCTTTCTCTTGCAGGTCTATACCTTTTTGTTTGTTTGTTTGGGGCTTAGTCCTAGCCCTGAGCTTAGGGATCAGTCCTGGCAGTGTTTGTGGGACTGAATGGATTGCCAGGGACTGAACCCTGGACAGCCATGTGCAAGACAAGCACCTTACTCATTATACTATCTCACCAGCCCCTCATATTTTTTTTTATCTCACCATCATCTTCACTGTGCAGTACTTCTTTGCAGAAATTCAGAGACCACACCAGAGAGTAAAATTCATATTACCACTAATATATATATATACACACATATATATATCATATATATCACTGTCACGACAGAGCCTGGCAAGCTACCCGTGGTGTATTCGATATGCCAAAAACAGTAACGATAGATCTCATTCCCCTGATCCTGAAAGAGCCTCCAATCATTGGGAAAGACGAGTAAGAGAGGCTGCTAAGACCTCAGGGCTGAGTGTAATAGAGACATTACTGGTGCCTGCTCGAGTCAATCGACGAACAACGGGATAATAGTGACAGTGATATCACTGTATCACTGTCATCCTGTTGCTCATCGATTTGTTCGAGCGGGCACCAGTAACATCTCCATTGTGAGATTTGTTGTTACTGTTTTTGGCATATCGAATATGCCACGGGTAGCTTGCCAAACTCTGCCTTGTGGGTGAGATACTCTCGGTAGCTTGTTGGGCTCTCTGAGAGGGGTTGAGGAATCGAACCTGGGTCGGCCGCGTGCAAAGCAAACGCCCTACCCACTGTGCTACTGCTCCAGCCCATAATCTATATTTATATATATATGTGCAATATATATATAAATAGAATCCAGGACATATTATATAACTCATACAAGCATTATCTTTTACAGCAAAAGTTACTGCTCTATTGTTTATTATTGTTAAGCTCTTCCTAGTCTTTGTTGGCTATAAACAGATACTAGAGGTCAGTAATTTTAAAGAAACACTGAACACCTATGAATTACAAAATTTTAATCCCTGCGAAAACTATTTATAATGGATGATCATGGGACTGACTCTTCAATATGGAACACTCGCACTAGAAATGAGGACTGTGGTAAAAACACTTAAGTATCTTTATCTCTTGTTTCTTATTTAATATGTCTTGCCCCAAAGCAAAGTGCAATTTCTATAGAAAACATTGGAATATTTCACTGTTTTGCTTCAAACATTGAGAATCAAAGCTATTTTTGTACAAGGAACAAGTTTATTACAAGCGTTATATATAAATTCCTTAATATGTGATACAGATTACTTTAAAATTTTTATGTATCAGGATTGAATAGATATTGGACAGTGGGTCAGGCCCTTGCCTTGCATGCAGCTGACTGGGGTTCAATCGCTGGCACCCATATAGTACCCCGAGTCTCATCAGGAGTAATCCCTGAGCATAGAATCAGGAGAAAGCCCTTAGTATCACTGGGTGTGGCCCCCCAACCACAAATAAAATAAAAATAAAAATTTTATTTCTCACTAAACTACTCACAAGCCTCTTCTTCATTCTCCTCCTGAAATACTAACCTCATCAATTCTCTGGACCCTTTACCAGAAACATCATAGACTTTACCCATAGATGCTTTTTCTCTACATGATTCCCTCTGAACGTACCTTGCTTTTCTCAGTATTTCTAAGTCTTTACTTCGAGCACTTTCTCTACATAACACCCTTACCCTCCTTCTCTCAAAGGGTTTAGTGAAGTTCTTCTATATTTCAATAGTTCTTTACATTTCTCTAATTAAATTATTTTTAAAAATTCCCATGAACTTCCCCTTCTGTTTAATTTATTTTTTATTGTCCTGAAATGGAGTCAGGGAACCATACAGAGAGGGCTTTTTAACACCAAATCATATCCTGATGCAGCCATACCTTCCAACCACCTTTTCAATTTCTAACTCCTCAAAGGTAAGCATGAGTCTTACATCTGCACACAACAATCAGCACTTATTAGAGACCTACTAAGTGTTCGTAGACTAAACCCACAAACAAGTTTCTTTCTGCAGCAGTGACTTAGATCTAATGCTTCTGACTATGCTCCTACAGATGAAGAGATCTGGTCACAGTATGAATTATTCCAGACAAGCCAATTAAGCAGATTAAAAACTTAGATCATATAAGTAATTATGTTCCTCCTCTCTTCTACTTAATTATGACTTCTTAAATGAAAAAAAAATACAATTACTGTGATAGCTATGCTATACTAGCAAAGAGGGAAGGATTTTTATTTTATTTTTTTTCAAAATGTGATATAAGTAACATAGAACTAGTAGGTCCTTGGCTATAAAATAGTATAAATTTATGCAAATCATTTGACATCTCTGGAATTTACTGGAAATGCAAGATTTATTTTTAATGCTTTTACTATTATTAGGTAGCATTGAATCCTGAGAGCTATTCTAAAGCTCTATCCATTTATTCAGCCATGCATCCACGCATGCATACATACATCCATTCATCCATACATCCATGAATGCTTGAGATCTCTTATAACTCTAATACCTACAATTATATAACTTTGGAAGTTGCATCAAAAATAGAAGACCCAATAATTCCATGATAATTCAAATTGCATAAAACAGAATGGTTTGAGAAATGTGTAGAAGAGCAAAAAACTTATGAACAGTCAAAATAAGTTTCTCCAGTTGGTATTTGCTTAGATTTGCTTCTTATGTTTGTGTTTAGTTTCTGTTTGAAAAAGAAAAAGTCACACAAATTAAAAAGGGCAGGGTGACTGACTAGTAATTTAAAGTGTATGGAAAAAATCAGATGACTGAAACTCTCAATCATATTTGATTTCTAGAGAAGGTATGCCAATATTTGCACACACAGATATTTGTCTTATTCCCTCTACCCCCCAAATAACAAGAGTGAACACCCAAAGAAAGATATAACTTAATCGTGTCAATAATTCTAGAGTTTACCTTTGTTTCTGTTGCATGGGCTGTTGTCTCATAGCCATATATTGCATGTCTTCTTGTAGACGATTAAGAGGGGAATCTGGCTTGACACGAATCCCATAGTAATGGTACTTGGAGTTTCCTCTTTATGAAAGAAAAGAGACAGTACAGAGATAAAAAGTCAAACTAATATTAATCATACAGGATAAGTAACTTCTTGAAAATAATAAACATAGCATATATTAAAGTTATATTTATAACTGGGACTAGAGTGATAGCACAGTGTGTAGGGTGTTTGCCTTGCACATGGCCGACCCAGGTTTGATTCCTCCATCCCTATCGGAGAGCTCGACAAGCTACCAAGAGTATCCTGCCCACACAGCAGAGCCTGGCAAGCTAACCATGGCATATTAGATATACCAAAAACAGTAACAACAAGTCTCACAATGGAGACGTTACTGGTGCCTGCTCAAACAAATCGATGAACAACAGAATGACAGTGCTACAGTGCTACTATAAAACTTTACCAACAGGATAAATGGATGCACAGCAAATTTATATAAATTACATGAAAAAATATATAATATTTTGAAGTGTTTACATGAAACACATTTTTTTTTTTTTTTTTTTTGCTTTTTGGGTCTAACTTGGCAATGCACAGGGGTTACTCCTGGCTTTGCACTCAGGAATTACTCCTGGTGGTGCTTTAGGGGACCATATGGGATGCTGGGAATCGAACCCTGGTCGGCCGCGTGCAAGGCAAACACCCTACCTGCTGTGCTATCGCTCCAGCCCCGAAACACAAAAATTTAATGTTATTGTCTTAAATAAGCCTGTTATTTTTCTACTTCTATTTCTGCAGGGTGATGTGTGAAATGAAATAACTTCCTTGGCATAAGATGTAATGAAAACTATTGCTAAATATTTGAAACCTAGAAAGATGCTGGCATTTTGTCTATTCATTTTGAAATATATTTGATTAGTGTTCTGTTTTTGTTGTAGCTTTTGTTTTTAGAACCAACCAAGCAGTACCAGGCAGCACAGGGGGGCATTTCTTGAGCTACTACACAACCCAGCTGTGTGGTTCTGAAGGTTCTGTACTGCTCTGGGAATTATGCAGAGAGCTGTGGGTAGAACTTAGGATCCTTGGTAGGTAAGGGGCACCCTCTTTCTTGCCTTGGAGCTACTATCTCCTAGTCTCTTTTGGGGGCTCCTTTCTTGCAGTTCTGAAAACTGAATAAATTGCTCAGAATAGACACAAGAAAATTTCTCCTTGAGAATAGAAAATTTCTAATTGGAATAGAATGTTTATCACTGAAAATGATAAAAGTTTTGCATTTAATGAAATTTGAAAAGTAGCACTTTAAACATTTACATTTTATAAAGAGAAAATAGGTTTATGCAAGTATATCTAAGAATATACACATATAAAGCAAGATATGTACACATATAGATATTTGTCACTGTCACTATCATCCTGTTGCTCATCGATAGATATTCGTATAGCAATAAGTACTTTTTCTCTCTTTTAACATATTTTATTTATTGCTATTGCAATTATTACAGTTTAGATTAGATGGTTTTACAACAGCGTTAATGATTATAATTCTGATGTACTTAGCACCATTAATAAGTATCTGCTACAATTCAAGAGGAGTATATTTACATGAACATTTAATGAAAATACTTATATAAAACATAAAAATATAAATAAAATTTATATGAAAATAGAATAAGATTCTACTTCTAAAATAAGATATTCATGTATTAAGTCTTACAGATTTTAAAAATCATTAAAATAGTACTACGCAAATATGGCTAGTTTTATAAAACACAGTATTTAAAATAACTACATCAATTTAGAAAAATAATCCAGTACATAAAGTCATGGTTCATCATTATAGAAAAAGGCCCTGCAGGGGTGAAAGTGATAGTACAGTGGGTACATGGACGAGCTGGGTTTGATCACTGGCATTCCATATGGTTCCTGCAGCATCAGGAGTGATTCCTGAGTGCAGAGCCAGGAGTAACCCTGAGCATCATGTGCCCTCCCCTCGACCTCTAAATAAAAAAAACAGAAAACTCCAAATCAAGACAACAATGAAATCCCATCTCACATCAGTGAGAACGGCACATAACAAAAACAGTAGGAACAATCTGTGTTAGTGGAGATGTGGCGAAAAGGAACTCATTCATTGCTGTTTGTAATGTTATCTGGTACAACCCCTGTGGAAAACAGTATAGAGAGTTCCAAATAAATGAGAATTGAACTGCCATATAACCCAGCATTCCACTTTTGGGCATCTATTCCCAGGACATAAAAAATCTCAAAAGGACATATGCACATAATTATTCATAATGACATTAAATCAGTACAACAGCTAAGACAAGGAATCAACCTAGGTGTCCAATGACAGATGAATGGATTATGAAGATGTAGTGTACATAGAAATGGAATACTATACAGCGGCAAGGAATGATGAAATCATGCAGTCTGTTACAATGTAGTTGGAACTGGAAGATATCATGTTGAGTGAAGTAAGCCAGAAGGAGAAAGACAAACACAGGATGATCTCATTTATGGAATATAGACTACTGGATGAGGAAATGCTGCAGCAAAAGTGGGGTATGCTTAGATCATCCCGGACCCCAGTATTTAGAGGGAAAACAGACAGTGATGGAAAGAAATCACAGAGGAAAGAAGAGAATAAGAAGTAATGGTTTAACAATCATAAGAGCTTCAGTTATACCAGTAATACGAGTGAGAGGTATAGCCATATGTTCAAAATACAGATTCAACAGAACTGAAAGCCTGGGATCTAAGCTGCAACCATGGAAACTTCAGAATGTGCCTTTCAAGTTGACAGGCAGGGGTGAAGTGAGGGTTGGGATGGGGAGGGAACCTGGGAACACTGGTTGCGGGAAGTTGACACTGTTGAGGGATTGGTGTTGAATTATGTATGCCTAACACTGAATGACTTTCAGTAACTTTGTAAACAATGGCTTTCTAATAAAAATTAATGAAAGAAAGAAAGAACTGTAGGAAGGAAGAAAGAAAGAAAGAAAGAAAGAAAGAAAGAAAGAAAGAAAGAAAGAAAGAAAGAAAGAAAGAAAGAAAGAAAGAAAGAAAGAAAGAAAGAAAGAAGGAAGGAAGGAGGGAAGGAGAGAAGGAGGGAAGGAAGAAATAAGGAAGGAAGGAGGGAAGGAAGGAAAAGAGGAAAAAAGAAAAAGGAAAGGAAAAGCCCTTTTTTTTGCAGAGAATTAGACCCTGTCTCCAAATCCACTGCAGAATACAGCAAAAACAAACAAACCAAAAAGAAAAAAGAAAAAAGAACTCACAGAAAACCTTCCTGATATACCACAAACCAACTAGTAATGTTCTTTTATTCAAACTGGAAAATAGTTGGGCATAGAGACAAGGGTTAGGAGCAGGTGAAATTCACCAGGGAATATAGCTAATGACAAAGGTGCAAAGCAAAATGAGGCCTCTTGTGAGACTTTAGTCTCTAGTTTCTTTATAGTTTCCTACAAATAAGTATTTTGATTAGGTGTATGAGGAGGTGGTTCCTAGTAATCCATTAGAGATGGTGAGGGGAAATCAGCATGTTTCATGATCTTATTTGCTTAAACAAAATTGTAGGTGGGAGCTAATAAACACTACCTTTTGATTTGCCTTCATTTAGAAACAAAGCAGATTTATATTTTACTTCAAGCCAAACTTCAGAAAAACTGTAGATCTGGCATGAGAGATACTTTTACTGACAGATAAATAACCAATCTACAGATAGTTTGCTTTTAGAAAAGTACCTAACTTTGTAGTTCTGCTGTGGTAACATATTTTTAAGAGGAAGGAAACTGTATGCCTAAAACATATACAGTAAACTAATTTTATCAACTGAAAAAAAATCTGAGAGTTTGCCTCATGATTTATATTTTTCAGCTCATTGGTTTATCAATAAAAATCAAGAGGTAAAAGTTTCTGTAGTAGAATCTCTGGAACCAAGTAGAGGCTTTTACTACCTTTATAACACTGTATTTTTTAAAAATTCTTCTTGATCAAATTTCTTTGTTCCTTATTTTTCTAGGCTTTGCTTTCCATCCTTAATTGCAAACACTACATACAAATTTAAAGGAATCAGGCAACATAACTACTATTTAGTGAGAGGGGGGAAAAGAGCATCAAAAGGTAAAAGCTAAAATACCACAATATGTATTTAAAGTATGGATTCTACTCATTCACAAACCCAAACAACCTCAATTTTGTTCCTTTCTGTTTCAAAGATATCTTTCAAGGTTTGAATGGAGTCTCAAAATAGGATCCATTGAAATCCTTTGAGTAACAAAAGGTGCACAACAATACAGCTATCAGAATTTTGTATAAAGCCCAGAGTCTCAAAATATTGGCATGGTATGCATAACTATTGAGCCATCAGTTAGGAGAGAGTAGGTTAGGTCTCCACATAACAATTTTTGTGATTCTGGGAAAAATACTAGAGAAACAAAAAGCTTTTTTCCTAGGGATTAGAAGCTAGTTCCTTTAGTCTGAAAAGACAATCATATTACTCAGTTTAAAATACACTAGTTTTTAAAGTATAGGTAGAAGAAAGCATATTTATGAGAGAACTGAACTCCAGCAACCTGAATACTGTACAAGCACATAAAGTCAAGAAAATTTTGTGCAGAATAATTTACATTCTAAATACACATAGACTTGCATATATCATAAAATCAACACACTGTATTTTCAATATAAATTTATTGTGAAGTTTTTCAAGCTTTTATTTTTTTTAAAGAATATTAAGAATTCTCTACTAGGATGCTACAAACCTGTGACCTGTAATTAATTACAGGTCTATTATCTAATGTTTGCAGTATATCTTTAGTTTTATGCTTGCTAATGTAGATTACTATAATATTTAAGAAATAAAACACATTCATCTTTACCATATACTTAATGATGTTATGATAACTTGTAAAAAGTATGGAGAGGCAAATATACAGTTTCACAGTTTTTAATATTATTTTCATTTTTCATTAGCAAAAACACTCATTTATTTCAAAAGGAAGGAAACAGAAAAACTAAGAATCTTCTTCACATTACTGGTTTCCATGTGAAGGAATTACACTTACTATATGAGAACTTCCATACATATATGGTTCACATTAAGAGTTTTTTAAATGTTTAAAGCAGACAAATTGAAACCATGTCATGAAAGCTTCCAAAACATTTTTTTCCTTTAAAATAAATTTTTTCTGGCTTGTTGGGTTATACCTGGTGATGCTCAGGGTTTACTCCTGGCTCTGTACTCAGGAATTACTCCTGGCAGTGCTCAGGATCTGGGATGCCGAGATCAAACCTAGGTTAGTTGTAAAACACCCTACCCATACACTATTGCTTGATCCTCAAAAACCTTATTTGCAAGTTCACTAAATCATTTTGGTTTCCAGAAATGAAAATAAAAATGTCAGTCTTAAATTCCTAGTTGGTGCATATCAACAGAATAGTTATGTTATAGTATTTCAGAGTAAATCAACTAGAATCAAGAGCTATAGCTTTCCACTTACCATTTCACTTTATTCACATTTATTTAATATTTATAGAAGAAGGAAAGACTGATATTTATTTTTAAAGCATCATACATAAATCTTCTCTGGCTCATTTCTATATGATTTTCAATTCTTTTCAAAGCTTTGCTCAGTTGATGTCTGGGACAATACACCATCATTTGGTTTAGTGGTATCATTGCACAATGACCTTTCTTTTTTTCTGAGGGATTTTATAAAAATAAGCTAATTCTTCATTTTTTCCTTTATATGCTTTCTGTAATCAAGCATTGCTGCTCACACACTAAACTGAATTAGTCCAGCTTGAAAAAGATGATTTTATTATCTTGCTTTTCAATACTAACCTAGTTCCCAATCTCCTGGTTCGTAGCCCCATGAAAATTGACCTTATTAGTTTTCCAAAAGAAGCAGCATTGACTGGGTCCAGTTTGTGTTCCTGACAGTGTCGTAGGTAGTGGTTGTATAGAGTGCTTCTGGGAAGACTCACTCCTTCTGCTGTCTCATAATTGTCCAACAGCCACTGGAGCTAGTATGAGTAAGACAGTAAACACAGAAAAAAAACATATCATTTACCAAAATTACAGGACACTATAAACAGAATACACCGAAAATCTCAGAAGATCTTCATCAAGTCTTGTAATAAGACAAACTGTTGCAATTTACAGGTCATCTGACCTGAAAATGCTCAGGAACACTATAAAAGGCAAACATCATTTATGACTTCATACCATGCCCATTCCTTCAGACATTCAAGCACAATGCAAAAATACTAGTATTTCCTATATGGAATGCTATTTGGAGATGTCTCCAGGGAATTAAAATAATTCCATTAACTGATTATAAATACAGTTTGCAATTGCCATGAAACAAAATATATTACCAAAGGTGGCAGCATGGAACATTATATTTATTCAAATTGTTGGTTTATTACAACATACAAATAGCAGGCTGTCTTGTATCAATTTTATAGTATCTGATTTCTTACTTGAAATAAATGCAAGATAATATTATTTACTACAAAAAAATTCTATAGGCATTAGAATAAAAATCACTTCTATCTCCAGAAATAAAGCTCATTGGGCACTAGTTTTTAAAAAAATCATGTGGTTGGGGGTGGGAGGGATACTGGGGACATTGGTGGTGAAAATGTAAACTGGTGGAGGGACAGGTGTTTGATCAATGTATGAAACTCAAACATGAAAGTTTTAACTGTAGCTCATGGTGATTCAGTTAAAAAAAAAAGAAAAAAAATCATGTGGGGCCTGAGAGATAGGACAGGGGATAAGGCACATGCTCTGCATATGGTTCCTTGAGCACAACAAGGACTGAGTGTACCTTAACACAGAGCCAAGAGTAAATCTTGAGTGCCAATGGGTGCTGACCCAAAGCAACAAAAAACCCCAAACCAAAACCTCTTAAATTAAAATTTCTATGGGTCTTCTATTTGAAAAAATAAAAAAAACTTAAAGAATAAGGAGAGATAGTAGACGGTTTAGAGATAGAGCCTGGCAAGCTACTTGTGGCGTATTTGATATGCCAAAAAAAGTAACAATACGGGTCTCATTCCCCTGACCCCGAAAGAGCCTCCAACATGGCAGCATTAGGAATGACAAGTAAGGAGAGGCTGCTAAAATCTCTGGGCTGGGACGAATGGAGACGTTACTGGCGCCTGCTCGAGTAAATAGAATGATGGGCTGACAGTGATACAGTATACAGTTTAAGTTACACGTCTTGCATGTGACCAAATGTGGCTTCTTTCCCAGCACCACCTGGTCTCTTGATAATCATCAAGTGATATCCTGGAGGCCCCTAAACTCTGCTAATAGTAGCCTAAATAAATCACCAACATTTCAGTGTGTGAATAACACTGCATCTTCAGGCCTTTGCAGTGAACTACTGGGCTCTGGTTGGCAGAAAATCATCCAGGGAAGATCCTCTTCACTATCCACACCCCATAAAAAGAAAAAAAACCCCATACTCTTTGACATATAGCTAATAATTAAGATACTCTTAACACAGATAGACAGATATGTATGTATATATAACCAAGTTCAATGTTAACAAAATTAAATTGTCAACCTTTTGTGATCTACATAAAAGAGAATTAAATAGACTCAGAGTACTTTCATAAGGTCACATACTGTCTCAGTGCTTGAGTCTGATCTCCAGTATGTTCTCTAATTACTTGTATACCAGTTGGGATATTCATTAAAGCAGCAACTATTTTAGATGATTTCTTTCAACAAAATTTCTACATCACATATAAGAAATGTTAGAGTTGATGGTTTTACAATCAATTCAAGTAAATGTTGAGAATCACTTTATGAAGTAGGCAAGGTGCTAGACACACAGTGATTCAAAAATTAATGATATAGCTTCCTGTTATCTAAAAACTTGCAATCAAGTTCCAAAAAAGACAGCATGTACCTTCAAATGAATTAAAGAATTTCTACACTTTGCATACATAATTCTGGTATTAGACTTAGAATCTTCAGACTCTCAAGAAAATTCATTAAAAATATTTTTTAAATTACTTTTTTAAACATGACAAGTTTTTCAGAACTATTTCCATACTAAACATTTCTACATGATGTTACATAATTAAACATATAGTTGAGAAAATATGGCCTCCAACATTATAAATATGGTAGAGCAGAATACTTTTTGTATAAAATTAATTTTCTGGAAGTGTCTATGGAGCACCTAACTATAGGTGTACATTTAAACATGACTGTGTTTAGTACACAAACTATTGCCTCTGTAACAGTTATAACCTCCCCAAATATAATTTGTAAAAAGGTGACACAAAATAAACATTCAATTTTGTAATGACAGAACATTCTAGGATAAGATTCTTGATATATGAATCATCTGTAGTCTTACTATCAGTAAACAATTTTTTTCCAGACGCATTCATACATTACTTCTGAGTATTTCAAATCACAAACAAAATAAGTTCACTTATATATAGTCATTTAGTGTAAAAGAGGAGAAAACTGATGGAAAAACAGAGGAGGGAAACATGTTATTAAGACAGTGTAGAAATTTGCCAGCTATTGGGGTGTGTGTGTGTGTGTGTGTGTGTGTGTGTGTGTGTGTGTGTGTGTGTGTGTGTGTGTGTTGGGGGTGGGAAGCAGGACACTCAAGAAATCTCTTCAGTGATTCTTTTTAAATTTTAAGGATTTGTTGATTATGAATGCAAATGATAACCCTATGACATACAAAATGGGGTATCACAAGCATATCTTATCACCCCAATAAAAGAATGGATTTTGACAGCATTGTTTTCTCACTTGGATGGAATTAGGGTAGTTCTGGTGAACCACACTGCACAAAACATTGCTGGTTCTTGTTTTGTTACAGATATTAGAGAGACTTCCAATGGGATTATTAATATAGTAATTAAACAGAAAAACAAAACAAAGACTAGAGAAAGGAATATAGACTCAATATATGGGAAGAAACAGGAAAAATTAAGAACAAAACCTCCAGAAAGTCACATATGCTGAAAAAATATAAATTATTGGAAACAGCAATATTTTATAACTATCTAATAAAGAACCCAAATCTATAAGCATGGGAAAAATATGTGTAGATAAAAATGTCAAAGGTATGTATGTATGATATGTATGTATCTTCATACAATAATGCATACTAATTGAAGCCAAAGCAGCTAAGTATTTTAAAAATCCAATCATCCCTTCCTCTATTAATGAGCAGAATACAGACCTATAGAGTAAATCTTAGTTTTAAGGGGGCTGGAGAGATAGCACAGCGGGTAGGGCGTTTGCCTTGCACGCGGCCGACCCGGGTTCAAATCCCAGCATCCCATATGGTCCCCTGAGCGTGGCCAGGGGTAATACCTGAGTGCAGAGCCAGGAGTAACCCCTGTGCATCGCCGGGTGTGACCCAAAAAAAGCAAAAAAAAAAATCTTAGTTTTAAGGACATTACTCTTGAAAAGTGGCAATAATTAATTTTAAACAAAAGTGCAGAGTTTTTACCTCCACATTACCCTCTTCTCCTTTTTCAAAGTGATCTCCAGGCTTCTCCTTTTCTCCTTTTTGTAAAATTAAAAACACACACACGAGAAAAGAAAGAAACAACTCTGAAGGCTGAAGGTAGCTCTGCTAGTCATGGCTGTTTCATTAGGAAACTTGCTAATAACTGCACTAGGCTTGGTTATCCTAAAAACTACTAAATACATGGTAATTGAATTAGGATCAATCAGATACGATACTGAGGTTTAGAGGGGCTTTAAAAATCTGCATTCTACATGCCATCATTGAATCTTCAAGTTTTGACACAGAGATAAAATCGTAGATCAGATATTTCAGTTTAAAACATGATCAAAGAAAAGACTAATTATATTGTAAGAGAAAACTTGGCAGTTCAATGTAACCTGAAGACATACACCATATACTTGATGTGTTTCCCAAGGAAATGTAATGATGATTCTAAGATAAACTTTTTCCTTTGGTTTTTGTCTTTAATACATTGAATTTGAACACCAGAATTCAATACCTGAACATATTGTCATTTAGAACTAAGCTATTACAATTTTTGCTACTCTTTACACAATGTCTTATAAAACATTTGTTTACATTCATGGTTTTAAAGGCCCATAAAATACCATAGGAACTTTTAACCTTTATCTTTAAAACCTGATTATTCTACTAATGAACGAAATAAATTTATCTAAGGATGGAAAACAAGATAATTGCATCTTTCAACCTTTGCATTTAATCTATATTAATCAGAATAGATTAAGGAAAATGAACAGTTCCAATTTTTCCCAAAGGGAAATACTGATTGACAAATTAAAAAAAAGTACAGATTGTACTCCCCAATTAACATCTAAACATAACATTTGGCATTTTTTCCCAGATGGATTATTACCCATTAGAATTCCTTTAAGTTCAGTTCACTGATGATATGCATTTTGACAGGTCTTATTTCTATCATAACATATTTACAATACAGCAAAATCAAAGGGGAATGGATATAAAACATGTTTTTGCTGTGAGCTGAATACATTTGAGCAGCTAACACCAGCAAAAATTATAAAATAATTATTTGCTAGATTTTAAGTGTATAAAATAAATGACTATATCCTTTTACATACTTTAAATGAATTTTTTCTCAAATGTACAAGCTGAAGAACATTATGTGAAAATTGAGAACAATTATTTTAAGAACATTCTGTATTTAAATTTACAAGCAAATATATCCAAAATTGTAAACAATATAAACATTAAGTATCAATTTATATTACATTATCATAGATGTACTTCATTAACTACACTGAGGATGAGTATGAAATAATTATAAATCTTCAATGAAGAGAACTAAGGCATTCTAATTTAATGTAGGCTGACTATATATCATTTACTCAAAGCATCTTCAGATATAAAACCTTATAAAATAAAAATGATTATACTAATAGACTCAATACCCCCAAATAAAACCAAAAGCACCACATCAAATATTATGAGATGAATAACACTACCACTGGATAAAATTTTTAAAGTATAAAACTGGAATAAAACCACTTTGTCTAGCACTCTTAAACTGAAGGTCACATCTGGAGAAATGATAGTTTGCATATGTTATTTAACTCAAATGGTAGGCAGAATACTTTTAAAAGTTTTTGAAAGTTCCAATTCTATCAATAATGTTCAAAAACAGAAACACTAAAGTACATTTGAAAAAAAATGTAGGTATGACTTCACAGAAGAGCACATGCAACTGGCAAAGGCACTTAGCATCTATCCCATTCTATTTCTTATATTCGTTCATTTAGCAAACATCTAGTGAACACTTACTATATAAGATGCACCAAGGATGCAATGGTGGACTTATTTTTTGAACACTCAACTGTTAATTAATATCTATTATTTGACAATGAGAACCTAATGCTAAAACAGTTGTTACTTTCATTAATGTAATAAAATATGGTGATCAGTGTAAGTGTAAATTTGGTCACAAATGGGAGGGCACTATAGGGTAAGAAGTAGTTCTTTGCCCTGGATGGTATTAGACAGAACAACAGTACTAAATACTCTTAATTATTATACTGAGAAAGGGAAATAGATTTAAAAAACTCCTACTCCATCTTGTAATCTACAGAGAGATTTTATTTAAAAAGCACTCAGTGGGATTCTAATGAGAGGGCATATTTGATTTTTACCTAAAAGGAACCTGTAAAATTACTGCAATAATCAATTGCATAATGAGAAAATTCTGTATTCTATATTCTAAAATGGAATAACAACTGGTTTTCACTTCCAATACTATGACTGAAGCCCACCTTTTAAAGTTAGTAAATATGGCACAGCTAGAGAGCTAGAGTAGGGGTTAAAGCACCTGTCTACATGCAGTCAAGCTGAGTTTGATCCTTGGCAATACATATGGTTCCCAGCCCTACCAGTTGTAACTCTTGAGCATAGAAACAGGAGTGATTCCTAAGCTCTGCCAATTATGGTACAACCCCCGGGCCACTCAAAAAGCTGAAACAACACAATAACAAAAAAACCTAGTAAATACTAGACATCCATTTTTGATCATTTTTCCCATCTATTGATCAAATAATCATTTTCAGAAACTGGTAAATCAGAAAACTAGCAATATAAACCTGAAATTTTGTCCACTTCAAAGAATGTCACAAACTTCAATATTTTGTTGAATGTAGCAAGATTAAAATTGCCACAGTTTATGGGAAATTATAGTAGTTAAGATTTCATAAAAGTTCTCCACATATGTTTACTTTTCTACAGAGCTAAAAATTTCTGATTAGATTAACAGATTTAAAAGATCCCCTAGCTGGTGCTTATCAACTAGAATGCACGCAGCAGCTTACTCTAGTTAAATAGGGCTAATAAGACACAGGAGCATCACAAACTTTCCAAGAAGAATTAGACAGCAGGCTCTTCTTAAGTGTTGAGGGAAAAGAAACTTGACTGCAGCAGAAAACACAGATTTTTCTCCACTGTTTTACACGTATCTTAAGACTCAGTAGTTCTAAGCACTTGACTATAAATGTGTTTTAAAATAAATTTTAACAGTAACTCCAAGTTATAATAAAATGTATCAGCATATCAAGGAAAAGATTACCACTGAATTTACAACATTTACACCTTCTTTTTCAATATACTGAAAAGCTTCTGATAGCTGCAAACAATACGGATGATTTGCCATGCTGCATAATACAAAACATAAAGCCAGGGAGTAACAAACATTCATCTGATGTTTATGCAGCTTAATTTACACATTCATTAACATTAACTACTACACTCCATGAATCTGACAATAGGAAAACAATATCACAGAAACTCGAACATATTTGAAAATTTTTAAACAAGTCAACAAATCAATAAAAATATACAAATAAACATGTTCCACAGTATTGTTCATGAAAGGAGTAATCAAAATGGATATACTTAAAATTAAATGTCACACATTTTAAGAAACCACGGATCTCATATGTAAAGAAAATGTGAACTGAATATTAAAGTCCAAATTCACATAAATCCAAAAGTTCTAAATAGGTAATTTGAAATTTCAAGGTTTCAACCTCCTATTGTCCCAGATATTCTTTATGAAGAGGGAAGAATGTTTTCACCAGTCATTTTCAAAACACAAATATCAGCTAGAACCATCCTTCCCCCAAACATACACCCTAATATATACAGTAAAGTCAGATTTTACACACTCATAAACTCATACTTATACAGCAGAAATATAGTTATGAAACATGTAAGAGTTGCATATTAATATGAATTTTCTTAAATGGGAAAATAATATTTAAGCTATCACAAAAAATATTTTGAAAACTCTATCCATGATTTTCACTCAAATTGTAGGCATTTTCCAAATTGGCAAATCTGCTTTTTTTTTTTTAATCAGGATTCTTCTTAATAACTTGAAAAAAAAATTCTTCAAAAAAAAGTGTCAGAACACAAGTCACTTATTATGCTAGAATACGAAGTTCAAAAAAATTTAAATATTTTAAAGATTACTGAAAACACTCTTGCAGTAGTTTATACTAAAGGTTTTTGGTTTATTTATTTATTTCATTGGAAATGGGGGTGTGTTTGGTCATACGCAGCTGTTTGGGGGTTAGACCTGGTTCTGTGCTCAGGGGTCATTCCTGACAGAGCTCAGGAAACCATGTGGTACTTGTGGATTATGAGGTGCCCAGATTAAACTGGGGTATGCTACATGCAAGGCAAGTATCTTCATCTGTATACTATCTCTCTAGACCTTTAAAAGCTTATTTTAAAAATGGCATTTATCTGATTTGATTCAATTTTGAACTTTTCAGTCACAAAATATTATGGAAGAATTAATTGACAATGACAATTTTATTTCTAAATTTAAGAGTACATTGTTAGTTGGGAGACAAAATAAATTCTTATTATCACAAATAACAGTTTACCATTAGAATATCTTTTCTTATGTTTTCTAGAGCACACCCAGAGGTATTCAGGGGTTACTCTTTGTTCTGCACTCAGGATTTATTCCTGGTGAGTGTTGGGGAACATATGGGATGCTCAGGATCAAACCTGTGTAGGCTGTACAAGGCAAATGCACTACCTGCTTTACTATTCCAGCTCCAGAGTATCTTAAATAGAATTGAATATTGAATATTTGGTGTGTTTTCTTTTTCTCATAATTTAGAAATAAAAGCAACAAAATAATTTTTACTTATTTTCATTGATGCCCCAAGATTTGAATATCTGCTTAAAATAGTTTTAGTTTCACAAAACAGTCATTACTTTTGCCACACTTACCAATGTTATAGTAATGTTGCATATATTAATGGTTAAAAATTTCAAAGAAATAATTAGAGCATCCTGATTATTCTTAATTATTAGTAATTTTTAAACTTTTCTTCAGCATCAATTCTTTTTGGCCATTTCATTTTTAATTTTTAGGACCTCAGCTTATCTAGGTAGCTGTTTCATGCCCATATTATATTTTCTTACTGATAAATGATCATTTTCAAATAATTTATCATAGGGTTAGGCAGTATAAGCCTTAAAAAACCAAACAGAGTATTCCTGGTTTCAGAAGTAAATAAGACTAATTCTCAATCTCAGACACAGGAAATATAAATTACAAGCATTTGTTTCAGAATAAAAAAATATCAAACTACATTTTCAATATTTAAAATCCCATTTTACTTCTTAAACATAAACGGCAGCTTGTTATTAACTTGGTAATGTTATACATGTACCCAAAGACAGTACAAACCTAATAAAGCAATATACTGGGGGTTCTATGTTTTATATATTCCATTGTACAAAATAGCCATTAAGTGATAGAGTTCATTAGGGAAGAAAGGTTAAGAAGCAAAATAAATAAATAAAACAAGCATTAGGAAGCAAGCAACACATGCAGAACAAGCAAGAGATTAGTTTACGTGAAGAAGAGGCAACTTACATGGCTGTTGAGAAGAGAACTTCTGTGAGTGGACAGACCGTCAGACTTTTGCAGCGTCTCAATCGCCATTTCAATCTGATAAAGATGTCATTAAAAAAAAAAAGGGCTCAAGACAAGATAGTAATAAAAGGCTCACCAAAGAATTTCTGAATAAGAATTTTTAAAGTTCAGTTTTCTTCTTCAATGGTGGCTAATGAATAGTTTTCACTAAAATGTGTACTTTCCCCATTTCCCCCAACCACAAAGAATTAATTAAAAAAAAGCATGCTAATAATATGTCCAATCGTAAAAGTAGACCTTTTAAAACATCCTGTAATTATAATCAGATTGGAGACCTGAGGAACAGGAATCCAGTGAAATTTTCTGGTTATAGAGAATAATTTTGACTTTCAAGGTTCCAGATGTGGGATAGAAACCACTCTCTAAATAGTCTCTCATTTAGAGTATTTAATATTTGTTCTATTCTGTCATGAAGGAAAAATTATACTCCAGATCTTGTGTTTAACATGCATTAGCATTCTAATGTGAATGTTCAAAGATAACTCTATTAATGTTGAAAACTTATGAATATGTCCATCTCTCTCTTACTTAACCCGGTATCAAAATTTAGAAATGGAGGGTCATTAGTAAGAACAAACATATTAAGATTAAATCATGGCTCCTATATTATATTTAGGATGTGGTGGTGAGGCAGAGTAATTAGAAATGACAGTGGAAATGGAATACA
This sequence comes from Sorex araneus, assembly GCF_027595985.1. NCBI lineage: Eukaryota > Metazoa > Chordata > Mammalia > Eulipotyphla > Soricidae > Sorex > Sorex araneus. Next base: position 69,166,471 of record NC_073302.1, on the reverse strand, counting down.
GAAGAGGAAAAGAAATTCAGAGCCAAGAAAGAAAAGGGGCAACAGCAGAAACAATTCTAGTCTATGTAATCTCAGCATACAACAAGCAATCATAGCACCTAATGAAGTAGCTTGGGGCCAATAACAAATGAGTTGCACTCTTCACTTCATATTTAAAGGTATCTATTACTCAAGTCCTATTTCATTATAACACAAAGTTTAAAACAGGTTCTGCACACGTATACTTGGTTTATATAAACAACTTTACCACAACTACTATAGTCGGCAGTTAAAAAATATTTAATGTTTTAAAACACAGTTCATTTATTTATGTTTTAAATTTGCTATGGAAATTAGGGTAATTTCTTGACACTTGCACTGCACCACCTCCCAACAATGACAAAGATAAAGAAGAATATATCCTTAGCAAATGTGTTTTTAATTTTTCTAATAAATTTACATATTTTTGTAGTGTAACCATCTATAGGCTATTCAGTTCAATTAAGCATTAAACCTAATTTTATTCTAACCTTGGAAATCAATCATGTACTTCTCTTTTGTATTATTTCCTCAAATTAGATTCTTATTAGTGTTAATAAAATGTAACACTGAGAAGAATATTTGGTTAAACATTATATAAATATTCTGAAAACAGTAAATTTATACAATGATATAAGACTATTCTATATTTTTATCATAAAATTAAACTGGTTTCTAAAATCAATCTCTCAAATGTTAATATAGCTTAACATTATACTTGAAAATAAAATTGGGAGTTATAATGCAGAAGTGAAAAAAAGATCCAGAAAGTCATGTAAATGTAATGAGCAAACAAGTATTTTACCAAAATGTAAAACAGTGAAAATGATAAGGGACCTTAATATTACATGTTATAAAAGGGAAAGAGAAAATGCTCTTGTTTTCAAATAGAAAACTCAGGCACACACATATACATGCACATGAAGAAGTTGTTTAAAACTGTAACAGGCTAAAATATCTATGTTTCTTTTAAAGTCTGAGTGTGGAAATTAAGTATTAAGAAATTAAGTATAATTAAATTAAATATGATTTCTATCAATCATATAAAAACAAAAGCTGGTCTCTTATTTTGTAATTTTACAAGTTTAAATAAAAAGTAAGTTTATATGAAAATATTGTCAGAAATATAATAACAGAATAATGAAGGGTTTGGTTCTTTGGTTAGTGCTCAAGGATTAAAAGGGCCACGCTGGCCATGCTTGATGGGCCATGTACTGCTGGACTTGATCTTGGGGCCTCTGAATGAAAGACTTATGCTTCAGTATTTCTGAAGTCTTAACAATTGGTAGTTGGATGAATCAATAGTTCCACTGAAAAAAATTTTATGTTTTTATTGCTAAAATTGTTTATTTTATGGTGGTCCCAGATTTCAAACAATGCCTGAAGGCCAGGTTGTTAGGAAATGATTCTCTCATTTCTGGTCATTTATTCATTTTTATTTTTTTAAAGAGCTTTGGGTAAAGTATAAAATCTAGAAAAAAAAATCTGGGTCAAACTGGATTAACAAGAGGCAAAGTAACTCTCTGGATCTTAGAATTTCAGTTCTGTAGTTATTTTGTAATAAAGACTAAAGATGTAGTAGCTCCCCTGTAGCAATTTTATGAACTAACTGACTTTGGTCTGTGCAAATCTGTAGAGGCCGGGAACAGAAAAGAGGAAAAGCGGGAATGACAGGACATACCGGCAATCAATAATGAGCAAAATATGATGAACAGCTTTATAACAGAATGCTGGAGCCCAATTGGAAGACTATTTGTTTCTAAATATCCATGAAATCTTAGACACATTAATTGGTCCAAAGGGATAGACAGAATTTAGATAAAAGTTTCTTATAAACATACCTCTCCAAAGCAAAGCTCCACAAAACCCCATAATATGTATTTAACATATTTATTAAATAAAACTAGTGAATGAAGTAATTATCTCATGAAATGATCATATCCCCAACTACATTTTTTAAGGGATGGGTTTTATTCCTAACAGGGACCTATCACAACATATATCGTATTTTGTAGGGAACCACAGTAACAGAAAACAACTTCATAACCCAACCAATATTACTATCTTATAAGTCAGGTTTCTATAAAAATATAAGCTATATAGGTAACATTTCTATATAAATATAAGCTCATATGTGACAAAAAATTTAACTTCTCTTGACTCTTGTGAGGATGTGATAAAAACTAAGAACAATACTAATGGGAAAATGATCAAAAGTAAATGCACAAAATTTTGATTTCACTTCTCAAAACTTTTAATGTACCAAATTAAAATTCCAATATTTAAAAGATGTCAGTATTCAGTAACCAGAAATGGGAAGCAGGTGTTTATTCTAGGAGGAAAGACGGGCCCAATGAGTAATGAGGCAGAAAAGCACTGGGTGTGTCTGTATTTGTCAAATAGCAAGAGGTCCAGATTGTATGGTACAATATGTTGTATATACAAAGATCTAAAACGTGGCTGAAATTAGTTTGGTATGTGGGAGAGTCAGGGGAGACTTATCAATACTAGGTTTTAAGAGATATAAGTGGTATATGCTTTCACATAAAGCTCTGACATATGTTTTGTTAGGTATTATGTATGGAGTCCTCTAGTTCAAAGGCTAAAACAGTTAAGGAATAAAATGTGCCTAACAATGTTTGTTGAGAGGAAGGTTTCAGGCAAAAGACCACAGACAAGATTAATATCTATTGTTATCTATTACAATAATAGAGAGAGTGAAGGTGAAAGAGAGCCAGGGAAACAACAAAGTCAGGAAAGAAGAAAAAGTGAGGTAAAATGTTGATATGAAATCAACAAAGGAATAATTATATGCAATATTCTAAATGGATTACTGATATAACTCCTATCAAACATCCCATGATCCAGTCTTTTCAGGGTTTCATGAGGATGGGGATCTATAGTTATGTATATGGATGAAGGGAGAGGGATGAAGATGAAAACTAATAATCCCTTAGTTCATTAGAAGAAATTCCTGTAAGAACAATTGAAATTAAGACCAACTGGTCAACTTTATATATTATTGTGGCTTTAGGTACTTGAGCATATTATTTTCAAGCATCTGGGGATTGATTAATATCAAGAAAAATGCACCACTAGCATTTTATACCAAATATTGAGATAAAAGTTACTGCTAATTTCTTAAACACTAAATTGAATCCTTAGGAAATTTTACAAATTCCCCTGGGTATGTCTTAACTTAACGTTAAATTATATTCCACAGTACTCTGTCATATTTAAGGAAGGAAACGACAATCAGGTGAGGCAGATGGAAAATTTGCTTAAAAGTAGGATCAGTGATCCATTAGATTATTGGTCCAAATGTTCAATATGTTCACATATGGAAATGTTTCCTCTCAAGGAAATGTTTCCAACCTTAACAAAGATTTCTATCATAGCAGCATTATGCAATAATAATTATTCAATAGCTGATTGGCAAGATTGTTAGAAGTGAAAGTGATTTAAACTTAAGAAATATGAGGGCTTGCAAGGCTAAAAATAAGACCTTAAAAACTATCAGAAAGACTATGGAGCTTACTGATAACAGGAAATTATTAGACTGGCAAAAATTCATATATTTTTATTCTATTTAAATAAGCATGAAACTATTGTCTGCAAGATGCAGTGTTGGCTCTATATGTATGAGTAAGCATGGAAAGAAAAACGCACAAATATTTTCAAAATATTGTTCACATAGCCTTGTCAACCAAAACATTATAATCTAATTTAAAGTGATCAAATGAATCTACCAATATAAAAGGAATTTATATCTAAATGAAGATAACTAGAATAAATATTACCAGAAAATTGAGGCGAGAAGGGACGTGGGGAATAATTAGCTCTTGTTGATACTGTTAGAAGAAATTTAGGTAAGATGGCTGTTTAGCAGGGAAATGACAATGCATGACATTCAATAGGGCAAGTTAGTGAACTTGTAGTGCACAAGTAGGCAGTGTACAAACAAAACGAAACAGAGGAACAGATATAAAATAGCATAGTGTAAAATCAAGGAAGGGCAAAACTGTCTAAGGGCTGAAGTTGCTCTAGGGATAGGTAAGCTAAGTCAGAAAAATGATTTCCCGGTTGGAATTTGCAACTAAATAGGACATAAAACATAGTTAAAAAACCCAGAGAAAGGGACTTATCTGATCTTTATATGCTAATCTGGGATAAACTATAGAAAGCAAACAATATACAGACAGGAAAAACCCCTTGAAAGACAGGGTAGTAATCTAGTAGTGAGGTGAAAGTCCCATAATGAGGTAGCAATGAGAAGAAATAGAAATGACTTGCAAATATATATTTGAATTATATGTTTAAATGTGGGGAATGTAAACTACAAAGTTTGTCAATGACTTATTTGAACTTGAACACAACGGCCTTTATTTTATCACTGTGTGATTAGAACATTTCAAATATACATATTAAACACACTGACATGAATAGATTCTAAAATGTTTTTCTGTTCACTTTTCTGCTGCATGATCTTTATTCTAAAAATACTGACATTTTGATATTGAAATTTCAACTCTACAGCAAATTATTATAATCAAATTAACAAGAAGTCTTGTGCTAACCTGAAGGTTAGGCTAATTTAAGGATTCAGTGAGACCCCTTCTTCTTTTTTTTTTTTAATTTTATTTATTATTTATTTTTTATAATTTATTTATTTTTAATTAGAGAATCACCGTGAGGGTACAGTTACAGATTTATACACTTTTGTGCTTATACTTCCCTCATACAAAGTTCGGGAACCCATCCCTTCACCAGTGCCCATTCTCCACCACCCGTAAACCCGGCGTCCCTCCCACCCTCCACAATCCCATCTCCCCCCCACCCCACCCTGCCACTGTGGCAGGGCATTCCCTTCTGTTCTCTCTCTCTAATTAGCTGTTGTGGTTTGCAATAAAGGTGTTCAGTGGCCGCTGTGCTCAGTCTCTAGCCCTCATTCAGCCCGCAACTCCCTTCCCCCACATGGCCTTCAACTACAATGTAGTTGGTGATTGCTTCTCTGAGTTGCCCTTTCCCCGGAACGTGAGGCCAGCCGCGAAGCCATGGGGTCAACCTCCTGGTACTTATTTCTACAGTTCTTGGGTGTTAGTCTCCCACTCTGATATTCTATATACCACAGATGAGTGCAGTCTTTCTATGTCTGTCTCTCTCTTTTTGACTCATTTCACTCAGCATGAAACTTTTCATGCCCATCCACTTAACTACAAAATTCTTGACTTCCTTTTTTCTAACAGCTGCATAGTATTCCATTGTATAGATGTACCAAAGTTTCCTCAACCAGTCATCCGTTTTGGGGCATTCGGGTTTTTTCCAGATTCTGGCTATTGTAAACAGTGCTGCGATGAACATACATGTGCAGATGTTGTTTCGATTGTACTTTTTTGCCTCTCTGGGATATATTCCCAGCAGTGGTATTGCTGGGTCAAATGGGAGCTCAACCTCTAGTTTTCTGAGAATTGTCCATACTGTTTTCCAAAAGGGCTGAACTAGCCGGCATTCCCACCAGCAGTGTAGAAGGGTCCCTTTCTCCCCACATCCTCTCCAACAGCGGTTGCTTTTGTTTTTTTGGATGTGTGCCAGAGACCCCTTCTTGAGTGCTGCTCCGGTGCATGTGAGCACAGACTAGCAAATACATATACACACTTTCTCTGAGATTATCTTGTCTTTCAAGCATTTTTGCCTTTTTCTGTTTAATGATACAGAGACAATTTCTTTATGTCTAGAGAAGTCAAAGTTGTTTTACACATATATTTTTGGAGGGCATATGAGCACTCCAAAGCAGTGCTCATGTTGCCTAGGGACCACTCCCATATGGGGCAAAATGGGTTCAACAGTTCAATGTGTGAACCCAGTTCAATGTATCTAGCCAGGGCCTGACATTGCTGGAGGATGCTAAAGCAATTCTGATGGTACTCAAGGACCATTAGAACTATACCTAATGGCTCTAGAAGGTCATTTAGTGCCATGGTTCAAACCTGGTTCACCATACATGCCATGTGAAACATATAACCCTGACTACCTGAAGTGCTGTCTCAGTACCTATGTTGATTTTTAGAATTATAAAGTGGGCATGACAAATTAACAGCTTCCAGTTTTTCTTAAAACTTCAGACTATGGCAATATATTGATTTATTTTTTGAAAAATCTATCTGAAAAAGTGTTCTACATTAAGTAAGTAATCAACCTAGGAGCAAGCTGTTATCCATCCTCTCCATGATTTTCTAATGCTAGGGCATGCAGTGCTTGGGAGTTCAGACTGGTTCATGAGGATCCTGACTATGGCTTCAAAATAAGATAATTCCTTTGAGATCATATAATGAGATTCTCCATTTAAGATTAGATGTTCAGCCTGGAAAGATAGGCTGAAGAGCATTAAATGAGATTACTAGAATGGGTAAGATTTATGAAGTCTCTCTGTGAAATAGTAGGTGAGAAAATGAACCACCTTTCAGTAACTATGGGCATACTATGGGCATATGATTACTTAGAAGACAAACTTTTGGGTAAGAAAGGAGATCTTCAACAATATAATTAGGATGGCTTAAATCCTTGTAAACTCAACAGTTAACACAGGATTCCCACAAACATATGTCTATTCCAAAGATGGATATCAGCTAAAGATAGGAACCATGGGTCTAGTGTTACTGCAGAACATTTTCAGAAACCAGAGATGATAATTTGCACTATCTTTAGAAAGGCCACTGAAATGCTAGGGGAATGGCAGTTGTCTAAGTAGAAAAGTGACTATATCAGTGAAAAAATTACCAGTCCAAAGAATTATAGTTGGATTCAAAACCTCAAATGCTATTCCAGAAGAATGTCTAGCAAAGTCTGATGAACTAAAGTTTAGGTAATATGAAGGATCTCCTACATTCATATGCCACACTTATCTGACACAGCAGGAAGATGAAAAGACCTTTGAGACCTCTGTTCAGTGTGTTGTTATTTATATGCCACAAGTACCATGAACATAATTTGAAAACCAAGACCTGGTTTGAGCAATTTCTCAGAGAATAGTTAAGTGAACATTAAACTTTATCAAAGAATAAGGGGATTCCTGCCCCATCATTTCTGTAAGTTTTGTTGTCACTGTCACTGTCATCCCGTTGCTCATCGATTTGTTCGAGTGGGCACCAGTAATGTCTCTCACTGTGAGACTTATTGTTACTGTTTTTGGCATATTGAATATGCCACAGGTAGCTTGCCAGGCTCTGCCGTGTGGGCGCGATACTCTTGGTAGCTTGCTGGGCTCTCCAAGAGGGGCGGAGGAATCGAACATGGGTTGGCCATGTTAAGTTTTGTTGTAAGTGAGGAAATTTAGGAAAAGAAAGAGTGAAAATAACACAAAAGTATTTGAATGTGGGTCATTAGAAATTGGGGATTTAAAGTAAGTCACAGGTAGGACTCAGGATTCCCAAAGAAAAGAATTCTCAAAAAATGGAATGCCAAGGAATGACATATGTGCATTTATTTCTACCTTTTTTTTTTAAAAAAATTAAGCTTGTAGTGATAATTAGAGACATTTTTTGTGACAAAAAGTGGCATGATCACAATACGATAAAAATGTGACCAAAAGTAGTAAGTAAAACTTTAGTTTCTGTAGTAGATGTGAGGGGAAAAAATGATAGATCTGTATAGCAAAAGAAATCTCTATTGATTTGAGTCTTTCAAGCATGCATACCTGTGGGAAGATTTGGTTGTGTCAGTAAAGGAAATCTTTCAGGATTTTTCAGGAATTAGTATGAGATTCAGAAAAGGCCAGGGAGATGCTATGCTATATTTCACAATGAAGACACAGAAAAATAAAGCACGCTGAGCTTCTACCAAGATACAGCAAATCCGAGAAAAGAACACAGAGGGAATAGGGCATTTACCATCTGATGGGAAATAGATACCTGGTCTGAGAAACATGTCCCCTAAACTCTATATTTGCTGTTTTAGAATCAAGGACATGTGGGGAGTCTCTAAGCACATGAGTCACCTTGAATCTTGTGAGGTATGCAGCTAAAAGAATCAGAAAGGACCACAAAGAAAAATCCACTGAAGCCTTAAGTAAAGAGGATGGGAGTGGGGAAAAGAGGGCCAATTAATAACTGGATATTCCATAGGTAATTGTGTTTGTGCTCCCATTTCCCAAGCAAAAAGAAGTAACTAGGGGCTGGGGCACAGAATAACAAGTAGGGTCCTTGCCTTGCACACCTGGATTTGATACCCAACACCCAATACTGTCTTCCTGAACCTATCATGAGTAATCCGAGAGCACAGAGACAGGAGTAAGCACTAAGTACTGTGGTTGTGGCCTCCAAATAAGAACAAAACAAAGCAAAAACAAAGGACTCAAACCCTTATTGTAGTATGGAGCCTTGATCTGCAAAGTTGCTACCAGAGTTAAGCAATTTTCCTGAAGGGTTGATAAATTAAGAGAAGACAGGGAAGAATCTGTATCTGGGACAAATATATCTATAACCATTGGATAAATTTGAGAGAAAAAGCAGTGCAAAAAGAATTTTGTACAGAGTAAGGACTGCTCTCTGGTGACGCTGAAATCTTAGTTCTCCTCCCTACAAAATTACCAATAAAAATTACTGAAGTCTATACGGTGCTCTATTTGGAGAACAAGGTTCATGTAAGGGGCAACTGAAAGATGCAGAATGAAGTAAACCTCTCAGTTTGAAATGTAGGGGGGAAAAAAGAGGTGGTAGGGTGTTTGTAATGAATTGTGTGACAAAAATTAAGCTCCCTGGACATGTGATTTATGTACACATTTATGGACATCAATGTAATGACCCAGAAAGAGATTTTTATATATATATGCATTATACATATATAAATATACACATACACACATATAGGCAATTAATACTTTCTCTTAATATAAATATTAACCTATCAGATGATATTAAGAGAGGAAAAAAAGATTAGCAACAGTTATTATATATTGAGGCATATTCTCTTCACTCTAAATAACTTTTTAAACCGTTTCTCTAAACTAAAGGTCAAGATCAAGATATTCAACTATAATTTAAATAGGTCTCATAGAATAAATTATTTTCTTTCTAGAACTGTTAAACTGTTTTTAAAAATAACATGATAATGTTTTATGCTTTATAAAACCTTTTTGCACTATTATTTCATCTTTATAGATTCTTTGTGAAATTGAAAGAATCAAGCAGGACTATCTCCCTGGAGATTAGAAATTAAATATCTCGAGGAATAAGGACTTTCTTGAAACTGCATGGGTATTAACTATGAGACTGGTTATGAACTTAGGATTTATCACCCTAAATTCAACATCATTTCTCTTATATCAAAATAGTACATGAATAGAACAAGTAAAAATAACTCAAATGTTTAATAAAACTACGTTATGAGATGTGACAAGTAAAATTAAATTTGTTAAATGGTTTAGCAAACAGGATTTACTTCCTAGTAGGAAAAGATTTAAATATGGTATTACTTAAAATACTTCATCACTTTCATTTTAAAATGATGAAGATTTCCAAGTGGTCAAGGCAACAGAAAGTTTCAATGGATAAATTTTAATCACAGAGAATAAGTTATCCTTAGCATATAATAATCACCTTTTTGTCTTTACAAGTCACTGTAAACCTCACCACAATGACTTTCTTATAGAAATAACACTTTTGTTCTTTTTATCAAACAGTAAAAATCTTTGTTTGTTTTGGGCTGATGCCTGGCTGTGCTCAGGGCTTACTATTGGTTATATACCCAAGGGTCGCCCTATTGGCATTCAGGGAACCGTATTTGAGTTATGGGATTGAAACAGGGTCATGCAGGGTAAGCACCATAACCTCTGTACAATTTCCCTGACCATGAAAATAGTAAATTTTTAGAAAAAACTGATTAGTTCACTTACAACTGGAAACTTCTTTTGGTTAAATATCTCTTGTCAATTCTACACCTTTAAACTTTGTATTTGAAATATGAAATATTTGTGCCTGATGGCATTTGTTAAAAAAAGGCATCTATTATAGCTGACATGAGCATCAAGTCTCAGTCTTTTTTCAGAACAAGGCAGTATTAAAATTCATGGTTCTAATACCAACTCACAGACTATACTAAATTTTAATTTGCCACCAAATACATTTAATATTTGGTGTATTGGACTACTTGACTTCTGTTAGTGTGAAATATCAGTGACTTTTACTTATCAAATTCTATAAACTAATAAATTAATTTGAAACTAGTTTCAAACTAGTAATTTGAAATTTAATTTATAAACATAAGGATCAGACATTTCTTAAGAGGTCACCTGAACTTCCATACTTATATGTAGAATGTAGAAACATTGCTAAACCTTCCTAATCTAGATTTAATGTGAAAAGAAGTCAGTCATTTATGGCATGTTACAACACAACTGTGCTCTGAAATGTTGTTTTAGTACAAAATAGCTAAAAATATATAATAACTCATCGTATTTTGCTCCATAAATGCAAGGGAATCTATTTGGCTATGCGCAAGGGAGGCTGAAAGCCCCTGTTATTCTGTTTGTCTTAACCTTTGAGTTTATCAAGATTTTTCAGAGTGGAATGTCTTACAGCCTTAGCCATAAAATTATTGCCTCTAGATCTTATCAACTTTAAAGCGAGAGCAGTGTGGAACTGACTGACAGCTGAATAGAATATAGATGAAGTGACAGAGTACGAGTCACTCAAATTCCTATTTTATTAAGTGCTTTTAAAATGAGGTCCCAGAACCTTCAGTCAATTTAGGATTTAGTGCGAGAAACAGAAGATTCATAGTATTCTCTCTGAGGGATTTCATTTGAGGTTTCGGCTTAGCCTAGGGAAAACAGGACACAGAAAACGGGAAATGCTAAGATCAGAATGGATATACCAGTTTCTACCAAAATAAGTGGAGTTTTGTTTTTAAAACCACTGAGGCTAGGAATAATTGTAAGACTAAGAAAACTATTTAAAATAAACAAGTACTGGGGCTGGAGAGATAGTTCAGTAGGTAGGATGCTTGCCTTGAATGTGGCTGGACCAGGTTTAATTCCCAGCATCCTATATGGTTTCCTGAGCACCCCCAGGAGTGATTCCTGAGTGCAGAGCCAGGAGTAAGCCCTGAGCATTGTCAGATGGGGACCCCAAATAAAATAAAGCAAAATATTATCTCTCATATTAAATAATTGATTTATGCATAATTTATGCATGCTTCTATCTTAAAATTTTTTCAATACTTATCTATTGAAAAAGAAGTTTTCATCTCATATGTCTACACTGCTTCTCTATCTCTAAACTGTATTAACTAATAACGTGTATCAGTTTAAAAATTTTTTCCTTTGGAAAGCTATATGGGTAGTTTGCCTCCTGCTAATATATGTATTCCATTCAATCTAAGGAAGCCGTGGTTTGATCCTTCGTACTGCATATTCTCAAAGCATGAAAAAGAATGATCCCTAAGGATCCCTAAAGCTCACCCAAAGAATTTCCTGAGCACCACTTAGGGTGGTACAAAATCCCAAAAATACAAACAAAAATTAAATAAACCAATTAGGTATTGGCCCACTACAACAATGGAATAAGAAAGCAACCTAATTTCCAGGGGGTACTAAACATATTTTTTTTAAAAGAGAAAACATTCTCTTATATCAGGTTTATATACATGTGTTGTAAGTACACAGATAAATAAAAGCATCAGTAATTTTTAAATGAGTTAAGTTGGTACAAATTATATAAACTAGGCCAAATTTTGCTTACATAGCAGCAATTAACATCTATACTTTCATCTATACAAATTAAAATATTGTACATCAAAAAAGTAGATAAAAGAAAAGTATTACTTAACACATTTTACTTATATCTATCAGTAAAATCTAATTACAACAATAGTAATTTAACATGTATAATTATTGAAAATGAAGCTGGAAAGACATAAATATATATATTTAAATGATTCCTTTGCATTGCTTTTCTCTACTATAGTGTTAGGACTGGATGTAAGCATCACTTTTCTATTTCCTATATACAGTTCATATAGACTATTACTACAAATGTGATGCACATTAAAAATAATTTATCTAGTTATCAAAGTAATTTCTAGTTATAAATAACTATCTTATAATGTAAGAAAACAAATATTACTTTATAGTTTGTTTAAGATAAACTATGTGGACAAAAGCATGGAAATATCACTAGCTACAATCACACATTTTTGATCCTCAAATTCAAAATGTATTTCAGGTTCTAAAATTCAAAAATGATTTTGTTATACAGAAAAATAATGAAAAAATTGTTTCTAATAAGATGCATAAGAAAATATGGTGATGTAATTAGAAAAAGGATCAAACTATAATGAATTCAGAGTATAAGAGAAAGCCAATTCTTCTACACAGTGTCTTTATATTACAGAAGTATTAATAAATTTGCTATTAATTTATTATAAAACATCTCTTCAAGTAGTAACTTAGCTGAGCTCATAATAGAGCTCATATTCCAAGAGAAAGCATTTTGGGGTTAGCAGTGTGGCTTAGAGGTAAAAGTTTATGTCATGCACGTATGAGATCTGAATTTGATCATCAGCACCACAAAAAAACCAGCACCTTCCCAAAGTTACATAATCTAATAACAAATTTAATTTACTACATTTATCAGCATGAAATAAATGTGTGTATATATTTATATAAATAAAAATATCCAAATACATATAACGTCTACAAATTGAATTCTAATAACTTAATGAAAGAACTAAAGAAACTATTCTGACCAAATCTGAATTTTTGCAGCTTACTTAATATAATAATACATTCATTAAAAAAGTTAATTTACCAGCATCTTTTGAAAGATATTTATATGTATCTTAAAATGAGAAAGCTAAAAATTAAAGGTTAAAATATATTTATGTAAATTTTTTATTTAAGTTTATAAGATTAAAATAAATAATATGCCCAACAGAAATTCCCCATTAGCAATATAGAGACCTTTCAAGAAAGGCCACTGTATATTAAATATTTCAACTTTGTAAGATATTTCAAGGGTTAATCACTTATCTTTCTTAGAAATTTTGTTAATGATCATATTTTTATTGGTATGAGAAAGATTATGCACATTAGTGCAAATATTTTTGTTGTGGCAGGACATACTTCCAATAAACTTAAAATATCTCTACAGAGACAGGCCAGGCCAAATGAGAGAAAAACAACATAAAAGCCAGGACTAGTATTCAAAGAACTGTAGTAGGAACTTTGCTCATTGAAGAATTATCAGGCTTATGTTGCTGCTTGTGTTGCTATTGTTTGAGTAATTATGTTAAGCATTCGAAATGTACCACATAAACTGAACTAAATGACCAGACATTCCACATATTCCAGTGGGCTATTTCCAGTTAGGAATAGTAGTCACAAAATGGGCTTTATTCCTACACAATTAGTTGTATCAAGACACAATTGTTGTATCAGATTGTATCAGGTAAGTTCTGGGTAGTAAGGATAAACAATAATAACAGCCAGGAAACTAAACTTAGATGGCACAATCTGTTTCAGTGTCTACAAAGAAATTGCTTGGACCTTAATGTAAAATTCTGCTTCACCTGAGTTTACCAAGTGTTGGGAATATTGGTAGGAAAGAGGGGTAATGAGAGGAACTTTGGCACAGTGGTTTAGAAAAGATTTTAGTAGGTAGTGTGCAATAACATTCCATGTCTGAAAGATAATTTTTACTACTGTAAACCATGTTATCTCAGAATAAAAGTAAATTAAAATTTATATCACTGTATCACTATCACTGTCATCCCGTTGCTCATCGATTTGCTCGAGTGGGGACCAGTAATGTCTCCATTGTGAGGCTTGTTATAAAAAGAATAAAGATGGAGGAGCAGGGGATTAAGTCACTTGAGTTTGGACTAATAAGTTGTTTAAAAATGTGCTAATATACATTACTTTAATGGTTTTTAACACTGAATGAAAAAGTCACATGAAATCAAAAAAATTCCCTGCACTTATCGAACTGATCTTGATTTCTAGGACTGTAGACAACTAAGAGGAGGATGAAAGAAATTCCTACATAGGTTTCAGGGAACTTAACTACTTTAACAGATGTGAAATTATAAACAGAAATACCACCTCACAGTGAATTAAGCTGATGAAGATCTCCAATAGAGAGGGTAATTTAAATGAAATAAAAAATTTAGTAATAAATGCAAGGGAACATAATAAATACAAATAGGTGTATATTTAGATAATATGCATCTATCATATTCCACTGTCAAATGTACAATGAAGAGGACCTTTATGATTTTTCCTGAAAAGTTAATTTTACTTTTTAATTTTTTACTAAAGGGGGATTTTCTAATCTTAAATAATCCTTGAAAATTACATTAAATACTGATGTTTTTAAAAAGTATTAGCATGTAAAATTAATTACTATGAATTGGTGGTTCTTTGTAAATAACCATTCACTATCTAATTAATATAATTCAGTTATTTAAAGTGTTAGCTTAATTTCCCCATTATAGCAAGAATTATACATCAAAGTTGTGTCATAACAACTTAAAGGGTAATGTCTCTTATCATAATCTAACTAGAAGATCAAAGCCTAGTCCCTTTACTGGAAATAAAATATACCCTCTTAAAGCTTACAACTATATTTATATTACCTGAAATTAGTGATAATACTAGTATAGTAAGTATATCCACTTGATGGGAGATTTAATAGGTAGCAAGTAAGGTAGCTAGTAAGTGTATCCACTTCATGGGAGATTTAATAGGTTACAGTGTGAAGACAAACAGAAATGCCTAGAAAATGAGAAGTACAAGGGAGTTGGGGCTAGAGTGATAGTATGCCAGCATAGAGAAGGTGGGATGAAAGTGGAACAGGCCCATTTTTCATATTTTTTGTCTTCTTAACATCTTGTATATTTAAAGTAGTTCCTTCCTTACCATAAAGGATTTCCGATCAGGAGTTTTAAAGTAATGTTATCTATGTTACCTATTTTTCCTTTTATTTGTTTTTTTAGTCACACCCAGAAGTGCTCAGGGCTTACTCTTGGCTCTGCTGATGGGTAGTATGGGGTAGTGGGTATCAAACCTGAGTCAGCTGCCTACAAGGAAAGCACTCTACCCACTGTACTGTAGCTCTGACCCCAACCTCTTTTTCTTTTATAGTAAATATAAAGCTATTTCTATATTTAAAATATTTTACAATATTTTACAATTCTTTTGTGAGTACTATGATTTTAAAGCTGGGAGGAAATTAGAATATTGTTTCATTTAACTAACCCCTTGTTTGATAGATAAGAGAATTGAGGTTCAGAGAGGCTACATTTTTATTCTACATAAATATAAATACTGGTTTGACTAACAGATTTAGAATACCATTATAAGTATTATTAAAAGCCAGAGATAAATACACATAAAAAGTGCTTCAAAACCAAATACAAAAATTATACAAAATAAACTCTCCATTTAGAATGACTAGTATTCTGATGTTAGTATTAGATAGTAAAATAAAGAATTTTAAAAATAGATTAAGGAAAAGGTACTGATCATGAAAATATGAAAAAAAGTATCACTATAAATATAAAAAGAATATACAAAGAATATACTTAATAAGCATGTTACATCTTGAGGAAAATGAGTAAAACGAGAAATGAGAGGCCTCTCAAGATTTTGTAGCACATCTGTTTTTAACTGTCACTGTATGAACAAACTATATGGTAAGATAAGGAAAAGGGGTACTTGCACTTGAATCATATCCTGAGCCCATTTTTACAGAAAGAGCTAAAAAAATCTATTCCATTAGTTTTGGAGGTAGGTGATTCTAAATGCTTTCCTTACTTGAGGTAAAAAAGGAAAGCTCAGGATATAGAGTTTGAACATGAAAAATTACTCAGCTTTCAATTTCCATTACTATTTCAACACATTCAAAACTTGAAAACTCAAAAACAGGTGTGTTACTAAAAAATAATATGCTCATAATCATGATTTAGAGTCAAATCAAATATTTTCATTAAAGTTACCTTCTTCATTACTTAACAAAATCTCTCTCTGGCAGAATGAATTTACATAGTAACAGTTTTATTTTACGTTTGCAAGGGTAAATATACCTTTTAAATATGGATTTCATTGTACATTAGAAAAAAATACATGTGGGTTTCTATCTTAAAAGTGAAATCAGCTGAATATTATTAGAAGCTAAGGCTTAGCAAAAACATGTGTGATTTACATATGTGAGGCCCTGGATTTGATCCCTGGTACTGGGGGGTGGAAGAAAAAAAAAATATATATATATATATTAGTACAGGGGCTTGTGATTATGGTCAAATATAAATACCTAAGGTCTGATAATTGCTATTTCTCCAAATGCTGTTCTCTTTAATTCTTTAGTAATGAGTCAGGAAAAATATTACTGATGAAAGAGGTAAAATTTCCAAATTAAATTACATTTAATCCTCTTTATTACTTAATTCTTGTCTTAGAAAAATCCAGTAAAAAAAAGCATAATATAAAATCTCTTTCTTTGTGTTTTTGTTATTTTGCTTTATTCTGGGCCACACTAAGCAGTGCTCATGGCTTACTCCTGGAGGTGCTTAGGGGGCTATATGGAGTTCCAGGGATCAAACCCAGGTCAGCTGTATGTAGAGCAAGAGCCCTGCTTGCTATACTTTCACCCTGGCCTAACATTTCTTTATGTGGAAATTGAAAGTATTTTATGGAGTTTTGCTGAAGAAACCTTAATTCAAATCATTATGAACTGAATATCCCCTATCTCAAAAACTTCTCAATTCATGTATCATTGAATACATACCAGCAGCATTCTGTCTAGTACATATATGTACTACATACTGGGCCTAATTATTCTCTATTATTACTCTTTTGTATTATTACTGTATAATATACTACTGCAGTATATATGTACTACATACTGGGTTCAATTATTCTGTATTATACTACATATGGGGACCAATTAATCTGGGTCTAATATTACATGTTGTACATTCTGAGTTCTTCAATAGTAGAACTTCTCAACACATCTTGTGCAAGCTTATCTAAATTTTTCTTTCTTTCTATAGAGGAAAATGTACAACAGAAACTACCAACAAGTTAAACAAAAACTCAAATACTCACTGTCGCTGGAGAGGCCCGAGTAGTGTGTGTCACTGAGTGACCAGAATTCTCCATTGAATTTCCAATTAGATAAGTTCCTCCAGAGCTGCTGATGAGTTGTCCTCCTGTGACGCCCATCTGAATCCCACCAGTCCCCACCATACTGTGGGAGGAGACCACTGTAGTCACCTGTGCAGAACTTCCTTGAGTATCAAAGTAATTCCCTCCAGTGTTTTGGCTGTACATCTGTGTTTCTGTGTAAGGATAAGTTGTTGTTCGGCTTCAGGAAAAAAAGAAAAGAAAGAAAGAAATTTACTAGCTTATTCATGTCATTTCACTTTAACTTTTGTGAATGTTTGTATCAGTTGTTCTTAGCCTTTGGAATGTGGAAAGTTTGCTTTTTTTGTAAGATACTTCATCCCTAGTAGCTGGGTTTACTTTCAAAAGTAAAGATACATTCTTCTAGGAAATACATCCATACTTTTATGCGGTGTTGATGTGATAGAGTTTATATAGCGTTACAGAGTTTTTGCATCCTATAAGCATCTGCCTCTGACAAAGAAGGTCTTTTCCTTCCAAAAAATCTGAGTGACCCCAACTCCTTATAAAATTTTCTGCAAACACCAATTTTAGGAAAGTTTTATATGGAGTGACTAAAAATCCAGAAGATAACTTCCCACGCTATACTGAAATTGCAATAAGCCACCAAGACTGAGGTCACTTGACTGGCTCTTTTTATTAACAGCAGAAGGATCTTGAACAAAGAGCTCACTCACCTTGAACACTAAATTCCTTTCTATAACTCTTTCGTTTGCACCCAAGCTACTCCTTGGTGTGGTGACTATGTCATCTTTTCCTACCCTCAGTCCCACTTCTCAACAACTGTAGTCAGGTGTCTGGAATTAGTTCATTAAAATTCAATTAAGGTGACTTTATTATCCAGATAGAAAGTTGCTGTCACTCTATATCTTTTCTGATCTATCTGCAGAAGTACTTGTTTGCTAAACTGTTGGCCCTTTTCTCCATTTTTCTGATCAAATTGAGCTTATTTTATTGATTTCTCATTTTCATGTACTTATCATTTACATTTCAACATAAGTTTTGTTTATACTTTTTGGAAATAATTATATACTCTCAAGAGGAACTATAGTTAGGAACCTAAAAATTTTATCTTAAAAAATTCAAACAATAAATTCTCAGTTTTGTTGGTCGTTCTCTTTAGTCTCATGTCTCAGTAAATTTGTTGTCTATGCTTTCAAACGTTTTCTAAGTGTATACATTCTTTGTCTTAATCTCACTTGTTCCTCCATTCCTATGACAATTATTTTTTTTTTTTTTTTTTTTTTTTTTTTTTTTTTTTTTTTTTTTTTTTTATAGTTTATTTTTAATTAGTGAGTCAACGTGAGGGTACAGTTACAGATTTATACATTTTTGTGCTCATGTTTCTCCCTTACAAAGTTTGATAACCCATCCCTTCACCAGTGCCCATTCTCCACCACCAGTAAACCCAACATCCCACCCCCCCTTCCCAGTCCCGTCTCCCCCCACCCCACACTGCCACTATGGCAGGGTATTCCCTTTTGTTCTCTCTCTCTGATTAGGTGTTGTGGTTTGCAATAAAGGTGTTGAGTGGCCATTGCGTTCAGTCTCTAGTCTATATTTGGCCCGCATCATCTTTCCCCCACATGACCAACAACCACATTTTACTTGCTGTTCCCTTCTCTGAGTTGCCCAGGATGAGAGAACAGCCTCCAAGCCATGGTGACAACCTCCTGGTACTTATTTCTACTATTCTTGGGTGTTCGTCTTATAGTCTATTATTCTATATTCCACAGATGAGTGCAATCTTTCTATGTCTGTCTCTCTCTTTCTGACTCATTTCACTTAGCATAATACTTTCCATGTAGATCCACTTATATGCAAACGTCCTATGACAATTATTTTCCATGTTTGATTTTTGACTCTTAATGCTTATAAACCTGTTGGATGGTCCATTTTTCTAACACTTTGAATGTCAGCAGCTTTCTGTGGTCACCAGTTATAGCCATACAGTAAGCATAAAAAATCAGAATTTAAAGTTTCTGGTTATTTCTTGTAGTGTACTCTATACGATAAGGAGGCCCTACATGTAAAATTTAAGTATACTAATTTGTGAAAGTTATTTTTCTTACATTCCCCTTCTGTGCAGCCTTATCTCCAGAATTTCCTATTCCTAGGCTTGGAAATTATTGCTAACTCTTACTAAATTCTGCTAATTTTACCCTCTAAGTAATTCTCCACCTCTCTTTTCAGCTCTCATACTCACTGACCTAACCCACAATATTTGACATATTATTACTTTTCCCTTACTCTCAATGTTTTTTCCCCTACCCATTACTTTTGCCTTACTCTCAATGTTTTTTCCCCTACCCATTTCAATTTCACTACCAGGATTTTTTCTAAGCTATATATATAAAAATATTTTTTATAAGCCTTTTCATGATTCTCTTTCTCCTTCAGAAGAATTTAAAAAACATTTTGTCTGCCTTTCAAGAATCAAGGTCCATGGCTATGTAACCTCCAGACATGGCACTAGTTACATCCTCCAATGCCATTTTCCTGCCTCGGTGGCTAAGTGGCTCTGGGAATCTACCCCAGGTCTCATGTATCCAAGACATGGGATACTCTACCATCAAAGTGCATATCCCTATTGCTCACAAATACTTTCTTTACTCATTTCACACTGATCTTCTAACTGACCCCGGAGAATCAATGCCAACCCCCATATTTGTTGCTTATGATTCCTTCTACTAAAACGACTTTCTTCAACTTTCTTCTACTGTCCTCTCATCTCAGAATTATTTACCTACACACACTTAGCTCTTCATGACCACTCCTCAAAGGGATATTATTTTTTAATATCTACATTTTCGTAATATCTTATATATTCCTAAAATAAAGCTCTGAACACTTGTTAATTTCCTCATGTGTCTTTACACTCCAATGAAATTATGTTTTATTTTTAACTGTACTTTCAACATACACCTATACTTGCTGATACACAGACTTACTAGTCAGCAAATAAAAATACAACTTATTATAAGTATATTTGAAATACCTAATATCATAAATTTCTGAAACATTTTTGCTTGATTAAAAGATGAAAATTATGCTAAATTAAACAAAGATTTTTCTGCCACTTAAATAAATCACTTAAAACTCATTACAACTTACATTTCGATTATAATTTATAAGGCAAATTTTAGTAGAATGAAAGGTTTCTCTGAAAGTTTCAACACCGGGGAAAGCTATTACTTTCCAGAAAGAGTCACTGCAAAAAAAATTTGGGTTGATGATAGAAACAAAATTCATGGAGAATTTTTTTTCACATGTGAAAAATGTCATTTAAAATACAGAGACAGGGACTGGAGAGATAATATAGTAGGTGAGGGCTTGTTTTGCATATAGTCGACCCAGATTCGATCCCTGAGAGCCCAGTCCCTTAAGAGTGACCCATGAGCACAGAGTAAGAGGTAAGCCCTGAGCACAACCAGTTGTGGCCCCCAAACAAACAAATAAACATAAAATACAGATACAGTTCTCTTCATCTCTATATTTTCCATTGGAAATCTAATTTACAGTTTTCTTTTATTACATAAAATTTATTTGATGAAACAAAATAACCCTGTTGGTTACACATTTCACTAAAAAGAGAAGGTCATTTAAGTTTATGTCTATGTGATACAACAATAACTTTCCACTTTCCTTTAAATTGCTTAAAAGAATATAATTTAATCTTAGAATTACACACATTAAGAATCATTATTTACAGCACTGTAAAGCACAGCATCTCAATCAAATTTTTTAAAATAAAAATTTTGACACATGCAGGACATGGTGCTGCCACTTTCCATCGCCCTACCTGCTGTGCTATCACTCCAGTCCACATCACATCAGTTAAAGACAAAAATCATATGATCATACCAATCAAAAACAGAGAGAGCTCTGACAAAATCTTATACTGATTCATGCTAAAAACCCTCAATAAAATAGGGGTGGGAAGAACCTTCCTAAAGAGAGTAATGGCTATCTACAAAAGGCCCATAGCCAAAGTTATTCTTAATGGTAAAAAGATGTTCACTGTTTCTACTCGTATTCAACATTGTATTTTAAGTCCTAACAACAGCAATCAAGCAAAAAAGAAAGAAAGAAAGAATATGATCAAAGGGACCCAAATCAGAAAAGGGATGTCAAATTATCTCTATTTGCAGATGATATGATAAAATACAATGAAGACTTTAAAGAATTCACAAAGGTCCCAGAAACAATAAACCAATACAGCAAAGTGGTCAACTATAGTGAATACACAAAAAAATCAGTCACATTCCTATATACAAATAATTAATCAGAGCGAAAAAAAGATCAGTGTACATCTCATTTAAAATAGTGTCCAAAAATATCAAGTACCTAGGAAACAACTTAACATGAGGTGGGAGATCTATACCATGAAACCTTAAGATACTTAAGAAAGAAATAAAAGAATGCCTTAGAAGATGGAAAAACATTCCATGCTCTTGGATTGGAAGCATGAATAGTGTCAAACTGACCATCCTACCCAAATTATTACATAGATTCAATGTAATCCCTATCCAAATTCAGACAGCATTCTTCAAGGATATGGAACAATCAATAATGCAGTATGTGTGGAATCCCAAAAAAGCCTTAAATAAACAAAACCATACTGAAAAATAAGAAACTGGGAGACATCTCATTACCTAACCTGAAACTACAAAGCCATAGTGACTGAAATAGTGTGGTGCTTGAATAAGGACAGAATCTCCAAATATGACCGGATTGTGGTCCCAGTCTTACCAAGTCCATATTATAAAATATATTGTGGATATAGATTATAGTAATGTTGATCACTATGATTTTTTTCCTGGGGGATGGGGGACACTTGGGGCCATACCCAGCTGTGTTCAGGTTTACTCCTTGTGTGTGCCTCAAGGATCATTCCTGGCAGGGCTCAGGAGACCATATAAGGTGCCAGGGATTAAACTTAGGTTGACTATATGCAAGATAAGAGTCTTACCTATCTCACCAACCCCCAATCATTATAATTTCTAACAATGTTTTTTTTAATCAGGCAATGTGTATACTTTTATTTTTAAACTTGCTTTTTGACTGGACTGGAGTGATAGTACAGGGGGTAGGGTGTTTGCCTTGCATGCTGCCAACCCGGGTTTGATTCCTCCATCCCTCTGGAGAGCCCAGCAAGCTACCAAGAGTATTCCACCCACACGGCAGAGACTGGCAACATACCCGTGGCAAATTCAATATGCCAAAAACAGTAACAAGTCTCACAATGGAGATGTTACTGGTTCCTGCTCAAGCAAATTGATGAACAAGGGATGAAAGTTCTTTTCGACTATACCTGGTGGTACTAAAAGTCTATTGCAAGCTTGACACCATAATACTGACAAGGATCAAACCCAGGCTTTCTATATGCAAAGCAGGACTCCAGCCCCCTGAGCTACCTCTCTGATCCTAGTCTGTGTACATTTCTTTTCTTATTACCTGAGCAACTATACTGATATCTAGGGAAAAAAAGAGAAACCTTTACTGTCTAAAAAGCTACATCATCATCATCATCAACCCATTGATCATCAATTTTCTGAGCAGTTTCAGTAATGTCTCCATTCATCCTAGTGATGTAGGCAGGTAGATAGGGAAAGGCCCTTGGCAATGAAAATTTAGATTTAACAGAGTCTCTGGCAAGGAGACTCTTAAAACTTGCAGATTCAAGAAAACAAAAGACCCAGAGGAAACCATCTGCCACCCTGAGGATAATGGACCCCTCCCCAGGAAGTTCCCCAAAGAAGGCCATCACCACTCCCAACCTCCCTGATAACCTCCTTAGCAAGGAACTTTTATATGGAAAGAAGCCCCACATGGAGGCAGGTTGAAGAAACCCTATAAAAGACACCTTGAACAAAGGAAGGGCATGCATATGCTGTCTGAGCCCATGTGCTGCTTGCTCCAGCGTGGCCGAGCACATGTGTCGCCTGCATCTCCGCTCTTGAGTTGTGTACTTTCATGCTTTCATACTTTTGTGTCTAAAGCTCGGTTTTGTGTCTAAAGCTCTCTTCAGCAAGTTATTCTTACTATTCTCTCTCCCACTTATCCCTTCCTCCTTCCCTCAGAAACCTCTAAATAAAATCTATTTACTTAACTGCTTGTCTATTCCTGAAATTCTTTTCCAAGAGAGAAACAAGAACCCAGTAACTCTGGGTCCGGGTGGTAGAGGCAGTTGGGGAGAAAGTGACCGTCTTTCTCCTCCCCACTTCATGTAAGTCACCTGTGGGGCCCACCGACATCACTAGGCTCTTTCAGGGTCAGGGGAATGTGACCCATCATTGTTACTGGTTTTGGCATATGAATATGCCTCAGGGAGCTCTCCAGGCCCTCCCATGCAGGCAGGAAACTCTCGGTAGCTTGCCAAGTTCTCTGAGAGGGAGAACTAGGCTATAAGATGTCGCTTTCGAGAGCTTGGTTTTATAGTGTCTGGATGCTGGCCATTGATGGGATTACATGACATCTGGGGCATTTCTGGGTGTGACGGCCTAGCTACTGGAAAAGGGGGATCTGGGCGGAAGAGGCCCAGTTCCAATCTGAGCAGGCTTGAAGATCTGAGCCCCGGGTCCCGCACACCTGGGTTCCTCTGCCGGTTCCTTCATGTGTGAGGTTCATCTGAACGTGTGGAGAGTGGCCTTGACCATGGCTGTGGCTGGTTCTGGAGGTCTTTGGATGCAGGGGCTCTGCTCCAGGCAGGGAGGGAAACTCAACCCATCTCCTCCGAGGAGCCCCAATGAAGACAGCCAGGCGCAAGCTACATAACATGAAACTGCTTGACAATTCAGGTGTTTCCAGGAGATAGAAATAGTGACTCTTTATGTCCTAGTGACGTCGGTGGGCCCCACGGGTGACTTTCGTGAAGCGGGGAGGAGAAAGACAGTCACTTTCTCTCCAACGCCTCAAACACCCGGGACCCAGGGTTACTGGGTTCTTGCCTCACTCGCGGAAAAGAATTTCAGGAGTAGACAAACAGTGAAGTAACAGACTTTATTTAGAAGGTCTTAGGGAAGGAGGAAGAGATAAGTGGAAAGGGAAAAAGCAGTAGGAGTAACGCGCTCAAGAAAGAACGCGGGCTCCTCCAAAGATGGAGGGAGCCTTGAATGGACTAATGGGCTGTTTTTTATAGGTTCTCTACAGCCTGCCCCCACCCACATGCGGTTTCTTTCCAAGTATAAGTTCGTTGCTAAGGTTACCAGGGAGGTTGGGAGTGGTGATAGCCTTTTTCGGGGAACCTCCTGGGGAGGGGTCTATTATCCTCAGAGTCTGTTGAAGGTCTTATCAGGTGCGGTTCCACAGGGTGGGGGTCTATTATCCTCAGAGTCTGTTGAAGGTCTTATCGGGTGTGGTTCCTGTGTCCACAGGGTGGGTCAGTCTCAGGATTCTCCTCCCCGGAGACTTTGATGATCTAAGTTTCTTTGCCAGGGGCCTTTCCCTACCTACCTGCCTACATCACTAGTAACTTAGATCATCTTGTCTTTCAGAGTATTATGAATTCCATGAGTTACTGCTTATATACTATCATACCCGCCTAACTTTCAAAACAAATACTTGAGAAAATTATTCAATTTTTGGCATATCAGATTGAAAGCAGCTATTTTTGGATTGTGTATTTGTGAACTAAATTCACATTTGAAAAAAAATGTTTCTTTTTGTTCTATGTCAGACTTGTATAAAAATACTGTGTCATTGTAGGATATATAGCCTCAGGTAGTTTAGGTTTATTGGGTTACTCCCATCACAGTGCTCCCATTCCTCTGTGTTTATTTGTAGCTTCTTTCTTAGTGTTCTGTTGACTTGTAAATATTGTTTTCCTCTTCTCCTTGAGTCCTTTGCATAGTTTATTCAGAGCCATGTCCTTTTGTATGGACACAGGAAGAGTTAGAAAATGCTATGCTTTTGTAACCTGGGAGTCATTTGATTCTACATGATATTTTCCTCCTGGGCATCTGTTCTCTGGACCTAAGTCTCAGCTGTCCTTACTTCCTAGCACCCCCAAAACCAGGGTCCCGACGAGAGACGAGACGAACCCAGGGCAAGTGGTGAGTTGTGTGCTACCCTGGCATCGAGATGGGCCTGGCCAAAGTGCCTAATGCTTAACTATAAGTTAAGAGCTTGATCATGGACAAATGCTGTCATGATCCAAACAGTGATAACTAGATTCGGACCCCCCTAGGGTGAGGAATGATTAATCTGGCCTGAGTGCTGTGGTCTGAGTCTGTGGCAAGATGTTGCCAGGAGAGCTGCCTTGCAAGCCTCAATGTATCTCTTACTATGTCCATACAAAATAACTAGTATTAAGATGTTAGTAAGTGTTTGGACTAAGGAAAAGAAAAAAACCTTAAGAGTGAGGAAGGGCTTTGGAATGCCCTGTCCTCAGGAAGGGCTTTCTTATGTTGATTTTGCTACCTGGCTGGGTGTATCCTAGTGGGCAAGGTGGGAGAGAGAAGTAGGAGGAGAGATGAGAGAAGTGAGAGAGGTGGCAGTTGATCAGAGAGAGGCCAGAGCTGGGAGTGCGGGAGATGAGAAAGATGGAAGATTGAATAAACGGTAACTAATCAGCAACCAGCTTGGTCCTCGTTCTTCCCTTGCCTGTCCTTGGCCAACGGCCGTCCCAATCCAGTCCACATACTGCAGTTCCAGAGCACCGAACGCGGGTGGTGAGACAGAGCTGCCTGGAAAGCCCTCCAGAGCACGCGCGCCTCGGCGAGCCTTAGTTTTTTACAATCACTGTTGCAGATGACATGAGACTCTACCAAGAAGCTTCTAGAAACAATAGATTTATATATTATATATTAAAGTGGCTGGCTACAGAAGCAATACCCAAAAATCCATGGCTTTTCTATAGGTAAATAATGAAAGAGAAGGAATGCTATGAAGAAAAAGCAATTTCATTCACAATTATACCTCAGAAAATCAAGCACCTCGAAATCAGCTTAACTAAAAGGTAAAGGACCTGTACAAAGAAAAATACAATACACTACCTCAAAAATAAAAGAAGACATAAGGAAATGAAGACACATCCCCTGCTTGTGGATAAGGACGATTAACATTGTCTAAATGGCAATACTCCCCAAAGCATTATACAAATTCAATGTGATCCCTACAAGGATACCTATGAAGTTTTTCAAAGAAATTGATCAAACACTCCTGAAATTCATATGGAACAATAAACCCCCATGGATAGCTAAAGCTAAAGCAAACTAGTATTAAGATGTTAATGAGTGTTTGGACTAAGGAAAGGAGAAAAACACCTCAAGAGTCAGAAAGGGCTTTGGAATGCCTGGCCCTCAGGAAGGGCTTTCTTATGATGATTTTGCTACCTGGCTGTGTGTAGCCTAGGGGCAAGGGGGAGAGAGCAAAAGGGAGGAGAGAGAGAGGAGAATGCAGAGAGGCTGCAGTAGATCCAGAGAGAGGATAGAGCTGGGAGTGTGGGAGATGAGAAAGATGGAAGATCGTATAAAGGGTAACTAATCAGCAACCTGCTTGGTCCTCGTTCTTCCTTTGCCTGTCCTTGGTCAACAGCCATCCCCATCCAGCCTCCTGGGCATCTGTTCTCTGCACAGCAGTTCGAGAGCACCGAACACGGGTGGTGAGACAGCCGTCCAGAGAGCCCATGAGTGCACATGCCCCTCAGCGTGCTTAGTTTTTTACATGTCATAGTATTTTCATGGAAGAAATATTTCTATTCTGCATATATATCTAAAAATGAATGTAAACATAGATATTTGTATACTCTCTGATAGAAGCTGCTTCAAAGCTGACTATTCTAAGATTGTATATTGTCAGGACTCATGATTCATTAAATTCAGTAAATTAGTGGTTTGCATCCCATCATGCCTCAGCAAATGCCTTAAGTATAATTCTGTATATTCTCTGCTTGCTTATTCACCAGGATCCTTTTATAATTTACTCTAACTATAACCAATTTTTCTGTTTCTCACTTTGGATACGTTATCTACAAGTCCATATATGTAGTATCTCTAAATTACATGTTTTGTGTTTTACCCAGGTTTTAAATATCCCCCTACTAATAAGCTAGTCAACTAAAAAATCAACAAATGGTATGAAAATGGTTTATGAAAAAAATATTATATAAAGCTAACACCATAAAATCTATTATGAAACAGAATATAGCAATGTTGATCATTATAATTTTTCACAATGTTTTATTTTTAGGATACTCTGTATACATTTAAGAAAGTCTTACTGAGAATCTATTACGACACCTAGAATAAAAGAAACAACCGCTACTGTCAAAAAGACTACAGAATGTAAGAAGTAGGTGGCCCAAAATAAAAAAGTAAATGAGACAATCAGTCTCTGAAGTCTTTTTGTCTATGAAAGAGAAAAATAATATTAAAATGTAAGAAGGGGAGGAGACAATGTATTAGATATGGTTGTTCAAAGAATGTTAACCCTGAAGAAAATACATTTAAAATGAAACTAAAAGTGAGAAAACAGTCAGCCCCATGGACAAGTAGAAGAAACTCAAATCAGGAAGCAAATATAGTGTGCAAAAGTTAAAACATAATCAATACGCTGTTGTTTTTTGAAGAATTTAGGTAGTCTAGAATGAAAAGCTAAAATGGAAAAAGATAACAGAATAAATGAGGACTGAAAGTAAGTAAAAATGAAATATGCAGATAGTGCAATTTTTTATAGGTAACACTGGTGTACAACACTGTGCTTTAGGAGTACAAGTTCACACACACACAACACACACACAAGGAACACACCTCTTCAAATATATGGTATCATACAAGTCAGTAAATAGATTACCAGTAATTTACTGCCAAGGTTTACTTGATGCCCCTCTACTAACCTTGGTTATGCAGTCAGACCCCATGTTAGTTTGGGGTTTGTTTTTTCTCTGTTCCTTTGTGACAAACAAATCTCTCTTTCTGTCTCTCTGTCTCTCTCTCTCTACACCCACCCATAATCAGGCTCTATACTTAGGGTTCATTCCTGTATATGGTGCTGGGGATCAAACCTTGGTTGGATGCATGCAAGACAAGCACCTTACCAGCTGTGCATCTCTCCAGCCCTGAAAACAAGTATTTTAATTTTTCCTTTTTATCATTTGAACTATTTATTGAAACAAACAATTTTCAGAGACAAATTAGTTGTGAAAACAGCTTCTCACTACAATACGGGGTGGGCATGGCTCACTGAAGGGACAGGCCAGGCACTTCAGAACAATATGTACAACTAAAACAGTGGCTAAACTAGTGACAGTTATAAAAACACACAAAAAAAGGAGGCAGAGGAACAGTAAGCCAACAGGGAAACTGGGGACCCTCTTCCATGCCAGACACTTTCTGAAAGTACATGGGGAAGGTGGGGGGAACACAAGATGGGGGACGTGGGTGTATGACCCTCTTTGCATTCCCTCAAACCTCTCCTTTGACCACAGATAAGATCCAGCATGACCCAGGGGCCCTAGACTTAGCCTGGCTATTACGAGGGGCATAGCAGAGGACAGAAAAAGGAAGGAAGAACAAGAGGGCAACCAAACCCAGTCCAAGTCAGAAGGTAATTTTTGCCTTGAAACTGCAGATCATGATGCACAACTTAATGAATCACAACAGTATTTTAAAAATACTACTTAACATTAGAGCATAATATATATTAAAGAATTATTCTGAGAAACTTGTCATCACAGATTAGATATACACATGTGTATGCATGGCCATATATATTTTTATCTGTTTATACAATGCATATCCAATATGTTGCTATACATGCTATTTAACAAAATTAGAAAACCATTATTATGTGCTATGGCAAGAAATTAAGATTTTGTTTTATGCTTAAATCAGAGTAAGGAAGCATAAAAAGAGGGGAGCTAGAAAGGAATGTTCTAGCCAAAAAACTATTTTAATGAAGTACTGAGGACAGAGAGGTAACAGGAAGCTATAAGGAAAGGGAGGGGCAAATAAAACAAAATTGGAGGTAGATCATGTGAAATCACTCTGAAATATATTTAGAAAGAAAAAAAGGAAGAAAGAAAGAGAGAGGAAGGAAGGAAGGAAGGAAGGAAGGAAGGAAGGAAGGAAGGAAGGAAAGATAGTATTGCAAGGTATTTCAGTGTAATGAAAATGTTTAAATTAAGGAAATAAGTAACTGAAAGTGACCAAAAATAGCAGTTTTTGATACATATATGTGTGTGTTCGTGTTTGTGTGTGTATGTGTGTGTATAAATTTGGGTGTATAAAAGGGAGCTATGGAGAACTGTATTTAGAGAAAAAGGTGTATCACATCACTTAATCAGCAGTAAGTAAATCATACAAGTTAGGTGTTAGCTGTCAGTCCCTTTCCCATCACGGTCATTTGAAGAATCTAAGGGTAGCAAAGGTAGACAATGTTTGGGATAACTGAAGTGGTGTGCTGTCCTTTGTGGACTACTTTTTTTTTTAATTGAATCACCATGAGATACACAGTTACAACACCGTTCATGATTGGGTTTCAGTCATACTATGTTCTAACACCCATCCTTTCACCTATGTCCCCAGTTTCCCTCCTGCCACCCCTCCCCACCCCCATTTTGGCTTGCCTCTATGGCAGGTACTTTTCTTCTTGTTCTCTTGATCGCTCTCTTTCCTTTTGGCATTTTGGTTAGTGGACCACTTTTATGTTATGGTTTTTTCTTTTATCCACCTACTGCCTGTTACTTGTACATATATTTGCTCAGCCTGATTCTTTAGCACACTGGTGAAAAATAATTTTGGGCATAACAAATGCCTAAAGATAATGGAAACAAAGAACATGAGAAATGGTATTCAGTAGGAAACATGCAACTTGAGGGGACTAGGGAATAGGACATTGAGGGAACAATGCCTATGGTGGAAGAAAGTGTTTAGCCCACAGGAAAAAGGAGAGGGTAATGTGTTACGTATGAAATCCTATCAGCAACATCACTGTAAACTACAGTGCAAAAACATAAGCACACTAGTGGATGGGAGAAAAATGGAATGAAGGCGGGCACTGATGGAGGGAAATGAACACTAGTAAAGGGACCAATGCTGAATTACTGCTTGCCTGAAACCCAGTCATGAATGACTCTAATTTTATAGTGACTAAATACATTTAAAAAATATTTAAATTCTTTGTTTAGCTAAATAAGCCAGAATCAGTGTCTGCTGATTAAACTACAAACTACTTGCCTATTAGGAAATTTATGAATGTGGATGAACAAAGTTCTTCATAAAGTAACATTATTTGGAATCCAAGATATTGTATTCATGCATGATATAAACTCTGACAGGCTAGCACCCTGTATAACTTAAATAATAATTATTATTTTTTTTGTGGGGGGCGTACTCCAGAAGATGCTCAGAGGCCTGGGAGTCCCTCCTTACACTTTCAGACACCAGGACAACAGGCTAAAGCCATGGTTCAAGGTGTTGTTTAGGAGATGATATGGTACTAGGGATTGAACCAGTCAGCTGCACGGAAAGCACCTTAATGCCAGTGCTATCGCTCTAGCCCCTTTTTCTTTGAGTTTGGACAGGCAGTTTTTCTTGAATATTCTATGTCTGATTGGATGCAAAAGGAATATGTCCTGATAAAAGTGAGAAGACCGGTTTATAAAGGACTCTAAGAGTAGTGAGTCTACTGAACATCACTAATAAAACATGTGCCTTGATCTAAGTCTCCAAAGAGATACTTATTTGCATTGTTAAAACAATAAACAGGCTGGGGGTGAGAAGGAACCTGGGGATAGTGGAAGAAGAAAGCTGACACTAGTGGTGGACTGATTTAGGAATACTGAGTGCCAGAAATTTGGCTTTGAGTAACTTTGTAAATCACTGTGCCCTAATAAAAAATTAATTGAATAAAAAGTAAGTAAAAACTTAAGAATTTTATTGAACTACTGCCAAACTTAAGGAAAAAATGCAAATTGAATTAGTAAAAGTTGATAATAATTATTGTAACAATTAACTAGCTTTCTGATTCATAGATAATATTTTATTTCTATAACTGTTGATAAGATACAAGTATTGGGATCATAAATAAATCTGTGCCATCTTATTACCACTATAGAAAGGTATTTAGGCTTAATTTTTTTAAGTATCTATACTTAATTTCTGCATTTAAATTCCCTATTTCTATAATAAAGCAGTGTGGTTATCACACTTCAGGATCCACCTGAATTATCTGTAGGACTAGTGAAAACATAAGATTGCAGGATCCAAAGTTCCTAAAGTGGCAGAACCAATTCTGGGAATCAAAAACTGATATTTCTTTTTTTTTTTTTTGGCTTTTTGGGTCATACCCGGTGATGCACAGGGGCTACTCCTGGTTCTACACTCAGGAATTACTCCTGGCGGTGCTCAGGGGACCTTATGGGATTCTGGGATTCGAACCCGGGTCAGCCGTGTGCAAGGCAAACGCCCTACCCGCTGTGCTATCGCTCCCAGCCCCCAAAACTGATATTTCTAATGAGCTCTCAGGAGATGTTAACTGACATCAGCTGATGATCTGTTAACTGTTCTTTGAGAACCAGTATATTGGCAAAAACATAAAGCCAATTTTCAAAATCATAAGGGGGAAAAGAGTTACTTCATGAATATTAAAGGTGAGGTGTGGTGTTTTCTTTTTGTTTTAGGTTTTGTTATGGAGTCACACCCTGAAGTGCTCAGAGATCACTCCCTGCTCTCTGCTCAGTGATACTCCAGGAGAGGTTTGGGCAACCCTGTATGGTGCAGGAGATAAAACCACATCAGCGATGTGCAAGGCCTTATGTGTTGTACTCCTCTCTCTCTCTCTCTCTCTCTCTCTCTCTCTCTCTCTCTCTCTCTCTGACCTTTAGTATGAAAATTTTTTAAAACATAATTTTTTAATTTTATAAAAGATGTTTTAAAAACATCGTTAGCTCTTTCAAGAGGCTCACACTAGAAAGGCTGGGAAGAACTGGCCATATTAGGCCGTGCCCTGGGATGAGAAAGGTCACTTTTACTGATGCTCACATATTGCCAAGTATCCAACCTCAGGAATGCACCAGGTAAGGCATGCACACAATACTTTGAGCCACATACTTAGCCACAGTGTGTGTTGTACAAAGTCAAAGTCTACTGTAAGAAGTGAGTCTTATGTCCTGTGGCAGCAATGTAAGAATAACAAAATTTTCCACTGCTTTAGTAGTTTTGAGTTGTACTAAAAAGGTGTAATTATTTTGAGTTGTAGTAAAAAGGTTCACAATATTGTTCTAAAAAGGTGTATATAACGCATGTGGGTTATTTGCCCTCTCAACAAAGTCAAAGAAGTAAATATAGAATTTAATTAACCTTAGAAATTGAGCTCCCATGTGACCCAACAATACCACTGCTGGGAATATATCCCGGAGAAGCAAAAAAGTATAGTCGAAATGACATCTGCACTTATATGTTCATCGCAGCGCTGTTTACAGTAGCCAGAATCTGGAAAAAACCCAAGTGCCCTAGAACAGATGACTGGTTGAAGAAACTTTGGCACATCTATACAATGGAATACTATGCAGCTGTTAGAAAAAAAATGAAGTCATGAACTTTGCATATAAGTGGATCAGCATGGAAAGTATCATGCTAAGTGAAATGAGTCAGAAAGAGAGAGACATAGAAAGATTGCACTCATCTGTAGAATATAAAATAACAGAGTAGGAGACTAGCACCCAAGAATAGTAGAAATAAATACCAGGAGGTTGTCTCCATGGCTTGGAAGCTGGCCTCACATGCTGGGGGAAAAGGCAGCTCTGATAGAGAAGGGAACACCAAGTTAAATGTAGTTGGAGACCACACGCAGGAAGGGTGATGCTTGCTGAAAGTAGACTAGAGACTGAACACAATGGCCACTCAACACCCCTATTGCAAACTACAACACTCAATTGGAGAGAGAGAACAAAAGGGAATACCCTGCCACAGAAGCAGGGTTGGTGGGGGGAGATAGGATTGGGGGGTGGGAGGGATGGGTTCTTGAACATTGTATGAGGGAAACGCGAGCACGAAATTGTGTAAATCTGTAACTGTACCCTCACAGTAATTCACTAATTAAAAAAAATTTTTTTAAAAAGAATTTAATTAACTTTGGCAGAAATGGCATTATTAAAGAATTTTTGTTGCTGTTTGCTTACTTCTGGCTCTGCGTTCAGGAACCCTTCCTGCAATGTTTAAGGTACTAAATGAGAATGACATTAGGTTGGCTGCATGCACGGCAAGCACCCTACCCACTGTACTACTGCTCCCTCACTCATTAAAGGTTTTGATTCAGAAACACTGGTCTAAACTTACAAAACAAACAAAACTAGATCATAGGGCAATTCAATCTCCATACTGCTTTCCATAATGGCTGTAGCATTACCAAGAATGTTATAAGTACTCCTTTCTCTCTACGTCCTTACCAATGCATGTTATCTCTTGCCTTTTCTGTAATAATCATTTCCACAAGGTTTGAAATCTAAATCTCATTTAGTTGTAATCTGTATTTCCTCAAGACTAATGGGTATGAGTAATATTTCATGTAGCTATGTTTCTCATTCCCATTTTTGTCTTCTTCCTTATACATATATATGTACATGTATTTGTATACACTGAGCACCTCCAGGTGTGGCCTAAAAGCCAATACATATATACATGTATACACATATATATATACAATGTATATGCATATACAAACAAATACGTGTGTGAATATGTATATGTGCATGTGTATATATGTGTGTGCATGTGTGTGTTGTGTATATGCTTAAAATTAAGCCACACCTGGTGGTGTTCAGTGTTTAATCCTCACCCTGTGTACAGGGATCACTCCTTGAGGTGCTTAGGGTATGTGAAGTGAGGACCAATCCTGGGCCACTCATGTGCAAGGTAAAGCACCTTACCCACTGTGCATCTCTCCAGACTTGTATGTTCCTTTATATTAACTCCTTATCAAATACAGGGTATGCAAACATTTTATTCATTCCATAGGTTGACTTTTCCTTTTCTTTTTTAAATGATGTTTTCTTTGCTAGCAGAAGCTTTTTAGTTCGATGTACTTGAATGTGCTTATTGTTTTGGTTGCCATATGTAAAAAAAAAACCATTACCAAGACTGATGCCAAAGAGTGTATTCCTTATTTCTTCTACAAGTTTTATAATTACCGGTCTTAGAATTAAGCCTTTAAGATGCATGGGTGGTTTAAGATGGGAATCCAGTTCCAATCTTTTCATGTGGATATCATTTTTTTTCTATACCACTTATTAAAGAGACATGTCTTTTCTGATTACGTATTCTTGGATTATTTTTTTCAAACATTAGTTGGTCATACATGCACAAATTTATTTCTGAGATCTCCATTCTGTTCCACAGGTCTATGTATATTTTAGACCTACCACAGATCTGGGACCAGATTGGTAACTTGAAAAAAAATAGAAAATCAGTATCTCAAGGTATCTTCACCCTTGTGTTCACAATAATCAGAAAACAATTAAAGAATCCATCAATAAATGAAGAGACTTTAAATTGCTGGATTGCAGACTATCATTGTAAAACACTGATGAAACTAGATGACTTTCTTTTAAGACAGAAAAATTACTGTATGGTCTCATTTTGAGCAGAACATTAAACAATCAAGTTTATTCAGATAAATTAGAATGGCTATTATCAGAAGGTAGGGAGTAGGAGAAATGGCAGAGATGTTTGTCAACGAGTATAAAACTTCATTTGCAAGAGAAGTAAGTTTTCTAAAAATCTAATGTACAGTGTGGTGTTTATATGGTAGTAAACACTGCAATATATTATTTTAAAAATTAAAAGAAAAACTCATCAATAATACGTGAACCCCCCAAATAAAAACATATAAATACAATGTTAATATATAATCTAGTGTGGTTAAACTCTACATTAAAAGACTGACAGATAACACACGTGTTTAGGAACAAATATGATCTCTGAGTAGAGGCAGTTTCACATAAAATTACCTTCAAATATTAAGATAAAGAATATTAAGATAAAGAATCGAGTAAACAAGAAAAAAAACCAAACTAATACAGTTAGAAAAGCTGTAAGAAGATAGTGATTTAAGGGTAGAGTAGCTGACTGGCTATTAGAAAAATAAAAACAAATTAAGAAATCCAGAAGAGTATTATTAAGTTTTAACAACTAGATGTCATCAGTGACCCCAAGAAGACAAATTTGATTTTAATGCAGAGGAGGAGGCCAGATTGCAAACGACTGAATACGTGGTCAATCCTGAGAGACCTTACTGTGAAGAGAAACACAAAAACCACACCACACACTTGTTAGAAATGAATATACCGTCAAGTGGGATTTTCAAAAACAGATGAAAGCAGTTACAGCACGTATATACGTAGTCCAGGCAAACAGGTCATATCCAAAGTCAGGCTCACTGCTAAACTAAAGGAAGTTTGGGGACTCTCTGAGAGGAAAGTCTATTAGTCTGACTCCTCCTGACCACTCCACTAAGACATGTTGATACCATCCTCTTTAAATCCTTCCAGACCTGTGAATCAGGTTTAGACTTTCTATAGCCAAGGGATTATGTTCATATCCTCAAAGACTTTTCAGTGCATGTGAGCTGCAATACCTTGACTTCCAACCTCTTCAAATACATATTTCCCCCAAAGACTTCTAATTTCCAGAGATTCGTGCAGGCAAAGATTTTTTTAAATCAAATTCTACCTTTTGTATTATTTTTATAATTATACTTAAAAGTGATTCAGATTTTTCAAACAATACAATTACTCTAGTTCCTACTCCCTTTTCTCTCCTCTCCCATTCCTGGACCTGTCTTAAATATTAAATAATACTTTAAAACTATTAATTCTTAATTTACAGACCAATAAACTAGGCATAGATATGTTATATATGGTTACTCTAATCAGTGAGAGAAAATATTCTAATAGGTATTCTCATTTCAGTTAAGAAAATACCTTTGGTTTAAGCCGAAAAAGCATGATTTAATTCTTTTTGTAAAAATAGGGAAGACAAAGAAGAGAAATATGAAGTGTCTATTGTAGATGTCAAACTACTGAACATGAAAACAACAGAACATATGGTCTTATTGTACATTATTTGCTTTTATTAATGGAAAAATAAAAAGGAAAAGAGTGCAGTCAAATCATCACCTTCTTTCTTGAAACCTATTTAATTAAAACATGTGATGTTAAATTTTGTTTGTTTGGAGGCCACCAGCAGTGCTAAAGGAAACTCCTGTCAGTGATTAGGGGATCATGCACCAAGGATTGAACCAAATCTTCTGTCATGCACAGCACATGCTCAGCCCTTTACACTCTCTCCAGCCTATGATGTTGAAAACTTTTCTATAGATTTTAATGAATAGTCAAAAAGCATTCTACCATCATAAAACAAATTTAACGATGAAAGTATAAGATGAAATTTTAAAACCATCAAGAAATTCCTATGAGATACAGACTAAGAATCATTATCCGTAAAAAAAAACTAAAAAAAAAACATAAAAAGATGTGATTTTGTGTCAATCAACCATATGTCATAAGAAAATACAATACCATAAAGAATAAAATTCACTAAATTTCTTTTCCCTTGAGTGAAAAGGGTTTTCTACCCAAACTTCAGGCACTATGAAAAGTCTCAATTGTTCAGTTAAAATATATGCTCACTTACTCAGTTTTAAGTCTGTTATTCTGGCAGTAATTGTCTATCTTCACAGCAAGAACTAGGTAAACACTTGAATATCATCAAATTATAATGATTACACATTTTCATAAGTGATGACACATCTCAGCGAGGGCTATCATCACCTCTTGACTGAGACTCTGTGAATTATGACAACACAGCATGGGAATGTTGGTGGCATGAATGCGTATATGTGAACCATTCCTTACTAAGTATGATAGGTTGTATGGCCATGTACTTGGCGTTTGAAAGTTCATGATATTTATATTTCTATTGTAGGAGTATCATTAACAAAAAATGCATGTACTGTCACATAGAAGTAAGAATTTTACTGTGATACAAGTTAGGTATCAACCACCAGTCGCATCATTCAGTATGCAACTAAGGAAATGTGGAATACCCTTTCCTAATACACATAGAAATGTGCCAAATCAAAGAAGCATAATGAGTTCATGAAATGAACATTAGGGAAAAATTGTAGCAAAATGTCAGCACTACAAAATTACAGAAAAGGTAAAAAGTTACAAAAAATGATTTGTTATATTTAAGAAAAAATATACAATGTAGGTCTGGAGAGATGATACAGCAGGTAGGGAAATTGCCTTGTACATGGCTAACCCAATTTGATCACAGGTATCCCATATGGTCCTCCGAACCTGCAGGAGTGATCCCTGTGTACAGAGCCAAAAGTAAGCCCTGAGCAGCTTCAGGTGTGGCCCCAAAACCAACCAACCAACCACTACCACCAACGACGAAAATCCCCCAAATATACAATCTACCAATGACTATAATTTTGGGCAGAATTTATGTCAGTATGTCCATTTATACAGTTTTTTGGGAGTTTCCCAATTAATTCTTGGGTAACCAGATGGCAGTTCAATTCAAGGGCTTGAGAATGTGGTGCTGTTAGGTTCTTGTTTACCTGGAAATACTCAGGTTGATCCAGGGGTGCTGGGGTTAGAATGAAAATCAGGCACATACAAGACATGCACCTTAACCCCTGTACTATCTCTCTGGCTCCACATTTAAATTTCAATGAAAGGAAAATGATACTACAGATTCTCCAATCAAAAATTATACTTCATAATAAAAGGTTTTTAAAGATGAATTTTCTTTCAATCAAAGAATACACAATTTGCTGGGGGGAAAGGTAGCTCAGATAGAGAAGGGAACACCAAGGAAAGGCTATTGGGAGGACCCCCTCGGGTTGAAAGATGCATGCTGAAAGCAGACTACAGACCGAACAAGATGGCCACTCAATACCTCTATTGCAAACCACAACACCCAAAAGGAGACAGAACGAAAGGGAATGCCCTGCTGCAGAGGCAGGGTGGGGTGGTGGGGGAGGGGGTGGAGGTGGTGGGAGGGATACTGGGAACATTGGTGGGGGATAATGGGCACTGGTGGAGGGATGGGTAAACGATCGCTGTATGACTGAAATGCAAACACGAAAGTTGGTAAGTTCTAATTGTATCTCATGGCGATTCACTAATAAAAAAATTAAAAAGAAATACACAACTGTCATACAATTGGCTAGGGTTGAAGAGATAAGCCTGGTCCACATAGACCTAGGATAACTGGACTCTATGGTAAATAAACTCATATCCTACGGGCATCATTAGTCATGATCTAACAACTAAGCTGGGCCACAGAAAATCATGTTGGACTAGATGTTTAACTTGAATCACTTATGCATAAAACAAGCCCTATACTTTTAAACAGTCACATCAAGAGATGCTCTTTTTCTAAGAATTAGGAATTAATTAAGCGGTTTAAGGTTCTTGTATTCCTGGAGCAGGCAGAAGCCATTGGGCTACTCTAGGACACCACAGGGATGAATAAAGATGTGACTGGTGCCCGCTCAAGCAAATTGATGAGCAACAGGGATCACAAGTGACAAGTTACATGAATGGATGAATCCATATATTTCACTATACTTAGTTTAAGAGAAGAACCTAGAAGTCTAGGGCTGGGAAGTCTAGGGCTGGGAAGTTCAAAAATTTCACAAAGAAAACTTTGGAATCACAGGGGAAAACATTGAAATATAAAGAGTATACATAATTTTCCTTGAGTAGAGGTAGAGAATATTAGTGCTTACTCTTTCTCAAATGCCATATATTGTACTTGGGGTCAGTATCACTATTTTGGAGGCTTAAAAAAAGGGAAAGAAGTAATATATCTTTCACAACACTAGTATCTCTCACAACTACTCTGGATTAACGATAGCTCAGCATCTATAAAGTTTATTTTCTAACAATCACACTAAATGCCCTTTCCTTTGCTGCCTCCTATTATTCTAAAGACATGAAAGCTACAATTTCACATTGCCAGATTCCCCTGCAGCCAACCATTACTGTTTGACAGAGTCATGGGATATGAGATGAAAGCAAAAAGGAGCTGTAAGTTTCCGGTACATACTCCATGGGTGTGCAGGGACATAGCGTGTATGCATGTGACAAATGCACACACAGCTTCCTCTTCTTCTACATTCCCTCTTGCTGTCTAAATAAGTGTTCTCATTCTTCTTTTTTTTTACAGCGTTTTCTTTTTTTATTTATTGTTTCTCTTAAAAAATTTATTATCATTTTTTGAGTATTACAAAGCCGTTAATGATTTTCAGTCATACAGTATTCCAACACCCATCCCTCCACCAGTGTACACTTCATAGCATCAGTATCCCCAGGTTCCCTCCCATCATGCCCCCACACCCCCTTGTCTGCCTTTTTGGCAGGCACTTTTCTTCTCTCTCTCTCTCTCTCTCTCTCTCTCTCTCTCTCTCTCTCTCTCTCTCTCTCTCTCTCTCTCTCTCCCTTTCTCTCTCTCTGCTTTTTGGCATTGTGGTTTGCAATACTGATACTGAAAAGTTATTCAGAATATCTCTTATTTACTTTTAACATTCAGATCTTGTCCAGCATGATCATTCCCAGTTATTATTGTCATAGCAGTCTCTTTCTATCTTACCTATCCTCAGTCCCACACCCAATACCCTTCTGATAAGAGGTTAATATTAAGGATATACAAGGAACTGGCTGAAATCTTAGTTATCCTGATATCCTTGAGCTGCTAAAAAACCCTCCAATCCCATCAGAAAAAGGGGCAATGAAATGAACAGAAACTTTGTCAAAGAAGAAATCTGAGTGGCCAAAAGGCACATGAAAAACTGCTCTTCATCACTAATAATCAGAGAGATGCAGATCAAAACAACAATGAGATATCATCTCACACCACAGAGACTGGCACACTTCCAAAAGAACAAAAGCAACTGGTTTTGGCATGGATGTGGGGAGAAAGCGACTCTCCTTCACTGTTGGTGTGAACGCCGACTGGTCCAGCCTTTTTGGAAAACAATATGGACATTTCTCAAAAAACTAGAAACTGAGTTCCCATTTGACCCAGCAATACCACACCTGGGAATATACCTGGGGGGCAACAAAACACACAGCAGAAGCACCATATGTACCCCGATGTTCATTGCAGCATTGTTCACCATAGCCAG
This sequence comes from Sorex araneus, assembly GCF_027595985.1. Classification (NCBI taxonomy): domain Eukaryota; kingdom Metazoa; phylum Chordata; class Mammalia; order Eulipotyphla; family Soricidae; genus Sorex; species Sorex araneus. The sequence continues at coordinate 69,126,135 of NC_073302.1, read as the reverse complement.
AATCTGGAAACAACCTGAGTGCCCAAGAACAGATGAATGGATAAAGAAATTATGGAACATCTACACAATGGAATACTATGCAGCTGTCAGAAAATATGAAGTCATGAAATTTGCCTATAAATGGATGGACATGAAGAGTATCATGTTGAGTGAAATGAGTCAGAAGGAAAGGGATAGATAGAGAATGACTGCATTCATTTGTGGCATATAAAAACATATATAGTAGAAAAATAATATCCATGGACAGGGTAAATAGGGTTTAGGAGGACTGGTCAATGATTGCAACTAATCTGTATTCTTTTTTACACAGTTGACAGTCACTTGTCTAACACACTCTTTGGCAGTTACAACTGAAGTAATAGACCACTGATTTTCAACCCTTCTACATCTTAGGACCTGTACCAATCCATTGCAGATGAGATAGTTTAAACTGAAGCATTTATCTTAAGTCATACCAAAAAAAAATCTTAGTTCTCCTGATATCCTTGAGCTGCTAAACGAGTATCAGCAACAGACTTGGAGGAAGTGCCATTGCATATTATTTAAAAGGTACATTTTCTATTGTTTTCTAGAAGCTTAAAACTAAGCTGGCTGACAGACATAGAAAGATTGCATTCATCTATGGAATATAAAATAACAGAGTAGGAGACTAACACCCAAGAATAGTAGAAATAAGTACCAGGAGGTTGGCTCCATGGCTTGGAAGCTGGCCTCACATGCTGGGGGAAAAGGCAGTTCAGGTAGAGAAGGGAATATCAAGTAAACTGTGGTTGGAGGACCCACTCGGGAGGGGAGATGTGTGCTGAAAGTAGACTATAGATTGAACACGATGGCCACTCAATACCCCTATTGCAAACCGCAACACCCAAAAGGAGAGAGAGAACAAAAGGGAATGCCCTGCCACAGAGGCGGGGTGGGGTGAGGGGGATAGGATTGGGGGGTGGGAGAGATACTGGGTTCATTGGTGGTGGAGAATGGACACTGGTGGAGGGATGGGTTCTCGAACATTGTGTGAGGGAAAAACAAGCATGAAAATGTGTAAATCTGTAACTGTACCCTTATGGTGATTCACTAATTTAAAAATAAATATATATATATATATATACATATATATATATATAATCACCATAAAAAAACTAAGCTGGCTGAATTAAACTTAAGGTTGATGAACTGAGCTTCCAAGGTACCTACTCTTGCATTCTCAATATTATTAATTTCTTTACAATAGAGCCAGCTGCCCTATCCCCTAGAAATACATTGCATTGTATGACGCCAGAGATCTACTGGAGTAACTTTCATGATGTATCCATCCAGCTGTGCTCCCTCTGCTATATATATCAGCTTGTAATATTTTCTCCATATGGCTTATTTGAACACCATAGTTACAATGACTTTAAAAATATGCTACCTAGCTGCTTAACTAACAACAGCAAAAGCTCTAATTTGTTGAAACCTCTATTTGTCAGATGTTCTATATTTCTCAGCTGATAGAATATAGCAATAAATGTAAGACGAAATGTTATGGAAACAGACAGTAGTTATGGAAATAAGTACTCCCAGGGGGATTGGCAAAGCTTTATTTAGAATATCTTTGAAATGGAGAACAAATTAGGTAAGAAGTGATATCGGCTTGATTAATAACTTTCCTCTGGGGTCCTTAAAAAGAAATACCACAGGCAAGGATAAAAACACAATACAAGAGAATGACCTTTAGCAGTATCTAGTATCTATTTATTTTTTTCCTGATAGCCAAAGGTCTAAGTAGTAAGCATCACATTTTTTTGTTGTTGCTGTTATAAATGTCAATAGAAATTTGAGCTTAAGTAGACATCCCAAATGTAAACTCTATGTGGTCTTGCTTATTCACAAGTAAATATAGTTATGGTATGTTTTATGCAGATAATTATAGGCTCACTAGAGTAACAGAAATTTAGTGACCCTGTATTATGTGCCAATCACCTTATACAACCAGTATGCATAGCACCATGCTTGAAGTGAAAGTCAGAAAGAACATAGTATTTACCCTACAGAGGAAGGATAAGTTAACTACAGAGGGAATTGGGTGTTCACATATTAGTATATATAAATACCCATTCTCTATATATCTAGAATGTGTGTAAGTGTATACACACATACATAAATATTATTGTACAAACTAGATTAGGTACAAGAGAAAGGAAAAAAGCAGGGCTTTCAAAATACAAGGAATGATATGGGACTATTTGGGGACCATTTGCAACACTGGTTGTTTCTGAAAGAGGTGGAGGATAAAGCTAGAGAAGTAGGAATGAGGAAAATGCTAAGGTAGGAAAATGAATTTTTTCTAATATGAATTAGAGGTTTAAAGGAAGTGGTAATGTAATCAAAAGTAAGAAAAAAAGGTAAGGAAAGAGGTAAGGGTTAGGTCAACAAGAGCTTTCTGTTTTGTATCATGTATTTAGTACCAAGTCCTGAATTAATTGTTTTAGATATTAGAATAATTATTTTGACCATGATTATAAAAATAGTTCATAAACTAGGTTCTAGGTTTTTAGTTAATAGTAAGAACAAATAATTTAACTCTTTCAAAGCATCCAATATTCTTCTGGTGTTAGATTTATTGCAGTTAAAAAAAAACACACACAAAACACAAAAATTGCTACTCTCATGGGACTTACAGATTAACATAAATACCTCATTTTAAAATTAGTATTGTATTAGTGTACAGGCAACATGTACAGAAACTCTCCTTATTTATTTATTTACTGTATTTAAGATAACCTGGTTCAGGCAGTGATAACTTTTACAGTTTTGTTGCACAAGGCTACTTATTGGACCTTCACCAGCACCAAAATGCCAAGACCCTTCATGTTGTTATTATGTCACTTTAGTTCACCTCTTTTAGCCCCTCTTCTCATCATTGCTTTGTGGTTTCACTTTTTGCTCATAAGTCAAGGGTTTATCATCATTCAATTGTATCCATTCCCTTGGTTAGTTTCTTTATACATCATAGGTAAGTGAGATAATCTGGCATATGCTTTCCCTCTGACATTTCATTTAATATAATGACTTCTAGTTCTAGCCAAGGTGCAGCAAATTTTAAGATTTGATCTTTTCTTATCTCATAATTTTGCACATGTATCACAATTACCTTACCTGTTTAGCTGCCTTGGACATTGAGTTGTTTCTGTATCTTAGTTACTCACTATTTTAAGTACTCACTGTTATCTTATTTACTCACTATTTCTATTTTGTACATATATCACAATTATGGACATTGGATGTTTCTGTATCTGAGCAGCTCACTATAGCAATCAGCAAGAAAGAAAATCAAAGACAGCTAAATTGGAAGATAAACTAAACTATCATTACTTGCAGATAACGTGATAATATACACAAACAACACCAACGACTCTAATAAAAACTCTTAGAAACAATCAACACAACAAAGTAGATGATTACAATTCAGCAAGTATCTGCTGCATTTGTATATGCAAAAAAAAATGAACTAGGCGAGAAAAAAATTAAAAAGACACCTCCATTTGAAATGGAGTTCAAAAGCATCAAATACCTAGAATCAATCTAACAAAACATGTGAAAGTCTCTGTGTAGAAACCTACAAATCAGAATTGAAAGAAATAGAAAAGAGAAATGAGAAAATATGCCACGCTCATTGACTGGAAGAATTAGGACCGTTGAAATGACTGTCCTAACCAAAGATAAGATTTGATTAAATCCCTATAAAAATAAAATGAAATTCTTCAAGGATTAGAACAAATACTACTAAAATTTTAACAGAATCATAAAATTCTGCAAATAGCCAAGGCAATTTTGAGAAAAAATATGTGAGGAATTGCATTCCCTGATGTTACACTATAAAGTTATAGTCATCAAAACTCTGTGGTACTGAAATAAAGACAAGCCGAACCAATGCAATAAAACTGAGAGCCCAAAGACTCAGATATATGGACAGTTCATTCATGATAAAGAAGTTAGATGCATGAACCATATGCCCCAATGTAGAGAGAGAGATGGGGGAAATTGTGTGCCATGGAGACGGGGAGGGTTGGACAGGTGGGGTATACTGGGGGCATTGGTGGTGTATAATGTGCACTGGTGGAGGGATGGGTGTTTGATCATTGTATGACTGAAACTCAAACATGAAAGCTTTGTAACTGTATCTCATGGTGATTCAATTAAAAAATAAAAGAAGTTAGATGCATGAAGTAGACCAAGAAGAGCCTCTTTCAAAATAATATAATAATAATAATAATAATAATCTAAAAGGCGAATATCTTTCGCAAATGGTGTTAGTAAACCTGAATAGCCAAATGCAAAAATAAATAAATAAATCTGGATCTATATCTCAAAAATTTCCAAAAGTTAACTCAAAGTGGATAAGCACTTTGAAACTGGACCAGAATTCATAAAATACAAGAAGAACACAGGAACAACATTCCAGGTATAGACCTTAAAGGGATCTTCAAAACTTAAATAAACTTCATTAGCAAAGAATATTAAAAAAATAAACAAAGGAGACTGCATCAAAATAAAGAAATAAAGAAAGCTTATGCATGGTAAAGAAACCCAGATTAAAATAAAAAGACAGGGGCTAGCGTGATAATACAGCAGGTAGGTTGTTTCCCTAGTTTGAGGCCTACCTGGTTCGATCCCCAGAACCACATATAATGATCCCTGGAGTCATCTAGGAGTGATCCCTGAGCACTGCTAAATGTGGCTCCCCACAAACAAACAAAAGTAAGATAAAATAAAATAAAATAAAATAAAATAAAGAGACAGCCGAATGGATGAGAGAAAATATCCACAGTCCAATAATCTTAGATATCTGAAACATTCTACAGGAATTAAGTTCCAGTAAAAATGAATATATACTCTTAGTAAACACAAAGCTTAAAACAGCCTAATTTCAATAACTTCTAATTTTAAAATTTACAGTGATGCAAGGAAACAACTTAAATATTGTGAAGAGAAAGCATGTGAAATGTATAAAAAGCATATTAGTTTTCATCAGCCAAGTGATACTTAAAAACCTCTTACACATAAACTTACATTGCTCCATTGGTATAGACGGTATCACTTCCTTCCACATACTGCACCTGAGCTGGATAGACATGTTGTACCTGCTGCACAGTCTGTACTTGCTGTACCTGAAAAACAAATATTGTACGAAAAAAATTAAATCCATGCCATTTCAAATAAAAGTATATATTAGGGACAGATCAACAAAAGCACTTATGCTGAATAAATTCATAACACCCTTGCTTATACATTCCTGGACACATATCTACAATTGGAACAAATAACGTTTTACATGTGTAGAGTAAAAATTTGAAAGTTCCTAGCATATTTTGTGGAACTATAAAATTCTCTTTAATAGCTTTGAAAGTTAAATTTTTAATTACAATCCATAACAGGGAATTCAAACACACAAGAGAAGAAAGAATACTCTAATAAGCCCCATCATTCAAGATAATCATTAGACCTCTCTACTTATTCCTCATGATTTACAAGAAGCTGCTGATTGTATAATTTTTACTATAAATATTCCAACTAACTTCTAAGATATAAGAGCTACTATTGACAAAAACACACAATACTGATGTCACATAAAACATTTTTTTAAATAAATAATTTATTTTTAATTAGTGAATCAACGTGAGGGTGCAGTTACAGATTTATACATTTTTGTGCTCATGTTTCCCCCATACAAAGTTCGAGAACCCATCCCTTCACCAGTGCCCATTCTCTACCACCAGTAAACCCAGCATCTCTCCCAACCTCCCCAGTCCCATCTCCCCCCACCCCACACTGCCACTATGGCAGGGTATTCCCTTTTGATCTCTCTCTCTCTGATTAGGTGTTGTGGTTTGCAATAAAGGTGTTGAGTGGCCATTGTGTTCAGTCTCTAGTCTATATTCGGCACGCATCAATCACCCTTCCCCCGCATGACCTCCGGCCACATTTTACTTGGTGTTCCCTTCTCTGAGTTGCCCAGAATGAGAGACCAGCCTCCAAGCCATGGAGACAACCTCCTGGTACTTATTTCTACTAATCTTGGGTGTTAGTCTTACAGTCTATTATTCTATATTCCACAGATGAGTGCAATCTTTCTATGTCTGTCTCTCTCTTCCTGACTCATTTCACTTAGCATGGTACTTTCCATGCTGATCCACTTATATGCTAACGTCATGACCTCATTTTTTTCTAATGGCTGCATAGTATTCCATTGTATAGATGTACCAGAGTTTCTTCAACCAGTCATCTGTTCTAGGGCACTTGGGTTTTTTCCAGATTCTGGCTATTGTAAACAGTGCTGCGATGAACATATAAGTGCAGATGTCATTTCGACTATACTTTTTGGCTTTTCTGGGATATATTCCCAGCAGTGGTATTGCTGGGTCAAATGGGAGCTCAACCTCTAATTTTTTGAGAATCGTCCATATTGTTTTCCAAAAGGGCTAAACTAGTTGGCATTCCCACCAGCAGTGTAGAAGGGTCCCTTTCTCCCCACGTCCTCTCCAACAGTGGTTGCTTTTGTTCTTTTGGATGTGTGCTAGCCTCTGTGGTATGAGGTGGTATATCGTGGTTGTTTTGATCTGCATCTCTCTGATGATTAGTGATGTAGAGCACTTTTTCATGTGTCACATAAAACATTAACAAATTCCTAGCATACTGAAATTCCCATCACTTCAAATTTTTCTGACTATTCCAATGTCTTCTTACAGTTGGCTATTAAAATCAGGATCCATCAGCTACATGCAAAAAAATGGGCTCAGATCTCTACCTAACATCATGTATGAAAGTCATGTCAAAGTGGATTAAAGATCTCAACATCTTGTAACTGTACCCTCACGGTGATTCTCTAATTAAAAATAAATAAATTTAAAAAAAAAAAAAAAAAAAAAAAAGATCTCAACATCAGAGCAGAATCCAGAAGGTACATGGGAGACAAGGTTGGCGAAAACCTCCAGGACATTGAAGCTAAAGGTATTTTCAAAGATGACACGCCACTGGCCAAGCAAGTGAAAACAGAGATAAACAAATGGGACTATCTTAAACTAATAAGCTTCTGCACCTCAAAAGAAAGTGACCAAAATACAGAGACAGTGTACAGAATGGGAAAGGATACTCACCCAACACCCATCTGATAAGGGGTTAATATCAAGGATATACAAGGCACTGGTTGAACTCTACAAGAAGAAAACATCCAACCCCATAAAAAAACAGGGGATGGAGAGCAGCCCCTCTGTTCCTGAATGCTCATGATCTTGGAGGCCAACTAACTGCTTTTAGCACCCAGCGGCTTCTTGCAGAAATGCCTCTAGACTGTGAACTAAGCTACGGCCCCATTCCGCCCCGGAGGGGAAAGGTTTTTCTTTCTTGGCCTTTCCTTTCCCAGGCGGCGACGTGGGGACTGCCATCTTATAAAGCCCACTAAACAGAGGTACAAGCTTGCAATGATGTGATTTCTGGCAGAAATTTCTCTGGACTTAATTACTAAAATACCAGAAATCCAAAACCTCATATGCTCTTCATTCTCAGCAATGGAAACATTCTACAGGAATTAAGTTCCAGCAAAAATGAATTGATCAAATTATCAAATGATGCCTTTTTGGCAGGTCTGATTGTTGGGGGAAAATTCCAAATAATAATGGTGAGTTTCCTGTTGAAATATTGAATGTAATGAAAGTAAAGAGAAAGTAAAGTGAAAATTATCAGCCACTCAGGCAGGGGGTGGGGGTGGGATGAGAGGTATACTGGGGTTCTTGGTAGTGGAACATGTACACTGGTGAAGGGATGGGTGATTGATCATTGTATGACTGAGACTTAAGCCTGAAAGCTTTTTAACTTTTCTCATGGTGATTCAATAAATTTTTTTTTAAAAAAATGAGGGATGGAAATGAACAGAAATTTTCTCAAAGAAGAAATCCGAATGGCTAAAAGACATAAGAGAAAATGCTCTACATAACTAATCATCAGGGAGATGCAGATTAAAATGATGCAATATCATTTCACACCACAGAGACTGGCTCACATCCAAAAGAAAAGCAACTGGTGTTGGCGCAGATGTAGACAGAAAGGGACTCTCCTTCACTTCTGGTGGGAATGCCGACTGGTACAGCCCTTTTGGAAAACAATATGGACGAATTTATTAATTCCCAATAAATTAGAAATTGAGCTCCCATTTGACCCAGCAATACCACTCTTGGGAATATATCCTGGAGAGGCAAAAAGGTATAGTAGAAATGACATCTGCATTTGTATGTTCATTACAGCACTGTTTACAATAGTCAAAATCTGGAAAAAAACAGAGTACCCAAAAACAGATGACTGGTTAAAGAAACTGGTATATCTACACAATAGAATACTATGCAGCTATTAGAAAAGATGAAGTCATGAAATCTGCATATAAGTGGATCAAGGGAAAGTATCATGTTAAGTGAAATGAGTCAGAAAGAGAGAGACAAACATAGAAAGACTGCACTCATCTGTGGAATATAGAATAACAGAGTGGGAGACTAACACCCAAGAGTAGTAGAGATAAGGATCAGGAGGTCTGCCCCACAGCTTGGAAACTGGTCTCACATGCTGGGGGAAAAGGCAGCTCATAGAGAGAAGGAATACCAAGTAGAGGATGTTGGGAGGACCCATTTGATAGAAAGATGTGAGCTGAAAGTAGACTGTAGACCAAACATGAAGGCCACTCAATACCTCTACTGCAAACTACAACACCCAATAGGAGATAAACAAATGGGAATGCCCTGCTGCAGAGGTAGGGTGGGGTGGTGGGGGATGAGATGGTGGTGGTTGAGAGGGATACTGGGATCATTGGTGAAGGAGAATAGGCACTGGTGGAGGGATGGGTAAACGATCACTGTATGAGTGAAATGCAAACACAAAAGTTCATAATTTTGTAACTGTATATCACAGTGATTCACTAACAAAAACTTTAAATAAATAATTTAAAAAAATAAAAAATCAGGATTCATAAAAATTTCAATTACTATCTTTCTCTTTTAATCTTATTTTCCTATCCTTTTTAATGTTTGATCATTAAGTTCTAATGAAACTGAATTATTTTAACTCACACAATTTCTGGAATTCTAGATTTTTCTGAGAGTGTCCTTGGAATGTCAATTTTTAAGTTTATCTCTCAGTTTCTTTTAAGTTGGTATCTTGATCGAGGATCTGCAACAGGTTTAATTTTTGAAAAGCAACATCTTCTCTATTACATCATATCAGCTGCATACAGCAACTGGTTGTCTCTTTTTCTGAGTGGAGTCAAGTGTTCTCAGCTAGAGCCATTACTATACTTTTTATTTCTATTAATGTTTTATCAGAACATATTTACCATCTTCTAGTGATAATTCAAATAAGATTACTAACTTGTAGTAATTTAATCAGTATTCCTTCTTTATTTATTCATAAACTTCTATAAAGAAGTCTTATTATCTGGTAGCTTTTAAAAATGACTTGTATAGGAAGAGTTGGTTAAATGCCTGACTTTTCTTCTTTCTTTCTTGTTGTGGGGGTCACACCTTGCTGTGCTCAGGGCTTACTCCTGGTGGGTTCAGGAGACCATATGGGATGCCTGGAATCTGAGGATCAAATCTGGATTGCATGCAAGGCAAACACCTTACTCTTTGTTCTGTCACTCTAGTCCCTTGAATCTTTTATGGTTGCTCAAAATGATGATCTTTTTTGAAAAAAAAAAAGTTTTCCTTTTTTTCTTTAATTGAATTACCATGAAGTACAAAGTTATAGAGTTATTCTTGACTGAGTTTTAGGTGTACAATGTTCCAACACCAATTCCTTCATCGGTGGTCCCTCCCTCCACCAATGTTCCCAGTTTTCTTCCCACCCCCATCCTGCCTCTATGACATTTTTTCCTTTTTTCTTTTAGTTCTTTGTTCCCCCTTTAAGGCACCATGGGAATAATACTGTTACTGATTATCCAATCATGCATAAAATTTTATCTTTTTCCAGCACCTAATTCTGGTCTAGAGTGATTATTTCCTTCTCTCATTGTCACTGTGGTTCCCTTCCTGAACTATTTCTCCCCTTCCATACCGAAGGATTCCTTCAAGAACCAACTCTCCTGGTCTTTGTCTCTATTGTCTTTCCAACTTCAGTTAAATAATAATCTTATGCCCTAGCTCCCTCCCAAAATGAACAAAGTGGTTTTTAACTTGATTTGATTTACTTACACCCTCATGAATCTTGGCTTCTAAATGTATTACATGTTCTTCAGTCACAGTAACAGTCGTTATTTTGTTAAAACATTCCCATTTTATTCAATAGCACTCCCTTCAAACAGAGAGAGTATACCCTATCTTAACACCTCTGCTTTATGTTTTGGTGCAATGTTCTAGAACTATCTACTATCTTCATCTCATAGATATGGAGTCAATAGTTCTTCACAGTCCTTGGTTCCTATTATCTGGTGCCTAAGAGTTAATATCAACATAAAAAAATTGTTTTCTAAGAAAGCAGTTTACAAACAGGCAAATATACTACTTGATGTCTTTGTGCTTTCTTCTACAGAAATAGTCATCACCGGAGGAATTACTATACATTATTATTTTCAAAAGTTTATTTTTATTTGTTTTCTCTTATTTTAGGTTTGGGGGTTACATGTGGCAGTGACAAGGCTTATTGTTGGTCCTGTGTCTAGGGATCATTCCTGGAGGTGTCTCAGGGAACTCAGACTGGCTGCATGCAAAACAATCACCTTGATTCTTCTACCACTTATCTTGTGCATTTGTTTTGGGGGCATTTGGGGTCACGCCCAGAGGTGTTCAGGGGCTACTGCTTGCTCAGTGCTCAGGAGTAACTCCTGGTGGTGCTTGGGCAACCACACGCAGTTCCAAAAATCAAAACTGAGTTGGCCATATGCAACACAAGTGCCATAAGACCTCTTTCATCTCTCTGGCCCATAAGAATATTTTATAATTATCAGCACAAAAACTTATATGTCTGAGTAAGTGTGAAAAGTTGAACAGTTAAATGAATTATAGGAAAAATTCTGTAGTACAAAGGGAAAATAGAAAATAAAGTAGTAGAAACTTTTTCAACCTTGATAGAGACTATAAACAGATAACTCTAAAAGTTCACTGTAAACCAATGTGTAGATCAGGAAACCACACCAACTTAGAGTAAACTGTCACCATAAACTGCCAAAACCAGTGATAAAGAGAAAATTTATATGCAAGTTAACAAAAACAGTAGGAGGACAGAAAACTTACTGTCCAAAATCAAGCAAAAGATAAATAACATCATTAAAGCAGTAACAGAATGTCAAGATCACCCTTAAACCCGGTATTTAGAGAGAAGGACAGAGAAGGAAAGAAATTGGGGGGTGAGGGCAGGGGTCAGTGGGGAGAGAAAAGAAATAGAAGTAATGGGTGAATAGGCATCAGGACTTCAGTTATACTGGTGATATGGGAAAGTGGTATAGTCATACAGTCAAAAAACAGACTCAACAAAACTAAAAACATGAGACCTAAGTGAAACTTTATAATGTGCTTGTCAAGTTTGCATGTGGGGATGGGTGGAGAGGGAAAACGGGAACTCTAGTGGAGGGAAGGTGGCACTGGTGTTGAAATATTATATGCCTAAAACTCAACTATCAATAACTTTCTACACCACAGTTCTCTAGTTAAAAAATAAAAACAAAAAAATTATAACCAGTAAAATATCTTTCAAAACAAAAGGAAAAGTTTTTATCTGGAGAAGTGAGGGGGAGGCATTGGGGCCACATCCAGCAGTGATCAGCGCTTACTCCTCAGTCTGTGCTCAGAGATCACTCCTGGTGGGGATCAAGGAACCATATATGTACCAGGAATTGAATCCAGGTCAATTGCGAGCACCCTATCTATTGTAGTATCACTCTGGCTCAAGAAAAATAATTTTTTTAACAAACATAAGCAGACCTCCAAGGAAGGTAATGTCAAAGAAATTTCTTATGGTTTGTGGAAAAATAATATGAGATGAATAATGGTTTTATATAATGAAATGAGAAAATTTGGAGAAGTTGCTATTGTTTTCAGTTTCTTTTTGGTTTCCTCATCTTAAAGATACTATGTTAGGTGCTGGAGCGATAACACAGTGGGTAGGGCGTTTGTCTTTCACACAGCCAACCGAAGTTTAATTCCCAGCATCCCATATGGTCCCCTGAGCACCGCCAGAATTAACCCCTGAGTGCAGAGCCAGGAATAACCCCTGTGCATCGGCAGGTGTGACCCAAAAAGCAAAAACAAATGAACAAACAAAAAAAAAACCCCACTATGTTAGTAATCCTTAACCACATAGAATAAGTTACAATGTATATTGAGTAACCATAAATATGAAAAATAAATGTATGTTTAAAAAAAGCAGCAAAAATGTGTTATGAAAATATTGCTTCGTATGCTATTTTCTGTATTAAGTATTAAATTTTTTCATTGGTTGTGATAGTTAAGATACATAATAAACATACTAAAATTATGATAAAATATATAGCCAGTAGCATAGATAAGGTTTGACAATTCAGAGCCAGAGCAACAGTACAGATGGTAAGGCACTTGCCTTGCACTGGCCAACCAGATTCAATCCCCGACATCCCATATGGTTCCCCAGGAGTAACCAGGAGTAATACCTGAGCATCTCCAGTTGTGTCTCCCAAACTAAAAAAGTTTAATGACTAAAAAACAATGTACTCAGTAGGAGACAAAAGTGGAGGAAATGAAAATACAATAGGAAAAAAGAGGGTTGGAGCGATAGCACAGAAGGTAGGGCATTTGCCTTGCACGCAACCAACCCGGGTTCGATTTCTCCACCACTCTCAGAGACCCCCACAAGCTACCGAAAGTGTCTCGCCCGCACGGCAGAGCCTAGCAAGCTCCCCATGGTGTATTCGATATGCCAAAAACAGTAACAATTCTCACAATGGAGACGTTACTGGTGGCCGCTCCAGCAAATTGATGAGCAACGGGATGACAGTGACAGTGACAGTGACAAAAAGGGAAAACAGAAAGATTCTACATTAAATATAATCATATGAGTAATTTTACTTAATGTAGAAAATTTGAATTTTGATGGTCAGAATGAGTAAAAATATTTTAAGCTCTAATATATTCTCTTCACTATAATACATTTTAAATATACAGTTTAAAAATAAGAGTATGAAAAATAAGTTTTAAAAGACAAATTATTATATGGTTATAATATCAAAAGACCTTGAGAAAACAAATAAAAATATAAATAAGGTATATTGTACTCCTCAAATACATAGTAGCATTGTAGCACTGTCGTCCCATTGTTCATCAATTTGCTCGAGCGGACACCAGTAATGTCTCCATTGTGAGACTTGTTACTATTTTTGGCATATAAAATATGCCAGGGGTAGCTTGCCAGGCTCTGCCATGTGGGCGGGATACTCTCGGTAGCTTGTCAGGCTCTCCAAGAGGAAAGGAGAAATCGAACCTGGGTCGACCACGTACAAGGCAAATGTACTACCCACTGTGCTATCGCTCCAGTCTATAAATAAAATGGTAAAACAGTAATGCAACTGGCAAATTAATAACACTTCAATTTTTTTTAGAAAGTAAAGGTCAGGAGAGAGTACATCTGTAAAACTTGCCTTGCAAGCCGCTGATACAGATTGGATTCCTGGCACCACATATAATCTCCTGAAAAACCTCAGAAATAACTCCTGAGCACAAACCAGGACTAAGCCCTGAGCACAGCCAGGTTTGACCCCCAAACTAAAAATTATAATAAATATGTCAAAAAAACCAAATGATAAATTTTAGTTTCTCTAAGAAGTCTTATTTATTTTACCCCACGAAGAACTGTCTCCCTCTTTTATTGTTTTCTCTTAGGACTCATTAATACAGATGACAGCAAATGGCTTGGTATCAACATATTGTCAATGAATTGTATTCAATTGGAGCTAATGTAGTGAAATGAAAAAAATCAGTTCATTTGGAAACAGAAGACCTAATTTAAAGCCTTTGTACTAGGCCAAGAGACAGCACTAAGGTTAAGGTGCTTGCCTTGCCCATAGCTACAGCCATAGCTATAGTGACAGTGGTTGAATCTTGGCACTGCATGTGGTCTACAAGCACTGCTAGACCTGGTGTCTAAGCATAAAGCCTTTTAGTATTGCCCAACTGTGGTCCAAAAAAACAGAAACAAAAAAGAGGTCAATGAAACTTAAAGCAGCTTTTAAATGAGAACTATTCTCTTTAGGTAAGAATTTTATTGGTGCAAAATAAAAATGAGAAATTTTATTTTCTCTAAAAATTCCATCTATTCTGTCTAGGATTTTTTCAAACATACAAAAATATTAAATACAAATGCAATGGCACTGTGTAACCATATATAATTACAATACATCTTGAATAATTTTTAGAATTAACTAAAAAATAAGAATATTATCTTCTACATCTGTCATTTGATCTCTATATGTCACTTGATTTCAGCCATAAATAAGATAATACATGTATATCAAGATTTCTCTCATAAAGTTTTAATAAATAACATAGAGTTAAACTGTGAAAATCAAAAATATGATGAGGTTGAATAACACATCTACGACATAAACATATAAATATATCCCGTCACTGCACTGAGACTTCATAGTACAAGGAAAAATAAAGACATGATTATCTACCAAGTTAAAGAACTGACAAAGTAATGAGAAATCCAAACTGAACAGTCCGAACTACATAGTACAAATATTGAATTAATTACAGCATATTTGGAAGATATTACAATTTCATACGTATTCACTATTTACAGTTATGGGAACTCCTTGAAATAGAAATGTACATAATTGCTGCAATTAAATAAAGTACTTTTTCAATGTTATAATGATAGTGGAGGAAGCAAAAAAAAAAGAAACCAAAGAAAAAGAGAAAATTACCTACATCTAACATACATGTGTATGTTACTGGTGCCCACTTGAGCAAATGGAACAATGGGACGACAGTGCTACAGTGCTACCAATCAGAAATTAAGATCCTGGAGTGTTTTTTGCTTAGTAAGTTTTTAGGTGAAGGATTATTTATTTGGTTTTCCTTTTGACAGCAGGGCCCTGTTATTAGGAACTGTAAAAGAAAAACATAGAAATTATCCCTTTGCCTCAGAATAAAGACAGAAAAGAGATAGGAAAAGAACTCTTACTTCAGAATTTATGTAAAGAGACTTACAAATTCAGTCACAGCAATGAAAATGAGAGTAATAGAATTTCAGCCCACCTCCACCTTTTTCAAGTTCATAGTCAGAGCAAAAACATTTTTCATACTGCTCTGTCAAAGACCTCAAAGAGTTGTAAACAATATTAATATTAAATAATTATACAAAATTAAATGAGGTCCTGAAAATGGCAAAGGAAATTATCAGTGAATCTATTTTAAATTCATGATATTTTCTAAATATAGATAAATGTACTTTTAAAATATGATAAAACCACTAAGGAAAGATTATTATTTCAAAAATAGGTAAACTGTTGGGATCATTTGTATTGCCTTTTAATAAATCATTAAAAACCAAAACTAAAAATTTAGAAAGACATCAAGCTATTTTTTTCTCTCCTAAAGTAACTGTTCAATTTCAATTTGCTCAGATATTATTTGATATTGTTATGCTATACATTCATTTATGTTAATATCTTTACTGAATTACTAGTCTAGTCATTTTATTTATAATTTTAGGAAAATTCTATAAACTTGGTTTCTATAATTTTATGACACTTTGTTATTCACTTTAGCACTGCTAAAAGAGAAAAAGAAACTAACATCCTGTTGGGATTTTATTATTATGCCCAAAATATGTGTTTACATTCAACTTTGTGAAATCTTTAAACTATCACATTTTATTGCACATTTTATTCAAGTCCTTAGGAGAGAGGGAGGAAATATTAAATATATTCTACAGGAAATTAAGTTTTGTTAATGTAAACATTCTTCCCAAAATAAATAAACAATTTTGAAGCGAATAAACAAATATTTTAACTACTCTTGAATTCTAATAAAAAGTAGTCAAAATTTAGTTTTTTGGGTCACACCCGGCGATGCACAGGCATTACTCCTGGCTCATACACTCAGGAATTACTCTTGGTGGTGCTGGGGGAACCATATGGGAAGCTAGGAATCAAACCCAGGTCGGCCGTGTGCAAGGCAAATGCCCTACCCACTGTACTATAGCTGCAGCTCTGAAAAGCAGTCAAAATTGAAACTGAAATGGACAAAGATAAAATTAGAAGGAAGAAGCAAAATTTCTCTTATATTTTTAACTGTTCAATGATGACAAATGTTCTTGGTCTAATTTCTAAAATATTATACTAGATACAACAGAATGCCATCAGTAATGAAATCTAACCATTACAATATCTGTATGAGAAATTTATCCATTCTCTGCGAAAGAAGTAAAAAAATTATCCCCAGGATATATATATATATAAACAACAATGTCATTTATAGTCTACAGATATTAGGTAGCACTGTCATAGCACTGTCATCCCGGTGTTCATCGATTTGCTCGAGCGGGTGCCAGTAATGTCTCCATTGTGAGACTTGTTACTGTTTTTGGCATATGGAATACACCACAGGTAGCTTGCCAGGTTCTGCCATGTGGGTGGGACACTCTCGGTAGCTTACTGGGCACTCCAAGACGGATGAAAAAATCAAACCCAGGTTGGCCTCGTGCAGGGCAAACACCCTAACCACTGAGCTATCACTCCAGTCCAGATATTAGGTAAACTAAGGAAATTAATAGTCTTATTGGCAAATATTTATTTATTTTTTTATTTATTGAAATACCTTGAGAACAGTTATAAAGCTTTCAGGATTAAGTATCAGTCATACAATGATCAAACACCCATCCCTTCACCAGTGCACATGCTCCACCACCAAGAACCCCAGTATACCTCCCCTCCCACTCCACACCCTGCCTTTGTGGCAGATGATTTTCACTTTACTCTCTCTTTACTTTGATTACATTCAATTTTCCACAGAAAACCAACTTTTATTATTTGGAGTCCCCCCCCCCCCCCCCAACAATCAGACCTGTCAAAAAGGCATCATTAGATCATGTGTTTTCTACTGCTGATAACGAAGAGCATATGATGTTGCACAGCCACAAGAGTGGCCGCACAGTTTTGGAATTCTGGTATTTTAGTAATTAAGTCCAGAGGTATTTCTACCAAGAGCTGCTGGATTCCTAGATTGGTTTGTGTGCCTCTGAGATCATGGCTGTTCAGGAGTGGAGGAGCTGTTCGTGGGCAGCTGCTTGCAGTCTCATTTGGGTGGGGAGCAGGGGCGGTTCTGCCCCCTACATCAAGAGATTTTCCACATGCCCCATCACTGCAAGCTCCTACGGCTCTGTCCAATTCACTCTGAAAGGTGGCAGTCACTATGTTGCCACAAAGGGGAAAAGACCGAGGGACAAAACCCTTTCCACTCACGGGGCTGCACAGGGCCGTAGCTTTGTTCACAGTCCAGGAGCATTTCTGCCAGCAGCCGCTGTGTTCCGAGATTGGTTTCTGTGCCTCTGGGATCATGGCCACTTAGGAGTGGAGGAGCTGTTCCTGAGCGTTTTTTTTATATATCAGAAAAGGTTGCGCGGCTGCTTGGCTTGGAGAAATTGTTCCGGTTCCCACATACTGGAGCCATGTTAGTAGAAGCTCAGTGTCACCAGGATTCCATCTGGAGAAGGTGGGGACTCTGCACCTTCTCTGTCTGGGGCACCCCGGTGTTGTCAGCCCAGTCTGGGGTCTGGAGCATTCTCTGGCTTCCAATGCCCACCAGCCAGGATTCTTCACTGCCGAGTATGGCAAGATGGCGCTAGGGGCAGGTTGAGGGTGTGATTTCCAGGGCAAGGGGCGCACTAGAAGCTGGGATGGAATTTCTCAGTTCCAGTACCCCCAGGCGGTTTGAAGAAATAGTCCTGGTCCCCACATACCAGAGCCATGTTAGTTAGCTCAGTGTCACCGGGATTCCATCTGGGGAAGGCAGGGAGACTGCACCTTCTCCATCTGGGGCACCCTGGTGTTGTCGGCCGGTCTGGAGTCCAGAGCATTGTTCTCTCCAAAATTCTTGAGCCTATGTGGTCAAACCTTCATTTTTACAACGCTGAACATTGTCTATTTGATGGTTCCCGGGGAATGGGGAGACTTTCAAAGTACCCACAAAATGAAAATATCTCAGATCTTAAGTTCTTGAACTTATTTTCCTTCTTGTTGGATAATGCTATATTTTCCAAATGAAAGTAATTTTGACAAATGCTAATACAACTTTGTATTGTAGTGGGAATAAAAATCTTTTACTTTAAAAGGAAAAAGTGTAGGGGTGTGAGTGATAGCACCATGATGACCTGGGTCACATCCCTGGCAACCCAATGGTCCCCTGGTCGTGCTAGGAGTAACCCCTGAGTACAACATCAGCCAGGTGTAGTCCAAAAAACCAAACCAGGGAGAAAGTACAGTTTGCATGTAAAGCAGGCGTCAGAGGAAGAAGTCTCTTTCCAGAGGAGGCAGAGTGTGGCACTGGGGCAAGGAAGCAGGGAGGCGCAGGGTTCAACGGCATGGACGGCCTCCCCTTGACCTGGGAGAGATCTAAACCCTGTTCTGGCTGCTCTGGGCCCTCCCCAGCAGGTGCTGTCAGTGGCTCATCCCGGACCCTCCGGCCTCTAGGAGGTGGGGCGCAGGGCGGTGTAAGGGGGCTGAGGCCCACGGGGCATTTGGGATGCAGTGCTGGTGAGGGAGGGGCGCCTCTCCACTGCCCTCAGGGCCCGCCCCAGGCAGCAGCGGGTCCCACCAGGGCAGGAGCTCGAGGATCCCCAGGCTCCGTCTCAGGTCACCTGCAAGGGGCCTTATTGGCAAATATTTAAATGGTAGCATCTCTTACTACAATTCAAATGTGGCAGTGCAGATACGCTATAATTGTACTTTTAAAATAATTCTTATCATTTTTAAAGAAGTGAATACCAAACAAATTACATACCCCAGAAAAGTGTGCCAGTTTAACAGATTCAATTAATATAAACTCAGGAAAAATTTATACAAAAATTATATTGTTTTGGATGTGCTTCAAGAAAATGTAAATGAATCACATTTCTTATCTCCCTCCCTCCCTCTCCTCTCCCTTCCTCCCTTCTTTTCATCCCTTTCTTTTTTTGCCGTACCATGCACTGCTCATGGATTTTTCTTGGCTCTGGATTCAGGAATCACTCCTGGCTTTGCTCAGGGGACCATACAGGAAGCCAGGGATAGATCTAGGGTCTGCCATGTGTAAGGCAAGACCCTTACCTTACATTACCGTACTATCATTATGGCCCCCTGAATCACATTTCTGTTAAACAGAAATCCCCCTCACAAGCAAATAAAATCATCTATAAATGTTAAATTTATTGTTTAGCTAAGAAAGATTCTAGTCTCTTTGTGAAATTTTCATTATGATGTCAGTTTCTTTCTCTTAGAATAATCCTTACACATTTGATTGACATCAAACATTTCAAATCTTTGAATTGTCAGAAACTGCCTTCAGCTTATTTTAACAGAATTATAAGAGATAGGAAAGAGCTCTTAGCAGTTTATAAACACAGCTACTAACACAGCTCTTAGAGGCTGCTATTTGATTGACCAAACATGAAGGAGAAGTGGGGAAGAAACTCAAAGTAGAAGTTAGAGAAATCTTTATTTTTTTTTGGAAAAAAAAGAAGGGAACATTTTATGAAAAAAGAGAACAAAAACAAAGACAAACTTCTCAGCACTTGGCACTGAGTATGACAATCACTCATGGTGCTTATGGTTCCCCTCTTCCAGATTAAGGAAAGTTTGTTTACTCCAAGCTTGCTAAGGGACTTCATATATATGCAACAATGAATTAACACTACATTTTACTGAATGTTCTATTGTCAAATCAGGTATTTAGTTTTCTTTTTTTTTTTTTTTTTGCATTTTAGTGGAGACACTTAGGTAGTATGTATAGCATTTTCTAACACAAAGCCAGTATTTCCTTTCTTAGTATAACACACTTGTATACTTTTATAGGCCTATGCTGATTTTAATCTGAAAATTTCTTTAAGTCTCCCACTTTTACTAAATTTTACATTTGCAGGACTTATCTATTTCATATAATTTTTAATGTGTCAATACAGTGTTCATAAAACTACTTTTATAATTCATATAACTATAAAAATAAATATTTAGTTTAAAAATATTCTATCAACTAATCATTGACAATCTCATGGAATTTCAGTTTAGTTCCTGAATTCACCTCCACAATAAATTTTTTGAAAACCCTTTTGCATATGTGGGCTAAAAAAAGAAACATAACATGGAAATGAGAAATGATCAAAATCATTAGAATTGGATATTTCATCTACAGACCTGCACTTACATAGAAGGGGATTGGTAGGTGTTGTAAAGACACTGGAGGAGGGAAGTGAGCTCTGTGATGATGTCTCTGGGGTTGGAATGATGTAAGCATGAGAAGTATAATGAACACTACTGTAAAGCAGGTATGTTAGTAAAAATGGTTAAAAATGGATTTAAATGTAAGAACTAAAGCCATAAATTTCCAGAAAATAGTAATTGCTTCTTTAATATTAGTCTTGGTGATAAATGTTTTGATCTAAAAAAGGAAAGGAATAAGAATAAAAATTAAGAGTGCATAAAACTAAAAAGTTCCCGCCTCCCAGTGCCATCTTGCCGTACACAGCAGTGAAGAGTCCTGGTGAACAATACAACATCGGAGAATTCTCTGGGCCCCATACCAAGCTGATATCACTGGAATGCCCCAGATAGAGCAGGTGCAATCTCCCTGCCTTCTCCAGAATTCCAGCGACCATGAGCTTCTACAAGCTTGGCTCTGATATGTGGTTATTAGGACTATTTCCCCAAAGCACCTGGCCACTGATGCGGCCTCGCAACCTTTCCTGATATGCAAAGTGAGCAAAAAATAAATGATCTAGCGTCTGTCCCTGGAAGACAAGCTTGAATAGTGGTGGGAACATCTGAGCAAAACATAATGCCCAAAACTAGAGAAAAAAATAAAATAAAGCCAGGAGCACCTAAGCTGAAAATAAATAAATAAATAAAACTAAAAAGTTCCTGCAAAGCAAAGGAAACCATTAGCACAATGGAAAGGCACCCCACTGAATGGAGAAAATACTTGCAAATCATGTATCTGAATATTAGAAGTTAATATTCAAAATACACGGAGAACCCAATAACAAAAACAAAAACATTTTTTCCAAAGAAATCGTGGAGACAGCCAACAGGTACACCGAAAAGATATTAAACAACATTAATCACCGGGGAAATGCAAATCTAAACCACAATGAGATAGCACCTCACACCTGTTAGAATAGTTATCATCTAAAAGGACAAGAGATAATGAGTGCTGGCAGGATGTGGAGAAAAGGGAATTCTTGTGCAGTGCTGTAGGGAATGCAAATTGGTGCAGCCACTACAGAGAAGAGTATGAAGGTACTTTTAAAAAAATGAAAGTAAGAACCACCATTTTATCTAGCTGGTCTACTTCTGGGTGATTATTGAAGGAAAATAAAAATTTAATTTGAAAATACCCCAATGTTCATTGTAGAATTATTTATAATAGCCAAGATACAACCTGTGTCAATCAAAAGATATATGGATAAGGAAAATTTACACACATACACTTGTGTGTGAATATTATTAAACTAGTTTTAAAAAGAATGTCATTTGTGACAAATAAACCTTCTATAGATAAGTATTATGCTGAGCAAATTAAGTCAGAAAATGACAAAACTCTGTATGATCTCATTTATAGGAAGAACATAAAATAAGGGGTATAGATTAAAAGAACAAATTGGTGGCTATAATAGGTAAAAGGAAATCTAAAAGTATAAGCCTCCAGTTATAAAAGTCATAGAAGTATAATAAGCAGCATGGTGATCATAGTTAATATACAATATTATAATGCCATCAACAGCTAACATCCAGAGACTACAAAACCAAGCTCCTGGAAGCACTCGACCATGATGCAGCCATGCGACACCTAATAGCCTAGCTACCGAGAGTTTACTTCCTGCACAGGAGAGCCTGACAAGTATCCTGTGGCATATTCATATGCCAAATACAGTAACAATGACGGGTCTCATTCCTCTGACCCTGAAGAGCCTCTATATGTAGCACTGTTGGGAAGGACAAGTAAAGAGAGGCTGCTAAAATCTCAGGGCAAGAATGGATGGAGACATTATTGGGCCCGTTTGAGCAAATCGTTGATCAACAGAATGACAGTATATACTGTCATCTCTTGGAAAGCCCAGCAAGCTACCAAGAGTATCCCA
This sequence comes from Sorex araneus, assembly GCF_027595985.1. NCBI lineage: Eukaryota > Metazoa > Chordata > Mammalia > Eulipotyphla > Soricidae > Sorex > Sorex araneus. The sequence continues at coordinate 69,103,818 of NC_073302.1, read as the reverse complement.
CTGGCACGGGCAGAGCCTCGCATGCTCCCCGTGGCATATTTGATATGCCAAAAACAGTAACGATAGGTCTCATTCCCCTGACCCTGAAAGAGCCTCCAATCGTTGGGAAAGACAAGTAAGGAGAGGCTGCTAAAATCTCAGGGCTGAGAGGAATAGAGATGTTACTGGTGCCCACTTGAGTAAACTGATGAACAACGGGATGACAGTGATACAGTGATACAATATTATTTATTGGAAAACTATAGAAAGAAAATCTTAAATCTTGAAAGATATCACTGCAAAAAATCATATATATATGTATGGCAGTAAGTTACCAAAATTTCAACTAGATTTATTGCAGTAAAAATTTTATAATACACAGTAACAAATAATATATATCATATTCAATTATACCTGAATAAAAAAGGAAAATAACAAAACTAGAAAACATTAACTACTTGTTAGAGCTGTTAAGATAAAGTTGTGATAGTTAAATATTGGCTTACCTGGTAACTAAAAAAGTATTAAATGTTGGTTCCTTTAGTGAGATAGTTTTTGAATTTACTGAGTTATCCAATACTGTTCTTGCTAAAACTCAAATTTCTTAGAAATATAAGAAAATTGTAATAAAAGCAATAGC